>NW_026775581.1:89570180-91970180 GCF_030987335.1 Cornus florida
AATTAGATAAAAATTATTAAAATAAAAAATGTTTATTAATTGAAAATTATCTGACAAAATCATGCAAAGTGTTTTAATATTTCAGTATTTTTTTATTTATATAAAAAAATATTTATTAATTAATATAAAAATAGTTTTTGTAAAAATAATTTCTATAAAACTCTAAAAATTACCTGATAAAATCAATCACATTCTATACAAAACTCTAATTTTTAGTTCAATATAAAAAGAATTGTTATTTTTTATAGATAATTATCACAATATAACCGGTCCAGCCCAGTTATGATTATGTAATTATCAGAAAAGGACACATGTCATCATCTTATTAATCTAAGAAGCTTATAAATAGAGGCATGGAGGAAAGGAGAATGGGTACAGAAATTGAGAATTCTAGAAATCTAGAATTCCAGAGTAAAATACGGAAACTCTGAGTTTCAGTATTTATTTATTTACATAAAAAAATATTTATTAATTGATATAAAAAGAGTTTTTATCTATACTATTATTAGATGTGCAGTATTTAAGTACAAATTACCTATTTATCTATTTATTATGAGTTTTTTTTTTAATAAAAGTAAATCTAATTAGACAACAATTATCAAAATCAAAAATATTTATTAATTGAAAATTATCTAATAAAATCATGCAAAGTGTTTCTCTATTTTAGTATTTATTTATATATATAAAAAAATATTTATTAATTGATATAAAAATAATTTTTGTAAAAATAGTTTCTATAATACTCTAAAAATTACTTAATAAAATCAATCACATTCTATATAAAACTCTTATTTTTAGTTCAATATAAAAAGAATAGTTATTTTTTTATGGGTAATTATCACAATATAACCGGCCCACCGTGTTATGATTATGTCATTGTCAGAAAAGGATATATGTCATAATCATATTATTCCAAAAAGCCTATAAATAGAGGCACGGAGGAAGGAGTAGATAAATTGAGAATTATATAAATCTAAAATTACAGAGTAAAATACAGAAGCTCTGCTCATGAGTTTCAGTATTTATTAAAAATAATTTTTATTTATACTATTATTAGATGTGCAAAGAGTTTCAGTATTTATTTATTTTTATAAAAAATATATATATAAACACTAATATATACATAATAAAGAGTTTCTATAAAATTCTACAAATTACCTATTTATCTATTTATTGTGAGTTTTTTAATAAAAGAAAATCTAATTAGACAAGTATTACTAATATAAAAAAATTATTTATTAATTGATATAAAAAGAGGTTCAAAAGAGTTTTTATAAAAAATTCTAACACAAATTACCAATTTATCTATTTATTATGAATTTTTCAATAAAAATAAATCTAATTAGACAAAAATTATTAAATAAAAATATTTATTAATTGATATAAAAAGAATTTTTAAAAGAGTTTATATTAAACTCTAACACAAATTACCAATTTATTTATTTATTACAAGTTTTTACTAAAAGAAATTCTAATTAGACAAAAATTATTAATATAAAAAATATTTTTTAATTGATATGAAAAATTAAATAATTTTTTTAAAACTCTATCACAAACTTCTTATTATTATGATTTTTTTTTTTAATAAAAGCTAATCTAATTTGACAAGAATTATTAAAATTTAAAAATATTTATTAATTGATATAAAAAGAGTTTTTAAAAGAATTTCTATTAAACTCTAACACAAATTACTTATTTATTTATTTATTATAAGTTTTTTTAATAAAAGAAAATCTAATTAGACTAGAAAAACTCTACCACAAATTACCTATTTTATTTTTAGTAAAATTGTAATACATTAGGCAAATATATATTTTAAGATTTTCTATAAAAACTCTAATACAAATTACCTATTTATCTATTTATTTTGAGTTTTTTTAATAAAAGGAAATCTAATTAAACAAGTATTGTTAATATAAAAAATTATTTATTAATTCATATAAAAAGAGGTTTTAAAAGAGTTTCTATTAAACTTTAACACAAATTACCTATTTATTTATTTATTGAAATCTAATTAGACAAAAATTATTAATATAAAAAAATATTTATTAATTGATATATAAAGAGTTTTTAAAAGAATTTCTATCAAATTCTAACACATATTACCTATTTATTTATTTATTATGAGTTTTTTTAATAAAAGAAAATATAATTAAACAATAAAATATTTAAAGAAAATAAAATAAATTTTATAAAATCTACCATAAATTGGCTGTTTTATTTTCTATAAAACTCTATTACATTATCTACAAAACATTCAACACGTGCATCGCACGTGCCTTTTCCTAGTATAACAAAATGCCTAAGAACAACTTGGTTCTCCAACTCCCAGAAAAACTTTTTAACATCTAGTTCCAGGCCCCGATGAGGCCCGAGCATCAAATTTTCGTCGAAATGACATATTTTTCCGCTTTCTGGCTTGGGTTTGGGATACTGTGACATAAAACCCTAGTTTTGAATTCAAGAATTTAAGTTGAACAAACGGTAGAAGAGTGTTGGGATTTGCATGCCCTAGTATAGCAAATTGTTGCTTTAAAGTCATTATTCTTTATCTGAATATTATTATTAATGCATTATACAATGGGTGAATGTAATGTATTATTTTTCGATTTATTATGGAATTGATTGTGTCAACTTAATTACAAGATATATTTATATATGTATGTGATGGCAATTAATACAAGGTTATAAATAGTAATCATAAATGATTCAAAGTCGGTAATTATGGATGGACATTTAACTAACTAAGACTTGAACCGAATCGACGATAGGTTGAAATATGTTGCGAGAGCCGTCGTATACAATTGCTCTCTATCTTTATCATGGCATTTGCGAGATCGGGTTAAAAAGAAAATAGGCTTGTTTCAAGAGTCTTACATTGATAAAGTTCTGACCAGGTTTGGAATGGAGAACTCTAAGAAAGGGTTTTTACCATTTAGACATAGATTGGCTCTTTCCAATGACCAGTCCCTCCCTAGACTGATGAGGAAATTGAGCAAATGAGGCGGATACCATATGCTTCGGCAGTTGGGAGTCTCATGTATGCCATGGTCTATACCAAACCGGACATATGCTATTATATATGGATTGTCAATAGATATCAGTCCAATTCTGGACTTGACAATTGGTCAGCTGTGAAGAATATCTTAAAATACCTTAGCAGAACTAAGAGTCTCATGCTCATTTATGGAGGTGATGATCTGGTTCCAATCGGATATACGGATTCTGATTTCCAATTTGATCTATATGCAAGGATATTTACATATGGATATGTGTTAAAACTCAATGGAAGGGCAGTTAATTGGAAGAGTGTTAAGCAGGGTTGTACTGCTGACTCAACCATAGAAACGGAGTACGTTGCTGTTAGAATTAAGCAGAATTATTCACTAATTGGCATTACAGCTGTATTGCTGAGCTGTAGTTACCGTATATTGACTATTTGTTTGTATCTTTTAATTAGTTAATTAGTTTCCTTATTTTGTGTGGTAGGTAGGATCTCTAAAAATTAATTCAGGATTGTATAGTTGTCATTGACTTTATATAGCTGGCTGTTTAACAGTGTGTTATAAATAGGTTATATCTTATCCTCTAAAAGATATACACAGATTATTTTTCATCTTGTTTCTTCTTTTTCCGCAAATATGGTATCAGAGCAAGGTTGCTGAATCTGACTTCTTTGTGCCTTTTTTTTTTTCCTCTCTTCCAGCCCAGCCTTTGTGCCTCTTTGTGGCTGCTCTCTTCTATAGTTATTCTTTCTTTCTTTTCTTCTTAAATGGCAGAAACTCCAGCTCCTGTTGTGACAAAACCAGTGATTCACTTTAATAACCCAACCTTCCAAATTACTCCTGAGAAACTCAATGGAAAAAATTTCCTTGAGTGGTCCCAATCAGTGTAGCTTTTCTTCAAAAGTAGAAGGAAAATGGGATACCTTTGAAGGACCATTAAAGAACCCAAAGAATCCGATCCTTCTTATGATTCCTAGGAAGCGAAAAATTCCCAAATCATGACATGGTTAATTAATTCCATGACTCCAAGAATTAGTAAACAACTTTTTTTCCTTTCCACTGTAAAAGAAATCTGGAACAGTGTGACTCGGAGCTACTCTAAGAAAGGAAGGGCTCCACGAAATTTTGAGCTAAAAAGGAAAATTTAAAACACCAAGCAGGGAGATTCCTCCATGACAGAGTATTTTAATACTCTTATGGTGTTATGGCAAGAGCTAGATCTTCACCAATGCTGTGAGATCAATGATGCTGAAGTCGCTAAACAATTTGTTGAGATCTTGGAGGAGGATTGTGTTTTTGAATTCCTTGCTGGACTCAACTCAAATTTTGATGAAGTTAGTGGGAGGATTCTTGAAGAGGAGCCTCTTTGCTCTTTGGTGGAAAGTTTCTCGTATGTGAGTAATGAAGAAGATCGGAAAGCAGTTCTCTCTAAAACTGTTGTTTTCGAAGTCTCAGCCCTCTTAACTGAAGGAGTTCCATTTAATGCTGGACTATATAAAAATCCTAATAAAAAGGGAGAAACCGACTTAAGGTGGCGTGATTTTTGTAACATACCACAGCATACTAGACAAATCTGTTGGAGATTGAATGGGAAACCTCCCACTGGAGACAAGGGAAGTCGCCCACCGCAAAGGAAATCCTTTTAAGCAGTGGCTGATTCTATAGAAAATAATACAGAGGATTTCTCTAATGATTAGATTTTCTCTAAAGCACAACTCGATGCAATACACCAAATCTTGAGGCGTGCTGGTTTCTCTAGTATATCAAATTCTTCTACTAATAATTCTGTTTCCACTAGCCACTTTGTTCAGTTAGGTACTAACCCCACTGCCCTCCTGAGTAGCGCCAATAAACCTTGGATTATAGACTCTGGAGTTACAGATCACATGACTGATAACTCCTATGATTTCCTAACATATAATCCGTGTTCAGGCAAAGATAAGGTTAATATTGCCGATGGGTCGTTTGCTCCTATTTATGGAAAAGGTTTTATCCCTATATCCGATACTCTGTCTCTTTCATTTGTCCTACATGTCCCAAATTTTACTTGTAATCTTTTATCCATTAGCAAAGTCACAAAAAATCCAAACTGCTCAGTGACTTTTTTTCTTACTTCTTGTTTGTTTCAGGATCTAGCCTCGGGGAAGAAGATTGGCAGTGGTGAAGAGAGAGATGGGCTGTATTATCTGCATCCTGGAAAGGTGACTGCTCAGGCCCATACTTTAGTCAGTAATAAAGAAAATCTGATATGGTTGCTCCATTTCAGATCTGGTCATCCGAACTTTAAGTCTTTTAAAGTGTTATATCCTGATTTGTTTTCTGGTTTAGATCTTTCGGATTTTCAGTGTGAAATCTGTGAACTTTTTAAAAGTCACCACGTTCCTTTTCCAATTAGTAATAAAATTTCTGCTATTCCTTTTTCTATGGTTCACAGTGTTGTTTGGGGACCCTCCCGTATCCTATCCTTGTTTGGCTTTAGATGGTTTATCAGTTTTATTGATGATTGCACTCGTACTTCTTGGATTTATTTGCTTTGGAAAAAATCTGAGGTCAGTAATATTTTCAAGTCTTTTCATATGATGATTATAAATCAATTTCACACCAATATTCAGGTTCTTAGATCCGATAATGGGGGGGGGGGGGGGGGGGGGAGTATTTTAATGAAACCTTGGGAACATATCTGAATGAAAATGGGATTTTACACCAATCTTCATGCATTGATACCTCTCAACGGAATGGGATAACTGAGAGAAAAAATCAACACTTACTTGAAGTGGCAAGAACCTTAATGTTTTCTAGGAGTGTACCTAAGTGTTATTGCAGTGACGTTATCCTTGCGGCAGCTTACTTGATCAACCGAATGCCCTCTAAAACACTCAATATGAAAACTCCGATTAAATGCCTTAAATCCTTTTCCACAAATGAAAGCATTTTCAATTGCCTTCCTTTAAAAGTCTTTGGGTGCGTTGCTTACATTCATCTTCTAAGTAGAGAAAGGTCTAAACTGGATCCTAAAGCACTAAAATGCATTTTTCTTAGTTACTCCCCAAACAAAAAAGGCTACAAATGTTTTCATCCTCCCACGAGGAAATACTTTGTCACAATGGATGTCAAATTTTTTGAAGATTTCTCTTACTATCCTAGGTCTGATCTTCAGGGGGAGATTAGTGATGCCAAGGAAGATCTTTCCTATGATCTCTTAATAAATCTTGATTATGTTCCTAGTACTCTACCAGAACAACCGATTATAATGGAGGATCTTTAAGTTAAAAAACCAGAGGAGAACAGAAATGTGTTTTAGCTAAACACTCCACTTGTGTACTTACGAAGAAAATCTAGTCAGACTATACAGCCCGACACTTTCACTCACAATCAATTTTCAACTCCAGAGTTGGAAAGTAAGCACCCGGTGAGTCCTTGGTCAGGTAGTTCACCTAATCCTTCTTTGATACAGGTTGATACAGATTTAGATATTCCCATAGCTATCCGAAAAGGGGTAAGGTTATGTACCACCAAACATCCAATTTCCAATTTTTTATCTTATCATCAAATTAACCCCTCCTTTCAGGCTTTTATTTCTCAAATTTCTACAGAAAATATTCCTGCTAATATTTCTGAAGCTCTAAAAGACCTGAAGTGGAGAGGAGCAGTTCTTGAGGAAATAAAAACTCTACAGAAAAATGAAACTTGGGAAATTGTAAATCTGCCTAAAGGGAAGAAGCCTGTAGGATGCAAGTGGGTTTTCACGGCGAAGTATAAATCAGATGGGTCAATAGAAAGATATAAGGCGAGACTCGTTGCCAAAGGGTTCACTCAAACCTATGGCTTATACTATCAAGAAACATTTGCCCCGATTGCGAAAATGAACTCAGTAAGAATTTTGTTTTCTCTTGCTATTAATATAGATTGGCCTTTACATCAATTTAATGTAAAAAATGAGTTTTTTCATGGTAATCTAGAAGAAGAGGTTTATATGGATTTACTTCCTGATTTCAGAGATTCAAATGATGGGAAGGTTTGCAGGTTAAAAAAATCTTTATATGGGCTAAAGTAGTCTCCTAGAGCTTGGTTCAAAAGATTCTCAAAGTTTCTCGTAAAGTGTGGCTTCTTGCAAAGTCAAGGAGATCATACGTTATTTTTCAAGCATTCTCCTCATCAAAAGATTACAATTCTCATTGTCTACGTTGATGATATTATTGTGACAGGGGACAACTTCAAAGAAATTAAAGATATGAAGACTCAACTTGCAAAAAAAATTAAAATTAAGGACTTAGGAAAACTCAAATATTTCCTAGGTATGAAAGTAGCAAAGTCAAAGGATAGTATGTTTGTTTCTCAAAGAAAATACATTCTTGACTTGCTTAAGGAAACGGGATCTTTAGGAAGTAAACCAACAATGACTCCAATTGATCCGAATCATAGATTGGGACTTAACATTGAAGAAAATCCAGTTGACAAGGGGAGATATCAAAGGCTCGTCGAGAAATTGATTAATCTATCCCATATAAGACCAGACATTGCCTATACTGTAGGGGTTGTAAGTCAATTTATGCACTCTCCCTTGGAGTGTCATATGGAAACTGTTCAAAGAATTCTGAGGTATCTAAAGGCTATACCAGGCAGAGGACTTCTATTTAAAAAATCTAAACATCTCTTAGTGGAAGTTTACACAGATGCCTATTGGGCTGGTTCAATCACTAATAGGAGATCTACAACAGGTTATTGTACTTTCGTAGGAGGCAATCTGGTTACTTGGAGGAGCAAGAAGCAAAATGTAGTTACCAGGTCCAGTGCAGAAGCAGAATACAGAGCTATGGCTTTGGGAATTTGTGAGATTTTATGGATACATAAGTTGTTAAAAAAAACTTAAACTAAAATCTACATCTCTTATGAAAGCGTTTTGTAATAATAAAGCTGCAATAAGTATAGCTCACAACCCTGTTCAACATGACCGCACTAAGCATGTCGAAGTGGACAGACACTTCATCAAAGAGAAAATTGAAAGTGGACAGATTACTACTCCGTTCGTAACAACTCATCAACAATTGGCTGATATACTCACAAAAGGAGTTACAACGGTACTCTTTGAAGATTTAAGAAGCAGGCTGGGAATAGTTGACATCTACTCACCAGCTTAAGGGGGAGTGTTAGAATTACAAAAGAATTATTCACTAATTGGCATTACAGCTGTATTGCTGAGCTGTAGTTACCGTGTATTCACTATTTGTTTGTATCTTTTAATTAGTTAATTAGTTTTCTTATTTTGTGTGGTAGGTAGGATCTCTAGAAATCAATTCAGGATTGTATAGTTGCCATTGACTTTGTATAGCTGGCTGTTTAAGAGTGTGTTATAAATAAGTTGTATCATATCCTCTAAAAGGTATACATAGATTATTTTTCATCTTGTTTCTTCTTTTTCCGCAAATAGTTGCAGCCTCTGAGGCAGCAAAAGAAGCTGTTTGGTTGAGAAACTTTCTAATTATACTATAGGTTGTGGAGCATATAGATCGGCATATGACTCCTTATTACGATAATAGTACGGTTATAACCCAAACCAAGGACCTAAAGTTTTATAAAAGAATAAGACATATTCAGAGGAAACATCATGTGATTCGTGATGTAGTAAAACAAAGAAATATACTCGTTGCCAAGATTACATTGGAACACAACCTGCTTACTGATCCATTCACAAAGGCTTTACCGATCAAGATTTTTAATTGTCATATAGAAAATATAAGAGTTAGATGTGATTCGAATTAGCTATGAGGGCAAGTGGGAGCTGTTGGGATTTGTATGCCCCAGCATATCAAATTTTTGCGTGGACTGCATGTAAAAGTCATTGTTCCTTATCTGAATATTATTATTAATGTATTATACAATTGGTGAATGTAATGTATTATTTTTTCGATTCATTATGGAATTGATTGTGTCTACTTGATTACAAGATATATTTAAATATGTATGTGATGACAATTAATACAAGGTTATAAAATATTAATCATAAATGGTTCAAAGTTGGTAATTATGGATAAATATTTAATTAACTAAGACTTAAATTGAATCCACGATAGGTTGAAATATATTGTGAGAGCCGTCGTATGCAATTGGTCTCTATCACTGTCATAACATTTGACTCTCAAACATGAGAGAAGTATAAACTATTTTATTAATTAATAATTACTTTGATTTTTCGGCGGATGCTTTGAGATCCAAAGACCAGCACTTTTGGTAGTTATGTAGTTAATAGTTAAAGGGTTATATTATCAATATTTGTATCAGTGCTACTTGTATTTATTTTTTATTGATTATGGTTGATCACAAATTAAATTCGAATGCCTTCGTATATTTTAGACAAAATATTTTCAATGTATTAATTTACTAAATTATTATTTTTGTCAAATAAATTTTTATTGTGATCAAGCTGGAAATAATCAAAGATATCAAAATAAATATATTAATTATGTAGTCGGATTGATGGCTTTATAATCTGATAAATAATTATGCATAGAGGGGTAAAAATGCAACATTGACTTAGAGGTTATTTACTATTTAATTGGAGTACGTCCAATTAATTTCTTTTAGTAGTATAGAAATTGATTTGTGAATTAATTGAATTGGGTCCATGGTATAATGGATCAGGCCAATTATTAATTTATAGTAGCTAAGAAAATAGTAAGCCCAAGCCCAACTTGATATTGGAAGTCCATTAGATTTGAGATATTACGTGATTTTAGAGATTGAGAAAAATATATTGTCTTTAATTTTTATTTCTAGATTTTTAGGGTTAACTTTCTCATTTAAAGGAGGCTATACAAGCCTTACCTCCAAGGTCATTCATTAAAGTTTATGAATGATTCCTAAAGGAAAGATCACTGACAAGAAGAAGGAAATCATAGGAGAAATGATCTAACTAAAAGATCTACAATAAGTGAAAACATTCACTTTAGAAGAAAGATTTAATTTTTAATATAATAATTGAATAATTCATCTTCTTATTTTTGCATAAAACTTGTCTCTAAATAATTAATCAAGATCCATATATAAAAACCCCTCGCAAAGTTTTAAAACTTCAATTTTCCCATCAAGGATAGCTTGAATTGACTCATGTCACCACCAGAATGTCACAGCTCAAGAGAACAATAAATTCAGAACATCAGTTGTGGAATGACTGTAGTTTTTGAAATTTGAGGGCATTTTATGATTTGATGATTCAGTCTAATTGATTTAACATGGCCAAGAATAATAGTAATTTGAGTCCACCAAGAACTGAGCACAGTCCAGGTAAAATGGCACTATCTTGACAACAAGAGCAACGTAGTTGACTCCATTACCAAGTCGACATCAACGTCACAAAATAAAGGAAAAAACAGCTGGATTTGTCAATGTGAAAAAGAAAGCCATTAAAATCATATGATGGTGATGAACACCAAAGTGTTCATGTTATAGATTCCGAACAAGCCACATATTTCCATACTAGATCAGCCAATTTTTTATTTCTGCTAACACAAAGTTTCTATGTTTTGTAGCTTGAGTCGCAGCTTTTTGAAGGGCCATATGCACCCCTATTATTTCAAGACCTTTTAATTTTAAAGATTTAAATTAGTAAGTAAAAATATTTTTAAGCATATCTGAACTTTTCTAAAATATTCTTATTTTGAGATATCTAAAAATAAAATATAAAACATGTATTCAGAGATGAGGGGACAATCAATGAAAAATTATAAGGATTATTGAAATTTATGAGATTTTTGAAATTTAGAAATCCGATATATGGTGACACATTAAAAAGACCATAAAAATAAATCGTTAGGAGGAAGTTTATTTTTGAGGAATTCTTACCGTTAGTTTGTATCAGGCTTTGTTTCATTAGCTCAAACTCCATAAAATATGATAGAGCCAAGTCTTATAAGCCCTTGAATATTTAAATTAGTACATTAAAATGAGGTTAAAGATGTCTTTGCAAGTTTATCTAGCAGCCTTATTTCCAAATTTTCATTATTCTCCTTTATTTATTTATTTTTTGAAAGGTAAAGATTAATTATATTAAAAAGAAGAAAGTTACAAAGTGGCCCAAGAGGAGTTAGCACAGTGCTAACTACAAAGAGAGGCCAAAGCCCAATGGAATTACATGATAAGCCCATTACACTAAAGACAAACCATGGGAAGGCCCAATCCAAGCCTAGCAATTTGAAGCACATGACCGTTACAGGCCAGCAGTTACATTCCGGTGATCAAGGAGAATTCTCCGTCGAGTTCGCAGTCTCATTCATTCAATCTGGTGGTTTCTCCGGTGGACGGATTACCAAACTATTTTGGAAGGAAAATGTTGGGTGATGAGAGATGGCTCATACTTCCATCCTTTCCTTTTTACCAAACTAATTATAAAAAGATGATAGCTCTCCCCAAAGGTAGTGTAAAAAGATAAGATGTGATGGAAATAACAAGAAAAGAAATGAAATGACAATTTTTTAAATACTTTAGAAGGAAAAAGAAATTTTTGAGGGAAATGTACTTTTGATAATCACACAACTTTTTCATAATTTTTTTTTAACGGAAAATTTTATTTCTAGAGAAAATTATATGAATTTATAATAATGTCATTTCTTTTTTTTTTTATAGTGAGTTTAATTTTCTATGATTTTTTTTTAAAATTATGTTAATCAAATACACAATGGATTCACTTTTCACTATTAATTAATTTGCAAACGATGCTTTGGTGTGAGAGTGTGCATGTTATCAAATTTATACTTTTGTTCCAAAAAAAAAATTGAAATAAAGAAAGAATTGTACTATTAAATAATATAAAATTTTTAATCCTACTTTTGAATTTTGAAAAGGAGGCTAATGCAATAAAATCGTGGAGTCAATCACAAAGGCACGAGTATGTATTCTCTACTTTATTCTTCATACATAAGACCAATCTTACCAGACATTTGAGATAGAAGACCGATGATGGTAGATTTTTTTTTTTTTTTTGGCGTGTGTGTATATATACACTAGCAAAAGGCACGTACGGTGCACGTCATGAATGTTTTGTAACTTATCGAATTTTTGTTTTTATATATTTTTTAATTATTTTATAGAAATTATTTTATTTTATTTATATATATCCTTGTCTAAGTAGATTTTTTATTTATTAAAAACTTATATTAAATAGATAAATGTGATAGAGTTTTATTTTAAAATTAATTAATAATTTTTTTTATATTAAACAATAAATATTGAAATGCTAAAACTCTTTACACAGAGTTTATATGTGATAGAGTTCTATTTTAAAATTAATTTAATAATTTTTTTATATTAAAAAATAAATACTAAAATGCTAAAACTCTTTACACTTTTATATTTTATTTATATGTATTATTATATAATTATATGTTTTCTTTAAATATATCATTGTCTAATGTGATATGGTTTTATAGAAAATAAAATAGGTAATTAGTGGTAGAGTTTATAAAATAATTTGTCATTTGAGGTAGAGTTTTATAGAAATTATTTTATTTTCTTTAAATATATCATTGTCTAATTAGAATTCCTTTTATTAAAAAACCCATAATAAATAGATAAATACAGGTTATATGTGATAAAGTTTTAAAGAAAATAAAATAATTAACTTGTGGTGGAGTTTAGGTAATTTGTGTTAGTGTTTTATAGAAATTCTTTTAATATATCCTTATTTAATGTGATAAAGTTTTATTGAAAATAAAATAGGTAATTTGTGATAGAATTTTATAAAAATTATTTATTTTCTTTAAATATATATATATAAATCCTTGTCTATTTAAATTTTCTTTTATTAAAAAACTATAATTTGTGTTAAAGTTTTATAAAAAGTATTTTATTTTTTACTTAAAAAAATAAAAAAACTCTAATTAGATTTTCTTTACTTAAAAAACTCTTGATAAATAGATAAATCGATAATTTGTGTTAGAGTTTTATATAAACTCTTTTAAAAATTTATTTTATTTTCTTTAAATATATTATTGTCTAATTAGATTTCCTTTTATTAAAAAACTCATAACAAAAATATAAATACCGGTTATATGTGATAGAGTTTTGAAAAAAATAAAATAGGTAATTTGTGGTATAGTTTTATTGAAATTATTTTATTTTCAGTAAACATAATCATAATAAATAGATAAATAAACGTTATTAGTGATTGATTTTTATAGAAAATAAAATAGCTAATTTGTATTAGAGTATTATAGAAATTATTTTATTTTCTTTAAATATATTCTTGTCTAATTAGATTTTACTTTATTAAAAAACTCGTAATAAATATATAATGTGATATAGTTTTATAGAAAATAAAACCATTAATTTGTGGTAAATTTTATAAAAATCGTTTTATTTTCTTTAAACATATTATTGTTTAGTTATATTTTCTTTTATTAAAAAAACTCAAAATAAATAGAGAAATAGGTAATATATGTTAAAGGAAATCTTTTAAAAACAATTTTTATACCAATTATTAAATATTTTTTTATATTAATATTTCTTATCTAATTAGATTACCTTTTTTTTAAAAAAAAAAACTCAAAAAAAAAAAATAATTTGTGGTAGAGTTTTAGAAAAATTATTTTATTTTTTATATTAATTAATAAATATTTTTTACATTAATAATTGTTGTTTAATTAGATTTTCTTTTATTAAAAACACATAATAAATAAATAGGTAATTTTTGTTAAAATTTTGTATAAAAACTCTTTATAAATCAATTAATAAATATTTTTGTATATTAATAATTCTTGTCTAATTAGATTTCCTTTTATTAAAAAACTCATAGTAAATAGATAAATAGGTATATTATGTTAGAGTTTTATAGAAACTCTTTTAAAACCACTTTTTTAAATCAATTAATAAATATTTTTTTATATTAATAATACTTGTATAATTAGATTTCTTTTTAATAAAAAAAACTCAAAATAAATTGATAAATAGGTAATTTGGGTTAGAGTTTTATAGAAACTCTTTAAATATATTTTTATCTGATGTGATAGAGTTTTATTGAAAAAAATTGGGTAATTTGTGGTAAAGTTTTATATAAATTATTTTATTTTCTTTAAATATATCTTTGTCTAATTAGATTTCTTTTTATTAAAAAACTATAATAATAAGTAATTTGTGGTAGAATTTTAGAAAAATTATTTTATTTTATATATCAATTAATAATTTTTTTATATTAAAAATTATTGTCTAATTAGATTTTCTATTATTTTAACTCAAAATAATAAATAGGTAATTTGTGTTAGAGTTTTATAGAAACTCTTTAAATATATCCATGTGTAATTAAATTTCCTATTATTAAAAAACTCATAATAAAAGATAATTTATGGCAAAGTTTTAGAGAATTAATATTTATTTTCTATATCAATTAATAAATATTTTTTATATTAATAATTTTTTGTCTAATTAGATTTTCTTTTATTAAAAAATTAATAATAAATAGATAAATAGGTGATTTGTGTTAAAGTTTTATACAAACTCTTTAAATATATCCTTGTTTAATGTGTTTTATTTGAAAATAAAATAGAGAAATTATTTTATTTTTTAAAAAATATATCCTTATCTAATTAGAATTCCTTTTATTAAAAAACTCAAGGTAATTTGTGTTCGAGTTTTTATTTTATTTTACCTATATAATTTTTATTGATAATTTATTTATATCAAAGATAACATATTTAAAATTGAATTATTTTGTCAACATCTTGTGAATTTCAAAACCCACTCATGTGGGAGTTTCCTAAATAATCCCCCAATAAAACCAACCCGCATGAACCGTAGAAGCCATTCCATTAAGTCCAAATATTCATTTAAATATAATTTTAAATGAAATTATAGATATGAGTTTCTTATTAGCCCAACCTGTTAGACCCACTGCAGTATTAGTTAAAAAAATGTTATCATGATACCAATTGATTTATTAAATATTTTATTATGCATCAACACTTTTACGGGCAACACGATTTCCTATATCCACTTATCTTTCAGGAGTGTATGGTTTAAATAGGTCGATTTTGCCGGAAAATGCAAATTATGACAATAAATCCAGCTTACTAATTGTAAAAAGTTTAATTACTCGAATGTATCAACAGAATCATTTGCTTATTTCCGCTAATGATTCGAACCAAAATAAATTTTGGGGGCACAACAAGAATTTGTATTTTCAATACAATAACTGTCCTAGCTCTACCGTATCTTTTGTTTCATTTCTTCTGGAACAATCACAAACACTTTTTTGATTATGGATCGACTAATTCAATGCGTAAATAATAATTAATTTATTAATTTGATACCAATTGATTTATTAAATATTTTATAATGCATTAACACTTTTACAAAGTAAATAATAATTAATTTATAAAAAATAAATACAACTCTCTGATGTATTCTTTACATATGAAGCAAATAATAATTAAATTATAAAAAAATAAGTACAATTCTCTGATAGATGTGATACTGTGTTGACGAATCTTGATCTACGAATTTAGATGTGCTTGTTGTCTTCAAAGAAATTGTGGCTTCTTCAAGGCTTGGTTGAGTCTCTTAAATGCTGTTCCTTGGATTTCTAGAATTCTCAATTTCTATACCATTCTTCCTTTCTCAATGCCTCTATTTATAGGCTTTTTGGATTAATAGGATGATAACATGTGTCATCTCCTAATAAAGACATATTCATAATTGGGTCGGGCCGGATGAATGTCATTATCTTTTATAATAATAATATAGATATAGATATATATTTTGTGTTACACTTGTATAGAAACTCTTTTAATAATACTATAGATTTATTAGAGAATTTGTAATTTGAATTTATAAAAACTCTTTTAATAACAGTATAAATTTAGAATAAATAGGTAATTTGAATTTTATTAGTTAATTTTTAGAGTGTTATATTAATTAATAAATATTTTTTTATATTAATAAATAAATACTGAAATATTAAAATACTTTACACATTTAATAATAGTATAAATATAGATATAGATATATATAATATGCCCGCCGCATAAGACTACCTGTTTTAATAAGTTGGAATTGTGATGGTGTTTTTCTTTTAAAAAACAAATTGTGGATTTCTTTAAAAGAAATAAAAAGTAAAGTGGTGATAGAAAAAAGTGCTTTTGCTGTTATCTTTCAAACAAAAACCTTTGTGTTCAATTAGTGTCGTTGTTATAAGAATATTCTTTGTATGAAAAGACCATATCTTTTTGGTCCATTTGGTAAAAATTTTGAAAAAGAAGGTTTCACATTCTTGCTTTCGCATATTTTTATTCCCTAGCAAAAACAAAAGACCAACTAAGATGACAATGGAATTGTCAGTTCGGGTCCTCCTTTAGCTAGCTGTATTTTAACCTCTCTTCAACTGGTTTGGGATTCCCCTTTGCAACCATGGAGTCACGTGAGGAAGGGTAGGTGGATTTTTTTATTTTTTATTTTTATTTTGTTCATATAAATTTTTGAAATAATTCTCTATTTGCCCCACACTTCCAATCTGTCTTCCCAATTTAATCTCTCTAACTTTTGGACACTTCATACTTTGGTATCGACTCTTTCAAATGATTAAATTGTTAAATAATTCTAAACGGTAGGAGGGATTGAGAGTTGCACTTACGTTGTATGTTGAAATATAATGAAATGAATTCAATAGAATGCCTATTCTAACTATTTTTTTATTTTGTATGAAATTTAAAGTGGCAATGATTATTCTTTTGTAATTAAAATTTATTCCATCTATTCCAAGTATTTTTTTTTTTTAAAAAAAAAAACTCATGTTTCAAGTCTAAAAACTACCACCGCCATCGCCTTCCACCATCTTTAACTACCGCCACTTCCACTATCTTTTGCCACCACCTTCTATCACCATAACTACCTTTCACTACTGTCACCTCCACCAACGTCACTGCCACTGATACCACTATCACCGTCTTCCACTACTACTGTTGTCATTACCACCGCCACCTCCACTCCTTCCACTATTGCCGCCTTTCGCCACCTCTACTGCCTTCTACCATTGTTATTGCCGCTGCCTTCCACCTACACTCACCACCATTGCTTGCCATCGTTGTCACTTTCCACCACAACCACCATCATGTCTTTCCACCATCACAAGCGCCACCCATTTTTTTTTTTATAAAATATAGAAAAATATTATTTTGTTAATTTAATTGATTTATCATTGAGAGTGGTATTTTGAAAAATTCAATTTGAAATTTTATCCATTTTAAGCTTTAAATTAGTCTAACCAAACAAAATTGATTATTATCAATCCATTCATACGTCATTTCATATATAAAGTCAAATAATGGAAGAAGAATGATCATTACATTCCAATTTTTTTCTTATTCCATTCTTATTTATATTCCCTCTATTATTACGTACCAAACACAACATTAATTAATATTAGATTTTTATATTTATTATTTTATCAAAAGAATTATCTTATTTTAAATATATGAATTCCTAGGTCCACCATTGCCCATTGCACAAAATGTTATTAGACATAATTTACGGTTCACATCAATGAGTTCATAGTCATCAACTAACATCTCTTTATTATTATTATTTTTTTTTCTTTGACAAGACATTCACATACTTATTTTCTCATTTGTGATCTTAAATACTCACACGCTCACTTTAATCATTTTTTTCATTTATAAAAAATGGTGTTTATTATGTAATCTCACTAGAAAAGGGAAGAAAAAAAAAATACAAATATCAGAAAATAGTATTCTATCATTCTAAAAATATTACTATTATAAGGAGTAGTAAATTATATACATATATGAATATACATACATATAGACGGGCAGACTATAATATGCGAACTAGCTCCCCAAAAAATATGCACTTCAAAACATATGCACTTCAAGACTATAATATGCACTTCAAAACATAAGAGAGTTTTATTTGAAACCCCACAGAGTCGAAAAGAAATCTCCTTTCTACCTAACTTTTGGAAACTTCTATTTTGAATTTTTGAGAGGTAAAAAAACCAAAAACAGTATTTTCATTCTCCTCATTTTACACGCCCCCACAGAGTACTTTAATTTAATAATTTATAAATAATCTATTAGATTCTTAATTTCCCAAAAAAAAATCTATTAGATTCTTTTTATAATAAGAAATATTATAAGACATTTAGGCCCCTAAAATATTCTTTTTAGAAAATATTTTTCTTTTTCAAATAAAATATTTTTTTATTTTTACTTTGTCAGTATTTGACAAAAGTCTACGTCGAGGTTGAGGTCAAGTTCATCGGGCGGAACATGTAAAATAACTTGTCGATAATTGATGGATAAATTATTTTTGTTAAATTTTATTTCCACTGTCTCACTTTAAATGGACGGAAGTTGTAATATTTTTTTTCTTCGTAAATATCTTACGACAACCAAATATCAAAATATATATATATATATATATATTTAAAAATATTTTACGTCCCAACAAACGGAACCTTAATGTAGAAATAGTTACTCAAAAATCATGGTGAGCTCTGCATATATTATTAAAAATCAAAAGATTAGCTTCCTGAAAAGTTGAGATTAGTCCAAATTCATGGAGTTGTTGAAGAATAATTATCACAGAACAAATCATTCAGTTGTTGGAGAATTATAATTCAATAACTGGACAAATCACTCCAATGATGCCTGAATTGTAAGAGACTATCATTCTTCTAACTTCCTTTGACATATATGACTCAAGAGTTATTAGAGAGAACTTAAATTCACAACCCCGCTAAAATTAAATCACGGAAACAAATTGTCTTATGTTACATGCCCCCACATGGTACTTAATTTAATATTTTATAAATAATCTATTAGATTCTTAATTTCCCAAAAAAAATATCTATTAGATTCTTTTTATAATAAGAAAATATTATGGTGAGCTAATGCCTATATATATATATATATATATATAAAATAAGAAGAATTACTTAAGAATCATGGTGAGCTATGCCTATATATATATATATATATATATATATATGTAGTAGTTGAAAAATCATAAGATTAGCTTCCTGAAAAGTTGAGATTAGTCCAAATTCATGGAGTAGTTGAAGAATTATTATTCAATAACTGGACAAATCATTCCACTGGTGCCTGAATTTCAGGAGACCATCATTCTTCTAACTTTCTTTGATATATATGACTCAAGAGTTGGTAGGGAGAAAATAAATTCACAATCCCGCTAAAATTAAAACACAGAAACAAATTGTCTTATGTTATTAAGGATAATGACTAGAACGCATAAGTGGTACTTTCGCACTTTTGGAGGATTCATCATAAGTAGGGGCAGATTTCACAAATTCGTCTGAATTTCAACCAAAAAGAAAAAAAATAAAGATTTTTTAAGTTAAATAAATATAAAAATTTCCAAACATACACCAAAAAAGAAAAGTTATTTTAGAAAATAAAACATAATAATTTTTTTTAATAAAGATGATTTTCTCTCCTCTCTCTTTTTTGTTCCCTCACCTGTGGAAGAAAAAGATACAATAGGTACACAAGGGAGTGGATTCTCCTAAAAAGTGAATTATGAAAATGTTAGGCAAGTTGACCACAAATTTGGCTATTTCATGAGATGTGTGTTTCTTTTTAAACAAAGAACCATGTGTCTTTGTCAAATAATAATAATTATTAGCATTATAATATAATATTCCCCTAAACCAAAAATAATAATAATTAAGGTAAAGTGCAAAAAAATTTTCTAAATTAACAAATGCCCCCTTGAACTATTAAAAAGTTACACTTAAGGACAACAGGCAAGTCTTGAAAAATAAGATTACAAAATTACCCTCTGGTGAAACGACAGCGTTTTGGTGCTTTATTATATACTATGTTATATATATTATACACATTACATACGTATTACAACACCATCGGCCGGGCAGGCGCAGAGGTCGTCGGCCTCCACCGCCACACCTACCCACACCGCTCTCCTGGAGTGGCGCCACTACATCCCCCAGCTACGACTACGATCAAGTCAAGGTCTGTATTGCTCTCCTCATCTCCGGGAACAATCACAGCGCATCAGCAGCAGAGCGACGATGAGGAGTTCGCCGAAATCCAATTGGCTTCCCAATTTGCTGAAATCCAAACTTCCTCAGAACACCAATTTGAAACCCAATCTGCCAGTTCAACCCTAACCCCCAAATAGAAACCCCATCGCCATTTACAGTACGAAAGGTGAAGACAATCCATCGCCATCGCCATCGCCATCGCCATCGCCATCGCCATCGCCGGTCGGCACTCGTTCTTCGAAGACATGTTTTGATGACAATTTTTCACCATTTACAGTACCAAGGTGAAGACAACCCATCGGCATCGCTGGTCACCACTCGCTATTGGAAACCATGTTTTGATGACAATTGCTACCTTCAAACAAATGACACCAACGAGCAGTTCATTGATCGGAACCTGGACTACTACCCATCCTCGTTGATTTCTTCCAAATAGAGGTTCTCTGTGTTGCCTCCCACATGCCCGAAAAACTCCTCAACAAAGAAGCCATGTTTTATAGCCTTCTTGAACACGTCCGGCCTGCAAAGTGAGTAACAAACTCACCAAACCCAATTGCAAAATACCCATCCTCGTTGACTCCTCAACAGGCCCATTCGACGCTGGAGATGGAGGCGTGCGCTGCCGGCAAGTTCACAGCAGTGGCGGCGACAACAGGTTCACAGCGTTGATGAGGTCGCGACGACGATATTGAGAGAGAGAATGTGGCTGAGGACACGGCGATGGTGAAATTCAGATCGCGTAAGAGGTTTTGTCTTAGGGTTTGGTTTGTGACGGCTGTGAACTAGAACAGATTTTGGTTTTAATTTGGGATTTTTTTTTTTTTTTTTTCAACTTTAATTTTATACATTTAATAGTATAAGGGTAGCTTTTGTCATTTTAAAAATATATTGTTAGCATGTGTGCATCACACGCCTAATTGGCCTGAGAAATCAAATGAAACATTACCGGATGTTTTTTGTAAAAAAATTAATAATTTAAGAAGTTAAACTATTAATTCGGGAGGATTTTTAAGGTGAGAGAGTAAAGTTTAGGAGAGATTTTTACACTTTATCTTAATAATTATTAGTATTATAATTACTCATCTTTTGCATGGAAGGAAAAGAAATTTGACCTATTCCTTCTATGTCATTGGAGAAAAGGACAAGGGGTAGGACAGAGGAAGAGAAAATAAAAGAAGAAAAAAGCAGCAACAAAGCCGAGGGACACGTGCTTCTCTTTATTGTTGTTGGATTTGATGATTTGACTACGGAATTTCATTGGCTTACGACTCTACGAAACAGTCTCACACCTTCAAATTTGTGTCTGTCTCTCTGTTGCCCTATTTTATATAGTATTTTTTAGAACCAACATATTTTAGGTTGCTGAAATAAAAGCACAACAAATATATTGTATTCACAAAAATTATATATATATATATATATATATATATATATATTGTCAGAATTTTATTATTCCTAAGAAAGAAAGCATATTTTAATAACCTATGATGTATTATGAATTTTCAGCATTTATGGGTCAAGTTCTACCACGTGTCCCACTGGTGCTGAATGACATATTAAT
Source organism: Cornus florida (assembly GCF_030987335.1). Taxonomy (NCBI): domain Eukaryota; kingdom Viridiplantae; phylum Streptophyta; class Magnoliopsida; order Cornales; family Cornaceae; genus Cornus; species Cornus florida. Next base: position 89,591,770 of record NW_026775581.1, read on the forward strand.
ATTGTCCCTGTAAAAATAATAAAATTTTGATTCAACCAAACAATCAAAGCAGAATAAATTAAATGAACAATTCAACCAAATAGTAAAAGATTTGACGAGAATGGAAAATTTTGGATTGTATAAATGGGTATTTTGGTGTTATTCAGCAAAAGCGTGCTAAAAAAAAAAGAAAAAATCAGCTGAAGTAGTAGTTATTTGGTGCACTGAAGTTAAAAGATCACCAAAGAGAAACTTGTAGTTTTGCTCACGCATGCACGTTCTTATGAATTTAGGAAATTGATATATTCCATCCATGTACGGAGTAATGTCCAAGTCAGATTTATAACACCTTATTTTTCCATCCAATACTGAAGTAATTGTTAAACAAAAATTTTGAAAAAAAAAAAAAAAAAAAAATTAGTTCTGTTTTCGGAGAATAATTTTTTTTTTTTAAATTGTTTTAGAACTTGAAAAATATTTTCTAAAAACGCAATTATAGCTTGTATCCATTTGATAGTTTCCAAATAACTGTCATTTATAATTTTTTTAAAAATAATTTCTTAAAAATTACTTTTATAAAACTGAACCGTGCATATCTTAATTTTTTTTACAAATATTTGATTTTTTTTTTTTTTTAAATTCTATATCAATTTTCTAAAATTCAGATTGATTGAAGTTTCAAACTTAAAACCCCTGCATATCAATCAATACAAGTTGTCCCCTTTTGATAAGACGTGATGATCCATCCAACCATATATGGGTGAACAAAGTCAGCAATGGATGGTGAACAAGTTTGTCTTTGAAGAACATTCAATATAGTACATGAACCTAATTTTTCCATCCAAAACCCTCTAGATCATGTTGAATAGTATTAATTTGTAATGTTGACCAAAAAATTTGGACAAAAAAAAAAAACCTTTAAAAAAATTTGAATTTTTTTAAAAGAATATATCAATTTCCTAAATTCATAAGAACGTGCATGTGTGAGCAAAACTAAAAGTTTCTCTTTGAAGAAAACAATAGTTACAAGAACCTAGGTCTGCTGGCATTAATTTTAGAGAGAAGAGAAGGGGTAACTTTATGGCAAAAGTGTAAATATGTACTACTAATATTTGCAAGAGGGAATTATAATTAACTTTAAGGGTTATGGACCACTAGGATTCTGATGACATCTCTCTATGGTATTCACCGCAAAAATAATATAAATTACAATATAAAAAGGGTTCAAATAATTGGGAGAAATGAGCCCTTGTGTCATCCACACAAATTCTTTTTGATCCACGTGTTCCATTAATGTCCTTAAGCTGCTGCTAGTAATGGTTTTTGTCTCTCTTGGGTGGTGGTCATGATGGGGTCACATCCTCCAAGACAGAGCTGTTCTTCATCCTTTCCTCCAAGAAAGGGAAACTTAAGACGGGTTTGATATTATTTTTTTAATTTGTACTCATATTATTCGAATATTTCATAACGTAATTTTTTTTTAATTTTTTAAAGACAAATTTTTGTTATCAAACATGATTCTATTTTCTACCCAAAACACTGGTGTCACAAAACTCGCATGTCAAACGGACTTTATGTTTGAAAGCATATTCCTTTCCTCTCTTCAACTGATTTGAAGCTGGAGACAAACTTAACTTACTTGCCCTCCTACAATCTACTTCCCATTCTCAAACAGTGTGTGAAAGGTAGTTGAGGTTCCTTCATTTTCCTCCCTGGGAGGGGAAGGGTAGATAGAATGGACTGACTATGCAGTAATCCTAACCAACAACATACCCCCCAGTCCATATTTTAATCCCTGCTGACTTACTCTCGATTACTCAAACATCAAAGTTTCAAACAAACTGACTCTCTCTCTCTCTCTCTCTCTCTCTCACATTCACCCTACCTACAGTAGTACATCTCTTCTCAATTGCAATCTCTCTCTCTGAAAAGACAGCTACCTTTCTTAGCTAGGTTGCACAAAACTCAGCACACCCACACTTCTCTCTCTCTCTCTTGCTAACTTTCAGCTAGCTGACAGACTTTCTCAAACTCAAAGCATATACATCTATCTCTGTGTGTGTACAATATGGCTCGGAAGAACGAAGGATCTAGTAGTAGTAAAAATGTCTTTAACAAAGGGGCGTGGACAGCTGAGGAAGATCAAAAACTAGCCCAGTATATAGAAATCCATGGTGCAAAGAAGTGGAAAACAGTAGCAATTAAATCAGGTAATGTATCCTAGTTTTATGCTCTAACACAATTCATGAACCGCATTTTTCTAAATTTTGATTCGTGTTCTTGCAGGCTTGAACAGATGCGGGAAGAGTTGTAGATTGAGGTGGTTGAATTATCTGAGACCAAACATCAAGAGAGGCAACATATCTGATGCAGAAGAGGACTTGATACTTAGGCTTCATAAGCTACTTGGGAACAGGTTAGTGATAATACAAAGTGACAAAAACCATAATGTAGTTTAAATACAGTTGTCTCAACCTATGAGCATTATGGAAACGACAACATTAGTTCATTTGCTTCTACTTAATGATTCAAAAGAAAATTAAGATGATTAAATTGACATATTTAATCTTATGTGTTCTATTTTTTTTTTTTTTTTTTTTTTTTTTTTTTTTTTTTTTTATAGGTGGTCATTGATTGCTGGGAGACTTCCAGGACGAACTGATAATGAAATCAAGAATTACTGGAATTCACATTTGAGCAAGAAAATGAAACATAAAGAAAAAACAGCAGCAACTTCAACGGCACAAGAGACTACGCCTCAAAAAACTGTGGCCATCCACGAGGCCGACAAAGAAGGCATTGATGGAAGCGGATACATGGATCCTAGCTTCAATGCAAATGAATTCTTTGATTTCTCGAGTGAAGGCACCTACGGGTTAGAGTGGGTGAATAAATTTCTTGAACTCGATGAGGATCCATGGCTTTCAGATAAAAAAAATGGAGGTCTGGATAATATATAGTAAAGTTTCTGCCGTTGAATTTTTTTTAATTGGTGCAGAATTTTAACAGTGTGCTTGTGGATATATATGTTCTTTAGTTAAACAATCATGGATTGCCAAATACCAAGATAAAAGGCCTAAAACAACTAAATCTTTTAGTATTGGTACATAGACATCAATTTCTTGGCACAATTATAGTTCGAAAACTAAGCAGCATTTACAACCAAGGTCGTACTGGACCAAGCTTCCATATACAACAAAATGCCTAAGAACAACTTTGATTTAACATGGCCAAAGATAATAATTGAGTCCACTAAGAACTGAGCAGAGTCTGTGTAAAATGGCACACTTTATTGACAACAAGAGCAACGTAGTTGACTCCATTACCAAGTCAACATCGAAGTCACGAAATAAAGGAAAAAACAGCTGGATTTGTCTCTATGAAAAGACCGCCATTAAAATCATACGATGGTAATGAACACCAAAGTGTTCATGTTATAGATTCCGAAGAAATCACTCCAATTCTGTATTCTTGGCTATACTCACCTTCTAGAGACAGCCAAGATAAAGAAATCTGGTACATTGAACCTTCATTTGTGTCTCTATTAAAATACAAAACAATTGGATTTGTTGAACTGCCCGGTCATCTCGGGGGCATTATAAAAATTACAGAACTTCTCATTCTACCTGCGATTAGAAAAAAAATTTAAAACCTAAGATCTCGCAAGCTAAACATAGGGGGGGAGTGGGATAAATGGTGAATCATGAAATGTTAATCTTCCTGGGGACTAACAGCATTTTTCCTTGTCACTTTCTTACTATTTTGCTTCAGTCTAATCATTGTGTAAGGCAAACGATAGATATAATTCTCATCGTAGGAGTATCTTTTCTACAGTTTCATCTAGTTTATGGTAATAACGCATCATAGTGCAAAAATGCTGCTGTCATTTCACAGAAACGCGGTAAATTATTCAGATATGCTTAATCGGTAAAGTGGCAGCAGCTCCTTTGTCACCCTGATGGATCCTTTGGTTGGTCACAGCACAAGCAAAGAGAATCTATTAGTACACATTTTTTGAAGCCAAGTGGGGTCGAAGCTGACTATATTAAGTAATCATGTGGCAAAACAACATTAACAGTAGCAGTTCAGACTACCAATAATGCAGTACCTCCATTGCATGATTTGCATGTTCCATTCCTCGTTCTAGATGTCACAATTTTCCCACCAAATATTCAACCCTGTTTTCAGCTCAATGTACTACGATTCTGAACAGCAAACCAGAACCCAGTTCAACAGCTGTTGTTTCATTCCTCCATAATCACAAGAGGTATGCCACTCAAGTCTTGGAATAAGCACGAGCTGTTGCGAGTTAGACTAATTCTACCAGGTCCACATTCAAATTTAGCTATACTTCATGTACTAGAACCCACCTAAAAGAATCCCAAGAGTTTATGATGATTGTGGTACTTCAATCTGGCTCAGCCTGCTATACCAAATTGAATGCAAAACCATGTGGAACAAATCATATCTGATTGGACTTGGGTTCCAAAGGAAATGCTTCTGCACCATCTTCACATTATTTTTCATGGTAAGGTATCGTTTCATAGGGATAGCCAATAAAATCTCCTTCAGTTTGGGTATATCCTGCTCGGCCACAGTCACAGACAATGCGTCCCAATCTAGCACTTCATTTAATGGAGGGACAAAGTTGTCAGCTATAATCACTGGGACACATTCAAAATATATAGCCTCCACAATCCTGGGGCTATTTACTTCATAACCCATTGGGCAAATGCAATATTTACTTGATTTCATTTGTTGAGCATAAGACATTTTTCTGGGGACTTTACTGGGTAGAGGCCCAGAAATCCACATATCTTTATCTTTGCCACGCCAGTACTTGAGAAGTTTGGGACGGACCCTACCATGCATCTTTCCAGCAAAGAAGGCGAGAATTGGGCGCTGTGACACTCTTCTTCCACCAAGACCATGCAGAGGCCTTCTGGGATGCCTTATGGTGGTTTGTGCTAGGGAAACATCCTTTCCAGCGACAAAAATTTTCTCGGACACATCTGCATTGCAGAGAACTTTTATGGTATTTGTGCTTAGCTCTTTATGCTCAGTCACTGTGTACGAGCCCTATAAAAAGTAAAAAAAAAAAATCAGACAAAAGTTAGGTAAGAGAGGATGGGAGTTATTTGAACAAACTGCAATTTAATAAGGAAATAGAGGGTGGAGCTGAAATTCCAAAATAGGATTGATTAAATCTTTCCCCGTCTCTCTCTGCACATACAATGAGAGCAACTCTTAGTTGTTACTCATCTGTCTGTTATGTGAAACATGTCTTCCTATATATGTGGAACGACCACACCCCATCTCATACTTCACCAGCTGACTGGCTGAGATAGATGGCAACTCAACTCAACAAAGCCTTATCCCAACCATTTGGGGTTGGCTAGTAGTTTGTAATTCCATCTTGTTCGGATCCAGCTAAGTTAGACGACATCTTATAAGAGTGTTGCCTCTCACAGAGCCTAAGAATACAGCTGATGCAGTAGCTCTTTATTCAAATCTTGAATTTTGACATGCAGCAATTTTGGTTAATGCATGTCCTTAGCAGTTTGCTTCATTAGCAACTCTAACTGACACTAAAGATTTCAACTTTTTCAGAGGACAATTTCTAGAAAAATGGAAGTCTGCAGTTTTGGCCACTATTCTATTACATATTGTGTGCTGAAATAATTCACAATGCAAGAACTCCGACAAGATTAATAAAAAAGAAAAGAAAATAAAAGGTCATTACCCAGTGTTGGTCTTGCCCATACAAAGTGCTTTGAGGATGACTTGAGACAAACCTAATTTTGACATTATACTCATACTCGAAACTATACCATTGCACTTTTCAATCTAAACTTTTACCATTGCACCAAGCAATGGTCTATTCAATAGCTAGCCAAGGGGAGAAATTAAATTAATAAGAATGTAGTCAATGGAAATGAAATAGAAAGAAATTCAACGTCTTTAGTACTGGTTATGACAACCTGGTCAAGAGAGTATACCAACTGGCCTGTCATGAGTAGAAGGATTGGACCTCTAAATCTACACCATATGAACAATTATGCCTTCAAAAGCATGTTTAAAACTCCTTCTAACTGATCCCAAAATGTCGAAGGAAATATGTGAACTACAAATTATTATAGCATCTTTTATTATTCAAGTTACTCACTTCAGGCCAGAGAAAATTTCAATGTTAAGAGTGCACCGTGCATTGTGATTTATCCTTGATTCTTAAATGTAACTAAAAGCAAACTGACACATCAAAGCATTTCAACAGACGAGATGCAGGTCTAATAAAATTAACATACCCAATCATGGCAAGCAACTAGAAAATGATCCGATCCATGAGTACGGTTCCAGAAAGGATACTTTGTGGCAAGCATGTTTACATAGTCCCTGAGGAAGATTGCTAGTGGTTTAATGTTACGTGCTTCAGGCACGTAAAGAACCCTCTTCATCTGGCGCACACTATATGGCAAATAGAATAAGTGAGCCTTTTCTGGGTCCGTCGTCACAAACTGCTCACTTTCCTTCATGAACTTCATGAACCATCCTTCTGACGAATAAATTCCACGGAGATAGGGGAAATGGAAAATAGGTCTCCTTCCATCTTTGTAAATGTAAACTTTGAGTATGAGTTCCATTAACTCGTAGCTCCTGAATTTGGACATAGTTATTGTTTTAAACATAATGTTTATGCAAATAGTTTTTCAAAAAATTATGCACCATATAGTAAATTATATATTCTTTTGCCAGTCCAATAACCAAAAACTTCCCCATGCACATCTTTAAAACATCACAGTTCACAGTCTAAAGCATGTATACACTCCAATGTTAGTTCAAGTTTTTTTTTTTTTGTAAGCAGTATATACAATTATAATAATTTACCCACCCATACACACCAAAAAAAAAAAAAGGGTATACAATAATATATTGAATGAATCATAGAAACTAAACATGAAGCTTTCATAAGATTATGTCTTACTATTACAATGACAAAGTAACATTTTATAGAAGTTCCATGGTATGTACCTTTTAAAGGCTGAAACATTCCGGAACAAAGGGGCATAGAGATCTGGATCATCAGCGACATTTGAGGCATTCAGGATCTCTTTTTTAGCATAAACAAGTGCCTCTTCTGGGTTCAATGACCTTATGTCTTTCTAAAAAATTAACAATATTTTTTAGGAAATGTTAGCAAGACCATAGAGGTAAAAGCTTCATATATTATGATTAGAAATTTGAGATTGTACCAGCAAGCGAGTGGGCAAGGTTCTACTAGGAGGAGGAGGACCGAGAGGAGTAACTACAGCCCTTGGCACATCATTCTTTTCATCATCTTGTTTTACTTCAGCAGACTTATTTTTAGCAATGCTGAGGGAAACCAGAATGGGCTCAAACTGTTGAACCATTCCCGAGGAAGGGTTTTCACCCAAATGCATGGTACTATTCAAGGGCTCATATGAAGAGAATGTTGCTGCTGGGGACAGCATCCATACGGTCAGCAGATTAGGAAGTGAATGAATTTGAATTACAACCACAACTAGTGTAATTACAGCACCAGCAAAAAAAAACTTTCTCCAATCAAGTCTGAACATCAGGAAAACAAGTATGACCCGTAACAACTTATTCATCTACCACCACCGGAATTTGCTTGTACTAGAATATTTGAACTTCGCCAATCAAAAAACTAATATGCAAGTCCAAGAGTTGTAAGCATGAAAAACCAATGTACATATTTCCCCAGGAGAAACTAAGCTCCAAATGTTCAAAAATTCACTCCACTTGGTTGCTTACGGACACCAACAAGCCACACATTTCCATACTCAATCAGCCAAAATTTGATTTCTGTCTAAGAGAAGTTCTCTGTTCTGTAGCTTCTGAGTCTTCGGACATAAAAAGAAAATTAATAAGAAATTGAAGGATGTCCCAAAAGGAAAAAAAAAAAAAAAAAAAAAAAAAAAAAAAAAAAAAAAGAAAAAGAAAAAGAAAAAGAAAAACGCAATGATGTATAAATATATAAATGTTAAAGGATTTGTTTGTGTATATAACAGGTGTGGGTTAAGGGGAGTGTGTTTATGCTTGTGCATTCGAATTATTATTTTTTTAAAAAAGAAGTAATTAAAGTTCTGCACACATCAGACACTTCTATTATGGGAGATCATTAACTCTGAGAACATAAGAAGTAAGAACAGAACACATCACCAAAAGACTAGCTCATTGAAAAATAAGAACAAATTTATAACTTGTATGCATGAATTATTAATCGTTTTTGTTGATGAGGAAAGTGCTGATAAGTGATTTTTTTATTTTTTATTTTTTATTTTTATAGGTGAATTTTGATATTAACCACAACAAAATTTAGAAAAAAACAAAAACAAAAACTCAGCTCAACTACGCCAAATAAAAGCATTAGGCACAGCATGGTAGAGGTTTTTATTTATGTGTCTAGAACAACAACAACAAAAAAATTCTAAGTTAGTCCATTTTCTTACTTTTTCTAGGACATCAAACACAGCATTTAGTTATACATATAAATATCAATAAATTACGAAAGATGCCATATTCAATCTAATATCATGAAATTAGAGGGAGAATGATCAAGTAGCTGAGTTATGGAATAGAAACACAATTAACAATTAAGACAAATTTCTATACATTCAATTCAAATTGTACGACAACAAATCAAATAGAAATTTGAAAAAATGAAGGAGAAACATGTATACATGTGTGTGTGAATCTTTATAATCAGATAAATAAAATAAATTAACAAATACATAATTTCAATCACAAAATAATAATTGAATGCCCAATGAAAACACTATACCTTTGATGGAGGAAGCGTAAAGAGAGACCGGAAAAAAACGACGTCGGAATAAGTTCCGAGCAAGATTAGAAGTGTAAGAATTGCAAACAGATTTTCTAGGCGAACTTTGACGGAAAATGTGTGAAGATCGACGAGAGAGAAAGAGAGAGAAAAGTGGAAGAATGTGTGGGACAAAATAACAAAAAGAATAACAAAAAGGCGCTTTCGAGACTTAACAAAAAGGGTCGTACGGAGGGAAACAAACAGCTCACGCTAACGACTAACTATTGCTATTGTATATTTTGGGCGTGTTTCGAAACTATTTCCATTTTCTGTTTTCCATTCCATATAAGTGCAAACATGCCTTTTTTATTTTTATTTTTATTTCATCAGTAAGGCCTAGGTCATATAAAAAGCAGGTGCACTATAAGTCACACGGAATAAAAACGGGAGTGAGAGTGTACAGGAAGGGAAGCAACGGGAGTTTGAGAGTGACACCCACTTAGAAGACGACAAAATTATTCATTTTTTCTCAAAATGTAAAAATAGGTGTAATGATATTATGACACATTAACGACAAAATTATTTATTTTTTCTCAAAATGTAAAAATAGGTGTAATGATATTATGACACATTAATGTCAGGAGGAAAGTATTATCTTAATATATATATATATATGAAAACCTTTAATGAAATTTTCATGCAGCTAAGGTGAATCCGCGAATGATGAAATCTTGAAAACAAGATACTAGTCAATGAAGGTGGGATAAGACTCTTCATTTTTCTTTAAACCGGTGAAGAAACACCTAATATGTGTACATATATTAGTCAATTTTAGAATTTCTTTTTGATAAGTAATTTTCACAAAGATTTTTTATTTTTTTTGGTAAGTATAATAAATTAACAAATAACATATTTTAATATGGGGAAAGTATATTAGTCAATTTAAAATTTTCTATTTGGTAAGTAATTTTCACAAAGATTTCTTTATTTTTTTGGGTAAGTAAAAATTAACAAATAACATATTTTACAGACTTACGAGCTGGGAAGTTGTTGTGCTAACAATCTTCACCAAGTTGAAATTCAACTTTAGATTTGTGGAAGATTTTAGAGCCAATCAATTAGTCAACTACCAATAGGGCATGCACTGTCAAAAGACTCAAACTAGTTATAAAAGTAAAAAGGCAATTTAATACTTATATTTATATTTGATCGGAAGGAATGATTTAGGGAAAGATGGAAGAGATGAATGATTTGAGGAATGATACGTTTACTTCTAAGGAAGGAAAAAAAGAGAGGGATGGAGCATTCCTCCTGACCCATGTTTTTTGAAAATATTTTTTTTCTTCCAAAATGGGGAAAGAGTAGAATAGGAATGGCAGTGACTGGGCGCGTTTTCGTCCCCTTTTAATGGAGGCCCCGCCATCACCCTCGCTCCGGTTATATATATATATATATATGTATTTTTAAAAAATTTATATATATAAAAATATATATATTTAATATTTTTAAAACTTTCGTTATGTCAATTAATATATTAATATTCACTACTTAGTAATTTAAAAGTGGGACTAATTTTTTTATCATCCCAATTTGAACACAGGGTTAGTTTTTTTTTTTTACTACATAATAAAAGTAGCATAACTCACGCTTCCTTCACAATTAAACCGAATAAGCGAGCCGTAATCAGTACTTTGTCTGTCGAAGTAGGATCAGGGATGATACACCAATTAAAAACCCGTCTCGGAGTAAGGATAAAATTGGTATGACGAATTTTCTAACGAAACATAGTAGGATTTAGCCAACTCCGTTCCGTTACCATCCCTACAGAAGAAGGGAAAAAAAGTTACTCTACAAATATGTAATATCAATTTTAGTCTTTGTTTACTTTAAAAATCACTTGTATGGTACTAAAAATATATATAAAATCTCTCATTCCCTGTCCAAACAAAACAAATATGTTATTTCATCCATCTTTTCTACTATCCCTCCATTCAACAGAAGACACCTTCCCCTCCTCACGAGGTCTCTTTTGAATTAACATATTTTCAGTAAAGAAAATAATGTATCAATATAAATGTGATCTAATAAAAAAAAATCAGCTCAAAATACCATAAAATCAAATTATAAGAAACTGTCAAAATTATTACTATAATTTGATCAAAAGAAAGAATGCATAAAACTTTAACTAATACGTGTGATCTACTAAATTTTCAAACAGAATTTTTATTATGTAATTCGCTCTGGGAGACTTGCTTAAGAATAAGAAAGAGAAGCTCCATCGAATGAGAGTCCCTTTCACCTTGACCCCATTATAAATAGGAACCACATGGGGAGAGAACCTCTCTATCAGTGACTGGGCTTGGACCATTCTCTGGACTATTTTTAAAACTCTAATTACTTTGTTGTTGGAAGTGTCTATTAATATATTAATATTTACTATTTAGTAATTTAAAAGTTGAATCAACTTTTTTATCTATCCAATTTGAGCACTTTAAGCTATATATATATTTTTTCCTACATAATAAAAGTGACATAACTCGACCCGCTCCCACCGCACCCCTCAATCAAACAGAATACCGGTATTTTATTTACTGAAATAAAGGCGGGATGGTATAACAATTCCAAATTTGTTTTGAAGTAAGAGCGAGAATGGTATAATAATTACAAACCCGTTTTAAAGTAGAGTTTAACCAAACCCGCCTCAATTCCGCCACAAAAACTCTAAACCGTAAACTAGACAAGGCGCAATAGCCACCGCAAAAAAGAGAGGTAAGAAGTGTATAAATTAATTTTCTTTTTAAAAGCTTATTTGGTTCTAAAAAGTAAATCAAAATGAACAAATCAAATTTAAACAATTACTGAATAGTTAAACTAAAATTATAAACAAATTAATAATTCTTAAACCTAACTGTTTAATCGAAGATTTCAATACATCAAAGAGAGAGAAATACCTCAACTAACATTCTGGATTTGATTTTTTTTTTTAAACAGCATTATCATTTTATTTTTTATTACCGCGGTCCACTTGTGTAACAATATCGATAAAGATATGAGTCATACGACGTCGTGGCAACGAACTAAGTAAGTAATTTTCAAAGCTTTAGCCACGTAGAGGGCAACGTGTTATCCAATAACATAACGCCACATCAATAACATAACGCCACTCAGCGCAATGCTGCCCCGTACTCGTTAGCTAACCGGCACAGCATATAATTGCAACTTTTTATTTCTCAAATGACGATATTGCCATTTAGAAATGGCAACACAGTATATGCTGTAGCTAAAAAGCAGCAGAGGCTTAAAAGAAATTAAACAATGCAATCAAAGGCATTTTTGGAATTCAATTGAATCAGGAGAACCAAAACCCTTGTAAAATAAAAACAAAACCATTCGACAATTCCTGACTAATTTGAATTTCGTAGTCCTGCGATCTGAAATTATCGAGCTCAGATCTCTCTGATGTCTTGAAATCATTGTTCTTCGATCTCCGTTCCAATTGATTCTCTCTTTACACCATGGCCGCTCCTTTCTTTTCTACACCTTTCCAACCATACGTTTATCAGGTACTACAATTCGAATTTGCTTTCAATTTCAAGGTTTTTTTTGTTTGATTTTAGTGATTAATCCGCACAGTTTCATCTTCATTATCATATATATGCACGTATTTTGATATATATATATATATATATATATATATATATATATATATATATATATATATATATGAGTATATGCATGTTTGTATGTATCTTTATGTATTAAATTTGGAGAAAAGAGGAACTAAAATTCATATGTATGTATACATATATATGTGTTTTTATTTAGCTGTTGGGACGCAAGAGAACACAAATTCCACTTAGCTGATATGACGATATAACATTGCAATTGTAATTTAGGTAACCCAATTTCTTATGTCATTACAAGCGTTTTCCGCAATAGTTTGTGGAAAATATGGGCTTGTGTGGAATGTAAGGCATTGTTACTTTGCAGGCTTATGGAGGGATAGCAAGGATTAATCAGTAATAGTTGAAGGTTTGAGGTGTGCGTGGACAAACACACAACAATTTGCACATGAACCTTCAAAAAACAACAGTTGCTTTCTTTTTTTTCCCCTTTTTTTTTTTGAGTGAAGCTCAATTAATTACTTGTGTACTGAATCATCTACTTAAAAGTCAAAATAAGCATGGCCTTTTAGTGGTCTTGAGGGCAACCACTTTTGTGGCCTCAACTCCATTCCTCCTATCAAAACATCTTGAATTAATAAGATCAACACTGAATAATGACTTTTTAATGAGAAATTAAAATTTATTGCAAAGAAAAGAGAGTACAAAATGGGGAGGAGGAGATATTTTGTTTAGGCATGAAATAGTTAAGAGAAAAGACAATAAGAGATGTTCTAAAATTAATATATATATATATATATATATATATATATATATATAAGGTGTCGAAGTACTGAGATATATTGTTAGATTTTTCTAGATTTCATAAATATATATTTTTCTTAAAAAAAAGAAAAGAAAAATATGGAGAGCTATTCTTGCAATGAGTAAAATATGGAAATTGGAAAGATATTTACTATTTCGTGAGTGGGAAATATGAAAATTGATTCCAATGCGAAGATAAAATTGAAATACATTGATTCCATGCACGCAATTGTGAAAGTTAGGGCTATATCCGTATTTGTCAAATAAATTTTAAACAACATTAATTACATTTCACTGCATTGTTTATAATTTGTGGACAAAATTACTGACAAATTTAAAATAATTCATGAAATTCATCTTTACATGGTGAGGACCCATATAGATTCTTCTTTTAGAGCAAAATGGGGTAGAATTGTAATTTTGTACCATTTGAAACTAGCCATTGAGGCATTATCCACAATTCTCTCAAATATCTCATTTTTTTTGGTGTGTGTGTGTGGGTGTGGGTGTGTGTGTATGGATGGATCAGCGGCAGCCATATGAATTCTGGTTTTTCCATTATTTCCTGTTATGCAACCATTCTCCTCTAATATTAAAAAAATTTTAAAATCATTTTGAATTACTTCATCCCATAAGTTTTGGTTGGCCCTATGTCGCTTACCTTTGTAGCAAGCAACTCTTCCTCCTCTACTTCCTCTAATTTTATCATTAACATGTGTTATTCGTAGTTTTTTTCCTCACTCATTTATTATTAATCTCATCTCTTCTAGTCATTCCCATCATTCATAGTAACATTCTCCATTTCCGCTGCATGATTGCTTTTGTTGTTTCTTTTTCAACCCCAACACTTTACTCCATCAAATATAACTAATCTAATAACCACTCTATTGTCTCTTTTAATATATTGACCCTAAATAATGAAAATAGTTATTTTGAGTAACTATATAATCTTGAGTGTAATATTTATATTGTCATCTTCTACTACTTTATCAAATTTACATTCCACATATTATGTTTTAGTTATACTAATTTTTAGGTCTTTGGCGTTTAAAGTATTTCTCCATATTTTTAAAAGTTGTTTGAAATTGTATTGATGAAAAAGAGATCTAGAAAAAGTTTTGAAAGTTGTTTGAAATTGTATTGATGAAAAAGAGAACTAGAATAGAGTAGGATGGCTACTGAGCAAAAGTATATTTAGTTCCAGTAGAGTGAACTATAAATAGGTTATTCTGAAGTGTTGTTCTAAAAGAGCAATCCTATCATAAAAATCGTGCAATGAATAAGTTGACTTCATTGATGAATATAATTAATTCATGTATTTAATTTATTATTTTTAGATGAAGTATTGGTGCTTAAAGTGAAACAGAACTGAAGCTGGAGTAGTGTAGCAGACTGATATCCTAGTAAAATGTTTAAAAGTGCTATAACTGTGGTCATTCTCCTTATGTCCCACTAAAAAGTTCCACTAAGGTTCTTCGCACTTCCACCACGAGTTTGAATTCTCACCATAATGAATTTAGAATACTATCTGGCTTATATACACATATATAGTTATATATGTTGATGTATATAGAAAATTTAGTTAGGACTAATACAAATCAATATGCAATCTTTTGTCTTGATGATTCATCTTAAAAATTATATTTTTCTCGCGCTCACTTCATAATGAAGATGGAAAAAAATTATTCACATTTTAATATGAAATGCAATAATGAATGTTGTAAGAGCTAGTTGTTGCTACAGTGATTGACAATATGCCTCACATAATTGACCTGAGGTTTAGGCTCACCAATTATACATTTTGTAGTCTGTAGAAAGTCTCCATACAAAATTTTCCTATTTTTGGTTGATTTTCTTGAAGTTTATTTTTTCTTTGTAAAAGAATTATAAAAAGAGCTAGTAAGTTTTTTCGTCCTTGATTATTTTTATGTGCCCTTGCTAATATCATGGGGATAATGGATTGTAGAGTCCACAAGATGCTGTAACACCTTTTCAGATTTTGGGTGGTGAAGCTCAGATAGTTCAGGTATTTATAATAAAATTATCCCCATAAGTTTTTTTTATTTTTTATTTTTTATATATATTTGGAAGATAAAGTCTTGCCTTTTATTTGGAAGTTTTTTTTTTTCTCTTAACAAATTTGATCACATTATCAGATTATGTTGAAGCCACAGGAAAAGATTATTGCTAAGCCTGGTAAGTTACCTGGAATTAATTTTTTCACAGTTTGCATGATGTTATCCTGTGTTAATTTTCAGTTTTGAGTTGCAAGCACATCTGCGCAATAGTGACATGGTCCCTTTTTTAAAAAAGAAAAAAAAAAAAAATATCTAAATGCCTCAAAGTTTTAGTTTAGTTATTGATGCCAATGGCGCACTATATGTGGCATGAGTTTTCATTGTCTTGTACAAAGAGATTAAAATATCAAATGGGATTGAGGAATGCTATACTGCCAATAACATGAAAATTATATTTGGTCTTTTGGATAACATTTATTGGTTTCTTTCAGCTATTCGTCTTGTCTGGTCCACACTATGTATCAAATTGTTTATTCTGTATTATTGATTGTTCTTCGCAAATCTGTGTCTGCCTTGTATTCGATGATTGTACTTGAACAACACAGGACACTTTGACACATTAGAACACAAGTTTTGAATAGACCGTATTTGTTGTTCTACTAACTGATATCTTATTTGGGATTTTTACACTATAAACCATTATAAAATTTTCTGTTTTCAAGATAATCATGTGGTGACTGTTGTTTGAATGATATGTAGGTTCCATGTGCTACATGTCTGGGTCTGTCCAGATGGAAAATGTTTATGTTCCTGAAAATGAAGCCGGTATGTGGCAGTGGCTTTTCGGCAAGAGTCTGAGTAGCATAGTTCTTCTCAATACTGGTTCAAGTGATGGTTTTGTCGGCATTGCGGCACCTTCCCTTGCAAGAATTCTCCCGGTTCGTTTCATGCCAAATTTCAGTACATAGGGCATTTATCTTGTTTATTCTAAGTTTACATGTTACCCGGGAATTGTGATCCTACGCTTACAATGAATATTACTAGCCATTATCCTTATATACGTCTGCTTGACAAATTTTTTTTTTGTAGATTGATTTGGCAATGTTTGGCGGTGAGATTTTATGCCAGGTATTGCTTATTTTTGGTCTATTTGCACTATTGTTCCCCCCCCCCCCACACACACACACACAAAAAAACACACACACAAAAAAACACACACACACACACAAATCTGAATTCCTTTTCCCATACCCTGGCATGTTGCAGTGTGCAATATAGGATGTCTTCTGGAAATGCTGTATTCATCTCGTCTCTCTTAATTTTTTTCATCATAGTCTGCTGGATACCTTTTTATTTTTATTTTTTATTGGCAAGAAACACGCTCACACACCCACTTTGTCCCTTTGGGGACTTGAACCCTCGACCTTCTACTTTGGAAGGTGAGGAAGTACCATTAGGCTACAATGCCTTTGGTTTTACTGGATACTTATGTTACTCTGTTAATATTATTTTGTAGCCAGATGCATTCCTTTGCTCTATCAATGATGTGAAAGTCAATAATACAGTTGATCAGAGGGCACGTAATGTTGTTGCTGGTGCTGAAGTGAGATAATGGATCTGCTTTTAACTTGCTGTCTTTTTGCTTAATTTCTAGCACTTCTTTTGATTATGCATACTTACCTCACTGCTTATCACTTTGATGGGCATGCTGATGTTATTTGCAGGGATATTTGAGGCAGAAGATATCTGGCCAAGGGCTTGCATTCATAGCTGCTGGTGGATCTGGTATGCTTCTCTCAGTCACTATCAGTCTCATAAAGCACTTATGTTGGATTTCAAGAGGTTAGGTTTTGCCTAAATATTTAGGGGAATGCAACTAGGACAAAACATGACCTGGCCTTTTGAGTTATGGGTTTTACTATGTGACGTGTCTTGTGTGAGCAGAGGTTGTGCTTGTTTAGTAATGCTGGGCCTTATTTATTAACTTTTTGGATTTATTTTGCAATATATTTATAGGAAGCAAACCCTTAATTAATAATGAATGTAATCCCAAAGTAAGTGAAAACTTAATTCTGTCTAACATGGTGCATTAGTTTTTTGAGGCATGCCATAGTATCTGGATTCAAAGAGCTAGCACATGGATGTATTATTTATTACTTTAACCTAAAGTCTTAATTCTGTTGTTTGCTAGATTTCTTTCTTTCCGTTGATCATTTTGTTAGGAAGTTCTATTTCGATCTATAACAAAAATTGTTAAGAATCTTAAGATGCAAACTAAAGAGACCGAGAATTTGATCTGTCTTCAAATCTTGGGACATTTACACTTCTTTTGTGAAGGATCTTCATGCGTAAGGTGAAAAACAAGGAAATCTCATGTCTACATGAGTGTTACTCTATTAAAGTCAGATACTTTTATTTTTCAGTGGATTATTGATGTAGAATACAAGAGCAGCCTTAAATAGATAAAGACATATGGAATTCAAAGGCTGAAAGTTAAAAGAACTAGGGGTGAAATTTGGAGGTTTGATAGTAAAATTGTAGAAAAGCAAAGGGAAAAGAAATAGAATTGAGCTACCTATTGGAATCACTCCAACAGGGCCTAGGTATCACACCTAGAGAAGGCCTCACACCCTCAGAATTTATGAATCACTCACAAAGAAATCTCAAGGATATTTTTTATTCATTCATTCACTGCCTCACGAAGTTTACATCATACCCTTCTTATAGCATCTTATGACCTTGAGATTACCCCATAATTGTGGTAATTAAAAGTTGACTCTATAATATAATAAAAGTAACCATCCTGTAATTGAGGTAATCAATATATATATATATATATATATATATATTTTCTTAGTTGGTACTCACACACACATGCCTTTGCCGAGGCTTGAACCCACGACCTCCCTTTGGGAAGTAGGGGTTTGATACCGCTAGGCCACTAACCCATTGGTGAGGTAATCAATATTTGACTCTAGCATAATAAAAGTAATTACTACTGACTGATGCAATTTGATCATAATTGATGCAAGCCCATAATTATGCAATTTGACCAAATTTCCCCAATTATGCAGGACTCCAAGTGGACCTTACTTCATCTAGCACGTGCCAAATTAAACCTTGAGCCTTAGAGCCATGCTCGCCACACCTTCTATACACTTTAAAATGCTGCTGCCACTGTTCTCTACCAATTATTCTCAGTCAGCTCTCTACTTTTTATTTATTTATTCATTAACGAATAGGTATTACTTAGACCTGCACTAAAAACATTTTGTGGTGACGAACCTCAAGATTTTTCAAGTAGGTAATGTTACAGCCACAGCATATTTTGGTACGTCCTGAATAATTGACATGCAGATATGCTTTAAATTTCTCTAGGAACATCATAAGATGTTTTGGAAATAGTACTATCCTAACAATTAATCTTCCGCGAAGTTGACTTCCACCTACACAGATCCGGGGACACAAAGGGACAATCTACTCTTTTATTCTTGTAATATAATATTTGCATAATATATTATGAGAAGTTGCCCGAAAGGGAAAGAAAAGGAAAAGTTGGTAATGGCAATGCTTTGCTTTTTGCTTTCTAGCTAATCATAGGATATTCATCCTCTATGGAGTATGATCTGCCATCCAAAGTGTTTCTGCAGTGTTTTTTTAATTCAGTTCATGCGGGATCTTATAGACTTCTAAAAATAGGATTTTTATTGCAGTTTATGCTAAAATTAAGAATGTCTTCTTTGGAACTCCCTGAGTTTTTCCGATATCAAATGAATCTTAATTCAGCTATACAAATTCTGTTAAAATGTAAATTGATATTTTTAATCCTTGCTGGACTGATTGTGGAAGCTCCATTGGGGCTTTTTATTTGCTATTAGTTGTACAGAAAAATCTTGATGTGGATGAAGTACTTGCTGTTGATATGTCTTGCGTTGTTGCCATGTCAGCAACAGTCAATGTACAAGTTAAATATAATGGTCCTGTTAGAAGGGTGGTCTTCGGGGTAAGTTGTTTCTGTTATTGTTATTTTTTTTTCCTTTCTTTAATTTCATTTTTCTTACTGTTATTTTCTTATTTGCTCCGTATATATTTTTTGATCCTAATGTTAAAAATATGTAGCTAGTGATTCTAATTTTGAATATTACTTGAAATTAGTGAGTCTTGACTGATTAAATTTCCTTCATTTTACACCAGTCCTTGATAGTTGCATAGGTTCTGATCAGTTTCCAAATATTTCTAGTGATATGATTTATGAAATTAGTTATGACAAGAGATATGAGTTGTAATATTAAAGAGTGAAAGAAGTATATTAATGTGGCAGATCCCATTCAGTTGGGATCAAGGCAATGATGATGTTAATGATGATCTAACTTATGTATCTTGGTAACTTTGTATTTGTATCAGCTGGCAACTGAGAAAAGAAGCAGAAGAGATTTTCATTCTTTTTGTCTATATAATGAAACTACCAAACATCTTTCCTCCTTATATTGTGTCTAGTGACCTCAATCTTTTTTCTGTTTACCTTCTCTCAGGAACCTGTATTTTCCTAAAAATATCACATTTTCTCTTCATATCGAACATATCTGCGTCATATATATCAAGAATTTATGGGCCAAACAAATGAAAATGAGACGCATATTTTCAATGTTCTTTCTTAAGAGAGAGTCATGTTAAGAACTGCAAAGATTGCACAAAACTTATAAAGGTGTTGAATATTTGACTGTGTTAAAGGGTTTGTCTTAGGAGAAAGACGTGTTAAGAACTGCAATTTTCTGTTTATCACCACTGTTTTAGTGCAACTCCTTTAGGAATTGCCATGTCGCTTTGTCTGCCTGTACTTGTGCTTCTTAGTCCAGAGGTATTTAAGGTGTTGAGGAATTGGTGTGAAAGCTTCATTGGAGTTGATGTACAGTGAAGGGTTAATTAATGGATGGACTCTGATGTTGGTGATGGAAAAGAGGTTTTGCTATAATTGGGGTAAGAATGGGTTCGTGGAGGTTTATGTACTTGTTTTGGCTCTCTTGGCTCCCCGTTTCGAGGAACCAGATCCCTGAAGCACAAAGGCTAGTGGTGCGAGGATAAAGGTAACTAAGATTGACATGCCAAAGTCATCAATCCAATATGAGAGTTTTGAGGTGGCACGTGGCAAGCTCGAGGTTCTTGTCAAGTAATTTTTTATTATAAAAGTTTGTGGGGTCCCTCATGTCTATCATCAAGTTTCGTTCAAAGGGTTATGAATTGATGGAACTTTTTTATTACAAAAAATAATTGGGAAATTCTCATATTGCAATTCCCTTAGCTTGAATCATTGTTAGTTCAAAGTCAAAATTTTCTTTTTATTTTGTGAGTTTCGATTTTTATTTTTGAAGGTACAAAAATGGCCCCTAAACAGGCCTAGCTTGAGGCTAACAGAGTGGGGAGAAATGTGGGGGTGAAGCATGAGAGTGGCATAACAAAAATTTGCTCAGAGTGGTAGAGTTGTACATTTGTATGCTACTATAAATGTTTACATAATAGGAATACGCATCATAACACTTCCATTTTTTCATTCAATTGTTAGGGCACGTTGCTTGGTAAAACTATAAAAACTTAATAAGCGTGAGAAAATGGGTTTATGTTTTATAGTAGACACTTCATTTTGGCAAGATATGGTTAGTAATGTACTTTTTTAATGTTAGGAGATATATAACATATTCTAATAATTTTTTAAACTATATAAATGTTATAATGTATTTTTATTTTTAAACAAACATAGACATAGAAATATATATGTTTATTTTAATTTCTTCAAGGAATATAGGGTGTCAAATCTTATTCATCATTCGACAGCTTTCTGTCTTCGAAATGCCAAAGAATCAAGTAGTTTGAAGCACTTAGAACACTCTACACACTCTCTAAGCGACTCTTTTCTTATATCTCCTGCCCGAGAACATAGATTCGACCCCCTCTTGTCAACAAGAGTTCATCTTCGATGTAGAAGCGACGAGTCTTTCCCTCTTGCACCAATAGTTCGACCTATCCAGAGAAATTGTCAGCCTACAAATGTGGTTTTGATCCAATAGAAATGCTCCACCTTTGTCATAGACTCATATATTCCATACATTACACTAAAAGTATCAACATCTTATCTTAGGTAAACAAAGTGAATGTAACAAGTGTCTATCGAATATATAGATAAATATATTTTATATATACACATTTAACACTATTTGGACTAGTATATAAATGTCAAGAACTTGTAAAGATAGCTCTTGTAATTATAACGCATCCCTAGTAGATAAAAGATACAAAAATAATTATTATAAAGTGATTGAGAATATGTCAAGGATGTAGGAGCGCTCTATCAATGTTGTAGTTTCAACTTTCAATTCTATTTGTACAACTTTCTAGCAAGTTTTATTTTGTACAAGGCTCATCTAAATTCGTTGGTGTAATAAGTGAGACACGTGGTTGGGAGAAAACCATCTAGAATATGCAGATTCGCAAAATGAGTTCTTGGATTTACAAAAGTGAATTTGATGATTGGAGAAAGATTTGTTTTCGAAGTGTCGATTTGAGCTCGCTAAGGGCAATACCCCTTCTATGAGGATCATGTGACTTGGGACGTAGCCCACGCCCAAGTGATATGGCGCACACTTGGGTTGCATAAAAACCCTTGGGTTGCAATTGTTGGTACTCACACACGCATGCCTCCATGGAGGCTTGAACCCTCGACCTTCCTTTGGGAAGTAAGAGGCTGATACCGCTAGGTTACCTTGCCCACTCTAAAATATTTTCCGTCATAGGAATCCACTCAACAGTTCTTGCTACTTAAAAATTGTAAGCTCAAATATTAGGTTTCTATCTGTTTATGCTTTATCCATGTTCTTTCAACATTCCTCTCTTCCATGCAAGTCCTTCAGTTTCTGGTGATCACTGTTGTCATAGGTTTATTCTCCATATATTTAAACCATGCAAGTCCTTCAGTTTCTGGTGATCACTGTTGTTATAGGTTTATTCTTCATATATTTAAACCATTTTGATGGTGATCTCCTGTTTTATATACCAGTGGAGTTACTCATGGAGTTTAGAGAATGAGTACACGGGCAAATTCTTTTTCTTTTCTTTTGTTATTATTATCTTTTTTCTAGTCATTCTTTTTGTTAAAAAGTTCAATTCTAAAAAACCTGGTGTCAATCAATGTGGATGTGAAATTGCAGGGTGACAATCTCGTAACAGCTGTTTTAACAGGACCGGGCATTGTCTTCATTCAGAGCTTGCCCTTCCAAAGGCTATCTCAACGCATTGCTAGGTAATTTGTTTCTTTCTTTTACTTTTTCTTTTCTTCTTCATTTATTTATTTATTTATTTTTTTTTGGGGTTGCCGGGAGGGATTTGATACTTGATTTGTTCTTGCTACCTGAACGGTACAGAGTTATTTCAATCAAATTCGACCCTCTCTCTCTATATATGTGTATGTGTGTAATGCATAGGTATCATTTTCTCCGAGGTTTGATAACGAAATTGCTTTCTGGTTTGCAGGGCGGTTACATCTCCAAACATGAGGGAAAATCCAAAGTTTTTCATTCAGATAGCCATATTCTTCTTTCTAGCTTATGTTGTGATCGTGTCATCGTTAATCTTGACCGATGTATGATTTTTTTTTTTTTATCTTTTTTTTTGTTTTAACACCTATAGAGCCGATCACAGCCTCCTCTTGTTGTTCAGTTGTTCTGTTGCAGCTTTCTATAATATTAAATATACTTGAATTAAATAGAAGCACAGGGTTTTTGGTATCATTGGAAATGTTTATTGTGTTGAAATTGTAAACACATCTCAAGTTTTTTCATCTTAATGTACCATTCAATCAAAGCCCTGATCGCGTGAGGCTTCTCATTTGCTATACTGTTAATGTCATTTATTTATTTTTTTTTCGGAAATTGAATAAATAAATAAATAAATAAAAAATGTCTAATTATTTGCCTTTCACATTTTAGTCTTATTTGATCATTGCATTTTAGTCTTATTTGGTCATTGATAAGGGAAAGGGTCGGAACATGTTATATTTGACCCGTTACCAAGTGCCTCATAAAGGGAAAATTTATTGAATGTGCGTGGGAACCCTAAAAAAGTTGCCATTTTTCATTTATCTATTTTTTTCTTCTTGCCTTAGAAGTATATTGTATGGTTACCAGTAATTGGTGCAACAAAATTCATTAATTTGTCTATTGATTCTTTTATGTTTTTAGTTTGTTCTGCAGCTAACTTGGGATTTCTAGAATTTTACTCCAAAATGTATACTACATATATATGTGTGTGTTTAAATTTGCATTAAAAAAGTTTCTCCATAGATGATATATTTCAATAAAGTGAAGGTTGTGATCCCCAGTTTGGTCATGGGACTTGGTGGGTCAAGACTCGATGGATAATGAACTCACACGAGCACTGCTACGTAAACCGGCACCAGACTGGTGTCCTACACAAGTTCTATTTTCAGCTCATGCCAAGCTAAATGCTAAATCTCAGGAAGCAATGGCAGCATCTCAAGCCACACCAGCAACAAAAAGTTACTAAAAAGTAAGTTGCTAAAGTGTTACTAAAAAGTAATTTGCTAAAGTGTTATGCATTAAGGCTTGTAAAATATTTTTCAGAAATTATTTTTCTCATTTTTTTTTGGGTGTTTGGAAGATTTCATAGTTAAAAAATTAATTTTCATATAAATTATTTTACTTCCAAATGATTAAAAATAATTTACCAAAAATATTTCCGTAAGTCATGAACCCCTATGTCCCTCTAATAACTAATCTTAATATTCAGTATTCTCTTTCTATATGTATACATTTAGAGAGGAGAGATAAAAAGAGGAAATAAAAAGAGGGTCACAAATTTGAGTTGGTCAAGGAATAAATTTGGGTCGATAACATGTTTTGGTATAGAGAGAGTATCGAAAAGAAGATGGAGGGAAGGTAGAGAGAGAGTTAATGAAAATGTATTATGTCTTATTGGTGAAGAATACTTAAGAAAGAGAGAGTGAATTGTACACAAAAGTTGATTTAGAAAATGTTTTACGGAGAGTTGCCAAACACTGAAAAATAAAAAGAACATTTTAAATAAAAATTTATTTATTTATTTTTTTTTTACAATATTTTACAAGGAAAACATTTTACCTTCTAACAAAACCTAGTCTTAAGACTTATGGTAGTATAAGAAATTATGTAGTTGACAAATATAAGAATCAAAAATCCCATTTAAAACCCAACAAACTAGGAGGAAGAGGGACTTAATCAGGAACATACACCATTAAGTGCAAAAATACCCACTCGTTGAATTAATACATATACAAATGCAAATAAAAATCAAGTCATACGCGCGGGCACACACATATATAAAGTGCAAATACATAAGTGCAAAAATACCCCACCATTTGAATTTTTTTTTTTTTAAATTAATAAAGTGCAAATACATAATTGCAAAAATAAAAATGTTAAGAAGTAGAAAAAAAAAAAAAAAAAAAAAAAAAAAATTACTTTGTACAATTCAATTGAAGAAAAACAACACGCCACTAGATCGTGTAATCCTAAATTAGTTACACCCCTGAATAAGGCAACACAAACATGTAACCAACCCTAAGCACAGACTCGGTCTCCTATATATACCTACCCAATCCCTTCAATTCCTCCCATTCCTATTTTCACAGAGATTTGTGTGCCTTCGGAAGGAAGAAAGAAAGTGTCTTCGGAAGGAAGAAAGCAAGATTGGTTCGTGAAGCTTCGTGTTGACGGACGGATTCGTGAATCGGTTATTGTTGCGATTCGGCTTCTGAACGAGAGATATTCATCTTCCTGGTGCGGACCCCTAACCCTAAACACAGAGTCGGTCTCCTATATATACCTACCATATACCTACCCAATTCCTCCAATTCCTATTTTCACAGAGAATTGTGTGCCTTCGAAAGAAAGAAAGAAAAGTGCCTTCGGAAGGAAGAAGGAAAGATTGGTTCGTGAAGCTTACGGACGGATTCGTGAGTTGTGATATTCATCTTCGTGCGGAGTTTATTAGATTGAATTCTCTTTAATCTGTGAATATAATCTTTACTACGCATTGATTTCTCACTGAAAGGATCGGACCTTTCAGTTACGCTTAATTTGTAATTCAAACATTGTAATTCAAACATTGTACTCGATTATTGAATTTATTGGCCTCTAAATTTTAGGGCATTGTTTGTTCTTTTTCTCGAAAAATGCAAATAAATAGAGCAGTGTATTACAAGTTCAAGAGTGCAAAAGATTACGACTCAATTTCAATCGATGAGGCTTACATATCAATTTTTAATTTGAAAGCAAAAATATGTGAATCCAAGCAATTGTTCAGGGGCACTGATTTTGATCTCAGAGTTACTGACCCTCTTACTAGCGAAGGTACAGTTAAGGTTTAGGGGTTTGTATTGCTGATTGGTTAGGACTAGGGGAACATGCCTTTTGGGCAGTTTTTATGGATTGATTTATCTATTTTGTGATTTCAGATTTTACTGATGAAGCATTGTTGATTCCGGAACGTACCTCTGTATTAATTCGTCGAGTTCCTAGACCTTGCAAACCCATTGTTATCAAAAAGGTTATTGAACCAGAAGGGTACCATCTCATTCCTTTTCATTTGTATTGGTTAAATTGGGTTTTATTTAAGATGCACTGTGAGTTGAATATTGTTTTGTTCTTCTCTCTTTGGTGGTGCTTTAAGATTGAAAAAGCCCCCTCTATGTCTTGCCCCCTTCATTTTAAGACAAATTGTGAGTGCTTGGCTGATTTTGGAATGTGTGTTGTGTCCTACAGGCCAAAGATGGAAAATAAATCTGAGGATGCTCCATCAGTAAAGAGTAACTTTGTGGGGACTGATTCATCTGTCATAAGATGTGTAAGTCTAAGTTGCTATATTGGTTATCTGCATGGATGATGCTTTGTTTTATGGAATTCAGTGTTTCTTGTGTTGTCTGAGCATAATAATTTATTCACTTTTGGGTTTTTGTAGCCTGACAATTCAGAATGGTATGATTTTGGAGATGACTTATATACTATTCCTGAGGTCCAGCCAGTTCCACTTGTTCAGTGCAGCAACCCAATTCAGGATGCTCCCCCTCTTCCGCTTGTTCAGTGCAGCAACCCAATTCAGGATGCTCCCTCTCTTCCGCTTGTTCAGTGCAACAACCCTTTTCAGGATGCTCCCCCTCTTAGTGATGCTGATGAGGACAAAAAGATCAAGGCTTTAGTTGATACTCCTGCCTTGGATTGGCAGCAGTGAGTTAATTTCTTGCTTTTGTTGTTGTACCACATATTGTGATGAAATGTTTTTTGTCATTGATGACGGTCTACTTTAGAATCTTACATGTTGTATTTCTTCTGATTTTTCAGTCAAGCTTCCAATGGCTTTGGTCCTGGCAGGGGTTTTGGACGGGATATGGGCAGAAGAATGAGGGGTGGACATAGTTCTGGTGATTTTCTTTTACATGTCTCTTTATGTAAATCTTCTATTTATGATGTAATATGTATAACAAGATAATTCTCAATGTTCTTCTCTATTGCCTTTGCTGTTCTACTGGTGTTTTGATTTTCTCGAGGTGGTTTCTTTTTTTGGTTGTGTTGATGGAACAGCCATTAAATCAAATCTAGGATTTTTGTTTAGTTATAAATCTTTGCTATTATACTTTCATGTTAATATTTTAGTTAATTATTATGCATTCAATACTAAAATTGTGCTTTACTTTTTAAGGAGTGTTGGAGCTGAAAACACCTCCTCAAGGCTACATATGTCACAGATGCAAGGAGCCTGGTACGAAAATGTTTTTCCTGGTTTTGAATTTGACTATGTAGTGAAAATATACCATATTAGGAAGTCCAACAAAAATGATTTTTTATTTTTTATTTTTTTATTTTTTTATTCAGGGCATTTTATTCAGCACTGCCCTACCAATGGTGATCCTAATTTTGATATCAAAAGAGTGAGACCTCCTACTGGTATTCCAAGGTCTATGTTAATGGAAACCCCAGATGGTTCATATGCATTACCAAGTGGTGCTGTTGCTGTTTTGAAGCCAAATGAGTAAGCTGATCTCTTTCTTTTGCTACCGGTCTTGTTTCTTCTTTATTGTTATAAAGACTCGCTTTTGGCTCAGAAAAGTTTTAATAATTGTATATTGTACAGGGTTATTTTTGAAAAAGAAATTGAGGGGCTGCCTTCCTCTCGTTCTATTGTCAATCTTCCACCAGAACTTCACTGTCCACTGTGCAAAGAAGTAATGAAAGATGCTGCGTTGACGAGCAAGTGTTGCTTCAAAAGCTTTTGTGATAAATGTAAGGTTTAATACTATTATATAGAAAATTTGTGATAAATGTAAGGTTTAATACTATTATATTTTCCATAAATGATACTTTGGGTTCTGATTGTGCAAATTGATATGTCTGCAGTTCCCTATAGTTTTAAATTTTTATTCTAACTATTTGGATGTTCTCTTTTGTAATGGCACATTTAGTAGTTACTATATGGTGTTTCTTGTTTATCTCTAAAATATGTATGCAATGCAAATGTTTGTGCTTGATCCTTCAGTGGTCTTATCCGTTATAGTTGATTAGAACTTACTGGGTGCCTTGCA
This sequence comes from Cornus florida, assembly GCF_030987335.1. Taxonomy (NCBI): domain Eukaryota; kingdom Viridiplantae; phylum Streptophyta; class Magnoliopsida; order Cornales; family Cornaceae; genus Cornus; species Cornus florida. The sequence goes on from NW_026775581.1 coordinate 89,619,622, forward strand.
TTCTTTTCTTCTTGTTCTTCGGGTGAATTCATGGTTGACTACCATGAGGATTTTTTACCTTACCTGTTTATTTGTTGTAATCTTTGCTGTTAGTTGGCTCATTTGTAGTGTTCGGTCAAATTCTGATGACTAGATTTTTCTCTTCAGGTATAAGAGATCGCATCATTTCCAAATCAACGTGTGTCTGTGGGACCACAAATATACTTGCAGATGATCTTTTGCCCAATAAAACACTCAGGGTTACTATCAACCGTTATTTGGAATCCAATAACAGCAGTACAGAAAATTCTGGCAGTGCTCGAGGTTGTATTTCAGATATGAAGCCTGCATTCTGTCCACAGCCTAAGATTCCGTCCCCTGTGCTGTCGGCCTCAAAGGCAGAGAAAGTGTCACCGACTCAAAATGAGGAAACTCCAAATATTAAGGAAACTGCAGAGAAGAGCACAACTGTTAGTGTACTGCAGCAAATTTTGGAGGAAGGGAGGGCTGTAAGAGTCACAGATGTTTCTAAAGCCATGCCTGAGTCTATTACTGCGAGGGAATCAGGATCAAAGGGGAGCACCCCATCGGCTGACGGGGAAGTGCATCAGAAGCCAGTTTCCGGTGAGGCAGGTAAACTTGTTTGATACTTGTGATCCTTTATAGCTGATTACAGATTCCGGCTTTGTCATAAAATGCTTTTAAGTATCTGTTCCTTAGATACTGAAAATTTCAAAGCATATTGTTCCCTGGTTTTATGTCGTTTTTCCATAGGGAGTCCAATGTGGTACTTGCATGCCAAATTGGACTTTGCACAAGAGACATTACAAGAAATAATCCTGTTTTCACATGCAACTTCTTATATTTTGCTTTCATTTTTCAGGGAATAAAAAGAAAAAGAAGAAAACTTGCTTACCTTTTAATGGTACGTTTGTGATTTTTTTCGATACCTCTTGAGACTTCATTAATAGTTAGGTTCTTTCTGAATGTCTTTTTTTTGGGAAAATATAATACGTTCAAATGGTGTGAGGTTTTCTGGTCTTGGTGATTGGACATCATTACATTCAAGTCTTTGGTGTTTTGCAGCTGCGGAGATGCAGTGGGGAACCTCTCAAGATCTTGCTGTTGAGAACTATATGATGTTTGACCATTCCGCCTATTATAATCCATACTGGACTGGCATGCAAGCTGGAATGGAAGGCTGTGTTGCCCCTTGCACTTTTGATTCTATGGGCTATGGGTTTAATCCTTTCGACGTTCCATTCTGGGGTGTCTTACCTCCAGATTCATTTGGAGCACATGGTTATATGTTGCCTCTTGTCCCACCTCAAAGGTATGCTTCATTGTTTTTTTCCTTCTATCATAGTTATTTGTGCTCTCTTTTCTTGAAAGAGCGCTAGACCATTAGTTATACCTTAAGATTGTCTTCCCTTCCCTTTCATATAGTAGGCCAAGTGATAGGACACAGCACTGAGCTTTGTCTGTAATTGGCGGCATACTGTGATTACTGCCAAGTCAACTGTGGTTTAGGGTGGTTATTATAGTTGACACAAGTCTATTTGAAAAAGGAAAAACCAACTCAAATATATATCTATATATATTTGAACTAAAAACCATGAACTTGTGTAGTTCCATTTTTTGTGGAAGTGGATTTAGCGTTCTTATTCATGTGTTTCCAGCTCCATTTGCTTCTTGTTACTTATTTATGGTTTTAGTTTTTTTGTAACTTAAAAATCTTATGCTTTGTACAAGCGAATCACTGTTATACTCATTTTGTTTGATTATAAATTCTATTCCTTCTTCTTTCTTCAGGGATCCGTCCAGAGATCGGGAATTCAATAGGGAAGTGAGCAGCCATCCTGATGTTCCCTCATTGAAATCAAAACCTGTATGTCCTTTTGTTTCTCAAATTTCCCTCTCTTCTCTTTATACATGTATTCTGAGCAGATAAAGGTTCATGGTTAGAAGCAAATATTGGCAGGAACTATTTGGCCGAATGACAATTCGGCATTAGAATACTTGCCTACTCCTCCATAATAAATGGAAGAAGAATATTGTATCATTCCTAATTCGGGATTGGATGTATTCCAATATTCATTTAAAATTGTTTTTTTTTATTTTCCTGGCTTCATGCTCCATGAAAAGAGCTTAGACCCTGTAATTTTATAACAGCCAGTTCAATTCTTCTGCAATTTATTATTATTATTATTTTCCAAATTTAGCTGCAGAGAAATGGAGTTTAAGTAGGGCTGAATATACAAGAATTTACAACTCAATTAGGATTGCACAACTTTATCAGTTTGTTGATGCCACTTCGGCCTCTCCATTGCAACTGTTACTGCACAAATTACTTTGATTCTTTCCTATTTTCTCTCCTACATAATGTTCTAGTTTTTAGATTTATATGTTGTAAATGTTTTGAAGGACTGACTATTAGATACGTTTGGATACAAGAATATTGTCTAATAATGTTAACCTTTCTTTTAATAACAAAATCTTGCATTACTAAAAAAAAAAAAAACACGAAACAAACGCTCTGGGTGTGGCCAAGAAAATCGCCCTGCATTCTTCGATTTGATGTGTTCCATGGGTGGTTTCTTTGTTCGCTAATATACAACAGTCTTTTCACTAAACTGAGTGCTTTTTTGCGTAGATATTCATAAAATCAATAAATTGATCGAATTATTTAAGCAAAATTTTAAATAAAAATATTTCAAATTTTAATACTACGGAATTGGTGTTTTGAAGATGAATTGAAGTAGAAAATCGTTGTTCTCCGATTCGAAATCCTCATTGCCACTTTCATACTTTGAAATGCAATGGCAAGTAAATTATTTAAAGTCCAGAGTAGTAATAATCTATATATGAGTTTGTGAGCGCACGAAACTTAAATTTAAATGTTAAATTTCAACATAGTTGAGTCTAACTCGATTGATTTTTTTTTTTTAATGGTGTAGAGCACTATCTCACAAACAACTGGAGCTGATCATTATAGCCGCTGCCGTAACACCCCGCTAGGAAGTGCGAGACCACCTCCATCGGCAACGCCACCCAAATCAAGTGCCAAAATAGGAAGAGCAGACCACCGAAAGCAACAGACGGTTAGGGTCTTCTCCAACATCAGCTTTGCAAAGGAAGAAGCTTTGATCTCCAAGAAACGAAAGCTCTTGTCGGACCATCACAGGGCAACTAAAAATGTCATCTGTCACGAAGATCGTCATCATCATCACAGGAAGAGTGGTGATTTTGGTGCTGTAGATTATGGTTCGAGTAGTGATGATGACCGGCATTTCAAGAGAAGACGCTCGTGGAGGGAGTAAAAATGATAGGAGAAGAGATTGATGCCATTGGAGGTTGATATAGAAAACACACACATTTAGAATACGTACAATATCACTTCACTCTCTCTGTATTCAAATTTCAAGTTCTATTGTTTATGAAATGCCCCGTGATAGTAGGGGAGAGAACCTTTGTTAGCCGAAGTGTATCTAATAATATTCAAGTTATATTCAAATCTTTATTCTCTTTATTCTTGCTTGAAGTTGGTTTGCCAAATCTTTCTCTCCCCCCGGTCAAGCTTTAGACTATTCGGTCTCGCTCGTATATGGGCTCATCTCCGGCTCGCATCCAAATTGTGACATTTTAAAAACTCAAGTACGATTTAGACTTTGGTTGAACTCGTGTTCAAAAAATTACCAATGAAACATTTTCATTTAATTGACTTATCAAATTTACTTGTAAGTACACTCTACTAAAACGTGACTTGAGGAACCAAACAGTGTGTATGTACAATTTTATAAAAGCGAGTCTACGTGAGCTTGTATTGACGAGCCCTTACGAATTGAGTCCAATTTGATTTGAAATGGGCTTCTTTATTTTATTATTATTATCAGTTTTGTTCGGGATGGACTTCTTTATTTTATTACCCCTTCCATAAATTTTTTTTTTTTCACCTTTTTTTAATAGGCTAAAATTCTTGGCGGTAAATGAGCTTCTTAATGACCCGACTTAAAATTTAGGTTCAAAGTATAAAATCGTTTTTCTCCGATTTGAAATCCTCATCTCCACTTTCATGCTCTCAAATGCAATGGCAAGTAAATTATTTAAAGTCCAGAATAGTAATAATCGCGCCCGAAACTTAAATTTAAATGTTAAATTTCAAACTAGTTGAGTCTAACTCGATTGGTTTCTTTTTTTATTTTTCTCTTGATGGAGTAGAGTACTATCTCACAAACAATCGGAGCTGATCATCACAACATCTGCGGTAACACCCCATTAGGAACCGCGAGACCACAATCTCTAGCAAAATTAGTGTGTATCGATGAAATTTGATCGTAAAACAGCATGCATCGCTAGCAAAATTAGTGTGTATTGATGTTTCTTCTATTATACTTGTAAATGGTTCTTTTCAAGTCAAAACGGTCATGAAAATTTTGTGATTTTTTTTTTTTTTTTTTGACCTTTTGATGTTATAAACTATCTCCATGATAATTGACAAACCATTCCTACATAATATATTAACCAGAGCAATGTTATCTAAGCCCTAGTCGACTCTTGCACCTAAGAAATTCAAATCATCTACTATAGTACCATATATATATATATATATATATATCTCAAAGGATTTTAATTAAAACTAATATATAAAAGTAAAAAATAAAAATAAATCGTTTCTTTCAACTTTTCTCCTACTGTCGAATTAGATTTTTTTTTTTAATTGTCCAAAAGCAACCGGATATGTCTAACTAGGTGAAAAAACAAAAACTAAAAGACTGCTTCACATAACCATTTTTTTTTCTCCGAGAACGAGGAACACAGAAATATGAAAAGGTAAACAATTACAGATTGGACAAGCCAGCTGGGCCAGGTTGAGCAGTGCAAATTAATTTGGAGGGCCCGTTTGCTAATGATGTGGGCCACCCAATTGCAGTCTCTAGGAGTCCAGTAAGGAGAAAAGCCCGTATGAAAGAGAGAAGGATCTGAATGTGATGATTAAAACTGAGGAAAGAGGTCCACACGCGCACACATATATTTTTTATGACAAGAATTGTTAGATTATAAGGTAAGGATATCAAACTCTCATTAGTACCGTGAAAAGAAGTGAATATATAGGTCATCTCCCTATTTGACCTCACTGTTTATTTTGAGAGGTAAATGTGCTAATTCTCTGCATTGATGGTGAGATCGTTGATCAAAGATAAATTTGTTATTGTAAGAGAGATGATGCAAATAAATAAGAGTAGTGTATTACAAATTCAAAAGTGCAAAGGATTATGGGTCAATTTCAATCGATGATTCTTACCTATCAGTTTTTAATTTGAAAGGAAAATATTTGAATCCAAGCAATTGTCAGGGTACTGATTTTGATCTCGTTGTCACTGACGCCAGACTAGACAAGGTGGGTTTATTTTTCTAGTATGAGTTGATTCTTATTAATATTAATAAAACTATGGGTTGATTCTTTGATATGATTTTAAGCAAATTTTAGGACTTATATGAATGATAAAATTATGTTATTTTGCCACTTGGAGGGTGTATTGGTGTTGAAAAAAAATAAAAAATTAATGCTTTGATGAAACACCTGCTGTGGATTATGAACTTGCAGATTATGAGTGTGAGGTGGTTAGGTGTTTGTGATCAAATTGACTGGTTTGATATTAGTAATTAGGTTTATGAGTTTGTATGGGATAATTTAGCTGATTTGTTAGGACCAGGGGAACATGCCTTCTGGGTCTCTGAATTATATGTTTTGTAATATGGATTCATCCTTTTGCAGTTTTTATGGGTTGATTTAGCTATTTTGTCATTTCAGATTATGCTGATGAAGCATTGTTGATTCCGGAACGTACCTCTGTATTAATTCGTCGAGTTCCTAGACCATGCCCATTGTTATAAAAAAAAAGTTATTGAACCAGACGAGCCCATTGTTATCAAACAAGTTATTGAACCAGAAGGGTACTATCTCAGTCCTTTTCCACTCGGTTGTAATTCATTTGTATTGGTTAAATTGGTTTTTATTTAAGATACACTGTGAATTCAATATTGTTCTGTTCTTATCTATTTGGTGGTGTTTTAAGCCTGAAAAAGTCCCCTCTTATCTTGTTCTTATCTATTTGGTGGTGTTTTTATTTAAGATACACTGTGAATTCAATGGCTTTGGTCCTGGCAGAGGTTTTGGACGGGATATGGGCAGAAGAATGAGGGGTGGACATAGTTCCGGTGATTTTCTTTTACGCGTCTCTTTATGTAAATCTTCTATATATGATGTAATATGTATAACAAGATGATTCTCAATGTTCTCTATTGCCTTTGCTATTCTACTGGTGTTTTGATTTTCTCGAGGTGGTTTCTTTTTTTGGTTGTGTTGATGGAACAACCATTAAATCAAATCTAGGATTTTAATTTGTTTAGTTATAAATCTTTGATATTATACTTTCATGTAATTAAATATTTTAGTTATTAATTATGCATTCAATACTAAAATTGTGCTTTACTTCTTAAGGAGTGTTGGAGCGGAAAACACCTCCTCAAGCCTACATATGTCACAGATGCAAGGAGCCTGGTATGAAAATGTTTTTTTCTGGTTTTGAATTTGACTATGTAGTGAAAATATACCATATTAGGAAGTCCAACAAATTTATTTATTTTTTTTTTTAATTCAGGGCATTTTATTCAGCACTGATCTACCAATGGTGATTCTAATTTTGATGTCAAAAGAGTGAGACCTCCTACTGGTATTCCAAGGTCTATGTTAATGGAAACTCCAGATGGTTCATATGCATTACCAAGTGGTGCTGTTGCTGTTTTTAAGCCAAATGAGTAAGCTGATCTCTTTCTTTTGCATCCGGTCTTGTTTCTTCGTATTGTTATAAAGGCTCGCTTTTGGCTCAGAAAATTTGTTTTAATTATTGTATTTTGTACAGGGTTATTTTTGAAAAAGAAATTGAGGGGCTGCCTTCCTCTCGTTCTATTGTCAATCTTCCACCAGAACTTCACCGTCCACTGTGCAAAGAAGTAATGAAAGATGCTGCCTTGACGAGCAAGTGTTGCTTCAAAAGCTTTTGTGATAAATGTAAGATTTAATACTATTATATGGATTTTTTTTAATTAAATGTAAGATTTAATACTATTATAATTTCCATACATTATGATACTTTGGCATTGTCATGCTTTTTCTCCTTCAGTAGTGTTCTTAGCCATTATAGTTGATTAGAACTTACAGGGTGCCTTACTTTCTTTTCTTCTTCTTCTTCTTCTTCTTCTTCGGGTGAATTCATGGTTGACTACCATGAGGATTTTCGACTTTGCGTGTTTATTTGTTGAAATCTTTGCTGTTAGTTGGCACATCTGTAGTGTTTGGATCTTCAAATTCTGATGACTTGATTTTACTCTTCAGGGATAAGAGATCGCGTCATTTCTAAATCAACGTGTGTCTGTGGGGCCACAAATATACTTGCAGATGATCTTTTGCCCAATAAAACACTCAGGGTTACTACTATCAACCGTATTTTGGAATCCAATAACAGCAGTACAGAAAATTCCAGCAGTGCACGAGGTTGTATTTCAGATATGAAGCCTGCATTCTGTCCACAGCCAAAGATTCCATCCCGTCCCGTCGGCCTCAAAGGGAGAGCAAGTGTCACCGACTCAAAACGAGGAAACTCCAAACATTAAGGAAACTGCAGAGAAGAGTACGACTGTTGGTGTACCGCAGCAAATTTTGGAGGAAGGGAGGGCTGTAAGAGTCGCAGATGTTTCTACTGTGAGGTAACCAGGATCAAAGGGGAGCGCCCCATCGGCTGACGAGGAAGTGCATCAGAAGCCAGTTTCTGGCGAGGCAGGTAAACTTGTTTGATACTTTATTGCTGATTACAGATTCCGGCTTTGTCATAAAATGCTTTTTAAGTATCTGTTCCTTAGATAATGAAACTTCCGAAGCATATTGTTCCCTGGTTTTATGTCCTTTTTCCATAGGGAGTCCGATGTGGTACTTGTATAGTTGTATGCCTAATTGGACTTTGCACAAGAGACATTTACAAGAAATAATCCTGTTTTCACGTTCAACTTCTTATATCTTGCTTTCATTTTTCAGGGAATAAAAAGAAAAATAAGAAAACTTGCTTACCTTTTAATGGTACGTTTGTTCGATACCTCTTGAGACTTCATGAATAGTTAGGTTCTTTGTGAATGTTTTTTTTTTGGAAAATATAATATTTTCAAATGGTGTGAGGTTTTCTCGCCTGGGTGATTGGATGTCATAACATTCAAGTTTTTTATGTCTTGCAGCTGCAGAGATGCGCTATATGATGTTTGACCATTCCGCCTATTATAATCCATACTGGACTGGCATGCAAGCTGGAATGGAAGGCTGCGTTGCCCCTTGCGCTTTTGATTGTATGGGCTATGGGTTCAGTCCTTTTGATGTTCCATCGTGGGGTGTCTTACCTCCAGATTCATTTGGAGCACATGGTTATATGTTGCCTCTTGTCCCACCTCAAAGGTATGCTTCATTGTTTCTCTTTTCTTGAAAGAGCGCTAAACCATTAGTCATACCTTAAGATTGTCTTCCCTTCCCTTTCAAATAGTCAGCCAAGTGGTAGGGCACAACACTGAGCTTTGTTGCCGTACTTGGCGGCATACTGTGATTATTGCCAAGTCAACTGTAGTTTTAGGTGGTTATTATAGTTGACATAAGTCTATTCGAAAAAGGAAAAACCAAGCCAAAAAATAATAATAATAATAATAATAAATGGAATAAGAACTATGAACTTGGAAAGGCTGTGTAGTTCAGTTTTCTGTGGAAGTGGTTTTAGCGTTCTTATTCATGTGTTCAAGCTCCATTTGCTTCTTCTTGTTACTTGTATGTGTTTTTAGCTTTTTATAACATAAAAGGGGCTTTTGGTTTGTACAAGCGAAGCACTGTTATACGCCTTTTGTCTGATTATAAATTGTATTCCTTCTTATTGCTTCAGGGATCTGTCCAGAGATCGGGAATTCAGTAGGGAAGTGAGCAGCTGTAACAAGGGTCATTTTGTTCCACATCGGAATCGGATGGGAAAGAGATTGGGTATAAATGGGTGGGTATGCAGCCTTACTTAACAGTTCGAGCTTTTGGGTAAATGGGCAAGCGCCCACCCGTTACAGTTGGTATCAGAGCCAAACCCAGTCCTTGATTCGGTGCCACGCCAAGCGCCCGCCCGGAAGGCGTCCGGGTGAGTCCACCCGAGTAGGCAGGGTGGCCCAACTGCAAACAAGGGTCATTTTGTTCCACATCGGAATCGGATGGGAAAGAGATTGGGTATAAATGGCTCATTGAAATCAAAATCTGTATGTCCTTTTGTTGTTCAAATTTCCCTCTCCTCTTTATACATGTAATATTTTTTGAGCAGATTAAGGTTCATGGTTAGAAGCAACAATTGGCAGGACCAAGCTTGCCTACTTCTCCATAATAAATGGAAGAAGGGATTCCAATATTCCTTTAAAATTGTATTAATTTTTAGTAGACAGCGAGTGTGCACCCCTTCACGAGATAGGGGCGAGTACAACACGAGCTCGTAAGTCAAGTACGGAACGAGCCTCAAGTCCCACTTGGATTCGAGAGGAGAGAAAGCAAAATGTCCTTCGAAATTTTTTTTCTGGCTTTATAATAGCCGGTTCAATTCTTCTTCTTCTGCAAATCCCCCAAATTTAGCTGCAGAGAAGTGGAGAAAAAGTAAGGAAATGAATAGGACTGAATATACAAGAATTTACAACTCAAATTAGGATTTCACATTTTTATCAGTTTGTTGATGCCACTTTGGCCTCTCTATTGCAACCTTTCCAGCGCAACTTACTTTTGACTCTTGCTTTCCCATCCTATCCTATTTTCTCTCCTTCATTATGTTCTACTTTCAAGGAATGACCATTAGACACGATTGGATACAATAATATTGTCTAACAATGTAACCTTTCTTTAATAACAAAATCTTGCTTAAAATATATATATATATATATATATATACACACACCGGGTGTGGCCAAGAAATTGCCCATGGGCACAGAATTCGTCAAGTTTCTAGAGATATCTGGTAGTTTCTTTGTTAGCTGATATATAAGGGTCTTTCCATTAAGCTGAGGTTTTTCCAGATTATCATAAAATCAATAAATTGAAGAATTATTTAAACAAAATTTTAAATAAAATATTTCAAATTTTGATATTATGGAATTCATGTTTTGGAGATAATTGGAGTCAAGTTGAAAATTGTTTTTCGCGAATTCAAATTTCTCATTTCCACTTTCATGCTCTCAAATGCAATGTCAAATAAATTATTTGAAGTCCGGGCTAGTAATAATCCGTGTATGGGTGTGCATGAAATTTCATTTTAAAATAGTTGAGTCTAACTAAATTCATTTTTTTTTTCCCTTTTTTCTCCATGGTGTAGCGGAAGACTATCTCACAAACACCCCGAGCTGATTATTGCAGCCGCCGGAGGAACACCCCACCCGGAATTGCGCCATCGGCAACACCAAAACTACCACCCAAATCGACTACCAGAATAGCAAGAGCAGACCACCGAAAACAGCGGACGGTTAGGGTCTGCTCCAACATCAGCTTTGCAGAGGAAGAATCTTTGGTCTCCAAGAAGCGAAAGCTCTTGTCAGATCATCAAAGGGCAACTAAAAATGGCTATCACGAAGATCATCATCATCACATGAAGAGTAGTGGTTTTGGTGCCGTAGGGTGGTGATGATGATGATCAGCATTTCAAGAGAAGGAGTGGGAGTAAATTGAAGTGATGGGAGAAGAGATTGACGCCATTGGGGGTGGATGCAGAAAACGCCCAGATACATTTAGGATAGTTTGTTCCTAGTGAGAGATGCCATTATCTCTCTATATGTACAAATATCACTGAGGTTTAATCTTCTTATATGATTTTTATTGTCTAATAATATTCAAGTTGACAAGTTATATTCAGATCTTAATTTTCTTTATTCTTGCATTAATTGGTTTGTCAAATATCTCTCTCCAGTCAAGCTTCAAATTATTCGATCTGGTTTGTTTATGGACTCATCTCGAGCTCAAATCCTTTTAAAAACTAAGTAGGAACTGAACTCATCATAAGTTTAAAAATTATAAAAAATCAAGTTTCAAATTCTGTTCAGACTTAGCTTAGCTTAATTTAAAAAGTTACAAAAAGTTCATTCTCAGACACAATTTGAGCTCGTATTCAAAAAATTACTAATGTAACATTCTCAATTAATTTACTTAATCAAGTTTATTTATAAGTAGTTTCCTAAAAAGTCACATTGAGAGTAACGAACTGAGTCCAATTTTGTTCAAAATGGGCTTCCAAAGTTTTGTTCGAAAAGGGCTTTCTTTATTTTATTATTATTATTCTTTGCAGGGTCCTTCTATAAATTTTTTTTTTTTTTTTGTTTAATAGGCTACAACCTTTGGTGGTAAATGAGCTTAATTTAGATTCATTCAAAGAGTCAGAATCCGAACCATGAACATCTCAATTCATTTGTAACCCACATTTGATGCTAAAGCCTCTGCTGCTGCTTCTTCGGTAGGATCCGTCTCAGGCGACATATTCACCTTCACCACCATACACCGGGTAACACACGCTTCAAAACATTTGATGCTAAGTCTAGACTTTTTTGCATTTCGTTCAATCAAAACATATACATTTGAGGTCTCTGGTTAAAATCAATCAAAAGCACCTTGAGCAATGTGTGAACACAAAACCTGAAATTGCATAACTTATTAAAACGTGAAATTGTCTAGTACTTATTCTCCATGTTCTTTGTTACTTTTCCAGTTTCAAAGATTCAATAATATAACATCCCACAACCATACACCTGCAAAGGCTCCCAGTTCTTCCAGGATTAAATAACTTTAAATGAGAGCAATTAAAATGCTGCCTCGGAAAGCATTTAAACAATTAAATCAAGCTTATTTAAGAGGAAAATTTATATTGGAGAGCAAGTATGTCATCCCAGCCGTTGGATAGAGAGAGACCCATTTTCGCAACTTGTGAGGAGTGAGCTCAAGTGTGAGTTGATAGCTTTTTTCCATATTAAACGTGAGAATCAACCCTTTCAAACTGTGCATTTGTGCAGTTTGAACTAAAGCCAGTGCTTCCGCAATTTGAAGAAGCTAAGAATCAAATGTAGGATCTTAACATCAATATCCTTGGTCTTTATACTAACAAAATCACCACAGCTGACAATGTTGACATAACACTAAAACACAATTTTTAAGTGCAACTTTTAGTGAAAGCAGCAGGATCAATGTTACAAAGAGAGAGCTTGCATTCAATACAAAGGGTCTTCATGAAAATATCGCTTTATTTATAAGAAGAAGAAGATCTTATCTCGAACATCTGGATGAAGAGAAGCCAACAACTCACTAGTCTACAAATCCAGCATGCTAGCAATTCACTGAGTATAGTAAATCTGCAAGCAAAATATTCAATAAGTACATCAAATGCATAAATATGAAATTTAGTTTTTAAAAAATAAATTCCCCAATAAAGAAGTAAAGCTTTCCAGACTCGAATTGGAAAATGATTGAAAGAAATATTATGTTCAGGCACTCAACTTTGAGAAACGCACATCACTGAAATACAGACGGAAAGAAACATAAGACCGCCTGTCCCCTTGTAGCATGTTGGTTAAGTGATTGAATCAACTCAGCCACAAAAAAAGGATTCAAGGATCAGACATGTCTACAAAGGACTCTGCAGTGTTCTTGTTGGTTGGTTCCTATGTATCATGAGAAAGGCATAAAGTCCTCATAAATTTGGGGACATAACAATCATCACAAGTTTTGGACACCCCCACCCCCCAACAAAGAATTAATGAAAGGGCCTAGTGAGATTTTGACTTTTCATTATCTTTAATTGTGGCTACAATCTCACTACATTTATCAGTTTACTAGTATGCTAGACCTTTTGATCAAACAGAGAATATATGGATTTAGTTTTAAGTTTTAAAGCTATCATCAAGAGATGTCATCATCATTGTCGTCCTTGCCTTAACACCATTCATATGGGGTCGGCCACATGAATTCTCTTTCTCCAATCCTCTTCCTATTACATACAAGTTAGCCAAACCCTATATTTAACTTTTTAAATCATTTTTAATAACCTCATCCAATGTTATTTTTGGTTGCCCTCCCCGTCTCTTACCTTCTATTACTAGTTTCCTCATTTGACCGGTGCGTCTCTATGACTCTGATGCAAGTGTCCAAACCATCTAATCCTAATTTTTCTCACTTATGGGAACCACCCCTAATTTTTTTACCAATCATCAAGAGATGTATTCCTTGCAACTTTCGGCCTAGACCTATCAACTATCTAAAACATCTGCCTCATTACAATGAAGGAATTCTATGTTTTCAAAGGAGTATCCACAGAAAAAATGGCTAGACTAACAAAATATAAATATGTAGTCAATGATGTGAATATGTAACCTCTGTTCTTTTTTCCAGAAAAAGGAATGTTTATTTTGAAGCTTTTTCACTCAAAAGACTTGCCACACATGGCATTGTGATGAAACTTCAATTGATGCAAAGTCCCCATACAAAAGACTAGAGCCAGAGACCTAGCCGTGTCTTAACTAATGCATGAATTCAAAATTAAAACTCAGTTCAGAAGGAACCATCTCTTAAACTGTTAGAGAGAATTCTAAATTAAAATCCAGCAATACACCAGATACACTAGAAGAAGGTCCTCCCTTGAAGATAAAGCCAGGAAAGATTATTAACCAAGTTCAAAACTACACCTAAGGAGAGGAGCCAGGTGGAGTCACCACATAAGAAGAGAATCTAACAAAAAAGAATGGGAAAGATATGTCAGGGTGTTGGAGAAAAATAGAAAAAGAGGCCCTTACGTGAACAATTTGATTAAGCCACAGTATCACATACAAACAAAAAACCTCATTGTAAACATATCTTCTCCTAAAAATGAACCACATGGATAACTTTCAAAAATAGAAATCTCTCTTTCGTCCCTAATGAAGATCCACTTCTCTCAACACACTTTTCTCTCCATACAAGCACAGTCTCTTACTTATGCCTATCGTGAGGATTTGATCAAGAAGTACAGAGCTAAGACTAAGTGATGGTATGCTGAAGGAGTGATAGTGGTCCTGGCTGCTAGAGGCAATGTAATTGATGGAGGAAGATTATAGGATTGGGTCAATGAATATGGTTCATTTATATCTAATCATTGTTTGAAGTTTGGTGACTAATTTTCTCTTGTTATAACATTGTGCAATCTGAGACGATATTCAATCTGATCATTTTAGCCTCCCCTCCTCCCTTTATATTTTACTCCAAATATTTTCTTATTTTTATGTTTTTGCCTCTTTTTTTTCAATTATACAACCACCCCATGTTTCTTTGAGGAGTCTAGGCATGTTCCTGATATGTCTGACTTGAAAAAGAACAAGAAGACTACACAAAATTGGCCCGTACCCATGATTGGGCACATGTTTCACTGACATGGTCACCAAGAGACATGTAAATGCTCTCTGGATAAGCCTACTTAGCTCAGCAATTTGCGGCTACGAGTCAGTGCTTCCTAGGTAAGCCCCCTTAGGTCAGTAATCTGATTGAGGCAGAATCCTTCACAAAAGGTCCTGTCTAGAAATCAACTTATTAATAGAGTAAGGCTTTGAGAATGGGACTTACTCTGTCCTATACACAGTAATATGTAAAAATAAATAAAAAAATCTTTGGCACCGGCAAAGAAAGCGGTAGCCATCATCACAGATATCACAGATGGTGGTAGAAATTTGAAATGGTTCTGTTTCATGCAATTTTAAAAGTGATTGAAAACCATCAAATAGTGGAGATACATCCAATTAAATGAACCGTTTGGACAATTGGATTCATACCTCAATTGCTACGGAAATGCATGAGATACCCATAACAAGGAGTCAAGGACTTACTATAGCAGTTACTCAGTTATCACTAACAGAACATTAAGATGTAACTGAACAGTGTTGAAGGATTTATCGTTATGGGTTTCACTTCATTTCCGCTTAATTCTATCTGTAGCCAATCTAAGTCAACAGATCAATTTACTTATAAAATATAAAAAAAAAGTTAACAGATCAATCAAATTCATTTGATCAGAAACCTGTTTTTGCTATGGGCTAGCATAAATATCAGAAATCAACACAGTGTATGCATTTGTGTGTGAATATATGTATGTATGAGTATAAACAAATCAGAGTAATTGAATTGATACCGCAATTTTAAGCAGGCTGTGATGGAATCATCCCAGCCTTCCTTGCGTAGGCAAAGATTCCACCGGCCTCAATAACCGGTCCAGCGTCCCCAATCGACTTCAACTTGTACTCCTTTCCGGTCGTGTGATTAATCAACCTGCTCTCTCCCAGCTCAATCGTCACCACATGCCCAGTCTCACACTCATCACAAACCCTAACCTCCGACTCCAAAGGATAAACCTCGCCCGTCGCCACCGAATTCCTGAAGAAAATCCTTGCGTACGACTCCGCCACCACCGCCGCAACTCCCGCCGCTCCCAGCGCCACCGGCGCGTGCTCGCGGGACGAGCCGCAGCCGAAGTTGTCCCCAGCAATTACAATGGAGTACTTGGATTTGAATTCGTTGGGTTCGACAAATCGGGTGGAGTACGATGAAGGGAGGCCAATTAAGGCATAAGAGCCGAGCTTTTTGTATTCATCGGGGTTGGAGGGGACTAGGGTTAGGTACTCGGCGGGGATGATTTGGTCGGTGTCGATGTTGTCGCGGACGACGTAGCAGATACCGTGGAATGAGGTATTGGAGGTAGTTGAAGGGACACCGGAAGCGGAGGCGGAGGGGCGGTGGAGGGTTGGTGGTTGTGGTTGTATTGGTGGTGGTACAGGTCGAGAAACTAGGGGTTTGAAGGAGTGTTTTTGGGAACTGGTGAGTTTGAAGTTAGAGAGAGGAGAGAGAGGGGAACGGTGCTGTTTCTGTGGAGAGATGAATGTAGGGTTTGATAAAGATGAATGCAGAGACGATGAGGCCGCCATTGATGAAAACTTGAGTGTGATTACGATAATACATCGTGTCTGTGAAAATGTCAATTTATATTTCTTCAGTTATTTTTTATTTTTTTTAATTGTGCTTTGTCCTGCCATTTGCGAGTTGCGACTATCACCGATTAACTGGTCACCACTACATTTTTTATCTCCTCTACCTTTTAGGTAAAAAAAAAAATAAAGAAAAAAAGAAAAAAAAAAAAAAAAAAAAAAAAGTAAAAAAATATATAATATATATACGAAGTATAAATAAAAATAAAATTCAAATTCCTTAGTGTTCATAAACTCATCACGATATAATACATTGATACTAAAAAAAAATTAACACTTATGCAATAATTTTTTTAAAAAAATACACGACGTGTTTATATTAAAGATACAATACTTGTAAAATATATTTTATTATGCTACAACATAATTATTCTATTGTCAATTTAAAATTATTTCTTTAAACATATAATAACTAAGTCACCGTATCTTTCTTAATGTTATATGAACCATTAAATTATGATTATCTTTTGACACTTACTAATAAGTTAATCTCTAAAAAAATTAATCTCTCATTGTGAGAAGTTCAGGCGATAATAACACAACCATCTTCGATATGTTTTTGGATTATCAAATCCGAGAAAATAGAAAACTAAGAATAAGAAATAACTTAAATGAGAAAACAAATGATAACTATATGTAATTAGAAATTGTTTTTTTTTATAATTCTCTTCTAAGTAAATGAGAGTGATAGCGATTATTTGTTTTACCCTTTTATTTTCTATTTTTGTAACGAATAAATCTATATTTTTTACATACAATTTTTACCTTATATTTTTATTTTTTTAAATGAATCTATATTTTTTACATACAATATTTTGCTCGAACAATCAATCTCGAACTTGGAAAAAAAATTTAATACCCTTTGATAACTTCGTATCTGGTCCAATCAATTAATATTCTTTTTTTTTTTTTTTTTTTCATAATAATAGGTAACCACAATGTATGATTGGTATATTTTTCTTAATAATATAATTAAACATTATATGATTGGAAAGGAACTATTTTTTCGGGTACCCTCCATGCCCAATACACACTATAATATCATATTACTAATATTCATTATTTTTTTTTAGTATTCATACACCTAGGGTCAAAACAGTTGGTTAACGGGCCTAAAGAGTGGGCCTAAATGCAGAGATGGGCGGCCCATATCCAGCGACACCATCTTCTTATACTGCACGGTTTGTCTACAAACCCTAACCCTCCTCGATCAGACAAAACCATAGTACGTGACTGCGAGGTTGCAGCAGCTTTGAAGATCAATGGGTACTTTCTCTCTCTAACCTGATCTACTCTATTAGCATAAACTGTTTTATCATATCAATTGATCATTTCATAGTAGCATCTTAGATTTGCATTTGATACCATTTGAAGTGTATATTCAACGTATGTTATCGGGGTTACATGTGTGTGTTTATTTGTATACATTTCGGTGAAAATATAGGGGCATACACGTACGTGTCGGAGTTATGGAGGAAGAAGCAATCAGATGTGATGAGGTTCTTGCTGAGAGTCAGGTGCTGGGAGTACCGCCAGCTTCCTTCTATTGTTCGTGTCACTCATCCCACACGCCCTGATAAGGCTCGCCGTTTGGGCTACAAAGCCAAGCAGGTAATGAATTTAGGTTCGTTATATACAGATGCATACACCCAAATATATGTGTGCGTGTATGTGTTACAATGTTTTTGGTTTATGGATTTTTTTGTATGAATGCTTAATTTTGGTTTTCCAAAATTCAGATTTTTAAATTATTTATGTTTCGTGATGGTGTGTGGTGACCTCTGTTATTATAATTTTGGAGTCACTTCGGTTGATTATATTTGGTTGATTATATTTGTTCAATGTGTCATTACCAGTTATTAATGGATGAAGAGACGGACGATTTACTAGTGCCTGCGTGTGTTTTTTTGTTTGAATTGTGCTCAGATTTGTGTTTGCTTTACGTCTATTTTGATCATATATAGTGGGTCACTTGTTATACATGTTTAAGTTTTAATCTGCTCTATTAGAGATCTTTTGAATGCTTATTGATGTGTTTCTTGGATTGCCAAACTAAGCTATAACAAAATTTGAGGATTCTTACACAAATGAAATGAGAAGGATCTCTCCCCCTTGTAGCTGCTGCTGTCGTTTTCCTTCACTCCTCTATTGTTTGCAGGTCTTACATTACTATGAAGAATAGTTTAGATATGAATAACCAATTGCATATTGAATTTAAGTAAAATCTTACATTACTATGGAGAATAGTTTAGATATGAATAACCAATTGCATAATGACTTATACTTGAATTTGTCTAACCTACACATTTTATATATTTTTTAATGTTCTTATAGTCAGAAGATATTGAGATATTGGTTGCACCAGGCATACCACGTCATTGGCATGCCCACCCAACGAAAATGCAGCATATTAACTTGTCAGGTTTTTTATTAGTAGGTGGGACCAATTTTATAGGATGTTGCATTTTCATTGGGTAGGTATACTAATGATGTGGTATGCTTGGCACACCCAATATCTTCTCCAAAAGTTGGCGTTTTTAATTATTTGTTTTTATTTACTATTGAGTTGTGTATGAGCAATACATCACATTTCTTAGGACTTGGAGTCTTCCACTAGCCAACCCTCTAGTGCAAGAGCAACCGTTCCCTTAATTGAGCTCATCCTGGTTTGCCTTTCCCCATGCTTGCTTGTGTAAACACTTATTGCCTCCCTCACAAATGTTGTATGAAATTTAGAAAAGTTAAAACCATATTAAAAATCAAATATATGAATGTTTTACCGAGGTGGGCATGTAGTTGGAGAGCTGCCATAATTATGTATTTCTGTATATATGCATATACATTTGTAATTATACACATGCATTCACACAATGTTACGTGCTTGCTATGTTCCTGTGTAATGCTATAAGGACTAACTGATTATTATGGTTTATAAATTATGCAAAATATATTAATTTTACTTATCATTAAGTAATTTTTTCAAATATAAATATTTGTTATATGTTAAAAGATATGTCTCTATAGCCATGCTCTTGATGTGTTCATGCCTTGCTTTTTAAAGATTTGTTGTGTTGGTGTATCCGTATCATGTTGCACTATCTTTGTATGTTTCTTTTGTCCATAGATGGCATCCATACTGAAAATAATGATGTATATAACATAGGAGACTGATGATTCATTTTGACCTTGTGAAATTTGCTACTCATTGTACTTTTGCCTTAACTTTTAATAAAGTGGAGTTAAGTGGGCTCTAAACTGATTGCACGTGTGATGATTTAGTGATTTACATAATATAGTGGTCTCTGTATACATTTTTTATCCTGTGAACTTCGCATCATGCCTCATAACTAAATGGAGTAAAGTTAGACGCGAGGGCTTTCAATTGCTGGCTTGATTGACTACTTTGTGTGTGTGTGTGTGTGTCTGTATCCTAGATGCTAGGTCTTATTGAATGACAATCAACTGTAACTTGAAATACATGTGTGTTTTTAACGTTTTGAAACACAAAATATAAAACCAGTCAACGGAGTGAATGTTTTTCCTTTCCAAAAATGGTTTCCCCAATCTTTTATTGTTCTTGCTTTATTTGGGTTGCCATTCTATGTGCGCACGCGTGGGACACCGTTTCAGGTGAATGTCTGCATTGCTTGTTTTCGTGTTTTGGAAGGTGTTGAACAGCTCAGCCTTTGCCTTTTGTTATCACTTCACTTGGGCCATTGCTGATTCATCTAGGCTATAATACCTTCTATTTTGTGGGTATATCTTCTGAGATGGTGACATCATTAAATTTTGTTAGGGTTATGTGGTCTACCGTGTCCGTGTTAGAAGAGGTGGCCGCAAGAGGCCTGTTTCCAAGGGTATTGTGTATGGTAAGCCCACAAACCAAGGTGTTACTCAACTGAAATTCCAGCGCAGCAAGAGGTCAGTTGCAGAGGAACGTGCTGGTCGGAAGTTGGGCGGTCTTAAGGTTGTCAATTCGTACTGGACCAATGAGGTTTGTGGCTTAACTCCAATGTTTATTTATTTATTATTATTATTTTGTTGCATTTCTTGTTCGTTTCTGTTTATACTTAAATTTCCTTGATGTAGGATTCAACTTATAAGTATTATGAGGTAATCCTGGTTGATGCTGCACACAATGCTATCCGGAATGACCCAAGAATCAACTGGATCTGCAACCCTGTCCACAAGCACAGGGAGCTCCGTGGGCTCACTTCTGCTGGAAAGAAATACAGGGGCTTGCGTGGAAAGGGTCACAGACACCACAAGGCACGACCTTCTCGCAGGGCAACCTGGAAAAGGAACAACACCCTCTCCCTCCGTCGTTACCGTTAACTTTGTTGTTATTTCTTGGTATTTTGGCACTATTATATGAATTTTGTTTGGATGACATTGAGAGTAACTTAAATTTCTGCATTGTATTTGATAGTTGTTTCTAAAATTGCACTAGACATGAATTTACTTTAAGTTTGATTCACTATTTGAATGCAAATTGTTTTTGAACGTCCGAAACTAATTGACCCAGGGCTCCAGTTGGCATGCCAAGCAGAAGCCAAATTATGTGTTTTCTTTTAGCCAAAAAGTGTGCATGATATGTGAAACAACATTTGATATGTGCAATATGTTCTGTTTATGCTTTTGTTCATAACATGTTAGGTGTTGGTTTACCAAAAGGTTGCGACTGGTGGGAATGCGGGATTTTGTTGCAACAGACATTTCATTCCCTTATGTAATGTCCATCTAGAATGGAACAGAGGGTAGAGAAGTTTGTATGCCGTGTGCAGCAGTTTCAATGAATTTGAAGCCAACAGGTTGCGACTGGTGGGAATGTGGGATTTTGATCCAAAAGACATGTCATTTGTTTGCGTGTGAGTGTTGTTGGACGATTCTTCTGGCTGATTAAAGAGTACACCAGGCTCATGTTGTAACGACCCTAGCTGATGTCAAAATTTTAAAAAATTCGGCATAACCTTCCCTAAAAATGGGCCATCAATAACCTATCCCAATACACAAAACATATAAAATCATCCAGCATCCCATTCATCCGTTCATTACACCTCAACATAGTTCCTCTATGGTAGAACATCCACACACCAATTAATCTAAATTATCATAATTACAGTCCCAAAATACATGATTAATATTTAAAATCCCTGTCTTACAACGGTACATGATACAATTTCATGGAAACATATACTATAATTTCATTAGTTTCATTTACATCAAACAAAAGATAAGTTCGTTCTTAAGTTACAAGCCATGAATACTAACTTAGTTACATTTCCACAACTACGAATATACATAGAACGGTCAAAATACAAAATAGCAAACAACCTTCTAACAACTTTCAAGCTTGAGGTGGATTGTCGTCCACCAGTTCATTTCCAAGACCTGAAAAAAATAATATAAATAGTAGGGTGAGCATAAAGCTCAGCAGGTGACACTTAAGACACACATCTTATGTCCTTGTGAATCCAAACAAAGCATAGGCCAATGGGAAATGGGGATCATACAATGTCGGGAAATAATACAGCATAACGATTCAATCTCAAGTATATCCAATGTAATGGTATGAGATGCAATGCATGCTAGTGTCGCTCCCCATTTTCATAATCCAAAACATTGTTTCCAAACTGTTAATACAGCCCGCTCTTTAGTAGCCCCGCCGCGACACGAGAGGAGGATTGGCTAGTGTCCCTGACCCTTGGTAACCCCGCGGCGTCATTATGGGGCCCAGCTAGCTCAACCACGCTAGGGCGACTCCCTAGTCCCCTCTAGGCTATATTAACCTCCGGCCCGTTGGTAACCCCGCAGCGATCAGGTTTCGTATAAAACCATTTCATCAAAAACACTTCCCTGAAATTCCCCATATTTATTTCAAGAACAATTTCTCCCATTTCATGCAAACCCAATGGTATGTGCATGTATATATGTTCCATATATTCAATGTCATGGCATTTAAAATTCTACGCCATAAAATTAAACATTCAACATGTTCAACATCTCCTAAGTAATTATTAACACATTAAGATACAACAAAATATATTTAAGCATGCTTTACACATAAAACAACTCACATTCATACACATGAATTTCTCTAGACAACATTTAAAATAATCATTGATACAATTAACTTCTAATTAAGCATGCTTGGCACAACAAATGATTATAACTTACAATGGAACAAGAATGTAGTGGATTAAGGTGTCCCTACCTCAAAATGAGCAAAATCCCTAGAAATGGGTTCTTAAATTCGAGCTCCCAAAGAGGATCAAAAGTTGAAATTTCTGGTACTAGCACGTAGAGCTCGTCGTGCTCGTCGTTTTGTCTCAAACGGCACCTTAAACCGATAAGAGATGAGGGAGAAATCAAGAGTGAAAGCTTGCAAAAGAAAAAGAAATACAAAGAAGCAGAGAGCTGCGAGACAGAAGAAACAACACAGAGAAAAAAAAAAAAAGAATAAAAAACTTGGTCGTATGACCACTTAAACTTGTGGGTCCCACACATTTTTTTTTTTTTTTCTTTTTATCTTTTTCTTTTGCCTTTTTAAGTTACAGACATTACACCTGTTAGGGGTTTATCTTTTAAAGGAACCATTGGGTTTGACAATTCTTCTGGATGATTAAAGAGTACACCATGCTCCTATTAGTCACATTTTCTCATCCACTCTCTTTTCTTCTCTACTCTCTCCACTAAACTCCCTCCCTATTCATGACTACTCTCACGGGTTTAACAAATTGTTTTCAAATGATTACACTTCAAGGGCTAGCCCATTAAATATTTGAGACATGCATAACTGGAACTAAAAGGATTTGTTACATGTGAGAATGCATGCTAATTTGAATAGTTGTTCAAGTGCTATAGGAAACAGAATATCTTTTATGTTTTACTAGATGGGAGCAAAAAGTTGTCTTTTATCTTGAATATAATTCTGAAAATTCATAAATTGTCCATACATTGTGATAACCTAGGCTCCTGATTAGTTTTCAATTCCAAGTCTTTACCAATGCTTGTAGTTTATGCTTTGTTTGTGACCAAATTTAAGTATTTCATTATATTGTTAAGATGAAACCTCAAGATCGTCAATACTGCCTTGAAAGGATGATCAATGATGATGGTGCTCGTTCAGGTATACGTTATGAAGACTCCTACTAACCTGGCCATTTATATATAATGTATGTGCATGTTTGTGCGAACTAAAACCCAACCAAACAAAAAAGGAAACTTTTTTCTCCGTAAGAAACATTTTATTTGTTAGATTGATCAAGCTTTCACCAACTAAAAATGCACATTCTATACGCGGGGGAGGGGAAGAAAGCACATTATAATATCAAGGAATCGTTACAGAACTTTACAGCCTTCCTTCAATATAGCTCTCTTTAAGATTCTGCAGTGCTTGTCGGATTGAATCTTCATCTTGGCTGGAATATTTCAAGCATATCAGCTGTTGAGCAACATGGTAAGCCTTCTGGATGTCATTATATCGCAGGCTGTTTACTGCAATCCTCTTTTCTTTCTGTAAATACAGAAGAGGGGTAAAATGAACTGCTAGTCCACAACTAACATATCATATAATAAATAATTTAGAATTTGGTGTTGATAAATTGTGGTTGGATAGCCATTTTCTTCTGAAATATATATCTTCGGATATATTCAAATGGTCATTACACAGTGCTGCGGAGAATACACAAAATGGAGATAGACGAAACTTTTGGTATCGTTTTTCACAAAATGCTTGCTCTCAAACTCAAGTCCACGTACTCAAATGAAGGCTTTTATTATATAAACTAGCCAGCGCTACCTTTCAAAAAGAAAAAATATTGGGGCTTGATATCACATGAAAGGATTTTCAATATATGTCTATGGGTTTTCGAGCAAATAGCCTGGAACTTTGGTTCTTCTCCTGTCTTTGAAAACTATATTAGAACTAAATAATCCATGATTTCCCCTACATTTTGAAAGAATTATCAAGTTTACATCATTTTTTTTCAAGAAAATTTTGATAGATGAAATTACCTGTTTAACTTGTACTTCTCCACGTCAAATGCTAAATTGTCGGTTACAATTTTTTCTATTTATGGTACCATTCATAAAATTCTTTCAAGTTTTCCAATTTTCAAGCATAGCACGAGGTTCAAGCGGGCTTATGAATTATGCAACTAAAAGCTGGAGGATAGTCAGACAAGATCTGCTAACATCTAATGCACATTTCTTGGCCGAGAGTAGACCAATACTCAATAAAGTTACCTTTTCTTTGATCCTTGACGTGATTCTTATGGCTGTTTCTATCACCGAGCTAGGTAATCCAGCCACTCCTGCTAATAAAAGGCCATAGTGCGGTACATGTCGTGGTCCATCCTTGAGTTGAAACTGGTCAAGTAAAATGGAACTTTGTTCAGAACTTTCTGCTTTACAATGAAAACTTTATCCCATCAAAAGAACTTTAGAAGTCCCACCTTGAAATCCAAGTGATTGTTTTTTATGTCAACATGAAAGTGAAGAATTTTCACATTAGGATAGATGGTGGCTAATTCTGATAGGTTTTCCATATGGGTGGAAAATATAGTATACCTGCAAATCAACCAGGAAGGTATCTCAGAATGGTGCAACAGCTTTCATAAAGTGCTTGCCAGGTCGGGTAAAAAAATATGAGACTGATCAGATTATTTAAAATGTCAACTTTCTATTAGAAACCATTGTGATGACTTATATTCTGTTCAGAAGTATAGACAGCCAGGCATTGAGCATGATAGTTTCAGCAGGATAAGCTATATTGTGTGCCTACATTAGTGCTACAATTGTCATTACTTTTTCGGTGATTCAAAGAGTGAATCTCATTTTCAATATTTGGCAGCCTCTGGTGATTCTTAACAGAACAGTGACTCGGAACTATGAAATAAAAGGTTTCAGCTCCTTGTACTAATCAAAAAAAAAAAAAAAAGTTTCAGCTCCTTGAAACCTTTCTAGCAGAAAAAAGGAGAAGAAAATTAATAATAGATTCTGTATAAAAAACATAAAAGGGGTATTGCCAGCACCATCTGGCTTCTTTGACAACATTCTAAATGAAACCTTGATGACCAAAATTATATGGCTTTTGAAACAGCAAAAACGGCTCAGTAAATGGCCCTTCTTTCGGATTAAAAAGTTCAAATGTGAACCGATTAAGGCAGGCTCCCGACACATTTTCTTTTTAAGCAAAAAGCATAAGATGAAATGATTCAGGGGGCATAACACTTTTATGAGAATATAGAAGTAATCATATATACTAGGGAAAAAAAAGAAAAGGTCATCATATATTGGAAAACAGCGTAACAAAATAAAAGCGAGAAATATAGCCGTCAAAAGATATCAATAGAAGACAACAGAAATGACTAAAATACTAAATGATGGCGCGGCACAAACAATTTACATACTAGTCAGAAATAACGAAGGTAAAACTAATGCCCATTATTAAAAGGTATTCCTGCCTTTAATGTTTTCTTTAATAGGTAAAATCTAACACAGACTATCCTGTTTCAACAAATTGGTTGGAAGGTTGTTTACTAGCTGTCATCGCATCAATTGTTATGATTATTGCAACCGCTAATAAATGATCAACTTTTCCTACTTCTGGCGATTCATCATCAAATTTCTTAACCTTATTTGTAAGCAGACACAAAAGGTGATACCATAAACTGTAGTTGAGACAGATTTAAAGTTAGCTATTTATACAGCACATTTATCTGTTTAAATTCGATGAAGAAATGTAAAATTTAAGTGGATAAGTGGTTACGCTTTGAGTGCTAATAGATGCTCGCAGCAGCTCCACGCAACTGCAAATCCATCAGAGGAAGATGTAGCTCTCCCCAGTTCATCCATAACTATCAGACTCCTGTATTCAGCATAGAAAATTCAGTTCGGTACAATATTTAAAGAAACTGACACACATTTCAAAGCCTTGATAACAGTTTTGCGGTGTATGTACCTCTGAGAGGCGTTCTGCATGATAAAAGCTGTCTCTTTCATCTCTGTCATGAACTGTAAAAACCAAATCCTTTAAGAACACTGTACTTTCTCCTACATTGACTCGTAAAGGGGAAAAAACTCTATTTCAAGTAAATTGGACTTTTTTTTAGGCTCAGTTTGTTTCGACGTAAAATATTCTTTTTGAATTTTTTTTTTTTTTCCAGGTAAAATATTCTTTTATTTTTACTTTTTTGGTGTTTGGCAAAGGTCTACATCAAGGTTGAGGTCGAGTCCATCGGGCAGGGCATGTAAAATAACTTGCCGAAAATTGATGGATAAGTGATTTTTATTAAATTTTAATATTTTTTTTCTTCGCAAATATTTTACGGAACAACCAAATACCAGAAAATAAAAAAATATTTTCTGAAAAATATTTTACGTCCAAACAAACAGAGCCTTAGTGGAAAATGGTTTCGTAGTTCACTTAGGCATCTGTCAGGCATTTTCTTTATTTTTTTCCCCAGAACTTTCTGATAATCATAATATCCTGAATCCTACTTTTATTTTAGTGGTGCCACCAGCTCAATGTCCAACGACCAGGCTTATGGTCAGGGCTAAGCACGGGTACAGAAAAACAATTAATACATTGATTTAAAGTATTATTTATTCAAAAATTAAAAGTACGTCAAGAACATGAAATCAACTCTGCAATCATTAAATGGAAAAAGAGGACAAAGAATATGATAAATAACCATCATACATTGAGAAAGCTAAGAATGAGAAGTAGTTCCATATGCTTTATTCACACATGATACGATATAGAAAAAGGTTATATTTTCATAAACTAAAAGTCAACATTTTATACCGTACTAGAGTTCGATTCAATATTGTCCACAGTCCCCATCCTCGTAAATATACGATCAGTTACCCTAAGAGTTGCAAAGCGAGCAGGAACATAGCAACCAATCTGAGCAAGGATGACTATCAGACACACTTGTTGAAGATAAGTACTTTTCCCACTCCTGAATGAAACAAGATATGGTTATACTCCAGTGTAAAAATGCTTGCTATTACCATTATTAAATATTTAAAGTAATCCTTGCATAAGAAAGTTTCATTGTAAATTGCCTCAAAGCCCAAATGGGATCTTATGGGAAAGAGGACAGGTAAAATCCCAGTAAAAACCTGTAAGCAATACTCAATGAAAGGACTTGAAGCACAGGCTCACTGGTCCGTGGAAGAACACAATTTTACCTCCTTATTTTATGTTAGACCACCTTAATAAGCTATGCTAGTTACTCATGATCCTTTTCTGAAGACAAGTTATCTTAAATTCTTACCTGAGAACTTCATTCAAGACCTTAGCATTCAAACAATTTAGCTCACATTTGTGACCCTTTTTTTTTTAAAGATCCCAGTAGTACAAGTTATTTAACAATGTAGCAAAGAACAGATTGAAGTGGAAGCATGACAAAAATTATTTCAGACCTACAATTACATTTAGTTTTCCTGGTGACTAATGACTAATTAAATTATTTGAAATGTAATGCCATAATTTTGGTGTTATCAGTGATCAATCCCATTATCCTATACATGTTTGATTAGCACCTATAGATATACTGAAATCTACTGTCATGATCTCACTCCAAAATTCTTGTTTTTATTGATTAAAATAAGATAGAACCATATGTAGTTCAAAAATGACTGAACATTTTAGTTCAAAGAAGAATCTTAGAGCTATTTACCTCATTTTTTTGAAGTTCTTTTATAAAGTATTATTAATGTTTGTTCTTTGCCCCATTAAGAACATATGCCTCAAAATATATGTTTACCTTTCATGATACAGTGCTTGAGTAAACTTCAATACAAAGAATCCATGCCAAGAAAAAGAACTTTCATGGTAGGTTCTCTTACATGTTTGGGCCCATGACAATTACCATGTTCGACGCTTCAGAAAGAAAGATATTGTTGGGCTGCAAAATAGAAGTTAAACCGCCAATTTCTTGAATGCATGAATGATTTAGCAATTGTCAACCGAAAAATACTAATAATGTTCTTTAGTGGAAAATTTTCAAACGCAACAAAATTAATGAGAAAATAAATGAAACTTACAATGAAATCATTGTGTATGCTTTCTAGGATAGGGTGTCTTCCAGCATCAATTGCCAATGGGCCATCATCTGCAGTAACATGACAAAATCAAACACTCCTCTCATTGCAGTTTTGAAGTCATCGATAGAAATCAAGGGAGAGAACCAAAGTCACCTGTAAATTGAGGTCTTGTATATTGATCAACAGGCTTTGTGGATACTGTATGAGCAAATGAATTGACAATCATATCTAAAAGGCACAAAGCCTCTGCGAGCAAGGTGAGCACAGAAACATCCTCCCTTATGCCATCAACCAGTGCTACATGTAATACAAAAAATGATAATAAATATTAAATCTTTAAAGCATGTCCAACACTTGAAAATAAAGTGACTAAGAAGAATATAAAGAATAGAATAACTGTTGATCGAACACCCAGCACATAGAAGCAGGTAGTCATAACATCTATCTAATGCGTCTAGCCATGCACTTGATTGAGTCCAAAAAATAAGATCTCCAATAAAAGATAAAAGCTAATGTATAAGATATATGAAACTGAAGATGCATTACATCTATCAGGTTTAAACCAACCTTCCAGGCAAAGTTCTGTCCGTATATAGCATTCGCCAGCTGCAGACTTGTTCCTCATGTTTAGCTGCAATTTTTTTATGAAACGAATCAGGATGAATTAAATCTGCACACATATAAACATACATAAAGACAAGTGGTCGCACAAAAATATACATATAAAAATGCTTGTAGTACTTCTTGATCTTTCACATGCATTACATATCATTCTCAATTAAATTAAATAGAAAAGCTAAAACTTAAGCACAGCCTAAAAAATGACGAGTCAAAATAATCAATTCACAAAGACAACCTTAAAGATAAATGGCATCACGTTCAAATAAAGAAGAATACAAGGATAGAATGAGCCTCAAGCTCCAGTTGTTGACAGTCTGCCCCATGACAAAAATAAAATTAAAAATTCATGTTCTCAATAGATGGAACAGATAAGAAACCCTCGAGATGCAAAAAAAATGGCATGAGATCTAAAAAGATCGAGCACCATATGATATAGAAGTCTAGCGATTTGAAATTTTAATTTTATGAAACACTAACACAGATTTCTCAGCCAACCCTTTCAGAGTGAACATCCATCCTCTGAGAATGTTGAAACAAAACTGTAAATTACTAATCCAATTTGAACCAGATCTTCTGATCAGAGTATCAATTCTTACTACTTTATTCTGACCATCATCCCATAAACAAAAGCAAGTATCAATGACCCAGGTAATAGAGGAAGATTTTATCAATCCACTGAAAATGTTAGAAAATGCCATTTCATATTTCAGAGATGGAGATCAACAACTTGAGGGGGTACAGAAAAAGTTCTTATACTGAGGATTAGATGCAAAAAAAAAATATATATATATGGAGGAGTTGCAGGGTGCAGAGAAAAAATTGAGAGGACCTAGAGGGGACACTGCACAAGAGAAGTGTTTAACTTTTCAAATGATATATGACAACTAGTAAGGACATATAAGAAAGCAACTTATCTGTTTACCTTGTGTCTACTAGCATCTCAATATATTATGTATAGTATATGTCTTATTATTTTTCCACTTTTGAGCTGTGTATTTCTTGTCTTCGTGTCTCAACATTTTAAAAAACTAACCAATCATAAATTGAAAATAAATAGCCAGTATAATAAATTACAAGTAGGAAATAAATTAATCATGTGTCTCATATATAATATAACTACATATACAAATTATTTATCACCGTGTCCTCATACTCTATCCCAACATATTTTTCAAAAATTCCATACCACCATGTCAAATTAATGTCCATGAAACAAACTAGTGCCATTTCCTAACTCCATTGGCATCCTACGGTTATCCTTCACTTGAATTCCCCAGTCAAATAAACATGGGACGTACCTTCACAAGGTGCCTCTCCTAACCAATGGGCCTCTTACACTCTTGATGTATCAACTTACCAATCAGGAACCATAAATTACAAACGAACTCATCGTAAATATAAAAGATGGCTTTCCAAATTCTCACACCATACAGCATGATTTAAATATCTCATTCATCTCTTGCACCTTACTCATACTCATTCAAGCCCTTCCACAGAAAGTTTGAACTTAACAAATTCAATTTGTCTGTAACAATCTGCATGCTTTGGTCACAGGGGACGAATAATAAGTGAAGAAAGTTGTGACTTGATCTTCATCAAAATAATTTTGCATTCTTGGGTAAGTATACCCTTTTCAAAGGTCTCTTCCAAAAGTCATTATGATTGCATCAAAAAATTTATTTCCCCAGAATTATGGCATCCAACAGAAATTTCAGGTAAGTAATAGAAATAGACTACCTTGAAATCTAAATTCTTAGAGAACTCAAAAGTATAGAACACCATCTACATAACCATAACCTCCTTTTACCTAGATTAATGCAACCCTGAAAGTGCCTCAGAACACCACAAAATTTATTCAATTCATCATACCCAAATGATAGGCCAGACAACAGTTTGGATATTGATTAAAATTCAAATGCAGAGACATTTTTCACGAGGACCAGATTTTGGAGGCAAAACAACAGAAACTGAACTTAATTCATGACGTCAAAGAGCAGTATCAGACCATTTAATTTTGATGATGTCAGCAAGTTTCAATCTCAGACCATAGACTAAAACCAAACACATGAAATAAGAATTATTTAAATGATCATAAATTTATAATACTCACAGAAGCCAGTTCCAGAGTTGAGCAATGTATATTGTTCCCATGTTTCATAACCTGATTTTTTCTCACAAGCTCATTAGAGGTCAGCAAAACCACTTGTGGAAATTCCTAGAATATAAAATAACAGAAAATATCTCCTTCACAACCTGAATGAATTTGCTAGGAAGCTTTCCCTGTATATCCTTCTGCGGAATGCTAAAGTAAAATCCCTGTCTATTGTTAAAAGGGATTTTCAAATTCGGCAGCTTGAAATCTTCACGGTACTTATTTGCAAGGTTGTGTATGGCTGTCAAATTAGTGTTGTTTAGTATGCAGCACAACAACACATCCAGAAAAAAATTGTAGCAGTAACAAGAAGAAAAACCTTCACTGGTGTCACAAAATGATCTCCGTGCAATGTCCAGAAATCCATCTATTCCAGCCTTTACTGCAAAACACTGCTGTGTCCGAGCGACAAAAGGAACCCTTGCATGAAGCACATCTTCATCGATTACCTCTCCAATTCTGAAATAAACTCACCTTTTTAAGAAAATAAGTTAAGTCCTTTAAAGTATCTATATCCATATGATTATTGACCGAGTATGTACAGAGTAAGATATCCATGATAAGAATGTACAGCAGAGCACAGAGCTACAAGAACAGTTTCCACATCGCTCCAATTACAATCATAGTTGGTAGCTTCAATGAAAAGTTTGTAACTTCTCTAGCTTGAAGTATACAATTTCTTAGCAGGTCAGGGAAAAATAACAGCAATTTTCTGATAATCAATGAAATTCCCATCACCATCATTGTAGAAGTTTGCTCCAAGTCTCAGGTTGAAAACACATCCTTTTCCTCATTCCCTTGTATCTAGAGCCATTTCCTTACTATTCATTCATTTCTATATATATCTATTCATTTCCTTCTCTATATGCAAGTGTGATGCATCGGGACGCTGATTGTCACCCATAAGTTATATCCTCCTTTCACACTTAAAAAAAAAGTGCAGCATAAAAGAGTTTGACAACAGCAGAGTTGGGTTAACATGAATGTGTGTGTGTGTGTGTGTGTGTGTGGTGGGGGGGGGGGGGGGGGGGGGGGGGGGGGGGGGTTGAGGGGGGGTGGGGGGTGGTTGGTGGGAATGGACTACAAGCACAAAATTCTCATGTCATAAGAGAGGACTTATAAACAAAACATTTTCTGGGAGAGGCAAAGTTTCATTGGATTGATAAAAGTTTGTTTCCAAATCCTTGTATTAACAAGTGTATATGGAAAGTTTGGTTGCCTGTAATTGTTTCAACTTTGATAGTGGTTCTTGATACTCTTTTTCTTCATAAAAAAACAAAGAGTTGTTATAGTTGATTAAAATTTAAAATTTCATATCAATTCGGTCTTTTTAAAGTGTCATATTTCAAGTTTTTCAACAATCTAATGCCGTATATATAGACACAGTATATATTCCAAAAGCAGAAGAAAACTTGCAAAACTACCTTTTCCTTATAGAAGCATATTTTTCACTCTCGCATACAGACTTGTAAATATTTCCAAGAAGAAAAGTCTTTGCATCCTTAAGCACCTACATAGATAAAAATCTTTATTTCTTCAAATCATGTGTGTCTTCAAGAACCATAAATTGAACATGGAAGCTATCTAATGTACCTTTGAGACTAAAGGCAACGCCTCGAGAGCAGTTTTAAGAAGAATAATGCTTGATATCAATATTTGGCTCTTCTTGGCATTATCAATGCTCAAGACCTCATTTGTAACTTTCTTTGGCTTGAAGCAAAAGTGACAAAGAACCCTATCTGGATGAAGAGCATGAACAAGTTCACATTAGTTGAAGCTACCTAAAGATGTATATGCTCTCAAGAACTGCAAAAAAATTCCATTTTTTTCCCTCCTTTTGCTTACCCGTTTCTTTTGGAAACTTGCGAAGAACCTGAGATAGGCCAAAGAACAGTTGCTCATTGCTCATCAATTCATCCTAGAATTGAAATTTAAGATGTCTCATGGTGTCAATTTATTAATTGAATAAGCACAGCTGTATAACTAAAACAAAATTGTTACAAAGAAGCATCTTCATGTAATCCAATATGAAACTGAGTTCAGGTGGATAAGGGGAAATATTCTAGATTGATTTTTGTTGATGTGTTCCTCTTGTTCAGGTTACATGGACAAGATGAATATAAAATAATATTGACATAAAAATTATGGGAGTCACATTTATTGATAGCTAGTAAAGGCCCAAATAGCTGCAATCAGGAATCCAGCTCATCACAGAAAATAACCTTTCGAATATAAGCAATAAATAAGCCCGAATGAGGGACATGTGGAGCTTGATTCTCAGAATAAATGAGTATGTGAAAAACTACTGTAAAATGTGCATGATAATTTATCCCAAGTGAAGGACATGTTGTACTTGATTCTTTTTTTTTTTTCGCGGGGGGGGGGGGGGGGGGGGGGGGGTTAAGTCATGCTGTACTTCAAAACAAACAAACCACAGGACATGTAAAAACTACGCGACAATAAGAAAATCAGATTCAAAACCTCAAAATTATCCAATGGGAAGATGTTTAAATAAATGTCTCACTCAGACTTTGAGTACAGCCCATCCATCAATTAACCTTATGAAGATGGACAAATCATAGAGCAAGCTAATTAATAGACAATGACAAAATCACATTGTTAGAAGAATTGTTTAAGAAAAATAAAAATCGGTCATTTTGACTGTATAATCTGACCTCTTTAGTCAACAAGGTTTATACCTTCAACATCAATGTGTACATTATTTCTGGCATCAATTTTTTCAGGTAAAAATATCTACATAATGAGTCAATTGATTTCAATGTTAATTAATTGGTCTAAAGTTTTTGTTGTAACATCCATCAGGGGATTCCTTGTGCATATCTTCTTCCTGCTTCAATAAACTTACTTGACAGCTGGAGTAAGAAGATGTCTCCAATATAGCAATTCGAAAAAAGTTAATTGTCATGAGGAGAGTAACTTTTTTAAGGGATCCATATCATATGAGTGAAGAAAATGCAGTTTACACTTGGAATAAAATTACTTTAACCTAAAAGGAAGTTGTAAACAGAACCAACCATAAGAATGATATGCCTTGGATGCATAAACAGATTCTATTCGAGAAAATATAATCAGAGCATGGGGGTTTTCATAGTTCAATCAAATTATACACAAACATATATTCATATATTGTAGTGTAGTATGAGAGAACCATATTCAACACTGACCAGGCAATCAAGTCGAGCGTTGATGGTTTCAATGTCTTTTAGAGGCTGCAAAATATTGGCCCGGAGAAGTCTAGTCCTGCAGAATATTGGATGTCAGGACAAATAAAACTTAACAGAATATGACATTCATGCTTGCTGATGCATAAAAAATTGTGGCACATACAAGTGCAATCAACCATATCTTTGTACCTTATAGTGACCATGTACAATGTACTACATTACACGGCTGTATCCTAGTGGATTTCCTCAACTCTTAAAGTGTACATTACATGGCTTCAAGCCTTAAGTTTACATAACATCAAAAAACTTACTTCCTCTGCAAGATCAATTGCATCTTCATTGCCTGTGTCAATTGCATGCTTTATTAAAACCCTACTGGGTCAACCCATGGAGTATTACTGGTTGGAGTTGGCATTGGACACAAGATATCATGGGTACGGGTGTGGGTATGGAATGGGAAATGTGTTCAGCTTTCCTGCCACCAGACACTTGCCAACAGGTGTTTTTCTCAAGAGATATGTATTCCTAATCACCAAAAAATCTATGACATTCTTTTACTATGTTCCTCTGCTACATGGATCTGTAATTGAAGATGCAAGAAAAATACTCTCTCAAGTTGGAAAGAATAGTTCTGCACTTCGAAAATTTTCCAACCCCTTTTCCCTCTCTTTTCAGTCTATTTATAGACTGTTACAAACATTCTAGAAGCTTCCTAACTAACTCCTTACGTTGGGCTGACCTTCTGGGCTCATCTTGGTTATGGGCCCATTTCCTTTTATCTTAAATCGGGCTTCCAAACTGATCCTCCGGTCCTGGGCCTGATAAGTGAAGACTTGATTCAGATCGGTTTCTCTTACCCGACCCGTTCCTAGCAATCTGGGTCGCGCCCGGCCTAGGCCATTTTTGGTATCCTCATCTGCCCCCATAATCTCTCCCTAATTAATTAGGGTGAGATTATCGAAAGGACATAATCATGATGTGACGGCTCGAGGCGGTGACGTGGGGAAGCGAATGGTTGGCTCAGAGACCCACGCTTTGAGATTCGCTGCACCATTATTGCCGTGGTTCCTTGGATGTTGAATCATTTTCTCTTTAAAAACCCAAGCTTCCCACCTTTTGTCTTTCTTCAATCTTTCTCACCTTCATCCTTAAGCACCATCTTTTCTAATTGTCCCGGTCAACTACCAGTCTTCTCCAGCGAGCTTTCCTTGTCTTCTCCGATAAGTTTCCCCTTTGTGATTCTTCAACTTTTGCTTTGCTACGGTGTATTCTGCAAACCCTCCTTCTAAGGTTAGTTTCAATCCCTTGCTATTTTCTAGGATTTTGCTCTTTACTGTTTTTCCCAAAAGAGAATCTAACATTGAAAATTTCTTCCATCATTATAATGGCTCCTGACCTAGAGGTTCTTCGCTCGAGGAACAAAATCCCTAACAACGTCTCCCTTAGGGTCTATCCCAAGGACTTGGATGAAAAATCCGGTGAAGGTCTTAACCCAGGAGAGGTCCTCTTCTTTGTTCTTCACTTGAACATAATCAGATTTCCCTTACACCCGTTCTTTTGTTATATTTTTAGCAAATTGGGGCTTTCCCCTCTTCAAGTCAACCTAAATTTCCTTAGGGTAATATCAATTCTGATGCTCCTGAACCGTGATAGGAACTTAGATCTAGACATCATAGATCTTCTTCTTTGCTATAGAGTCACCAAAATCCGAATCAATGACATGTACTTCCACTTCTTTCCCATTGAGAAACGATCCATATGCACGGACAAACTCTCATCTGAAAAGGGTTGGAGGGATAATTTAATTGGGATCAGTGGAGACTGGCGAGCTCCATTCGCTCAAACTTTTCCTATCCCGACCACTTTCGGAGAGTGCCCTGTCCCTTTATATAAGAAGTATAAGAAACATCCAACCGACTGCCCCTGTGAAATTAGCCTTCCTCGTTTTTACACTTTTCTTTGCAATTGCTTTCGCATTCCTCACGACGAATTGGTTTACAGCGTTTACAGGGCTAAAATTGATCTTCTGGAGGAGAAAGTGTTGAATAACATCCCCTCTGCCACAGACCTGCTCACCCCGAACAACCTCTCTGACATTTCCGTTCTTGGTGCCACCATGGAACACATCCAGATTCCTTCTTTCAGCAGAAGGAGGAACCCTTCTGCAGTCACTCCTGTGGCTGCACCAACCACCTCTGTGGCCACTCCAAGCGTCCCGGCTATGGCGCAGAATGCTGGGCAGCCTACCAATGAACCCTCTGCATCTACTTCAGTTGAAGTCTAACCCACTTTGCCGAACGATGAACCCTCTGAGACTCTGAACGAAACCTCTCCACCTGGGAGATCCTCTCTTGCCCGAACTAACATTTCAGAAAAGAGTCTGGGCAAAAGACCCCAGCGAGAGGATGGTTCTGACCAGAGTGTTCTTCCTCCAGCCCAGAGAGCCCGGACTTATAGGGTCATCACCTTTCTCCATTCACCTCAGGTAACCAGTCCGAAGGGTGAGTCAGCCAGAACCTCTACCTCCTCCCCAGCAGTGGTTCCATGGCGCCCCTTGCTCAGACGGGAGGATGGGTCAATTGTGGCCTTTACAGACTCTGTGTTTAAGGATCCTGTCACTCCCTTTGCCTTCTATAAAGGCATTTGGACTCCCAAGGATCTCCAGACCCAGGAGAAAATGACCTACAGTGAAATATACAACCACTTTCCTGCAGCCGCTATGAAGGTAACTCTCTTTTCTTCTGCACTATCTTTCATTCATTTTTCCTGTTCAGATTTCCTTGCACTTGTACTTCAGAACACTTGTGTTTTGTGTAGACTCTGTTTGGGATGATCACCTTTCAAAGGACTCTTGAAACGGCGAACAAAAGAATTAAGGCCCTCTCTATTGGCCTTAACAGATCTGTCCAAGCAGAAAAGGCAACTGAAGCCAAAAATACAAAGTTGTTGGTCAGACTGAATGACTCAGAGAAGAAAATAGACACTCTAGGGGCTGAGAGGGATGCCCTGAAGAATGATCGAGACTCTCTTCAGGATGAGCTGGACGTTCTAAAAATTAAGAAGAATGTCATGCAAACCGAGAGAGACGCTCTGAAAGCTGAGAAAGGGGACCTTCAGCGTACTCTAGTTGCTGAACAGTTGACCCATTCCATTTCTGAAGAGAAATTCTCAAACGAGCGCACCGCTTTGCTGAATGTCATTGGTAGAGTTGATGGTGGCATGAAGGCTCTTCACGCTCGTTTCTCTCGGATAGGGGCTCTCAGGTATGCCGAGGGATACAGAGACGGTTTTATTGACCGTTCTCCTCCCGAAGGCGAATCCAGCTCCTGTGCAGGTCCAAATGAACTAGATGCCTCCCTGGACATTGACCCGCTGAACGTTTATAAGGATACACCCCCTGCTCCTGCCGAAAATATATTCATTGAGTGCAATGAGATTGCAACTTTAGGGGTCATCCCACCTGTTCGGCCTCTGAATGTTCCTCCCATCACCACCATTGTTCCTTCTATAGCTGTTACCACTGACAGAACTCTACCAACTGAGAAGATCATCCATCTTGACTCCCCTTCCAGAGGCGATGGAGCAACCAATGATGGAGATGGAAACAGTGAACCGGCCGGTGGTGATGAGGCAGCCAAGGATGATGGAGCAGACAATAGATCAGGCACAGTAGAGGATGTAGTCGAATAATGTTTTGCTGGCTCTTGTACTTATTTCCTTTCATTTCAGTATCACTTTTTGTACATCAAGAACTATTTTATGATGATGAATGAAATGATAACTTTGTTTTGCAAAGCTTCTATACTCCAACCTGCGCTTAAATGAACTGATAGTTTAATTTTTCTCTTTGAGTTTACTTTTTCTCTTTGATTTTCATTTTGTGCAAGTGTTTGGCGTTTGGCTCATAGTGCCATTTGCCACTTACTTGGCTTAGTGCTTGGCGCTCGGCTAGAATGCCACTTGCCACTAGCCTTTTTATTTTGTGCAAGTGTTTGGCGTTCGGCTCATGGTGCCATTTGCCACGTACTTGACTAAGTGTTTGGCGCTCGGCTAGAATGCCACTTGCCACTAGACTTTTTATTTTGTGCAAGTGTTTGACATTCGGCTCATGGTGCCATTTGCCACTTACTTGGCTAAGTGCTTGGCGCTCGGCTAGAATGCCACTTGCCACTAGACTTTTTATTGGCTCTCGGCTAGAATGCCACTTGCCACTAGACTTTTTATTTTACACAAGTGTTTGGCATTCGACTCATAGTGCCACTTGCCACTTACTTGGCTAAGTATTTTTTGCTCAATCAACTTTTTGAAACAAAATGAACACTTTTTATAAATCTTGAAGAGTATGCATTTGTAAGTACGCAACTCAAAATGAACATTGTTCAGAATCGAATTCAATCTCTATTACCTTTTTAGAGATGTGGCATTCCATGGTTTGTTAACCAATCTTCCAGCCATAGTCTTTAAACTGCATGCCCCCTTTCCTATGGCTTCTGCAACTCTGTATGGACCTTCCCAGGGTGACATCATCTTTTTGACAATTCCCACCTTCTTTTTCAGAACTAAATCACTAGGTGCAAAATCTTTATATTTCACCTTCTTGTTGTGACTGTTCATAAGCGTTTGTTGATATGATACGAGCCTTATTGCCACTGCATCTCTTTTTCCTTCCAGCAAATTGAGATTAAATTTTAACATACTATCGTTCTGCTCCTGATTCCATGCCAAACTTCGAACAGTCGGAACTAAGTGCTCAACTGATATTACCGCCTCGGTGCCGTACACCATAGTGAATGGGCTTTCTCCGGTCGGTCGTCTTGGGGTTGTTCTATAACCCCACAAGACGTTCGGAAGCTCGTCCAACCATTTACCCTTTTCGCCTACAAGTTTCTTCTTAATGCAAGCAAAGATTGTTCTGTTCGTGATTTCAGCTTGGCCGTTTGCCTGCGGATGGCTAACCGCTACCAACTTTTGATTAATTCCATATTCTTCTAGCAAATCCCTCACTTGCTTACTGTCGAGATTAGTCCCATTGTCCATAACGATCGATCTCGGCACGCCAAAACAACAAATGATATTACTCCAGATGAAGCGTCTTACTTGAGTTTAGGTCACACTAGGATATGGCTCTGCCTCCACCCATTTGGTAAAATAATCTGTTGCTAACAGACCGTATTTGTTCTGTGACCTCGCGGTCGGCAGAAGGCCAACCACATCCATCCCTCATTGTACGTGCAAGTCTTCAGGTGGTTGGTGGATCAGTGGTCCGAACCTTTGGCACTTATCGCATCTTCTAGAAAATTCTTCTGCATCTTGCAACATGTTTGGCCAAAAATATCCTTGCGTCATTACTTTGTGTGCTAAAGATCTTCCCCCTGAGTGATTACCACATACACCCTCATAGATAGTTCGCAAGATTTGCCCAACCTCTGTGGGGGTAACACATTTTAAATACGGGCCCATAAAAGACCTTCTATACAATTGATTATAGATAATGGCATACTTCGCAGCATTTGATCTGATTTTCCTTGCCTCATCTCTTCGTTTGGGCAACAAACCATCTCGTATGAAAGTCAAGATTGGATTAATCCAGCTCGGCTCATATGGTATAACATTTACTTGCCGAGGATCTGAGTCGAACGGTTCCTCAAAGATAGATGGTTGACATAACACATCAACTGGAATTACCTTTGCCAAAGTTTCTCCAGAACTAGACGCACTGCAGGCTAACCGATCGGCGTCTTCATTTTGTTCTCTTGGCAATTGGATGAACTTGATTTGATCAAAGTTCTTTGCTTCACGCATAACGGCCGAACGATATACCTCCATCGTCTCATCTCTAGTTCCATATTCCCCCGTCACCTGCCAAATGATCAGCTATGAATCACTAAAAGCAACTAGGCTTTTGACCTTCAGTTCCTTGGCTAGCTTCAATCCTGCCAACAATGCTTCATACTCTGCTTCATTATTGGTTGCTCCGAACTCGAGTCTAATCGCTTGACTCAGCGTGGTGCCTTCTGGTGTTTGCAGTTTGACCCCAATTCGATTTGAAGAGCCATCAACAAAAAGCTTCCATGAATAGTTTGCCAAGTCTTCTTCTACGTCTTCTACATCACATCCCAGCAAGAAATCAGTCACTGCTTGTTCTTTTATGGCTGTTCGGGGTTTGTATGTTATATCAAATGAGCTCAACTCTATGGCCCACTTCGTCATTCTTCCTGACAGATCTGGCTTATGCAGGATCATTCTTATACGTCGTCCTTCGACCCTTCTTGATAAGTGAGTTGGTCATTTGATTCTTTCAAGTCAACAGCGGTGAGCGAAATCTCAATAAAGAAAGGACTGACTGGTTTTTTCATAGAACTAGCTTAGCTGGTTTGCCCTGAGTTTCCTTTTCGCATTCACCAATGATAGGATCACTCGTTCGGCCTTTGTATACATTCTTTTTGGCTCGGCCATTGTTTTGCTGACATAAAATACTAGGTACTGCTTACCTTCTTCGCACAGCACCAAAACGGCACTTGTTGCAATGTTAGATACACCAAGGTACATAAAAAGCTTTTCACCTGGTTTTGGGGCAGACAAGACTGGAGGGTTCCGCATATACTCTTTTAACCTAGTCAATACTTGTCGTTGCTCATCCCCCCAGGACTGTCTTCCATGGTTTCTTATTGTATCGAAGAATGGCTTGCAGCGGTCTGACAGCTTAGAAATGAATCGACTCAGTGCCGCTATTCGTCCGGTAAGAGCTTGCACCTCTTTGACTGTGCTTGGCTGTGCATTTTTTAGTAGAGCTTCCGCTTGGGCTGGGCTAACTTCAATCCCTCTGTTGTTGACCACGCGCCCCAGGAACTGCCCAGAGCTTACACCGAACGAGCACTTAGTCGGGTTCAGTTTCATACTATACCTTCTCAACACCCTGAACACATCTTGCAAATGTTGCAAATGATGGTCCTTCTTTCTACTCTTTACCACCATTTCATCAATATAAACCTCTACGGTCTTACCCATTTGACTTTTGAAAATCTTGCTGACCAACCTTTGGTAAGCGGCCCTAGCATTCTTCAATCCGAACGGTATAACCTTATAGTAGGAGATCCCTCGTTCAGTAACAAAAGAAGCCTTTTCCTCATCGTTCGGATCCATAGGGATTTGATTATAGCCTGAGTAAGCATCCAGAAAGGTTAGCCGTTCATACCCAGTTGTGGCATCCACCATTTGATCAATCTTTGGCAACGAAAAACTATCCTTCGGGCAGGCTTTGTTCAGGTTGGTAAAGTCAATACAAACTCTCAATTTCCCACTCTTCTTTTGCACTATAACCACGTTCGAGAGCCAGGACGGATATTGAACTTCTCTAATGAACCCTGCTTCCAGTAACCTGTCAATTTCATCAGCTATGATCTGGTTACGCTTCGGGACCAACCTCCTCTGCTTTTATCTTACAGGCTTGACGTTCGGGTTTACGTTGAGGGAATGACAGGAGACAGAGGGATCGATCCTTGGAATGTCTGAATGGCTCCAAGCAAACACATCTGCGTTCTGAGACAGGAAATTAACTAATTGGCATTTTTCTTCCTCTGCAAGCCCTGACCCTACTCTTGTCGTTCTGTCTGGCCTCAGATGATCGATTTGCACATCAACGAGAGGTTCTTCGGTCAAGACCGAAGGCTCCTCCTCCCCATTCTCGTTGGGTGGAGGCTCCTGTAATTGCTATCTTGGGCTAGCAGAACGGATAGGAGCTTTTCCCTTCCCAACAGCTTTCAAAGTTACAGAGTAGCATTCCTTGGCGGCGACCTGGTCCCCATGGATATCAATCACCTTACTCCCATCTGGGC
Source organism: Cornus florida (assembly GCF_030987335.1). NCBI lineage: Eukaryota > Viridiplantae > Streptophyta > Magnoliopsida > Cornales > Cornaceae > Cornus > Cornus florida. Next base: position 89,661,540 of record NW_026775581.1, read on the forward strand.
TCAAGCATCTCATCACCTGGTGCAAAGTCGACGGGACACCCTGGACTTGTGAATCCACCCTCTTCCCATCAAGAAATTGTAAGACGGATGGATTTCAACGACCACAAAGCTTTCAATCAGCTCTCTTTCAGCAGCTCGAACTGGCAGTTCTACCATACTAATAGGTTCCACTCTTCCCGTCGAATCCCAACAAAGGATTCCCAATGGGTTTAAGCTTCTCTGGCTTGATCTCGAGCCAGTCAAACGTTATTCTTGGCATGACATTCACGCTGCTCCCTGGATCAATTAAAACTCTTCGTACCAAGCACTCTGCCACCGTCAAGCTAATGACTAGAGGATCTTCATGAGGGATCTGAACTCGCAGCAAATCTATTCTGTCAAACTTTATCTGAGCTGATGCGCTCTGCTAGTGCAGAGCATTTACACTGCCTATCATCCTCTTCATTTGCGCTTGACAGAGACGTGTCCGGAGCAGTTCTTCTGACTCTTCGGTCTGCTCAGGTCGGCCATGAATTACATTTATAATCCAAACAGGCTGGGCATTATGGTAGTTCGGCTTCTGATTTCTTTTCACTTGTTCAGCCGGTCGGTTCTATTCCACTGCCGACCCTTGAACGTATCCTGCGAACTCTCCCCTTACTATCAGCATCTCCACTTGCTTCCTTAAGTTCCTGCATTCATTAGTCTGATGACCAAAATCACTATGGAAAGCGCAATGTTTAGAGTGATCTCTCTGTTCAATTGGTTGTCTGATTGGTAGGGGAGAACGGAACTTATCTTTGTTTTCTTGATACAACCTCGCCAGGGTGACTTTGAATGGAGTGATCGACTCCTCCTCTCTAGGCCTCTTTTCTGCTTTCCAGGAGGTCTGACGCTGTGGTGGAGCTTGTTTTTGTCTGATCTTTGTTTTGGTCTTCTCCTCCGTCGTAACCATTGACGTTTTCCTTGCGTTGGCAGCTTCTTCTTCTTCCAAGCGCACAAAATCATCAATTCTTTCGTTCAACTCGTTCATGGTCTTCGGCGTATTCACCACTAGAGTTGTATGGAACGGTGTCCCTCGGTTCATTGCTAGTTTAAACGCCTGAACTGCCGTAGATGGATGGCATTCTATTACCATGCTCTTAACGCGGTTGAACCTGGTGAAGAAAGCTTGGAGACGTTCATCCTCGGGCTGCTTCATCGTAAACAGACTTAAAATATCTTTGGCCGGACGCTTGTTCCCTGGCTTATGAATCTATCACATAGGGTCCAGAAGCTATCCACTGAGCCTCTTGCCAGGTTCTTAAACCAATTGAGCGCCGGTCCAGTCAAGCTTGTAGGAAAGCACTTGCACATCAAAGGATCATTCTCCGTGTTCAGCGCCATTTTCAATTGGATGTGGTAAACATAATCGATTGGATCGCTCGTTCCATCGAACAGAATGAAAACTAGCATGGAAAACTTTCTCGGATTCTGAGCATTCAGGATCTCGTCTGTAAACGGTAAATCGACTGTTCGTGCTGCCGAACGAAGGGCCTCACTCTCCCTCAAAAACCTTGGGAGAATCCTCTGATCTACAGATCTCCTATCCGAACTTCTGTAGTTGTACGTAGCCATTGAAGGCCGGTAAGGCGGATTGAATAATCTTTCCTCTGTGAACTCTCTCTGCCACGGTGACATAGCCTTATAGTGACCAAACTCCATGGCTTCCTCTTGCTTCAGCCTTTCTTGATATGGATCAAACGCCATGGCTTCTTCTCGCCTGATCTGCTCGTGATGCGGATCCACATGAATAGATCCTTCTTGATCCTACATGTGACGAACATTTGATGGTAAATCACCTGGCCTGATCTCTTCGCGATGAGGATCCATGTGATTGTTTCCTTCCTGCTCACCTTGGTGAGCAACATCCGGTTGCATAACTCTCTCTCCTACTGGAGGTGGTCGCAGAATCGTCAGAGCTTCCCAACACTCCATTCCAGCTCGCAATTCTACATTCTCTCTTCTCAGAGCTTCAATCATGCTCATCAATTCATCGAGCTTCGTTTGCTGGTCATTCTCCTGTGGATTAGAACTCTCACCTCCTATCATCATTCCTGATCGGAGCAGAGTCATTAACTGTGAATTCCTGATCGGATCTGAACTTTGCTAATGCGAATGCATTAGATATGGCCTCGAACTAGCTGAATTTCGATCTCCTTCGGCCGGATCTGAATTTTTCCTGCCGTGAACTCGTCAGATTTAGCTTCGCTAAACAGATCGCGATTATGCAAATCCAACTCCAATCTCCAAAGATCAACTAGAACCAAGACTCTGCAAGATAGATCATAATCTCACCGATCTGAATCCAACTTCCAGAGATCAAGCTTCTTCTTCACGAATCAATCTTGTTTCCCACAGACGGCACCATTGAAGATGCAAGAAAAATACTCTCACAATTTGGAAAGAATAGTTCTACACTTCAAAAATTTTCCAACCCCTTTTCCCTCTCTTTTCAGTCTATTTATAGACTGTTACAAACATTCTAGAAGCTTCCTAACTAACTCCTTACGTTGGGCTGACCTTCTGGACTCATCTTAGTTATGGGCCCATTTTCTTTTATCTTAAATCGGGCTTCCAAACTGATCCTCCGGTCCTAGGCCTGATAAGTGAAGACTTGGTTCAGATTGGTTGCTCTTACCCGACCCGTTCCTAGCAATTTGGGTCACGCCCGACCCAGGCCATTTTTGGTATCCTCAGTAATATAATCACTAAAGAAGCAACATTAGGTAGCCACATTCTTAGTATAACAATAAACATTGGATACGTCGACCATTAAGCTGTGTCCCTGTGTCCAAAGATTTGAGGGTGAGTTCACATTTATTAGTATAATAACTTTTGTTTCCTTGAGAGACCTATAGGTATAGACACATTTAACCAAATGTGTTTCAATTTTTTTCCACTTACCAAGTGAGGTACAAAATTCAATTTTTTTTTTTTTTCCTAGTTGATACTCACACACACTTGTCTCTTATGAGACTTGAACCTCTGACCTCCCTTTGGAAAGTAAGAGGCTGATACCGCTAGGCCACTGGCCCATTGGTGCTACAACATAGATAATCACAATTATTGATACTAGAAAATTTTATTTGCCAACCATATAAAGGAGTAGAACATATGCTGTAGAGACTAAAGAGTTCCAAAGTAGCAACTTCTCTGTTGTAATTGCTCATACCCATTCAAAATGGGGTTTCCAATTGATAAGTCAATAGGATTGTCCATCGCCTCCTCATCCATAAAGTTGTTAGTGGAGGCAAGTTTGATCTTTTTTATCACAGAAAGTAGTGATTTTCAAAAAATTCCCTCAGGTATATGATATATTTAAGACTTTGTAGATTAACCTGCTAGAAGTTCCACAACTACATAAAAAAAAGTTAAAGAACCTTACAAAGTTAGGGTCAAATGATGTAATACATAAAGGAAGAACACTTTCTCAAGCAAATATGATGACTCACCAAAAGTTCAAGTTCAACAACAATATTGCACACTATTTATGGTAGCAATATAGTGAGCAAGGTTTCCCAAATCCTGCCTTGCTAAATCTTTCTATTCAAATTTCAACACACTAACACAAAAACACTTGCATGGTGATTTGCGGTATTTACAATATGGCTACTTACAAGCAAATCACCTATGTCACAAAGTAACAAATCCAAACAAAAGAATGTGCAAGTAATTAAAATAGACACCTGCTTTCCGTACATAGTAAATGCAATTGGTCAACAGCTGAACCACATCTTTCTCTCCCATATCTTCAACCATTCAGTCGAGCAACTAAAGCATGTTTCCAACTTTCTTTGAAATGTCAAATGTAAAATAAACTTTGACCAGAAACAAGAAAGTTTGTATAGACTGGTTCTTTCAGTTGGGTCTTTCTATTTGACACCAATGAACATTTGGTTTCTCCTCTTTTATTGCTTCTTATGCCTCTCCAACTAGAAACCATATTTTAACGTCAGTAAAGCAGGCTAATCTAGCTTCATGATAGAGGAAAAAATTATGTCCAAATCCAAGAGAAGCAATCTGTAATTCATTCATTAAGTCAACCATTCCATTGAGTGAATTGTGGGGATAATAGGTTGAAAGGTAGCACCGCATTGGTGGCGACATTGTGTCTTCACATCACAGAATACCATATAGATATAACGCAAATTAAACAATTTAATTCAAAGTAAACACTAGCGCACATGTTCAAATGGATATTCTTCTTCCTCATTCATAAATGAATGAAGGCTAAATCTCACGCTTGCCTTTGGTGTATTGAAAGCACAAGCCACTCGTGTGCTATTCACCCAAAAAATTATAAATAGAACAAATATAACCATATACAGTGCAATATTGAAAGCTAAAAAGACATTAATGAAACTAATATTAAAGTTATAAATTAGGAAGTGCTACTATGATATGCTGCATCAATCAATCAACATATGTCGACATACCCTCCAATAGTTCTTGTTGTCTTTAGCATGTGGAACATACTTCTTTTTTTGTTGCTTGTGCCCCAAAGTGTGGAATGCAATGGCTCAATTATTTCCAAGTTCTGGACACTATGAAATTGTAATTATCAAAATCATACCAAAAAAATGAAGTACAGTATTGTTTTTTCTTCCCAACATAACCCTTGTGAGTGAATACATAAAATACTTTTTCCTGATTTATTGAGTATATAATTGTAGAGTAGCAATTGATTTTATCTAACACACTTAGCACTGAAAAAGGGTACCTAGTAGCATCAATATTCATGTGGTCAAATGATCCATTAAAAGTAACCTGGAAAAGATAGAAGTTCACAAAAACAAAATCCTTAAGAACAAGAGTTTGACATGTAGTAGCAAAACACGAAGTTCTTTGTGGAATTAAATTCAAGGTGATATATCTAAAAACTGAGTTGTAATTACAGGTTCAAATTCTAAAGCAACTGGTACATTTGAGCACATGAAAATCCCAAAAATAGAGAACTGAAGTAATAAATCTTAAAAACTAACGTCATTTCAACATTTGTAGACATGATAATTAGGAAATCTTTGTTAGAGTAGAAGTGTAGAAATAACAATTGGATTTATATGCCATATTTAGTCAGAAATGACAAAGAGCAGAACAAAGAATGATTAAAAATATCAATTGGGTTATTCTTCTTTTCATATTCTTTGGTTAAGAATGTCAATTGGATGTAATAAGTACAAATAATAACATTATGTAATTTGTACAAAACAGAAAAGAAACGAGAAGTACCCCAAGCTGGATATAACAAAGAACCATATACCAATTCCAGTATACACAATACAATTACAATGATCATATGAAGAGTCTCCAGTGGAGTCCTCAAGTTACAACCATTTGAAATACATGACACTTGCTCATGGTGTTGAATTATAAATTTCAATTTGCAACACATCTTCACCGATCACCACCCTGTTCCCATGACGAAAATAATACTTAATTAACAGAAAGACAAACAGCCGTTCACTCAATGTGGGGCCTCTGAGGTCTGTATTCTGGATACAATTGAAAAAGTATAATAAAAGGAAGGGAAAGCTTAAGTATGAAGTTCAGTATCCCTTTGAAAGACTAGTCCCAACAGTGAAGAAGCTATCATATACAATAGAAAAACCACCTTAGAACTAGTGTTGAAAAAGTTTTTGAATAAATATGAAAAGAGAAAAGCATTAGGGGCTGATCATTTTTCTTCTTGATGAAGTTTAGCCAAAATACATGCCATATGGATAATCTTTCTTCTTTTTATCATATTCAGCTTTTTCTTGTAGCAGATTTTGCACATTTTTACGAAAATCTTGTTCTTAATAACCCCTTATGATTTATCCTTTTTTATTATTATTTTTTTTGTTGTTATTATTATTGTTATTTCCTTTTTATTTTTTGGAGAGAGGGTGTTTGATCCCTAGATTAGGGTGGACAAAAATACTAGAAGCAATAAAAAACAAAGTACAGCAAGGAGTTGACCGAAGATCACAAAAACGAAGTCTACCAACGAGTAAAGGTCCCACTAAAGAACTCCAATGATGACATCCTAGTCTTAGTGATCCAACAGCTGTCACAGCCAACAGGTTTACAGATCATTGGGAGCATATAAACCACTCTAGAAACGCCTCACACTGGCTAGAACTAATTGATTGCCTATAAAACTTCATGGAATGTTGCCACTAATTGTTTTAACTTGATTTTAAGTTGTTTATGTATAATTACTATGATCAGTAAAGCAAGTGTCCTTTTATATAAGTTTTGAGAAATTTAAGGGCCAGTTTTTGCATCTCAGTTTTGCTAGAATATAAGTTGCGTTACAACCTTTTTTCAGCCAATTCTATGGGATCTTTCCTCCTTGTTTCTCTTGATTTTTAATACCTTTGTTCTTGCTCTTATAGCAGATTGGCTGCTGCCCTTCTTGATTAATTGTTGAGCAAAGATAAGTGAGTGCATAGCTAAAATTGTTCATAAAGGACTACATCAATTGGCATGGAAATCAGCTTCCGGAATCACTGATTGTAATATGTGACAAGCTTGCAATGGAAGGCTCTAGAGAGATGAACTAGCTGTCTGATTAAGTGAGTTCTGAAAAGGCTTCCCTGTCCATCTTCGTCACTAATTTTATCATATAAAATCACACAAACCTCTAATCCCTATTTGACATGGACTTCAACATTTCTAGTTTAAATTAGTGTGAAGTATGTAGAACCAAAGACCATTTAATCCTATCCATTAAGAAAAACATACAGGTTAAACACTTTAGTAATTCCAAGAAACTACAACCAACAAAGTTAAGCCCCAAACTTCATGCATTTCAGAAATGAACTCAAACCGATACAAGAATAGAACAATTGAAAAGGATTTTCACTCTGACAACTTTCAAAGAAGATGTCTACTTTCTCATAAACAGGAAAAAGGCAAAATCCAATTAATTACGGCCATTCCAATGAGGGTGGACCAAGGAAGAAGTCACCTGGCAATGTGAGGATGGTTGATTAATCAAAAGATGCATGTATGAGGGAAATAGCTTTGTGCAGGGATTTATATCAAGTTTAACCTTTTCCAAAAGCACTGACCAGAAGATATTTTTGGATTTTTTTGAGATAATGCACTTGCTAATAAACATTAATTTATAAAACAACAATTTTATGCATATATTTGTTAATTTTATATATAAGATCCAAATTTTGAAATATATCAAAGATCGGCACTCTCACGTGCTCACTCCCTCTTACCCAAACTCGCATTTTTGCTTTGCACTCTGGCACTATACTAAAACTGGATGGAAAAAGAAAAAAAAAAAAAGCTCCATCACTACAATCATCCTCCCAGAGAAAAACAAGAAATATTAATCTAATGTTTGATCATATTTCCTCATGCAGGGAGTATTAGAAGATTAAACTCTCAAGCATATGTGGTCAATGAATGGCCTCCTCACAACCAGGCAGGATTTTCATGCCAACATGATTGAACAAGATGCTCATTGATACATGCACAATGTCTTTTGGATTAAACGGAAGAACTATCTAACAATTGCTAAAAGATGCGAAATATAAAATACTAAAAGAACAACAGTTATTAACATAGAATTATGTATTTCCTTCTATCCAGTTACATTGCAAAATCTCTGGCACTCTTATCACCATCCTTTACTATAAAAAAGTATATGACAGCAAAAGCATCTGCTATTTTTCCCCTTTAGTTTGTTCTTTTCATTAGGAGAGGTTAACATGCTTTTAAGACAAGCACATACCGATAATGAGTGGTTTGTTATGATGACCCCTTTCTCCGCTTCTGTCCTGTTGAGGATGTAATTGAAACTTATGTTGAAAAGTAGACAATTAACAGAGGAAAACAAATAATGTAAAATTATGGAAATGCATATTGGTTGAACTGTTTTCAGACAACTTCAATGACTAGAAAAGATGATGGAGCAATGACACTTTTATGGCAAAAGAATCCCAAAAAGACAAGGAACACGCATTTTAGTGGTTAAAAATGTTATTTGACTATAAGACTGAATAAATTAGAAAGAAATCCAAAAAATGACTTTCCACCCCATTTATTAATTATGCAGCAGATTTCCTTTTATTTTTCATTTATTGTAAATAATAAGAGTTATAATGTCTCTGTTTCTAGACTCAGGTATTTTAGCAAAACAAGTTCTCATTTTGATATTTCCAGTAAGGATCAGTTATGACTAGGTTATTACTTATGCAATTTGGAGAGAGAGAGAGAGAGAGAGAGAGAGAGAGAGGTAATGTTTGTTTCTGAGTTAGCAGTATTAAGAGTGCTCCAGATCAGAGTCTTAGTCGGTACCATTCAACGGCCACCACTATCCATAGGGAAAGGCAGCTTTTGTCTGGTTGTACAAATGAATACTGATTGATTTTACTATTATACCTTTCTATTTAGGAGAAACGTTTTTAGTTTTTCGTTAACGCAACTCAACAGAACCTTTTTCCAACTATTTGGAATTCGCTACATGAATAATATCTCACCATTCCCTCAATCTAAGACCATAACCTCAGACCAACGACTCCAACCGTATGATATCATATCTTTCCATATTATATCAACCCATGTTAATTCCAGGTTGAAGTAGTATACGATTTATAAGTTATACAGGATGTCCAACATATACAAATACAGGCTGTCCCAAGACTTCTCTGTGGTGAATTTTCTCAAATGTGGGTTTAGTGGGGACTCACTGAGCAGCAGATGGCCCAAATCTTCCCTGAATTCTTTGTGAAACAATTATGCCATTAAATCAGGGTATGACATCACCAGTGTTTTTGTGACCCAACAAAGACCATCTCAAGCCCCCTCACCCCCAACCCCCTATTAAGTTTAAAATACTTTGTAGACAAGAACTAGGGCTAGGAATTCTAAGAAATAATTATTCACGGTATATTCAAATTCAAGTATATCATGAGAATTGTGTTTGTTCAATGACAAACAAGTTATAACTTTGAAGACTGAATAGAGAAGTGCCATTGAGATGGTAACAAATGTGTCAATGAATCAATTGCATACTGTTCAAACCTAAAATCTGGCACCTAGAACAACTGGATGTCATGTAGCCACAACTAATAATGAAAATATATATCATTTTCATATGGTATGAACTAGATTAGGAATAAATATTATTTGTGCATATCAAACTCGTAGAGAACTACAGTTTTGAAGTACCACTTGATAGTCGCAGCAGCTGCAGCCAAGCAGAGGTAATATTGCTTGTAATAAGTATCCAAACCAAGCGCTGATGGCTCCTTGGCTGCTAAATTTTTCACCAGCACAGCTCCCTTTATTATTAAACCGTGAAGACATTTCATCAGAGAAATATATGTGCCACATCTGAACCATTGAAAAGAAAAAAAAAAAAAAAAAAAAAACAGGAAATTGCATAAGAAGTTAGGCTCTACCTTGGTGTCATCAAAGAAACCACGGGCCATTACGACCTGCAAAGGTCATTACATATGGATATATCACTAGTTTATTGGACATCAAGAATTGTAACATCATACTACACACACAAACACGAAGGAAGAGAGAGAGAGGTCACCTTCTTAATTGAAGAATAAAATCTATCCACCAGTTCTGATACACCAACCATACCATCAGGTGCCAGCTTGTTGGGAGGGACAATAATGACCATGGGGTCATAGAAGTGTAACAATGTCTTTGTATTCTGATATGAACTGCTAGTTTCAATATATTGAGAAAGATGCAGTGAAGCTGATCTTAAGTCAAAAGCAGCCACTCCGACCTGTACATAAGATTGGTGCTGTCAATTAGTCGTAATGGACGTCCATGGGCATAAAAGAATCAAGTTTATCTGCCAGAATCTCTTTATTATCCAGAAGTGCAGAATTTTAAGAAATGATTTTAAATACATATTCATAATTTTATTTATTACTAAATTTTTTAGGCCATCATAGAACAGTAGAATGAAGAGTTTTTAGAAATTATATTGAATATAAATTTTTAGGCACCATCACAAGATTGCAACAAATAAGTTGATATTCATCTGAGTTGTCTCACGTAAATTCTAAGGCGTAAGCATATACATTCAACACATACCCGCCAGAAGTACTAATGAATCAACTCGGGGTCTGACAATAGCTATAAAAAAAATGACCTTTTTTTTGTTCACATGCCATTGTTGTATGAAAGAAGTACCCAGGGCGAACCTCTATCTTATCAGATCCTAATTGATAGAATCAATATTTGTAGAATAAAATATAGATTTTTAATGCAAGTACAAAATTTTGGACTAGAGTAATACACTTTAAAGATGCATTTAAACAGTAGATAAAATTGACTTCACAATAATGGATTCATATAATGTGTCTGATGCATGTCCAGTATGCCATTCTTTTTGAAAAGGAAACATCATTGAAGGGATTGATAGCAAATTTCAAATGTAGTTATCTACTTATCATAAATAATAGTGCAGCAACAGCGGCCACTATTATACAAATATAAGTCATGACAGCAATTGCAATAGTATTAATCCAACATGATAAACTAATTATGTGAACGCGTTGATGGTGTAGTGGCAATCAATTCAATAATCTATTTAAAAATATTATTAGATTACATGCTACTTTTCATATAGTGTCAATGAATTTTGACTGACAAGACAAAAACTCTTTTATCATCATTATGATCATATGCTTGACATCAAGGCCGACGGAAATTATCCTTGCTGCTTTAGGTTTGAAGCAGGGTGTTTCACAGTTCCACAAAATTAAATCCTTTATTTTCACTGATGCAAATATTAAGCAGCTGAAAAATAAAACTGACACTTCAAAGAATTTCATTTCCAAGAGTAATAGCTATTTATGTGAATTAAATTTGACGATGTAGAAAAATGAAAATTCAAGCAAAAAACTTAATTGTGTTGTCCAACCACATGTTCAGGCCAAAGGGTCACTAAAGGATCACTAAAAATAGCCATCTTCTATTTATAGTGTCCATGAAGGGATCGATGACGAGTAATAAGTAAGAGTGGAGCAGGGTAAACAAAATGGAGACAAGCTAGTGGTGTTGTGAAAAATGAATACCAAATAAGTTAAAATAAATAAAAAATTTATAGGACAATTATTAGGCCAGCTATATTATTGGAGCGAATGTTGAGTGATCAAAAAGAAACAGGAACAACGCATTCATATAACTGAAATGAAAATGTTAAGATGGATGATAGGAGTCACCAAGAAAGATAGGATTAATAATCCACATGCGAGGGGGAAACTAAGAGTGACGTCTATTAGTGGTAGCTGCTAAAATAAGAGAAAGCAAACATAGGTGATAATGTGATATGGTCATATATAATGGAGACCCCCGGATGCACCGGTAAGAAAAAGTAGATTCATTTGCATCAAAGGTAAGAGACAAAAAGGTGGACCAAAACTCGCACGGGATGAGATAATTAGAAATGATCTTTAAAAAACTAATAGGACACATGGCTTGTAATAGAAAAGGATTGAAAAAGATAATAATGTGGCCGACTCCATTCATACGGCATAAAGATAAAGATGATGATGGTGATAATGAATCTCATATTCAGTTATTGGACAAACCTTACTAACCTAAACCATTAATAGAGCCATTATAGATTTGTTTCTCTGTCTACTACAGTTTCTAGTCAAATTTCTACAGCACCACATTGATTATAAGAATGAATAAATAAATTAATCATATAGAAAACAAAATACTAAATTTTTTAAATATCATAGCATTTTGCAATCAAACATAGCATAATGGAACCTAAAAACAAAATCTCAAACTAAATCTGCCACAAACCCCACTGGTCCATCAAGATCCACAACCACGTCAACAAAGATTCGGAACTTGAATCCAACACGTAGAACCACAAATATGCTACTTCAACAAGTAGCATAGACAAGTGGGAAACTGATTTAATGCTAGTCTCCAAATTCATTCGTTATCTTCAAAGTTCAACAGATAATTGGAAGACGATAATACGTATTCAACATTAGGAGTTTGCTAAAACATCGATTATATAATCAATGCAAAGAAAAACAAGTGAAGGAGCAAATATGGACTGGACATTCACACATACAAGATCGTATGAGTATCGAGAATAAAATCTAAATACAAACGAGTAAGATCCAGTAATTCATAAAGATTCTGCAATCTTCTCTCGAAATCGCTAAAAACAGTGATTCGAATCCCAAGCTCTAGGACTAGTACGGAATGCGATATTATATGTATATTCATACATATATATACACACACATATGCAGAGAGATAAATTCAAGATGATACCTCCTTGGCTCTGTTCTCGATCAGACCGGCCACGAAGCTCGATCTCTCTCCGACGTCGACGTCTTCCATTATAGTAGGCTCAGCGGTGAAGCTTTCAGATGCGCGCCAAGTCTTATACAAGGAAAGAAACTCTTTTGTTTCTATCTTGCTCGGGGTGCATATTACGCTTAAAAAAAATACGCACTGAACACTGAACGTGAGAGTGAGACTGTGAGAGTACCGTTTGCAAGTTTCCGTTTATACGTGGTTTAATACGACGTCGCACTTGATCTACACATTTCCTTTTCTTTTGTTTTTTTTAATAAAAATTTACCATGGTGTTATCTAGCCTCTTATCTTAAGCCATCTGCATCAGCTTCAACATATTTTCACTCTCAAAAAAAATGTCATTTCAGCTTTTTCAAGAGTCACATCAGCAGCTTTCATTCTCCAAAACCATATACTCCATCAGGCTCTTCTAATTTAAGCTCTCAAAAAAAAAAATTATTATTATTTTTTTTTAAACTTCCCCTAAACGGCTATATTTTTCATCTTATATAATGAAGACTCATTTGCTCATCTGAAAATCATCATTACATTAATCTCTCTCCATTGTAGCAAATATCATTATCCATCTTTATAAATTTTGAAATTCCGATGGCTTCGTTGTCACAAGCTTTTCTTTTGGCAAACTTTCATCTTCCTCGCCATCCTCTTTGGAAGATGACTCTATTGCCACGTTGTTTTAACAGGATCAAGATGATTTCTATGAGATTATTAATTCAGTAAGGCCAGAGATAATTAAACAAGTATTTCAAGTTCGTAATAAGAAGTGGTACATTCTTCGTAACCGAGTGAAAAGTCACTATCAGCTGATGAAAGACTACTTCAACAAGAATTGCACATATTCACAGCAGTACTTTCACCGGCGATTCAGGATGCGATGAGAATTTTTTCTTCGTATCCTTAATGATGTCAAAGCTTATGATGACTACTTTGTCCAAAAAAATGATGCGACTGGTCGTCTGGGGTTGTCTTCTATACAGAAGATGATAACTGTTGTTCATATACTTGCATATGGTTGTGCAATTGATCACTATGATGAGTATATTAAAATCGGCGAGAGTACTGCCATTAAGTGTTTGAAGGCATTTTGTAATGCTATTGTTATTGTGTATACAGAGGAGTATATGCGTCCACCTGACGAAGCCGACATAGCACGGCTGCTTGAAGAAGGGGAGCAAAGAGGATTTTTGGATATGCTTGGTTCTATCGACTGTATGTACTGGGAGTGGAAGAATTGCCCAGTGGAGTGGCACGACACACATAGGGGACGCTTTGTTAAGGATACTTTCATATTGGAAGCAGTTGCCTCACAAGATTTGTAGATCTGGCATGCATTCTTTGGAATGTTGGGTTTACACAATAATATAAATATGCTAATCATTCCCCGGTATTCAACAGTATCGTCAATAACCAATTACCTCCGGTTAATTATGTAGTAAATGGACATCACTATAGAATAGGGTATTACTTTGATGCAGACCATCCCACACCCAACCATTGGAAAAGAAAAATTGTTTGCTCAGCGATAAGAGACATGTAGTAAAGATGTGGAACGGGCTTTTGGATTATTGCAGAGCAAGTGGGCAATAACGCAAGACCAGTGCGTTACTGGGAGAAAGATGACTTGCGCCTCATAATGAAAACGTACATCATCCTTCACAATATGATAATTGAAGATAAGCGTCACGCAAATGTTAAAAGATGGACTCCGCCACCGGAGGATGCAATCCCGATTCCCACTTTAAGTCGACGGCCATCGGTTTTAGTGGCATACATATTCTCTCACCAACTTCAGATTCGCAACATAGAGACAAATATGCGGTTGAGGAATGATTTGATGGAAAATTTGTGGAACCGCTATGGTGGTGATGATGTTTAATTTATTTTGCATTTTGTTTGCTTTTAAGATGTTATAACATTTCGTGTACTAGAATTTGTATTATGTAATGGTTTTTTAAGATTAAAAATAATGAATTGGAATAAGAAAATAATGATTACAAAATCCTATGGGAATAAGTAGATGAATTTTTTATTTTAAATGTTTTTTTAAAAAAAGAAGTTTTAAAAAATTGAATTTTTTATACTTTTTAAAAAAACAATTATAATTGTTTAGGCACTATTTGTGTCAGCCAAACAATATCTTAACGGCCAAATGCATTGTTTGTGGTAGAAATTTAAAATTCAAAGCAAAAAAATTGTAAAAATAAAAAATAAAAAATTTAAGGGAAAAAAACAAAAAAAAAAAAAAATGTTTTTTATTTTATTTTTGGACAAACAGTGCCTAAACAATATAATTTTTATTTAATAAATTTTATTTATTTATTTTTTTTTTTAAAAAAAGAAGCTCAAAATAACTTATTTTTGGGTTTTTTCCCAAAAAAAAAAATCTTTGCCAAACAGTGCCTGTCTTTTTTTTTTTAAAAAAAAAAAAAAAAAACACGTTAAGGCAAAAGGTCGCCGATTTGCAAAAAGGGAAAAAGAAAAAAAAAATACAGCTATTGCGGGCCGGCTCGCGAAATACCACGAGGCGGCCCGCGAGCTAAAATAGGCCCCGCTCAATTAAGATAGTCCGCTGCACGCTATTTGGGCTCCCAAATCATTAAAAAAGGACTTTAGCTAGCCTGCTGTAGATGGCATTACAACCGGACAAAGATTTAGCCACTTGAAATGGCTTACATCGCATAATCAACAACTCCAATTACATCAAACTTCGAAAACTTATAGTGCAAAACCCTATTCTTCACCCATCTTCGTCATCACGGGACTCGTTAAGGCTTAGTATTGAAGTAGATAGTATAATTGTAGAGGCAACTCTTATGAGTTGCACGGGAGTCAGAAAAGAAAGTCGGGGAAGAATTATATATGTTTTTTTTTTTTCACAGTCACCGCAGAAAAGGGGTAGTAATGTACATGTTTTAAAAATAATAATAATATTACACCAATGTCTAATTATTTTGTATTGTATCAAAGCTAGACGCGCGAAGCGAAAGGGCGGTTCTCAAACGGAAATTGTGTTATGATCGCCTTGCCACTCTCGCATAAACCAACCGACAAGCTTCCATTTCAAGCAGGCTACCCTTTTGTTCGATATGTTCATTCAGTACTACCCCGCTGGTACACATTTCGTTTATTGTTCTAGTCGGGCCAAGCCCCTCGCAGCCGAGTTTCCTCCCATCCTATGTTCCTCGGGACTTTCTGAGCTCTGTAGATAGTGGAATATATTATCAAAATATTACTCATTCCAATAAATGAGCAGCAACAATGTAAGAAGGAGAAGACCAGCACGACATAGAAAGATTTGTATCAGCAGTATCTAAAGCAGGTTTTGTATCAGCAAAATCTAAAGCCTTCCAGGGAATCAAGAATTGAGACACTCCATGAAGTTAGAGAAAGCTCTTTCCACTGTTTCTGGAATTTCCCTTTTTTTTTTTTTTTTTTTTTTTTTTTTTTTTGCTTTTCAAGCACCAGAATTAAGACTTCCAGGTTCAAAACTTTTTTCCGATCTTGCCGAATATCCATTACTCAACAAATTTTACTGTTTCTTGTGCGGTGACTAGATCAATTCTATTGAAATTTATAAAACTGATCAACTAAAATAAAGAGTAAGGATTTAGTCTTCTCATGCATTTGTAATCAGAAAGTTATCAATTGGTGGTGAATTTTCATATACGAGCATCCAAAACCCCTAAAGAAAGCACAATCACATGTTAATTAAGTATTATTGGGTTGCAGGAATCGGATTCTTTGCGTGTGCCTTTCGGTGTTGGAGTGGAAATTAAGCAATTGAAGAATTCATTTTCATTTCTAGCAACCGATCACTGAACCTCTCACTCATTTGAAATGGATACGGAGAACTGGTTATGCCTATCTTGTCTCATGACACTTGCTGCAATTATCCTATCCTTTGTTGTGTTCATTAAGAAGAAGACCACGAACACTTCAGTAGCACCACCCTTGAACACTTCATTAGCACCTCTGGACACTTCTTTAAAACCTTTGAACACTTCTTCATCGTCCACCTCTCCACCTGCAGGATGGGACTAAGAAGTGTTCTTGAGTTTCAGAGGCAAAGATGCACGTACCGCGTTCACTGACTACCTCTACACCAACCTTGTGGATGCAGGAATTCACACGTTTGGAGATGATGATGAGCTTCGCATTGGAGAGAAGATTGGTCCTGAGCTTCTCAAGGAAATAGAGCACTCAAAGATATCCATCCCAGTCTTTTCCAAAGGCCATGCTTCAAGTAAGTGGTGCCTGTTTGAGCTCACCAAGATGGTTGAGTGTAAGAAGACTTTAGGGCAAATGATATTACCCATAAGCAGACTGGGAGTTATGAAAAGGCCTTCCGGGAGCACAAGAAGCATTTTGATAGTGCTACTGTGGATGGGTGGAAGGAAGCATTGAGGGAGGTTGGAGAACTGAAGGGATGGGAAGTGAACAAAGTTGCTGACGGGTAATTGCTTCTATTTACATTATTTATTGATTATGTTCTTGTTCTTTTTTCTTTTTTCTTTTTTTTTTTTCCCTCTAAACTTCAAGCTAGCACACACACTTGAAATATTGCCCAGCAGGGCTTGAACAATCAGCTTCCCTTTTGGGGATGTCCATTGTTAACTTTTCATGACTATTTTCCTCAAATGTAAACCTTACTAGGACCAACTATGAACTTTTTTGGTTATGTTCTGAAACTAGGCACTAGTTTAACTTAGTTTACAAACAATAGTTTTCACAAAATTGTCAATCAAATGAATTTTCAATGTACTTTATATTTTTCAGTTTTCTGGGAATATAAAACTATTCTCGAAAAAATAAATCAAGTAGGTCATGTATATTTATCATTTTCCCCACATATATGACATCTGTGATGCTTGGCAGGCATCAAGGAAGAGTAATAAAGATGGTTGTTTCAAAGGTATGGGGAGAGTTGAAAAGGAACTCATTGGTTGTAAATGAATGCTTAGTTGGAATTGACTATCATGTAGAAGAAATGATGAAATTGTTGAGTATTAATTCCAGTGATACAAGGATTGTGGGGATCCATGGCATGGGAGGAATTGGCAAGACCACCATAGCCAAGGTTATACTCTCCCAACATTCTGAATTATGTTGCTTCCTTGCAGATGTTAGGGAAACAGCACAGCAACACAATGGTCTTGTTAATTTGCAAAACCAACTTATATCTAACATCTTAAAACGGAATTGTTCTGACATTAGTACTATGGATGAAGGAACTAATGTAATCAAAGATGGATTTTCTGGGAAGAAAGTTCTTGTTGTCATTGATGATGTCGATCAAATAATTCATCTTCGTGCGCTTGTGGGAAAGGGTGATTGGTTTCGTTCAGGAAGTAGGATAATCGTCACAACCAGAAACAAAGATATTCTAAATCTGCCTGAGGTAGATTGGACTTATGAACCAAAGGAATTGGATTCTAATCAATATCTTCAACTTTTCTGCATGCTTGTTTTAAGACGGGACCATCCCTCAGAAGGCTATGATACTCTCTCTAAAGATGTTGTGTCCACTACTGGAGGGTTGCCTTTGGCTCTCGAGATTATGGGTTCTTTTTTATCTGGCAAGGGAAAAGCGGTGTGGAAAGATACATTGAAGAAGTTGAAAAGAATTCCGGATGGACAAGTGCAGAAGAAGCTAAGAATAAGTTACGAACCATTAGATTATTTACAACAACAGATATTTCTCGACATTGCATGTCTTTTCATTGGAGTGGATTGAAGAATTGCTTTCCACATGTGGGATGACTGTGAATTTTATCCAGAAAATGGAATTGAAGTTCTTCTTCTCATGTCCTTCGTGAAAATTGGAGATAACAATGAGCTAAGGATGCATGATCAGCTTAGAGACCTCAGTAGGGATATTGTTCATCAAGAAAATTTCAAGGAACCGGGGGAGCGTAGTAGGGCGTGGTTGCATAAGGAAGCCTCCGACATATTGGAGACTCATACAGTAAGATCCAACTGCTTCATGAATGGACGGCCCTTATTAAGCATTAATTTTCTTGTCACCTTACTAACACAATTATGTATGAACTACTCGAAAGTTGAAATAATAACTGGAATTTCCTCAAAGAGAGTGAAAATCGTCATTAATACTAATTTTTTGGGACACCATAATTATAGCATTAGTATATTTTTTACTTATCTAAAGGTTCTCTTTTGGCAGGGAACAAGAAAGGTTGAAGCTCTCTGTGTTGACTTTGGTTTAGAGTCACACGCATGCTGTCTTACAAATGAAGAATTTTCAGACCTATCTAATCTTAGGTTCCTTCAAATGGGGACTATGCAAACCTGGATGGAGATTTTAAGCGTCTTCTTTTAAAGTTAAGATGGCTTCGTTGTAACGCATGCCCTCAAATTTTTTAGACCAACCAATTTTCATCTAAAGAATCTGCTCATTATTGATTTATCATGGAGCAAGGTCACAAAAGCCTGGGAGGGTTGGAAACATATCAAGGTTTCATCAATTTCTTTCCTTTTGTTTCATGTCTCTGGTGACATAATTCTTTATAACTGATTTTAAGCAATTATATTTTCTTTTTTTTCCTTATTTCACAGATTGCTAGAAAGTTGAAAGCTCTAAATCTCACAGGTTGCAGTTACATGGTTAGAACTCCTGACTTCTCTGCATATGAAACTTTAGAAAGATTGATTCTTGAAGAGTGTGAGAGTTTGGTTCATATTGACCCATCAATTGGGTATCTTAAGAGTATAGTTTTCTTAAATTTGAAGAATTGTGCTAAACTCAGCAGGCTGCCTGTGGAATTTGATTCTGTGGAAAGTTTAACGGAACTCCTCATCGAGGGCACTTCTATAGAAGAATTCCCTGTTGGTAGAGGTGTTATGAAGAAGCTTGAAACTCTTAGTGCCACTTGTTGTGGGTCATTGACTCAAATTTCTACCTCAATCAGTGACCTAAAATCTCTTTCAGTCCTTACATTTGATCTTACAAGTATTACTGAACTACCAGACTCAATTGGTTTCCTAGTGAAATTGTGATGCTTGTCACTAAGGTGTTGTTTACAATTAAAAGAACTTCCAGACTCCATTGGGAAATTGGAATCATTAATTGAGTTGCGCTTGTTTGGAACAAGATTTACAGATTTACCTGATACCATTGGCAACCTAAAAAGTTTGAGAGTTCTTGATATTGATTATTCTTTTATAATGAAGTTACCTAGTACCATCGGAATGTTACTGAAACTTGAAGAATTACATGCCTCGCATTGTTACAATTTAAAAGGTGAAATTCCCAGTAATGTTGAGAGAGTATCCTGTCTGAGAATCTTAAGAATAGACTGTACAAATATTTGTAGCCTACCAACAAGCATTGGGCTTTCTCACCTCCAAACCCTTGATTTACTCGGTTGCAGAGAGCTTCAGTTTCTGCCAGAGCTTCCCTCAAGTCTAGTAAGTCTACGAGTCACTTGCATGTCAATGGAGACATTTCTAAACATTCCTAGCCTAATGAATCTAAAGGAGTTCTGCTTTTCTAACTGCTCTAAGCTGCTGAAAATTCCTGAAGATATTGGGAAGTTAACCAAACTGGAGACCTTGACCTTGTATGGTATTAGCATTAGGATCCTGCCAATGTAGCTTGGTGCCCTTTCTCGGCTTAAGGAGCTCACTATTCAAAATTGTGAACAACTTCAATGCCTTCCAACTCTTCCCTCAAGTCTGTTCAAACACTTTCTTCAAGTTTGTGATTCAATGAAAAGGTTGCCAGATTTGTCAAATTTTAAAATTTTATCAGAACTAATGCTTGGACAATGCTCAGAGTTAAGGGAATTCATGGCCTTGGAAGATTGGAACTCTTAACAAGTTTGGATCTATCTGACTGCATAAAAGTATCTATGCTTGAAGGGCTTGAACAGCTAAGATCTTTAAGATACTTGACCACATCATGGTGCGAATCACTAGAGACATTACCAGATCTTTCAAACTTAAAGAAGTTGAGGAAATTAATTCCTTAGCATTGCAAGAATCTGAATGAAATTAGGGGCCTTGACAGATTGGAGTCCTTGGAACGCTTGAAAATGAGTAGCTGCATATCCTTGGAAAGACTGCCTGATCTATCAAACTTGGAAATGCTATAAGATTTAAACCTCACCCGGTGCCAGAAGTTACATGAGATTGAGGGTCTGGAGGCTTTGAAATCCTTGAAGTTGCTGGACTTGTCATTGTGCATAGCCTTGGAGAGGATACCTGATCTGTTGAGACTAAAAAATTTAGAGGAATTACAACTTTGTAATTGTGAGAAAATTAGTGAGATTTAGGGAAGGAACTGAAATTTTTAAAATTCTTGGACATTTCTGGATGCAAGTCACTAGGAAAATTTCCAGACATTTCCAACATAAAAAAAGTAAAGCGTTGAAAGCAAAATTTCAGGATGTCAGATTTTAGAGTTTAACATGCGCCCTGATGGCATGGTAATTATCTATTTTCTGCTAACCTATGTTGTCTTTGTTTGATCATTTTTTTCCTCAACTGATAGTTAATTGTGATTTGTTTTTCTCTTTATTTTTCAGGTAATTGATGAAACATCCATGTCAGTTATTAATTATCATTGCAGAAGGTTGTTGAACACTAGTATTTATGCAGTTGTAATTTAGGTCATTTTGGTTTTTATTCCTATATTATATGGTTGATTAGGAGCATGGTAGCATCTGCTGTGTATTTTAGAACTGTTTGGATTCAGTACTTTCAGGGACACATTGTCATAATAAAGATTAGTAAACACATGATTAACCTTCCTGCATTCATGCTTAGTAACCACATTTTTTTTTACATTTACCAAGAAAAATACAAAAGCCTTGCAATAAGATTAATTCTACAGCCCAAAAGTAAAGTAGAGATTTTTATTTATTTATAAGGTAAAAGTGGAGAGTTTTATATTATTCCACACGATTCTCTTCATAATGATTAAATTACTGCTGAAACTCTTTTTGGCTACAAATTTTTACTAACACCCTAACTTCTCAGGGTTAGATGCATCCTCTCTTGATATTGACGTATTGTGGTTCTTGTATTACTTGAGAAGATTGAAAGTGGTTAGCTCTCCTTGCCTTTATTCAAACTAAATGACAGAGCTGTCTTTTCTACATTGAATCCATTGAAACTGCAGATATTTTATAAATAATTTTCCTATTTTTAAATGGTGAGATGATAAAACCACTACTCTTTTATGTTCTTACTGCTTCATTTGGATAAATAACAGCTGTCTATCTACATTGAATCATTTGAAACTGCAGATATTTTATAAATAATTTTTTTATCTTCAAAAGGTGAGATGATAAAACCACTACTCTTTTATGTTTTTGCTGCTTCATATGGATGATTTGTTTCTTTAACCCTTTTCCTAAAAAGTATACTCTTTTTAATAGATTCTTCTTCTATTACATTTGTTCAGAAAAATAAATGGAATGGAACTGTATTTCTTAGTTTTACTTTATAAAATAATAAAAACAAAAAGAAGAAAAATTAAACCATCAAAAAATCTGAATGGAAGTTTATGAATTGATGGTTTTATAGGTCTTTCCGTATGAATTTCTCAATAAATTGTGCGTTATGCTTAGAAGAGATTAGGATGATACTGAGAATGAGACAGAACAATTAAACAGAATGGTTTACAAGATTGATTGATCACTATATTTTGCTCACTTTGGACAATCATTTCAGTTCTCTTGTTCAGTGCTTGTACTGTTCACTTTTGTTATTGGCTTTCGTATTGTTCAATGCTTGATTAATATGTGTAACCAGTGATGACTGTGTAAATAGTATATTACTAGATCATAGATCTCTAAATGCTTGCTTCATTTCCTATAACTAAATTCAACAATTAATTTTGAATGAATTAATGTTGCATTTGGGAGCACCAAATCTGTGCTTTGGATTTGTGATCGGAGGAAATTTAGTTCAAACAATTTCCTCCAATCCCAAATTCAAGCGGCCGATTTGGTGCTCCCAAACACAACATAAGTGTGTTTGATAAAGTATTTTGAATATCCTTTCAAGAAATAAGTGCTACTTAAATTGAGGGTTGAGCGGTATTTTTGGTTGCTGAATCGAAGTTTTCGTTTCCTAGATTTGGTTGCCGTTAATGCCCATCCATCTTTGGTGCACTTGATTGTTGAAGCCGTGACGGTTTATTTTTTCTGATGTTGCTGCCGGGGACTCTGCATTGGTGTCATTTCACTTGTTATGCTCTTCAATTGTCTTCTTTCAAATTTGATGATACTGCTGCTCTTCATTTGACCTTTGGTCTCGTCTTTGACCATTGCTGCTCTTGACTAGTCTTTGGTCTCACTTGAATGATGCTGCTGCTCTTCAGTTCACCCCTGGTCTCATCTTTGACTGTTGCTGCTACTGACTATTCTTTGGTGTCACTTGGATGATGCTGCTATTTTTGTTATCATTTTGACTTGTGCTGCTCTCTAGTTGGCTTTGGTGGTGTTATGGGATGCTGCTGCTTCTCTTCGCTTGTCTTTGGTCAATTTGGCAGATCTGACGTATACTATTGTGCTTAATTTCTTCAGCCTTGTAAATTGTACATTTGTCAGTTTGATAGCCTGCTACAGTTTGGGCTATATATTGTCTGTAGCATTTTGATATTTACTTTTGTATTTTGTGTATCCAATGTTATATCAAATGCACTTCTTTTCTTTTCTTTTTTTCTCTTTTTTTTTTTTTCTTTTTTTTATCTTTTTTTTTTCATGCACAATGTGTATAAGTTTTTGGACTTATAGTATCAGTACATTACACAGTTGTATGTTAACTGAGATTATACAAAGCAGTTATTGTTCTTGTCAAATGGAGTTAATTCAATATTCTATTCAATGCATGTACAACAGTTCCCATTCTTATAATGTTTTTCTTGTCAAATTCCAATTTCCAGGTGTTAATTCTATTTTGTTGAAAATGCATGTACAAGTTCTCATTGCTTGGTTCGATTATTGTTAATTGTAGTAGCCAAACTATTGTCATAAGGTAGGACCATGGCACAGAAGGCACAGTTTCAGTCAAAGGCTAGCCATTTGTTTTTGAAATAGCCAATACTCTCAGCTATTGTAAATTCCACCCTTGATCAAACAAGTGAAAAATGCATGTACAGGTTCCATTGGTTGTTCTTATCACCCATTTCATTCAATCTGATGAAACATTTGAATGCATTGTAAAGATCAATCAAGCATTTCAAACTGATATACATGTCTCATTTGATATATATATATATATATATAAATCTGTGGCGGGAGCGGTTTTTCATGCCTTGTACAACATGGAATGCGATTTCTGCTGTCCCAAAATGGTACAGCTTCAAAGGCAATGACCATCTCCGACAACTCAAGTTTGGCAATTTTTTGGCAGACTTTTTTCCTTGTGAATGCAAGCTTTTCATGTCATTCCTTTTTCATTGTGTTCTAAAACAAAGGAAGGCAAAAGAAGCACAGCCAACACCAAAATCAGGACTCATGTACAAGACTTGAGATTATTGTCATCCATGACTTCCTCAATTGTAATAAATCGGCCCTTCTCTATTGAAAGCTGTGCTGCAACTCCAATAGCAACTGAAATCAACCCATCCTGCAGATCTACCGCAGGTGCTTCGATTCCTTTAGCTCTAATTGCCGACAAAAAGTTGAGGTGTTCCAAATAGCTAGACCCATGATGCAGCCCGTTGTATCTGATGAGCAAATTGATAAAGAGGCATGTTAAAGAAGCAGCTAAGACGAAGAAAATTGAGGTTCCCGTTGGCATTATAATAGTTTGAAACAATTGAAACTTGGAGAGGAAAAAAAACCCACTTTATTCGATCATCCTCAGCTTTTACAGTTTGGACACCGTCTATTCCATCCACTCGAGTACCCACACGCACAATACTCTCTGGAACAAAGGCTTCACCCTGTAAGCAGCTCAATTTTTTTTTTTGGTCAAAGAATCAAAATGAGGATTAAATGAAATATAGCATAATCAAAGCAATAGAGAAGGAAAAACACAGAATTGAAGTTAGATGGTGGGGATGGTACACAATGTGCCCAAAATGGAATATGTTACATTTTTACAGATAACCCAAACCCAAATACTCATTATCAGCATCACGTGCCCAAATAGAAAGAGAGAGTTACCTTCCCAATATCACCCACTACAGAGATCTCTTGCTCATTTTTGCTCCCTTCAGCAAACATACAAAGGTCGAGCATGCCCCGAGAACCATTATCAAATTCGACAATCACATACGCATTGTCAATAATATCAGGCACCTGTGGAAGAAACAAATAGATAGTGACCAGATGACCACAAGGAAAAAAATACAGTATTCCCAGTTTACCATTTACTAGGTATTGGGAAAAAAAAAATTTTAACTCAAAATTTCAAAAAACAAGAGAGATCCAAGTACGGAATAGCTAATGTTTGAAGTCCCCAGCTATCATAATTATTTCTTGTCACGGTTAAATGTATATAGACTTAGTTCACTAATCATTATGAAGTTGAAAAGAATATACTCCATTGAATCAATACTTTAAAGAGAAACAGAGAGAAATTAAATCCTTGATTGAACCGTATAAGAAGTTTGAATAAGCCCATAAGCTGATCAATATCAAACTTAGTCTTAAGATGAGTAAAATAACTCATTACAGAGAAGCCTTGGCATGGCACTGAGAAGGTTCAATTCTCGTAACTTAAACTAATATAACCAATATCAATGAAGTTCGTTCTTTCAACCACAAGGGGCATCACATTCTGCACCATTAAGATGGGATGAGGTCATGGCACTTGGGCCCCATAAGGCGATTACTGATTGTACAAGCTACAAAACCTCTTTGTACTCCGGCAAGCATGTGCTATCATATCCTATGAATTGTTTGGTAACTATCATCAATGTCCTGGTTGAAATGGAAATGTTAGCTACTAGGTAGCTAACTGATTTTCACCATCCAGAACCACCAGAAAAACTGCCACACATTTCCCAAATCTGTAAGCACTGTTAGCAATTCTACACAAACAGAACTTTAAACGCTTCGGTTTCCAGATTCCAACTATAGTTCTTCAACTCGTTTGGCATCTCATTCTACACCTTGGAATTGAAATTAAGAAAACTAGTTTAGATTGGAATTAGTGTTTGCCAATTTCAAGACGTGGACTCACAATGCTGAACACAGCACAAGTGAAATTAGAAAATCTGCTAACACTTCATGTAAGTGAACTACAGTTTAGGTCAGTTTAGCAGGAAACAAACCCGGAGTTATAGAGTTGGGTTCTACTACTCATACTCTATAAGATGAAATCCTTGCCCCGCGCTAGTTAGCTAACAACATGGTCTTTGCAAAATGAGCTAAGCTTTAGATGCGTTTAGCTTGTGCTGATTTTAAGCAGAGGAAATAAGGCATGCCCATGCTGGATTGACTCTCTTTTCTTGACTACTGGTGATTTATACTCTTGTGAACTGTTTTAAGAGGGTGCACATGTGGGTGTGTATCTGCATTTTTGAACTTCTCGTGGATCTTGGGTCGTATAACCCCTCCCAAAATACTATCATATAGCTTTACCATTTCTCCATTATCATGCATATAAAGTAGATCGTTATATTCTAGATTTCTAATGAAAACTTACCTTCTCATCATATATTTCATCTTTGTGATTAACATCAATAGCTCCAGAAGCCATCACACGAACAGGATTTGCACCTACAAACAGCCTCATCAGATCAAAAAAGTGGCAGCACTTCTCCACCAGAGTCCCCCCAGTGTTACAATTGAACCGGTTCCAATTGTTGACCTATAACAAGCACAAGAAAATAAGATTAATAGCTACAAGGGCTGGAACGAAAACTACAACTTTCCTAAATTACCTTAACCAAGAAAGGAAATCGATGTTCCCTGATTGCCACCATCTTGACCAGTCCTAGTGTTCCACACTTAACTATATCTATTAGCTTAGCAACAGGCGGCATGTATCTGTACTCCAGTCCAACTTGTACCAGAATATCTGGTCTTCTTTTAGCAGCCTCTATAACCTGATTCCAGTATTATATGCTTAATATACGTTTAGATCATATAACTTACGGAGAGAAGAAAAGAAGAATGAAGCATGTGAGAAATTCAATGTGACACAACATCCAGAGGAAGCAATTCGTATACATCTAGTAGCAAGTTAGAAAGTAAATGAGTGTGCGCACGGTGTAACCATGTAAGCACAAATGTATAAAATACATGTCGCAGGCATATAAAAAAACATATCCAAGCTTCCAATTTAATGACAAAACATCATTCTATACTCAAGTAATATTTGCATCAAAATTGAATGCAATCTCGCAAACAGACACCAATAATTGCTTGCACATATTTTTCCAATTTCAATACCAGACAGAGTTTTTGTAACTGAATATATCTGCAGTCTATGACCAACCTGCAGATTAGTAAACATATATTGAAGACAGTGTACACTATCTGGTTGTCAGAAAGTTGACACTTAATAATAGTCAACTAGGGCCAGGGCATGTTCCCTAAGTTTTGGGGAAAAGTCCTGAAGCACATGCAACTTTATCAATAAGTGTTTGTAATATTACGCAACACAGTACAAATATTACGCAACACAGTACAAATAATAGAAGTGTTAATTGAAAATCATTCCCACATTTTGCACAGAATTCCACAATAATTAACCAAAACGAGAAGACAACATTTGCTTGTTCATTCCTGACACTAATTGCTCGTCTTAAATTATAATTACAATTGTTTGCAAGATGTTTACTGATTTCTGTCATTACAAAGGACTAAATATTTGTTGACCATATATACCCTGTTAATTCCCAAAATTCACAATTCTTTCACTCCGAAAGGAGAGGAAAGAAAATCCAGAATCCCTGCCATTAAGTTCGTAGTCTAGTCATCTTAAAGTGTTTACAAACAGGCTTGAAAAATGCTCTCATGAAGCATGTCTCTTAATTGGTAGATATACGACAATACACACGCACTTGCATACGCAGGCACGCGCACAATGCTGGGGTATTTCTTAAATGCAGTGCTAAAATATTGGTGTTCAGCTACAGCTCTCACTTGTTTGATGCCCAAGCACACTAATAAGTTCAATATGATGGAAGTAATTGAGGTATTACATCACTGACCTTTCTACAGTCCATGACTGTTGTGCACAAAGGCTTCTCCACTAGTACGTGATGTGGTTTTGGATGGTTGATGATATCCATTAGGATTTCATAATGAGTCATGTTTGGGGTCGAAACAACCACTACATCACATAGCCCACTGTCCAACAGCTCTCGATGTCCTGAAAAAACCTTTACAATACTCAAAATTAATAAATAAGTTAAATAACTATAAATCTTGAGGTTAATTTTGTAGCACTTGAATCAGCTGAAATTTAGAGTTGCCTGATAATGATGAGCACAACAGGTTCAAGTCAAGTTATAGGCCTTTGCAGTGTGATCAACTGTGAATTTTAGTTTTCAGAGCAACCAAATATTGAGAGGTAAGTTTTAAATTTCGATGTTTCCACACCTCAAATTTCGATTTCAAACTCTCTTAAATAAAATTTTACAAATTGAATTCACTTATGTAGTTATATGACAGAATTTTAGCATAATATAAAAGCTAAAAAGCGTATCAAACATTGGATACCAGATGTATTAAAATGACATGTGCCTTGGATCAGTATTCGACATCTAATATTGTAATTAATACCTCCAAAACTAACCAATAACAGTAAAATCATACAATAATAATATTGTTTCAACATGATTTTTTTTCTTTTTACTCTTAACAAAAAATCAGCATATGACGTGTTATAATTCAATCAAGCATTGAAAAAGAACAAAAGATACAAAATAATTCAATGACAGTAATTTATTTGCTAACACTTGCTCCATACTGACGCAAAGGTTACATGTTCAAAACCCAAAACAGTTTCGCATACATCTATCTATGCAATGACACGA
Source organism: Cornus florida (assembly GCF_030987335.1). NCBI lineage: Eukaryota > Viridiplantae > Streptophyta > Magnoliopsida > Cornales > Cornaceae > Cornus > Cornus florida. Next base: position 89,689,846 of record NW_026775581.1, read on the forward strand.
GCTTCGTGCACTGCACTAGTTCATTTGACAAGCTATAGATACAGAATTATGTGAGAATGATGGTTGACTCAGATACCTTTAAAGGCCAGTTGAAGGACTCTGCTAAATTTAGGGCAAGTTGTTGAGAAAGGTCGTGTTGATCGGCGATACAAACGACGGCGACTCCTTGATTTCGAAGATGATAGAGATTGATGAGGTGTTCTCTTCCCATCATTCCCACTCCGATGATTCCATATTTTACTGATCCATTTGCCATTGGAGTTTCTTCTTGTTATCTTTGAACTCGCTCAGCTGTCTCTCTCTTCCCAAGTTCCGATTGTTTGGCCGGTGTCTTTTTCGCTTCTCGGGTAAGTAGTTGGGGTTGATTGAATTTTAATATAACGGTTTTGTCCGTTACTTGGATTTGATTCATTGAATATAGTCAGGTTTCAGTACTTTTCAAGTTCCACGATCGAGGTGGGTTCCACATGTGATCCATTTGCTTTGCCCAACGGTGTAATTACAGGAAAAAGTATGATGGCCTGCTCATCATTGCAACCAGTAAGTCGGTACAAACCGATGGTTCGAAATAAACTTGTCAATTGATGGTATATGAATTTGAGAAAAAAATTCCATAATGCTCGGAATCTTCCAACCTGTTACCTTAATAAATAAACATAAATTATAAGTAATTCAATCCTATTAAAAATATATTATTACATTATAATATATTATACGTTAAAGCCGAAATTAACACAATTCGGGATAACATCATTCTCTTATAAAGAAGATGGGAGAAGATCGATGAACTTTAACGGACATCGGTGTGGTGCCTGTCAAAGTTAGTCATTGAAGGTCTAAAATAACGACAATGATTTAATATGATATTTTTTATCATACCTGATTAACTAGTAAGGTCGTGTTATTATAGTTGACGTTCCCTTGGTTCGTTGCAAGACGTTTGTTGGGGAGATTATCTGCTACTTAAAATTAAACTTGTACAATCTTGGTTATTTTTACCTCTTTGACCCACTTTATTTTTATCTTATCTACTTATCTAAATTATCCTTATCACCGTATATATGAATGTTATATATATTAGTTAGCTACTAGTATTAAATTTATATATATAATTATTTATTACCATATTAATTTGATTACTTAGTTATATTATGCACCATCGTATATGTTAACAATTTTTGGTGCTTTATATTTATGGTACAAATAAGTTACAATTTTGACTCTATAAAGGGAGTTATTAAGGATGGCAGCAGGGGCAGGTTTGGGCGGGTGTACCCTCCCCCGCCCATAACCGTTTAAAAATTCCTCCCCTGTCCCCGTCCAAAACTGTAAAAACGGATAAACTTTTCACCCTATCTCCGTAACTATTTAATATTTTTACCCCGCGGGTACCCGTCCCGCCCCGTTTAAGACCATAATTTATTTATTGTTGAAATAGATTTGCTCTTTTTTTTTTCCGCTCATCTTCAATTCTTCACCATTACAACTTTCCTTCTAATCAAATTCATTTGTTATTTTAATATTGTTATTTAGGGTACTTAATATATAATTGAAAATATATATACTAATGAAATAAGGGTATTTAAGTAATTTGCCTATCTAAATAGGGCAGGGCGACCTCCCCTGCCCAAATAAGCAAAACGGTCCCCCAAAAATAGGGCGGGGTGGGCCAGGTAATTGAGGGGTAGGTTAAATTGCCATCACTAGGGGTTATCATATTTATGTGAGAAAGATATACATGATATATTAGGGTGTGACTATGAGCATGATTCGCAGTATTGTTTACGGTCACGGTGTAACGAATTCGGACAAAGTCAGTGTAAACTGATTTGAGAATTCATTCCTTTTTGATTATTGAGTAATATTTTCATATTGAGTTTAGGGTAACATCGACACGAGGTTGGTCTATACACACTTGTTTTATGTGGATGTGCCCATAGAAGACCACTGGGGATATGAGTGGTATCTTGGAGTAGTAATGGTCTCTATTTGCACTTGCACATAGGTCATACGATTTTAGAACAGTGCTTGCAAGCCTCTCATTATCCAAATCAGTTCTTTCCTACTTAATTTATTATTATTGTTTCTTGATTTTATTATTGAATTCATATTATATTATTAAGTAATTTGTTATATATAAATTCTATTACTTATTGTTATATTCATGTGTACTTAAATTAATGTATTATTAACTCATTTTATTGAAAATCATTATTGTTCCTTGATGTATTATTTGTTGATGATTCATGAATAAAATTTGTTAATTTATTCGTAATTTGTTATAATTATATCAAATTCTCCAACACTAAGAACCCAAATCCATTTGGGGTTATATATGTTACATTATGTGTATATACATGTTATATATAGAGAGAGTAAATGAGTAAGGAAAGAGATTGAGAGAAAGGAGGAGGAGGAGGTGGTGGTGGTGGTCAATGATATATAGAGAAAAAGTGAGTAGAAAGAGTGAGAGAGGAGAAACATGAAAGGTAATATATGACATTAGCAAAATATGTTATTGACTTAAGTTGATTATTACAGGAAAAATTTCTTATAATTTTACAAAGAGAGGTCTTTATAATTATAATAAATTATAGAGAGATAATTTATTCTTAAATAAATTGTCACAATAATTCAACAAAATCGTACGTAGTACTATTCTTTTTCATTTTCTTTTCCTTATTTTTTTTTAATCGAAAAAAAAAAAAAAAACGCCTAACTTTCCGAACAAGAAAAAAAAAAAAAATTACACCTACGGCGATGGTTGGGTTCGAACAAAAACACAGCCACAAGACAAAACCCTCCCCTCTCTCTCCCTGAACTACTTGCAGCCAAAAAGAATGAAATTTAGGGTTTATCAGAGATTCTCCCTCTTCGCGCTCAACACACGTCTCAATCATCTATATCGACAGCGTCGCTGCTTCACTTCATTTTTCCGGAAGGCACAAATCACTCAAGCTCCTAGAGCTTCCATCAATGGCGGAAGTGGTGGCAGTTCTCAAGGTCGTTTCTCAACCCCATAATTTCCCACATTGTTCCGTTTGGACAGTAAGAAAATGTTAGAAAATAAAAGAAAATGTTTGGAAAGAAATTAAGCATCCATAACCGATAAGTCTAACAATATGCACTCGACTAAGCCCAAGACAACAATATTAGGTGTTTTTTTTGGGTACAAGTTTCTCGGCAACCAAACAGAGCTTTCTCTGTTGCTGATTTTCTTAATACTTTCTTACAGTTGTTATCACTTACACTTTTCTTAATGCACACACAGCTAGAGTTTTTGATGAATCATAAGAAGTTCATTTATTTTTTTGGGCAAATTGTGTAAAAAGTCAAGATTATAAAATGTTTGTGTCCAAATTTGGCAGAACATATGGCATTTCAGCATAATGATATTCTGTGGAAAACCAGAGAAAGGGAATTATGTGACATGCACTTATAAAAGCATGATTTTTCATTAACTGTTTATCCTTCACTTATTATCTATTTTGCTGTGAAGATCATTATTGATTTTGTTTGCAGGTAATCCTTTTCTTTTGCCTGGTGCAACTGTGGCAACTATACTGATGCTTGGCACTCTTCATGCTCGTCGTCTCTATGTTGACAAAAAGGTACAAGGCACGCATACACCTACATAACGCATAATGATTAGCAGATGCAAACAAGACAGTAAGATATTCTTGTAAACTTCGTTAAAATATCATTTTGTTGGTCAATTTGTCCTCTCTGTTGTAATGATGAATAAAAGATTTGTTAAGTGACCAGATCCTTTAGTTGTTTAGTTCAATCGGATTAACAATTCTTACGATAAAACATTTGAAGTTTTGAACTTGCTAGTTGCTGTTAAACTTTATTCTTACGACTAATCTTTCTACTGTCAATACTAATTGAACGCAAATTCTGCAGATTTGTGAAGAACATCTCTCTCTCTATATATTCCCTTTTGTTTCTTTCTCTTATTTTGCAACTTTTTGTTTTCCTTCAATAATTATCTGCTTCCAGTTTACTGATCAAAGGGTTAAGAATTTCTCTGCAACATTAATCTGGTAGGTTATCGGCTTCCAGTTTACTGATCAAAGGGTTAAGAATTTTCCATCTGCAACATTAACCTTACCAGAAGTTAATTATGCTTTCTTGGGTCAGCTATGTGAATCCTTGTTTACGACTTAGCTCTTTTTTAAGAGCCATATTGTCTGTTAAACTATTGGCAGTCATCTTGCTTATCTAAAATTATGGTAATCGTGTCTTTCTTGCTAAATTGACCCACAATCACATCGTTTTTCAGCTTTTCAACTTGAATCAGGCAGTCCATTGTACTAATGCATTCAATACAGCCAAGTCCCCTGTAGTAAATGCACTTGCTAAAAATTTTTGAGGATTCCTTTTCATATGAGACAATTATTCTCTTGTTCTTCTTCTCTGTTTTTTTTTGGTTGGCTGCATATATTTTACAGCTGGCTGTCTATTTTCAACCACACTTCTTTTCACAGCCTTGGAGATTGCTTACTGAAGGTTGACACACTAAATAAAAAGGGTGGATTTAACAAGCCCTCTTTCTGATGGTTGAAGTAAATGATCTATGATGCTTTTTTTTTTTTTTTTTTAGCATTATGAATGACATTAAAGACAATTGTGGTACATTTTTTTTGGGTAGAATTTTAGAAATTGTTGGTGAATTACTGCCATTAACCTTTATATATATGTTTTAACCTTTGGCGTGCATTAAGTTAAACTTTTTACATGAGAACCTATGAGGTGGATATGGTGAGTTTGTATACTTTCCAAAAAAGAACAAAACGTTGATTCTGTTTCGAAATTTTCGGTTGGTATCAATAATTACTCTTAAAATTGTACTGGTCACTATACTTATATGGTGAGTTTTTCTACCCAATTATTAGTGATATATAAGAGGTAATTTTATTTGTTCCATTTTCTAGTTGAAATTTTCACCATATTCTCGATGTTAGCCATTTATCGTGCTGCAACATATCTCAAATTCTACCTCCCTAAAAAAACTTTTGACAATTTCTCTGTGTCATGTTAACACCCTTAGCTGTTTATATTGCAATGCCAGGCATATTGCCTGTGACCTCATTCTAAAGTATTCAGTGACAGTGGCCTTTCTTGGATTTTTTGCAGTTGTTTTTGTGTATTTGTCCACTTTGAGTGTGGGCAATCCTCACCTGATTTTATAATGCATGTTTCTAGGATACCACCACCTTGTCCCTATCTTCTGCTGCCTGCTCCAATCCTACTTGTTACATTGCGATCATCTTATTTTCCTTTCGTGTTACTCATCCTAAATTGAAAATATATTTTGAATTATCATTTGATCTTGAATCTTTATCATTATTTAATCACTTTATGTATTTTTTATTGAATTTATGTTTAAATTATATTGAATTTACATGTTATGTTAAATCATCAAAATGGAGTTTCTTTTCTTTTTGAATTTTTTTTAACAATAATTATTGTGATGTAGTCATTCATTTGCTGAACTTTTTTGCTTCTTGGGAGACAGATCGAAGAGGCAAGGGAGAAAGGAATTGAATTTGAGTTCCAACCTGATGTAAAAGTAATTTGCTTACATTCATCATCTCTAGCCTTTTTGTTATGTAAAAGTAATTTGCTTACATTCAGTCGTACAAATTTTTTAATAGTCATATCTAACCTATGACAAAATCTGGCCAACTTGTCGATTTCAGGCTACCTTTCTAAGGTTTCTACCTCTGCGCTCCATTTCAAGATTTTGGGGTTCCTTGACCAGCGTGGTAAGTGTTCAGTTATTTGAAAAGCTAAAAATTTGTTGTCGTTGATTTATTTATTTTTAATTGATATACGATGTTTGTTCTTCTTTTTTATCCCCTTTCATGATGACGACCTTTTAAGTACTCTATATAGTACGCACATAGCTGTGAAACCACATAATGTGGACATGAAGACATGTCATATTCTAAAAATTAGATTTGGACTTGGATTAGAGATGAGATGGCAATAAATAATTTTTTTGTTGTTTATGTGGGATTTTGGTTGATTTTTTCATATTTCTATTTGAATAATTGCATAACTCAGAGCTGAAGCTCAAGAAGTATTATATAACACATATATATCACTTAATGCTTACATTACCACTACTTGACAGAGGCTATGGCCTTAAATAGAGCGGAATGGAAACATAGGGTTCATGTAGCCAACCCCAAGTAATTGGGAAAAGGCTTGGTTGTTGTTGATTACATTACTCCTACTTATCATACAACTATATTTATTCTATGTAGAAATGTACTTCCTCTGTGACTCCGTCCCAATTTAATTGTCCCATTTTGAGATTCCAAGTATTTAACAGCACATGCGTTTATTGTATTGTTTCCTTTTGAAATTCCCAAGTAACCCTTTGATGTTTTTCAAAACTTGAAAGATATTTTTGGAAAGATGTAGTTGTACTTTTCAAATAGGACATGAAATTTGGGACAGCCAAAATTAGTCTATTAAAACAGGGACAGTTAATTTGGGACGGAGGTAGTACATCTGATATTACATTTATTTTAGGTATGTGTGTCTCTCTCCGGTGCATCTCTGCTGCTCCCAAGAAGTCTCCTGCTTCATGGGAAGAAATTAACTATCATATTAGAATCGAGTCACTTCATCATAGATGTCAGGTTGGTGTTAAAGCCTTATAATTACTTGTACATGTTTTTTATTTTAATAATGTTAATTACATTAAAATGTTATTAGGATAACTTGATGGAAAATTGATAGTTTGTATTTGATAGGAAAGGAATAATATCATAATATAATTTTATGATACTCAACATTTGTAACATATTTTCATGTCATATTCTATCTTCTATTTAAAATGAAGGCAGTCACATCTTAAAAACACACAAAGTCACAGTCTGATCCAGGCTTTCAGTTTATGAATGGCACATCTTCGACACTTAAATTTGTTGAGTAGCAACTAAGGCTCAAATCAGTATTATGAAAATCAATATGGAGTTATGCATAAGAGGTCAATGGTGGAAGCTAGCTATAATGAGGAGATTCAAGGAAAATTGTTAAGAGAAGAAAGGATATAAAGATGGAGTTCCGCATTCATGACTTGGGTAATACCTACAACTAGGTCCTTAGAGTTATGAAATGGTTTGTTTAGAAAAGAAAGGAGTTCCTAATATAAAGATATGGTAGAAGGAATGAAGAGTATGACGAAGTTGCGCATAGTAAGAAAATGAGATGGACAATTCTCAATATTTGTTTGATTTACATCCGAATGAACATTAAGCTCTAATATTCTTATCTTAGTTGGTGTTGAATCAACTTTAGTTATGGATGAATGAACTAGACACATTCATGTTGAGAAAAACTATGAGTGATGATACTGTTTTAATAATGAAACTGAAGTAGAGTAAGTGACAAATTAGAACTTTGAAACTTTAGAATGAAAAGATCTTAATATAAGTAGGACCAAAATAAGAATATGTGGGATCTACGTCTTAATAAGATGAATATTGCAATTTAGCTTTAGCATAAATAGCGATAAAATGGAAAGTAGTGTAAAGATTGATTGCTAAGAGATACTAAAGGATAAACATTTTTTTTTTTTACATGCTTGATACTTCATTATGGGCTATTGCCTAGTGCAGTGGTTAAATGCTCTGGCTGTCAAGTGTGAGAATGTGGTTTTGAAACCTTGAGAACGGACACTTTGTGCAAGTAATGTTTACTCCTCCTAGACTGTCAATTAATATTGACCGTACAGGGTAAAGACTCGGCTTGATACTTCTTTGGCGGAAGGAGATTGGTGGGATGTTGCTCAAAAAATTGTAGTATTTGTCAATGGAAGGAGTGTTCTAGAGTATTGCAAAATTGGTGTATAACTGCAAGGAAGATTTAGTGTGACTGCTATATGACCAGCCATGCATGCTTTGTAGAAAAGAATTTTGAGCAGTTAGTGACATATAAATGAAATGAGCATGTCTAAATTTTGTTGATATGGACGTGTAGAAGGATTAAATTATAAATAAACTGCATATGGGTAATAGGATGGGGGGTGTTGAAAGATATAAAAGATGAAGAGAGAAATCAAACATGAAGAACACAAGAATATCACGTAGTTCAGCCACTGGGACTTACATCCACGACACACAAAGCCCAAAGGGCTACATCTCTTTCATTACATTCTCTCTTAATTTTTGTATACAATGATCACCTCTATTTATAGGTGAAAGAATACAAGTGATAAATATGGAAAATGCATTGGTGGAGGATTCTTATAATAAATCCCATAAATCGCTCCCATCGTGCAAAAAAAAAAAAATCACTCCTGTTGTCCAATCAATATTCTATCATTGGCTAAAATCACTCCTATAATATTCTCATATCAATATTTTGTTAAGGAGTAATTTAAGGGTTTCTATAATAAGATTCTCCAACACACCCCCTTAAGTTGGTACATGGAGATTTCAACTCAAGTGTCCAACTTAAAACTAAATATGAAGTTGTTGAGAGTTTGAGACGAGTTTATCTGGAAATCCGAGACAAGTTAATCCAATTATCCGAGACGAGATTAGTTGATCCGAATATCCCAGACGAGCTGAGTTGATCCGAAGATCCAAGATGAGTATAGTATAGAGTAGGGTATGATAGACCTGTTCTTATACCATGTTGAAAGATATAAAAGTTGAAGAGGGAAATCAAACATGAAAAACATAAGAACATCACTTAGTTTACACACAAAGCCCACAGGGCTACATCTCTTTCATTACATTCTTTCTTAGTTTTATGGAAAATACATTAAGGGGATTCTTATAATCAATTCCATAAATCACTTCAATCAATATTCTATCACGGGCTAAAATCACTCATATTGATATTCTCATATCAATATTTTGTCTATGGAGTAATTTAAGGGTTCCAATAATAATATTCTCCAACAGTGGGAAATGGGTATAACATCAATTAGAGATACCAGTATAATAGAGAAAATCAATAAGAATGCTTTGTCAGATGCAAAGAAGACTAATTTTCAGTAATGAGGAAGAGTCCTGTTTGGCATTGGGAGAAATACTGACAAACGAAGTACCAAAATAAACTTGTTTCAGGATGTGAGGAGTGACATTGTGGTGAGTGGTTGTTAGTCCAAGACATTAGACTACATAAATAAATTAATAGCTAGCCGCTAATAACTAGGACTCTCAACAAATAAATTAGTAGCTAACCCCTAATTGTCGTCATGTTTATTAGCTTAGTCATCACCCTAAAGATCATTGAGCTATGGCTTTTGTGGTTTGACACTCGTTGGAAACTTAAAGCATGGGGCATCAAGAATGTAATTGTTCATATGCTTACGTAGTTAGTATTCTGGAAACCATTTGGTTGACAAACTGGTCTAGAATTTGAGAGCCAAACAGTTGGATCCTGAAAAATATTAGCAGCTCCTAAAAGGTTGCATCAAACATGTCTTTTCTTGATAAATGAAAAAATTGAAATTCTTGACATTCATATTTGCTGTGATCTTTTCTGGCTATTTAAATTTTGAATCATCTTCTTGCATGTGGCTAACATTTTTCCTGTAATTTTTTAATATTGCGTTACAGTAATATGGCTATCTTATTATTGTATTTTGGCCTAGTGGTTATTGGAGCCACTATGGAGCAGTTGCCTTGAAATCTGATCTATCTATCAATGAAGGACATGTTTGTCTTATTAGGATTATGAGTTAACTTCTTACATGTTTTAGATTAGTCAAACTTAAGTAATAAAGTAAACTTATGTGTTTTGAAGGTTTTTCCACGTTAAATCTTGGTGTCCTAATGTCAGTCGTAAAATTTTATATTCACTTGGATGAATGTTTAGTGGCCAATATGAAGTTCAAGCTTTTATAAAGAACAACACATATTTATATATGACCTCCTTTTTACCCTTTTAAAATTCCAATTCTGGTCTTCATTAGAGCCCGGTCAGATGCTGCAATCCGTCATTCATATATAGTAATCAAATATATGCAGATGGATCAAAGATATCAAATTGGATAATATGAAGTTTTCAGGGCAGACTCTATCCGCTTCCTATTTCTCCATTTGCAGCCACCCTCTTCTCCCCTGAGTTATTTGATGCCCGCATCTCATCGACCAAGAATTGTGTCCTTAACATTAATTATCTTACTTAGGGCATGTTCTTTTACTTCCTGTTTTCTACTGTCAATTTCTAAAAACGTAAAGTAAAAATCATGTTTACTAATGTAATTTTACTTTTCAACTTTAAGAAAGTAATTCCTCTTTTAATGAAGAAAAGAGAAAGTGAGGATTTGTTACTTTCTCTACTTTCCGCACTGTAGACGGGAAGTAATTTCTATCACTGTAGCCCTCTTCTTCTGGTCAACCATCATCCTCATTTTATATTCTGTTTCACCCTAAGAAATCAGAATCATTATTTTACTTTCTTAGAAATTAAAAATAGGAATTAATTCCTGTTAGTGAACAGGCTCTTAGTATTTTACCAGTCTCTTGGTGGTGTCACTCGTAAGACTTAGAAGCTCATTCCAGTGTATATTCTATGAAGACCCAGTCACTGAAACATCTTATTAGGAAATTTAGCTGTTTGTGGGTTGAAAACTGGTGATGTAAATGAACAATTTTTAAGTTATAATTATTTTTTAAGATTTTTAAGCCTTGCAGCTATTATAGCGATACATAATCTAGTAGATTGATTATGAGATTCTTATTTCTCATTTTATCGATTTTTGTGTTTCACTACTTATGACGATATTGGGATAACAACTCTTACTTCTCTTGTTTTGATGACAGTAAACACATGCAAACACACCACATGCACACACTCACACGTGTGTGTATGAAATTATGTACTTGTTTATTTTTAGTGGTTTATGGCCTAAAGAATAGGTCTTGGTCATGTGCTCCTATTCTTCAACATATTGTTGTTTGCAATGACTTGGTGTGGTGAATTTTTGTCATGGTGCTAAACATTGCCTGCTAAAAAATGTTCTTCAGGAATTTCCAATCTGGATGCGTCCACACGTTTATAGAGCATGGGCTCGGGCATTCCATTCAAGTATATTGTTTTCTTCTTTTATCTATTTTAATTGAATTGGTTGACACTGTTTTGATAGTTATAAGCAGTACATAGTTTGCAAGATAAGCTATGAAGGAAGAAAAATTATGGAATTCTCATTGTAATGCTTTTCAGACTTAGAAGAAGCAGCCTTGCCTTTGGAGGAATATGCATCTTTAAGGGAGTTCTTTGTTCGCACCCTGAAAGAAGGTTCCAGGCCTATTGACTCTGACCCACGTTGTCTGGTAACTGGTATCCAACTTCTTGGAGATATTATTGGTTCCATTTCTGTTTCACTCTGAATTGGTTCTCACAATTGGATACTGTGTTTTTTGTGATTATAGGTCAGTCCTGTGGATGGTACTATTCTAAGATTTGGAGAATTAAAAGAAGCAGGGGGTATGATTGAGCAAGTTAAAGGGTTTGCCTATTCTGTTCATTCTCTTCTTGGTGCAAGCTCATTCCGTCCTAAATTAGCTATAGAGGATTATCAAGAAGAGGGTAGTGGACAAGAAAGCACTCTTAGAGATGGGAGAAAGAGGTCATGGTGGAGAATCTCACTGGCTTCTCCCAAAATCAGGGATCCTGTACCAACATGGTAACCATATTCACATCGTAGATTATTTACCGGGTATCATCTCTATTTTATTAATGAATATATGTTAACAGTCATCTATATTATACAATAGACTGCAAAAGAGATAGACTGCATAGTTTTTCAGCATCAACTACTATGCTTTTAGTAGCCACTTGGGGACCTTTTCACTCTTGTATTTTCTATGCTCAGAGAATGTTTTCTGAAACACCTAGGACATGGATTTTATGTTCTGAATTGTTTTGTTAACATTGTAATCCGTAACTGCAAATATATATATATGTTTTATTTCTTGGTGGTTATGCCGGGGTGTCTTTTAGCATACTGGTTTACTGTAGAAAATTTTCATTTCTTCTTTTTCTTGATAGCCTTTTCATTTTGAACTCTCTAAATTCTTCAACCTAAAAGAGAAATTTTGTGTGGAATTTTATGTGGATGAACTTGGAAAACAATTGAGACAAGTTGGGTCCCCTGGGAAATTTCGGTGGTGCTGCAGAGCTGTTAAACCTTGGTAAGAAGTGGAATCAAGTCAGGTGGGAAGCAGCACAGCGTTTTGCCAATCCAAATGCCGTCTTACTTCTGAAAGATCTTTCTGGTGATTACTAGTTGAAGGGAATTTGATATTTCTTGGGAAGGGGGAGTGATTGAGGGTTTCTTGTTGAAATTGATGTTCTATGTTTCATGGAGAGTGTAATAGCTCATAGAATGTAATGGCCTCACTGGGCATCTTTCCATTGTTTACATTCTGTTTTATTTTCTTTCTTCTCTCTCTACCAGTTTCGAAAACTTGACTCAAAACCTTGACCTAGGGCTTGGGAGATAAGACCCAAAGCCACTAAGATAGAGGTAGACCGGTTTTGCTGACTGTTCTTTCTTTCTTCTTTTTAATAGACTGTTTTCCAATAAACTGAGAGAAAAGTTTGAACTATTAAAGTCTTTTCTCCTTATTACCAGCTGTTGATCAGCATCTTACACATCCTGCAGTAAGCACGTGCAAAATGGCATTTAAAAATTGCATTTATTTTTTTCATTCAAATGGCCCAATCTAAAAAGTTCATAGCAGGAGGAGGCGTCCGATTATAGTCACTTGGTGTTGTACGTGTAAGAGGGACAAGGAGTCGATGGATCATCTCTTCTTACATTGTCCCAGAGCTGGGGATCGTTGGAACATGCTGTTTGCCATTTGTGGGATATAGTGGGTCATGCCACAGTCTGTGTTGAGCTTGATTGATGCTTGGGGAGGGTGTTTAGATTCTCTGTACTTCTCTATTTTTTTTGGGTTCAGTGGGTCAAATTATAAAATTTTGTAGATTCTTGTCTTTTGTGGATAGCTTGAGGCTATAGTTTTTGGTTTGTGCAGTTGTTCTGTGCTGCATTCCCCGTTTGGGTGCTCTTCAATGAATTTTACTTATCAAAAAAAATCTAAAAAATCTAAAAAGTTCATATCAATGTGCTAGTAGGTCTAGATTTGCCATGCAGTATGTTGGTTCTCTTTCATTTCCAGGTTTTTGAACTTTCTAAGGATTTATTCTCTTTTACAATAATCATCTCTTTTATAATGATTATCTCCTTGTCTGGAGTCAGTCATTATGGGCAAGTGATTGGGGGTGCTGGAGTCATGTCCTAGTGTTAGGGTTGGTAGGAGATTTAGGTCTGTGTGGACGGCTGCACTACAGTGCTTATGAACAAACAATATTGTCTTATATAATAAGAAATATAAAGAAATATTGTTTTATGAGACATGCCCGAATCAAGTTTGAGCAGGACATGCCCAGCTTGTCATAAGGACAACTGCTTTAACAGTTCTTTTTTCACCCGATTGAAACCTGAGCCATAGTTATTAAACAAGTTTAGCTTGAGTAATGGTACACTTGGCTTGTAAACACAAGGCTAATATTTTTTGTCTGATTTTGAAATTATTTATATCCATTCATTGATAAAGGGTTGTTCTTTTAAGTGATTGATACCTGCACATGCTTAACGTAAGTGATGAATATAATATGAGTATGAAGTAATAAAAAAGTTAAAAAGTAATATTTCTCACAAACCAAGCATGAATTGCTTGAAAACACACTGTAGCTGGGTTCAAGTTACATAAGTTTGGGATCTCATGATGAGGTTAAGAATTTTTTTGTTCAGCATAGTGAAGCTTGAGCAGCCTAAAGATCAGTTTAGACAGTCTTACTTGCAACCTTACAAAAGGTGGTCTGTCTGAAGCAGAACAAGCACTCTTTTGATGGGAAGAAACTCCTGATTATAAGCTGAAGAAGTGATGTGCTGATTCATTATTTTTGTGGCTTTCAGAGAGCGATTCCAATGTCCAGAGTTTGGGTTGGAGTTGGTCTCCTTTGTGTACTTTGAAGTGCAATCAGGTTGCGCATCTCGTGTATTTTTTTTGATATTTTTATTTGTAAAAAAAAAAAAAAAAAAAAATGTCTTCATTTATAGTGCTCCAGTTCTTGAAATCCATAACCAGCTTGGAAATTAATCCGTTTCCTCTTCATCCGATTGTGAAACAATTAAATATTTTATTTATTACTGAATTATGCATATACTTTATTGCTTCTATTTGATGATATGCTGTGGTAAAAATTAAGACTTTTATGTTATTATGCGTTAATTCTACATTTTTATTAATCATTGCCATAAAACTTATATATTGCTTTAATTATTTGGTCTTAATGCTGAAATTTCATTTTAGATACTATGGTCTAAGATGACCTTGGCACTTGAGTTCTTATGAAACCATCACATCTTTCTGGTGTTGATATAATTAATCTTGTACCATATCTCTTAAGAAGCTGTATGTGTACCACAATAAATGATATGGGAAGAACATAAATCACTACAAAATAGTTCATGATCCAATTAGTTTGCAATTTGTTCTGTAAGTAGATATTTAATTTATATTGGACTGTATTTCAACACTGGACCAATTTTCTCTGTTATTGCTAATTGCTCTCTGATATAAATCAGAATGCAAGTCAACTTATGCATAAAATTTAATTGCAGCAGCCCAATGAAAGGCATTTTTTACTGTGTACTTTACTTGAAGCCTGGAGACTATCACCGTATACATTCTCCTTCTGACTGGAATGTTCTTGTTCGTCGACATTTTCCAGGTAAACTTATCTTCATTGTCTTTGTTGAGGGAACTCAAAATATCTGAACACAGTGAGGAAATGGTCCATTTATGCTAGGTCCATTATATGCACATATGTTGCTTTATTCTTTATTGAAATTGTTGAAGTTCCTTGGCATCTTTTGTGTCCTGTCTTTTTGTCTGTTCATATTTTATGTTCACCCTCTTTATATTTCTTTCAAAGATTGAAATAGATAGTGAATGGTGGTTGGAGAATAAAGAATAAAAGGTGAGGTGACATGTCCAACCCAAAAGAGTATGAATAGAAAACTCCTTGTTTTGTAGTGAGTTCTACCTTGGAGTCAGTTGATATGGTATTCAAGAATAATATGCAATCATTGCTTCTTCTTTTTTCCTAGTTGGTACTCACACACACTTGTCTCTTCTGAGACTTGAACCCCTGACCTCCCTTTGGGAGGTAAGAGGCTGATACCGCTAGGCCACTGACCCGTTGGTAATCATTGCTTTTAGATATATCCTTGCTTCTCTCTTCCATGGAAACCAAAATTTTTAACTGCCTAGTAATTTGTTCATTAAGTATTTGAATATGTTCCCGTTTCCTTTACAGGTCGCCTTTTCCCTGTCAACGAGCGCGCTGTAAGAACAATCAGAAACCTCTATGTTGAGAATGAAAGAGTAATTCCGATTTGCCTTTTTTTAACTTCTAATGAGTCCAATGAACAATATATAGAATATTTGCTTTTTTCCCCTCATTTTTATTGTTTTTTATTCTTTTAAAGATTCGGACTTGTGGGGAACACATTCTAATATGAACCTAGCAAAGTTTTCCATTTAAATATATTTAGTAATTTTATTATCATCACAAAAAGTGTTGGGGTGGGGAAACTTGATGACATGTCAACAGAAGGTGGAATGCGAAGGAAATTATAAAACAAAAACAAATGACGAGCCAAGTAATGTTTACTCAAGTGATACAAGTTAATGGTTCCAATGCTATATTTCCCTTGTGAGCAACACCAATTCACGTGAACCATTTGCTGATCCTGATCACTTGTCATTTAGCTATTTGAGTGAATTTATTATGTGTTAGGACACTGAAATGGTTGTGAGGTGTCCAATTGGATGGATTTAGAACAAAAATGATTTGCAGCATGAGTGATAATGCCATGATGGGGTCTATCAAACGTGTCAGTTCGCCAGATATTGGAACAGAAAAAAAGGATTAAATAGACTCCATGTCAAATTATGCACTACCATAACAGTCTGACAAGTTCATGGTTTTAAGGATACCTATATGTCAATATCCTTTCTTTTAATCTTTTCTGGTGAACTTTTAATCACTATTGATCTATCTCCGTTATCGTGTGTCTCAGAGATTGTTCTGTTTTCATATCACCAGGTTGTGCTGGAAGGTCAGTGGCAAGAAGGGTTTATGGCAATGGCAGCAATTGGTGCAACAAATATTGGGTCTATTGAGGTTGAGCCTTCTTTTGGCATGCTGAGCTTGCCCTTTAATTGGGCTCATACGCAATCAGTTTTGTTGCTGTTGGATCATCTTAATTAACTGAGACTGTTGCACTCTAATGCATAATAATGTTGGTGGGAAATAATTGATCTGTGGAACAAAGCCGCTACTTTGATTACTTAGTTATAGATTTTAGAGTAAAAACAATATTATTTTGAGTCATAAAAGGTAGTATTATAAACATAGATTTATTATTATTTTCCATTTTGGGTTTGGGGTTGGGGTGGGTGGTAAAAGACATAGTATTGTGACTAAAGAAAAGAGAAAAATGCTGATATATGACTTGTACTAACTGTATTGACAGCAATCGTTTCGACTTTTTTAATATAACTGGAATGTACATCTTCCGTATTAGACTTGGTTATCAAATCTACAATTGTTGTAAACTTTGTCTAATGGTGATACATGCTTAAGAAGCTTTTCTTAACATGCTGTTCACAAAACTGATCGATATTAACAACGATTAATAGGAAATTATTGGGGGTTAGACCTCATAACCTTAACTTGATTTTTGTCAATACTTGTGTGTGGCAGCTTTTCAATGAACCAGCACTCCGGACAAATCGGCCAAGAAAGAAGTTACTGCACTCGGAGCCCCCAGAAGAACGGGTGTATGAACCTGAAGGTGTCGGTGTGATGCTCAAGAAAGGGGATGAGGTTAGAAATGCACTTATATTGTATCTTCAAAAACTGAACCCATAATAAGTTCCATTTTTTGAAAAGGAGTATGGCATTTTCCATTTGCCTACAATTTCTTTCCTCCTTTTTTCCAGTTCCCAAAACATAAATTTTATCTTTATTATTAGGATTACCCTTGATCTTTTGTATATTAAAGGAAATGATACAAGACATGAAATTAGTTGCTTCCTATTTTACTGCCATGTATTTCAAAATTCCAGTAATTGCCATAACGACAACTTTGGTTGTTCCAATTATATGTATCAGGTAGCTGCTTTCAACATGGGATCGACAGTGGTGCTCGTCTTCCAAGCTCCCATATCAAAATCACCAGAAGACAAAGCTTTGTCATCAGAATTCAAATTCTGTATCAAACGTGGGGATAGAATCCGCATGGGAGAAGCACTAGGGAGATGGCATGATTAGCAGCAACCAGCATCACATTTTTTGTGCTCGTACAAGATTTCTGTTGAATCAATTGTCTACACAATTAGCTGAGACTTGGATTTCTATGATTTTGTTCTGTATTTTAATGGGTGGAAGGTGTTACAGAAAAATTCAGTTGATTCTAAGTGTTTATTGCTCAAATTTATTGTAGCTTCTTATCAGGATTTTATGGTAATGATTGACAAGGATTTGTTTAAACACTTTCCTCAGTATGCCAGAATTTAGTTGAACTGCACTAAACTTATCTGAAAGGTCTTGTTTGTGGGCTTATTGGTGATTTTTGTTGTGCATTACTTATCAAAAAAATTGTTGCTCATTACGTCAATTGGATGAACTAGAGGACATGAAGAAAGCCCAAAAGTATCGGCAGGGAATGATCCTAATGATCTGTTGGAAGTGATCATTTGCTTTAGGCGTTGGCTCAGTTCAGAGAAACACGACATTCACCAAACGACACTAACGATTACTGAATGTTTGTTCATTTTGTTTCTAAAGCAGCAGATTTTTGGAGCACATGATCTAACCACTTAGTCCAGGCTAAGTTCAGTTCATTGGCTCATCAGATATATCCCTCCAATTTGGCAAATATAAAACAAAACAAAGTAAAATGAAGAATCTCCTCCATTCACAAGAAATCATACAAAGAATCCTCACTTTTGATAACAAACCCTCAAGAAGTCCTGAATTGATTATCAGGATCAAGTGTAATACAAACACTCAAGAAGCTCTGAATAGTATCAGGATCAAATGTAACACAAAACTGGCTATTGACACAAGCAAATGAGGGTGGAAAGCAATTGCTGTCATAACCACGGTGCCCAGAAAAGATGGTATGCCCCACGCACAATTCAGGTAAAGTAAAATAATTTTTTTCGGAAGGTAATTTTGGTAAAGTAATATAATTGTTGATTTATATCAAAACATTTTTTCCCCGGTATGAATCATACCTCATTTGTCGCTAATTCAAGTCACATATTGTTCACTGTTAAATGTCAATAAAATCAACAAAAGGATGCAACTTTTCACCAGGGATCCAAACATAGAATCAAGAATAACAACAGTAGAGCAGATACATAAAGTTGTCATTTGACTGATAGCGAATAATATTTCCTGTTTGGCTAGACATTGACATTGACAGAAAAATGAAACTGGGTTGTAAGAACTGAACATTTGATGGCGCATTTAATCACACTATGCTAATAGAGTTAGAAACATAACTATAAGCCACATAACTTTATGGTTTAGTAGTTATTAAGCCAGTGTATAACACCACGTATTACATATAAAGTTTAAAAATTTAACCCAACTACCACGTTCCTATACCAGTATACAGTACACTTGAGTGTTGCAAAAGTTTTTCAAACACTCTCCTCGCCCTCAATATGCATGCCTCTGCGCTGTGCACATATCATCCAGATGACATAACCGAGAGACTTGATTTTGGGATGTTAAACTTCAAAATCCTTGAATCTTGCCTCTAGGCATATCATGCGTCTCTTAACACCATTATGCAGTGAATAATGTGGGGAAAGGGGGGAGAATCTGGATTGGACGCAAATGCACAACTACTAAAAGACTCGAACCAGCATTCTAACGCTTGACAATCTGAATTTGTAGTCACCTCTTTTTGCAACTAATGCAGTATCTTCCTTACCAAAAAATAAACTTATACAATATCTTCTCACAGAATAACTCATAGAATATTTGCCCAACATCTTTTGTAAGGATCTTGTGTTTGTAGAAGTAGTGAGGAAGAGGAAGAAAGAAAGAAGAGAGAGAGAGGAATTCTGTAAAGTATGAGAGTGTGTCACCTATTTATACATTGAAAGGATAAAAATACAATAGTGCCCTTATTGAATAAAAGAAATAACAAACTTAAACTCTCTAACAATAACCATTTTAATCACCAAACCTAATACCAATTTTCTCAGCAAACGAGAAAGACAGTCATTCAAAGTTGTCAATAACAAATTATTCAATCTTATTCTTCAGAATAATTGGATGAATAACATAATTAAGCAATTTGGAGAGCAAGCCCTTGCATAAAGATCATTTAGAAGATTCTGCAATCTAATTATGGATAACCCAAACTAGTTCAAATTTTGCTCATTTGGTCCACAAGGTCCCAAAAGCTACTCAAAAAGTTCAGCAAATACAGGTTTCTAAGCACATGCAACCATTTCGGTTCAAAGTTCAAGTCATGGTTATACTATAAAATTGATTACTTCTAGAGCAAATTCAGATCAAACCATAATCAATTTCACAATCGTACTTGACCTAATTTCTAAGACCATAAAATTTTAATGCGACTTAACCATAGTGAAAGGAATGCTCGCTTTTGATGGTAATAACTCAAAAGATTTAAAGGACAACATACATGAGACAGAAATACCAACACAAAATAAAACCAAGAAAATGTCATTGTACCCTGTCTAAAATATTCAAGAAAATATCTACTGTAAGGTGCAATAGTTAAAATGACACAAATAGAGATACGAATTTTATTAAAGCAAAAATAAGTGCATAATAAACATCATTATAACTCCTGAACAGAAAACAAAGAAGAAAATTTGAATATCACAACAAGAATATTCTTTTATAGATTTGAACCAGAATACCAGAACAACCCATAAGCCAGAACCTGAAGTTCAATACATCTATATTCACACTGTGCAGATCTGTCAAGGCCTTCGTTTTACTCTTCTTCTTCATCATCACCACAATAAGGACCTAAAATTCAAATCTAAAGCTATGCCTTCACAATGCCTCTATATCAAAACTTTGTTCCTGAAAAACCAAATCAATCCATCTTCTTAGGTTGGCCCAATTCTTAAATCAAAATTTTCTCATAATAATATAAATGCTGGAAACATATAACCAACCAATTTCTCAAATCAGTTTTGACCAAGCTCGAGAACTTCTAAACTAAAACTATATATGGGTATGAATATAAAAGACACATTATGATATATAAAGAATGTTGTTGCCAAAACTATGTGAGTATGTATCACAAATTCACAATCCCTAAAATTCAAATCTAAAGCTATGCCTTCACAATGCCTCTATATCAAAAGGTTTATTCCTGAAAATCCAAATCAATCCCTATTTTATTAGTTTGACCCAATTTTTAAATCAATTATTTCTCACATTAATTTTGACTAAGCTCGAGAACTTCTGAACTAAAACCATATGTGGGTATGTATATCGTACACACATTATTGTTGCCAAATGAATTAGTGAAACCTATGATTTGGGTATCAATTAAACAATTTTGGGTCAAACAGAACAAAATCGCAGAAACTACAGAAATGAAAGGCACACCTACGTCTGTTTGGAGTACGAGGAAGAGGAGGGAACACGCTTGTTACGGAACATCATGTAACCGACGGGCAAAACGACTCCGACCATCATGATCGCAGCTCCGATGATGTACCTGAGAGGGCTTGGTGGTTCCACCTCTATAAACTGCATCACATCCGATCATAACCATGTATGAACTCAATTAAAATTTATATATACATCTGTGTACATGTTTGTGTGTGTAGCCCTAGGGTTCTGCTATTGATCGTAGATCTGGATTCATATTGAAATTTACAGTTTTAGAGAGAGAGACTTACGGGCATTCTTGGTGTATGCAGCTAGAGCGAGAAAGGGGGGCCGAGCGAATGGATGACCGCGCTACTGTGAGTGCACCCAAAGGTTAGGAGAAGGATCTACCATGTAAGATGCGTAACTGTGCAATACTATGATCTAAGAGGCTATTTTAAAATAGGATAAATTACACGGACCTCCTATATAGTTTGTCATAATTACATGTACATCCTCTATAGTTTGAAAAATTACTTGGGTCTTCTTTAAAAAAAGAAACCTATACGAACCTTCCTTCTATTACGGTCAAAGCAAGTCAATGACGAATTTTACTTATATCATGTACTGAATAAATTAAAATTTCCATATTAGCCTTTGTCCATCTCATCTCTCTCATATATACAGATGGTACTACAGTCATTTATCATAACAATTTGAGAGCATTTTAGTAAATTAGACAATATGTTAGTGCATTTAACGGTCCATCACTAAAAAAGGAAGCCTGTGTAGGTTAGCTTCATTTGTAGGGAAGGTCTGAGTAATTTCTCAAACTACACGGGAGGTCCTTATATTTCTGACAAACTATTGGAGAGTTCTATGTAATTTATCCTTTAAAATATATATATATATATAAAATAATAAAAAAAAAAAATTATAAGGTAAAACAACTAATTAGATGGGAATTTGTATTTTTTTATTTTAATTTCAGTTTCAATGTTTTTTGTTTATTTTAATTTTTCTTTCCTTTTTTTCTGTGTGTGTGTGTGTATTTGATGCGTGAATGAAGTAAAAAACCTTCAAAAATAAATAATCTTCCTGTGTTATTGTGAATAAACAAGAAGTGTTACATGTGAAAAAAATTTAATTTATTGAATTTAATTTTTGATCTTTTCGTATAGAAACTTATTTTAGCTTTCATTCTTGTCCTCGACTAAAACAAAATAAAAGTGCGAATTTAATTAGACTGCGTTTGATAGAAGCATGAACATATAAATAGACTAGTGACCTACCCTCTTACTTTTCAAAGGGAAGTCATGTTTAACTAAAAGACAAGTGTGTGTGAATACTAAATTACCAACTAGGAAAAAAGATAGTAGCATGAACATAGTATCTTGAAATTAAACTGTTTAATTTTTCTGTTATCAACTTCAATTTTAATTTATAAAGTGTGAATTTTATATTATTAAACAAAGTTGGAATTTATTTTGAGGACCTAATTGATTTTATTATTTTAACATTATTTGGTATTTTGTGCGATGAAATTGAATAAATTTAGGTTACCAAATGAATCGAGCTTTGACTTGTTTAATCTCGGATTTGAGTCCAACTCATATATTAGTTTATGAACTTTACTTGTAGTTAAGTTCGATCTTGATTCGTTTGCCTTGTTCAACCAATTTCGAGCTCGATTCTTAATTTTATTATTGAGCTTGAAACTAATATTAATAAGATAAAAAAATCAAAACAGTCCCAAAAAAAGATGAGTTTTGATTGTGCAACCTTGCTTACAATTTGAAGCTGGTGAACTTAGCTACAAGATGTTTAGGTGAACGGCTTATTTTATTAAACATGTTTGGACTTGAAATTAAATTTGATAAGAACAACAATGAATTATAAATTAAAACAGTTATATCGAGTTTCATCTACCACCTTGTTAACAAGAATCACAACATACATATTTGCTAGCTTGGGCTTGTTTGGCACATGTTTTGTTTTTGTCGAGTAATGTAATATTGAACAGTTAAAAAAAACACGTTTGATAAAAACAGTTTTATTTAAACAACTACAATTTGATATTTTTATATGTTTTTGAAATGTAACGTTTAATATATAGCGATAAACACTAAATATTTTTTAAGAATTTTTTTTTCTTAAATGATATTTTCAACTTACCATTAAATTTTCAAACTTTCAACATTTCATGTTTTCATATTTTTGTTTTTTAAAATCTTGCAACAAATGGAATACAACAAAATACTTATTTTATTTCAAGTTAAAATAAAACACCAAAAATAACACGTATTAAACATACCCTTAATGAGTCAAGCCTCAAGGTGCTCACTCTCACTTTTATTTACTAAGCTAAAGCCTAACTAGGCCAACTTTAATAGAGTCAAGTCCTAACTCGTATTAGAGATTTACTTGTACCAACAGTATTTCGAAATAAATGAACAATTCAAAGATGAACATGAATATCTACTACACATATCGAAGATGCAATACTCAAGTTCAATTACAATTGTAATCGCTACAACATGGAAAATCGAGAATGGAATGAAAGTAAAAATAAAAAAATAACATAATTTATTTCCATTATAACTTGTGAAGGACGTTACTCTTCCACCATCAACCGTGTACTATTCATCTTTTTATTTTTGGAACAATATTTGGGCAGAGGATGGATAATCGTTGATGACGCCTAATAAAATTGCGATAAGAGTTAAAATTAAATTAGATATTGTTTAACTTTTACTTTTAAATATATATTTTAAATTTTAATTTTTACTTTTAGACACTTATTTTAAATCTATTGGACCACAATTTTTTTTTTGTCATTCAAAGGTACAAAGGCCTAAAACCAAGATGAAGGCCTAAAACCAACATGACAGTACAGAGGCATAAAGTCAAGTCAGAAAATGCATACAGATCTTGAAGTAAAGCAAATAAATGAAGAACATGCTCCAGATTTGTGGAGGAAACAAAACGGCCAGAGCTCGACACTCTCCAAACGAAACCATTAAGGGAGAACGCAGTAAACATGAGAGACCGAAAGGTCTGACCATCGTCACGGCAACCGCTCCATAGTTACAACCACAAGGCGCTCCAACACCTAAGAAACCCTGCACAAGATCAAATCAAAGAAAAAAAGATTAAATCGAGGCGCGGAAAACTAAAATCGACCTAAACCAGAAATCTTGTCGGAGAAAACAACAGGAATCGAACATGGACAGATCTAGCCGAAGAAAACCAAAAAAAAAAAAAAAAACATAAAAAAACACCTACGGAACACACTTATTAAAACACGCTGAATTTATTACAGTCGTAGTAGACGACTTTTATCTCTCCACTCCCATGAAAGGGAACAGGGTGGCAGAGTGGAGAAGACGAAGCTGCATGTTAGAGAGAGAAAGTTAAAGAGAGGTGGGAGGGAAAGTTGGGGCGGCTTGAAATATTGGGTTAAGTGCAGTAAATTCCCTTGGACTTTGAGCCAATTGCACTGAATTAAAAAATACCTCCTAAATTATAAAAGTATTGCAGTTAACCCCCACAGTGCCAAACAACCGTTGACTAAAAAATGAAATTACTGATTTGCCCATTAAAAATTATTGTTCTCTCGTATGCAAGCTCTTGACAGATTGCGATCATCCCTTACTCCACTCTCTTTCTCTCTCTTCTCATCGTCTGGCTAATCACTTTCCTATGTGTTATGGCCTTCATAAATTGAATCACATAACTCTGAATTAATTTGAGGTAAATTAATTAATCCCAGTTCTACTCATGATATATCATAGCTCATTGTTCAGATCAATTGGACCCAGTAATAGTGATGCAACAATAGAAATCATGTTCCTCTATATGATCTTACAATAAAAACCCAAATAAATAGAGAAGGCTGAATGGCCAAAAGCCCAGAGTCCCCTAACCCATCCAAGCGAAGCGCAGATGAACAACGCAAAGGGAAATCGCAGGCTTAGTTCTCGGTAACATTAGTGGCCGGAGTATTGTCGATTTCTCAATTTGCTTGTATCCTTTTCGATCTACTGTTACCGGTATCAGACGACTATAAGTTGATCCAAGTAGAGAAGCCATGAACACTGGGAGGATGGCAGATCTACGATGGAAGGGTTAACAATGTGGAGTGGTCACAGCTCCATACATTGATGGGTCTTTAGGCTTTCTGGAAGGAGTCTGCTGGCAAGAATTCTAGTCAGCGGTGAGCAAAGATTATGACTAGGGCTGGTGGTGCACGATCTGTGACGATTGTAAGAGGTCGCAATTCCGGCAAGCACGAAGTAGTGATGAATGGCGCAACAAGAAGCTGCAGTTCCAAAGGGCGAGGAAGCGGCAAGCTGAACCAGTGAGGACGCGGCTCGAAGTGGGTTTGATCGGCAGTGAAGAGGACGGCGAGCACTGTCTGAACGGCGCTTGCTGGCGAGGACAAACCGTAGGCATGGAGGACTTACTGGCGGGCATGGAACGAAGGTGTGCTTGGTGATGACAGAAGATTGAAACGGCGGCGACTCGGCCACCGCAAAGGACGGCGTGATGGGCTTTTCAATTTCTCGCTTGTACTGGGTTTTCGTTAAGGAAGATGACCAAGGTAAAGACCTTAAAGGATGATGTTGACTATAGTTGGTGGTGATGCGGTCAGTGAAAGAGATAGATTGCACAATCGGGCAGTTGTAGACCGAAGCTATGGGCGACGGAGATTCTGGTGAAGGGAAAGAGAGAGGAGGCGTCGGGGTGGTTTGGAGGAATCTAGAGAGAGAAGGGGTAAGAAGGAGGTAGGGTTATTATTGTCTTTTTAAATTTTTGTCTACTCACGTCGTTAGATTTGGGATGGCCAATTAACGTTTTGCAACTAATGAAATAGTTTAAGGGTTAACTGTCGTTTCAACAGTTCAGAGAGATGTTTTTTTGAAAAAAAGAAGTTTGTTGAGGGAGATTTAATGCACTTAACTTATTATTGTTCCACATCATTCACCCAAGTGTTGTTCTTATTTTTGCGAACGATTACTATGATTCATCCTTCTGAACTATAACTAACTGATATAGAAAGTATAAGACGGATCTGAACCACCGATTGATAATCTATGAGTGCCCTCTGAGTATTGGCCCATTACACCAAGCTCTCAGATCGCACCACGTGTCGTCTCTAAAGAATCTCCACATCTTCTCCCACCAAATCCATCGACGTGGTGAATTCTCATAGGTTTGTTCAGAGATAACTGGGATCAAGGCAAGGCCGCGGAAGTGTGGCGGTGGCCAAACGCAGGTGGAGAGAGAGAAAAGGAGGACATGAGCCTCCTCCGTAGAGCCTTCTCGAGCAACCCTCAAGTTATCGGATTCACAAAAAGATCCCTCAACTCATTGAAATTATCCGGCGAGCCCCCCGAAGATTCAACTTCTTCCAACCTCACCCATGGCATTCACGTCTTCCGATGCCCCGTAAGTCTCCCTCTCTCTCTCACACACACACTCGCCAATTTCAAGGATTTAAGCTTTACTATGTGAATGTGTGTGTATATATGTATGTATTAGGATTCAATCTCTGGGTTGGTTGTTTTGTCAATGAAGAGTCAGTTTTGGGTTGCTAAGATGGGGATTTGAACTGTTTTTTGCTAATAGGATGAGGTTGGAATCGTTGCCAAGTTATCAGAATGTATTGCTTCACGAGGTGGAAACATACTCACTGCCGATGTTTTTGTGCCTCAAAACAAGCAGGTCTTCTATTCAAGAAGGTCTCTCTCACACACTCTTTCAATCGTTTCTAAAGCATGTCCATTATTAGATTCATTAATGGCTTTTGATGTATATTCGACTGGTTTGAAATGGGTTTTATTTGCAAGGCTGATAATTTTCTTCCATGTGATTGTTGTTTGATTGTTATCTACTTGTTCCAGAGGATTATATACATTTTAAGAGATAAAACAGATGTGGGTTTTGAAATGAAAAATGGACTTTGTGGCCATATATTACCATTTGGGATTTTATAAATACCAGGGCTGAAAGTAGATAGCAGTAATAAATGTGAAAGATGCTACCTAAAAGTGTAGATTATTTATTTTTGGGTGCCTAATTTTAAGATTTAGAGAAAATTAAGTAGGAATTTGGTTTTGGGATTGAAAATATGAAAGATAGGGCATTGCTGAAAATTTTGGCATTTGGTTAGTTAATTTTAAGTTCCAAGAGAAAATTAGATTGGACTTACGAATGTAAATCTGGCTTCAGGATTGCAGTTTGTTGCAAATTTCAGCATTTTGTTGTCTAAACCTAAGTTTTATGGGTAAAGCTTGGGAAAGAGTTTCAATTCCTTAAAGGGTTAACCTTCATCACAAAAATTGGAACTTTTGGGTTCTATTTCTATGTTTGTAGAGCAAAATCAATTGGAATGTCTATAGTTCTTCAACAATGCTCTTTACCTATTTCTTCACTTCACATTTTTTTTTTTTTAAAGGAAAAATATTTCTGCAATAGATTATGCTTGCTTGAAATATTTGCAGTTGGTCTGTTGAAGCCTGATAAAACGAGTTTGCCTGTTGTGTAAGTGAGGTGGCACTGCACTTGAAGTTTTCTGCAATCTAGGATATGACCTAAATTAGGTAATTTAATTTACTGAGCTGCCTGATACTAAATGTTGTTGCAACATTACAGTGAGTTTGTATTTGATCATGCTAAATGGCCACGGGTAGAAATGGATGAGGATTTCCTTAAGCTGTCAAAGATGTTCAATGCCATGAAGTCTGTTGTTCGGGTGCCTGACCTAGACCCCAAGTACAAGATTGCTGTTCTTGCTTCAAAGCAGGTTATCTTTTCATTTTTTCCTTTCCATTCTTTTGTTTTATCTAAATTGATCAAGTGGTTGATGAAAACTGCATTGTCTAAGCACTTATAAAACATGTTATTTATGCGCTTCACTTATTGAAGCTGTCACAATGCTGGCACAGGATCA
This sequence comes from Cornus florida, assembly GCF_030987335.1. Classification (NCBI taxonomy): domain Eukaryota; kingdom Viridiplantae; phylum Streptophyta; class Magnoliopsida; order Cornales; family Cornaceae; genus Cornus; species Cornus florida. The sequence continues at coordinate 89,717,519 of NW_026775581.1, forward strand.
TTGTCTTGTTGATTTGTTGCATGGGTGGCAGGATGGAAGACTTCCAGTACATATAACTCGTGTAATAAGGTAAAAATTGAGGAACTTTTCCATTTTTACAATATTTTGGTTTATAAAAACGTTACTTACAATCCAGGTATACTTGTTTGACAGTAATCATGATAGAGGCCCGAACACACACGTGTTTCGATTTCTTGAACGGCATGGAATTCCATATCATCATTTGAACACAACCGCGGAGAATAAAAGAGAGGAAGAGATTTTGGATCTTGTTCAAGATACCGATTTTCTTGTACTTGCCAGATACATGCAGGTAAATCAAATCGTTAGTTTTTTGGATCCATTCCATGTCCTCTTTTCATTATCAAATAAAAAGAATTGTGCTTGTTCAATTGTGTTATCAAAATTTAGAATACATTCAGGAAAAAAATTAGTTTAGAATACTGCTTGAGAGACCAGGCTTCTCTCTCTACCCTTTCTATACTCTCTAATGTCTATTCTTGTTGATACTATATTACTTTCTGTATAACTTGTACATATTTTTGGATGTAACTGAAACACCGGTTAAAAATGATTGCAATCCACAATTCATTTTACTCCCACAGTTATTATCTGGAAATTTCTTAAGGAGCTACAGGAAGGATATAATTAATATTCACCACGGCCTATTGCCATCATTCAAGGGTGGGCATCCTTCCAAACAGGTTACGTTCCAAGCCTTTTCACTGATTACAAGGTTCTGTCATTTTTACCATTTCAAACTTTTGATTCTTCATGCATGCATGATTTGTCATTTGGTGTTGACAGGCCTTTGATGCTGGTGTCAAATTGATTGGTGCCACAAGTCACTTTGTCACTGAAGAGCTTGATTCAGGGCCAATCATCGAACAAATGGTGATTATTCTCTACCACTTCTTTGAATTTCACCTCCATCTAAATGTTGACTATGTGATTTATCAAAAAGAGAGAGAGAGAAAGGTGACCACTGTGTGGAGTCAGCTACTGTATAGCGGAGAACTAAAATACTAAAAACAAACGTGAGCTAGGGTGGGTATCAGCTGTTGAAATTGTTTATTACTGTTTAAGTTTCAGCTCTATTTTCTGTTCACTACCATGTGAATCTGAAATACAGGGCAGTTAAGTATTCTAAGAAGATACTGAAGTTGAGGTGAGGATATGGACAAGTGACTGGCATCTGCTTTTTTTTTTTTGTTTTTTTTCAAATTTTTATCAAAGTAGCCCAGCTCTTTACCAACTTCAAAATATTCGATTTTAGTTGAATGCCTTCTTGCTTAGATGGCAGCTCAAGGTCAGCGTCATGAAATTTTATATTGCATGAGCAGGTGCCACTTAAGTCGCACAGAGTGAAAGTGAGTGTGAGAAAGGGAGCGAGAAAGTGGCAAAATCTAAAATTTAGTCAAAGCGGGAGCGGCCCCAGAGTGCTTATACACTTATATACTGTTATAGATATAGATAAAATATGTGCATGTATACAACACTTTAATATTTGTACATATCCTAACTACAGTTACTTGGTGAAATAATAAAAAAATTAATCTGTGGATTATGAGTAATCATTGTTCTTTATGTTAGGAAATACGTAATATTAGTAATAGTGTAAATTTCAAAAGTTATTTTTTATTTTTAAAGGAACATAAGCCCAAATTATACAGTTGTTTTAGATTCTTAAAAGAGATCTTGTTTAAAACTGTATACATGAAAAGATTTCTTTAAGGAATTCAAAAATAGTAGTCATATTAACCATATAAAGTGAAACTACAAAGTGTCAATATCGTCTGTTTGAAAATATATATGCATTCACACACACATACAGTTAAATGTTCTAACTATATGAGATATTCAAACAAGTATCTAGTAAATAACAAAAAGGAAAAACTATCAATACGAAGTGGGCAACAAGATTGAAAATATTTATTATCCTTTTTTCTTCATATTGTGTTCATTTTTAGCTATGCACATTTCTAACAGTTCTATTCCATGTTAGACTGTTAGGTACATCGTAGTTCAATGTTGTGCATAATAATTGTCACATGTGATTGATCATTCAAGAAATGGGAATCCGATATGAATTCGAGGATTCATAAATTGATTTCAAGGATTGACAAAATTGAATTCGTGAATTGAAGAAGGATTTGCCCTTAGAGCACGGAGCTTGAGAGTTGCACCCCTTTAGGAGGATTGTGTGGCTTAGGGTGCCACCCTGTGGAAACACACTTTCTTTGAAACTTCAGCTTTAGTTGGTCATGCCCCAAAAACCACCATTTAGCTAGTTCATCTTGCTTAGATCTTTAGGTGTAGCACAGTTTTAGGATCAGAGCCAGCTGTAAAAAATTCATAGTGGTTCATTCGAACAAACTATCAAGTTGGTCGTGTGAAGGAGAAAGCTACTGGTAAATGTAAGTCCAATTATAAGCTCTATCAGGCCACAAATTTGATTGGTTGGTCCAGAAATAAATTAGATATATTGATGATGAAGAGCTAAGGGTCAAATTGGATAAAATACAAAGTGTAAGTAAGTTTTGGAGTTAATATTTGAAGAATTGTGTAAAGGAGGATCATATATAGCTTAATCTCTTATGCCTCTACTAACTTCTTCTAAATGCAAATTATAATTCCTGCTGTAAAAAAAAAAGATCTTTTCTCTAGGTGCTGTTCGAAATAGTAAATCCTACCATGTTGTTTGACGATACATAAGGTATTATTAGGTTCTAATTATCTTGCATATGAGAGATATATCAAACATTTTTTTTTCGCAATTCAGGTAAGTATGTTAAACATATTGTCTTTATGGTGCCTAAATTTAATTGTGTCTCTACTGTGGTCTCTTGATAACACAAGATTGCATCTTAAAGGACGTTTTTGCTCTTTAAGCAGTTTCTGTGTAGTCCCAAAAAGAGTTGAATTTGTTAAGTTCTTATTTTGTCAATTATGCATAATGATTAGAAAACAACTATATATTTTGCTAGGTTCTAAACTTATGGACACCAATTTTTTTTTTTGGTTTTTCAGGTTGAGAGAGTTTCACACAGAGATAACTTGCAGACTTTTGTACAGAAATCTGAGAACCTTGAGAAACAATGCCTAGCGAAGGCAATAAAATCATACTGCGAACTGAGAGTGCTACCTTACGAGGAAAACAAGACTGTTGTATTTTGAGTGAAGTGAGAAGCAGGAAGAGAAAGAGGGCAGTTGAAAAGGTTTTTTCCTTCTTAGAAGGTGGCAGTTGAAAAGGGTTGCAATCTGTATATACATTCAATTTTTCATTTTAATTTTCAATATAAAATGCTTCCATGTCAACCATTTACTTCTAATTCATATGTCAGCATTTTAGAAATTCAACTTAGTTCTTCTTGTTAGTGTACCGAGTCAAGAGAAATTTCATGAACTTCTGTTTTGGTTTTGATTTATGATGAAGAAGGAAGGTACACAATCAAATTCATAATCTACAATTTTTTTTATTCACAAATTGCAAATGCAAAGTGCAAGCTCAACTCCAAAAGCAATAATAAACCATAACAATTAACAACACAGCAAGCTGGCACAAGAAACTCTTAAGCATAGTCTTCGGATGCTGGAAGTTGAGCATATGACCCAATAAAAACGTCACCATAAATCAAACCGGCCAACCCTCCACCGATGAGTGGGCCAACCCAGTAGATCCAATTCTCCGAAAAGTTTCCGCTAACCACCGCCGGCCCAAATGAGCGAGCCGGGTTCATGGAACCACCGCTGAATGGACCCGCGGCTAAAATGTTCGCGCCAACAATGAACCCAATGGCTATGGGTGCGATTATTCCGAGCGAGCCCTTCTTGGGGTCTGCAGCCGTGGCATAGACCGTGTAGACCAAGGCAAAGGTTATGACTATTTCCATCACCACGCCTTCTAAAGCATTCATTCCTGATGCAACTCCATGGGTAGGAACGCTCTGCAAATTCAAATACATAATTTCATGAAAATTCGATTTTAAGATACGATTTGACTCATTCTAAAATGAATTACATGGAGTAATTCAAGCAAAACAGAGATCATTTCACATGAGGTGCAGTTCACTTTGTCTGAGGGGATTCCACCACACCTCATGTGAGATGATGCCATCTCTAGTGATCTAAACCGTTCAAAATACAGAATAGTTTGTTATTTTAATTTTTTTATTCTTAATAAATATACCAAGCCATTAGTAACAAATTTGAGGAGGAGGCAAGCGACAATGGAGCCAAGTAATTGGGCGATCCAATAGAAGATGCCAGTTAGGATGGTGATGTTGCCTCCAATGGCCAATCCGAAGGTGACAGCTGGGTTGAGATGGCCACCTGAGATGTTGGCTGCCATGGAGACCCCAACAAACAGTGCAAATGCATGGGCCAGAGCCACTGCTACTAGTCCAGCTGGGTCCAGGGCTGCATCTGATGTCAGCTTACCTACAATACAAACCACCACAAATATATATATATATATATATTTATAAGAAATCAAAATAATCATGCTCACACACACACACACACCCACGTACAAATATATACACACACACACATATATATATATAATGAAGTTAAAATTGTAGAGGTAATTGTGTGAAACTTGCAAATATGTCAAACATGTTAGTTTAGCAAGGTGAAAATGAGAGAAAATGTTTTATATATTGTCTTTTCGTTATACACATGACAATTAGTGTACATGATACACACACACACATATACACATAAACGCAAAAAATATACTAACTGAGACTGAGTGAGAGGGAGTGACGTATGTATAAACCTCAAATAATTCAAGTGAGATAGAATTCTGTACACACTAATTCATCTCTGATTATTTTTTTTTTTTTTTTTTTTTGTTGTTGAAAATGAGGTTATGTAAACCCTAATGATGGCCCCACTTACCGTAGGCGATCGCTGATCCGACGCCGGCGAACACAAAAAGAAGGGTGGCAATGAACTCAGAAAGATAAGATTTGAGTGACACAACACTGAAAGAGTCACCAAAGCTGCCAAAAGCCAACTTCACCATTTTTTTTTCCTAACTTGAGAGCACTGAGAATGAAGCTCAAAATTGATCAAGAGACTCAGAAAGTTGGCTTGGCTTTCACATAGCATGGGGTGTGATTATATATATGTACATAGTGCATATAGGAGTTAGCGAGAGGGACTTAGCAGGCACCGACCAGGACCCACATGAGTGAGCTGAGACCGTCGGATTGGTGCCGACCCACCGTCCATATTTGATATAATAGGCATAATGAGCATGCAGACAACTAAATTAGAAATTAATGGACACACAAACAATTAATTTAAAACCATTTGATGATAAGCATGATTGATGAAAAATAGTTAATCAAAGCAAACCTCATTATATTAAGCCTGGAGTTGATCAATGTCATGATCGTATTAGACTAGATAGAGCCCATTAATAAAAGGTTATTCAATAATCCATTACCTAAGATTCTAAGAAGATAATAATAATAAGAACAAGAATGATAATGCTAAAGGGACTTCATATAGCCTGAGTTAATGAATTTTATAAGCACGTTGATGGTGATCGAGTAAATGTTCTTATCTATGACCAAATGGTGTATATATTCTTAATTAGGGGCGGAGTCAGGATTTGAATTTAGGAGGGCATAGTGAGATTTTATTTTTTTATTTTTATTTTTTTAAGAATAAGAAGAAAAAAAAGAAAAATAAATTTTGAAGGAAACAAATTAGAGTATGATTAAAAAAGGGGAATTTAACCTTATTAAATAATGTTAAAGAGTAAAAGATAAAAAAATAGAAAAGTTTTAAAAAAATTTGAAAACTAATAATTTTAGGGAGGCATAATATACAAATTTCTATACATAGATATGTGTGTCTGTGTAAAAAAATAAAAATAAAAATCATATATATACCTAGGGCAGGCCAGTGTGCCCCTCGGGCACAAGCTGGCTCCGCCCCTATCCTCAACCGAAATGAGGGTTTAAATCCCAAGAGTTTCTTGTAAAATATAAAAATGCTAGAGCTGCTTGGTTTGTAACTATGAAAACAGTTATCTGTCAGAAAATTAAAAATAGAAAACTGTATAAAAAAACTCTGTCTGGTATGTTTTTTAAAAACTCATTTATAAAAATGTTTGTTTTGAAAGAATTATAAAAATTATTCTTTAAAAATAATTTTCTGTTTTATGAATTCTAGATAACTGCTATTTAAGTTACACACAAAGCAGTCCTTAAAATTTCTTGTAAAACATAAAATTATCTTGCCTATATTTATAGGAGTTGAGATTTGGGAGACCAGCCGAATCCAACCCAAGTTATGAAAGTTTCAAGACAACATTCAACCGAAGTTAATTTGGGCTAAAAATTATGATGATATATAACGGGTTAATTTTGGGTTGGGTTAATTCTCTCCTTCAAAAAAATTCTAAAAAATGAACGTGAATTTCTAAAAATTTATAAACAAATCCTCAAAAAATATAATTTGATATAAATATAGATTTGGGTTCGAACTAGATTAAAGTTTTTTTTTGCTGGGGGCTCCAATACGGCTAGGCCGAAGGCCCTTTGGTAACCCAAATCAGGTTTGAGGTTTTCTTATTCATTATCAAAAAAATAAAAAAATAAAAAAAACACAAATAAATAAAAGTTAGTTACTATTTAACACTGTAATTTTATCTCCTCCTCTTTTTAAAGAGTTGACAGTCTTTCCAAAAACATAATGAGAGTTTTTTTTATCCTAACAAAATAAATATAAAAATAAATATTAGTTTTAATCTTGTTATTTTGTAAAAAATAATACTATTACAAGATCCTCTCATACCGTGAAATAAATCCTAACTATTAATGGGATTAAAAAATATACTAGCCATGCCAAGCATAACTGGCATGGATTAATAAAATGTCACAAACCTATTCGCTGAAACCAATCAAAACAGTATATTACCTCCGTCCTTTTTTAAATATTCACCTCCTAAATTGTGACTCACAAAAAGGGAGGAGAGAGGGAGTATAATTTATTGTACTTGTCCACTGGCTCCATTTTGAAGAAAATGCATACATTCAATATTTAAATCCGTTGGTCAATTATATGGTTGGTTTCTTCTGCACACCTTCACGGTGAATAAATGATCATAGACTTGAGAATCGAGATCTTGTTAGGGCCACACGGAAACAAATATCCCACTCTACCAAGCTGGTTTTAAACTACGATGGAAGCTATGGTAAAAACAACTCAAAAAATATACCGCGAAACACAGCCTAAATATGAAAGTTGCCAGTTTAATTTAAGGCAAAAGTGATAAAAATAATAATAATAATAATAAATAAATAAAATTTCAAAGTTTCACCAATTGAGCACAATACTCTCATGTGATTTTAAAGTGAGCAAATCAGTCCGTATTGTTTCAAAAGTGAACAAATTGCCCCTTTACATTTCACCTCTAACCACTTTTCGTCGAATATCATTGTGCATTTACCAAACTATCCCCTACAATTAACTTTTTTAAAAAATATATAAAAGGCAAAATATCTTAAATGTCATATAAAATAAACTGTTACATTATATTACGGCTGCAACTCGGGCGGGCTGGAGACTTAATTCGGGCTCAACCCATATACAAAATTTTTTGCCCAAGCCCAACTCAAGCCCGCCTAAAGCCCAAGCCCAGCCCATAATTAACTTCTCCCGCCCATGAGCCCACGCCTCTGTATTTAGAATGTAAAAAATAAGAAATTTGTGGACTCGAACAGTATTCCTGCAAGAAAAATCTCAAACATACTACCAACTAAGCTATTATACACTTGTGAAATAACATAATTTTAAAATAAATATACCCTTTCCAGGCTCGGGCTGGGCTTCGGGCTTTATATAATATCAATCCAAGCACAACCCGAATTTAATTCAGGCTCAGAATATCTAGCCCAAGCCCAGGCCTAAAACAGAAAAACACTGCCCCAGCCCTGAAAATTTCGGGCTGGGCTGAGGTAAATTTGGACTAGCTCAACCCAAATTGCAACCCTACATTATATATGACTCTAAATTGAACTTCTCATTTGGGCCTCTACATGAATTACGTGAACCCGGGCTTTCCTAATCTTTTTTTCACAACACGTGTTTCACTATTTTGTCATCTGTAATTACGGAGTATTTATTTATCTATTTATTTTAATGCTTCCTCTTCTCTATTCATGGCCGGGTTGAACTATCTGTAGGTTCTTGTATGTGGACCACGTAATAATGTATATGCACACGTGTGCGTTAATATGTTTAAACAAGTTTATCACGATGCATTTTCATCATGAGATCAACCCTCCTCAACTATTGTATTGATAAATATTTAATGCTTACAAATGCATTTTGAAAATGAGAGTGCCTTGATGGTAACCAAACTAATTATCAGGTAGTAGAAGCAACAAGTAAAAGTAGAAGAAACAAGTGAAAGAAATGCACATAAACATATAACAAACAACATATACATATACATATATACACAACAACAATAATAATATATACCCATGTCTCCATAGAGGCTCGAACCCCCGACCTCTTTTTGAAAAGTAGAGTTCTATCTACTTGCTCATTGGTATTATTATATTATATTATATATTTAAATGTTTAAAGTAAGTTACCTTGGAGCTATATGCAAATGAAAAGAAGAGAGCAAAAATGGGTTTGATTGGAATAAACAAATGCAAAACCTTTTTTTATAGGAAGAGGGGTATAACGATCATATTGGAGGATAATTTCAGTATTAATTAAAAAATATTAATCACCTGCATCATAATATGGATGGAAAATGGCCGGAAGTGAAATGTGAGGGGGCAATTAGCTCACTTTTGAAACTATAGGGACTGATTTGTTCACTTTTAAACCACACGAGGTATTGTGCTCACTTGATGAAACCTTAGGGTTTTTTTTTTTTACACTTTTGCCTTAACTTAATCAAATTAAACAAGCATTCATAAATAAATTAATAGACCGTGTTCAAGATTGTTTAAATGAGTTAAACAAGTAAAACGTCAGCTTGGCAATGTGCTCAAATGCTTATTTTGAACTTGATGGACTAGAGTTTAAGCTTGAGAGTAAGATTGACTAAAACAAAATTTAGTTCAAATAATGAATCCATACTAGGATTCTCTAGACTTTTGTTCACGAGCATATCGAATTGCTAGTGAATTGTTTGGAAGCAAAAGGGTATAAAAGAAGAGAAATGACAACATTATGAGTCTCATAGAAAAGAAAAGATAATAATAACTTGTATTGATGTTTGGATAAATTATAAAAGAAAATAATAACATTCTTGCTTGAAAAAAACCAAAAAGAGTAAAGAAAACGTATCATTTTAACCTATTTACTAACCCACCTCATGTTAAGATGGGATCTAAATGTCTTTTCCTATTTTTATTTATTTATTTATTTATTTTTTTTTTGGGGAGTTAGGTAGACAACTCACGTGCATCCACATAAATTTGCCCACTTGAATTTGGAACCTTTCACTTCCTTTGGGAAAGGGACCAGTGGGGGGTGTAGTACAGTTAATTTAAGGTAATGAGCCGGAATATTATGTACAATTTTAGTTGTTGTCTCCACATTTGAGAATGACTTCTTTTCTTACTCTAAACTCTTAAACATCGTTAGACATCTGATCCATGACCTTTGATTGGGTCACATAAATAGTATTTCGTACTGATTTTGAGTCATGTACGCAAATGGTTAGACAAAGGATTTAAAATTTAGTACACATCAGACTAAATTTATATAAATAAAAAATAATATCATCCTTAATAAATATTTAATAAAATTATACATAAATACATTCAAAAGACACTAATTATCATTATACCTAAATTGTTATTGATGGAGAGCACTCTTATCAATTTATCTTATTAATTTACAGCAGAGCAACCAGTTTGCATGAATCACTTCATCTCATGATTCACATTAGTACCTGTAGTCTGAATTATTTGTTACCTGTACTTACTTTACTCTCTCCTGAGGCATACACAGTTATATACATATACATTCAAATATTATTCAATCTTTCACATTTTAAAGGTGACCCACTCAATTATTGTATGTTATTGAACATCCATTTTATAATTAAATAATTTGGATTTCCCATGTGGGTGAGCTGGCATGTTTGAGTTATGTAATTAATTATTATGCCATGCTTTTAATTTTTAAAGTTGCTGGTAAGATATCAGATGATGATAAAGAAAGCCGTTATCGAACATAGCACACAAGCGAAATTAATACTCACTGCAGGCCATAAATAATATAATTAATTAATGAGTGAGTGTCTGGTTTAAAACCCGAAATACGCACTAATAACCAAATCTTTTAATCTTGTTCATGTTCACATAGCAAAATTCAATACTCATTGCAGGTCATAAATGGATAATTAATTAGTTTAATTAATTATATATATATATATATATATATATATATATATTTATTTATTTATTTATAAACAATTTTTTAACTAAGAAAACAATAAACTGATTTTGAGATAATTTGAAGTTTTTTTTGTTTGCTTGAAATTTTTCTGAATTTGACCCTTTTTTTTTTTTTTTTTTTTTTTCTAAGAGGAAATTTGTATAATTCTCTTTAAATTGTTTTCATTTTACAAATTTTTTTAATTAAATATCTAATCTGATCTGTGATAATGATAATTTAATGTACTCTAAGAATGTATTAGTTAATAATGATTTAAATAAATTAATTAAATTTTTCTGTATTGGGTTAGGGTTAAAAGATAAATAAATAATATTACTTATAAAAATAAAAATAATAATGGATAATTTAAAATTTCAATCCACGGATCTGATCCGTGGAATGACGGATTAAATTTTTTTTAGTCCGTTGGGAGTGGATTAGAATCGGATTGATGGCTAATCCGATCCGATCCGTGGCCACCCCTACCTTAAAGTATACTCTGCGTAACACTTTTACTCCATATTTGAAAAAGTGTACAAAAAACATCCCTAATCTTTTCACATTGTACAAAAATATCCGCTCTAATATAAATTAATGCTATAATACCTGATTTGCCTTTTGCTCTTCCGAAAAAATGTCAAATGGGGTATATATACTACTAATCTCATACTATGTGGGTGTTATCCACACATTACCTTATATATATTTTTTAAAACTTTTTTCTTTATATATATCTCTAAACATTTTTTTTTTTTTAACTTTGAGAATTTGTAGAACAATAATTCGAATTTTTTGATATTCCAGTTTACTCTTTTCTATTAATTTTTTTTTCTTTTTTCTTTATATATATCTCTAAACATTTTTTTTAAAAAAACTTTGAGAATTTGTAGAACAAGAATTTGAATTTTTTGAGATTCCAATTTATTCTTTTCTATTAATTTTTTTTTCTTTTTTTTTTTTGTACCAATACTGTTAAAAAAAAAAATCCCAATATCAGTATGCATTAGTTTTCAGAGTTTTGAAAAATTTTATTTTCTTTAATTTGCACTTTATATATATTTTTTCTATTTTTATTTTTACTTTTCTTTTATACTTTTAATTTTATTTTTATCTTTACTTGTCCATTGTAGGTATTCTCCAATAATGTCATTTTCGATCATTTTATAAAATTATTTATTTTTATATATTTTATAAAATGGTTCAGTAAGAGTAATTTAGTTAACTTAAGGGTTTAAATTTGATAGAGAGACCTATTTGCACCAGATTGAAACTTTAGGGATATTTTTTGCACAAGATGGGGCATCCTCCAATTGTGTTATTTTCGGTCATTTTACAAATTTTTTATTTTTATATATTTTATAAAATGGTTTAATAAGGGTAATTTAATCAACTTAAGTTTTAAAATTGTTAGAGGGACCTATTTGCATCAAATTAAAACTTTAGGGGTGTTTTTTTACACATGAAGTGTGTGACATGCACTATAAGCATATTTTAAGAATGTTTTATACACTTAACCCACTAAATAATTGTTTCTTATTTTGCCGTAATTTAAATATTTAGTATCAAAATGTAAGAAAGATGATTGAGAAAAAAATGAAGAGAATGAGAGAGAGAGATAGAGAGAGAGTGGGAGAGAGTAAAGTATAGATTTTTAAAAGATATATACCAAAATTACCAATCCATTTTTCAAGAAAAAAATATGAAAAGAAAGGGGATGAGGGAAAAATAGTAATAAGAGGGAGAGTTTAGAGGGGAGAGAGAGGAAGGAAGATATTATGGTGGACAGTAAAGAAGAAAGCATCTTTCATCCTCTTTTGATTTTTGATTTTTCCCCTTCTTTTGTCCCTCAAAATTCAGAGCCTTTTTTTTTTTTTTTTGTACCCTCTTTTTAATATTTACAATTACAACAGTAAAATCACTCAATACTTTCATTTTTCTAGCTTATTTCCTTTATACTTGAAAGAAGTAATTGGCAAAAAAAAATATATATATTTATTTATTTATTTTTCCCTTTGTGAACATCAAGACTTTCAATGTTGATTCGTACTTCTAAATATAAATTATTTTATATAAATTATTTTCATCATGCTCACAACAAACTTGTGATACGCGTCTTTCCAATTTATTTATATTTTTTAACATTTTAACTACTCCAAATATATATATATATATTTCTTATAGAAAGTAAATCACATAATCAACATTCACCTCACCCGATTACATATTTGGTGTAATAGAATAAATTAGGATTTACTTAATATATATATAATTTTATTGAATATAAAACTAAATATAAGGACAAAATTATTATTTATCATTATAAACGGACCAGATAACTTTTCTCTATCCTCACTCTATAATTATGCAGGTTTTCAATCATAACCATTCCCGTCCCAAATTTTTTACCCACCCTCATAACAGTTCTAAATAGGTCGGAATAAAACGAGTGCCCGATTCGCATGGTATTTTGCCATCCCTACTGGTGTGGCCACTCAATCAACATCCACCATTTTACTTTTCTTTTACCACTTTCACTAAACATATACAATCAAGTAAGAATTTATATTTGTTTTTTATTTTTTATTTTTTATTTTTTTATATTTATGAAAAAACACACTCTAAATTAAGCAAGTACTTTGGACAGCCCAAGAAAAGGAATGACAGCTACTAATAACAATGGCCTACATTCCGCCACCTCATTCACGACTCATAATTATTCCTGGGACCGTCTATAGAGGATCACAATCTCATGATCCAACCCTCTAACGACCAGTGAAGTCTCTCCATTTCTGAAGTCAAGACATTTTAGTGAGAGAAAAAGTTCAGAGGGAGAGAGAGAATTGCAGGTGAAATAAATCCTTTCATTGAATGCACTCAACGACGCAAAAGTGATAGAATTCAATTTCTGGCAGCTAACATGGTCCCATTTTTCGGGGTAAGTGTTTGCCTAATTTGTCTTGGTATTCACTATTCACTATTCACATTCTCTCTTCTTTGCAGTGCTTAAATTCAAATTCCACGTATCTAACACTTGAATCAATCAATTAGAAATACACCCATTAAAGAACTCTCTCCTTTCATTCCTTCCATCAAATTCATTGATTTTATCTGATACCAATCTCCCAATATCATCACATAATCTCTGTCGGTGTCATTTATATCACATTTTGTTACTTTCTGGCTACACATATATTATATATAGAAGAAGATTGTGATAACTTTGGATCTCCAGTGGAGATTCAAAGAAAGAAAATATATAATGGATGGTTTCATTGCAGATGAAGATGGAGAGAAAGTGGGTAGGAGAGAAAATGGAGAGCTTTGTGCTAGTTCACATGTTCATGGCCAGCACAGGCGCTGTAGGAGGTGCATTTCTCAGCTTGTTGTTTATTTCAATTTTTACTAGTTAATCATAGAGTGAAATGCAAAACTTGAATTATACAAGGGTTTGGATTTTTTTACACTCTTATGTTTTTCTATTTAGGTTGGAGTGAATAATCATAGAATGGGATATGTAGATGCAAATAGACATTAATTTGAGAAGTTTAAAGATTTTTTTGAAATATTTTATTTGGGTTTCTGAATCCTTGTTGCATCAATATGTATTTTATGTCTATTTGTTATAGCACACACCATGATTATAATTCACGGCTTCGCTTTCACTTTTCTCTCTTTAGAGTTGTGTTGTCACTAATATAATTTACAATATGCTTTGTTTTCGTTTTTCTGTTTCTAGTACCTTGTAAATAGAGTGCTGTAATGAGCTACCTGAAGGTTCACTGTTAAAAGTTTGAGTTATTTGGGCTTAATTTGTTGGTGAATATCACAATTGAAACTTGTGATTGAGTGTGTGTAAAAATAAAATCCAGGAATCATGAGTAGAGTTATCAGGGGGACTGGTGTGGGGAGGTCATTGTGTATTCAGGTGATGAGCAGGTTGTGTATAGGAAGCATACAGTTGTTAGAAAGCAATTTATAGTCCACATGATTTTCTTCATTTGGTTGTTAGGTCTTTGTTATAGTTCTGGTCTCGTGAGTTTCCTTCTGATTTTCCAAGGTTGTGAAGGAAGACACAATGACCCATCTTTTGATTGAAGATGGTCCCAGATAGGTTTTAATGGAAAATGAACTTTTTAACTGAGTGAGGCTGTTTTGGATTTCCTGTAGTTTCAATGTCTACTGAGCACTTGTGTTATTTGTAAAACCAATTGCATCGTAGTATCCTCTCTCTCTATCTTTTTCTTTTTCTTTTTCCTTGGTAACACTCTTAGTAGATCTTTTCTTTTCCTTTCAGTGCTTCTGACAGGAACTCAGGTCTTTCGAGAGGTAGAGTTTCACATTTGGGACGGAACAACTTGAATGAAACACATGTATGTATGATCATGAATCTTATTACTTGATGTCAGTTTGTTGCCTCTTGTGGTACTCTTTCATGCAAGTTGATGCTACAACTTTGGGATACCAACATTTTCTAGCTTTATATTATTTATTTTATAATGACGACGGTGCATTGGATAACAATGGAATTTACCCATTTCTTGTTACGGTTGTGTCTAACAGGAATTTTCACCTCTGAAAAGGACTTGTGGAGGAGCACGGAGTCCACTTCAGGAATACTCCAATGCTAACATGGATACGTCTATCCATCGCGTTTCTTTGGAAAAAGATGTAATCTTGGAATTGGATATCTGTTTTTCGTTTCATTGAGATATAATCTTACATGAATTTGTTTATATATGTGTTTTTTCATTATTCCATACTTAAAAATTGGTTGCAAATAAGTTGTATACATTGAGTATATTGGTGGGTTGGGGCCTTTTCTTTAGGAGGTGGACATGCGTGGTAGAATGTTTGGTGAATACATTCTGGATGAGAGTGGACCAGTTCAGAAAGAGAGGTGGAGGAGTGAAGCAAGAGGGGTAATGGTAGTGACTGCTAAGAATTGTAAATTCTAGCCCGAAGGGTGAAAATCTGGAGCTTATAGTGTTCAATTCATTAGTTTGCTAGCATTCACCCACTAAAGAGGGATACTGGATGTATTAAAGGGGTGCTTAGCTAAGGGGTCCACATGGCCCATTCCAAACCATGGTGTTGCCAAGTGTCATCCCCATGAGGCATACATAAACATGAGCTGTGAAGACGAGGCCTATGCTTGCAGCACCATACGTCCCTAAGAGCACCTTTCCACTCTCATTCTGTACAAAGTGTGCTCTGCTCCCCCGTGTACAGCCTAGAATAAGAAGTCACCTTAGCCCGCCGTTGAACTCTAGCTGCCACCCCAGGAACCTCCAAACATCTCAATCACCATGACATAAGTGCAGAAACATGCTGTCATAAGCACTTGACCACTCCTTCAAGGAAGGCTTCTGTGAGCCCTGCCTCTGGCCTCTGGCAGGTGTAGAGTTTCAGGGTGTTCTTTCTTTAACTTCCACTACTTAGGATAGTGATGGCTTCTGGAATTGAGCGAACAGATCTAGGTATTGCCATGCCCAGAGGCATGATTTAGGAGTTCGCCCTTTGGGGAATATTGACTGGCCAGAGTTCCATGTGGCTGTCTTGCGGTTGATGCATGACTCTCAAGAGCATTCCATGTGTCAGAAATGTCATTATGTTACCACATATCAAGGTTACCCATTGAGGTCCTCATTAATTGAGGGTGCTGGGAGGGGTAGATTGGATACAGAGTCTTTGTTATCATTTGCTCTAAGTAGCTGCTCTCAGAATTCGAACCCGCATTCTCACACACTCGACAGAACTTTTATGGCTGTACCAAGCAATGGTCCCTAGGTCACAGCATGGAGAGAGAGAGAGAGAGAGAGAGAGAGAGCACTTTTAGTCGCTGTCCGCATCACTTAATGGGGTCTTCAGTGTTCCTCAAAAAATTATTGTTTTGGTGTTCTCTATGTTAATTTGCATATAAATGGGAAAGTGATTGATTCTTCCAAAGAGATGTTAGCACATTGATTCTGCCTTGAATTTGTTTTCATTGTTTTATTGATTCTTTGTCGAGATCATGCAATCATGCACAAGTTGTATAATAAGCTTCGTGGAAGCATTTAATTTTTTTTGGAAGCAAAATAATGATAGATATTCTGTATGAACCCATAGAAAGTATTGAGTTTAAACTGGAAAATATGAGTCACAATGAATGGAAAAGGCCCACTCGATAGTAGTTTCTTTTCATCATTTATCCATAGAGACTTTGGCATATTCTCCATGGGAGAATTAGAGGAACTTCAGAAAAAGAAAAAAAATTTACTCTGGTAACTTCCTACTTTCACTTTGGGGAATGCTACGCCAAAAACTTTTTCCGAGTCCATTTTAGGGGCTTTAAACAGCTGGAAGTGTTATTTTCCCCCTAACAACCCCAATGGTGAATCAGAGTAGAGGGTGACCCTCGTTCACGCCCAATTATCCCCATATAGATAGTGTTCTGGATCCAAGTGATTCAGTCAGTAGGAATGTCAGTAAGAAATTCAAGTGCCTCTCCTGCAGGCCGAAACATGTTCTCCGAATAGATGCAGCTCGTCCAACTGGAATTGGCTTCAATCAAGATTGCCTCGGTTTCTGTGGCACATGAGAAATTGACCTAACATATTTTTAATCGAAATCCCAATCAAAGAAAAGTTCTACCAAGGTCAGGATCTGAAAGAGAAGATTCACTTTCCGAAATTCCAAGTGACATGATTCCTTCAAAAGTTAAAGTTAAACGATCGAAGTTTCCTTCAGGTTCAGTTGAAGAGATCGAAGCGAAGTCATCAAGTCAACCGTTTGTATGGTCTCTCCTAAGACTGAGCTTTTCCAAATGAACTGAACCTTGATACCACATTCATCAAAGAGATACAGCCATCTCTCTAGGTTGCACAATCCCTTTAGATCTTCTACCATTCGACCAGATCTTCTAGTTTCTATTCTAATTTTCTGGCTTCAAGCAACTTTACAAGTAAGGGAAAAGCCTTAATTAATATTCTCAATGAAGTGAAAGGCTTTAACTTTAGAGTTCAATCTAGTTTTCATCATTGTTGATAGAAAGAAGGGAGTGTTTCAATTTCCTTTTTTGTTGACCAAATCCCATCTTTCTCAGTTACATGCCTTTATTTGTCCCTTTTGTGTCGGCATTTTGGAAGTCACTATTAAAATCGTTTTTCTGGCTATCTGAAGCTCCGCCCGTAACTAAAGAATTCGACCTGGTTTAACAACGTATACCCAATATTTGGGAGATCCTTTCCCAGAATATATACGTGTTTTTATAGGTCTTACTCTCCATCTTTTTCCACCATGACGTGCATATCGTGTCATTGCTCGTTCAGTTTTGGTATATAGCAGTGGACTTTTCAATTCTACAGACTGAATCAATTCTGGTGATATGTTGCCGGTTTTTGTGCTTCTTAATTTGTCTTTGACAAATGATTTTACTGAAATTATTATGGATATTTGGGATATCTGTAATTATGAGTTCTTACAAACTTTAATCCCCTGGCACAATATGTAATACACACAAATTATCCTCATGCACTTTGATGCTTAGCATAAAAAAATGCTCTAACAGGATATGCATCTTCTCTATACTGAATCTTGCTGAGAGTTTGCACATACATGGACGATGCTCCATGCTCTGTCTTTTCTGTAATGACAAAACCCCAAACTAATCAAGTATATTATTTTCTAGACTGGTGTTCACCTACAAAATTAACTTTGCTATAAAAATATCTTACATTCCTTATACAAATGATGTATTAATTTGCAGATCGAGCAGCTGCAATCACGTTTACAGCAAGAGAAGTCCATGCGGATGATGCTTGACAAGGCGATGGGTCGTGCTTCTAGTACTTTATCTCCTGGGCATAGGCATTTTTCTGCTCAGGTAATTTTGGTTTAAGAGCTCCAATCTTATATTTAACTTTTGCGGAGTTGAACTTAGAGCAACCATTATGCTATTTGAAATATCTAGTATCATATAAAGAATTTCCGACAACATATGGTATTTGTCTATGCAGAAAACCTGAAATTTCATGTTTAGCATCCAGGTGATGCAATGCGGAATATAAAGATTACTTTTGATGCCAAACAAAATAAGCAGCCTCATCAAGTTGCTTAAATTCTAAACCATCCAATAAGTGGGTACCTGTTTTTATTTTATTTTAAACATTGAGTGGAAGTACAAAAAGGTACATTAATAGATGGACAGTTCCTTGCGCTGGGGGCGCCGGCATCCGGGATGCAGCAGCCTCGCTTGAGAAGGACAAGACCATCAGAGAGGAGGCAACAACCACAAGGAGTAGTGCACGATTGATGTTGAGCTCCATTGTCAAGGCTGGCGGCTGGGGCAGATCGATATATCCCAATAGATATGTATATATATTGGGGAGATCGAAGAAGAAGTTTAATTGGGAATGGAAATTAAAGTCTAGAGAAGGGCGTGTTCTTATAGAGGAAAATATTGCATGGCTTCTTGGCTATGCATGAAAATAGCTAGGGCTTTTAACTTAAATAGTCTTAAAATAGGTTAAAACCACGTGGCTCTTAATGTATGCTGACCAAAACAAGAAGTGTAATACCCTGATTTGAAAAGGATAGTCTCGGCATTTAATTATTTGTTTTAAATTGCATTTTTATTAATTATTTCATTACGTGTTTATTTGCTTATATGTTTTAATTGAATTAATTGTTTTTGTGTGCTTAAATATGTTTTAATTAATTTGTTATCTGATGTGCTTGCTTAATTGATGTGTTTGTCTAATGGGAATTATGTGTTAGATTAAATGATTTAAGTGTGTATTTTTTTATTTTTTATTTTTTATTTTAAAGAGGGATATGGATGGTAGTAATGGACCAAACAATTGGGTCGCATGGCCTACTTGGGTAGGAGTTGTTATAGGTACGAATATATACCCATATATGGATGGTTGTATATATATATATATATATATATATATATATATATATATATATATTTGTGTATATATGTATATAAGGATAGAGTATTATTAGTATTATTAATTATTTATTATTACTGGTAATGATAGTAATGTTAGGATAGTAAGTTATATATATATAATTATAAATCATATAGTATAGTTATATGTATATGTCATCACGTACAGACCTAAAGTATATATATGAGTATTGTTTTATTTCTTTCCTTTATTATTAGAATTAGGTTACAATTGGGATTAGGGTTATTTTAGGTTACAGAGGGTTTACAGAGAGAGAAACTGAGAGAGGAAAAGAGAGGTTGGCCAAGGAGTTCAAGGCCGGACCAAGGGGGAAGGTGAGAAGGCTGTTCGTGGGTTGAACCAGGATCAACAGAAGTCTTGACGGCATTTAGAGATCGCCGGAAAACCTAGGAAGGAGACTCTTAAAGGTTTCAAACCGAAACCTAAGGCAAGTTCTTCTCCTACCCTCTCCCTTTGATTTGTGTTTCTATACATGCCTAGGAGATTCCAGGATACTTAAATAATATAATTAAACAATTATGCATGTTTGAATCGGATTAGAACAAAGGATTTCATAGTTTTATTCACCTGTTCTTGTTTTGTTTATTTTTGGATTTACGTTGCATGATTTGTTGTTTAAGTTTGATCTTTACATGTTAGGACATCTAAAATAAATTATTATAGGAGTATGGGACTTAGATCGAAGGTTAGAATTCTTATCAATGGAGGTTGGACGGAAAAATAGAGGAGTTATAGGAGGAAGTAGTCGACTATATTGAATGGCATAGTAGACTACGCATAGTCGACTATATTGAAGGGCACATTGAAGTAGTTGTTGACTGTGTACAGTAGAATATTTTGAGGGCACAGTAGACTATGTTGAGGGTGGTTTTAGCTGTGATTTGGGTTTCTTGGTTACTTTGCCCATAATGTGTATTTTTCCATTTTAATTGCTTTAAATGATTTAAATGGACATAGAAAAATCCCAGAATGCATAATCTACCGTAATATGCTATGGACTTGAACAACATGAAATTTTAAAATAATTTTGCATACTATTATTGAATATGGGTGTTTTAAATTTCTTACTTTTGTTCTAGCAATTTTCTATATATGGTTATAAAATTGTAATCATGTATCAGCAGTATAGTATACTCAGTTAATTATCTGATTTTTATTATGCATATTATTCGGATTTAATTGATGTATTATTTTAATTATTTCATCAATTATTGGATCGTATGTATGTGATGCACCAGTATGGAATGGTGGCATCTTAGGGACGGATTAATTGATAAAAGTTAAGTCCTACCTATTTGGATTTATAAGGGAACAAATTAACTAGAAAGTTAAGTCCTCCTTATTTTCATGTCAGGCCATTAAATCCAGATTATGAATTATGTTTGTTCTCCTATTTGGAGACCCTCTCTCAATTGAAGGCATATCTTCATATCTCTTTGAACAGAAGATGAGTAAGAAACTAAATACTTCCCTTAAAGTATTTGGGTTACTCCGGTTCCAAACTCCTACCAATTTGATCTTATAGAATATGAATCTTCTTCGATACCCACAAAATCTTCTTGCTATACTCTGTTGAATTCTGACAATTGCAATCACACTATGTTTTTTTATTATATAAGTTCATATTATTTTGCTTCATGGCTTTCTTATTTTTCTTAATGAGCCACAAATGTGGTGAGTTTGGTGGAAAGCAACTCTAAAAAGTTCTGGTTCATTGTAGACAAAAGAGTTAATAGCTGAGATTGAGTTGCTAGAAGAAGAGGTTGCAAATCGAGAGCAACATGTTCTCACTCTCTACAGGAGCATTTTTGAACATTGTGCTAGCCGGCCACCTTCTGCGCAAAGCTCGGGCATGGCTTCTCCGGCCCATACAAAGAATGAATCGCGGAAACACCCAAGTATAATTTCAAGTGCTTTTTGTTCCTCAAAGAAGTTCCCTCTGCGGCCTTTCCAAACTCTGGCTTCTATAAATGACTTGGGGAAAAGAACCTTGTTATTGCAGTCGAAGACAAGACATGCTTCGTTGTCGGGCAGCAAGACTAACATCCACTTTGAGAAGACTTTTTCAGACCATGTTAAGGTACTTTATTTCTTCTTTTATCATGGTTGTATAGTTATTTGCCTTAAGCTGTTCTCTAATTTTTTGTGGTTTTCTTTCGGTATACTCTTTTATTTCTAATCTTTTGTATAATTGATTTATCATCTTGAATATAAATCTTTTGATGATGTGTCATGTATGGTGGTTTTTTTGTTTCTTCTAAATTTAAATTTAACAAAACTTTTTGATACTTAAATTTAACAAAACTGAATAAATTCCTTAGTTCTGCATTGCTATTTTTCTGTCACGCTATATTAATGCACGAGTGTTCAAAGCATGACCTAAAACTTTTGCCAGTATTAACTAAAGACTAGTTCACACTAACTTCAACATTCGAAACTCAATTTAAGTAAAAAATTAACCCAATAAATTTGAGAATTACAAAATCCATCAGACTAGTAGTAACTCCCAAAAGGAAATGATAAAAGCAGTAATTTTCAATTCTATGATCAAACTATTTAGATTACTGATCACTGTGAGCGCATTAGAATGACTCTTCTGGACGTGGCCTATCACTTAAACAGCTTGCATAGGACGGGCATACTTCACAGATTAGGGATAGTCTATATATCCTTCATGAGCACATGCCTCAAGTCAATTACGGTTTTTAAACATCACAAAGAGATAGAATGATTCCATTGTGTTTTGATAGCATTTTAAAAACCCAATTCCATTTGGATACTTCTGAATGAAATGGTTTTTTTGTGTGTGTGAATATCCACAGGATTCTTTTAGGATTTAGGAAATGATTTTGCTTCTAATGGTAAGAACTATTTATGATGACCCCATCTCATGCAATACTTATAATTGTTTAATTTTTGGTAAGAATTTCGTGGTAATAGATGGACCTGTTTCTTTGAATGCTATGGGAAAACAAAGCAGATTGTTCTTTTTCATGAAATGTTTGAACACTCTTCTAATGGGTTTCTTCCATTTACTGAAGCTTATTTTTGGTTTGCATTGCTAGACTGATAAAAACTAAAAAGAGACATTTCAATATCTGAACTATCTCATTTCAATTTTTTGTAACAGGTTGAAGAAAAGGTAACAACTATGAAAAGAACTCCTGTACTACGAACTCTTAAAGACCATCTCTGCCAGTGCCCAAGCAAGTTGTCTGAGGAAATGGTCAGGTGTATGGCTGCAGTATATTGCTGGCTTCGTAGCACGACCCCTGCAAATCTAGAACAAAATCGATCGCCTTTATTGTCAAGGTCTTCCACCAATGTTGTACTTCCTCAACGTGGTACTGGAGAGGAACGGAGCTGGTCTTGCAAATCCACGGTTGAAATATCTTCTATTTCAACTGACAAAAACCACTTCTCTTGTGCTTCTTATGCCATTAACAACTACAGGTGAATTCACCAACCCCTGCAAAAGAAGAGGTGGAGAAGAGAGTAAAAATAAAGAGGAGGTTTTTTTTCAGTCCTTTGTTTAGAGTAACTTAAAATTTTCATCAGATGCAATGTGGAGAAGTTTCACTTGAAATCCTGTGTGTCTTCTCCTTGTGTTCGTATTGTAATTGGGGCAAGTTTCACTTAAAATCCTCTCATTTTCCTTGTGTTCATATTGCATAATCCATTTGAATCCAAATCCAAGTTGCAAGTTCAAACGGATTTGTACTATTCTAGATTACATTCATTTTTCGAATGTTCTCCCCCCTCCCTCTTCTTCCAGAAAGAAAACCTCCTGACTGGGAAAGAACTATAAGAAAACAAAAAAATTGAAATCCTAATGTTGCTTAAAATATGTAAGGATATTAGAACTTAGTGTCAACAAATTTGTTAACAAAAGTCAGTCTGTGATTTTTACTTTTGTAGCATATATTCAAAAGTTGGTTTAGCTAGTTAGGGCTAGAATTTACCTTGGATCCATGAAAGATATTTATCACTATCTCCCTGTAGAGACCAGCCATACTGTTCTAAACCCTAGACTCTCTCTATCTTTCCCTCAGAGAAACGTGCATGAGGATACTAGAACTTTACATATGCTGTAGTATTGAATTAACATCTCTCTTCTTTTCCTGATTCAGAGTTCTAGTGGAACAACTGGAAAGGGTGAATGTGAGTCAGATGGAAAACAACGCCCGGACTGCATTTTGGATCAACATTTACAATTCCCTGGTTATGCATGTAAAGATCACCTAACTGATAAATAGTTTGCTTTCCCAATTCATAGATCTCTTCTTAATTTATCTTCTTTGACTCATGCAGGCATATTTAGCATATGGAATCCCACACAGCTCTTTGAGAAGGTTAGCCTTTTTTCACAAGGTAGTGCACTTCTTCATGTGAAATCCATTTAAAGGAACTCTTTCTTTTTAAGTTTCTGCATATCATTTATTTTGCATGATATATGTTATCTAGTGCTTGACTGGCCGCGGGTGAAGAGAATTTCTATACACTTAAGAGAAGTTTGTTCTTTTTCAATACTGTGCCGTACTCTGTTACAACAATCGTAGCGAACCAAGAGCAAATCACAAATCACGAAAGAAAAGTAAACACACCACACACAAAGATTTACATGGTTCGACACAAGTTGTGCCTACATCCACAGTGAAGATCCAGCAAAAGGTTTCACTATGTGAAAATTAAGGAGATTTCAAGTTTGAGCTCCCAAACCCTAAGCGCCCTTATGTACTGGGCTACAAGAGAGTACTAAACAGGGTCCACAATCTGCAAGCCAAAAAACAGGCCATATAATTGGGTCAAAACCAGGTCACAAACACGACCTGGGCCAAATTCGGAGCACAACATCACACTATCATTAGAACTGAAGTAAAACAACAAGAGAGAGAGAGAGAGAGAGAGAACTTCTGGAATGTAACATAAAGCTGATAACACTCTTAACTAGACTATCATAAATTCTGTCCATCAAGGTTCGTGTCTAGTGTTGCAACTACCAGGGTTTTTGTTATACATGTTTATAATAAATTAAGTCAAATTAAATTGACTGAAATCTGGGTGTGGGGTTTCTCTTTCTTTTATTTGCATTTATCAGCACTTTGACTAGAACATCTTTTGCTGCTTCTTTTTTCTGAATGATTCTCATTCTTTTTCACTTACCAAAAAAGAAAAGAAAAGAAAAGAAAAGATATTCTTTTTCGTATACTTCATCTTAAATATCTTTTCTTTTCTCCCTTATTTCCCCATTCTTGAACCCTGTTCTCCTGCCCACCATGACATGGAACTGACAACAATTATTTGAGGCAACATGAGCAAAAGATCTCAAATTTCATTTCTAAAGAAATCCTCAATTCCATTTTTTCATGCTTTTAACAATGTATCACATTAGCATCACTGATATGCATGTTTTGATCCAAAACTCATGATTCAGAGTTTTTCCCATCCTTCTGTTTTCCCTATTTTTCTGCATATTCATTAATAAATAATTGATGGGTTTCTCTGTTATAGTGCAGGCTGCTTACAACATCACTAGCCATGTCATTAGTGCAAATGCCATAGAGCAGTCAATATTTTGCTTCCGTACACCCCGAATTGGACGGGTACTGCCTTGCTTTCCTTTGAAACACGCACACACCGGCAATTATTGGATGAACCAACTTATTTTTACAAACAAGTATTGAATGGGTACGGTTGCCTCCTATAAGCTGGTCTCTGTTTTTGACCTGCTTATAGGTTTGTTTCGTGTGGCCACTTGATTAGCATTTGAATGACATGTTGTGGGTTGTGTGGTTGAGGGGAAGGTTTAAATGAGGAAAGGCTTGCAGTGGATACTTAGGCACCCAGAGTTGAAGCAAACTTGCAAACTTAATCATGGTTAGAAGGGGGAATATTGGTTACATGTTCATGTTTGTTTAGACATAAGAAATACGTGATTCTTTAATATAGTGCAAAATTAAAAACTATATTTTAACGTAATAGTTTTTCAATGAGGGGAAGGTTTAAATGAGGAAAGGCTTGCAGTGGATAAGAAATACGTGATTCTTTAATATAGTGCAAAATTAAAAACTATATTTTAACGTAATAGTTTTTCAATGAGATGGATGAATGGGTGGGCCATGTGTATAACTAATACAAAGGGGATGCCCCTATCTAAACCCATGTGTTCAAACTTGGCAGCCAAGCTTTTTCTTGGTGTAACATTCAATCATATGGCCTTCGTTGTTTTATCAGTTATATGATGCTCACTTGACTTTCAATTTAAGTTCCACTGATTATAACTATTAATAGCACATTTTTTCAACCCATATTTGTGTCAGAAAAAAGAAAAAGAAAAAAGATATAATGATTCTCATTCTAGTTTGTAGCGAAAATCGATGGTCAAATATACCAAAAAGCGAATAGTTTAATTGCTTAAGCTCGGGCTTTTACACAGAGGTAAAAAAAGATTAGAGATAATGTTGCTCATGGAATTAAAGGAAGCTTGGTGGAGTGAAGGAGTATTTATGGCATATTATATAACTAATGTATATCTCTAAAAGCTAAAATTTAATAAAACAATTATTTGACCTGTCAGACTATACTTATTGGACAATGTTGGCTGCTAAGAAATAACATGTTCAAAATATGAGCATAGTTGAATTAATACATATGTAATGTTGACAGCAGCTTTCGCTGGAGAGAAATGAATGATTAAAAAAAGATAGTTTGGTCATATGTAGGAAAGACCAATAACTATACCAGTGGGGAAAAATTTTCAATCCGTATTTCTTAACCAAACCGCTCATTGCGGATTGCTAATTTTTAAAACCATCACCAAACCATTAAATCAAAAAACCAAACTGAACCACACGGATCGGATTGGTTCGGATCGGTTTGACGGATTAGCGGATTATTTGAACACCCCTAGGGAAAATGACATAGTCAACATCAGGGGTAAAAGGGAAGGGAAAACCAAAATAATAGTGGTCGAGTTTATAAAAAAAGAGAGTATTAATTCAAAAAAGTTTGGATAAGACTTTGCTGTTGTCGGGTTGTGTTGGGTGATTCCCATTCTCATTTTTTTCCCTTAAACTGGTTTTGCTTGAATTTTACAGTGGCTTGAGACCATCCTTTCTACTGCCATGAGGAAAAAATCTGGGGAAGAAAGACAACTGATCTGCTCAAAATTCGGTCTACCAGATCCACAACCCCTTATTTGCTTTGCCCTTTGCACTGGAGCTTTTTCTGATCCCATGGTAACTCCTTGCTTCTATTACTGTTCTATTATTATTATTATTATTTTCTACATCATGCTTCAGCTAAATATCATGACTTAAAAACTATTCCTTCTCAGCTTAATATCATTATGGGCAATTTAGGGCATCTAAAATACCGCGAATCCCTAATGAATCTAATGATCCCAAGAATCTGTTTCTTTTCCTTCAATTTAATTTTAGAGAAATACAATTTAGGGTCTCTAAAAAATGACATCTGCACATTACTTGGGTTTGATGATGTCTGTATTATTTTACCAAGTCTTTTCCTGTTTTGATTGGGAATGGCGGACTGATTCTGTTTCCATGGAATGGTCCCTACACTTCCTAAAACAATTTGGAAGGTTGAATTGAGGTGGGTTTTATAAGCAGCCTCAAGGAAAATGACCACCACTGGCTACCAGAATGACTTTTGTATAATGGTCTACTTCAGAGGTATTTAGGAGGGGGGTTAAAGGATGAAGGTGAAATTGGAAATGCGATTTCTGCTTAATGTTATTATTCAACATCCTACTTGAGCTTCTTTCAACTTTATCTTCCCTGATGGCTCTTGGTTACTGCTGCTTCTTTTACTTATTTGATTATGTGATTGCTTTATTAAATTTAAATTTAATCCAACAACTCTAATATAGGAGGCTTCTCTTGTATACATCACAAGTACTTGTAGGTTACAGTGTTGCACCCTCCTTTTCTTGGCGCTCTGCACTGGATTTATTTATAAGTGTATTTAGACATTAAAACCATACACAGTTGATTAAACAAATTGCTTATTTGAATTTTTGTAGTTAAAAGTCTACACGGCATCCAATGTTAAAGAAGAACTAGAAGTAGCAAAAAGGGAGTTCCTCCAAGCAAATGTGGTTGTTAAGAAGTCCAAGAAAGTGTTTCTACCAAAGATGCTCGAAAGATTTGCAAGGGAAGCTTCTATTGCATCGGATGATCTTCTCAAGTGGGTTACTGAAAATGTTGATAAGAAACTCCATGATTCAATACGGAAATGCATTGATCACAAAACCAATAGGAAGGCATCGCAGATCATAGAATGGGTGCCTTACAGTTCAAGGTTCCGGTATGTGCTTTCAAAAGATCTTACAGAAAAGCCATGGTGGGTGTGAAAAATGTTCATCCCGAATCAGTCTTGTTAGGAATCATGAAGTGTTGTTGCTTGGATAGTTGAGCTTAAAAAAATTAAAAATTAAAAATTAAAAAATTTGAATTTTTGTATTTCAAATGCAGTTGTGACCTTAACCCTGTACAATCGAGTTTGTAGCTGATTTATGATGCACTTTTGGGTCATGTAATATAAAGTTACTTTTGTTGGGACTGCTGTGATTTAAATAATGTAGTGCTGTGATGAGTGCAGTTGGATTTTGGTTTAATTTATTTTTAATTTTTTTGTTTCTGCAACAATCCAAATTTATGTTAAGGTGCCAAGATCAACAATTTTCTCTGTTGACATGACCAATCTCGCCCTTGAATTTTGACAAATAGTTTTGGATAAACAACTTTATTCGATCTTCTTCTTTTTTTCTTTTTTCTTTTTTTTTTTTTTTTGTAGAGAGATGAAGGCATGTCTGAATCAAGATTCCAAACTTTCTTTTTGATCGAACAAGATAATCAATCTTCACGCATACATGGAATTTCATGTGTTCAAAGTCCATTTCACCCTTGAGTTTAAGTAATGTTTTCAATTCCGGGGCATCTAATTCAATTATAAAAAGTTTGATAGAAGAACACCCACTTTGATATTTTATAAATATCATGGTCATCTTTATTTATTTGTTTATTTCAAATTAATGAAGGTAACTAACATGAATTCTCATTTTCAACTCTATGTGGCTTAAAGTATTTAATGTTTTAAAATCATTTTTAATCATTTCATTTTATGTTAATTTTTGTCAACTTTGCCTTTTTCTCTTTAAGTTAGGTTAAAATAAATCAAATTTCTCTTATTTTATCACTAATATGCTTTATTCTTAATCTCTCCTTCACAATTTGTTTGATAAATTTATTTATTTTTAGTCACATCCACCTCAACATTTCTTATTTCAGTTCCATGAATTTGTTATTCTTATTTATTCAACACCTAACACTCCTCTCAATATAAAATAGCTGACCTAATGATCAATCTATAAATTCTCTTTTTAAATACTTGGTATTTTTCTAATAGATATGATATTGAACATCATGATTTTGAGTAAAACTATGGATTGCTAATATATTAAGTCATCACATAATGCAAATATTTTATTTAACTTGATATTTTTTCTAATATTGAACTTTTGAGTTCTGGAACAACTGTAAGGTGATATGCACTTCTTCTTTTTTCTTTTTCTTTTTTTTCAATAAATAACAAAAATATTCCAATACTTTATTCTATCTGAGTTAGGGATACATATCTCATTTTATTTTAAAAGTGGAGTCTATTATAGGAAGATATTGCAAATATATATCTCAATTTCTAAATGCCCATTTAAGTACTCTTTTATTTTAAATTATTTATGATCACCATAGTTTTTGTGAGGCTCCCATGAGACTATAGCGAATGGTAAAATAAGTGTCACAACCATGTGACAGTAACAAGGAAATAGATTAACTTGAAGGGGTTGGCTCTGTGTCAAGGTCACTTTGCTTTGTTTCTCATGAAATATCAAGTTCGATGTTTGATTTTTATTGAGTTTAGAATAGATAGATGTCCTTTCTGGATTTTGACGATTGAAGGCACCTCCTACTTAAATGGTCAAGAGGGCATAATTGCTGTAGAAGTTTTTTATTATTTCGGTTTCGTTTAATTTGCTAAATAGGAAAATTTATTCATGGTTTGCAGTTGCGTTATGATAACAATCGCGGTATAATGAACTCGAACGAGAGTATATGTGTAAATCAACCGAGCCAATCCGATTTATAAATATGTTTAACCGGATGGAATCCTTAAAAAGGGATTACAAGTGATAATTGAATTAGCATA
Organism: Cornus florida; assembly: GCF_030987335.1. Classification (NCBI taxonomy): domain Eukaryota; kingdom Viridiplantae; phylum Streptophyta; class Magnoliopsida; order Cornales; family Cornaceae; genus Cornus; species Cornus florida. The sequence goes on from NW_026775581.1 coordinate 89,747,128, forward strand.
AAAAATAATAATAATAAAAAATAAAAAATTCTAATGCGTATCCCAGTGAAAGATATTTATGTCTTCTTAAAATGTGAGATGCACAGAATTTAATTCCTACAAAACGTCAGTACTATTATTTTTTCCTTCACTGAAAGCTGTGGCTCTGTCTCTGTGTGTCTGACACGCCGAAGCCCTCTGTATCATCGCAGCGAGCGAACCCGCCTCTCTCATCGCCAAGTTCTCTTCCAAGCGGACATGGTGAAGTCTTCGTCTCTCTCTCTCTCTCTCTCTATATATATATATCTATGTCCCTCTTTTTGTCTGTATTAGGACTGAGATCCATGCTTTGCATTTAAATTGTACTCATTTACAGTTATATATATATTCTGTTTATTTTTTAAAGATGTTTTGTTTTTAAACCCCTAATCCATGTTTATTGTACTTCATATTACCCTGATCTTTCCCTCTTTTTTAAAAGCTCTGTTTGATATTTTAGTTTCTGATCTGCACATCCCTATTTTCAAAGAATTATGGTGTCTTTTTGTGCTATTTCATCGGATTATTTGTGTGCTTTCAAAGAATTATGCTGTCTTTTTGGCTATTTCATCAGATTATGTGTGTGCTTGATGTTGATATTGTTTAAACGATGATAGGATCATTCTATCTCCATGGACGAAAATCGAATTAGGAATATCATTGCTGAAGATGACAAGGATGGACTCGCTACCTTTTTAGAGAGTTCATTGGTGAAACTTTTGGCATGGATTTGTAAGTATCGGGCTGTACATTGTGGCTCTGCATTGCTCGAAGGAAAGACGGACCTGAAATTAAATCTTAATGTTCTGACCAACCAAGGAGCTTTTGTGCTGCATGAAGCAGCAGCTTCTTTATCTGCTCCCTTAATCGAATTATTTCTTCGCCATGGAGCTCAGGCTGACGTTCGATGCAAATCTCTTGACTCAGAGCACAATGGGTTGCTCCCTCTCCAAGTAGCACTCGAAAGAGTAAGGTAAAACTCAGTTATCAAATTTCTTGATCCTTTTATGTATATGCCTTATGAAATTCTATTTATTGTTCTAAAATTTCAATATTCATTGCATTTTTTTTCTTTTTATTCATGGTGTAGATATAATAAAAATCTCATCCTGTGGGATCGTCAAAAATCTATCTTCAAGTTGATCATCATACTTTGCCTTCCGGAAATGGTTTGTCTTTTATTAAAGTTTAGTTGCAGCTCACATGGTATACCTTTTATTATAATTTATAAATGTGTGACTGTTTTGTTTTTAAACCTGTGGCAGAAAGAAGCCTTGGAGGCTATTAGATTACTTGCATGTAACACAAAAATGATCAAGGAGGTATCTTACTATTACGCCACGAATTTCAAAGTCATTGAGCTGGCTGTTCTACTAATGGTAGCTGGCGATGAGATTCCGGATGCAAATCTACCAGGGAAAATGATTGCGGAGGCAAATCTACCTGGGGCTAGTCTTGCGGATGCAAATCTACCTCGCTAGTCTTGCGGATGCAAATCTACCTAAAAAAAAAGATTAAAGATTCAAATGGTTTCGATGGTTACGTTTTGGTTAATGTATTTGTCAGCCATCAGTCTCGAACTTTGTGCGCCATTAATTGAATTTCAGCTCGCAACATCAAGATGTGATTCGGGTGGAAAGGTTGAGGATTGGAGGAATGCAGTTGGTTCTGTACACTTGTTAATTGAATATTATGCCCGTGCTGGTGATGTTATTCAGGCGTATCTTCAATCAGAGCAAACTAATGTAAGCTGTAAATAATATTTGTTTATTTTACTTGGTGCTTGTTTATATTCTCCAAAGAGTAATGATAATTCAGGCCAAACAAACAAGGTTGACTTCATAACATCAATGCATCTTAGGATTGTGGTTTAGTCCAACCTATTTGGTTGGACGAAGTGACATTTTCTCTCTCCATAGTGGGAACGAAATACGACTCATCAGCTGATGCATTATAGCTCCTTGGATTGGTCTGACATTTTTTTTACCCCCCTTTTATTGTCCTGCAGAAGTTACTTTTGAAATCACTGTGGTTTCTGCTCTTTTATGATTCTACGTATTCATATATTAATTAGTATCGCTATATGCTTACAGGCATCAATAAAAGAGTTTGCCCGAAAAGTTGCTCTGGTGCTCAGAAAATCAGGCCACAAATTAACATCCGAAGACACTGATTTAAGCGACATAGGGGACCGGTATCTGTTTTGGTCTCCATTTATTTTTGGTTTTGTTTTTCTCATCCTTAATTAGGTTCCCGAAGGTAATAAACTCGTATCACCCATAAAACAATGAAAACACAAAAGATTAAATTTCTTGTAAGTGAACTAATTCTAGTGGATGTTACTTTGTTGTGACATGTACTATGTGATTGCAAAAGTTGGCCAACTGAGTTTTTGATAAACCCAAGTGTTCCCTTACGGGAGAAAAAAGAGCCAGGTATCATTGGTTGATTTTCTTCCTCTTCAAACACTCAAAGTTGCTTCATTTCATTTCGGTCCTTCCCAAAAAAAGGAGAACAGTAAAAAGAATTTATAGAAATATTTTTTTCCTTGTATAGAGGAGCCAACAGAACATAAATCTGCAAAGGAGGATGTTTCCATGCCATTGAACCCACATTCAAGCAAAAATGTAAGAAATTATAAAATTATTTTTGATGGCTCATTTTTCTTTACCCTTGTCCCTTTAGTTTACTCTTTTTCTTGATTTACTCTTTTAATTATTGTTTGACTTGTTTTCTCTGCGCTTTTATATCGCGCCATAATGAATGATTTGTTTATTTTTTTTGTTTTTAACTATTTTGTGTTGTTTATTTTGCAAAATATTGTTTTAAAGATGTTGAAAAAAAAGGGTTGATGCCGAATTATACCTATATCTTGATAAATTTCTTGACAACTATAGGTACTTTTTCTTGTCAAAGTCTTAGGTTACAAAAGTGTAATATAATATATTCTCTGCCAAAGAACAAAAGCTGTTTATTACCCTCTTCTTCTTATTTTTTTTTCTCCTTTTTAATGTATTGGGGCTATCAAGGAATTTGGTGTGTACTCTTCTTAGTTTTGAATTTTGGGTTGTTCATACAAATTGACATAACGCCTTTCTTTATCTCAAGCGGAAGACAACACATTTTGTGCCAGATTACTATTGGAGGCTGACCAGGGAAGGCATCAGACGTGGCTCTTCTGCTGTCCTACCATGGCATGCATTCGGGAATGAAAAAGTCAGTTTTCATTCTGGGTGTCTAAAAGCAACGGAAGTTCAAATGAAAGAAAATTTCATTGTGAAACGGCAGTATGCTCGAAATGCTTCTTCAATCAAGCAATGGGTTTCCATCACAACAGTGGTCAAGAGGGGCATGAGATGCATTTAAGTTTCCAATGTATGACATCAGTTTTCATTTACAGAGTTGCGTGAAATTAACGATCTTTTTGGTCATTCTTCAGATATGTTTGATTTGCTTGCCAGCATATGCATAATTACTAATTAATTGTTTAGATATCTAGCTGTTAGTTGTTAGTCTTTTAGCTGTTAGTTGTTATAGCCTTGTATTCTCTAGTTGCAATAATGACGTCGTCTTGTTACTAGTAGTAATATCATATTAGTATTTACTTCCTTACATCTGAGGAGTCTCACTCCTTTCAGCTAGATATACAGCTTATAAGATGATAGATATATCGGATAGTGTGAAAATGAGTTTTTTTTTTTTAAACTGTTGTTTTTTTGTTTTTGTTTTTTCTTATTATAAACAGTTACATGGCTATTTTTGTTCCGAGAGAAGCCAAGTTGGTGACAAACTAGCTCACCAGGGTCTCTTTAACGAAGGCAAAAAGAAAACTTTGGGAGTAGGGTTCAACAGAAGAAGATACAAAGAGCTGAGGAAGAAGCAAAAAAAATGGTACAGATGGATGTGGAGAGAACTCCAGTAATTGTTTACAAAGAGAAGGATGATAAAGATAAAAGGTGAAGAACAGATTTTATTTTATTTCTTAAGTCATATTACCTTGCTTAAGCAAATCTGTCTAGTATCTAAAAAATAACATCTGCATATTACTTTGGTTTGTTGATTTCTCGATATTATTTTACTAGTCTTTAGAATGAGAAGGATGATTTCTGCTTAATGTTTTTATTCAACATCCTAAACTCCTTCAGCTTTTTCTTCTCAAGGGCTGTTGGTTCCCGGTGCTTCTTAGTTCTTATACTTGTTTGATTGTGTGATTGCTTTATTAAATTTGTTCAACAACTCTATTATAGGTAGGAGGCTTCTCTTGTATACTATATATTTAATATTTTCATGATTCAGTAGGAAGGTGTCGCAGATTATATAATGGGTGCCTTACAATTCAAGTTTTCAATGCGCATTTTCAAAAGATCTTATGTTTGGAAGTATCGAATCGGTGCTTTGAATTTGGGATTGGGGGAAGTTTTGTTCAAATTTTATACTAAATTTTCGTCAATCCCAAATCCAATGCGTCGATTCGGTGCTACCATAACATTACAGAGAAGCCATGGCGGGCTGAAAAATTTTCAGAATCAATCTTGTTAAGAATCATGAAGTGTTGCTGGGATAGTTGAGCTGGAAATTTTGAATTTTTCTACTTCGAATGCAATTGTGATTAACAGTTTAACTCTGTACAATTGACTTTCTAGCTAACTGATTTGAGATGCACTTTGGGGTCACATGTAATCTAAAGTTAGTTGAATTATGTTTAATTTCTTTTTCATTTTTTTGTGCTGCAACAATTCAAATTTATCAGGGACAATTTTACGCCTCTTAGACCGAGGACTGGTGTTAATTAAAGTTCAAAATGGTCTTAAACATGCTACGATTTGAAGGTCCAAAATGACATGCAATGAGAAATGATTTTTGTCTCCAGAATAAGATGCAATATAGGTATCCATTGGTCACGTGTCCATTCAATTCTCTCTGACAACATTACCAATTTTGACGAATAGTTTTCATTTTTAGATAAGCAATTTTATTCAATTTTGTTATTTTTTCTTTTAGAGATTCTAACTCTCATCTTCTATTTTGAGAGGTAGAAAAAATATCATTAGGTGATAAAATCTTTGATTTTTTTTTTTTTTTAAAAGTAGATAAAGGCATGTCTGAATCATGATTTCAAACTTTCTTTTGATACAAAACAAGATAATCGATGTTCACATATACAGCCAATTTTGTGTGTTTAGAGTCCCGTTTCACCCTTGAGCTTAAAAAAATTCCGTTTACAATTCACGACATCTAATTCAATTACTGTATAATAGTATAGATAAAATAGTCACTTTTGATATTTACCCACACTCACCAGTGATTAGATTAAGTGACCGCTGACACACCTAATTTGTAGTTACAAAATCGAATAAGTAAGAAATAAAGAAAACAAAGAGAGTAACTGAATTTATTTTTAAAAAGTTGTTTTGTTTTTATTTATTATTTTTTTGATTTTGTAATTACAGATTATATGTATTTATAATTGGATTATATCCGCTATTAGTAGAGATCACAATCCTCAAGTTAACACCTCCCAAAAATTAGTAGAGTCAACCAAACAAATTCTCATTTCTCATTTTATGGTGCTTTTAATATTTATTTTTATAGTCATTTTTATTTCTTTAATTTCATGTTAGTTTTTGTCAACTGTCTTTTAACCTTTTAATCAAATTATTATTTTTTACATTTTTATAGGGGCTTAGCAACGATTCTACGCTCTCTGAGTCCATACCATATTTTTTCTTATTTTGTCACTAAAATGCATTATTTATAATCTATCTCTCACAATTTAATGTGTAAATCTATTTTTATCATCATATTTTAGCATCGTGATTTCAATTACATAAATTAATTATTCTTGTTTCGCATTTAATGTCCAACACTTTGCACCTTATAAAATAGCTAGCCTAATAACCTCTAAATTTGTCACTTTTACAAAAGAATTTTGTTTTTTAAAAAAAAGATAAAATACACTAACACCTCTTAAGGTTTGTCAAAAGGACACACAGGTGAAACTTACCCATCTTTTAGACAATGACACCCCCTCTCTAAAATTTCATCCAAACAAGGCCTTAAATTATATGAAAAGACAAAATTATCTCTCAATATTAAATTCAGATATATTACAAAATATCAGACCTTGCAAAATGACCAATAGCCCCTTATTTATTTTTTCTCTTCATATCACACCATCTATGCCTCTCTCTCTATATATAACATATATATAAATATACACAGGCATATATATATATATATTATACACATTACAAGCCCACCACTAACACCGCGAGGGGCAGGCGCAGGGGTCGTCGGCTACCGCCACCAAACCTCAGCCTCCCCCGCTGCCACCACACCTTCCTACACCGCTCTCACGGAGTGGCGCCACCGCATCCCCAACGACAACTACGCACATCACCATCCTCATCTGCACACATCTCCATCCCCAATTCTCATATGCGCATGGAAAGGGCTCTAATTGGACTCAAATCGAAGGGTAGAGGCGATGGCCACTTTAGCCTCCTCGGCCTTACAGGTGACAGTCGCCGGACTATTGGTCGGTTTCTAATTCAGCCTCCTCGGCCTTGCAGGTGACATGAGGAGGCTTGATGATGTTACAGGTGAAAACAATCGTGGCCATGTTGAATTTGGATTTTGTGATGATATTTTTATACATAACTCAATGATGAGTTTGTATTCATGATTGGGTGACAACGTTGGGTGGGTGGTTGTCAAAAATTGCATGGGTATCCAATTGAGCACCTAATCAAAAGACCCAATTTCATATTGTTTGGATTTTGAGTTGTTGGGTTTTGCTATACAAAAATTTGTGGGTATATGTGTGTAATTTGAACCCCTCTGTGTTTGTATATGTATATATATATATGTGTGTGTGTGTGGATTTGTGTGGTGGCGGTGGATCGGTGGGGGGGAAGATAAGCGGTGGCGGTAGCAGAGCTCTTCTTCGGTTGGTGGTGGTTGTGGTGACTGGTGTGTGTGAGTGGCGAACTGAATTATCGCCAATGCTTCTGGGTCTTGCTAGACTGAACTGTCGGGGATGCTTCTGGGTTTCGCCGAGGTGTTGCCGTGTGTGTGTGTGTATATATATAGAGAGAGAGAGAGAGGAAGCTGCCGCCCATCTGGTCCATTGAGAGATAAAAGGAATTAGGTATTAAGGGAGAAAAGAGTGTTTTTTTTTTTAAATGCAAAAATTGTTCATGAGGATAGATTGGTCCAATTTATTAAATTGTAAAGTTAAAAAAGTCTCCTCAATAGTCAAAGGGTAATTTGGTCATTTCTCATGTCAGGGATGTCTTTATCCATTTTTGAACCTTCAAGGGGTGTCTTTGTCCAAAAATCAGGTAAGTTTCACCCGAGTGCCCTTTTGGCAAACCTCAGAGGGTGTTGATGTACTTTACAAAAAAAAAAAAAAAAAACACGACGATTCATTTACATAAAAATGTATTGCTATTGTTATATTATTAATTTTCGGGAAAAATATCACTTACCTCCCTTGAGGTTAGACTTAATTACAAATAGTACTCATGACGTTTCAAAAATTACACTAACCTCCCTTTAATCTGATTGTCATTCAATTGTGTCCAAGATATGTGTGAATATACTAATATACCCCCATCATTATATTATTAATAATAATTGCTATCAAATTACTCTTTTACCTTACAAGTCGTAAATGATTTGATATGTAAATAAGCCCTAAATTTGGAGCGCAAAACCACAATCTTCACTGTCGCCAAAGTTTCAGAGCCATTATCTTCACCGCCGCCGCCACAACAAAACCACCATCTTCATTGCCACAACACAACCACCATCTTTACCGTCGCCACATCACAGCCACCATCTCTACTGCCGCCATGACAGCTATAACCACCACCACTGCCACAACTCAGCCTCCATCTTCACTACCACCGGCACGGCCATAGCCACCATCACATCCCCCACTCCCACCACCATATTTGAACCCATTAAAGTTGGCCTAGATACACTCCCACAATCATCGCCATCCCCACCCTTAAACTACCGCCACCATCTCCACCCCAACAATCACCTGTGTATTACGGCATGATTAAACCACCGATCCGATCGACCTTCACCCTCACAACCACATGATTAGCTCATTACCCAAATAAAATAAAAAACAAAACCCTCATTTATTCATCATTGCCCGTCGCTCACATACCTCATCGGGGGCGATTATAGGATCCATGATTCCGGCAACCATGGAGGAACGGATTGATTGCGCGGGCTTTTTGTGTTATGACATAGCTAACTTTGAGGGAGGTCAGTGTAATATTTGAAACTATGAGAATACCGGGTATAATTAGGTCTAACGAAAAGTAAGTGATATTATCCCTTATTTTTCGAATCTTTATTAATTTTACATTCTATATATTTAAAAATTAACACAGAGAACCTAGATTCGTTGCTAATTATATCATCTTGGAATTCTATAACATGCAATCTCTATAACTTTATAAGCAAAATACTAAAAAGTTAAAATAACCCAACTAATTAATATACAAAAAATGAATTAATCAGTAATTTGGTCCGAACTAACGTAAATAATGGCTGGTGTACTGATGTGATAAGGATGCCTGTGAGAGTTATTATCTCACCTGCATGTGATTGTAGAAAACTATTGCTTCTAACTTCAAAAAACAAACATAATTGGCTCCTACTTCTCTTGACGAATTATATGGCGACACGTCGTAAATCCACTCTCTGTTTATATCCGTCCGATTGTAACCATTTTCTGAAACCCCACTTTTTCAAATTCGATCCTCATCACACATTTCTCTTCCCCAGGTGCAAAAATAGAGTGCTTGGCCAAACTGAAGAATCTCCTCTCTCTCTCTCTATACATATATTTTATATATATATATATATACTATATATCACTCGCTACATATCCTTCTCCTTGTACTCGATTCGCTTGAAAGCTCGTACATTTTCGGCAGAATATCAGTTTTCAGCAAAGTAATTTGGGAGGCAACTTCGTGTTCACGTCCATAGTTGACTGAACTAGGGTTTCATTCATCGAGAGTTGAATTGAATCCTAGGGTTATGAAGCAGTGGGTGACCATACGATTGAGGTTCAGTTGATCAACAGTCAGGATTTCGTCTCCGGATGGAGGGAGGTAGCGTCTCTAGACTTACTTCTTCTGGTACTGTTCATTTCCTCTATTAATTACAAGTATATAACTTGAAAGAGAGGGTGCGCTTAAAGCACACCCTGAGGGTTGTTTCGTGTATTTTTATTGAAATGGTGAGATGAGTTCGAAAAAAAGTTTCCTTTGTGTGGGAGTGGGGATTGAAGTGGGGAGTGTTGTAATTAGTTAAAATAATAATGGGATTTTAATTGTGTTCGGAGGGTGGACGTTAAGGATATGTGCTTTCTGATTGGCTTGAATTATAGTTCATCACTGTAATGTAATTGTGCTGATAGTTGAAGTTTCCTTTGTGTCGGTTGGCCTAGGTGGTATGACCTCCAAAAGGGGAGGTGGTCTGTTCAAGCCCCAAATGGGACATAATGGGAGTGTCTGTTGCTTGCTTACACAAAAAAGAAAAAAGGAAAAAAAAAAAAGAAGTAGTCCGAACAGACTAGGTTTATTTTAACCGCAGACGGTGTGGGACCGTTTCTCTTTTTTTCTTTTTTCTTCTCGGCTCCTCAGAATTTTACACTTATATGTTCTATTTCCCAATCTTACTATTTATAATTTATTTATGCAGTTTGGTCTGTCTCTGTGAAACTTTCAATTTATCTTGCTCCATTTGCTAGAATGTCATGGGTTGTTGGTACAACATGGCCAGTCATTACCGGTGCTATTGAATTGGCCGATTGCAATATAAAATCCCATCTAAGTGGATGATTTATGCACCCCTTGCAGTAGTTGAATCAAAATTATCTTGTATATTTACATTCCATTTTCATATGGTAGATCTATACACGTGCGTCTTTTCTTTTATGGGCACATGTAGAATTTGTGATTAGCAAATGTGTATTAACTAATTAAGATATTATTGTACTTGTTATCTATTTTATTCGTTTCCCTTGTATTAATTGATTTTTATCTACATCACAAATGTAATATTCTGACAGATAATATACCAGGGACCATCTTTTTTCTTAATTGGATAGATTAACACATCGATGCTAATTGAATACCCATCTCTATTTTGCTTGCTTGACTGGATATGTGTCCTCAAAATGGAGCTGCTTACCATGATGGATTCACATACAGAGTGAGCTTAATGATTGGCCATTGTAGTGGACATAGGTTTTGGTCTAGATTAATTAAGTCGTAGCTTGGAGTTGGTTACCATTCCTTTTGTTATTATTATTATTATTATTATTATATAATTTCCTTTCCCTACCAACTTTTTATCCTTTTTAGGGATACACCGATGGATTATGATGACAATGACTTTCAAGGCCAGAATCTTCACTTAGATGGTGAAGGGAGCTCCAAATTCTCTCCTGTTTTGCGTCCATATGCTCTTCCCAAGTTTGATTTTGATGACAGCCTCCAGGGGCACCTAAGGTTTGACAGTTTGGTAGAAAACGAGGTTTTTCTCGGCATCCCCAGTCAAGAAGACAATCAGTGGATTGAAGATTTCTCTCGGGGAAGTAGTGGAATAGAGTTTAGTTCAAGTGCGGCAGAATCTTGCTCTATTTCGAGGCGTAACAATGTTTGGTCTGAGGCAACATCCTCAGAATCTGTTGAAATGTTATTAAAATCTGTGCGACAAGAAGAGATGATCCCAGGAGAAACTATCATTGAAGAATCTCATGCTTCTGATGAATTAGGTAGCTTAACCAATAAAATGGAGCCTAATCCGAAGCAAGATGATGGAATGAAAGATGTTGTAGATTCACACCCTGTATTACTACCGGATGAGTCTCTGGAACACTTTTCTGGGTTGAACGAGGGTGCTGGAGGGGAGTACCCTTATGTTGAAGGTACTTCAAAAACTCAAGAGGCTGATCCATCTGCTTGTGGAAGTTCAAGTGAGTTGGATCGAAATGCTGGTGGTAAAAAGTGTGGTGTATCTTTGACTCAGAGGGATGTGGCAGTTGATGGAAAATGTGATGATGCAATTCAAACTAAAGTAAGTACTTCTGTAAATGAATCTCTTGGTGATAAGATTCCACGAGATGCCTCTGCTTCAGGGATGCAAATTAATAATATGGACTCCTCTTCACAGGATATTATGGCAAGTGTTGTGGATTTGAACAATCAGGAAATCCAACATCATGTAAGTGATATTAGTTTTAAGAATGCTAATTGTTTATCAGAAGACATTGGTAAGAGTGTGGAAGAGCACCCCAGCAAAGAGATGGATGAACAAAATTTGAAGGGGCATGCAGTTGAAACTGGTACATATAATTTGGAGAGTCCACTCTGTTTAGATTTGAAGGTGGAATCTACAGAACATGCAGTTGAAACTAGAATCAATAAATTTGAGGAACCATCCAGTTTGCCACTGAATGGGGATGGTGACTTGCAGATAGCTGAAGGATGCAGTGAAGATATATGTTCCACAGATTATGCTCTGGGTAGCAGTTGTGAAGCTGTGGTTTTGTCCAAAAGCATAGAGATTAATGAGCGGTTTAAAGGAGATATGGGTGAGGAAGCACCTTTAGTTTTTCGAGGTGACAGTGATTTTGAAGGGCATGACGTTGATATCAGCAACACTAAGGCAGGAATTTGTGCCAGTTCAGAGCAGATGGGTTCTATTATACAGATAACACATGGGCAGAGCAGTTCAACCGAGAAAAAAGAGGATTCTCTAGGAAGTGATCGCCAATTGGCTTGTGATACTTCAGTCAATTCTGAGGCATCTTTGTTGTCTGGGGTAGATAATGAGCTTTCTAGTGTTCAGGGTGATGGAAGCATCAATGATCATGCTGGAGATCATTCTAATTTGAATGTAGTTTGTTCTTCAACTGAATTGCTTATCGAAAAATGTGCAATTGAAAATTTGGAAGTTGTTAATGATGCTTCTGGAATTCAAAAAGAGGAGTCAAATAACGAATTTCATGTCTCGCATCCTATGCTGGGTGGACCTCTGCAAATATGCGAAAGAGATCTCGTTTCCCAACAGGGTGATGTCCGTCCTGACCAAGAAGTTTCTTTCAATAAAGGGAATCTGGAGTTGCCTACCGAGACTAGTAATGAGGACTGTGAGACTGTTGGATCTCTTTGCAAAGATGAGAGCGTTAAATCCTTGTCTTTAGGTGAAGGTACAAAAGAAAATGACATGTTATTTCATGGATCTGAGTGTGATACTACAACCGGGAATGAGCCAGGTATATCATGAAATTGTCAATTTTGGATATAGAATCTACATAGTAAACTAATCTTTTTGCGCATTTCCTTTCCTTTTTCTTTTGCAGCATTGGACGTTGCTTTAGAAAAGACGAATTTAGTATCGCATAACACATTGGATGGTGTTTCCTTGGTTTCTGAGAGTGGTGGTACTGTACATGACGTTACTGATCACAGTGAGAAGTCACCTTCACTTGTTGTGGGGTCTATGCAGTTGGATAAAAAGGCAGAAACTAAGGTTGAAGTTTTAACAGAACCAAGTTTATCGACCTTAAAGGGGTTTTCGGACCAGGGAAGTGTTTCTGGAGTTGAAAAAAGTGTATCTTGTCATTCTGCTGGCCAGTTGCTACAGGAGACACTTGATCAGTCATTGCCAATTCTGGAGACGTGTAATACAGCAAGCCAGAGTGGCCAAGCAGTGGTTGCTAATGAAGTTAGTCAAGAGGGCTCTAAGAAGTTGGAGGATTATCCCGTTCTTTGTGATTCAACAGTAAAAGAGGGTGATGAGGCTAAAGCAGTAGTTGTCCTTGAGAACCGCAAAGAAGATTTGAGTGAAGAAATTCATAAAGTGATACCCCCCTCCGAAGTTGCAGGTGATATATTCATATCCCCCCCTCCCCACCCCAAACCACACGCACACGCACAGAGGAAAAAGAAATAAACCCCCACCCAACTTTTGCAATCATTTGAAATTAAGGTTATCTTGTTGGTATTTGGTAGACTTTATACCATATAGGGTGTTTGTAGCACAGATTTTTTCTCATCATCTAACACTACCCAGACCCTGTAGTGGTGGGAGCCTCGTGCGCTGGCCTACTAGCCCTTTATATTTTTTCACCATCTTGTACCTTCTTACGTAGGTTATCATGTCAGTTCCCTCTGCGTCATCCCTCGTAGCTATCAACCCTGGTAGCCATGTCCTTTTCTTCTTTGTCCTTCAACTTCATGAATCATACTACTCACCGTTGATGAAATCATTGATCAATGTTGCACATGGCCAAGCTGTCTCTGACCTTGTCTCGAATTGATTTTGTAGATAATGCATGGTTTTACTACTGCCGATCTTTATTAAAGCATTGCACTACATCTCTTAAATTGTCTTCAGATATATGTTGTTTGAATCTATTTAGCATAACTTGGAGCACACCACAAATCCAATGGACTTACTTCTAGAATATTATTGTTCATGTCGTTCTGATATTGTGACTTCATATGATTGATGCTGCAATATATTTTGTCTTCAGAAGCAGTGCTAGTTCCTAATAAAGGCGAGAAGCTAACAGAACCTCTACCTGTATCATTGGTGGAATCTTGCAGCGATGTGGGCCAAAAGGAGGATAAAGGTAGTGCTATTGTGGTATCTAGAATTAGTAGGCAGATTGCATCCAATATTGTGGGTGTTACATTTTATTGATCCTTGAATTGGCAATTTATATGTTTTAGCCTGCAATAATCTTTGTTTAAACTTTAGGTGGCCTTTATTTTCCTTGCTTCACTATGCCAAGCAATGGTAATAAGGAGGATATGATGGATTAGACTGAAAGACACACTTAATCTAAAAACAAAACTGGAGAGAAAAAATAGTTGAGTCTTTTCTCTGTTCATTAACATCAAAGCATGAAACCAGATTTGGGATTGAGAGTTTCACCTTAAAAATCAAATTGTTAGTTTCACCTTATTCAATGGTGTATATATTTGGATAATATATCTCTGTTAGTCTTCAGATATCTACTTCGAATTGGATCTCACTTGTAATACTCACCTTCCACCTTTGCATGAGGCTGGTTTCCCAATTATGTCATGCTATTGTTTTGGACAAGGGTAGTTGTGAAATTAGGTCATGCTATTGTTGTCCCTAGAAGGCTGCCTCCAATTTTCATATAGATGGGTGTTCAACTTAATTTTTTTTTACCTTCACTCAATGATAGGAGCTGCAGACAAATATATATGTTACAACTTACATACAGTTTGTATTTGGAGTTCGATTTGGTTCTCTCTTAATTGTGATGCATATTAAGTTACTGTTACCGGCAAGACTTGAGCAAAGCCCATCTTAAATATTTTCTTATCATTTCAATTTCGGTTTATGAATTTGAGTGTGGATGTATGTATGGTATGTACAGATGCATATGGATATAAGAAAGTAGTACATACAAAATTGATTACAACTCATTGATTCCTTCCACATTCTGAAACATATCATTAGAATTGTTAGTGGAATATGAAACTCCTAAGATCATTTATAGCTATCATTAGATACGTTATTAAAGTTTTTCTTATCATTAAGGAATGGTGAAAAGCCAAATTGAAGAAAGGAGAATAGAAGTGAAATGGTGAATGAGGGATGAAAAGTTCACTTTTCATTCTTATTGTTTGTCAATCTGAGAAAAGCATAATACTCAATTCAAAGTTTTAAGCTCCATTTTCTCAAACAAAGGGGAAAATTGACAGAAGTTATTTGGCAGTTGGTTTTTTTGTCATGATCAGTGATGCTATCACACTTGCTCTTGATTTCAAAAATTGTTTTTTTTAAATAATTAAAAACACATTTTTACTGTATTCTTTGTATGTAGTTGCATACTTCATTCAGCTAATTCTTTGAGATAAATCTTTGTAACAACAAAGTCTTTGGTCAGCATCAGCATATGCTTATTTGTATGGATTGGCAATGCTTCATACCATTCTATTCTTGCTGGCACTTTAAAGGGAAAAGAGCAGAAACAAAATATGCTTGTAGGGTAAGAAATAAGAGCAACAATGTTCATTTTTCACCTGCAGCATTGTACCTATAAAGAAATGATAAGGAAAAAGAGGAAAAGAAATGAAAATGACTTGCAACATAGGTTCTTGGTTGTTTCTGGAAAACTTTTAAGATATATATATATATATATATATATATATATATGTTTTTGTATCGACTTATCAAAAAAATATATATATTTGATTTTGTATCTCTTGGTATATAGCAGGGTCTTTTGTTAGTCATTCAGTCGTGTCCCGCATGTGGTTCTATTCTGATGGCTAGATTGGATTTTGCAGTTGATACATCACATGATCATCAAGGTTCATTTGTTGTCGACCATTTGTCTGAATGTGATATTAATCATGTGCCTGAAGGTGGCAGTTCTGCAGATTCTGACCGACCTAATTGTGGTTCGCCCACTATCATTAGTTGCTCTACACTTTCTCAAAGTGAAAAAGACTTGCAAAAGGGAGTCAAAGGTTCCCCGGGTAAGAGTATCCCACTTTCTGAGGTTGCTGATGGGACTGCGGACAAAGTTCAGTTAATTTCCCATAATTTAAGAGAAAATGATGCCACCAATGAGGCTGGGAGCTTCACCTTTGCGGTCAATCCATCGGCAGGTCTTTCTGAGAGAGAAACTAGCAAAAATTGGGAATCCTTTCCCTCTATTAAAGCTTGCAAGATATCCACGGTAGTTTTTATTTTTATTGATAATTAATCATGATTTACTTCTCACATCTCATTTTAATACCTTCTTGTATTTATTTATTTATTTTTGGTTTCTGACTCTTTTCTAATTATTTTTGTCTTGGATTTTAACTGAAGAGTGTGGAGGGGTTTTCTTCAACATGTATGGGCCAAATGGATCCTAAGATGGTGCCAGAAATTTCTTCCAGGAGCACTCGAGTAACTGATGGGGTGATTTCACCAGGAGGTTCCAAAGGTACCCCTGAGCGTAAAAGTAGGCGAGGGTCTTGTAAGGCAACAGGGAAAGAGAGTGCTAAAAAAGGGAACCACGTGAAGGAATCAACACTTGCAAGAGGGAATAAAGTATGTAGTGTGTCCAAGAGCCCCTCTGCCACTGGCCAACTTGTGCAGCTTGAAGTGTTGAAGCCTTATGGGATTGTTGATCACAATGCCACAAAACCATGTGGCGTCGTTCCTATTCCTGGATCCAATTTACCGGATTTAAACTCTTCAACTCTGTCGTCTGCATTGTTTCAACAGCCTTTCACAGATTCACAACAAGTGCAGTTGCGAGCACAGATATTTGTTTATGGATCTCTAATGTAAGTCCTGCTTTTTATAGTCTACATATACACACTGTAGCAGAAAAAGAAAAAGAAAAAAAACCTCTAACACGAACCTGCCAGTTTGACAATTATTATGATTAGTTAAGTTTGTAAAGCTTTGACAAGATAGGTGCATTGTGGTCATGTGAAGCTTAATAAGGAAAATTTTATGAAGCAGGAAAGGTCAATTGTGATATTTATGGTGTGTTTTGCTGTGTGGATTGGATTTAGCCCGACTTTAGGATTTTTTTCATTTCTCATATATGTCATATTCAGTTCACATTTTACTGTGTTTGAAACTATTGTTACTGCAGACAAGGAACAGCACCTGATGAGGCTTGTATGATTTCGGCTTTTGGGATATCTGGTTAGTTTATTAGCCCTTCAATTTTGTCTCTTGAAAAATAAATATATAACATGTGGCCAGCGTCTGAAACTTTGTATTTATAGATGATGGCAGGAGTGTCTGGGAGCCTGCATGGCGCGGTTGTGTGGATAGAATTCAGGGTCAAAAATCCCGTCCCAGCAACTTGGAAACCCCTGTGCAATCACGTTCAGGTATCTTGGAATTTTGAGCTGCTCAGTTTCTATTTAGGTTATGCTTAATGTCTAAACTGCATTACCATCAAGCTTTAGCTTTTGTGGTATCGCCTCCACCTCTCAAAGAGGAGGCTGAGACATCAAGTCCCAAACGGAACAAAACGGGTGTGTGAGGGTCTTACCTAAAAGTAAACAACAAGCATTAACTGCATTTCAAAATTGTGAATTGCAGGCACTAGAGTTTCTGATCAAGCAATTAAGCCAAGTACACCGAAAAGCAAAGTGCTTCCCTCACCTGGTGGTAGAGCAAGCAGCAAGGGTACACCTTCACCAGTTGCTAATTCTGGGATACCTCTCTCGTCGCCGCTTTGGAGTATATCTACTCCTCCTAGCGATGGTTTGCAATCGAGTGGTATGCCAAGAGGCACTGTTCTTGATTACCATCAAGCAGTTTCTGCTTTGCATCCTTATCAGACTCCATCTACGCGGAATTTTGTTGGACACAACACTTCTTGGCTATCTCAGGCCCCTTTTCCTGGTGGCTGGGTTGCTTCTGCGCAAACTTCTGCATTTGATACCAGTGCTCGTTTTTCTATGTTGCCTATAATGGAAGCAGTAAAATTAACCCCCGTTAGAGAATCATCTGTGTCTATGTCCTCTGCTACAAAGAACGCATCGCCTAGTACTGTGGTCCACAGGGAGGGTTCTAGTGTTTTATCAGGGACATCTTCCCTTCTTGACATGAAAAAAGTGTCAGTATCACCCGGCCAGCATTCTGCAGAAACTAAGTCCAGAAAAAGAAAAAAGGTTCCCGTTTCTGAGGATCTCAGCCAGATCTCTTTGCTTGCGCGAGCTCAGACAGAATCGTTGTCTGCTCCTGCTCCTGCTGTTACTAGTCATTTTTCTACTTCTGTCGCCGTCACGACGTCTGGCTTTGCGTCTAAAAGCAATGCTGATAAAATTGTTGCAGATGTAATTGCTACATCTTCCACTGATCAACTGAAACGAGGAGATCAGAATGCAGAGCAGAAGGTTATAATTTCAGAGGAGACTTTTAGTAAGGTTGTGGAGGCTAAGTTACAAGCAGAGGATGCTGCCACTCATGCTGCTGCTGCTGTTAGTCACAGCCAAAGTGTATGGAGTCAGTTGGATAAGCAGAAGAATTCTGGATTGATTTCAGATGTTGAAGCTAAGATAGGCTCTGCTGCTGTCGCAATAGCAGCAGCAGCTGCTGTTGCCAAGGCTGCAGCTGCTGCTGCTAAGATTGCGTCCAGTGCTGCATTGCAAGCAAAACTGATGGCTGATGAGGCATTGGTCTCAAATGGAACTGGGAATCCTACTCAACGTACTGCATTTTTTCCTTCCGATGTTGTGCACAATTTGGGGAAGGCCACTCCTACATCCATTTTGAAGGGTGGGGATGGTAGTAACTTTTCCAATTCAGTCATAGTTGCCGCTAGGGAAGCTGCTAGGAGGCGGATTGAAGCTGCTTCAGCTGCCTCAAAACATGCTGAAAATTTGGATGCCATAGTAAAGGCTGCGGAGCTGGCGGCAGAAGCAGTATCTCAAGCAGGAATAATTGTTGCTATGGGTAATCCTCTGCCCTTGAGTGAGTTAGTAGTAGCTGGTCCAGAGGGCTACTGGAAAGTTCCCCAAATAACTTCTGAGGAGGGTGTAAAATTAAAAGATGTGAACAAAGAACAATCTGATACAGATAAAATTGAAGGTTCTAGTCTTACTTCTAAACGATCCAAGGAGGGACAGTTGGATAAGAAGGAGATTCATGGTATGCCATCTATTTCAAGAGAGATTTCTAGGGAGTCAATGGAGGACAATATGAGGGTTGTTCAAGGAATTTCAGGCTCTGTTGCAAGCAGTGAAAAGGATTTA
This sequence comes from Cornus florida, assembly GCF_030987335.1. Classification (NCBI taxonomy): domain Eukaryota; kingdom Viridiplantae; phylum Streptophyta; class Magnoliopsida; order Cornales; family Cornaceae; genus Cornus; species Cornus florida. The sequence goes on from NW_026775581.1 coordinate 89,765,943, forward strand.
AGAGGGCGAAGGGATCGTAGGACTTCTGAGTTGGCCAAAACCATAGGGGTTGTTCCTGAATCTGAAATTGGACCAGTATCTATTTCTATTGTTGTTCAGGATGAATATGAAAAGGTGGTAGGGAATTTGAAAGAGAACAGCATCAAGGAGGGTTGCATTGTTGAGGTCTGTGAGTTGAAAATAATTATAAATTGCAATTGTTCGAGTCTTTGAGATGTAACTTCAAAATATTGGATGATCGTATATAAGTTTTTGTAATTTGTTATTGCAGTTCAGATGCTTCTTCATGAGTTATGATCTTTGCAATTTGTATTAACTTGGTCGATTTATTTTTTAGGTTTTCAAAGATCATGACAATGTCAAAGCAGCCTGGTTCTCAGCTAAAATATTGAGTTTGAAGGATGGAAAGGCTTTTGTCTGTTACACTGAACTCCAATCAGATGAAGGTAACTATTGCCATCTATACCTGTATATGATATGGAGGGAAATTGTTGAATGTGGATGCAAGTAATCATGCAATGCAGAATTGTATAGAAAAGTCAAGAGAACACACGCAAGAAGATAACATTTGAACGACGAATAGACAACTTTGCATTTGCATGATGCGTTTGAAGAATACTTTGTGCATTTGTGCCCATCCCGTGGAACAAGAGAATATATACAAGGCCAACGCTAAATGGAAAAAAAAAAAAAAAAATAGTAGATCAGATTTGCTCATCTGCTCATTTGCGCTAAAGCATCCATCCCTTCGATATGAAACAGGGTTTATACCTGCGATCTCCTATGGTCCCAGTTAAATAGTCTGGTCATAACCCTCGTGTCTTGTTTAACCTTCCAGCCTCTTAAGTATAAGGATCACCTTGGCTGTGGCCACCAATAAATCTCACATCATCTTTGAGAATCTCTTTTTTACATTGTTCGATAGTATGACCAAGCAGGTATTTTCATTAAGGTTTAGAAAGCAGTTCAGGAGCTAGAGGAATCCTCTACTAGACGAATTGCCTTATACTTGTATATTTGTTTTGGTCTGCTCCACATCAAGCTAATTCATGACCATGCTTCTGTTCGGGTGTTATAATTGGCTATTTCAATATTTTCATTGTTATTTTAATGCATTAATATCCATATTACAGCTGTGAAGCATTTATCGTATAAAAATAAATAATAAAAAAATATAAAATAGGGAACAATCAAAGAGTTGGATACATTGCTCCAAAAAGAGGGTATGTGCTGCAGTGCTTTCTCAAACAGCGTAACAGTTGGCAAACTTGCCTGCTTTATTCAAATATTACTCCTATAGTCCTGTGAGTTTATAAAACTCAAGTTCCTTATTGTTATGATGGGTAACATGATATGGTAAAACAATGATTCACAGTGTGTGACTCTGGCATCATACATTTGTGTTTCTTATGCTCCTTAGCATGATTAGTGGAGTGGTTGCCCTTGTTGGTCTTCATTTATTATTCATGCTTTATGCTAATTTCAGGTTCAGGGGGTTTAAAGGAATGGGTAACTCTCGAAGTTGAAGGCAACGTGGCACCCAGAATACGCATTGCACATCCAATGACTATTACACAGAATGAAGGAACGAGGAAGCGACGCAGAGCTGCCATGGGGGATTATTCTTGGTCTGTTGGTGATAGAGTTGATGCATGGATACAAGATTGGTAAGCATATAATCTTCCAACAGCAAGTTTACCTGATTGGGTGGGATTTTCTAACACCCCCCCTTCCTCTCTCTCTCTAGTTAGTATACATAGTGTTCTTATAAATAGGTAGGAATAGTTGTGTAGTCGATGACCAATTTTGTTGTTAAGAATTCAAGTTTGCTTCAAATATTCTTTTATGAATGTCATTGTGCTCGAGTGTGAATATATCTTTCTCATACTTCTTTAGTGTAATTTATTCTTCCTTCACATCATTTGGATTCTCCTCAGTAAGTTTTCTGCAAAACTTCTATATATCTATATTTTGAGCCAAATCAATCAAAGTGCTCTTTGTTTGTATAAGTGCCCGTTTAACTTCCTTTTACCCAAGTTTATTCTCGTGCACAGCCCAAATATCCTTATATTACACTCCTTTATATCACTAAAATCTTAAAGTTGATAGTATTCAACACAAGAAGATTCCTTTTCCCCCAACTACTTGGGTAAAACGGAGAGTATTCAAGTAAGATTTTTATTATGAGGCAATTTGTGTAATTTATGCTATCAGAAGACTGTAGTTTACTATTTCTGAAAGGAAAGAAGAGCATGGAGAAAATTTGGATAATTAAGAAATAAACAATAATGAGAGAAGACAATAGGTGTGTTTCTCTATGTAATTTACTCACTTTATTTGGGCGTGGGATGTGTACATTTTGGACTTGTCCAAAAACATTGTGAGTTCTTGTGTGGTAGTTGATAACAAAGCATTACACGTAATATAGACGAGGTACCTGGTGCAGTAGATTAAGTGGAAGCTGTGACCAGCTCACTAAAGAGGGAGATAGATCTGCGGTCGCATTTACAAGTGACTCTTTAAGGTCAGGGCCTTGGTAGTAAGGATCGAAGTTGATTTCTAGAGCAAGAGCTAATTATAGGGTTTCTCTTAAGGCCTCAAATGAACTAGTGTTCAGATAATTGTGCCTTTTTACCTTCTAAGTATGAGTTATCAATCTGTCTATAGTTAGTGATAGCAAGGCGAAGATCATGATGAGACGCCAGTCTCATCAGGTCATCTCCAAATAGTTTTACTGCGGCCCCCTTAGGCCATCTCCTCCACTTGTCAATGAGATGGCCCCTTGGGAAGTAATTGCATCAGCAAAGGTGTTCCATTGTGGGTTTGTCATATCATGATGCGATATGGGATTCAAGTGATATCTCTCCTTTGAGGCAGGTCAATGTGTGTGCAAAATCTAAGGGGATATCTTCTCGTTGAACGGTGAACTTCAACCAGCAAACCAAGTACCTCCCAGGATTCTAGTAGATATTGACCTTTTTGTGTGTGTCGAGGTGTAACCTCAGGTGGACTTCTAATTAGCATGGTAAATTTGAAGTCAGATCTTTTTATAAGGTTTCTCGTGCAGGTGTTTGTAATGATTTCTACTGACGGTATATGGAAGGCTAAAGTGCTTTTCTATATCCTTTTTTTTTTTTTTATTATGGATAACTTGAGGAGTAGGGGAAAATGATGCCCAAATTGGTTAAATGTACAAAAAGCCAAGGAGAGGATAAATAATCTTCTTCCTTATTGTTAGGTGGTGCATGAGTTATGGAACATGGTCTTATCTTTGTCTGATACGCATTGCTTCATGCTCTGGTCTCCTGGTCATGGCTGATCTCCTTGCATGTCGGGCCAGGGGCTGTATTAGAAAGCAAGTCCGGCAAGCTTGGCAGGCAGCTTCTTTGTGCCATGTGGAGTGTGGTGGGTGTGACATAGATGGCAATTTTGAGGATGTGGAGATGTCCATTCCTTCGATTAAGAAGTTGATGCTTGATCTTTTTCATTTTTGGGTGAAGGAAATTTCTGAGGTTGTAATCTTTCCTTTTTAGATTTTTTTGGCAGAGTTGTCTCTACATTTTTAAGTGTATTGAAGGATCTTTCTTTGATTGCTCCTGCATACTTTGTATGTACATTGGTTGCTTCCCTTCTGGTGCTCCTCTGTAAATTCTTAAACAAAGGGAAAAAAAAACTTGTATTGCGTGTTAGAGATTTGATTCACAGTGCAGTTAAGACAAATTAAAGACTACTTTGAGAACAGTATTATTATTTGTTGTGTTGTTTCCTCATTGTGGTGGATGTGCTTTACATTTTATTATCCTTATTTTTAAAAAATAGAATCAGTTTGGTGTTGGCAGCCCTCAATGTGGATTTGTTTTGGTGAGAATACGATAAATCCATAAACTATGATGTGGGAAAAAGAATATTCTATTGCGAATTTTATTCAGTATTATCTACAAAAATTATAAAATCTCTCTGAACTGATTCAAAATATATGACTGATGTTATTAAAAACTATGAAATCTCACCGAGTGAGTCAATTTTTTCTTTCCGTTTTGGTTCACTCAGTATCCAGAAAGTCATGAATTAGTTTCTATGAGACAGTTGGAATTATGCAATGGTTTCTTCCATTAAAATCTTATGGTTATCGTCTTTTAGAGAAACCAGATTCTGCTGGTATTGTAAAATCATACCATCTCAAGTTCACAATGATCCATATACATTATATATTCAAATTAGAGTTTGAAGGCCTGTATCTTTTCTGTCTCTGAAATTTATTGAGCATTTTATTTTTTAGCTGGCGAGAGGGAATTGTCATGGAAAAGAACACGAAAGATGAAACTGCATTAACTATTCGCTTTCCAGGTATTTGCAATTAATTTTATGTTATTGACATATGCTAACAATTATAATTTCAAACTTGGTGGTTCAGAAAATGAATTTCTTACATTCTGCTTGTAGCTGAAGGACAAACATCAGTTGTTAGAGCATGGCATCTACGGCCAACGCTGATTTGGAATGATGGGGAGTGGATTGAATGGTCCAGTTTCAAAGAGAAGGATCACTCTTCCCTGGTTGTACTTTTACTTGTGTACATGCCTCGTAACTTTTTGGTACAAACTTTTAAATTGCTGGTTGTATTTACTTGGTTTTACTTCTGGTTTTCAGGATGATACGCGACAGGAGAAGCGATTGAAGTTGGGCAGTCCTGCAGCACTGGTCAGAGAGAAGGGTGATATTTCAAAAAGTAGTGATCTTGTGGAATCTGGGAAGCCTGGAGAGTCATTTTTACTGCCTTTATCTGCGAACGAGAAATTTTTTAATGTTGGTAAGCATAGGAGAGATGAGAATAAGCCTGATGCACTTAGAGCAATACGGACTGGTCTGCAGAAAGAAGGATCGAAAGTGATTTTTGGTGTTCCTAAGCCTGGAAAGAAAAGGAAATTTATGGAAGTGAGCAAACATTACGTTGCTGAGACAAGCATGAAGAATAATGAATCAAATGATTCTTCTAAATTTGAAAAATACTTGATGCCTCAAAGATCAGAATCCCGTGGATGGAAAAATAATTCTAAAATTGATTCCAGGGAAAAACAGGCAGCTGAATCCAAGCCCAAGGTTCTTAAACCCGGAAAACCCCAAAGTGTTTTTGGTAGAACCATGTCTCAGAAGGATAAGTTGACATCTGCAGTTTCTGCACCAAGTGATAGCACCTTAAAGGATCATATAATCAAGGACTCTATTAGAAAAGATAAGAATGAATCAGGATGCCAGAACCTGATGGGATTTAAATCATTATCCAACACTGAGGATGCAGCGGAAGGCCCAATCTTATTTTCTTCACTAGCACTTCAATCAGATGCTCCTCCTAAGAAAATGTCCTCATCAAATGCCAAATCTGAACGGCTGAATAAAGGAAAAGTTGCACCCTCTGGTGGAAAGTTGGCTAAAATTGAAGAGGACAGAGTTTATAATAATAAAACGGGAAAATCAGTTCCTGAAGTTGTGGAGCCTCGTAGGTCAAATCGCAGAATTCAACCAACATCAAGGGTAAGTCCCCCATTCTTTTAAGACTAGTTTGTTTGCATTTACATATCTGCTTAATTTTTTATGATCCATTCTATCCATGGAATCTGGCTGTTCTCTCTCATCCACCCACCTCTCTGTCTGTGTCTGTATCTGTGTGTGTGCCTGTACTTCTTTACTTTGAATCAAAAGCATATAAAGAGAAGTTTTTAAGTGTTTTTAAAACGATTAAAATTAGAATGTCGATATATTATATGTTTGGTTGTCACATATCTGGTCATTCTTAATTTTGTGATAGATCATTGATATAATACTGAATATAAGATTTAGCTTTAAATGCCAAGAATTGTGATTTACTACAATCAGTGAATTACATTATTCCAAAATCCTGGAAGCATTCATACTCCAAAAATTGTCAACCGGAACATCTTCTGATTATAATCAATATTAAATAGTATTTTGTTTCTACCTCGCCCTTGTTTGCAAGCACATGCCATCAAATTGTGATATTTATTATTAGGTCTACAACTCGGGTGGTTCAAGGTTCAATCTCGACCAACACAATCAGAAACGGAATTTAGTTGGGCATGGTCAGCCTTTGTAGACGTCAACGGCAGTGGGCAACTTACCCAACCTGAGCACGTTGAGCTCAGATGTGGCCTTGGACACACTGACAAATCAAACCGGACCTTATATATAACTATAATTATATGTAATATATGATGGAGTCTTGTCTTCTTCAGTCATATTTTTATTTATATTTTTTCTCCATCAATACTAAATATTCCTTTTTAACATAAATAAGAAAATACATCCTTCCACTTGGAATTAATGTCCCATGTAAAGTTTGTAGATGTAGGATTCTAGAAAATGCGGAATCACTTTAACTATGATTGAACCGCCTGTGAGTAGAGGCCTAGGTGAAAGACTGAGCTGGCACATGGAAGACTCCTTTAGAGAGGGGTTCAAGGCAGAGAGCAGGGGCTATCCTCGCAATTCCCCTTAGAGTGGATGTAAGGTTATTCTAAATGCTCTAATGCTTGGTTGGTGTCTATTGTAAATGAACCATTAAGTGCCTTTTTCTTTATACTAGGCCATCTCGGGGTAAAGACTGGGTGAAAAGGATTACCCATCGATTCTTGGTCAAACGAGGATGTGGGTATTTGGAGGCTCAAGGCAGAATATCTGTCTTACAAGGGAGGAGAGAACAAGTAGACATGACATTTAATTCAATAACTACAGAGTGAGTCTCGTATTAGACTGTTCGTTCCAACCTAAGGGAAATTGCTTCTCTTCCTATGTGACAGGACAAAGAGTGTCACTGCAGTTCCTTGGATAGTGGTGGCATACCTTTGACGTTCCCCGGACCTCAGTCACAAAATCTACTCTGCAGGGTGCCAGGGTCCCATGGTGGGAGAGAGTTGCATCTAAGTCCTGCCCCTTGGACCATGGGATACTGTTCCTTCCTCGAAGTCTATCCACAGAGAAGGGCCCCTCGAATCAAACCTTCTTTGAAGTTTCCTGCAGAGGGTGACATATCCCCAGGGTCGAGGTTTGTCCATAGAGAGGAACATCTCATATGATCGAGGTTTAATGGCACAGACGATCTCCTTGAGAGATTTTAGAGGCTTCTTTATAAGGAGGAGATCATTGTAGCTATCCATAGAGAGGGGTTCATTGGGTATAAAGATACCCTCTGAAGGGCCTCGGGGATCCTGTATGGAACTTTATCATTCCTCACCACACATACCTCTTTCACCTCGAGAGAAGTGTTCGTCACATGCTAATTGTGTCATCTCGAAGCAGTGGTTGAGTATGCCTCCCCCAGACTCGGGGTTACATGACATGTTCAGTTGTGTCACTGGCCCCACTGCCATTAACATGTTGGGGATGATGTGGCGAGGCCTTTGCCACATGATAAAGGTACTGTGCCAATTTACAGTACCTGACACCTAAAAAGTTTAAACAGATGATATAACCCCATTCTGGTGTTCCCTAATCTCTATGAAGCATATTTCAGTTTACACAACCAGTCTCCACACACTCCCCATCACGCACCAATTAAATGAAAGAAAGAACACACAGATCATCTCTCTGTGTCTCCACCTCAAGAGAAAGGACACAAGAAAGAAGTAAACATTCCATCCTTCACCATATGTTTCTCAGCTACGAAATCTAAAACCAGGACCATGAACATGTAGAAGCTGGTTTAATAACCCCAAAACACATTTTCCCTGATATTATATTTCCTAATCCAATCAACCCACACAGAGTTGTGATTAGTGATAAGAGTTTTGTTCCATTCCTCTAGGTTTTTGAGGCCAAGGTCCCCTTCTTTCTTGGTCTTAATAATCTCTTCCCAAGCAACTTTAGCGCCATATCTTCTCAAATCAGTACCAGACCACAAACACGTTCTCAAGACTTTGATTAGTTTGAGTGAACACCCTATTTGCAAGAATAAAGGTAGAAGCCCAGTACTTGCATGCTACTCAAAAATGCATTTAATCAATTGCACTCTGCCTGCATAGGACAAGAGTGTATTGCATTAACAATCAATTGCATGCTTTCAATCAGTTTTTGGAGTCCATAGCTTTTAGCTTTGTAGAAATCAGATGAATTCCAAGGTATTAAATAGGCATTGTGCCAATTTGACAACCAATAGAAGAAGCAATCCCTCCCTTAGTCTGATCATTTCTCATTCACATGTTAGGGTTCATTCTCTCTCTCTCTCTCTCTCTCTCTACCCAAAAGGACTATCTTTCAGATCTGGCCTTCTGTACCAAAAGGAACTGTCTTTCACTATCTCTATTATGCAATTTTATAATCACTTCTGTGTTATATGTGTAGTTCTCAGTGATTGATTTGACCTACCATTTTTGTGATTTGAGCAAAAATTGTTGTGCTGATACTGGAGACACTTGCAAGTCGAGACAATCTTATTTCAACTATTTGGGTCGATTGCATGAATTCTTTATATTCATGCCTATGAAAATTCAACGAAGTGCTTATTTTGTTTTCCACAGCTACTAGAAGGGTTGCAAAGCTCGCTGATCATCTCAAAGATTCCTGCTGCTGCTACTAATGATAAAACTCACAAAAGCACAAGCAGGAATACTTCTAGAGGTAAAAACTTGTGTTCCTAATTTTGTTTGAGATTTTTTTGAGTGAGCTGTTGTAGCCGACTTTAGGTTCCTGTTCATGGTTCAAATTTGTTACTTTGTGACAGGGAATAACCACGGTTGAGAGGAGCTTTCAAAATGATGAGATCCAGTCTGTAGAAAATTGATGGGTACCGGATGACCACAACATTCCGCTTACTTTTTGTGCATATTTATAGTAGAGGAGAAATCTAGGAAGGGAAATTCTCGCTTTATGAAGCTTCAGCTGTATAATTTTGTTTAGTAGATGTTTGTATTGATTTTAGTTTCTTGCGCAATTATGATGCAATCTCCTTAGGTTTTCACCGTAATAGGTTGTAGATGAAATTCTCCATGTTTGTTGTAGGAAAGCAAGCTCCTCAGATAATCCCAAGATTAAAAATCAGAACATTTTGTGGTTTCAGTTGGTCATATTAAAATCATTTGATATGTATATGTATGTACGTTGAAATCCAAGAATCATAAACATTTTTGGATTGAAGTGATCCTTTTATTAGGTTCGGTTTCCTCAAAGAACCAATCCTTTTATTAGGTGCGGTTTCCTCAGAGAACCAATCCTTTTAACCTTTTTTAGCGTCTGATATCTTTCATGCATGCAAGGAACCTGCCACCAGCAATTTTTGATATTACACTGCATGTCTTGTTACGGTGCCAGTGCTTGCTCTTGGGTTTTGTACTCTCTAGATTATTAAATTGCAGTAGTGTGTCATATCCTCTCTACTAAATTGAGCAGTAATTTTGATGGTTCTCTTTTTAGTTATTTAAATTAAACGAGTTACAGCAAGTGAATACTTGCCAAATTGGTGATTTCACACGAAAAAAAAAGTGGGGAAATTTATAAGCATCTTATTTTAAATACAAATTTCTATTTTCTATATTTTGGAACATTTTTGGGTTCTTTTATTTCTTAGTCTCGTGTAAGCAAACGATAAAAAATTTATATATATATACACACACACACACACGCATATCTATATCTATAAACTATATTTATTATTATTAAAAGTACTAGGGGGTGTCAAGAATTTCATATCATCATTAAAAATAAATAAATAATAAAATAAGTTATCAATTAAAATAAAATAGATAAAATAGGTAATTGTATATAAAATAATTTACCAATTAAAATAAAATAGGTAATTGTATATAAAACAATTTACCAATTAAAATAAAATAGGTAATTGTGTATTAGAAAATTAATCTTTACCTTATTGTAAAATAGGTAATTGTTTAATTGAAAATTAATCTTTACCTTATTGTAAAATAGGTAATTATTTAATTGAAAATTAATGTTTACCAACTTATATATAGAAATGATAATACATGTATTATAGATTAGAAACTAATACATGGTTTGTAAAAATTCTTCTACTAATTTTAATTTTAGTATGAAGAAATAGAATTAGAAAATAATACATGTTTGGTAAGAGTTAAATGAAAGTTATGTTTTTATGTATGTATTGAAATAAATAATAGTCTGTATTATAAAAAATATTATATAGTCTAGACATAGAAACTAAAATGCAGTATAAATAAATAAATTAATTAATTAAAAGGTCTAGAGATAGAATATACTTGAATTTAAAATTCTATTAGTAGAATTCAATAGATAGAATATACTTGAATTTAAAATTCTATTAGTAGAATTCTCATTGAATAAGGAAATACAATTGGAAAGAAGAAATTGAATTTTAATTATATGTTTTACTTTTACACCTATTATATTTGCCCCTTTTCTCTTTGTAATTGGTGTTTAGATTTTTTTTTTTTTTCCCTCATAAAGCGGCAACATGCTTGATCCCGTAAGTTAGATATGATTATGATTTTTTTCCTTCAGTTTTTATTTTTATTTTTTCAAAAGCATCATGAAAGTATTTTATTTTTTTATTATGTGTTTTATGTTTGGTTGGTGACAACAATGGTTGTTATTGTTTTGCTTCTAGGGTTTCCAGCAGACGAAGAATCAAGAGAAAGAAGAATCATGAGAGAGAAGTATCAAAAATTGTAAGTGCAAAGTTAGGATTTTTAATTAAATTTGCTACCTTTTCTATTCCATACAAAGTTGGGATTTTTTTATAAAAAAAAATCAATATTTTACCTTTTCTTTGTTATGAATTTTTTCAATTCCTTTTCTCTTTTTTGAATTTTTTTTAATAATTGATTAGCAACTTTTTCTCTATTATGAGATTTTTTCAATAATTGATTAAAAACTTGACAACAAATTAAAAAATTTCAGTAAATAAATTTTTTCTTTAAATTTTTAATTTCTTTTATCTCTTTTCAATCTGGTTTATGTAATTGATTAGCAACTTGATAAATTTGGTTTATGTTCAACAAGTACAATTAGTTTTGTCCAGTTATATAAAAGCTATTTTATATATGCTTGATTATTGTTTAGTTTAGTTTGGATCATAATTATTTTTTTACATATTAATTTTATCAACACATATAGAGACTATATCATTTCTGTTTGATTATTGTTTTGTTTAATTTTTTACATATAAAAGCTACATTATTTCTATTAACTATTGTTTATTTTAGTTTTGGATCACAATTATTTTATTATTAATTATACTTGATTATTGTTTATAAAATTTGTCAATAAAAATAAATTTTAACTGAACTCTTATATATATATATATATATATATATATATATAATGACTTTATAAATATAAAATATCAACTATTTAAACAAGTTGCTAATTAATTATTTATAAATTAGATTTTAAGTTTTGACCACTTACTACACACAAAGCACCAATAGAAAATCCCACCTCCAGTAGGTCTCTCTCCCATCAGTGCACTGGATACTAATACTTTTTTCTACAATTACAATCTCCTCCAATAGCAATAAACTTTTTAACTCTCCTACAAAACCACTGTTGAAACTACATCATCAGTTTACAAACCAGCAGTCTAATAAAAGAATGCCCAGTGTGATATCCATTTCCATTCCAATGATTTGGCACTTGGTTGAGAAATTATGTGAAGCAATTGTCATCAACAACAAAAGCAAAACTGGAACACAATAAGCTTTGGTTCTTCGTTTTTGGCATACCCACTCACTATGTAACTTACAAAAATATATATGAACAATTGCAACTCATCAAAAGTCTCAGATTTCCTGTACACATCCAATTAGACACAAAACCAGATGCCACCTTTAAGCTGTGGCTTCAAGCCCAAATGCCACGCCTAGAAAAATTGGCTTGATAAAAGTAGGCATATACTGGAGATGAAATGGTAGAGCCAAACACTAGCTCGAATATATCAAGACAAATTCAGGGCATGCACCATTCAGGGGTGTAGTTCACCTAATCTGCCAAAAAGTCATCGACGTCAATTTCTCCTACTTCAGATACTAGCTCTTCTGCCATGTTTGTCTCGTTCAGTCTTTGTAAACGCTTTGCACCTTTGTCATCCCCGTTGAATGCAGAATATGGCTCAATGGACCTTTTTGCTGACATCTGATCTCCATCATATTCCTCTCCCGCGTCAGAATATTTAAATGGTTTCTTGCAGATGCAAGAGGACGGATATTCATGAAATTCGCCTCGGCCAGTTTTCATCTCTTCTGGTTCCCCCATGAAGCCTCTCTGGCATGCTTTAACTTTTCTAGCAAATGTATTCCAATCCATCTTATCCCGTGCCATGAACAAAGCACTAAGCTTTTTTGCATTTGGTCTGATGGTCCTCTTATGCCCCATGTACCTCCTTTGGCCCATGAAAATAAAAGAAATAAGCAGGTTTTTCACCAAGGTAAAACACCACCACATAAATAGAATTCCTAAAAATATGAGGATAACAGGGGGGGAAAAAAAACAAAAGGAAAAAATAATATTTATAAGCAACAATGACAGAGACCAGAAAAGGGGAGGGAAAAATCATTTAGTAGTGATGACAAGATGCAAAACCAACAATAAGATGGAGATGCTGATACCACACAATGAGTACTTTCTTTCTTCTTTATTTCCTTTTCTTTTATTTCTTTTATTTTTTTATTTAAAGTTTCTACCCTTGGTCCATGAGTTATGAAAATTATAAGATAGTTAACAAAGGAAGTATTCAGTAATTCCACTTCCACCCCTTAAAGACTTCTGGATCAAGATATGACACACTTAAATGTGGTGCAATAAGGATGGCTTATAAGAACGATATATAAATGGAATGTGGTGGTGGGGGTGGCTTAACCGTTACAAGTGGTTTTCATCCATAGGCTCAAGTATAAACCCAGTATGGTTAAGGATAAATTGGATAATGGAGGATGCTGGGAGGGACGTAGCAGATACAAACCTAACTCTTTGAGCTTGTTTCATAAAATTATTAAACTCAGGCTTGAACTTACATTCTCAAGCTTAACCGGCCAACGTTTACTATGATACCAAACAGCAGTTCTTTCACCATAAATAAATAATGACAATCAGTATAATTAAAGTGTAAATGTCATCCATGTTTTAATTGGAATTTATTATAATAGAATGAAATGCGTGTTCATTGAGCAGGGGTGATTGATTCATCTATTTCTAAATCCAAAACTGTAAGATAAAACTACATTCCTGCCTCACCCACCACAATTTAACTACAAATTAGATTCATTCTACTTGCCAATGGTCCTTTCCTATTATTTTTCTATTGAAAAGGAAAACAAATGAACGTGTAAGAATAATTTTTTGGATCACTAAAATTAGTGTTTTGGACGAAAGTATTACATACTTGTAGCATGCATAACAAAACATGGATTGCTGAGGTGTCGATGTTTTGCGTTCAATAAAATTTTCCATGTCTCATTGTTCATCATTTCAAAGAAATGTTTTCTTCAAAAGTTAAATGAATCTTCTCTTTAATTTCATTTTCTTTTAGTGTTTTCAACTATACCAAACCAAAAAAAAAAAAAAAATTTAAATAAAATCACATATTGGAGGCTTAGGTTTAGATTCAAGTATAAGAGCAGGTCTAGAAATGAAGCAGATTTATTTTCTTACCTTCGGCCTGCAAGAATCTTGGCCATGTTTCCATTATTATTGGTGATGAAGACATCACTCTCATCACAAACAGTGTAGTCAATGGCAGCTAGACGAGAAGAGAAGGGAAGAAAAGGTTTCAGATCTTCGCTGGCAAGCATCTCTTTTGTGTAGAAGTTTGGAAAGAGCTCTCTGAGAGGCCGCAGAGTCTCTTCTCCACCATATATTTCACCAGATGCAACATAAAGATATGTGTCATTTTTAAATCCAAGTGCCCGCAGCATCAAACCCACTTCATGTGGAGTAAGTGGGCATTTCCCTCGCTTTCGCTCCCCCTCTGGACTTAAATCCTACATAGAAAACAAGAGGGAAAAAGTAAGGAAACTATGTTATTTGCATAAATACATATTCATATTGTATTCTTTTCCATGGTGCTTATTGTTTTTAAAGCCATTTGTTTTTCTTTTCTTGAGTTGGTGGCTTTGGTTCTTTTTTGATCCTGGGGGATGCCCCTTGTAAACCTGTAAATGATTTCCTTTAATTAAATCCCAGCTTACCAACCAAAAAAAAAAAAGGAGGGTAAATTGCACTAACACCGCTGAGGTTTGGGTTAAAGACGGCTATCTACAACTTAAGCACTTTTTGGACAATGACACCCCTGAGGTTTGATAAAACGAACAAAGACACTCCTAACCATGATAAAAGTACGTACTTGCCCTTTAACTTCTGAATTGACCCATGTGAATCATTAAATTACCTTTATAACCTCCTATTAATTGACCAAAATGACCCTCAAGAATGAAAAAACAAATATGATTTTATTGTGACATGTTTTCTTTTCTTTTTTCTTTGTTTTTGTGGAAGAAAAATGTGACATGTTGTGTAAGTAATGTTTCAGTAAACAATAAGAAATAAAAAGATTAACTTGTGTGTAATTACTTGAAGGTGATATTTAATATTTGAATATTAAAAATAGTCTTTTAATATTTAATATATTACTACGAAATAATAAAAAATATATATTTAAAAATCATATTTCTTACTTTTTGAGATGGAAAGTAAGAGTTTTGTATTAGAATTTTGTTTAAGTATTAGATAACATAACTAATCCATCAATTTCATCAAGGGCATTAAATACGCACAAAAAAAAATTTCTTATAATGATTTTATATTATTTTAAAATTTTAATTTTACTTACTAGTTTGACCCCACAATTAAAAATTCTTGTCTCCGCCCCCGTCTGTATGCATACGGCGTTGGCGGCCACAATGGTGGAGTTCCGTTTATTTTATTATTATTATTTTTTTTGGCTAAGTCATTTTGGTCATCAAATAAAAGGATTTATAAAGTTTAATATTGTATTTTAATGATTTAAATGGGTCAATTCAGAAGTCAAAGGGCAATTAGGTACTCTTATCATGGTTGGGGTGCTATTGTTCAAGTTTGAAAACTTGGGGAGGCAATTGGATCACACTCTCCCAAAGTTGTATCTACGTGTCTTTATTACAAACCTGAGGGGGCGTGTGAGTGTAAATTACCCAAAAACACAAAAAAAAAAAAAAAAAAACAAAAACAAAAAACAAAAAACAAAATTGCATAGACACCAGAATATGGAACAAGAAAAATCCAATTTATCCCTCTTAATAAGCATGATGCAACCTATCATTTAGCATCTTTAAAACAATATATTTAGTGTATGCATTTTTAAAAAGTTGTGATGGTCACATGGTATAACAAAACATGCAACTTCTCTACATATCAAAGACACGATATTTTTCATCATCGAACAGTTGCTTTGTGATGAAACAGAAGATATCAAGATGAAGATCATTCACAACAAGAATCTCACAGGTAATGTCGTCCACCGTTTCCTTATCTCACCAAGCTCGTATCTTTCTTTGTCACCTCCACCATAGTAACATCCAGAAAATGCTAGCATATCAGGTTCAAACCTGCCATAGAAATAGTTTCAGACAACAAACAAAATATGAAGGAAAAGATGAAACACGCAAAAATAAACAACGTAGGTGGGTGAGTGGGTTTCCACATGCAAGGGATGCAAATGCACTGGATTATTTGGGGTTAGCTGCTGTTACTGGGAAAGGTTTGGGAGCACTCAAATGGGTTACGTTTGAGGAGAATCCTGTAAATCGGACTTGGCTCTGGCAGAGTCAGGGATAGGAGGTAACCTAGCCCACCCCAATATTGTGTAGCAATTTTCCAATAGTACCATTTCTATTTCCAAAATTCTTCATTTACTGATACACATGTATGTATAACCCTATTCGAGATTTCCATATCCGTTCGTGCAAATATTATTTTTCATAACATCCACACTTGCCCTAAACACTAGTATTAGCTGAAGATTGTAAGACTCATGAAACTTGTAAAAGTTCATACATTCCAGTCTAGTTCTGATGTGGGACAGCTCTTACAATCTAACAGTTGAATATAAAGGTGAAGGATGTGACTTATCAACTCATCCACGTCAAAAGATAAGCTGAATGTACGGTGCACCAACCCTTTTTTTTTATAATTATATGGTGCACCAACCCTTATAAAAGGAAGTGCCTCAACTGAGACTATTCTTTGCCACAAGTTCATCAGTGTAAGCATGACACATGCAACAAAAGACAAAGCTCTTCAGTCTTTCTTAGTTAAGACTTACTTTGATGGTAGAAATAGTCTGTCCAAACATTACCGATGCACCCCACTGAGTAACAAAACTCCACCTATACTAAAATTGTCTTATGGTGACCATACTATTATGGGTTAAAATGGATTGGGAAGAGGTTACTTTTCCAATGGATGGGTTGGAGAAAGGGGTACAGTTCCATACCCAGCCTGAACCCATACATATACCTGAATTTTTATATGTATATTTTCTGTATGTGGTGGGGATTGGAATTCTTAATGTCTGGAAGCACCTTAAAGTGAGAATATCAATATCAGCTTATAAGCATTATCTTCAAATATATCAAACTATCAATATGGGAAGAGAAGAATAAAAAAGGCACTTCACAGAAGCGCATACTGACAGACATGGAGGGGAAAAACTCTTTTCCAAGTATCAAAGTCAAATATATACAAGGAAAAACAAAGTTCACTCTGCATCTGTTATCACTAGCTTCTTTAATTTGAAATTTTAGGAAGTCCAGTCCCCAGTACAAGGAACTGAGGATCTCGAAGCAAGTTATACTGGAAATTACCAAAATGAAACGTATGGACTACTCAAAAGTTAAAATTCATAAGCATGATACATTTGGTGGTAATGTTACCAGACATTATTAACATCCAGATTCCAACAATAGAAGGCTAACATTTTGTTCCCAAAGGGCACACTTAATAGAAAATCAAATGCAACCAGTAGTGAGAATTTCATAAGTAAATCAGACAATCATATTCCTTCTACCAAGTACCAACTTAAAGGGCTGTGCTAACACTTGGCAACAAACTCGCATTAGTTCACAGAACAATACAGGATTCACATGGTGGCATAAATACATCTCTTTACTAGAAGTTGACATTGGAAGAATTAAAACATGAGAATGAGAAACCTGCATGCTCGTTTGTTCCACTTTACCTCTTCAGTATGTTGGTGCTTGGGAGAGTGACAGATCTTGCATGATTATTCTAGTGCAAACCAAAAGAAATGCATGATTCAGGATGTTCAAGAAAAGACAAAGAAAGGGGCGGGTTCTATTCTGCACAAATGGAAGTGCACTATTTGAATTACATAAATTGACATTGCTTTGCATTCTTGCATGGTGAACTGTTAGGCAAATATTGGTTCATCATTCAATATTATGAGTAGAAGCAACAAACCTCAAGTGGACTGCAATATAACGTTTTGCCATCTTACGCATTCTCATCACAAGTTTCTGACCAAGATGCCTAATAGGTTTTGTAAATCTTAAAGCATGATAATTGACCCGGCAACGCAACTTTTGTAACTCTTCATCAAGGTTACTAGAAAGCCTGTAATCGAACTTTGTCAATTGCACAACCTGCAAAAAAATTTGGAGTGTTAACTGTCATCAATCAGAATAAAATTTACAAGGTACATATTCCAGCATGACAACCAAGTTAACCAGGGATTTCAAGTGACTACAGATAGGAAACTGAAGCTGTTTAATTACAGTTCTACTCTACAGTGGTACTACCATTTAATACAATTCATGATTTTTGAGAACTTCAGCCGGCAAGCAAATACTAGTACCCAAAAAAAAAAAAAAAAAAAGGTAGAACAAGAAGCTCAATAAAGTATAAACTCACTTGTGTATAATTAATCATGAAAACATTAAATACAATAATGAGTTAAATAGCTTCCTTACGCGTCGCCTCTGGAGTATTGGCAGTACTTGATCCAAATAATATTCAGGTTCTGATTTCCTTGGAACACGCATTGTATATGGGGGCTTTTCCATGGATTTCATAACTTTATATGGAACTCTTTTAACAATGGTAACATCCTTTGCAAGGGAAGAGATGAACCAATCAACATCAAAAATGTTGAGAAAGTCACTGCATGTCAAATAAGGTTGTATTCAATGAGAAAATGATTGCAAATTTAACTATCTATTGTGACCATACATAAAATCATACAGCCTATAATCTTTGTTTTCCTTTTTTTTTCCCCCTTTTTTTGTTTGTTAATAATCACACAGCTTATATACTACAAATAAATTGATAAAATCTCGACTCACCTATCATCCTTCCAAAATGAATGATGATCCAACTCAGGTACAACTAAAGTAGCATTGAGAATCCGAGCAACAACTACAGCGTCAGTTATCTAAGTTCATGAAATGGATAGCAAATTTTAGATTATTTACATTGAAAGGTAGAAATGACAAACAGATTTTAAAAGCCCAACGACAACATTCCACTATAGATATTTAATGGAACACGTAGCATATAGTACAGAATATTTCGACTTACTCCTGTTCTTTGTTGGTTCAACCCTCCACTTGTTGCAATAAGTAAATAGCCATTTGACAATTGCTCACGCACAGCAGCTATATTTCATGATTGGCAAATGTTAGGTTTTGACTATTTTTATGACTTGCCAAAGTAAATGTGGAAAGCCACCCAAGTATTAAGACACAGGTAGCTCAGGACATTTGAAAGACAAACAAGTAATGCAGGGAAAGACATAATGGGGAAAATGGTGCTTCTACAAAAGATAATCCAGTCAAACTCAAACTAAATTCACCAGATAATGTTGTGTAACATCTAAATAAAATTTTCAAGATTTAGTGAATAGCTATAGGATATATTTGATGAAAATAAAAATGAAAGAGAAGAACTCCAGCATATAGTAAATATATGGCATTACATAAAGAAAATAATCCAAAGCAGTTTAGTGGTTGTTAAGTATGCATATAGGAAACTTCAATGGTCAACTATATAAAACGCTTCATTTTTTTAGGAATACCTTCTGGTAAAAAATGTGCAAAATGCTAAAAGTGAGTATTACTCTTATTCATGGCCCACAAAACATTCCTATGCAAGTGTTGGCCCCTAATTCAACCATCCTACTGAGTAAACTTGATAATGTAACCAAAAATGCCCACTGTTGAGCCTAGAAACAAAAGAAATTGAAAGAAAGGGTTGAGTATACAAAGCATGTGACGTAACTCTTGGACTGGAAAACCCAGTAGCAGGACACTATTCTAAGGCTTCAAGAAATCAAGTTTGATGGTCAGAATTGGCAGCGGGAAGAACAACTTAGAAATCACAACATTAATCATACTTGTGGTAGGATAGGGGAGAATATATTGTCTTAATCATTTATGCATAACTTCACATTTCAAAGAGAATACCAAAATGACAAAGTTTTCAACCCCTTTTTTTTTAAAACAATGAGTAGAATCCCATACTTCGTGAAAATAGAGGACTGGGAACCTAAATAAACATGTTACAAGAGCAGAAAAGGAAAATATTATATATATTACACTAAACTCACATATACTCCATAAAATCCCCATTTTATTTCTCCTCCCAAATTGTTTGAAGAAAAACTAAAAGGGGCATATCCAAAGAAATGTATCTAAAAATCGAAGCCAGGACAACTGACTGGAAAAAATAGATATTCTGCAGCATGGACCACTGCAAACCAAATACAGTAAGTAGGCAACACCAGAGGGAAATAGAAAAGGGAAAGGCAGCAGAAGATTATCAACATTCCTAGCCATAGCTTTGCAAATAACACATCTAATGGGTATAGACCAGTTCCTAAAAAATAGATGATCTGCGAGAATCATTCTTGAAAATGATCAACCAAACAAAGAATGCCATCTTATATATAAAATTAAAATAAAATAACTGGGAACTTATAATAGAGTTCTCTAGGGAAGAAACCATTATCTTAATGATGAAACCAGGATAAAAACCAGAAGATTTTTGAGATAATTAAATTGCTGAACCTGTGAACCACCTTGAATGGAATAAACCATGATGCAATATTCCTTACAAAAATAAACATTAACTTATAATAATGTCTCAAGCATCAATCTTAAACAAATCACTTATAATAATGGTGCTGCTCAGAAGTTAGCCACATGCAGAAGTATTAAACTTCAATTATCGCTAAAGCATGCAACATAACAATATCAGTAACAGCTAAAACTCCTATGTCAATTGGCATTCATAAAACATTTACCCAGCCATTACTCCCTCCGTCCAATTTTAGTTGTCCCTTTGTGGGAACCTAACCTTTTAAGATTATGACTTTGTGTGTTTTTTTATTGTATTGGTAGTGAATGAATTACCAAATCTACCCATAGTGGGTCCACTGTGATGTGATGGTTTATACTTTAGTTGTTTTTATAAGTTCAATGCAAGAAGACAAAAAATAGTACATTAACTTTTCAATTGGGACAATTATTTTGGGACAGCTAAAAATGGAAAGGTGGACACTTATTGTGGGACGGAGGGAGTATAATTTTACTTACAGTAAAAGGTTACAGTAGCACATCAAATACTCTTTCAAATTCTGATTAACAAAGTGCCAAAGCACAAGTATGTGATAATTGAAAAGTACAAGCAGGTATTGCAATATAAACGATACACAATAGTACATACTGAAAAGGATAATAATTTGATATTCTGTAAGCCATGAAAAAAATTCTGCAATAAACTATAGGAATTGGGAATTAATAAGCTAACTTACAAGTAAAACGAGGGCCTCTTTCACTGCATCCGTAGTAAAACTTTGAAAATTTTGACTTCCAAATATCAACTGGTGCATGACTGTCCCCATTCTATAATGAAGAATCAATAATATTCTATGAATGAAGCGAGCAACATCATGAGACAATTAGTGTACAAAGACACATACTTACATAGACAGAGAAAACACATGCATGCACAAAATCTAATATTGAACCCAACCAAAAAAAAAAATCACGTATTTAGCTCTTTGGCGGTACGTGCTAAAATAAAAAATTCATTCCAGGACGGTACACGCCAAAAGCACAAAATAAACCCACCAAAAGAGGGGGGGTGGGTGGGTTTGGGGATCACTATATGGCACAAATTCATATACATTTATTTTCAAACCCAATTTCACTAAAAATTCTCTTAGGTTCACAAGGAGTGTCCACAATGAAATTGCACATGATCAAAACATTGAGAGTTGTCAATACCTATATATAGGGAACATTGATGAGCAATTTAAGAAGAACAAGCATTTGCAACTAAGAAGTCAGTTTCACTCGTCAACATTCTATGTCAATCACTAGCAAGAGTTATTAACAGTGAAATTAGCAAGAGTTTAGAGAAAGCAGGATATACTCAACTCAACAAAGTCTTTTCCCAACTGCTTCGAGAAATTAGAATACAGATACCATAAATTATTTGTCATATACTAGCCAAAGCTGTCACCAAAATTATACCATGCAAATGTTCATTATCAGTTGATTTAAAATACTTTCCATTAAATCTTGCCAACTAATAGGCCTGACACTCTTGCACATAAGAATATCAAAGCCCAGAAATGTAACTAACAATGACATTAGGAAATTCAGTAACTGATGGCCTCAAAGAGAGAAAGGTGGGTTTTTACTGTTTAGTGACTCAATCCGGTTACAACCAATTTCCAAATCCAAAGAGAAGAAGAGTTTGTTAGGTAGCTGAGAGCCAACTTAAAATTTTTGTCAGACCCTTATGTAAGATCCAGTAGAAACATAGAATGTATGTATATATATATAGGTGTCAAGATCTAGGCCTGTGTTTCTTTACACTGCCGGTCCCAAGCCCGGATAAAGAGGGAGGGTTGCGTTAGGTAGCACAAAACTTCGTCATTACCAATATGAACATGAATCCTATGAACACATGAGGAATGCAAACATAGAATTCATGTAGCCGACTCCAAGTAGTTGAGAAAAGGTTTGGTGGTTATTATTGTTGTAGGTGGCAAGATCTGGCTACATATCTTCCATAAGAATTAACATAAGGACGATGTTGTAATGTCAATGGAGAACTTGTGGACATAATCCCTACCCATGCAAGACACTTTCAGCCATGAAAACTAGGCAAACTATATCTCAAGTTTCCATCCACGTCTCTAACAAAGAGAAATTTAGGTGTGCCATTAATAGCAAAACTAATCCTGAGGGAGATTAGGTATGGATATGCAAATGAACTAAGAACATGAGAAGAGCTGACCGAGAAAGCGATCAAAGCGATCAACAATACCACGCTCAGCCTGGCTCAAAGAAAGCCACTTGTTATCGACCGGATATGCAAATGAACTAAGAACACCAAAAATCTTTAATTCAATGAAGTTTAATTCAACTATTTGGGATCACTGAACCACATGCTGTAGAGATGTGAAGTGATTAGTACCACGATCACTGAGTTGCCAACCAGATTCACTGTCTTCTCATAAGGAATTTAAGCAGTTCAATGATATCATTGGATGACTGAGTATCCTTTTGTAAGAATTATCATTGACTGTAAGAATTATGTGAAGTGATGTCTTTTCCTATAATATATTTCCAACCAGATTCACTGTCTTCTCATATGGATACTCAGTCATTGACTGGTAAATAATATATTTCTTTTCCTATTTGAATGATATCATTGACTGGTACGCGGATATACATACTCAGTCATTGTGATAAGGAACTAAGCATTCAATATTTGAATATCCAGAAAAGCCTCAATTATCCAAATTCTCATTCCCCTTCCTTTCATTATTATTATTATTATTATATATAAATCTTCCTTTCATTATTTTTCTTGGAAACAAAGGGATGCTGAAAGACTTATTAGACTTCTAAAAGTCAAGTGCATTTGGCCCTCATTTTAGTACCTCAAACATCCTTTTCAAACTTCTTTCCCTGCTTTTTCTAGAGAGAGCAAAGAGATGTTTGCTGCAGTTTTTTAAACATATAAAAGTCTTTTGCCCCTTCTAATAAGAAAAGAATCTTCCTATAGATTCGCACAAAATTATAGCAGTTGCAAAGAAACATTAGTCTTCGACGCTAAGCTTCTATCCTGATTCAACAAAAATTACAGAGGGAGGGGGAGAGAAATAAAGAAACACTACTAGAAACAACTGAACTTCACCCTAAATTCAGAAGAAGAAGAAAAAAAAAGAGAGAGAAAGAAAGAAAGAGATTACATAAACACAACAGAAATAACTATAACACCTAAATTTTACGTGGAAGAAATTACAGAGTGAGAGAGAAACGGACTGCTAGAAACTATTGACTTTTACGCTTTAATTCATAAGAAATTAGAAAGAAATAGAATTTGCGAGAAACAGAAGAATCTCACTAAACATTTCAACTCTAATTTGTCACAAATTCAATTCCAATTCAAAAAAAAAAATTACACAAGGGTCGCAAAACAGTAAATTTCAAACATCCCAGACTCTAATTCATAACAAATGTGTTTGTTTTAGTGTGTGTGATATACATGCACAAGATTTCAGCTCTAATTTAACATAAACTGTATAATTTGTAATCATATATAAATCTTCCTTTCATTTTTTTTTCTTGGAAACAAAGGGATGCTGAAAGACTTATCAGACTTCTAAAAGTCATTTGGCCCTCATTTTAGTACCTCAAACATCCTTTTCAATCTTCTTTCCCTGTTTTTTCTAGAGAGGGCAAAGAGATGTTTGCTGCAGTTTTGTAAACATATAAAAGTCTTCTGCCCCTTCTAATAAGAAAAGAATCTTACTTTAGATTCGCACAAAATTATAGCAGTTGCAAAGAAACATTAGTCTTCGACACTAAGCTTCTATCCTGATCCAACAAAATTTACAGAGGGAGGGGGAGAGACTTAAAGAGACTACTAGAAACAACTGAACTTCACCCTAAATTCAGAAGAAAAAAATAAAAGAGAAAAAAAGAGATTACATAAACACAACAGAAATAACTACAACACCTAAATTTTACCATGGAAGAAATTACAGAGAGAGAGAAACAGACTGCTAGAAACTATTGACTTTCACGATTTAATTCATAAGAAATTAGACAGAAATAGAATTTGCGAGAAACAGAAGAATCTCACTCAACATTTCAACTCTAATTTGTCACAAATTCAATTCCAATTAAAAAATATATATTTACACAAGGGTCGCAAAACAGTAAATTTCAAACATCCCAGACTCTAATTCATAACAAATGTGTTTGCTTAGATTTCAGCTCTAATTTAACATAAACTGTATAATTTGTCAAAACATTACATAAGGGTAGCCAAACATTCGATTCCAATTCCAACAAATTACATAAGGGTCGCCAAAACAGTAAATTTCAAACATCCCAGGCTCTAATTCATAAAAAATGTGTTTAGTGCGTGTGATACAGAGAGAGACGGAGAGAGAGAGAGTAAAATACCAATTTATTGTACAAACGCCTTTTCACCAGTCTCTGCGAGTACCATTCAAGATCAGAAGCTACATGGCCCGTGAAGAGCGAAATCAAACCCAATGTAAAGAGCATCAAACCACACACAAAGGACCATGAGATAGATCGTCTGTGCGGCGTCGACGACGACGTCGATCTCCAACAAAAATGCTGCTTAGGCTGATCCACCTTAGCCCAGACCAACACTGCACTAAACCTCCAAGCTTTGGCCACACCCATCGCAGTACTCAGACACCACACTCGACAATAATAATCTCATATTACATCAAAATATCTACAGCTCTTTCTCTCTCTCTTTAATGCCCCTGCCTCTCTGAGTCAGATATAAATGCTACTGTGGAAATCAATGGAACACTGTTGTTCCTCAATTTCAAAACCCTAATCGGAACTCGAATTAGGGTTTTTAACCACGCATCAAATGATCACTACTAAGGCACGGTGTTCTTAAAAAGTGGAAAACTGTTGAGCTTTTTTTAGAGAGAGAAAGTAGTGCCTGCTACCGATGCAATTCATGGTGAGTGCTTATATATATATATATATAACAATAAATATAAAAGGGAATTTCAAATGTAGGATGGATCGTTACAGTCTTACAGATCGTGATATATTATATATACACACTGACAGATCGTGATATGTGTGTCACTGTGTGTGTATGTAGCAATAAATAGGAGGTCACTAACCTAACGGCGGTTCAGTACAGTAGTGAAGTTCCGTTTTGGGAAAATTCTTGTAACCGGGGTAAAAATGGAAATTAAGTGAATAATGTGTGACACCAACAACTAATTTTGTACTTTTTGGCAAGCGTGACAATGTCATTTTTCTGTGAGTACTATTTTCTAGTGCATATAAAAATCAAGGACAAACACATGACACATACGTTATTTTTTCTTAAAGTTATTATTATTAGGATGCACGCGAGATTGAGATGAACTAAAATCAAATTATTCCTGCGAGTTCCAAAAATAGATAAATACTGAAATGAAGGTGAGATAAAGATGGTATTGCAACTCAAGCAAGTTGGGCAGGTTGGAGGCTCAATCAACCCGTGTATGAACCCTTATTCAACATAACTCTATTATTAATTCGAGTCTAATTTATTCTTTATTTTTTTTAGACCCTCTAGTTTAATTTGGGTTTGCAACTGGGGCTGAGATTTCAGATTGAATTTAGACTTTCAAGTGGTTGTTATTTTTTGTTGGATTTGAGTAATAACAAATTAAATAACCACCATATTATGATTTCGGGTTAGTAACTTGATTTTACATCTTAGGAATAATGAATATTTTTTTAAACTATTGTGACGGTATCAAACACTTGGACACTTTGTGGGTGACATGTGGTAGATACGACTAGAAGTATCATAAATAGTAAATATCTTATTTTCTGATCAGATACAGTTGGGACAAGACAATGATGCGTTTTGAACACTTTCAATTATTTTTTAAAAAATAAAATAAAATTCAATAAAATCTAAAATATATTTGGGTTAATTAAAAAAATAATATAAAATTTAAGAAAACAAAATAACAAATATCTAGCTCTAAAATTCAAATTAGTAATTTATTTATGATTAAATAGATAAAATAACAAAAAAAAAAATTATTATTTATATAAATATAAATATATATTATATTATATTTTTTTTACATATCCATATTGTACCTGTTTTTTATTTCGTTGTAAGTACTATAAACAACCATCTCATATCAACTATCATACCACACATTTTCTAGAACTACAAGTGAATCAAGTTTTTCAAAAAATAATTTTTGTTAAGTACTCATTAAAGGTCAGACTCCTGTTAGTTCATTAATTGACTTAGAAAGTACAGTTATGGAAGTTTTAAACATTTTTGGTCGTAGAATATAATATAACAAAATAAATATTTTGGTTAAAACATTTCACCAGCTGACAAATTGTACTCGGTTGGCTCCTGGAAATACTTGGACTCATTAAAGGTGAATCTTGTTAGTTCATTAATTGACTTAGAAAGTTCAGTTATAGAAGTTTTGGACATTTTTGGTAGTAGAATATAATATATAAAAATAACAAAATAAATATTTTGGATAAAACATTTCACCAGCTTACAAATTGTACCAAGTTGGCTCCAGATAATACTTGGACCAAGGATCCCCTCCAATGTGGAGGAGTGTCCTATGCACCGTAATGGTGTCCGTTTTCATGCACAATTGTGCAGTCCTTTGCTCACATTATGTCAAAATTCTTCGCGTTCGTGTTAAGTTGCGTTTTATATATCAAAATAATGTTGTCAAATGCAAATCTCGTGTTAAAATTCTACACGACTCACATTAAGCTACGTGTTGTATTCCAAAATGACATTATTTTAGTGTACAAACGTGCACTGAACCACCTCTGCACGGGAGATGGTCTACCTTCTAAACTGAGTTCAATTTGTATTTAAAATTAATAGTACATATTTAACATTTCATCTCCAAACATACTACGTGCCTTGAGGATAATTTTAAGGCAATGTTGTTAGTGGTATAATAACAAGACGTTTTCTAATTTTCAATCCGCATTAGTTTAGAAGGTATGATCATTCTTCTGTATAGGGGGATGTTGAGTGTTCAAACCTTTTAGGACAATATTTGTTGGTGCCTGCACAATTGCTTTCGAAAATTTATTATTATTTTTTTATGATTAGGTGACACAAAATCCTAAAGCCTTATGTTGTTGTGACTTCTTCAAACTATTAAAACATAATTTTC
Organism: Cornus florida; assembly: GCF_030987335.1. Taxonomy (NCBI): domain Eukaryota; kingdom Viridiplantae; phylum Streptophyta; class Magnoliopsida; order Cornales; family Cornaceae; genus Cornus; species Cornus florida. Next base: position 89,793,187 of record NW_026775581.1, read on the forward strand.
TGTTATATTTACCAATAATAGTTGGTGCTTAACTAAATAATTAACAGAGAGACAGTAAAACTAAACTAAAAAAAAAAAAAAAAAAATGAAATAATGTTTTGAAGGAAAATTTTATCGGATTTTTTTTTTTTTTAAACATTATTCGTTATCCTCAAAGTGGTTATGCTTCTATTAAGATCGTAATGCTTCGTTTGGTTAAAGGGATGAAAAAATAGATGAAAAAGAGAAGGGGTAGATGGATGAGGGGCGTTCTTAGAGAAGGAAAATTGTCTTTTGTATGGTTAAATGGAATGGATAATAGAGAAGATGGATTCAATGACAATTTTATTTAGGACAATACTTGCCTATTCACCAGTGAGTTGAAAATTCCTACTTACTATCGATGTAGCGCAAAAATGAGATGACAAGTATATTATCAATTAAAATAAATAAAAAATAAAAATCTGAAATACATTTGGATTAAACCCAAATAAAAACCGGATCCAAATTAAATCCCTAATTCCATCCCCTCTCTCTCACTATTCTAGCCAAGACAGATGAATAGCCTCCAATCCCCTTTTAGAAATGCTACCCTAGCCGAAGGCAGCGAACAACCCCCAAATCACTCTAACTCATCGGAGACTTACAGTCCTGTTAGGCTTTCCACCATCAATCCTTCACTACCGACACCCAATTTCCTGTCGCTACTCCTTTTCGGTTCTCAATTGTTTGACATCTGAAAAGTCTCTTAGAAAATTAGAAGAGAATTAATTTCTAAATCTGATTTTTTTTTTTTTTTTTTCCATAGTTATGAACGATAGGAAAGTGGGGGCAGAGCCAAAGAAAAAAAAAGTAATTATACAAGTAATCACAATGCATCTCATTCTTCTGTCCATAAAGATCTAGATGATGGTGAAGAGTTTGGATAAAATTCAAACTATTAGGATCCATCTTCTCAACCACAAAATGTCCCAGCGAGACTCAACCAACAGAATTTGCAGGTTGTCTGTTGTCTTCTACTAGAGTAGCGAGAGAGATTGCAGTCTTTAGTTTTCTTTGGCTAGAGCATCGTGAGAGAGACAGGTCAAATAATTAGGGATTTAATTTGGATCCTGTTTGCTATTTGGTTTACTTTGAATGCATTTCAGATTTTTATTTCTTATTTATTTTAATTGACAATACACTTGTCATTTTTTTTTTTTTTTTTTTGCGCCACATCAATTATAAGTAGAAATTTCCTACTCACTTTTATTTAGGATAAATTACACTGATCTCCCCTGAGGTTTCATCAACATACATTGACCTCCCCTCTTATTTGTTAAATTACATGGACTTCCCCTGAAATTTGTATTTTGATAACACAGAACACCCATCCATTAATTACAGTTATGGGTCAACAGGGTCAACCTTTCCAATTGTTTTATTGCCCTTTTAGTTGTTGTAAAGACAAATTTGACCTTTTTTACTAAAGTAATATTACGTAAACACCCTGCCATCTTCTTTTAAGTTTTAGGGTAAAGTACACTAACACCCCTTGAGGTTTGGCATAAGGACAGTTAGGTGAAAGTTAGCTCTTTTTGGGACAATGACACCCCTTGAAGGTTCAAAAATGGACAAAGACAACCCATGCAACCAATTGGCAAAAAATATTGACTAAATTGCCCTTTGACTCTACAAGTTAATAAATTGGACTAATCTACCCCTCATGATCAATTTATGCATCTCTACCGAACTCGCTGCCGGCTCTCTCACCATCACATCACTGGCTATTTTGTCCTCCGGTCTTGGTCTCGGCATGGAGCCTCTCTGTTCACAAGCTTTCGGTGCCAAACCTTCTCTCTCTACACCTGCATTGATAGAGGAGAAAAGAGGACCTCCTCAACGAAAACCACCAACAAAACCCAGTCCCGCAGTTCAGACTTCAGATCCATCTTTCTTGCTCACCGTCGCCAGTTTAGAACCTTGCTCGTCGATCTCCTCCTTGCACACCCATCACTGGAATTGTGACCGCAGATCACCACACCATCATCGCCGATTCAGTTCGTCCACCTATTCGTTGACCCATCAGACACAGCTTCGCCGTCAACCACCGCGGATCTCTATCAGATAACACAACAGAGATTGGCTAATTAATTTATTTGCTAAATCAATTTATTTATTATAGTTTTAGTTTCTTCAAGCTAGGCATTTAAAGACTCAAATTCACACACATACGTGATTTTCTAACACTATTTTTAAATGGAAACAGAAGTATAATGTTGTGAAAATATCAAACCGTCACAATGCAGCTGCATTTCTGCCAAATTTTCACTTTGCTTCGCCTTTTAAACGCGTTAAACTCCTATGAATTTGGGAAATATTCAGAATTTTATACATGATGTATATACTCCTTTAGCAAACTCTGCAATTAACAAATGATTTGATCTAAATTCCTACCTGCTCTGCAAATTTCCTTTTGTGGTTATCCGCATATCTATGTTATCAAGCAGAGCCTAGAATCAGTGCCATTCAATTCTTCCACTTCTATGAATTACGACATTTATAAAGCCAATTGGATTTAGCACTTGTTTAAATTATTATCTTGACTAGAAGAAAATGAGAAAATTGTGCATGTTTTTAATTTGGTTTTGATAAATATTACATCTGCCGGTCATTATTCTGATCCTCCCAATGAGTTTCTGCTCGAAGCCAAGCTGCTGTCTACCAAAAACACAAAACACAGCTACCACCATAAAATAGTCATTTGTGAAAATAAGAAATACTGAAAAAATTTCAAGCCTTAGAATATATCTCATAAATAAATAAATATTTATTTATATATATATATATATATATATAACTCACCCAAAATTCTTCATCGATTAGCCACAAAATTTCCGAACTCAATTATATTTTATTGAATGAACTCTTCTATTTTCTTCAGCTTTAACCCTCATTTTCTCTCTCTAAAACTATTCTCTCTCTCTATATCACTCTCTCAGCAATCCCTCACTCCTTTTCCCATTCAGGGGCAATTTCGTCCTTTTAACAGGTCTGTTCTTTTACCATAAATCTGAATTTAATATTAAAGGGCAATTTTGTCTTTTCATATGATTTAAGGCCTTGTTTGGATGGAATTTTTTTAAGGGGGTGTCATTATCCCAAAAATAGCTAACTTTCACCTGAGTGTCTTTATGCCAAACCTCAGGGGGTGTTAGTGTACTTTACCCTAAGTTTTATATATATATATATGCATAAGTACAGACATACAAATATATGGGCTTTAATTAACTAATGGGTTTGAATTACATCTTCATTCTGCGATTGGTATTTGGTTCTAATGGTATGGATTGAAGATAGATTTATATGTAAAGTTTAACAAACATAACCTAATCTGTGTCTATATGGAACAGGATCACCAAAGGATATATATGTATATATATTTTTGTTTTATAGTTACCGCTTACGATCTCTACTTCTCCTTGTTCACTAGTGTCTATATATGTATACCATTTGCTTGGAACTTTTGAATTTGTCTTTCCTTCTGGTCTAGTGGCACCACTGAAATGGCAGAGCATCTACAAACACCGGGTCAGATTAATGGCAAAACTAATTTTGATGGTGGTTTGTACAAACCATTTTATCTTGTATGTCCTTTAATAATTATTATAGTTGTGCTTGCTTTTCTCTCAAATGATGTATGAAAAAATGATTTTTTTTATTAGATATGAGAGAGATGAAGAAGGAGAAGTAGTCAGGTGATGGGAGTTTAATCGCGGTAGGTGAAAAGTACGATATTTTTTTGTTTTCTCCTAAAAAGTAATAAAATATATATGGGCATTTTGGTCTTTGAAATTTTGTAATATAATATAATATATAATTAAGGACAGAAATGTAATTACATAGGAATAGTTAACGTCAACTAATAAATAGGCCTAATAAGGGAGGTCTATGTAATTTGACAAATAAGTATGTTGACGAAACCTTAGGAGAGGTCAGCGTAATTTATCCTTTTATTTATTTTAGTTGAAATGAAGGGAAAAAAAAAAAAATTATATTCTTTTTACCAATATACCCTCTTCATAAAATATAGATATTCATTTCAAAATTTTTAAAAAGGTTAAATTTGTAAATTAAATATTTATAAATAGTTATCCCTTGTTTCTCTCCTCCCCCTCCCCACCACCACCAAACTTGCCTCTCTCCATTTCCAAATTCCCTCCAAACAAGTATGAAAAGATTCATACATCCCTTCTTTCATCCATTATCCTTAATCATTCTCTCTAACCAAACATAGAATTAATTTTTTTCTAAATAGATTACTAAAAGTTGTTTTAGTGATTTGGTTATAGCTTTTCCACTCTGATGATACAAAAACTGAATAAAATGGTTGAGAGCCGTTAGGTAATAATGTTTTTGATCTGTATTTTGATTATGGTTCTGTATTTTGATTCTGGTGAAGTTTTTATTGGATAATAATCATGCCTCTTATCATCACAACGAGGAACTCCATTTTATCAACTGTAATCACCAATAATCATAATATTTTTAGCTCAAGTTCATGCTATCATAGAGTGTATGTTCCAGTGCGAGTTTTTTTTTTTTAATTCACGAAATCTAATTTTTCTTTTTTTAATTCTTTTATGAACATTAACAAAAGTTGTGCATTACAAATAACTATATAATGAAGGCAATTGTTCCTCACTCTGACTTTTTTATAAGAGCAGTTGAGAAATGTTGCATATATTCAAATTCAATTTAAAATGGAACTCCACGAATGAAAAAGAAAGAAAAAATTAACCCTTAACCTGACCGTTTAAAATAGAGAAGGTCGATTGTGTTTTTAAATTTTTTAATATTTTTTAATAATTTTTTTTAAGGCTCCTAATTGGAAAAAATGAAAGAAAAAAAAAATTCACCAAATGCATTTTTTCTCATTTTCTTTATATTTTTTAGAAAATATAAAAGAATTTCTGAAAAGACTGTTAAACATTATCATTAAGAGGTATTAAGACCAACAATTAATAGGATACTAAGACTAAAAGAGTGAGAGAGGAGAACAAGTGGGCCCCACAAACAACTAAACATTTAAAAAACATGGTGCTAGTCACATTGGGGAGTAACATTTGGGCAATACATGGGCCATTTTGCTGGACCCAAACAGTGATTCGACGTCGTTAGCACCGTAGAATGCGCTCTTTATAAATGGTCCTAGATTTTGTTGTCAACTTGTCATATTTTGTTTTAGTTGGTAAAAGTCAGGTCTATGCTTTATTGTGCGTGTGAGAAGGAGAGCCATTCTTTCCATAAATTGACAAATATTTTGGATGTAGTCATTGGATTTGCTAGTGCAATCAAACTAACTAAATATTACCTTTGTCCCAAATTAAATATTCTATTTTGCGTAATTCACAATTTTTAAAATAGAACATTTAATTTGGAAGTACATATTTGACTATATATTTATATATTTCATCAAGGAAAAATTATATGTTACAACAATTGTACTGTATTATTACATGACAATTTTTATTTTTTTAAAGAAATATGGTTAAAGGTCCAATTTTTATCACCAAGAAAAAAAATTTCCGAATATGATTCTACTTCTTAATAAATATCACATAAACTTATATATAATTTACCAACGGCCAGTGGTCTAACGGTATCATTCTCTTATTTTTTAAATGAAGATTAGGGATTCAAGTCTCGGAAAAGACAAATGTGTGTGAGTACTAACTAAAAAAAAAAACTTATGCATAACTTCTAATACGTTTGTCCATAATACTAATCATAATGTTGGGCTTGTGTATCATAGCCCTTATATCTGTTAAAATGATTCTGTATCATAGTAAGTGTCATATAAGGGGTTTTGTCCCAACGCGGATTTGATTAAAAATGCTTTAGATATATATGGGTTGAGTATTAGTATCACTTAATAGTTTAAGTTTTTTTGTCCGACTGTAAAACATTTGACTTATTACAGTTACTATCGAAGTCATACTTAATTTTTGATTGGGTGTTAGGGCAAACACTTGCTCATAAGGTGTTTGAGTCAATAGCTAAATAGATAGAGTGACTCAATCACAGCGAGATCATTTCGACCATTCTGTATATGGACCTGCTCAGTTGGTGCAACATCCTCTTATCTCCCGTGTTAAATATATTTGGGGTTAAAAAGATAGGGTCATTTTACTGCTTGCCCTTTACTATTATTATAAATACTGTTTTGTTTTATTTTATATATACATTGTTTCAGTCGAAAAGCAATGTTAAAATAAGAATTTGACACGTATCTTTTCAATTTAGCTTTGTCCATGTAAGCAAATTATGTCCTTTAGACTTTTTTGACCGTTGATGTATGGGAGCAATCATTTATAGAATACAAATCAACAAGGACACAATATAATTATGATAGGAGAAATGTTACAAGGTAGAAATTTAAAAATGTTAATTAACACAAATTATAAATAAATCATTATGTCTCTCCATATTAGTCAAATTATGTCTAGTAACATGTATTTCGTAACGCGTTAGAGATGGTTAAGATATTGTTAGATTGATTTCAATTAGGGGTGTTTACAAAATTCGATAAATCGAAAAATCGAATCGGATTGAACTGAATTGGGCGATTTGGGTTAGTTGTATAGCGGTTTGGTTCGGTCTTGGACCCAAAATTATGAAATCGTAAATTTTTGATCCAGTCCTAATTTGGAGTCTTACTGGACCGGCCCGGCTTGGACCGAACCGCTATATAACTTATATTATATATGTGTGTGTGTGTGTATATATTCTTTTAGCCAGGACAAGAAATAATTATGATAACTGGGGATTTCAAACATTAGCTATTTTGCACTTGATCTCTCTTGTGTTTTTGAAATTTTGAGTTAAATTTTTTTTTTCTTTTCCTAATACCTCGTAAATAGTAGACAGGAAATGCTGTATTTTTTCCTTGTGGTCATTTGGTCATTGTCGGCTTGTTTATTCCACAGGTGCCTGATATTATTGACAATGCATATATGTTTGTCATCTAGTCACTCTTAGTTCCCTGATGTATCATATACAGGGAAAAATAAGAGATTTTGTTTTTTTTTAAAAAAAAAAAAGAAAGTAAATCAACTTAAATCGACAAACCAAACCGGTTTTTTCGCAGTTTGGTTTGGTTTGATTCCATAAACATTATGGTTTGGTCTGATTTAAAAAATAATGGAACCGTTATAAATAGTTTGGTTCCAAAAAACTTCTACTCGGATTAAAATTGGACCGTTTACATCCCTAATTTCAATGATACCTAGTGACGCCACGAAATACAGGGGCATCAGAGTTGATTTGAGTTTTCTACGTACCAAAGTAACCAAGATAATGTTTATTGATTTTCTTCCATTTGCATTTATTACCTGGTTAAGTTTTTCATTTAATTTAATTTAATTAATTATTTTTTTATTTTTTCATTTTTTTTTTACATTATGTATTTGACTATTCTTTCTTTTTATTTTCGACTGTTTGATGGCAATGGCATTCATTGGTTATCCGTATCAGCAGGAGAGATAACATGTGCAATTGATGTACGTGTGTTATTAACTCACTTCATTCCAAGAAGAAATAGTAATATGTACAACTTTCTATTTTTTGAGGAGACAAACATTAAATCTATTGCTTAGAAAAAAAACATTAAAAAATACAAATGTTATAAACCTTCCTTGAGAGTATTAAAAACATTATGGTTCTCACTCATATAAATTAAGTTAGAATTGTCTAACTTTTAAATTTTAAATTATTTTTTTCTTTAGGTTTGTTTGGCGGCATGAAATTGAAAAAAATTTTGATTCAATTTTTTGAATTACTTTTCTCCAAGTTATATTATTTGAGAAATTTGATATCTAAATTCTAAAATAGAATTTGTATGACCTTCTTAAAAGCTCAGGACTATTGTGCTTCTTCTTATGCATTTTTTGTGTGTCAAATTGTCAATTACTTTTATTTATTAATTACTGGGAAAAAAAAAGTAAAAAGAAAAATACAGAACCCAACTTCAAATTTCTGATCCCATTTTTTATTTTTAGAGTAGGTGGAACTTTCTAGGGGAAATTTCTTGAAATCAAAAAAATAATAATTATAAATTAAAAAAAGCAACCGGCAAAAAATACCGCTTATGGCGGGATTATTTAAATTAATAAAATATAAAAAAGCAATATATTAATGAGATTGTTATAGACCATGTCATTAATAGAGAGGTGGTCTAAAAGTTATTTCCACCCGTTGGTTGGAGGAATTGTCGCTAACATAATCTATTTGAAATTGATACCTCCTTTATTAAAAGAAGCAAACCATGTTCTCAAAAAGGGCATATTACTTGAGAGTAAATCATGGACCCACATGGATGATAATGACCTTTTTTTTTTTTTTTTTTAAATCAATTATTTAGTGATAAATATTCTTATTCTTTTGCCATTAGGATAAGAATGAAACATTGATGTGGCCTCTCCATTTGTACGTTAATGATTATAAATTTATAATTTTATTTCATGTTGCATGGACGCACATGTGTAGGGTGTGGACATATTATTTAATGCTTTTATTTTATAAAATAAAATAAGTTAAATAACATGTTTACGTGACGTGGTGCTAAATGTGGACATTTTATTTGTTTTAAAGTAATAATATAGTAAAATTAAATTATTAAATATGTATTTCAGATATTACATATTTAAGTAAAAATGACAGACACATATTCTAAAGCGTCTTATATAATACCTCATTATTCAATTCCCGTGGTAGAACAATATTTATAAGAATGATGTGCTGTTGAAAAATCTATGGTTCAAAGAAGGTGTTAATGTTTGGCTTGTTAAAAAATAATAATAATAATAAAAATATAAAGGTGTTAATAAACAGTTCAATAGAACAATTTTTAGTATTGATGGGACCATATGAATCATATTTATATGAATTGTTTAATAAAAGTTCAACACCATTCTTATATAGTGGAGGTCTTTGTTTTACTGGAACTAACACTGACACTCCACATGGTGGACACGGTTGAAGAGATATTTCATTGTGAGATCAAATTCAGTCTTTCTTTTATTTATTTATTATTTTTATTTTTAAATTTTTTACTTTTTCTTTTCTTGGCATCACAAACAAGACAAAAACCACCAAACAGAGTATCCATCAAACAACACTAAGAGCGGCTCTCACCGAAGAAGAATATACAATTCAATCAAGATTTGATACTTTTCTTCTCGCCGCAAGAGCAACGACAGTTCAAGGGAGAGAGAGTCACTTTCTTGACTTGTTAAGGGGTGTTTGGCCTTATTGAAACGGAGAATATATATATATATATATATATATATATATATATATATATATATATAATGAGTCATTTGACAACCATTTTTATTTTCTATTTTTTTTCGTTTATATGAAACGAAAGTAGTGTTTTGTTGTACTGTAATTTTTTTATAAAACATTAATATGTTTTTGTAACTTATATTAAATTTTTATTTTTTTTGAAAGATTGTAAGAAAACAATTATTTATTTCGTGTTGGTTTTTAAAAAAATTCCTACTACAATGGCAAAACAAAAGTCTAAAAGGGACTCTTTTGCTTCCCAATCTAGACCTTTTTAAAATACAAATATAATATTGTGCAAAACGTAATAGATATTACCAAACGTGCTTTTGCCATTTATTTATGTATTTCACTGTACCCCGATTTAAATATAAAATAAAAATGATTAACAGATATACCCTTAAATTTTCTTTAACTTTTGTAGAACTTTATTTATAATAAAATTTAATTTGTTTTATGATTCAAAATTATGAAGAAAAATCAATAATTTATATATTTTGGGCCCAATTATTATTTTTATAATGATAATTTATAAGGTGCCGTGACACCTAATTAAAGATTGGATCTGGCTCAGATATTAATTGTAACTCGTAGACGCTTGTTTATTTATCCAATAACTTAGTTCTATATATTCATTCATTTATTCTCATTTCATTTTCAATTCGAATTCGAGCAAAGTAATAGTAATAGTAATATTTTTCATTTTATTTTATTTTATTTTTTATAAGACACGTGAGACTCAATGCGTAAAAGATCTGTAAAATGTAAGCATTAAGATGGCAGAAATGTCAAACAGCTGGTGACACTAAAAATTGGTTGCTTAATAAGCAACACATCTGTCCAATGGGTTGAAATTTAATAGCCGACTCAAACCACAATGTCAAACACCTCATACTCAACTTGTAGCTACCAAACTTGTGGATGGCAACGCATTGATGAAGAGTTTACTCATATTCACATTTTAATATGCCCACTTACTTATAATTAATGAAAAGCAACAACTATGGTGGGCTTTTTAGTTCTCCTTTATGTAAAGATGCAACTCGGGCAGGTTGAACGGATTTGAGGTATAATTTGAATCTAACTCATCTGAAATGTTAAACTCAAGTTCAATTCTAACTCTATCCTCAATTTTAACTACTCAATTTAAGTCCAACCCATCATTTGCTTTTAAATTTGGGTTTGCAATTCGGACTTATATTTTGGGTAAAATTTTTGGATTAATTTGTGTTACTCATGTAGCTAATCTTTATACCTAAATTTTAATATGATCTTGAATTAATTTAGATTAAATTACTCATAAATAGTAAAAAGTTTAAAAACTTTTTGTAAATTTTTAATAAATTATAAACAAGTTTTTAGAAAATTAATTATCTTTAATATTAACATACATTAAGTTAAGATTTAATAAAAGAAGTTGAAAAGAAAAAAAATAATCATAATTTAAATATTATACATAATGTATTTAAAATAAATATATATATGAAAATAATATTAGAATTTGAGTTCGGGTTGGCTCGGGTTGCTAGCAATTCAACTCAGGCTCAATTCTAATTTATTTCGGGTTGAGATTTTTCAACCCCAACTCAACTCTAATTATAAAAATGATTGTCCAAACTCGTAAATAATCGGGCTGGGCTTGGATTGGGTTCGGGTTACCCAACCCAAGTTGCATTTATGTCACTTTAAGGTTTGTCAAAATCAGATCTTTACATGTAAACATGGGCTTTAATTTTTTTTTAAAAAACCATACTTATTCTCAATCGGTCATAGCCTTTAGAAGCAGCAATGTTGACATGTTGTCATTTTAAGGTTTGTCAAAATCAGATCTTTACATGTAAATATGGGCTTTAATTTTTTTTTTCAAAACCATACATATTCTCAATCGGTCATAGCCTTTAGAAGCAGCAATGTTGACATGTTGTCATGATGTTATGTAGCAATATTATGTTGAAAATACTTGTGATTTGAAAAGTATGGGGTGTAGTGTTTTCAAATAATTATGAGTTTAGACTTTAGACCATTAACTTTTTTGTGTCTGGTGGTTCTTTATCACACACTACTCATGTCTAGCAGACAACAAAGTCCATTGAACAAACTAAATGTCAATTATATTTTGATAGTGAAGAGTATTAAGTAGGGTTATTAATACAAAGAGTTGCTAATAATTTTCAATTAATATTATATGATTTGATGAAATATTAAGTCAACGTGATTATTACGTGATACCTTCGAAATACCTAATAATTCCTGAAGAAAAAAGTGTTAAAATTCTCCTCTATTGTTAGCAAAATCTCAAATGTATCCTTAATATTTCAATAATTGAAGAATTGTTTTGGAAGAATGATTATGAGCAAAGCTCTTTTTTTCTTTCTTTCTGACACATATTGCTTTCTTAATTATTTCTGAATTATTAGCAATATTTTTAAAATAATTTATAAATTATAAATTATCTAAATTTCATTTTTGTGATTGTACTGCATGGAAGTACATGGGCTAGGCTATGTAGGCAGAGTCTAAAACCCACTCCCATCCGACTTTTGAGGCACAGCTGCAAAATTTAAATTGGAGTCAGGCCCAGAAAGAATGGTCCACTCAAGAAAGACTCTATTGACATCTATTTTCAAAAAAGAAAAAAAGTTTTCTTCTATTTTAATAAATCCCAACTTCCAATGGACTCTGTTCGAGCTCTGGTGCTCGCAAAATATGTGTATGTGTTTGCTTTGTTTTTGAAAAAAATAAATAAAATGGGATTCTTAATCCCATCCGAACTAATCTAATTTGATTTTGACAGTAACCTTTCAAACAAAAAAAAAACTTGATTTTGACAGTTAATGGTTCAATTCTAATTCCAAGAACATTGGAACTAATTTGGTTATGAAATTTAGATTTAAAAAGATTGAACATTAGGACTAATTTGGTTCATAATTCTTAACTTACGTATATATATATTTTCATTTGTTACCATATAATATTGTCACATAGAATCAAGCTTATGTGTGTATGTGTATATATATATATATATATATATATATATCGGAACCCTAACCCTTATACACACATATGTGAAACACATATGGACAGTAGAAGAAAAGTCCATCAAAGTCACAAAAGTTGAGGTTGAATGAGGCATTGAGGCTAAATTTGGCCCAAGCCTACTTATTATTGTGTTACATTCTGAAGAAAGGCCCATCCATAAAGGTAACTGATCCAAAAACCTTCATACAAATTGGTCCTTTTTCATGGATAATTGATTAGACTTGCATATTACCAGAGAATGACATAAGCGATTTTTTATTTTTATTTTTATTTTCCTTTTCGGCACTGATAAAAAAAACCCACCACTTTGGAGTTTGGAACTTAAGTGTTAAACTCACTTTTAAAAGTAGAGAAAATATTTCTCTAGCGTATGATATAGTGATTAGTGGATATGACTAATACTTGGCTTATCCACTTAAACAAGTAGAAATAAAACTATTTATTCATATAAAAAAGTGAATAAAAATCCATCGATTAGTTTATTCGAATAGATAAATAGGCCTAAATATTAGTATCATTCTTAGTAAAAAATTAATAAATCATAAATCAAAGAGGTTAAAAATTCAAGCTCACAATCAATCAAAAAGAGTTTGTTTGAAAATTTGATGGCAGTTTGGCTTTGACTGGCAAACAGAATTTTTTTTTTTTGGGTTAAAAAATGGGCACAACTGCTTGGATTTTTCTTTGGTCATATTTGTTCATTAACATAAAAGAGTTTGATGCCAAATTTGGAAGGCTTGATACATCTAAATTTGTAAATGCAGACATTATATATACACACATAGTGATAAAAAAAATATTAAAAAAAAAGAAAGAAGATATCTCACGAGTAGTGAACCCAAGTAACTAACTAAACACCCGACTGTACTCTGAATTCATTTTCGGCCCTTCAAAAAGCCCAATTGCGAAGTTACCGAAAATGAAACCCCTTCTCTATAATTTTCTTCTTCCTTGAAGCTTACTTTCAGTTTCAGCCCTTTTTGGTTGCTACGATGGCTTCAAAATGCAACAGAATTATCAACAGAACGTCAGTGTCGTCTCTCAGATCCACCATTAAATCTAATCTTCAAACTGCTTCAGCTTCCTCTCCTTCGCCGTCTTTAAGGAGATCCACTACCTCACCTGTCCGCCGCTTCTTCTTGTCCAGGTATTTCTCTCTCTGTATATACACACATTCACGCACAAATTATATTTCGATTTTTTTTTTTTGGTATTTATAGACTTGTTCACTCTCTCCCTAATCCAGATTTCAATTTAATTTTGTATTTTTCTTTGCTCCGTTTTAATTATTGTGTTTGATGAATTTAATCATGTAATATGCGGTGTTCACTGAATAGAAAAATCAGAAGCTTCTCTATCTTTTGTAGTCTATTGATTTGGCAAGAGTTATTGATTTTTTTTTTTTTAAATTATTAATAACAGAGTTCCGATGGAGCTTGGAGGTGCACAATCTCTGTTGCCTCTTCACAGTGCGGTTGCTACTGCAAGGATGACGTCGGGCCTGAGCTCAAGGAGTTGCAGAGCTATTTCACAGGGTACACTCTGCCGTACCTTTCCTGGCCCCTAACCTGCTTTTTGTTATTAGAGTGTGAGTCTCACTGCATATATATATATATATACATGTGGTTATGGATTTTGAATTTTCACATTGTCATTTCATTGAGATTATAGTATTGGGTAGACTATATTGGTTAAACAATGAACCCCATTTAGTAAGTTGCATATAATTTTCCTAGATTAAGAGGTATAATATGGGTTTTGTTAGATATATTTTCTATTTCGTATTTAAACTCATGTGGATTTAAATGTTTTAGCTCTCATTGTTTATAGGAAATAGTTTTCTCTTTAGTGTGAAACCTCCCAAGCACAGTTTTTTTTATTGATCTGTTGGTTTCTACTGATCTATATTTGTAGCACAGTTTTTTTTTCTTTCCCCAATTCATTCTGTTTGATAATTTCTGGTGGTTCTTTAGGTTCCCTTCTTGATAGGTTTGCAGTGCATAGGGGGGTATGCCCCTTTAATCCTTGTATCTAGTTTCTTTTTGTCTATAATATAGCTCACTTACCAACAATAAAATAAAATAAAATTAGAATCATGGTTTTCAATAGGGTAGTATTGTCTACTGTGATGTACATATCATTTTATGAAGAATTTGATGAAATAATTAGAGAATCAAAATGAACTAAAAATTCACAGATTAAAATAATGATTTTACTTAAATTAGATATAATGAGAAAGAAACTGTAAGTTTTGACAGTCAAAACAAGAAAAAAGTTCAATCCATGCACATTATTGGTCGATAGAACTTCTAAAATATAATATTTAGACATTTAATATGTGGAAATATCATGATAAAAAATTGGAGAACATCATATAAGTGTCCATAATCAAAATATAAACTTTGTATTTGAGCTCATATTTACCAATTGATTTAACTTTTCAGTATGAGAGACAATTGTTGGTGTGTGATTTTCAATTCAGTGGATGAATCCAATGATCAGTCCATTTGATTTCTCCTTCGCATTTATGCCGTTTGACGCAATGGAATCTTATGATGTTGAATGCATATAACTCAGACTATTTGGTTTATTGTTTCATTGCACACCAGTTTGTAGTCCGGAAAAAGGAGAAGGGTTGTGTAAGTAGCTGGCAACTAGCGTAAGAGGGAGAAGAAAGAAATTGATAACACCTCCTCTCTTTCTTTTCCTTCCAACCTTTAATCCAAATGCTCTATTTGTTAAGATATCTATTCTGAAAGATCTTCTATTATATATCCAAGTCTTTAAAGTACACTATATATAGGCATGTAAGCAGAGTGGCTCTTTGACAGCTTTCCATGTGAAGAATTCAATAAATTACCTCTTTGTAAAGCTTTAGTTGATTTTGTTACAGAGTCTTGTTCAGTTTACTTGCTTGCCTCACCTATATGATATTGATATTCCTTTTAAAATCCTACGTGCCGACAAGACATTATTATCCACATAGAAAATGTCAAGATCTAGAAAGAAAAAAAAAACGAGACCAGATATATCAAGTATCATTTTAGTATAAATGTATTGCATTGAATAATAGTCTATTGTTAAACAAGAATGCTGTGGTAACAAGAGTGCCCCTTCTCCCAGATGATATTGATGGGAAGTGAGACATTTTGCTGTTTCTGGAGGTGGGCCTCATCAAGTATGCTCCTAAATGTCTTGGAAGGATTTTCACACTACTCAAATCACGGGTCATGATGCATCATTAACTGAACATATATTTGATCTTTTGTTCAGTTTACTGAAAGCTAAATTAAATGGTAATGCAATGGGGTTTAGGTTTAGCTTCATTATTTTTTTTCTGCATTAGTTGTTAATGATAATAATTACATTGTAAGCCATTTTAATGAGATTACTTTAATCTTCATATGTCAGGGTGTTTTTTATTTGTATTGGTTTCTGATATGAGTTCCTTTTGTTGTTTGTTGAATTAGAGCTCGGTTTGTCAGTTCCAAGGTGACTTTGCAGATCATCACAAAGAGAAAAAAGTTATCATCTTCAGGTTATTGTAAAAGGAAGGTTTTGCTATTCATTTCTGCAAAATTATGTCATTTTATTAAAAGCTGCTCAAACATTACATAGCAGTAAAACTATTTTTGATTCTTCAAGTGTAATAAATGTGTTTTGTGAGCAACAAATATAAGGAAAGGGCCTTGTTTATTTTTGTGTGTTCGATTTGTTGTGGGTTATGGAGTCTACATTTTTCTCTGAAATCTTGCACTGATTCCTACCACAAAATAAACAATTGAAAGAAATCATGAATGCCTGTCCTTGTACTCTCTGAAGTGGCCTTCTTATCTTTGAAGATCGAGCAGTTCTAAACCTGTCCTTGGTTTGATAGTAGTTGGATCATTCCACCTTGTTACAGTTCTAGCTTGGTTGCTTTTGAGTGGTTTAGGGAACACTAGTCTGAACTTCGCAAATGCCACCAAGTTCTGTTAGAACTTCTGGGGGACTTGTGTTCGATACACCATTCTGGAAACAACTAGAGAAAGATATGGCGGTGTGAAGAACCAGCTGATCCTAAAATGTGTGTTGCACTTGGCCTTTGGTCTAAACTGCAAGCATGTTTGTCTGCATTTTCTTCAAATCAAGTGATTGATTTATGTGAGGTGATCCCTGGGGCATTGGCATGGGCAAATAAAACTCTAATCTTTTATTGATGACTGCCAACTACTCTGGAGTTGATTTGAAATAAGTTTCTTCAAAATTTGAGTATTCCAGTGATCCTTTATTGTATTATAAATGGATACAAACTTTGAAAAACAAGGTATTACAATTCACCATTGGCCTTCCCCTCTACCTATAACGTTCGAGTTACAGTTTATGAAGTCCTAAGTTCCTAGAACACATAACAGAAAAAAGGCTATCTTTTGATGCCAGGCTTGCCGGAAAATAGTGAAACTATTGCAGAACATAAAGTTGTGCATCTTTGACACAAAAAATGTCTTTACCGCTTCATGAAGCTTGTTCTAATGTGTTTTTGGTGAATAAATTTCATGGCACCACAGTTTTTCAACCATACAAAACTCAGCTGTGTATAATTAACAATTTCATAATGGTAGGTTTGGGGAAGATATCGAAACTCTGTTCCATAAGGCCTGAGCTTATGTCAGTCTCCAATCTTCGATCATGGCTGACCCATATCATTTGTAGGACGGAACAAAGAAAACCATCCTTCTATCAGAAATTTGAGTTGCAACTGTTCCATTTTCCCTCGGGGAGTTTGATTTGGTACAGAAGCCCCAAAGCAAAGATGAAACAGATCAGAAACATAGGTCCTCCTCAAACTACCATGGTCCATGTTATTGGAATTGACCCCAATACAACGGAAATATCTGCCTATGCTGCCCTACATCATCGTGTTCATCATAAACACACTGTGGTTGGGTCCGTCATCAGATTTTCTACCTCAATCCAGCTGCAACCAGCTTCTTTCCTCACCTTTCTCTCCCTCATCAGTTCCCTAACTGCACTCACATCTCCCCATTTCCCATAACATGCGTAAATGTTGGACATCATCACGTACACATACTCATTATCACCATCCAGTTCAATCACCTTAGCAGCTGCAACCTCTGCAACATCCAAATTCCCACAAGTTCCACAAGCACCAAGTAAAGCTTTCCAAACTAACACACATGACCCAAACCCTAGTTCATTTATCATCTTCTCTGCCCTCCATACCTCCCCCTTTTGTCCCATAAGCCTAATAACAGAAGAACAGTGTTCAGCTGTGGGATTGATCCCATAGTCCTTCATCATTGATTCAAAATACCGAATTGCAATCTCCAATGGCATTCGGTTATGCCAGCAAGCAGATAAAACATTAAGAAAGGTGATTTCGTCAGGTTTCAAATCTCTCAATATTTTCAACTGCTCAAAAAGCTCGATTACCTTGGCTGATTTGGCATTGTGAGCATAGCCGGATATCATTGCATTCCAAGTAATCAAATTCTTTTTGGGTAGTGACTGGAACAGCAATTCAGCATTCTTTACCTGTCCACATTTCGAGTACATGTCAATTAGAGCGCTCCCAACGACTATAGATTCGTCTAAACCAGACTTAATTGTGCGACAGTGGATCAACATACCCCATGTCAGAGCTGAAACACCTGCAATGCCACTCAGAAGGCTTGAAAACGTGAACTGATCCATTACAATATCTTTTGAATGCATTTTACTGAAGAATTCCAGAGCTGCTCTTGCTTGTTCCCGGTTTACATATCCTGTTATTATCGAATTCCATGAAGACGAATTAGAATTTGGCATATTCACCAAAACCTGAATAGCATCTTCTATGTTGCCAAACTGCGCAATACCATTGATCAGTTCATTATATGAAATTGTATCAGGATTTGGCATCTGATGCAGAAAGTTGGCTGCTTGTTCAAGTCTTCGGTTTCTAGCACTCGCAGCTATAACCGAATTCCAAGAAATAATGTCCTTATCACTCATCTCACTGAAAACCAGAGTCGCCTCTTCAACAGAGCCACATTTTCCATACATGTCAATCAAGCAATTCGCGACAACAATGCCGCATTCCACACCAGATTTTACAATCTTGGAGTGAATTGACTGGCCTAATTGCAATAAACTTAGTTGGCCACAAGCAGCTAAAGCAGCAGTAAACGAGAATGAGTCTGCGTAAACATCAGACTTGTCAAGCTGAAGAAACAAACCCAAAGCCTTACGAAACAGCCCGGAATGCACATACCCACATATCAAAGAATTCCAAGAAACTACACTTGGTTGAGGAATTTCAACAAACATTTTGTGGGCATCATTTAATGACTCGTCTTTCAGGTACAAACTGATCAGGGCTGTGGAGACAAAGACATTGGAACCAAACCCAGATCGCAGAACGTAGCAGTGAAGCTGTTGGCCATAAGAATACCGACCCAGGTTGGTACATGCTCTGATCAGGTGGACCAGAGCATAGTCATTTGGTTTTGTACCAGAGTTGAGCATTTGAGAGGCCTCAAACAAGGCCGTCTTAGAGTTTGGGTCATCTTGGGCAAGGATTGAAATGAGACTGGTCCATAATTGAAAGTCATTTCTATTGGGAATTTCAGTAATTGTGCTAATGTATTTAGTCAGGAGATGTTGAGGCTGCTTTTGGTTTTGTAGGTACTTGTTCACACCCTTGAGGAGGGATCTTGGCATAGCTTTTGCAAACCTAACATTATGACATTATATTGACATGTTATATGTCATGTATAATGTCAAAGTTCCAAAAATACATTTCACCTCAGATTCATAATAAAATTGGTTATTGCAAAAGTGAACGCTTTTTTTTTTTTTTTTTGGTACACAAGTCAAAAAATTTATGAATACCTTACTATTGTTAGGGCTACAAGTTGCGCAGGTCCAACTCAACCTGGTTCCAAACCGACCTCAATTCAAAATCGAGTTGAGTTGGACCGGCCCAATGTCATAAATAACTGTATAACACAATTCAATTAAAATGAATGTTAAGTGAGTTTTAGTAATTTTTTTTAAATCTTTAAGATATTTAACACTATGAGTGACCTTTTTATAAATGCTAAGTCAGTGTTCTTATTAAAAAAAACATGGTAATAATATTTTTAACTAAAGTAATGAATACTATTATATTTAACATTAAATAAATTAAAATTCATACTGAGGAGACTCAGGAGAGAATATAATATACATATATATATATATATATACATATATACAAAAGTACCATACCGGAGGAGACTCAGGAGAGAATATAATATATATATCCAAAAGTACCATTCTTAAAGAAGGATAAATAAATATGTAAAAGTATGAGTTCCGCAAACCATGCCTTCTTTTTAAGGGATTTAAAGACATAATTACATTACAATAATTATGTAATGTAATGTAAAAAAAAAAATAGGTATGCAACACAACATATAGTTGTTGCATTAGATTAAAAATATTGAACACGTAAAATTGTTGCATTAGACACAAAATATATAGTTATTAGATACGGACGAAGATGACACAGTCGAGAATTTTGGTTTGCACTTGGGGAATATTGAGTTTTGGTTCTTTTATGGCTGGCTTGTTATATGATGAGACATATTCCTAGAAGTTGGTAGGTTTTAATTTATAACAGTTAAACAATTTATTTGTGTATAAAATGGACGGTAGCTAGTTGGATTATAATTGGTGGAATCTTGATGGATCAAAATCAATCTGTGAGTTTGATTCTAAGTAGAGGTAGCTCAAAAATAAAAACAGACACAAACTCTTTGGAGATTGGTGCGTTTGTTCAATTACACTCCACATAAGGAGGGAAAAATAAATTTTGGTTGATTTATGTTTACAAAGTATTATAAACACCAATGGGAAAAACAATAAAACAAAAAAACAAGAAATAACGTGTCAGCACTTGAATCATGTGGTCCTAGGGTCCTAGCCCAACGTGATAAAAACATGACTGAAGAGCTTAAGAGTCCACATTTTCATTGGCCCAACAAATATAAAACAATTTGCTCTAGAAGGTGTGAAGTGAAATCAGGGTGTGCGGGCCGAGACCAACCAGCAGAGCAGCGATAGAATGGCGGAAACCGCAGTTATTTGTGTGGGTTCCACACCAGAAAACGTGGGGATTGGATGGTGACTCCGGAGCTTTTTGCCCCTTCCATATTTATTTACGTAGTATTTAATATTAGCAAAACAAAATTTTACCCACACACTTTTATGTTTAAATTGGGACTTAAACCTCTCAGAAAGATTATATTTATGGTATTTGGGTTAGATGTCATTTGGGATATATTTAGGAGGCTTTTTCGACCCCCAATTACCTTTTCTAATTAGTTTTTTTTTTTCGGTTTGGTGCATGTAATATAATTGATGTATTATAATTTGAAGGTTATGGGTTTAAAATACAGAAATAGACTTATTACATGTAAAGTGTATATATAATCTTCTTTAGATCTTGCAATAGTAAGAATATCGTGTTTTAAATTTGTCATTTTTTAGTACTTTTTTGGGTTCGATTTTAAATATACGGAATGAGATAAATATCCTTACCTATATCTACCAAAAAATTTGCCTTCATTTTTCACGAGTAAAATGACCACAGTAAAAAAAAAAAAAAAAAAAAAAAAAAAAAAAAAATTATTACTATTATTTTTTTCCCTTAAAAGACAGAAGAGGATGACACGTGTGCCACCAAAAAGGGCAACACATTTACTGTCTTAGTGACATAAAAGCATCCGCTCAAGTCTCCATTTTAAAAAAATAGCGACTAAAAAATGTGTTTGTTTTCCGGTAAAAACAATGACTGAAAAAATGTTGAAACTTGGATAGACAAGGAAATTAAGGAAGAGACATTAGTAACAAAATGTCCACATTTTTTTTTTTATCTAACTTTAAGAATGTCGAAGGGTTAGTAATTCCTTGTGTATGACATGAAGAAAGACTGGTAGAGAGAGAGAAAAACAGGCGTACGTTACCATTTGAATGTTAGTTGAGTTAAAGTAAAAGAGACGCACAGATACACATTCAAACTCAGAGATAGAGAGAGATAGAGAGAGAGAAAGAGAGAGAGTCCTATGGACTAACCAGAACATAACCAAAACAACCACCAGAGAGAGAGAGAGAGAGAGAGAGAGAGAGAGAGAGAGAGAGTATATTATCATCGTCGTCTTTGAAAAACCTCAGTTAATTAGAGGAATAGATAGAAATTAAAGATGGAAACCCCAAAGAGAGAGGTGATTGAAGATTTCACAATAATAGGAGGATTGATAGTGGTGCAAATGATATATGCAGGAAATTCATTGTTACTCAGTTATCTCATGTCCTTGGGCCTCAATTCTTTCACTCTCATCATTTTCTCTGCCTTTTCCACCTTTCTTGTTCTCTCTCCTCTCTGTATTCGTTTTGAAAGGTACACACACACACACACACACACACACACACACACATATATATATTATTGCTTGGAAGATACGTATGTTGATTAGTTCGATCTGTTTATGTTTGCAGGACTAAATGGCCCAAGAAATTTAGCTTAAAGTTGTTGATTCAACTGCTTTTAATTTCTTTTGGAGGGTAAGCAATTTTTGCACTTCTTTCAATTTATGAACTTCCACTTCATTCAATTAAATGTATTATTTCTATTTATTTTTCTTTAGTTTAAGTCTCTATTGTGAGATCAATTTCATAATTCTTGACATGTGCTTCATCTCCTTTAAATTATCAATTGCATTTTGATCAGCGCAAAAGATAATACATGTACAATATCATCTTGTAAAAAAAAAAAAGATTATATTAGCTTTAGATGAGATTAAAATAGCTAGTTACAGAAATTGGAAACTTTAATTTTTATCATATTTGGTAAAAGATAAAAAAAAAAAGGTGAAAAGTTAACAACAAAATGTTTGATCTAAGTTTGATGTTAAAAGCTTGTCTTTTAATGTAGAAAGTGGGTCCAAAAGGAACTACTCTTGTGATGTTAAATATATGTGAGGAAAAAAAAATGTTACAAACACCTATATATATATATATATTGTCATATTCAGTTAATCTTTTGCATTCCATAATTTGTAACCCTTATTCATTTAAAATTGAAGTTAGAACAAAATAGTAATGTCTTTTTAAGTAATGTTATGTTTGGAAGTTTGAAGAAGTACTCTAGATTTAGAATCGGAGAAAATTTAATTCAACAATTAAATTTTTATCAGTTATTAATGTGGCTTGGTAAAAATCAGTTACTTAGTATAGCCACCAGAATTTCTTCCTTTTCTGCAACATGAATGAAATTGGTTACAGACCAAGGCAAATATAGTTTGGTAGCCAACTAACTTTTCCATTTGCCCCATGCCCTGCACTTTCATCACGTGCCAAGCTTTTTTGATGGTTAAAACAAAATATTTATATTTTATAACGCTGTAAATTTCTGAACTGTTGTGATGAAGAGTAACAAAAGAAAGGACAATTTCTTTTATAATTTTGAAGAAGTTCAATTTTCCTTGCAAAGCAGTAAAGAACATCTCTGAGGAAAACAGGTTAGATGGTCTCTTTAGTAAATTCCCCTGTTTCATTCTCTTTCCCTCCCCATTTCTTAGCTCTTTTCATTTCAATTACTGTTGACTAAAACCAAAACAAAGTCTTAGGAGGAAGGGGCTAGGTAAATTTCACAACAGAACACAAATGTCTATGTTCGGTAAGCATGAAATTGATGTCTCAAATTGAAAATGGAAAAAAAAAAAAAAAATTGGTTTTTATTTGGACTAATTATTTTTCGATTCCAATTTCATGTTTCCGAATATAATGTAGTGAATCATTTATCATATACTAGAATCAATTTCCTTCTTAAACTGGATTTTTAGCCATTATTTGTACCTTGTCCATTCTCACTTTCAAGTTTAGATTAGATTATAGTATTGAAATATGTGACATGAAAGGGTGATAACCAGAGTGTAGTCCCCGCTAATTGTGGACGCCTAACTTATGGTAGTACACCAAAGGCTGTGTAGTTCGATCCCGGGTGGGGGAAAAAAGTGTATGCACGTGGAGTGTGAGTGCGTTTTTTGTCAATGTAAAAAACCAAAACTTATATAGTACTATTTGTAAAAAAAAAAAAAAAACACTGCTCTTATACCAAACAATAGCCACGAACATTTGCTGTTTTCTCTTTGTTAAGGCACATTTCAATGTAATGGAACTCTTAAGTAGTTCCAATATTATGTTTGGGCATTCTTGATTCTTGGAAGCCTGTTGATGAGTCTCGGCAGCTTGAGAAGGATCTACTTTAAAAAAAAAAAAAATAGGAAATCAATGTATCATCAATATATCATGGGAAAAATCCTAAAAGACCCGACTTTTGAGAAAAGGGGTTGTGGGGTCCACATCCCTCTCACAGTTGTTGTTGGATAGTCGGCCCATGTATCATCGCTCTATGTATTATAATTTAGAACAGAAACAATATTAGTATTGATCTTATTTAGCCCCCATAGGGCCATAACATGTTTAGTTTGCACAACAGTGATTTCATTTCTTTACCCCCAAAAAAGAACAGACAGTGATTTCATTACCTTGTTCCTTATCTACATAAGTGCCAATGATAAAGACATAAGAGGGTTCCTTGATTTGCAAGAGAAATTAAGGATTCATATTGTAGATTCTTTCATTTTCTGTATGAACTTCCAATTCTGTAAGACTGTATGATTCAGAATTCTCATTGCACTCAAATGTGTAGTAATGGAAAAAGACTAGTCAAGCATCAATAGGCTAACAATTTACTTGATGGTGTTTTCTTTTCAGGATAACATTATTTCAATCTTTTTTCCTACAAGGGATCAAGCTAACTTCACCAGCAGTGGCAACAGCTATGCCAAACCTTGCTCCAGGACTCATCTTTGTCATCGCTTGGGTTTTTAGGTACCGATTTCTACTTTCTATCAACACTCTGGTTATCAAGAAAATACCAGATAATGAAGAAAAGTAAATTTGGAACTTTTAATCAAGTAAAAAAGCTCTGCTTCAATTGGTACTTCATTCACACTGGTTAATTAGAAAAAATAAGGTGAATTATTCAAAATTTTAGGCATTCTTCAAATTCAACTTTGTTAGCTCAAGATGTCCCAGTGATACAATATTCCAAAATCTTAATCACCTACTGAATTAAAATTCAATTTATTCCTCATTTTCTTTTCCCAACGGTATAATCTGCGTCCTTTTTTGTGCAGGTTAGAGAAAGTAAAACTAAGTTGCATGTACAGCCAAATCAAAATTGTAGGAACATTGTTATGTGTCATCGGTGCTATTACAATGAGCCTCATGCACAGTACCATAGACACTCCCACGGAAAAAGAAGTTCAACTATTAACTCTTTTGACTGATGATAGCAAATTTGATAAACAGAAGATTATTGGCTGCGTGTATCTCATGGCAGCAGTATTTGTTTTATCGAGCAATATTGTGTTGCAGGTAGGTAGTGAAAATTGAGGAAATGGAGATGGTTTCGAATGTTCTAATCAAATACTTGTCTTTTAAGTGTACTCTTTTTCAATTATGGTGTTTTGCAGGCCACGGCATTGGTTGATTTTCCAGCACCAGTGTCCATGTGTGCAATAACATCGTTAATAGGTGCGATAACTACTGCAGTTCTACAGCTGATTCAAGAACACAAATTGGAAACTGGGTGGCCAGCAATGAGTTTTGGACACCTCATTGGCTATTCTTTACTGGTAAAATCACCTTCCTCTGTTTTCAATTATAAATTTTGTCTATGAATGTGTCTGTGGACAGGTTAAGCAACAAATTAATTTTCATCTATATATGTCACTGTCATTTATAATGTCAAAAATGAAGTTTGTCTGGAGTCTTATCCTACCAGCACTCCTTTTTTTTTTTTTTTTTTTATGTGTCGCTGTCATTTTGTTCGTACTACATTCATTGAAGACACAGTAGTCTTTAATATTCATATTAATTCGCGACAAGTGATCAACGTGTATGATCTTTAACTTTTGGTGCACAGGGGGGAACAATTAACGGGGCTTGTGTGAGCTTCAATGGATGGGCAATAAAGAAAAGAGGACCGGTGCTGGTGTCCATGTTTGGTCCCGTTGCAACTGTCATCTCAGTGATCCTCTCTGTCATAACCATGGGAGACTCCATTACTCTGGGAAGGTACATTAATTGGTCTTCCTACCAATCAGTGTTGTATAAGTACTCTGGATCAGTTGCTCAGCTTAATTTGTAGCTATACAAACAAAAAGTACCCACACACACACACACAAATTTTGCAAATTCTTATGAGTTGGTTTATTAATGCAGCCTTGCTGGTATGCTTCTCATGTTTACCGGTCTCTACTTCGTGCTATGGGCTAAAGGGAGAGAATCTCTCTCCATCAAGGATGGAGACACCTTGAAAAGTGAGTACGATACAGAGACGCCTCTCTTGTCTTAAATTTTTAGTTGGTGTGAATTTGTAAGTCATTAGGACTTGGATAGAAAATGCAAAGATGGTATTCATGGTTGAATTCTTGCTATGGCTTGTTCTAGCCCAGATATATAAATTATGCATTTTCATGATTCAATATAATTTACGAAAATGAAACATGAACGGTCTAATGGAGCGAAGTAGATTTAAATTGTAAATAGTTTGCTTGGGAAGGAAGAATTGTAGATGAGTACGTTAGACAATTTATGTGTTGTTATATAGCTTAAATCTTGATTGTTCATACTTAGTCATCCAACTATATACCTAACAGATTGCCTACTGATGCATGAAGGTCTCTGCTGAAAAGCTTGCTAATTAGAATTTTTTAATTAGGTCATGAGTCCCAGTTTGTTATACAACATTGTGCTTAATTAGTCATTTAGTTGTTTCGAATTCATTTGGGGTTTTTGACCAACGAATTAATTGCCTTTTGGATTGGACAAGTATGTAGTCTGCCTAGAATTGGTGTAGAATCAATAAAAATATAGTTGGACCCAGTGGCGACCCTGAAATATATTCTGGGGTGGGTTAGTACTACTATTATTTAATTCTTTTGGCTAGACTAAAATTACCTATATATATATATATATATATATATTTTTAGGGGGTGGCCCCCCTTGCATCCTAATCCACCCCAGATTGGACCATTTTCAAATAGATCAGGATTCTCTCCATTATTTTTTCTCAATCATCTCCTCTACTTAGGATGGTTTAAAACACTCGACACCATCTGAGTAGCATTTATGTTGAAATTTTCAAATGAGGTAGTGTTAATTAGTGAAAAATCAACCGACCGTGGAATATTTACCATGGTTAGCTTGTTTCAATAGCATTAAGTATCCATCGGCTAACCAGTCTGAGATGGAAAGAGGCTGAGCAGCTGATAGCAGTACACAACTTGAACTAGAGCATATGCTAAAAATGAAATCTGAGATGACATGAAGGATCTTTCAAAATGCAGAAGTTAAATTAATGGAAAAGTACCTATAAAATGTTGGGACTTGGGATGTTAATGGTGTATATTAGAAAATAATAGGCAGAAAAAGGCCACCATTTGTACATTATTTATTTATTTGTTAGGGCTGTGTATTGAATGGTTCCTCAGCTAAGTTCAAATACAGATTTTTTTGGTCTAGATGTCTTAGAGTCAATCTCATGCCACCAGACCAACATGTCATTGTTTTTGCATGACATTAGGAAGAAATTAAAGAAGTCATAGTGCACTGAAATAAATTATCCAGATTTAATTTAAGTTGTGTTTCTTAGCCTTCTGTGTTCTCAGGCTCATTGCTTCACTGTAAACCTTCTTCTTTTGTGCAAGCTGTACCTTCTTGTGTGCCACTGACACCCCATATGGTGGGATCCACACATACCTCTGTGAGTAGTAGGTTGCCGGACTGTCAAATGAATAACAGGACTTGTCATTATCACAATAAGCGGAGGATGCGGCAAGAAATTGGGTCTTGAGAAAACTAACAAGCCTTTCTAAGCCCATTATCAATTACCAATGTTGACCTATCTTCTCTTGTACGATTAAACCCATTTCATTAAATGGGTTTCATCCAAAAGGATCACTTGAGGCTTGGTTTCCTTTCATTTTGAGCAACCAGCAGGGTGCCCAAAAATGGTGTTAACCAGTATTCCTCTGTCCAGAACTAGGCTTACGTTATTCCGATGACGAAGGAATGCTAACAATGCATTTGTTCATAATTTGTTTTTAAGCACATCATGCTTAAAATATCCATAAATTCAAAGAATTTGATCGGTCACACAAGTCGGGATTGCAATATTTTTCTGTGTCAATGATATCCATTTCATTATATCAGAATTGAAACAATTAATTTCAATGTGTTTTCTCCTTACAAATTTTATACCAGAGTGTGAAGCTTAAGATGATTGTTGTTGAAATGTTATAAATATAAACATTGATCTGCACATAGGATCTAGATCTTCTTGGTTCACTTTTTCCCAAAAAAAGCAAATGTGTAAATTTGGTTTCCTTGACACTTTTCTAAATATTGTTTCTTGAACACACAACATAATAAAAAAGAGATTTGTTATCAATGAACAGTACGTTTTATGTAAATTTTTTAAAAATTGTTTTTAAAAAATTGAACCAAAATGTTTAATTTCAAATCATATGAAATGAAAGAGAGATCGAGATGATGAATACGTGGAGTTCAATCCTCTCTTTAGTAAATTGGAGGAAACCAAGTTGACGATGGTACGTGTACAAACTGATACAATATTAATGCAAGGAATCGTTAATGGAAGTAAGGTAGATTCTTAGAGATAGTGGAGAGAGTTACTTCATCTATTACAAATTCTTCTTCAAATTCAAAATAAAATAGTTTCTTTATATTTATCGAAAAAAAAATGTTTTTTTTATTTTTAAATTACACTTGAATGCTTATGAACAAATCATGGAGAGGAGATCAAAAGTTTAAGTATCAAGCGTAGTTAAATGGTTGTGTGTTACACTTATTTATCGTAAGAAAATTTTTATTACTAAAAATATGTAAAATCAGTAACTAAATTTGAACATCAAGCCACAAAAATAAATAATAAATAATTATACAGCATCTACTGAATAAATACTGAATGAAGTTAAAAATTAGACATGTTTAGGTGTATCTTGAGTTTGAATTATATCTTTTTATTATATATTTATATATTTCTTTAAGATGAAAAAATAAATGTAAATAAAACTAGCTTGTACTTACCAAAAAAAAAAAAAAAAAACAAAGAGAGACAAGATCCGAGACATATTTGGATTATCTTTGTCGACCTAAACATGTGTAGACTTATTATGCTATCCTCAAGGAAAAGAAAATTTCTTGTCCTTTTTCTCTTCCGTACTTCACGTACACACCGCATTAGTTGAATTATAAGTCAGTTTGTATAAATTAAGTACGGAGTAAAATGTTTAGGGAAGGATTCAACTAATGTGGCATGTTCTTCGCTAATCAGTTTTAAAATTATAAAAGCAAAAAAAAAAAAAAATGTTTTAAAATAATAAATTGCCGGGAAAAAAAAAAAAAAAAGTGTAAATGAGGTATATCCTCCTCTATGTCATAGTGTTATAATATTGTAACTTGTTGCATGAGTGCAAAGTGTTACATATTTATTGAAGATTTAACATGTTTATTTAAAATACATTTAAACTATAATCCACTGGAGAGTGTAGTTGAGAGGATTGAGTCCATAAGGAACGATATTTATCGATCTTATTCCTTAATTTTTTGTAATTACTCTTTACGTACTTATCCAAATTTGAGAAGAATAATTAATAAATAAGAAACAAAGAGTCTGTTTGAGATAATTATATATGAAAGATAATTAAACAGTATTTTTAAATTTGATTTCTTAGAAAACTGACAGTCCCAAATAAGTTTTTATTCAATTTTCTGAAAACACTTAACAGTTGTCAGAAAACTACACCAAACACTCCCACTGCTCTTATCCAAATCTAGTACGTAAAATTTGTGGAAATGCAAAAAAATTAAAAAATAAATTAAAAAATCAATGGATAATGGAGTGAAGTGGCATCTTCTTTGGCTAGGAATTTAAATAGCTAAAGGTTGACAGTTTCCTTCTATATAATTTCGGGTCTGGGTAATGCCTAGTCCGGAAGTTCCGTACCAACCCGACTCGATGCAACTGCGGGGGGCTTCTGTACGGTGGTGTGTCGGTGAAGTTGACCGGCGGCGGTACCACCACAAGTCGCAGAAATAGTCTCTCCACCACTTAAAAAAAACACACCTTCCACTTGTCACACACACACACTCAGTATCAATACTACCTCTTTCTCTCTCTAGATCTCTCTCTCATCCACAACCAACTAACACTCCAACTAAAAACTAGGGCTTCCTCACTTTGTACAACAAAAGGACTAACATTGCAAAAACAAAATAAAATTAAAAATCAAAAAGATAACTTACCACTAACACCTACTATAAATATAAGCATACCTTTGTCCTCTCTTGGACAACATCTACTACGTAGTACAACCCCCACCCCATGTTTTTCTTTACTACTTAAAAACCTCTCTCTCTCTCTCTCCTCTCTCTTCTTTCTCTCTCTTGATTATATATATATATATATATATATGTATATGGCAATGGTGGAGAATGTTGATCTAAAAGGAGCAAGCGTGATGCATGCTTGTAAAATTTGCAAGAAGGGTTTTAGGTGTGGTGGAGCTTTAGGGGGGCACATGAGAGCCCATAGTTTGGGAGATGTGAATGGCTGCATGGGTGATCAACAACATCCCATGGGCAATGTCCAGGACAAGCCCGGAGGCAACAAGAGAACCTACTATCTACGAACAACCGCGAATCGGTTCGTGGGTGGTTACCCGGCGCGAGAGAATTGTGGTAAGAAGTTCTTGACATTGAATTCTTTCAATTTTGATCAAAATGAGGAGAGGGTGACATCCATGTCATTGGCCGGGCCGGACGTTGGAGATGGGAGAAGAAGGAAGGAGTGCAATGGGATTGAAGGAAAGCGGTTCAGAGGTTCAACCAAAATGGGGAACAATGATGAAAATGGTTCTTCTTCAAGCGAAGAAGAAGAAGACCTCGCTAATTGCTTGGTCATGTTATCGAATGGAAAGCTGGATCCAATGTCTGAGGACGCGATCAGAAATTCTTTGGCTTTGGGTGGTAAAGAGGAGGAGGACAAGGGTAAGGAGGTAGTGAAAGGGATGTTCCAATGCAAAGCTTGTAAGAAGGTCTTCAGTTCACACCAAGCATTGGGAGGTCATAGAGCTAGTCACAAGAAGGTGAAAGGTTGTTTCGCTGCAAGATTCGATCATAACCTGGAAGATGATAGGGTTGAGGAGGATGTGATCACAACCCCTACTCAATCCGGTTCATCTCCACCGTTCGATCTCAATCACACATTGCATGCTCCATTTGATCATCATCAGACTTACCCAAGAAAGAAGTCTAAGGTTCATGAATGTTCAATATGTCACCGTGTGTTCTCATCAGGACAAGCCTTGGGCGGGCACAAGAGGTGTCATTGGCTCAACTCTAATTTGCCGCCAGACACTTCTTCAATACCTAACTTTCATGATCAATTCCAATATGATAGCCAACAACTACATAAGAAACCCATGTTCAAAAGATCCGAACCACTTGATCTCAACCTCCCGGCATTGCTCGATGACACAACCGAAGCACGCCCAAACAACGATAACTCATTGAATTTTGAAGCTCCCACGAGAATTTTTCTACCACCAAGGGCAAATGAGGGCATCGACAACACTCGAAATCACCACCAATACGCCACCACCAACACGCTTAAAACATCATTGCATGATGTGCATGGTAAAGTAGACTATTCTACATGGTTACAAATGGGGATCACATCGACTCGAGATGGAGGAGGAGCTATCCCCTGGGGTGATTTTTCACGGAAATGTGAATGAAATATACCAATAGACATATTCATGTGAGGCCATATGATCATATTCGCACTTAGTAAGTCACTAAATATTTCACTTGATCGAAAAGTTTATTGTTAGTCCTGTAATATTTACGTGATCAACAAACCCTAGTTCTTGATTCTTCATTTTTAAAATTTTTTATGCACTATGAGATACTACTACTATTATTTATGTACTTATGTGGAGTTTGTTCTTGTATACTTGATTTGATATGAATAAAGCGGATTGAATTGTTCTGCAATGGTTAGATGGAGATGGATGGAAGCACTTTGCAATGGTTACTCGGTTTACACGGTTTTTGCATCGTCTCATATATTGAAATGAAATACCTTATCATCATCCGATTAAACAAAGAAATGAAATAGTACCTTATCAAAAAATAAAAAATAAAAATGATGGTACCCTTTATTTGTATGTAAAATATTTTTTAAAAAATAAATTTTATTTTCTTGGTGTTTAATTATCATAAAATATTTATGAAAAAAAAAGTTATAGTACAATCTAACAAAAAAAATTTACCTATCAATTTTAGGTAATTTATTTTACACGTCCCATTCGATTGGCTCGGTCTCAATCTCGACCTACATCTTTGCCAAATATCGAAAATACAAAAATATATAAAAAAATATTTTACATGGAAAAAAAAAATCTTTTTCGAAGAAAATATTTTACGTCGAAACAAACATCGCTAAAATGAAATATGACCATCATTTAGGCTTCGCTTGTTTGAGTATAAAATATTTTTTATTTTTTTTGGTGTTTTGGTTGTTGTAAAATATTTACAAAGAAAAAGATATTAAAACTTAACAAAAATAATTTATTCATCAATTTTTGATAAGTTTTTTTACACGTCTCACCCGATGGACTCAACTTAGACCTTTGCCAAATACCGAAAAATAAAAATAAAAGAAAATATTTTACATGTTACGTCGAAATAAACGGAACCTTAGTATATTCATGTGTGTAGTAAAATACTATTAAAAAAAATTACGTATAAAAATTTGGCATAAAAAAACATAAATTATAAAAATAAGCGCATAAATATATATATATGAATACGGATGTAATATGAATGTTAATAAAAGTTCGTGGTGAAAAAATACGGTAGCAATTATATATAATTTTTCTAAGTAATAATTATTTTTATACTATTTTATTATTTTTATCAATAATATTGCAATATTAAATGAAACTAAAAAGAGTGATGAATTTGCAAAACTAATATAGAACATTTATAACGTTGCATGTTTTTTTTTTTTTTTTAGTTAAAGGTTATAACGTTGCATGTTATTTGCTAAGATTTACCAATAAAATATTATTTGTTTATAATTTTTTATACTTAATATATCTTGTATTATTTATTTCAACAATTAGTACGGAGTATATGGAATAAGAAGAAAGAAACAAAAAGAACCAGAGCAAACAATATATCGAACAGAAGACAGCTTTCACCTATCGGCAATAACCACAGCAAATTAAGTACACCAGATTAGAAGGAAGAAAAACAATCGAAGCCGAGGAGACGAAGAAGTTAATTGGATTTCAAATTTTACTGAAAAGGTAAAGGTCAATTATAATGGAATAAAATAATATTGTAGATGCATGATATATTGTATAATGTATAATGTATAAGTTTATATTGTATGAGTATTTGTACATGTGATAAAATAAATAGTACATCAATAACTTTGTTCACTAACTTGCTGACTAGATGCTGAGATGTAGTTGAGTAGGACAGAGTTGACATGGCAAGGGAGCTGAGGTGGATTTGATCTCAGTCGTTGGATCCTCACTAACAGTGAGAGGCGCACTGTAGCGGATTTTTATCCGAGCTACATTAATATATTTATAACTATTAAATTTTCAATTGATTGGATAAATGAAATTGCAAGGTTAATTAGCTAGAATTCCACGCATTTTGATTTATTTAATTTTTAATAAAAAGATTAAAGGCAGTGTAACTCTTAAGAATATATATATGTAAGTGAATTATTATTATTATTATTATTATTATTTTGTAATACATGGAATGTTTATTATGTGTTCCAAACACTTCAAATAAAAAAATTGAGGACTATTAGTTAAGTTAAAAACTTTAACCGAACATTTTTTAAATTATACATTTGTGTATATATTATAAACCTATTTATTTCTAACTATGTATGTGCTAAAACAAAAATAATAGGATAGTGCTATCATGATGTCCACCTCATATCAGTTCAAAATATTATATATGAAATAAAATTATATGAAATTATCAAAGTTAGGAATATAAATTGGTCAAATAAAGTCAAAAGAAAGAGTATGAAATTTTAACTGATCTGTATAATTTGTTATACAAAACTTTAATTTTATAATTATGGTACATAATAATCACGTGACAAGTGTCATGATCGACTCGAGAGACCTCCTCGTACTAGCACCACTCTATTGTGTGACAAGTGTCATGACTCATGAGGCCGCCTCAAACTAGGCAGATCTCAAAAGGTTTGTTTCACTAATTATCATTGCAATATTCTATTTTTTTTTTTTTTCCTCGATGTTCTATTTATTCTTTTAAGATAAAGTGCAAAAATTTCTTGTTATATACAATATGTAAAAATTTCTTATTATATACATTTTTTAGATTGAGCAAGTAAGAATAACTCTTTAATTTAGAGACTCAAATATCTAAAATATATTTAAGATAAAAAGAAAATAATAAAAATAAAAAATATTTAAAATTTTATAAAAATCACAATTATTTTTATTTTATTTTATTATTTATTTATTAAAATTTAAATTTTAATAATTTTTATTTATTAAAAAAATACTTAAAAATGATAGGGGTGCACACGGTTCAGTTCGGTACGGTTC
The DNA here is from genome assembly GCF_030987335.1 of Cornus florida. Taxonomy (NCBI): domain Eukaryota; kingdom Viridiplantae; phylum Streptophyta; class Magnoliopsida; order Cornales; family Cornaceae; genus Cornus; species Cornus florida. The sequence continues at coordinate 89,827,323 of NW_026775581.1, forward strand.
TGCCAAGAACCGGAACCAGTCACAACGGTTCCCTAAAAATGGGATAGGAACCAGAATTGTGTGTATATGGAATCGAACCGAACCAAATCGGCATTCACGGTTCGGTTCCGATTTAATTTTACAGAATCATTGACGGAGGAAGATGAACCGTGCTTCATTGTTACTGACTTCAAGATGTGCAAATCTCTTTTAAGGATGTTGGCAGAAGATAAGCCTCCATGAGCAAACAAGATATTATCATTAGCATGAGTTTAATATGTTGGTATTATAGTCTTAATAAAACTTCGTAGATACCAAAAAACATTACACAAAAATAATATTTTCGTATATCATCATATTATGGCAGGATTTGGACTATTAAAAAATGAAAAAAAAATAGATAAAGAAAATATTATACTTGATTTAATATAATATAAATACCAAAATATATTTTAGATGTGGATTGTTAGGGTAAATTGCATTCCCTCTATTTTTTCCACTTGACTTGACAGTATGGTACTATACTTATTAATTACTATATTGACAATATACAATTATATATATAGTTCTAGTTCCTCGGTTTTTTTGTACACCCCTAAAAAACGAGAATGTTTTTTGTACATGTTTTTTTTTTTTTTTTTCATCTTACCCATTCTTTTATTATTATTATTGACAAGTTGATACTCATCACGAACATATATCATACACGTCTGAAAAGTTTTTAATACAATTTCATCATATCACATCGACCATATGAATATAAATGAGGCTGATCAGATTAGAAATTTTGTTTTGGTCTCGATTAGGCGCTTTTGAAAACTTAATTTATACTGCAATTAAGTTTCAATACTATCAATTTATTTTCTTTCTTCTCCTAACAAATGAATGAATATAAACCTTCCATCTGAGAGGAATATAAATGACATTTTTTTAATTTTATTTTTAACATCATCCAAAAAATCACTCGCACATTTTTTTGCTCAAGTTTGAGCTCCAACCCCTCCTCTTTGAGGACATATATTATTCCATTAATTGGCTAGTGGAATTCCAATTAGCATAGTCTGATAAACCAACAAAAACACATGACAGTCCACTTTCAAGCATTAAAAGCGAATGCAGACTTGCCATTAAAAGCGTCTGTGTCCGTATATACTCCCTCCCATGCCTTGTGAAAACCCACCATTTGAAATTCCAAAACTAACTCCTTGCTAATTAAGAAATTATTTTAATTTTTTTTATCCTTCTCTAAATAAGCTCATTTGAAAAGTTAATGTAAATTTTTTTTTTTGTTTTTGTTACCAATTTAACTTTCTTATATTGAACTTATAAAAAATAAACATCACATCACTGTAAACCCACTACTAATAATTTGATAATTTATTCACTACTAATACAATAAAAAATAATAATAATAATTATTTTCTTAAAAAATTAGATTTCCAAAAAAGAGACTTATTTTGAAACGGAGTAACATCATTTTCAAAACTTTAAAGGATAATTTTAGAAATACCCAAAATCTTACCTTGAACAATTATTGTCTGGTATCTCAAAATAGAAAAATAAACATCGATTGTTACCTAAGTCATACAATTCTTTTCAACGGACGCCACTTTCACACTTGATTTGCCACCTTATTTAACACATTGAACATAAGTAACCTGAGGACTAATTCGCTGCTATGGAGAAGGGGTGCCTCTCTTTGGTGAGAGAGTATAGCTATGTAGGTTTGAAGATTTGGTTGCGAGAGAGAGTCTAAGCCTTGCTCGATCCGATAATGTTTTTGGGGGATCGAAGGAAATTCTTCCAAATTGACGTCCTCGTTCTTGTTTTCACTTTGCATGACTTAAATTCTTTCACTTTCGAATTAGCTCCCGTTACTTGCCTATATTTTGACAACCTAAGTTACACAATTCTTTTTAATAGGTGTCGCTCTCACGTTCCGAGCGCGCTCCCACTCTCACGCTCCGAGCACGCTCTTGCTAAAATTCTCACTACTCATAATTTAATTATGCCGCTTTCATGCTCCTACTCTCAAATTCGATTTCACTTTTGTTTCCGTTTTATATAACTTAAGTGACAGCAATTAATTGCTTATAATCGGTAAGTAACAAGCTATCAAGTGGCTTTGTTGAATTAAAATTTTGTCCTTGATAAAAACGTTTATTCCTATTACGTTACCTATTGGATATAGGGTAAAGTGCAAATAACCCCCCTGTACTATTGACAAATTGCAACTAACCCCCCTAAACTAAAAAAAACCCCCTAAACTATGAATTTGTTGCATTTCAGTCCATTCCGGTAACCGACTTAACCGGAAAAATAAAAAGTCTGAATTGCCCTTATGATTATATATATATATATAAAGAAATAAAATAATAAATAAACATATATATATATATATATATATATATATTTCTGGTGTGTTTTTGAATTTATATATATGTGTTTATATATATATATAACATTGGAGATTGAAGAGAGAGAGAAGCATCAGGCTGGAGATTGAATCATGAAGAAAATGAAGGAAAAAGATGGTGGCGGCGGCGGCGATTATGGTGACGGAAGAGGAGGTAAGTCGGCGATTATGGTGACGATGCGGAGTCGACGCGTCAAAACCCAAATCATCCTCGTCGCCGCTGGGATCTCGCTGCCGTCATCTCCTGCGCCTGCCCCGCCACCGTCTCTTGCGGTGACAGCTGGAACGAGCTCGGATGGTGGAGAGGACCGGCGAGCAAGGTGGGCTGAACGGCAATGGGCTGGTTCGGCCATGGTTAACTCGCGGCGATGGGCTGGTTGCGGCTTAGCTGCACAGCGGCCGAGCTTCGCCTCATCCACCAACCTCCCTGTTCCGATAGGGACGGTCACCCACTTCTCGTTTTCATCGACCCCAAATTACTCCGCAATCATTCTCCACAAGTGCTTCCACTTGAACAGATCGCCGTTGCTGCAATTGAAAGCTTCGTTGCTCGCATACGGATCCATCGCCGCCCATACTAGTGCTCCGCTATCAGACCGGAATTCGACGCCACCGAGTAGCAGTTCCATACCGCCTTCGTTCCCGAGGGAGAACCAGAGATTGTGATTGAAGGGGGTGATGGCAGTGGGTTAGTGGGGGTTTGGTTTCACGGTGTGTGATGGGTTTGATGGAGAGAAGGTTAGGCTGTGGTTGGTGATGACGGGTGATGGTGGTGGCGGGATTGGGGTGGTGGCTGTGGGTTTGTGTACTGGTTCGATTGGGTTTGGTGGTGTGCCGTTGAGATGCCGATGGAGGTGGTAGTGATGGTGGTGGGTTTGATTTCGTTTAACGGTGTGTTTTGGCATGAGTTCAGGAGGGTTTCGTGGTGGTTATGTTGGTGGTTGCGGACGGTGGTGGTGGTTATGTTGGTGGTTGCAGAAGGTGGTGGTGGTCGTAGACGACGGTGGTGGTGGTTATAGGATAATTTGGTATTTTCATATATAGAAGGGCATTATTGTCCAAAAAACTTAGTTTGTCTGTCGCGTGTGAATCACGCGCTCATTTTTGGACGGCCGGTCACCGGATGAGGTGATCTGCAACTTTTTTGTATAGTTTGAGGAGTTTTTTGCATTTTTGATAGTTCAGGGGGTTAGTTGCAAATTTCCCCATAGTTCAGGGGGGTTATTTGTACTTTACCCTTGGATATATAATAATTGTGAGCTACACGTACTCGTGCGTGTCCAATCAATAATTGTACGTCGTTTTGTGATCTTTTAGCACATGCATGCCATTGCCATATATAAGTGTAAATCTATCTACGTTTTATCACTGGACGCCCACCAACTTCTTACTACGAAATTAAAAGCTAGCCTTTTTCATTTTTAAATTGCCATTAAATGTCCTACCTAAATTATGTTTAATACATTAATAATTGGATGATCGTTAACTGTAATACGTACATATTACTATATTAGTTAGGTATATGTATTGACACGAGTAAGATACAGTAGATACTCATGTTTTACTAGTAGTTAGGAATCATTGCTTAGATTAATGAAAAATAATAATATTACTAGAATTTAATCTTTTTTCAGTACTTTTCTCTCCTCTCAACGACTTATTAGTTAGGTATAATAGATCCGTATTGCATTCCAAATGTTGCACCGTATTTTTTTTTTTTATTAGGAATATTTATTATTTAGTTGACTTTTTAAGGAATATTAGAGATAATAGGTTATTTTTTTTTAAAAAAAGTTGAAAATTTAAAAGGGATCCTAAATTAGCTCACCTACCTATATTCTTATCTTTATATTAGTTTTATTTTATTTTATTTTATTTTATTTTTCCCTAATGCATAAAAGGAAGAAATAAAACAAGGGAGAAAGAAAGAAACAGAAGTTATCGATACTTCTTACTTTCTGCCGTAGCCGGGAGAAGGGACGGTGATCCAATCTTTACATAGGAAAGAAAGAGTTGCGTACTCAGGCAAGTTAATCTTGCTTTATAATTTTATATTATATTTGTGACTTGATAAGAATATTATTTAAGGTTTTATATCATATGAATTTATCGAAAATAAATTTAGTTTAGATTTGTCAAAGTTGATGTATATTATTTTAGTGTCATCTGCTGAGTTACTAGAGTTCATTTGAACGATGATTAATCTTAGATTGGCACATGGGTATTGTTTGAAAATATCAATTTTAAAACATGTATTCCTTAATTTAGTTATTTTATTTCCTGATAGATGACACACACACACACACACATATATATATATATATATATAATTATAGAATTTCTGTTATATATATGAACTTGCGAAAATAATTATATATATAATTATTCTATATATATAATTATAGAATTTTTGTTATATATATACATGTTATTTTAAAATATGTATTCATTGATTCATGTGTTAACCATGTGGGGTGTTGGTTACTGGGTACACAATGGTATATGTAATACATATGTTTACTAAACAATGATTTGACTGGACATAGATGGGTCAGATTGCATGTTAATTTGTTAGTGAATGACGTGGGTTTAAACTGGACATTTGAAACGGATGGGTTCTGTGTGCTATATAAAATAATTTTCTTTTTATTTAATTATTACTATTTTAATTGATTTTAAACTAAAGAAAATTAGGAAAAATAATATTGCTCTCCCAATAACTTAGGAAATTTCCAGAATATTAGTTCTAAGTGCACTGAACTTAGTTGTGCTGAAATACAAATTGTAAAATGACTGTTTGATGGTTTTACGAAATTAAGATCTGAAAAAGTATTATTTTCAGCACTAAAAGGGAGAGTACGGAAAAACTATTAGGAGTTAGATTCTGAAATTTTGCAGGGTCTTATATTTAATGTTAGGCTTTATCCAGAAATTTTGTACTCTCACTAGTTGGGTCTTTAGAGTTCTGTTTTTAAATTAAAAGTGTATTTGTGTGTATTAATTATTAATTAATAATGTATTTCATAATTCACTATAATTAGCAATTAATGGATGAGTTCAGATTGGTCGGAGGGGTAGTCAGGGACTGACCCTATGATGACTTTTGGGTATGGTCAAGGACCTGCTTAATTGGGAGTGCGCTACCCTATTATTATGGCCATGGGTCTAATGAGCCCTTATTGTGTGGGCGTGATCAGGGATCATTTGGGGAGTAGACGTACAATTCAGCCACACGTGTATTTCCGGTAGTCAGGGACTATACGATTCACACCACTTTATTGAATGTGAGCCAGAGGCTCATGTGAGATATGCGGATTTATTAAAAATAAATAATGGTTATTTATTGAGTTTATAATTAACTGGGTTATGGATAATTAATTAATGCATTTATTGAGTTGCTTATATATATGGGAATACAAAGTAAGGTTAGCTTGTTGAATAATGATTGTGTTTAGCATTTCTTGCTGACCTTGTGAGCTCACCCCATTATCACATTTCAGGTGCTCGTAGAGTAGGAACGTGATGGAGACGCATGACAAAGTCGGATTTTAGCTCGGTTTTCTTTTATTATAATTATTGTAATAAAGTTAATGTTTTATGAAACTTTATCGAGTTGTTTCAGTGGTAATAGATGTTTTGTTGTGTTAGAGGGACTTTCACCTCTATTTATGGATTTGATTTATGTTTGTCAGACACTCATGTTAATAAAATGGATGATGGGATTCATTATAGTTATATTTTATGATAGATGTATGTGGAGAATTGGTGGAAGTTATACATCAGATTTTACATACAAGAGTCTTTGTGTTAAAATTTGGGGTGTGACATGCAGTTTCTGTGCACAAGTAAGGAGCCCTATGTTTTTCTTTTGCGACAATTAAAGTGTATTTAAGACTTTGTCCCGACTAATTCACGAAACCCTCCACACATGAAATGACCCGAGTTCAACATCTATTGATCATTTTGTTCGAAGTACTCGGTAATATTATGTACTGTATCAAATAACCTCGGAAATAGATGGTGAAGCTAGTTCTCTCTTTATTTTTTCTTCTTTTTTGTTCCTTGGAGTCTGGGCAGATTGTTGGAAATGGGTTTGGGGTTGTGTAGAAGATGAAATGATAGTGACAACTAAATTGTCTTTTATGGTTATTAAGGCCATCATGTTTTGTCACTTTGTGTTGTCCACCCACTGGCGAATCAGCACGAAGTCCACATGCAGAGAATGTCCTTATATATATAATTCCAGGCCCAGTATGATCAAGTAACTGCCCTTTATTGCCATTTTCACCTTCATACATTTCTCATTCATTATCAATGTCATTGCAAGTTGCTTGCATATATAAGTAGCACATCAAAATAACTATTAGATCTTTTTTTTTTTTTAAATTTTTTTTTTTTTTGGATCATGCAGTAATTAAGAAATAATAGATTCATCTAATATACTAAAATATGTCAAAAGAATATATACAGAGAGAGAGAGTTAAAAAAAAAAGAAAAAAAGAAGAAAAAGAAAATCAAGAAATCATTTTGAAAATACATGAAAAATAAAATGAGAACAAGACTAATGAAATGATGATCAAAATATTGTTTATTCTGACAATGAACCTGTTTGGCTCACAAAGTGGTCTGAAGTCGCTAGCCAATGAATGGCTGACCTAGAACGCGGGCGTGCCAGAGTCCTGATGGACTCGAATATTTCTTGCCAAACTATTCCTATTGGGTCGAGTCACCGACCTAAGGTAATTCAGGCGAGAGTTGGAGAATAGGAATGACCCTCTCCTTAAAGTTGCTATTGCCTTTAAGAAAGGACTTTAAACATTTAAGATGAGTATCAATTAAAAGCAACTTAAACTGAACAATAAATATACCTTAATCTGCAAACCTTTCTTCATTGAACTTGACTGATTACAATGATGAATGAATTACAAACTCTTGATTGAAATGGAAACTAAAGTATTGAATGCTGAAAGATAACTAAGTACTAAACTGATAGTGCTAAGCTGAACTTGCTGAAATAAAAGCTAAGTAATAAACTGAACTTGATGAAATAAAAGCTAAGTGTTAAGTGATATGAATGCTAAAGGTTGAACTTCAGAAATGGTCTTGGACCCCTTCCTTGTGAAGCTTGAATGGGTATTTATAGAGGTTTCCACCTAGTGTTGTCCATTTCAACCGTTTCTCTAGAAATTGATTGGTTGTAAACTGAAAGTGACCATTCCTAACTACCTTGCTGAGTAAGTCAGGTTGACTGACTTGCACATCCTTCTATAGGCAAATTAAAGTATGTCTGACACAGTATTTTTAACTAAGTGGTGCCTTGTCTTTCATGCTTGATGATTTTGGTCTTCAAGCCATTTTCAGCTCTCTACACCTGTCATGTCTGGCTTGATTTGTACATTAGCCTGGAGGCATCTGATTACTGACAATTCTGACTCTCTTCGTCAGATGTAGGTGAGAACCTTCCAATTGTAGTTCTGAACTTCTGATATTGTCAAGTTGTCCTTTTCTATTTCAAGCCCTTTTCACATTTCCAGACCTGACTTGTTGGGTTTTTAAATCATTGGGATTCCAGCCGATCTTCATTTGAATTACCCCAAAGATTTTTCAAGTGATTATGACCCGAGACCCCTAATAATAACCATATTTGGTCATGAGTCTTGATCATGGCCATAGTGACTAAAAATCTTGGTTAAGATTCATGATCATGACCATTATGACCGAGAGTCTTATAATCATTGTGACCGAGAGAAATAATGGTCCAGACTCTTGATCATGGCTGGTTATGAGTCTTTGGAAATATTTTGGATCGTGACCATTATGACTGAGAGTATTTTGGCCTAAACTCATGACCATGAGACTGAGACTCTCATAACCATAGTGACAGATAGGATTTTGACTGAAAACTCATGATCATGACCATTGAGACTGAAAGTCATGACCATAGTGACTGAGAAGGTTTTGGCCTAAACTCATGACCATGAGACTGAGACTCTCATGATCGTAGTGACTGAGAAGATTTTGGCCTAAAACTCATGATCATGAAGACTGAGAGGATTTTCGCCTAAGTTCATGACCATAGTGACTGAGAAGATTTTGGCTTAAAACTCATGACCATAGTGCCATAGTGACAGATAGGATTTTGACTGAAAACTCATGATCATGACCATTGAGACTGAAAGTCATGACCATAGTGACTGAGAAGGTTTTGGCCTAAACTCATGACCATGAAGACTGAGAGGATTTTCGCCTAAGTTCATGACCATAGTGACTGAGAAGATTTTGGCTTAAAACTCATGACCATGAGACCGAGAGTCTCAATCATGGCCGGTTATGAGCTCAAAACCTCATCTCAGTCTTAATAGCCTAAAAATTCCACTCTTTTTAATTCCCAATCTTAAATCTGGTCACCATGATTAGAAATTAATCTTCCACCCCGATGATCATAGGTTGACCCAAAATTTGGACCTTGTAATTTCTGACCACGGGGCATGATTGCCTCAAATTATATTTTAGGTGTTAACAACTGCCCCCCAACTCTATGAAAATGGGTTCATACCAAATTTTTGTAGAGTTCTATTTATTTACAGTTTTTGTGTTCGGCCACCAATCAAGGCTAATTTTGCCTCCATATTAAAGCTTCCAACCAATTAATGTTTCATTTACACACTAAATCAAAAACACAATAGCAGCTATAGAGCACTTCTAGAGAGAGAAGTTGACTTGTAGCTTTTTTTAATCTTCCAGAGAGAAAGAAAGTTAGAGTGAGAGTGTGGTTTCATGGGCGAGCTCTGTGTATAACGAATCGGAAGAATCAACAATGCTGCCTAAGACATTAGAGACCAAGAGGGGAACCAGTGCTACTGTTTACAGGGCATCTCCAAGGAAACTGAGAAAAGAAAACGTCAACCACCTATACATATGGTAGACCTGCTTTGAGATGACAAATGAGTAATCCAACGCTGTCACCTTCGTCGACATGCAACCCAACTTGGTTCGACGACCTTCTTCATCGTGTAAAGTCGGCTCGTTTTTCGTCGGCGATGCCACCGCGGGCTATTTTCTATTACAGTAACTACCGAAGCCACCTTACTGTCATAAAAAACCACCAATGGCGACAATCAATGTTCAACCCATTTCCACCTTTTCTTCATGAAGTTACATGCCGCCGAAACCATTGCCTAGATGGACTCGCCGCTGGAAAAAGCATGCTCCATTGCAAGCACAAACTGTCATTATCTTCGACGGATAAAGGTCATGCCGCCGAAGAACTCAAGAGATGTCGTGGAAGCTAACGCCGTCGCATGGGCTGCTCCGCTTCTTGTGGCCGATGATGATGGCGCCGGTGACGTAGAGAAAGAGGGTGGTGACGACGAGAACAGTCATGATCACCGGTCATGAAGAGATTATCGCACCAGTCATCTTCTTCATGAAGTCACTGCCGCCGATATCATTGCCTAGATGGGCTCGCCGATCATCGGCCATCATCAATACTTGACAGTTTTTGATTTCGGGTGGGCTTCAAAACTGACCAAGTGGTGGCGTCAATGAGCTCTGTGCACTTCATACATGGGTAAAACAACGGCGATGAGCTTGATTGCAACACGGCCGTCATCTTCTCCGATTGCTTCGACGCTGAACATGGTGCTCACACCATCGTTCATGACCTATACCCAACGGTTTTGGGTATTAAGTGGTCTTCAAAACTGACCCATGTGGTGACGCCGGCGAAACTCCGTGATCAAAGCTCTGAGCTCCATAGGTTTATTTAAACGGGACGCCGTCGCTAGAGCACAACCGCCCATCGTTATAGCCACCAACCTCTGCCCACCAACTCAACCTTGTCTTCACCATTTGTGGATTGTCACTAAGCTGGGCAAAATTTGGCAGCGATAATGAAGATGGATAGGCTGCCGGAGTAACATGCAAGACACCGTCACCTTCTCCGATGGCGTCACCGCCGGGCATGGTATTCATGCCGTCGTCCCAACGGTTTTGGGTTTTATTGAGCTGAGATATCGCCTACAGTTTGCACCGGTAACAAACTGAAACTCGCCGGAGTGGGTTGGACCTCGCCGCAATTAGAGAATTCTCGTCGGCGGCATAAACTTGTCTCTGAAGTTTGGTTCGTTGTTTGTTGGAGCATGCATCGGGCGTCGCTGAAATTACAACCTCGCCGGCAACTCACTGAAACTAAAACTTGCCTGAACAAAAGTACGCCAGAACTATGTTGATTTTGGGTGGCGGCCCGGTGGAACATGGAAGGTGAGAAAACAACACTGCGACAACAATGAGGTCTTGAAAGCCATCTGTCCCGATGACCCGTCGGCCGTCATTCTTCCTCCGGCAACTCCTTTCTCTCTCTACAACATGAATATATGCAATATGGAAACTGGGTATGTCTTTGGCAAGCTGTATTCTCTTGAAAATATATATATATATATATGCAATATGCAATATGAATATACATATATATTAACTATGTACAGAGCACGGATTCTAGACGGCTGTTTAGGGGCTCAATGCCTGCTATATACTGCAAGTTACATGTCAAAAGTATATATATACCTGTGCACAATTGTCATGCAGGCCCATTTTTAACATGGGCATTGACCAGCAGCCTGAAATAAATCGCCAGTTTAAAGCATATATGTACTTAAGCACAAATACTGGGCGGCTGTTTAGGAGCTCAATGCCTGCTATATACTTGCAGCTTAATTTGACAAGACAAGAGGGAAACACACCAAAAAAAATAACACGTGCCCAATAACTGTTATATGAAGACATGTTACCCAATGGTCCAAAGACGGACGTTAAATCTTTGTTACTGACATGCTGATCTCCAATATTTGCTTCTGTTTGCCATGTAATCTTGGACGCTCAAACTTTATATATAGCATTTGAATTTGCCAGACTGGTCACACCATCTTCAACAAAATCCATTGTTTTGCTGTACAATTTGCAGAAACAATCTGGAATTTTAGGTAGAGAATTGTAGATGCATTTGTCCACAGAAAAGAGTGGCTGGAGCAAGTCTTGAAATGTGGCCTACTATCGTCAGTAGCAATCAAGTAATTCACAAGAGAATCCAAATTCCAGTGGCTGCTCTGTCACCAATTTCCGGTGTGACATACCTCTCCGGCGATAATCGAACTCCTCAAGGCACTTCCGGTGAGTTTTTTTTTTTATTTCATTTTTTATTATATATATATATATACGCACCAGTAACTCAAGTATAAAAATCAGTCTTGGTATTCTCTCTTGAATGGCTAAATTAAGTGACCTTAACTTGACTTGTACATGATTCTAAATAAATCCGAGTGACTGTTTCTTCTTGCCAGTTCTTCTTACACCGTGCACTATCCCTTCTCTAAATTTTAGATAAAGGGTGTCAAAAGAATTTAACAGTTTCCGCCATAAATACATCTGCTCCGGTCAATCGACTAGTGAGTATTTTTGAAGTGAAATTTCCTTTCTGTCAGTAACACCAAAATTTTGGCTTCCATTATCCTTCTCACTGGTTCCTTTCTAACTTAACTTTATTTTCTTTTCCTCAGGATCTCAGCCAATGGGTGGTAATAAAAACGTAACGATCGTTGCTGAAAACACGTCAATTCCGGCCAGTAACAAACCTCTCAGTCAGGCTGGGATTGTTCAAAAACTCGTCAACGAGATCATTGCTACAGATATTTTCAGCACTAGTGAAGTGTTAGCTAATGTCCTAGGTGCTGACTCCTCACCTAGAATCGGCCTTGCTCCAGCCTTCAGAGATAGTCCACCAACCTCACTTCTTCCCTACTGTCCCTTAGCTGAGGAGCAACTCCCTTTTCGGCGCGAGTTCTCTATTCTTATGGATTCCTCCAACCTTTTCAAAAATTACCCGATCCCTCAAAGTGACTGGATTGATTGGGTTGATCGGGTTGATCGGGTCGAACCTCACTACGGAGCATTATGGAAGGAGGTCGGCATTTACGATGCCATCATTCTTTCAAAAAATTGAATCTCTATCGATAAGGAAGCTCTCGTCTCATTACTCTTTTTCTGGTCGAGTTCCACAAATGCCTTCCATCTTCGGTGTGGTATGATTAGCCCGACGGTGCAAGATATCTGTTTTCTTACCGGGCTTAGGCCTCACGGTACAGAAATAAATTCACTTCTCACCGTTCCTGAAGTAGCTTATGAATATCCAAAGAAACCTGACGCTTCTGAGCGCATTACTACCCATGGCCCTTTTATTAAAGCCAGCAAAGGTAAAGGAACTTCGGTTTCCATCGCCGAGCATATTTCTTTCTTGGTGTACTGGCTGAACAGGTTCTTATTTTGCGTTTCTTCGCTCACAGTCACTAAGGAATTTACTCAATTGGCCCTTGCTCTTCACTCGGGCGAGAAACTTGCTCTCGCTCCTTTTTTGCTTTCTTATCTTTACCGTGGCACCGGGGAATATGTTGCTTCCAACTTCAAAACCTGTTTTGGGCCATTCTGGCTGTTACAACTTTGGGAATACGCATATTTCCCTGAACTTTACCACGATCTCGACTTGTCGACTGCTGTTCCTGTTCCCGGCTATCATTATGCACATATTCAACCAGGAAAAAGATCGTTCAAAACCATGTTCTCCTTCTTTTACAAACTCCCTGCATACCGGGCCAATCATCTTTTCTTGCCATTCTCTCCTAGACCGAGGCGACCTTTGTGGCTTTCCTATCCCCCTGCCCAGGCTCCACCGAGTTGCCAAAACGAACATACACAAACCTGGGTCAGTTTCTTGATTGCTAGGGACATCTCTTATGGATGTTCAAGAATGGGCTCTCCAAATAGTAAGTGTAGGGTGGAGTATTACAATCCCCCACAATTTGCTAGACAATTTGGTCTCACCCAACTCATTCCACTTCCGCCTTTTCTGTAATACCCCTAATTTTCAAAAGGATAGTCTCGGTATTTTGTTTAATTGTTTTCTGTTCATTAATTGTTTTTGGTTCATTAATTGTTTTGAATTATGTTTTAATTGACTTTTTAATTATTTGATTTACTTGACTTATTTGTATTATTTGAATTAATTAGTTTTTGTTTTCTTTGGTTTAATTAATTATTTGAATTATTTACATTACTTGTGATAATTGTGATTATTTAAGTTAATTGTTTAGTTATGTGTTTAATTGTAATGGTGTTATATTTAATTCTTTATTGTAAATTTAAATTGGTAATTGTCTTGATTTAATAATTAGGGTTAAATTGGTAATTGTCTTGATTTAATAAGTAGGGTTTTACTTTTAATCAGTTTGTAAGCCGTCGTAGGTTTCTCAGTATGTTGGATGGGCCGGTTAGGATTTCAGTTGGGGCTTGAATTAATTTAGGGTTTAGTAAAATCCTATAAATATATGTTAGATGTTTGGTTAGGGTTTGAGAAACAAAACAAAACCAAGTATACGACTGTGGAGACAAAGGAAGAACAGAGAGTGTTCACGTTGGTTTTCGTCGGAACTTTAGAGACGGCATAGAGATTTTTGGACAAAGATCTCAAAGGCAAGTTCTAACCTTACTCTCTCCCTTATACTCGTGTTCTTTGCATACTCAATAGTTCCAGGATGAATTATATATTTAAAAATAAAAACATTATCTGATTCATGTTTAGAGGTTAACTGAAACTGAATTTGTTTTAAAATTGTTAAACTGGTTAACTTTGAACTTTCTTGTTTAATTCTTGGTTTAATCCATATTAGTAGCATAATAAGGACTGAATTAAGGGTTGGAATCTTCTGGGATTAAGTTAAACTCTCTGAAAACCTATACTGTGAAGTGTCGGAGGCGTAAACGACGACTGAAGAGGAGAACACGAAGAAGAGGAGGGAGAGAGCCGGCTCCTATTGGGTTGGAGCCGGCTCTCCTTGGATTGGAGGCGGCTCCAATGGTCCAGGAGCTAGCTCCAAGGCCATTGGAGGCGGCTCCAATATTCTGGAGCCGGCTCTAGGTTGTTTTCTATGTGGGTTTTTGGTTCTGTTGTTTGTTTTTCCACTTTTCAGTGATTAGGCTTCATAGTGATTGTTTTAATATGTTTTAGTGGAGAATGAATACTGTAATGGATGGTTTAGGAGTGGTCTAGAGTAAACATAAATATTCAAAGATCAGATTAACATAGAATTGGACACAAAGCATTAATCATTAGGATTACATGGAGTTAATTACGAATGTCTTGTAGACTTGTGTGGATTTGGAGTTTCTAACTTCTAGATTATAATGTAAAATTTCTTGTGAGAGTTTGTGCATTGCTAATTGCAAATTCTTAGAATATACATACATACAAGGAATCTGTATTTTTGCTAAAGATTAATTGATGATTAAACTTAACATTTAATTCGTCAATTTTGTTGAATAGGAGCTTAACAGTATGATAAATTGTCTAGATTTATTATGCATGCCATGGAAATAAATATTATAACATTTGTTTAAGCTCTGTTAATTATGGATACCGGGAATAAACTTATATTTACAGACACAGTCCTGTGGGTGATCAGGTAATGGCTTATTGTTGGATTAATTAAGCATGTTTTTCTAGTATACTTTAATGTGCTTGGTTTGGAACTGTGGGTTTTGACACTGATACTGTTAGTACTTAATCAATGGTTGGATTTATTAAAGCATGATGGTTAATCTATTCTAACATGGTTAGGTTGGAATTGTTGGTTTTGGCATTTATAAATTATTTAACTGTGTGGAATAGAGTAATTAATATTGATATTTATGTTTCCAATGTTAATCAATTTGTTGGGACTATTCAAGAACGGTTGTTAATACATTCTGATATGCTTGATATGGACTCGTTGATATTGTTATGTACTTGTATATGCTTTATCAACTATTGGACGGATTGGATTGTATGTACCGGTATGGGACGGTGACATACTAGGTTTGGATTAGCTCAAATTGCTAAGTCCTACCTATTTTGGAGTAAGGGCACGGGTTATAAATACAATCCTCCTTATATATATAAGTCGGTACGGTTGAATACGCCGAGTGACTTACTGGATTTCTTGTGGATGGTTAGAAACGGAGTTTAGATATATTTTTATGTTACCGTGTCATGAGCTTGAGTCTCAGTGTCAACGGTTAGGGTGCGTATATGCAGTTGGATGTGTAGCTGACTGTGAAGGTTGAGGTATACCCTGTTTAGGTTTAGGTACTCATGCCCACTCAGGTGCGTATTGTGTGATGCCTTCTATCCAGGTTGAGACCCCCTTCATGGCCTAGCGAGAGTCCAGTAGTGTGGATATATTTATGTACGGATTATTAGTTATTGTTGAACTGTTTAGTACGTACATGCGTATCGAGTTTCTGCTTGGATTGTAGTAGGATAGAACTTATTCGTGGGCCTGACCCACTCCTATTTTTCAGGTGTACGTCAGTTCCAGGCTTGAGCTTGTTCGTGCTAAGCAAAGACGATCTTCTATTCTACCGACGATGTAGGATTTCTTTCCAGATCTTGGATTTGGATTTTATCTTTCATTTTACTTTCATTCAATGTGAGATTTTTATTAGGGGTCCACTAGAGATGGATTCCCGAGTTGTTCAAATTATGGATATTTGGTTTATCAAATTTAAGTATTTAATTATTTAAGGATTATCTTTTAGTTTCTCTTCAGCTTTAAACTTTCATTTCTTAATTCATTTTGTATTCCGTGTTCGTTATAAAATATTAATTGTTTGATATTCCCTCGGGTTTGGGCCTGGGCCTGATCAACCCGTGTCTCGGATCCGAGGGGTATCACATTTTCGATCTTTCAATACTTCTTTCTTGGAACGAGTAGTCTTCACCTCAAAAGAAACGGTGGATAGAGTATCCTCCCGGTTCAACCGTCTCTGTAACAAGTTTTCTTTGCAGCCATTTCTGGAAAATCCTGATACTTCTCCATCCTTTGACTACTGGTGGGGAAACCATATTGCGGAGGTTATGGTGGAGGATTCTCGCACTATAACAAATAGGATTGCCTCCATTTTTATTAAACCCCAAGGAGCCTCGACCAAGCCATCAAAAGGGATCAGTGTGGCTAATCCTGGTTCTCCCAGCAGGATGAAAAAATCAAAGTCGTCCAAAGAAGGTACACACTCATACTTACATATATATAAATACCAAGTTCTATGCCTTAGATCATAAAAACATCTTTTCCTTTATGCAGCTGTTGACTTCTATGACCCATTGGGAGTTTCTGATCATGAGGCGGAAATGCCTGAGGCTGACGAGGAAAACGTGGTGCCCCCTAAGAGGCCTAAGGTGTTCTTTATGAATTCTTCAAAGCATAATCTCTTATAACTTTAGCTTACTTGTATGTACCACCTATATACCCCTTTTTTAACCTCAACGGTATTCCAGGTGATCAGGGCAGGGAAAGGAAAAAAACAGGTTACCTCAGTCAGGACCACCAACCCTTTACCTCTGATCGATGAAAAGGAGGAAAAAAATCCTGACCCCTTGATGCCATCGACTTTCTCAGTTGAGACAAATATCTCTACCAGCCGTGAGGTAACTAGGCTTTGTTTTTACTTCCAGTATCAATGTACCCTGCCGATTCTAATGGCATCTTTATGGACAGGTTTCCTCACACTCGGCTAGGTCGTTGTCAAGAGATAGGATCAACACTTGTGATGACATTGCGAATGCTGATCACCCTCGCACTAGTGGAGTCGAGTGTCAACAAGCCACTACTCAACCAAACACTGTCTTTCATCAGTTTGATGGGGCTGAGGTGATTTTCAAGATGATCTTTCAGTACATCTCCCGTATATCTTTATCAAAGTTAGGCATTCAAAAACATTCTTCTCTTGCAGGTTGCCCCGGGCACACAACCAAAAGTTCCAAGCCCTTACTCTGCACCAATGTTTGTTACCGGACGCACCTTTGGCCACGTGACTCGGCCTTCACCAGTTGGTGTGAGTATTTATGACTTATTCTCTTATTCAAGCCTTGACTTGTTTTATTAAATTCCTTTCATTCACAGGCTGGCTCAAATTCTCAGTCCCAACCGCCCCTTCAAACTTATAGCACGATCGATGACTTTGATGCCTACTTTTCCGAGATAGCGGCTGGGTTTGATCTAGATCCATTGATGAGCGAGCCAGTTGTTGTGCCTACGTCTTCCAGTCGTCTGCCAGATATTGAGGGGGCAAAAAGATTACTAGTCGCCGTCGTGTCCCGAGACCTCTCTGAGATGCCAAGTTTGGCTGCTGATGTGACTGATGCCATATCCGTCTTGATAGATCATTATGACTTAAGTCAAGAACAGATAAACCATCTTCAATCTGTCCAGAGTCGATTCCCAACTCTCGTCTCTGATTTTCAGCTCCTCTCTCAGAAGGCTGGTGAGCTGTCGTCTACGATCCATGAAAAGCTGCAGGAGCAAGAATCTTTGATTCAACAAGAGAAAGACAATGTTTCCCATTTTCGGACCTTAAAATTAACTCATATTAAGGAAAACCAGAGAGCAGCAGAGATCGAACGGGAGATAGAACGTCTCAAGATGGAATTGACTGGAACTGCCAGGTCAAGAGAAGGACTCACTATTCAGATGAAGGAGATTTATCAAAAGAATGTGGAAATTGATCAGCAGAGAGAATCAGTCTCAAAAGAAATTCCTCGACTGAGGACTGAGAAGGCCAAAGAGGATGAAAAAATGGCTATGTCTAAGAAAGAATGGGATGAGCTCAGGAGTCATTTTGTTTATCTGCAAAGAAAATGATAGGTAATGACTCTTATAAACTCTTGTACTCAATGAAAACAATGAATGAAATACATGTCTCTATGGCTTCTGCTTATTTAACCATCTTTGGTTTTATTCTCCATTGTCTCCCACATTGTAGGATAATAAGTTTTTAAGTATCGGCTATTAATCGGTCGAGGGTGTATTTCCCCGTCAAGATCTTGCAAATGATATGCGCCTCCTTTTAAGACTTTGTAAACCATAAATGGACCTTCCCAATTTGGTGACCATTTTCCATATTTTTGATCATTCACACCCATTGGGAGGACAGTCTTCCAAACCAAGTCACTTTCACCGAAGATTTTGGCCCTAACATGCTTGTTATATGCCCTTGCTACTCGCCTCTTCTGAACTTGTATGTGGTCAAGAGCCCTTAACCTTACTTCGTCTAGGTCCTCCAATTCGACCAACATAGACTCATTATATTCAGCAGGGGTCAAATTGTTTTGCAATGCGAATCTCATTGACTGCACAGTCACTTCCATAGGCAAAACTGCATCATGACCATAGGTGAGCATGAATGGAGTCACACCTGTGCTTGACCGTTGAGAAGTCCTATATGCCCAAAGTGCTTCTGATAACAGTTCATGCCACACCCTAGGGTTATCTTCCACCATTTTTTCAATGATGCCTTTTAGCGTCTTATTAGACGACTCGGCTTGACCATTTCCTTGCGCAAAGTGAGGGGTTGAGTTTAGGAGCTTGATCCCGTACTCTGCTGCAAATGCCTGCACTTCTTGGGCGACAAGGGTTGAACCTCGATCGGTTGTGATTGATTCTGGGATCCCAAATCTATGAATAACATGTTGTTTGATAAACCGAATCACATCTTCTTGGTGCACTGACTTCATGGGCACCGCTTCGACCCACTTGGTAAAGTAGTCTGTTGCCACAATGATAAAACAATGTTGTTTAGAAGAAGGTGGATAAACTTTCCCTATCAAATCCATAGCCCAGCCTCTAAAAGGCCATGGTTTTATGATTGGTTGTAATTCAATCGCCGGGGCTCTATGAATTGGCCCATGCCTTTGACACGCTTGATATCCTTTGGCGTATGTGATACAATCTTTAAGCATCCCGGGCCAGTAATAAGCGTACCTTCTAATCAGCCACTTCATTTTTATTCCAACTTAGTGAGCACCACATATCCCTTCATGGGTCTCTCCCATTACTTTCATGGCTTCTTTCTTACTAACACACCTTAAGAGTAGGTCATCTTTGATGCTTTTCCTGAATAGGTCTCCATCAATCATCACAAACTTAAGAGATTTGATCTTTAGCTTCTTGTCAGCCTTAGGGTCTGGATTTTTGAGAAAATCGATGATCGGTGTTCTCCAATCATTCTCTTCCATATCGTCTTCCACCTCGATTGTAAAGACCTCTGCCAACAATTCTTCCCTCACCTTAACTGAGGGTAATGATCTTCTCTTTATTCTGATCAAATTCTCCATTATTCGTTCTGGCACCCTAACGCCAGATGCTATTTGAGCCAAATCATTGGCCTCTTTATTATGCAATCTATAAACGTGCTTAACCTTTACCTCTGCAAATTCTTGTAGTAATTGCATGGCTATAGAGTGAAATGGTTTGAGGTGCCAACTTTGGCACCTGAAATTGCTGGACAACTGACCGATCACTAGACTTGAATCACCTATGATTTCAACGGTCTGTGCCCCCATCTCTAAGAGTATTTCAAGACCAATAATCAGAGCTTCATATTCCACTTGATTGTTAGAACATTTGAAATCTAGAAAGAAAGAATATGTTGTTTTCCTGCCATTTGATACAATTATTACAACTCCAGCTCCCCCGATATCATTTGCGCTGGATCCGTCAAAGATTAGAGTCCAAGGAGTTAGTTGAATAGCACATAACTCCATTGCATCATAGACTCCCGGATCAACATCCAAGCATGGATGGTCAGCTAGGAAATCAGCAAGTGCTTGGCCCTTCACGGCCCTTTGAGGCGCATATTGGAAACTAAATTCCATAAGGGCCAAGGACCAATTGCCTATTCGTCCAAAAATTATTGGACGAGAAAGCATATACTTAATTAAGTCAGTGGCACAAATCACATAAACTAAAACAAGTAGCATATATATTCTCAATTTGTGAGCAGCAAAAAGCAAAACAAGACACATTTTTTCGATTGGCGTATATCGACGCTCAACCGGTGTCAAAATATGACTAAGGTAATACACTGCCAGTTCTTTCCCTACTTCATTATCTTGGGCTAACAAACTTCCGATTGACTCATCCGCGGCTGAAATATATAACTTCAGCGGCTGTTTCTTCCTAGGTGGCATAAGGACAGGAGGGTTAGCAAGATATTCCTTGATTGATTCAAACACATGTTGGTGATGCTTTTCCCATCGAAAGTCTTCCTCTGATTTGAGCTTTAAGAGCGGAGAAAAGGTATGGATTTTTCCAGCACGGTTTGAAATAAACCTTCCCAAGTATGTGATTTGACCAATTAGTCTTTGTAACTCCTTCTTGTTGCGAGGTGGTTGAGCTTTGATGATTGCCCTAGCTTTATTCTTGTCGACCTCGATACCCCTCCGATGCACCAAGAACCCTAGAAAGTTCCCTGCTGTCACTCTAAAGGCGCGTTTAAGTGGGTTCATCTTCAAACCATGGGTTCTCATTCTCTCAAATGATCTCCTCAAGTTGGCCAGATGTTTCACCTTTGTCGCTGATTTCACCACCACGTCGTCAATGTATACTTCCATAAATTTCCCAATCATGTCATGGAAGATTGCATTCATAGCTCATTGATAAGTGGCTTCGGCATTCTTCAAACCAAAGGGCATCACCACCCATTCGAAAGTGCCTATGGCTCCCGGACATCTAAATGCCGTTTTGTTAACATCATCCTCTGCTATGAATATCTGGTTGTATCCTGAGTGACCGTCCATGAATGACAGAATCTCATTCTTGGCGGCCGCATCAATCAATTGATCGGCCATGGGCATTGGATACTCATCTTTTGGAGTAGCTAAATTTAAATTCCTGAAGTCTACGCACACCCTAATCTTTCCATTCTTCTTAACTACGGGAACGATATTGGATAGCCAATCGCAATACCTTGTGGTCCGGATGAATCCTGCTTTGAGCAACCTCTTAATTTCCTCCTTCACTTTCATAGTCGCTTGCTTGAATGGTCTAAAACCTTTTTTTATAGGTAGTCGATGCTCGACTAGCTGTCTTGGTAATCCCGGCATCTCAGTGTAATTCCAAGCAAAACAATCTTTATATTCTCTAAGCAACAAAATCAGTTCAGCTTTAAAGTCAGGTTCTAGAAGATCACTTATGTAGGTTGGCCGAGGCTCTTCTTCTGCTCCCAAATTGATCTCCAACAAGGGATCCTGAATATCGGCTTTCAGATCCTCTAGCTTAGTTGGGGCTGCATCTAGCTCTTCTAGCTGAATAACATCTCGACAATCCCCTGACTCACCTTCTTCTATGATTTCGGCCATATTGGCCGACATATCACTCCACAACATTGCCCATCTTTCGGCGAGATATGTTCTCAGCCGTGCCATGCTAGCTTTAAATGCTAGCATTTTCTCCTTCTCCTTTTGGGCTTGGTCCATTAACAACCTGTTGTTCATCAACTTCAACTATCGGCCTTGGCTCACAGATAACACTTGGCCTTGATAGTTCCTTGAATAAATCGGATAAGTCCCCGTCTGTCAGATTTTTCCTCATCGTCGCCTTCTCAGGCTTGCCATACTTGTCACAACCAATGAGCCTCACAGGATCTATTTCTTCCTCATATAAAACTGCATCAGCCACATGGACCCGAGCTTCAAAAGACTTATTGTCTCCCCATATGACTTGGATTTCATCCCCATCCCAAAAAATCATAAACTGGTGGAGGGTAGAAGGGATGCAGAAATGTGGGTGTAACCAATCACGCCCAATCAAAGCGTTGTAAGCCGCCCCTGCGTCGACTACGAAGAATACAGTCATGGTCTTACATTTTCTAACTGTCATTTCCAAGATGACCACCCCTCTGGTCCTGACTTTGCCCCCCGTGAAATTACTGATTGTCAAGTCAGTGGGAATCAAGTCATCTTCCATTTTTTGCAGCAACCTCATGGTGTTCATCGGAAGGATATTTACCGCAAATCCATTATCTATCAGTGCCCAAGACATTGGCATCCCTTCTAGGAACACTCTGATATAGAGTGGTTTTAAGTGTTGAGACATTGCCGCAGAAGGCTTCTCAAAAATCACCCTAGCCGCCTGATCTCTCCCAATAGTCACTGACTCATTATCTCGTGGTTTAGCTCTTATCACAACGACTTTCTGTTTCTTATCTTCAAAGATCAACTCAGATGGGTTCTCAATAATCTCTGGAACTTCCTGCCCTTCATCATCGATCACCTCGACGTCTCCTTCCATAGCGAAGGGTTGATCAGGTTTAGCCTCAAAAATATGAGGCAAGGTAAGAACCATATTGCAATTCACAATTCCTTCAAATGAACCAAATTTAATACCCTTTGAACCATCATCTTGCTCATCCAGGTCGAGTTCATCATCAACAAATCCTGCTTTATCTTCAGCTTCTTTCATGGAGGAAGACGCACATTTCTCTTCAGTGCATCCATTTCCGTTTGCACTATCTTCCTTGGATTTTCCTTTCGGATCATTTTTTGAATCTTGCTTGATAGGTTCTCTCCTAAGCAAAGTCACCTTCTCTGGCTGTGGAGCTGAATATTTTTCTTCCATTCTCTTTAACTCAGTTTTCATCCGCTGCCACCGTCTTACTTGAGTGCGAGTCATGAATGCTGGCGGGATATCCCTGACCCTAGAGAACTTTGGATGACTCACCCTTGACCATCGACCATCGTCAGTGACTGGTGGCTTGACCATCCTTTGCCTATGGTTTGGGTGGTCAACTGATGTCTCAGCTTGGCGAGCCACATTTGAGTTATACTCTCTAGGCTTCCAGACAGCATGAGTAACTTTCCTTGACCGATTGTTGGTGTTCACTTCTCGCATTCGCTTGTGATGCTCATTGGTATTAGACCTTCTATCAGGCCATGTTAATCGACTTGTCACAGGCACCCTAGACGAGGGTGACCTAGGTCTGTTTTCATGACGTGAACTTCCAGGACGTCCCCGAGTGTCGCTGTGGAACCTCTCTCGGTCCCTTCCAATGTCCGTCTTGCATTTAGGGCATAATCCTTGCTTGATCAACGCCAGTTGAGCCTCCCGCAACTCCTTTTCTAAGTCATCCTTAGACCTTGGAGTTTCCTTAACCATTGGCTTTTTTCCTTCAGCCTTGCTTTCTCTGTTAGCTGAAGTATCCTCAAAATCAATTCTTCTTCATGGCCTGCTGGTGTAATACCCCATATTTAATTAAAGAGCTTAGTTTATTTTCATTTATGTGTAGATTTCTCTACCTATTATTGTGCATGCTACATTATTATATTAAATTCATTTAATTGTGCATGTGAATTAATTGTGTATGTTAAAGTAGTCAATTGTGCATGTATTGATATTTTATATTTTTTTTATTGGTAAGGTTTATATTAAGCAATATTAGTTAATTAAAGTATTATATTTATATGGTAAAGTATGATTATGATTGTAATGTATTCTTATGTAATAATAATAATTATTATTATAATAGTTTATTAATAATAATAATATAATATTAATAATAATAAAAGTTTATTAATAATAATATAATAATAATAATAATTATAATAATAATAATAAATCAATGTAATGATGAAAAATTAAATATTAGGATAGAATTTCATTTACTATGGTATAATGGTAGATCAAATAACTTGACTATGTTTTGCATTGCCTTAAAGCCATATAGGTGGGAATGTTGAAAGTTAATGAAAATTTAGATATTTGTATTATATATATTATATAAGTTGTATATATATATTAGTTAGCCAACTTACCCTTAAGGCAACTCACTTAAGTTAGAAAGCTTAAAAATTTCAGAGAGTTATTTTATAAGAGTGAAAGGAAAAGAGAGAGAGAAAGAAGCTTGGACCGGTGTAGGCGATTTTACCCGACTACGCACAACCGGCGGATTTATTTTAAATCCATAAGACAAGTTATTATCTATTTTTCCCCTTTGAATTAATAAATTAATTGTTTAGTTTATTTATATTATTTTAGAGCATAGAGACCATGTAAGGAGTTTAATAAATTAGGAATTTTAGTTTATTAAATTTGTGAAATTTTAATTATATAGGATGGTATATATTTATTTAATGTCCTATGAAATTAATAATGGCTGAAAATAATTAAATAAGGCTTTAGGGATTTTTCTAGAATTTTCTAGAATTTTTCGGGATTTTTCTGTAATTTCCGGCGAGGCTCCGGCGAGATTTTCGGCCACCGGCAACGAGGAAGGTGACCGGAGTGATCCCATGTGGTGCGGCACACAAGGCTTACTATGTGCGCGCATCAGTAGCGGTTAGATTGGATTTTAAATCACAGATTGATTCGGTATAGCGTAGCACACAATAGCATGGTGCACGCAAGTCAGGAGCCGTTGGATTAAAGGATGAGCCTTGGATCAATTCCATACAGCGCACCCACAACAAAGTCCATGCAACCACCGAATCAGGAGCCGCCGCGTCAGCAAGGTACCATTAGTGCGCGCGTGGCAGCGCGTGCGCGCGCGTAGAATGCTCCAGACGCGCGTGGTAGCGCGTGCGCGCGCGTGGCTGATGCCAGACGCGCGTGGAGGCGCGTGTAAGCGCGTGCGCGTGTGAGGAAAGTGGCGGCGCGTGTAGGAAGCTCTGGGAGGCGCGTGAGGGCGCGTGTGGGGTCTCTGCAGCTGCTGGAAAAGTCCAGAATACCCCTAAGGACTGATTTGTAATTTCCAGAGTCTTCGACTTGCATTTTTGGGCCTCGGGTTGGTATTTTCGGGATTAGCGGGACATTAAATTATTATTGTGCTACCCGTTAATTATTATTATGTCCGATTACTATTTCTAAATATTAATTGTATCATTTCCAGTACGGGTCGCTATTAAACAGATGTAATTAATTTAATGACATTGTTAAATATTAATTGTGTCATTATTTTATTAAATGGTATTAATGGTTAATGTTCAATTAAATGATTACCTAGTTTTATAAATTGTCCATTATACATTACGGGATTATTTATGTTGTTAATGATATACAAATCATTATTACTATGCTGTGTGCATTTCAGGAGGTAAATGGACTGCTAAATAAATTATGTCGCATTTATATTATATGGATGTGTTGCCATATGGAACCATGTGAGCTGACTAATAAGTTGAGACTCATTTATACCTTATGCATTCGTTGCCATAGACAGATGTGTGGCTGTCGGGGTATGTGGTTTAATATTATTGGCATGTGTTGCCTAATTTATATGCTCAGTATATTCATCAGTGCTTTGAGAGGTGTTATCACTGTGTAGTTCGTTATAGTCTGTGTTGTCAGTACCATACACCATGTATAATAGCTGATTTCCCGGGTAGGGAAAGGCGACACTTAACCACCTAGTGTGAGTCTAAGTGATCACCGTCTATTCTGGTAGAGGTCATGTTATACATTGGATAGTTTCCCTTAGGATGTATACAGATATAGTACTCATCCGGATATAAATGATTAATTTATTTGATTCTCTGATCTGGGTCATAGTAGAGAGGACTTGCTCGTGGGGTTGACCCACCATTGTTGTTATTTCAGGATACGGTCAGTACCCGTTCCAAGGTTGAGGTTAGCAGTGAGGGATCACCATCCGAACTCATCTACTCTTACGATCCAGTTCAGGGTAGAAGTTTTATGTATTACTTCAGTTTCAGTTTTTATTTACTTTTGACGTTGAACTCTCAAGTTTATATTTAGGGATCCTTGACATAGGATTTCCAAGTTGTAATGGAGTACTGTATTTAAATAAAGGATGGATGGATGTTGTATTATTTAGTGTTCCTTTCCTGTCTAAATTCTTTTATTATCATCATTTTGTATTCCATTCTTGTATATTGCCAATTGTTTTTGATATCCCTCGTTTTTCGTGTATAAGCCTGATCAACTTATGCGTGGAAAATGTGGGGGTGTTACAGTTGGTATCAGAGCATTCCAGGTTCGAGTGTCTTAGGGATCTGTGATTACTATACTTCCGCGTTGTGTATTCTGATAATTAGAGCCTAAGTATTAGGGTTCTTTGTATTCTTTTAGTCGGTCCATTATAATGTACTGACGTTAGATTTTTCTGAATTTAAAAGAAGGATGTCTCGGCGTGGGACAAGGAATGCGAACCGTCATCGCAGTATTTCCCCAACTCAAAATGAGAATCAGGAATTTTCCCCTCAAGTTGCTGATATCATTGCACGAGCTGTGGCAGCAGGAGTAGCATCTGCTCTACGAAACCAGCAACCTCCTCCGATAGTACCTATTCCTGAACCAGTGGCACAGCCAATGTCATGGGACAAAACTCATCACTCGTTTATCAGAGGGAATCCACCGACATTTACGGGGTCCACAGATGTCTTGTTAGCATATCAGTGGAAACAGGAGAGCGAGCGTCATCTTCGGATGGTAATTTGTACCGAAGTACAGAAACAGATGCTAGCTACGTTTATGCTGATAGGCAATGCATTGCAGTGGTGGGAGTCTATTACTACTGTCGATGAGAGGACCAGATTGACGTATGCTGAATTTCAGACTCGCTTTGTCGACAAACATTTTCCTATGTCAGTAAGATCAGCGATGAAGACTGAATTTCTGGATCTGCAACAGGAAGATATGACTGTGGCTGAGTATGAACAGAAGTTCATTAATTTGTCATTATTTGCACTAGAGGAGGTCAATACGGAAGAAAAGAAGCGAGACCGCTTTGTGAAGGGGTTGATATGGCCGATTAAAGTGGTGATCATAGGTAGTCCTGCATATACTACTTATATCCAGGTGGTTAATGCCGCCTTACAGCACTGCCAGATGAGGATTGATTACCGGAAGTCCAAGGGAGATAAGCGGGCTAACCGAGACTACCAGACAGTGGAGAAAGGAAGCAGCAGTGGTACCAAGTCCAATGATCGGGGCAGATTTCAAGGACATCAACCTTGGAAGAAAAACAAAGGAAACCCAGATGTGCAGAGGGATGGAGCCCCTAATCAGGGTAGACAAGGTGGGCTACCTCAGACCGGACAGGAACAGTGGTCGGGAAATCAACAGAGAAGGCAGGCAGGTCCTTTTACGGGACGTTGTTATCACTGCAGAGAGATTGGGCATCCGGCCAAGATGTGTCCCAAAGCTAAGCAGGGACAGCATGGGCAGCCGAGACCTAATTAGCCATTACCTCTACCGGCCCCACCGATGCCACGTGGGCAAGTTCAGAATTTTCCGGCACTTCCAGCACCACCATTTCCTCCGGGACAACCTCCACAGCAGTTGCATCACGGCAGAGTTTATAACTTTATGCCACATAATGCGCAGGCTCCTCAGTCTATTGAGGGTATGTTTTCTATACATGGTAGAACTGCTCGTATACTGTTTGACACTGGTGCATCACATTCTTTTGTGTCTAGATCTTTTGTTATCTTATCTGGTATGACGACTCAGTTATGTGACCAACCTCTTAATATTTATACACCATTGGGAGTTGGCGCAATTTTACGAGAGTGTAGCGGTGATATCCTTATAGATATGGGCCGGCTTCGATTTCTTGCAAATTTGTTAGTGTTAGATATGCATTCGTATGATGTTATACTCGGGATGGACTGGTTATCTCAGTATCATGCTCAGGTTAACTGTTACGAAAAGTCTATTGTATTTGCTATACCAGGACAGGAGATGTATCTTCTTGTTGTACCACAACCTGATAGAGGGCCTAGCACTTATTTATTCGTTCTTGAGAAGGACTCACAGGAAGCGGCTGCGGTATCTCGGGACAGTATCCCGGTAGTACAGGAATTCCAGGA
Organism: Cornus florida; assembly: GCF_030987335.1. Lineage (NCBI taxonomy): Eukaryota > Viridiplantae > Streptophyta > Magnoliopsida > Cornales > Cornaceae > Cornus > Cornus florida. Next base: position 89,855,405 of record NW_026775581.1, read on the forward strand.
TGTATTCCAGGAAATTCCAGGCTTGCCACCGAGTCGAGAGATAGACTTCGTCACTGATTTAGCTCCAGGCACTACGCCTATTGCTAAGGCACCGTACAGAATGGCACCAGTGGAGATGCGAGAGTTGAAGGATCAAATTCAGCAGTTGCTCAGCCAGGGATTTATTCGCAGGAGTACTTCACCATGGGGAGCACCAGTACTGTTTGTCAAGAAGAAGGATGGATCTCTTCGTCTTTGTATTGATTACAGAGAACTGAACAAGGTCACTATTCGCAACAAGTACCCGTTGCCCAGAATTGATGACCTGTTTGATCAGTTGAAGGGAGCTACTTACTTCTTAAAGATCGATTTGAGGTCTGGTTATCACCAGCTACGAGTCAGAGAACAAGATGTTCCAAAGACAGCATTTCTCACAAGGTACGGATCTTATGAGTTTCGTGTTATGCCTTTCGGCTTAACTAATGCCCCAGCTGTCTTTATGGACTTGATGAATAGAGTATTCAGAGAATACTTAGATCAGTTTGTCATTGTTTTCATTGATGATATTCTGGTTTACTCTAAGTCGGAGAAGGACCATGCCAGACATTTACGCACAGTGTTGCAGACACTTCGAGAATATCAGTTGTTTGTGAAGTTTGAGAAGTGTGAATTTTGGCAGAAAGAGGTCAAATTTCTGGGTCATGTAGTGTCAGAAGAAGGGTTAGCAGTAGATCCAGCCAAGGTTGCGGCCGTTATGGAGTGGGGACAGCCTACCTCACCGACAGAGATTCGCAGTTTTCTGGGATTGGCGGGGTATTATCGCAGGTTCATCCAGGGATTTTCCAAAATTACGGGTCCACTTACTCATCTGACTAAGAAGAATGTACCATTTGTATGGGATGATTCTTGTCAGACTGCTTTTGCTGAATTGAAGAGTAAGTTAACTTCTGCACCTGTCTTAGCCACACCTCAGAGTGGAATCAAGTATTTAGTATTTACCGACGCTTCTCTGAAGGGTTTGGGTTATGTGTTGATGCAAGAAGAGCGACCAGTTTCTTATGGGTCTAGGAAGCTTAAGCCTCATGAGCTTAATTACCCGACTCACGATCTAGAGCTCGCAGCAGTGGTTTTTGCCTTGCGTATTTGGAGACATTATCTTTTGGGGGAGACTTTTCGATTGTTTAGCGATCATAAAAGTCTACAGTATTTGTTCACACAGAGGGAACTGAATATGAGACAGCGCAAATGGTTGGAGTTCGTGAAAGACTATCACTTCTCTATACAGTATCATCCAGGGAAAGCGAATGTTGTAGCAGACGCACTCAGCCGCCGACCCTATGTCAGCCTTTCAGCTTTGTTTACAAGAGAGTGGGATGCTTTGAAGACGGTTGATGAGTTAGCAGACGCTTTTATGGCATGTGTGGTAGTAACTCCTTCTATCATTCATCAGGTCATTCAAGCGCAACTCTCAGATCAACAGTGTATTGATCGGGTTTCGGAGTTAGCCTCCGGAGATGTTCCTTTTTATTCTATAGGGACTGATGGAGGATTGAGGTACAAGGGACGTTTAATTGTGCCTTCAGCTGACAATTTGAGAAATGTTGTGATGAGAGAGACACACACTTCTCAGTTCTCTGTACATCCAGGGGGAAACAAGATGTATCAGGACATGAAACGCCAGTTTTGGTGGGCCGGCATGAAAAGAGATATAGCTATCTTTGTCTCTAAATGTAGCACCTGTCAGATGATTCAGATTGATCATCAGAGACCGCCAGGATCGTTACAGCCACTACTTCACAGCATAATCACAACTCTATTTGGGTCATTGTTGATAGATTGACCAAGTCCGCTCACTTTCTGCCTGTTCGGTCAAACTTTACGTCAGAACAGTATGCTAAGCTGTATATTGCAAAAATGGTGAAACTTCATGGCGTACCATTGTCCATCGTATCAGATAGAGATCCGAAGTTTGTATCAGGATTTTGGAGGAGCTTTCAGCAGGCATTGGGTACAGAACTTTATCTTAGCACTGTTTATCATCCTCAAACAGATGGACAGACTGAGCGAGTTAATCAGATTTTAGAAGACATGTTGCGGGCATGTGTTCTTGATTTTAAGGGCAATTGGGAGGAATATTTGCCGCTTTCAGAGTTTGCTTATAACAATAGTTATCAGAAAACTATTGGTATGGCACCATTTGAGGCTTTGTACGGTAGACCGTGTAGGTCTCCTGCCTGTTGGCTTGGAGTTGGTGAGAACAGTTTTTGGGTCCTGAATTTATTAAGGACACGTCAGAAAAGATCGCTATCATTAGGGATCGGATGCGTACAGCTCAAAGCAGACAGAAAAGTTATGCTGACCGTCGAACTCGTGCTTTGGAGTTTAAGGTTGGTGATCAGGTTTTGCTTAAGGTTTCTCCTATGAAGGGAGTAATGCGGTTTGGGTCAAAGGGTAAGTTATCGCCTCGGTTTGTGGGTCCTTTCATGATTACAGATCGGATTGGGGCAGTAGCTTATCGTCTAGCTCTACCAGATAATCTTCATAGGGTACATAATGTTTTTCATGTATCTATGCTGCGAAAATTTCTACGGGACGAAGATCGATATCAACACATTGATGTGGGTGAAATTGAGTTGCAACCCGATGCAACCTATTTGGAACAACCTTACTATATTCTCGATCGTAGGAATCAGATACTGCGCACGAAGACTATTCCATTAGTACCTGTACAGTGGAGTCATCATAGTGCTACAGAGTCTACTTGGGAACGGGAAGATATTATCCGTGCCAAGTATCCAGAGCTCTTTAATACAGGTATGTAGTGAATTTCGGGGACGAAATTCCTTTATTAGGGGGGGAGAATGTAATACCCCATATTTAATTAAAGAGCTTAGTTTATTTTCATTTATGTGTAGATTTCTCTACCTATTATTGTGCATGCTACATTATTATATTAAATTCATTTAATTGTGCATGTGAATTAATTATGTATGTTAAAGTAGTCAATTGTGCATGTATTGATATTTTATATTTTTTTTATTGGTAAGGTTTATATTAAGCAATATTAGTTAATTAAAGTATTATATTTATATGGTAAAGTATGATTATGATTGTAATGTATTCTTATGTAATAATAATTATTATTATTATAATAGTTTATTAATAATAATAATATAATATTAATAATAATAAAAGTTTATTAATAATAATATAATAATTATTATTATTATAATAATAATAATAAATCAATGTAATGATGAAAAATTAAATATTAGGATAGAATTTCATTTACTATGGTATAATGGTAGATCAAATAACTTGACTATGTTTTGCATTGCCTTAAAGCCATATAGGTGGGAATGTTGAAAGTTAATGAAAATTTAGATATTTGTATTATATATATTATATAAGTTGTATATATATATTAGTTAGCCAACTTACCCTTAAGGCAACTCACTTAAGTTAGAAAGCTTAAAAATTTCAGAGAGTTATTTTATAAGAGTGAAAGGAAAAAAGAGAGAGAAAGAAGCTTGGACCGGTGTAGGCGATTTTACCCGACTACTCACAACCGGCGGATTTATTTTAAATCCATAAGGCAAGTTATTATCTATTTTTCCCCTTTGAATTAATAAATTAATTGTTTAGTTTATTTATATTATTTTAGAGCATAGAGACCATGTAAGGAGTTTAATAAATTAGGAATTTTAGTTTATTAAATTTGTGAAATTTTAATTATATAGGATGGTATATATTTATTTAATGTCCTATGAAATTAATAATGGCTGAAAATAATTAAATAAGGCTTTAGGGATTTTTCTAGAATTTTCTAGAATTTTTCGGGATTTTTCTGTAATTTCCGGCGAGGCTCCGGCGAGATTTTCGGCCACCGGCAACGAGGAAGGTGACCGGAGTGATCCCATGTGGTGCGGCGCACAAGGCTTACTATGCGCGCGCATCAATAGCGGTTAGATTGGATTTTAAATCACAGATTGATTCGGTATAGCGTAGCACACAATAGCATGGTGCACGCAAGTAAGGAGCCGTTGGATTAAAGGATGAGCCTTGGATCAATTCCATACAGCGCACCCACAACAAAGTCCATGCAACCACCGAATCAGGAGCCGCCGTGTCAGCAAGGTACCATTAGTGCGCGCGTGGCAGCGCGTGCGCGCGCGTGGAACGCTCCAGACGCGCGTGGCAGCGCGTGCGCGCGCGTGGCTGATGCCAGACGTGCGTGGAGGCGCGTGTAAGCGCGTGTAAGCGCGTGCGCATGTGAGGAAAGTGGCGGCGCGTGTAGGAAGCTCTGGGAGGCGCGTGAGGGTGCGTGTGGGGTCTCTGCAGCTGCTGGAAAAGTCCAGAATACCCCTAAGGACTGATTTGTAATTTCCAGAGTCTTCGACTTGCATTTTTGGGCCTCGGGTTGGTATTTTCGGGATTAGCGGGACATTAAATTATTATTGTACTACCCGTTAATTATTATTATGTCCGATTACTATTTCTAAATATTAATTGTATCATTTTCAGTACGGGTCGCTATTAAACAGATGTAATTAATTTAATGACATTGTTAAATATTAATTGTGTCATTATTTTATTAAATGGTATTAATGGTTAATGTTCAATTAAATGATTACCTGGTTTTATAAATTATCCATTATACATTACGGGATTATTTATGTTGTTAATGATATACAAATCATTATTACTATGCTGTGTGCATTTCAGGAGGTAAATGGACTGCTAAATAAATTATGTCGCATTTATATTATATGGATGTGTTGCCATATAGAACCATGTGAGCTGACTAATAAGTTGAGACTTATTTATACCTTATGCATTCGTTGCCATAGACAGATGTGTGGCTGTCGGGGTATGTGGTTTAATATTATTGGCATGTGTTGCCTAATTTATATGCTCAGTATATTCATCAGTGCTTTGAGAGGTGTTATCACTGTGTAGTTCGTTATAGTCTGTGTTGTCAATACCATGCACCATGTATAATAGCTGATTTCCCGGGTAGGGAAAGACGACACTTAACCACCTAGTGTGAGTCTAAGTGATCACCGTCTATTCTGGTTGAGGTCATGTTATACATTGGATAGTTTCCCTTAGGATGTATACAGATATAGTACTCATCCGGATATAAATGATTAATTTATTTGATTCTCTGATCTGGGTCTCGTGGGGTTGACCCACCATTGTTGTTATTTCAGGATACGGTCAGTACCTGTTCCAAGGTTGAGGTTAGCAGTGAGGGACCACCATCCGAACTCATCTACTCTTACGATCCAGTTCAGGGTAGAAGTTTTATGTATTACTTCAGTTTCAGTTTTTATTTACTTTTGACGTTGAACTCTCAGGTTTATATTTAGGGATTCTTGACATAGGATTTCCAAGTTGTAATGGAGTACTGTATTTAAATAAAGGATGGATGGATGTTGTATTATTTAGTGTTCATTTCCTGTCTAAATTCTTTTATTATCATCATTTTGTATTCCATGCTTGTATATTGCCAATTGTTTTTGATATCCCTCGTTTTTCGCGTATAAGCCTGATCAACTTATGCGTGGAAAATGTGGGGGTGTTACAGCTGGCCATTAAGATTTCGACCATGTTACTGCTAACCAAGGCTGGGAATGGATCACTGTCAACGCTCATCACCTCTTTTTTCTTCTCCGGGAATTTCCATGCCCCCTTCTCGATCTGTGCCTGAATCACATTACGAAAGACAACACAATTATTAGTTGCGTGATTCCAGGAGTTATGATATTTGCAATACTCTCGACCTTTGATTTCATCAGCTGAAGGTATTTTATGTACCCCAGTGACTTTGATAATTTTATCAGACAACAGGTGGTCAGAGATTTGCTCTGCTTTACTTATATCGAAAGCATATTGTTTGCCAGCCTCAAAGATATTCCTTTTGGCTGAAGATGATGAGGGTTGAACACCGCTAACAGTCTCTAAGGGCTTAGCTAAAGCTTTACATACATATGGTTTTTTTGAAATAATTTCAACAGCATCGACCTCTAAGTCATTATATACTGTATCAACCATGTGTATTTCATAATTAGGGTCTTTATAATAGGTCCCCCGAGAGGAGTTCTTTCTCTCGTTTTCCTCTCGTAAGATTTTTTCATACGTGGTAACCCTATCGGCTAATTGGAACAAATCTCCAAAATGAGTGCCCTCAAACTTCTTTCGTAATTCAAAGTCTAAACCGCTAAGGGCCAAGTTGACAAACTCTTCTTCAGGCAAAGTAAGTTGGCACCTATTTCGTGCCTTCTTAAACCTAGCCAAAAATGTCTCAACATCCTCATTTGGTAACTGATGGATCCTAGATAGGTCGGACATAGAGACTTCTGGTTCTGTCCTATAGAACTAACCATGGAACACATCCTGCATCTGTTGCCAAGTGTGGATGGAATTTGGTGGCAAGTTTAGATACCACTTGAAGGCAGTCTCAGTGAGGGTGTTAGAGAATAGCTTCATTTTATACCAATCGTTGTTACTGAGTGGCCCACATTTTAATGTAAACCGGCCAATGTGCTCAAGAGTCGATTAGTTGCCTTCTCCTGAGAAGGTTGCAAAGTTTGGCACCCAAAAATTTTGGGGAAGATCCATCCGATCTATCCAGTCAGGAAATGGGTGCCTAAAAGTAGGTCGAGTAGCCCTTTTTAAAGCTGGTCCATACTGTTCTTGTATGACCTCAGCCAATTGCTCCCTAGTCATGACCATAGGTGGGACTTGGTTCTGAAAAGGGACATTAGGCCAAGGGTTATGTCCCTCTTGCCCCCCTGGGTTCGCAGCCTGAGGTGGCAAGACTTGAGGTTGAAAATGAGAAGGTCGACCATTAGGTTGGTCATGATTCCTCCATCTTGGTTGTTGGTGACCATTCACCCCTTGCTCTACTGGATGGACTTGTGGTGGAATTGGAGCTACTGGTCGAGGACCATTAACCATGGGATGTGGTTGGGCACCTCTTTCTGGTTGACCAACTTGTTGAGGAGGAAACTGGTCCACGGATCTATCATTCTGGTTTTCTAACTTAGGCGGCTGAGCAATAACCTGCCTATCAATACGAGTCACTAAGGCATTAATCACCTCATTCAGCTGTTGGAGCTGCGTATTAGTCATGTGGGATGAAGCCACCAATGGCTCCATATTTTTGTTGATTTCCCAAGCGATTTGGCGTTGGGAAGCCTCCACTCTACTTTCAAATTGTGTCACCATATTGCTGACACTTTCGGCCGCCATTTGGTGGCTGGCCTAATGTCCCTCTTCATGCTCAGACCCGGAATCTTGCATGATGGGAGCAGGCTGATTTTCTTCCTGATCTTCCCTTTGAGGGTTAGCTTGTCCAGCTGAAGTCTGAGTCTGTGACCTAGTCTGGACAACCATTCACGAATAAAATAAAGGTCCCACCGGGCGTGCCAAAGTTGTTTGGCTCACAAAGTGGTCTGAAGTTGCTAGCCAATGAATGACTGACCTAGAACGCGGGCGTGCCAGAGTCCTGATGGACTCGAATATTTCTTGCCAAACTATTCCTATTGGGTCGAGTCACCGACCTAAGGTGATTCAGGCGAGAGTTGGAGAGTAGGAATGACCCTCTCCTTAAGGTTGCTATTGCCTTTAAGAAAGGACTTTAAACATTTAAGATGAGTATCAATTAAAAACAATTTAAACTGAACAATAAATATACCTGAATCTGCAAACCTTTCTTCATTGAACTTGACTGATTACAATGATGAATGAATTACAAACTCTTGATTGAAATGGAAACTAAAGTATTGAATGCTGAAAGATAACTAAGTACTAAACTGATAGTGCTAAGCTGAACTTACTGAAATAAAAGCTGAGTAATAAACTGAACTTGATGAAATAAAAGCTAAGTGATAAGTGATATGAATGCTAAAGGTTGAACTTCAGAAATGGTCTTGGACCCCTTCCTTGTGAAGCTTGAGTGGGTATTTATAGAGGTTTCCACCTGGTGTTGTGCCTCTCAACCGTTTCTCTAGAAATTGATTGGTTGTAAACTGAAAGTGACCCTTCCTAACTACCTTGCTGAGCTGGTCAGGTTGACTGACTTGCACATCCTTCTGTAGGCAAATTAAAGTATGTCTGACGTAGTATTTTTAACTAAGTGGTGCCTTGTCTTTTATGCTTGATGATTTTGGTCTTCAAGCCATTTTCAGCTCTCTGCACCTGTCATGTCTAGCTTAATTTGTACATTAGCCTGGAGGCATCTGATTACTGACAATTCTGACTCTCCTCGTCAAATGTAGGTGAGAACCTTCCAATTGTAGTTCTGAACTTCTGATATTGTCAAGTTGTCCTTTTCTATTTCAAGCCCTTTTCACGTTTCCAGACCTGACTTGTTGGGTTTTTAAATCATTGGGATTCCAGCTGATCTTCATTTGAATTACCCCAAAGATTCTTCAAGTGATTATGACCCGAGACCCCTAATCATAACCATATTTGGTCATGAGTCTTGATTATGGCCATAGTGATCAAAAATCTTGGTTAAGATTCATGATCATAACCATTATGACCGAGAGTCTTATAATCATTGTGACCGAGAGAAATAATGGTCCAGACTCTTGATCATGGCTGGTTATGAGTCTTTGGAAATATTTTGGATCGTGACCATTATGACTGAGAGTATTTTGGCCTAAACTCATAACCATGAGACTGAGACTCTCATAACCATAGTGACAGATAGGATTTTGACTGAAAACTCATGATCATGACCATTGAGACTAAAAGTCATGACCATAGTGACTGAGAAGGTTTTGGCCTAAACTCATGACCATGAGACTGAGACTCTCATGATCGTAGTGACTGAGAAGATTTTGGCCTAAAACTCATGATCGTAGTGACTGAGAAGATTTTGGCCTAAAACTCATGATCATGAAGACTGAGAGGATTTTCGCCTAAGTTCATGACCATAGTGACTGAGAAGATTTTGGCTTAAAACTCATGACCATAGTGACCATAGTGACATATAGGATTTTGACTGAAAACTCATGATCATGACCATTGAAACTGAAAGTCATGACCATAGTGACTGAGAAGGTTTTGGCCTAAACTCATGACCATGAAGACTGAGAGGATTTTCGCCTAAGTTCATAACCATAGTGACTGAGAAGATTTTGGCTTAAAGCTCATGACCATGTGATCGAGAGTCTCAATCATGGCCGGTTATGAGCTCAAAACCTCATCTCAGTCTTAATGGCCTAAAAATTCCACTCTTCTTAATTCCCAATCTTAAATCTGGTCACCATGATTAGAAATTAATCTTCCACCCCGATGATCATGGGTTGACCCAAAATTTGGACCTTGTAATTTCTGACCACGTGGCATGATTGTCTCGAATTATATTTTAGGTGTTAACAGAACCCTATTAGTTTTTTTTTTAATAACCCTATTAGTTGGTATAAAACTTTACGTGAAAATTTTCAGCTTGTACATATATATATATATAGAACAATATAATTTATTATTGATGGAATATACATAAAGGCATGCATGTAAAAGCTTATAAGTTAGCATGTGAAAAGTACTGGTCTTATGGTTATAGTTCATTTAAAGAATAAAAATTAGATGAGATTGAGGATGTTAAGAGTTTCTTGTGTGTGTGTGTATATATATATATCATGCATGCATGGTAAGGAAAGAAACGGTTTGTTCCAATGTACGTAGTTTGTGACCTCTTGTCTTGTGGGGTTTTTGGAAATGGACCACATATGAGATGGGCCTCTTTATGTGGGCCTTAAAGGTATAACAGGTTGGAATCGAGAGATGGGTCCTCGATCGCGGGAGTCCAAGATCAGATGTCTCCACGCCCTTGTCTAATTACTGTCATCTGCCAATTCTTTCAACTACCAATCGCATCATCATCACACTTTCCATATAGCAAGTCGGATTAATTAATTGGTTCTACTATTATGAGAAACAAATACCTAATATTCATCAATAAGGCCTCCTTCACCAACTTAAAGAGAAATTAGTGAAGTTTTTTCTTAACTTTATATACGGTAACGTATTTGACATTGAAATGTGAAAAGCATATGTGTTTGTTGTTTGGGTTTGATTGTATTTAATGTTATATAAATTAGTCAAATCACATATTATCATATCATTATGAATATAAGGACAAAAGTATAAAAAATTCCCATTGACTTATAATCTTTTTCAGTAAACTCTTTGTCTAATTCTTTTATTAAAGAATTCCCTCAACTTATAACATTTTTCAATAAATCCTCATTATCTATTTTTTTTACCAAAAAACTCCCCTTCAACTCTCTAAGGAAATAAAAGAGTTAATATTTGGATCAAAATACCCTTTTATTTAAATCTTTATTTTTCTGAATTTCAAAAATTCATATCTCACAAACCTTACATCCAAATATTACAAATAATATATGCATAGAAAGCTTATAAAATAAGGATTCCAGAAATATAATTTTTTTTTAACAAAATTTCATAACAAGAGAGAAGTAGACAATTTAAAAATTTACTACAACAATATTATTTTATTTTATTTTTTTATAAAATACTTGAGTTATTTGCAAGAAAATTTTTAGAATTATTCATTTTCATATGGAGTATAACATTTTAAAAAATTAGCTCCAATAGAGACCGAATATTCATTTTTATTTATTTTTTAAATGGTAAGTCTATAAAAGAATGAAAATACTTTGACGCAAAATATGATATTTCATGAAATTAATCTTTGTTGGAGCTAAATTTTTTTATATATTTGGCTTCATATGAAAATGAATAGTTCTGAAAATTTTCTTACAAATATTTTGAGTTAAAAATAAAATAAGATTGTTGGAGTAGATTTTTAGATTGCCTATTTCTCTCTGGTTATAAAGATTTGTTGTACAAATCTTATATTTCTGAAATCCTTATTTCATAAACTTTTCGTCCATATATTATTTACAATTTTTAAATATACAGTTTGTGAGATATAAAATTTTGAAATTCGAGAGAATTAAGATTTAAATAAAAGGGCATTTTGGTCGAAATATCAAATCTTTTACCCCCTTTAGATAGTTGAGAGGGGTTCTTTGGTAAAAAATTAGACATGGAGATTTATTGAAAAAATATTACAAGACGAGAGAGGGGGGGTTCTTTGGGAAAAAAAATAGATAAAGGAGATTTACTAAAAAAATATTATAAGTTGAGTGTTTTCTATACTTTGCTCTAAATATAAACGTGAATGACAATTAATTTACTGCAAACATCACAACACGTCATGCATGCTTCATTTCATGATTTGATTAGTGAAATAAACTGAAACGTCAAGTTAAGTTTGAATACAATATGGAATGTCTTCTGTATTGTTATAAATTTGTAGGTCAATTATGGGTGAATTGGAGGAGCGATTCCTTGAGAGGTGGTTTCAATGTCTAACATTTTTATCAAGCTTGATATTGACTCTTTTTTTCTTTTTTCTTCTTTTTTTTTGTAAAAAAATGGCATTCAACAAACTCTTTGTGCACATTTTGGTTGTTTAATTTCTCATAAAAGAAATTAAATTGTTTTGGAATGGTTTTGATGAACTTGATAAGTACTTGGACACGATTTCGTAAGTATTTATTTTATTATTTTTAAAATGGTAGCGGGCCTCTTCATATGTAAACAACAATGGACAACTCACTCTGGAAAAAAAATTCGGCGACATATATCAATTTTGTTTTTAGTGCAGGACCGCAGGTAACACCCTAGGGCCCATTAATTAAATGGTGGATTTGTCATATATGGTTGATGAGACATAGATATAAAACAAAGATGTAGAAATAGAGTAATGATTCTTATAACGATTTATTATATTATATTATTTAATTTAATATTATTAATTGATTATTTATACACAATACATGTAAGTATAAGATTTACTTATTCATTTATTAGGAAAAAGCACGTGCACGTGACGAATATTTTGTAACTTATAAAAATTTTGTCTTCATATTAATTAATAAAAATTTATTTTATATTAATAAATAAATACTGAAATATTTTGAAATTGGTGATAGAGTTTAAGTTTCGTAAATTAATAAATTCTTTAATGTTTTTATATTAATACTGAAATATGTATATTTTATTTTTTATTAAATAATAATTTTTTATTTTAATAGTGAAATATTTGAGTTTTGCAAAGTAACAATTTTTTTTAGGTAATTTGAATTTTATTAGGTAATTTGTAATTTGAATTTTATTAGATAATTTGAAATTTAGTATAATTTTTAATTTACAATAGAAATTCAATTATATTAATTTTTAATTAAATTTTAAAATAGAAATTCAATTATACTAATTATACATTAGATTGAAATTGATATAAAAATTTATTATATAGAGTTTGTAGTTTTTGGAAGACCCTAGGTTATATTTTATTTTCTTTAAATATGTAATTTGTAGTAGAATTTTATAGAAATTATTTTATTTTATTTAGATATATCTTTGTAAAATTAGATTTTATTTTATTAAAAAACTCATAAAAATAGATAAATACAAGGGTTATATACTTATATGTGATAGAGTTCTCTTTTTGTATTAATTAATAAATATTTTTTATAATAAAAAATAAATACTGAATTATTCAAATTCTTTAACATTTATATTTTATTTATATGTATTATTATATTATTATATATTTTCTTTAAATATATCCTTATCTAATGTGATAGAGTTATAGAAATTGTTTTATTTTCTTTAAATATATCCTTATTTAATTAGATTTTATTTTATTAGAAAACTCATAATAAATGGATAAATACATGTTATATGTGATAGAGTTTTAAAGAAAATAAAATACTTAATTGGTGGTAAAGTTTTGGTAATTTGTGTTAGAGTTTTATAAAAATTATTTAAATATATCCTTATCTAATGTGATAGAGTTTCATTGCAAATAAAATAGGTAATTTGTGGTAGAATTTAATATAAATTACTTATTTTCTTTAAATATATATATCCTTGTCTAATTAGATTTTTTTTATTTATTAAAAAACTCATAATAAAAGATAATTTGTGGTAGAGTTTTGAAAAAATTATTTTATTTTTTAAACCAATTATTAAAAAAAAATTTATATTAATAATTTTTGTCTAGTTATATTATATTTTATCAAAAAATTCATAATAAATACAAAAATAGGTAATTTTTATTAGAATTATATATAAACTCTTTTAAAAAAATATTTTATTTTCTTTAAATATATCGTTGTCTAATTAGATTTCCTTCATAAAAAAATCGTTGTCTAATTAGATTTCCTTCATAAAAAAATACACAATAAATAGATAAAAACAAGTTATGTGTGATAGAGTTTTAAAGAAAATAAAATAAATAATTTATGGTAGAGTTTTATAGAAATTATTATATTTTCTGAAAATCTATTTATAATGAATAAATAAATTGGTAATTGTGTTACAGTTTAATAGAAATTCTTTAAAAAACACTTTTTATATCAATTAATAAATATTTTTTTATATTAATAATTCTTGGCCAATTAGATTTCCTTTTATTAAAAAACTTATAATAAATAGATAAATAAGAAATTTGTGTTAGAGTTTTATAGAAACTCTTTTCAAACCTCTTTTTATATTAATTAATAAATATTCTTTTATCTTAATAATGCTTGTCTAATTAGATTTTCTTTTATTAAAAAAATTCATATTAAATAGATAAATAGGTAATTTGTGATATAGTTTTATAGAAACTCTTTTAAAAACTCTTTTTAGATCAATTAATAAATAATTATTTATATTAATAATACTTGTCTAATTAGATCTCCTTTTTATTAAAAAACACTTAATAAATATATAAATAGAAAATTTGAGTTAAAATCTTATAGAAACTATTTAAATATTATATCTTTGTCTACTGTGATATAGTTTTATTGAAAATAAAATTTGTGATTTGTAATAGAATTTTATAAAAATTATTTTATTTTCTTTAAATATATCCATGGTTAACTAGATTTAATTTTTTTAAGAAACTCATAATAAAAGTTAATTTGTGGTAGAGTTTTAGAAAAATTATTTTACTTTATATATCAATTAATAAATATTTTTCATATTAATAATTCTAGTCTAATTAGATTTTTTTATTAAAAAATTAATAATAATAAATAGATAAATAGATTAACTTAAATTTTATTAGATAAATTTTAGAGTTTGATTGACATTTTTTTTTTTTTTTTTATAAAAACTCTTTGCATATCAATTAAAAAATATATATATTTTTTATAGAAATAGATAGTTAAATATTGAAACTCTTTGCACATGTAATAATACTATAGATAAAAACTTTTTTAAATCAATTAATAAATATTTTTTTTATATAAATAAATAAATACTTAAACACCTAGGCACAACTTCTGTATTTTACTTAGAAAATTAGGTTTTCTTTTATTAAAAAATTTATAATAATAAATAGGTTAATTTGAATTTTATTAGGTAGATTTTAGAGTTTTATAGAAGTTTTTTTTATAAAAACTCTTTTCATATCAATTAATAAATATTTTTTTATATAAATAAATAAATACTGAAATACTGAAACTCTTTCCACATTTAATAAATATTTTTTAAATAAATCAATACATACAGAAACTTTAGATTTACTATTATTAAAAAATTCATTATAATAAATAGATAAATAGGTTAATTTGAATTTTATTAGGTAGATTTTAGACTTTTATAGAGGTTTTTTTTTCTTTTAGTATTATTATTTTTTTTTTATAAAAACTCTTTTCATATCAATTAATAAATATTTTTTATATAAATAAATAAATACTGAAACTCTTTGGACATTTAATATTTTATTTTTTTTAATTATAACCTTGTCTAATTAAATTTAATTTTGTTAAGAAACTCATAAAAAAAAGTTAATTTGTGGTAGAGTTTTAGAAAAATTATTTTATTTTATATATCAATTAATAAGTATTTTTTATATTAATAATTCTTGTCTAATTCAATTTTCTTTTATGAAAAAATTAATAATAATAAATAGATAAATAGGTTAATTTAAATTTTATTAGATAGATTTTTGAGTTTGATAGAGTTTCTTTTTCTTAAAAAAAATACTTTTCATATCAATTAATAAATAGATACATAAATACTGAAACTCTTTACAGATTTAATAGTAGTATAGATAAAATCTTTTTTTATATTAATTAATAAATATTTTTTTATATAATTAAATCAATACTGAAACACTTTGGCAGCACTTCTGTATTTTACTCTGAAAATTAGATTTTCTTTTATTAAAAAATTGTAATTTGTAATACGTGTTAGAGTATTATAGAAAATATTTTAAAACTCTTTTTACATGAATTAATAAATATTTTTATATTTTAATAATTCTTATCTAATTAGATTAGCTTTTATTAAAAAAAAACTCATAATAAAAGGTAATTTGTTGTAGAATTTTACAAAAATTATTTTATTTTTTATATCAATTAAAAATATTTTTTATATTAATAATTGTTGTCTACTTAGATTTTCTTTTATTAAAAAACTTGTAATAAATAAATAGGTAATTTATGTTAGAGTTTAATATAAACTCTTTTAAAAACTCTTTTTATATCAATTAATAAATATTTTTTATTTTAATAATTATTGTCTAATTACATTTAGTTTCATTAAAAAACTAATAATAAATAAATAAATAGGTAATTTGTGTTAAAGTTTTTTAAAAACTCTTATAAAACATCTTTTTGTATCGGTTAATAAATAATTTTTTTATATTAATAATACTTGTTTAATTAGGTTTCTTTTTATTAAAAAATTCATAATAAATAGATAAACAGGTAATTTGTGTTAGAATTTTATAGAAACTCTGTTGTTAGAGTTTTATGAAAAATAAAATAGGTAATTTGTAATAGAGTTTTATAGAAATTATTTTATTTTCTTTAAATATATACGTGTATAATTAGATTTAATTTTACTAAGAAACTCATAGTAGGGTTATATAAAAATTATTTTCTTTTATATATCAATTAATAAATCTTTTTTATATTAATAATTATTTTCCAATTAAGTTTATTTTATTAAAAAATTGATAATAATAAATAGATAAATAGGTTAATTTAAATTTTATTATGTAGATTTTAGTGTTATCTCTCGATTTCGAAATGTATCGAAGCCTTGGGTAGTAAAAAAAAGCGGGATGCTGTATTTCCAAGATTAGATTTCATATTCGAATGAACCTCGTAATCGTAAGAAAGTGGTTTTTTAGCTATAGGCCTAGCAAAAGAAAAATTGGGATAGGATCCTATCGGATCTCCCCCACAAAATGAAAGTTTCTTTTCATCCGGCTCAAGTAGGTTGTCATATTATTTAATAAATATTTTTTTACATAAATAAATAAATACTGAAACTCTTTACACATCTAATAATAATATAGATAAAAAAAACTTTTTATATCAATTAATAAATATTTTTTTGCTTCTGTATTGGAATTCAACTCTTTTTATATCAATTAATAAATATTTTTTTATATAAATAAATAAATTCTGAAACTCTTTGGCAGAACTTCTGTATTTTAATTTCTGTACGCCTTTCTCCTTCCTCCATGCCTCTAATTATAGGCTTCTTGGATGAATAGGATAATGACATGTGTCCTTTTCTGATAATGATATAATCATAACTGGGTCGAGCCGATTATATTGTGATAATTATCCATAAAAAATAACTAAAAATAAGAGTTTTTTTTATAGAATATGATTGATTTTATTAGGTAATTTTTAGATTTTTATAAAAACTATAATTATCCATAAAAAAAAACTAAAAATAAGAGTTTTATATAGAATGTGATTGGTTTTATTAGGTAAATTGGATTTTATTTTATTAAAAAACTTGTAATAAATAAATAAATAGGTAATTTGTGTTAGAGTTTAATATAAACTCTTTTAAAAACTCTTTTTATGTCAATTAATAAATATTTTTTATTTTAATAATTCTTGTCTAATTAGATTTACTTTTAGTAAAAAAAACTCAAAATAAATAGATAAATAGGTAATTTGTGTTTGAAAAACTCTTTAAAAACCTACTTTTGTATCAGTTAATAAATTATTTTTTATATTAATAATACTTGTCTAATTAGATTTCCTTTTATTAAAAAACTCATGATAAATTGATAAATTGATAATTAGTGTTAGAGATTTATACAAACTCTTTAAATATATCTTTGTTGATAGAGTTTTATTGATAATAAAATAGGTAATTTGTAATAGAGTTTTATTGAAATTATTTTATTTTCTTTAAATATATACTTGTGTAATTAGTTTTAATTTTATTAAGATACTCATAATAAAAGCTAATTTGTGGTAGAGTTTTATAAAAATTATTTTATTTTATATATCAATTAATAAATATTTTTTATATTAATAAATCTTGTCTAATTAGATTTTCCTTTATTAAAATGGATAATAATAAATAGATAAATAGGTTAATTTAAATTTTATTACGTAGATTTTACTATTTATAGATTTTTTTTTTGTTTTAGTAAAAACTCTTTTCATATCATTTAATAAATATTTTTTTATATAAATAAATAATGAAACTCTTTACACATCTAATAATAATATAGATAAAAACTTTTTTTATATCAATTAATAAATATTTTTTATATAAATAAATAAATACTGAAAACTTGTATTTTACCCTGAAATTCAACTCAATTAATAAATATTTTTTATATAAATAAATAAATACTGAAATACTGAAACTCTTTGGCAGAGTTTTTGTATTTTACTCTGAAATTCTGGATTTCTAGAATTCTCAATTTCTGTACCCCTTCCTCCTTCATCCATGCTTCTATTTATAGGCTTCTTGAATGAATAGGATGATGGCATGTATTCTTTTCTGATAATGACATAATCATAATTGGGCCGGGCCGGTTATATTGTGATAATTATGTATAAAAAATAACTAAAAATAAGAGTTTTATATAGAATGTGATTGATTTTATTAGGTAATTTTTAGAGTTTTATAGAAACTATAATTATCCATAAAAAATAACTAAAAATAAGAGTTTTATATAGAATGTGATTGATTTTATTAGATAATTTTTAAAGTTTTGTAGAAATTATTTTTACAAAAACTATTTTTATATCAATTAATAAATATTTTTTTATATAAATAAATAATTACTAAAATACTGAAACACTGAAACACTTTGCACATTTAATAATAATATAGATATAGATATGGATATAGATATAGATGTATAAATGGATCAATTAAAAGAAATAATTTTTGCAATTCACTTCAACAAATGACATAAATTAAAAAGTGGAGTCCTCTATTTACATGTGTTGTGCATAAACAACTAATTAAAAATATTCAATTATATAATTCATTATAAGAAATCGGTACAAATATCATTACTTTTTTCCTATATCTTTGTTCCATATCTTTGTCTCATCAACCGGATATATGACCAATCCACCATTTAATTAATGGGCCCTGGGTTGTTACATGCACTAAAAACAAAATTGATATGTGTCGGCAATTTTTATTTTCAAAGTGAGTTGTCCATTCTTGTTTGGAAAATAATATTTTAGGCGACAGAAAAAAAAAAAAAAAAAAAGATAAAATATTGATTTCAACATGGCAATAAATAAATGGTTCTCTCAAGCACCCACACACCATATTAAATATAGCAAGTTTCTTTAGACAAAAATACCATTGCAGCAATTTTCTTCCATGTCTTTTTCACATTTATTTTATTTTTTATCGTCTTCATCTTTTTTCTCTTTGTATGTTAATTCTCTTTATATTTTTCTCGCTTTTTATAAAATATTTTATCCACTAAAAGACTCGTTACAATGAATGAGATTTTTATCTTAATTTGTTATCTTAATATCATATAAGATTTCTACCAAAGAAAAAACATTTTCAATTTTCTTCCACTTCCAACTTTAAAGCAATTAAGATATGGGTTTGTGGAATTTTGTTAATTTTTTTTTTTCACTCATCTCTTATATATACACACACTGAAAAAGAAGAGTAAAGCAAGATGAGAGAAAATAATTAACAGAAATTCCATAAACCCAAATCTTTAAAGATTCAATTTCTTTGAACAAATTTTGCAAATTGTGCTGTCAAATTGGTGCCCGATTGCGCCAGCTGTAGACATTCACGGTTTCCGCCATATCTCCGATGATGATTGCAGTTTCACAGCGTTCCATATAGATAATGTAGAGAGAGGATGGACATTATCTCTTTATTTGGATAGAGAGAGAAAAAGATCTTCTAATTTTTTATAACAGCGGTGCTGATATATTTAGATTTTAAAGTAGTCAATACAGTAACATACACGTGGAAGTCATAATATATCGTTTTTTTAAGTTGGGCAAAATAACAGTACTCTTCTTGTTTACATATGAAGAGGTTATAATGATTTTTGTTCAAAGTGAGTTGTCAAAATATATATATATATATATATATATATATAGAGAGAGAGAGAGAGAGAGAGAGGGAGAGTTAAAATATTAAGATTAATGCTTTTCAGAACTTTAGATGGGATGTTGTGAACTATTATTGTGTAATTACATTTCTATCCTTATTATATATATTTTATTTTATTTCAAAATTTCAAAGACCAAAATGTCCATCTATATTTATTATTATTTTCAAGTCAGGAAAAAAAAAAAGAAAAAAAAAAAAAGAATAGATTACTTTTCACCTACCATTAAACTCGTTGACTGTTTCTCTTTTCACCCTCTCTTCTCTTTTCACTATCTCTTCGTACCTGTTAGGGGATGATTTAGGGGTTTTTTGTGTGACGTTGTTTTGCTTGCGTGTAGTTTTTTTTTTTGGGATAGTTGTCACTGTGTATTTATGTGTTTCTAATGGTGGTCAGGAAATGACTTTGTTTATGAATTAAAATTTTATTTGTCAATTGTTCTCTTTCTATCATGTGGACTAGTACTCTTTTGAATGTCTCCGTTACTAACCAATACAAATAATTAACAATTTTAAGGTGTTGAAATTCTAACAACTACCGTCTTGCTCATCCACCAACGGGCGATCCTATAAGCTCTGCCATTACTGTTCTATAGAAAATTGTAACCTCAAAAAATTAAACCTCTTTTTCTTTAAATCTTATTTTTTTGGTTTCCTTCTCCCTTTACAGATTTAGAAGGAAGTGGATTCAATAACTTTTGATTAATAGAAGATTCTTAATTTCTCTTATTATATTTGAAAGTCAAAACCATCATCACCCCAGCTCTTGTCCATGCAATTTTTTTTCTTTAGAATTAGATTATTAGATGATTAGCTTCATCAATTAAGAAAAATGAATAGTTCGCCATATGCAAATTTCCTGTTATAATATGTGTGTGTGTGTATATATATATATATATCTTACATATAGAGGAACACATCACCGCTACTACTGAACATTGATCACGGTGGTATGTGGAGGTGGGTGTGTTGGGATGTGAGTCAAACAATTTTTTTTATTTTTTATTTCTCATTATCTAGGTTCAGAGTTACCCTGGTTAAGATTTTTTTGCCATTGGTAAGTATTCCTTGTCGATTTTCATCAAATTAGCAACGTCCAAATTTTTTTGCAAACTCTAGTTTTTGGATTTATGATACAATTGAAACAACTGATCGGATATAATTGAATTGGCAAAAAAATAAAATAGTGCATAGATTGAGAGTTGTGTATAACTAATTTAGTTTCAGATTTAATCAAGATTGATTTAGAGTTGAAAGGGCTGAGAGAAGATGAGAGGAGAGAGAAAAATAGTGATTACCCTTGTTATTACGGTGAAGCTAAGAAAGGGGGAGAGAAAATTGGGGGAAAGAGATAAAACTTGCAAGTTAGCGTTTGACTTTTTTGACGTACTTGTGTCATTGGTTTACCTATTCTGTAATACAAAGGTTGGAGGGTATTGATGTATTTTCAGTGGTGAAGGAGATAATGAAAATGGTACTATTGGAGGTTTTGATTAAAAAATATTGTTTACTTGACTGAGTTGATCATTAACGGTCCTTAACGGATGGGAATTCAGTGTTACAAAGATACAAAATTTAGGAGAGGTAATTTGGCAAATAAAAGGGAAGATCTGTGTATGTTGAAGAAATCTCATGGGAGTCTCATGGGAGGTCAGTGTAATTTATCTTGTTAATATTTGATATTAAAATGTAAAAAGTATATGTATTCATGGTTTGGTTGTATTTAATGTTATATAAATTCGTCAAAACACATCTTATCATATCATCATGAATAAAAATAAACGAATAATAAAAATATATATATATATAAACGTGAAAGAGACAATTAATTTACTGCAAACACGACAACACGTCATGCATGCTTTATTTCATGATTTAAAAAGTGAAATAAACTGAAACGTCAAGTTAAGTTTGAATGTAATATGGAGTGTCTTCTGTATTATTATAAATTTGTAGGTCAACTATCGGTGAACTGGAGGAGCGATTCCTTGAGAGGTGGTTTCAATGTTCATTTTTATCAAGCTTGATATTGACTTTTTTTTCTTTTTATATATTTTTTAAAATGATATTGAGCTCACATTCTCAACGAACTCTTGTTCACTTTCTGGTTGTTTAATTTCTTATAAAAGAAATTGAATTGTTCTGATGAACTTGGCAAGTACTTGGACACAATTTCTCAAGTGTTTATATTATTATTTTTGAGATGGTGGTGTCGATCCTCTTAATAAGAAAGTGAAACTTTCAATTTAATTATACTTGATATAAACGATCAATTTAAATTATAAATATTCAGTGTAAATATCATTATTTTTTCTTTTTTCTTTTTCTCTTTTTATTTATTTATTTTTTATTTATTTATTATGTGTGTGTTCTATCTCTTTATCTCATCAACGTGATATAAGACGGATCCACCATTTAATTATTGGGCCCTAGGGTTACACGCACTAAAAACAGAATTCATATATATTGCCGATTCTTTTTCAAGGTGAGTTGTACATTGTTGTTTATATATGAAGAGGTTATTAATTGTTGTTTTTTTCAGGTTATCAGTACTAGTATATTAATGAAATCATATCAACATAATCCCATATAGGCGCCGGGTAATTCGACTCTCATAATAATACATCAACAAATTAAACTAATATATATAAGTTGATATATTTTGTGAAAAAAAATAAATAAATTGATATATGTCGGCGACAAATGATTCTAATGGCATATAAATGATATATATAAATTTAATAGTAGATAAATAATATATATAACATTTATATATATAGTATATTGTAATTTAATAAAAAAGTATATAATTTTAATTGTCAAATTATTATGAAATATAATTACCTATAGTTCATATTTAATTTGTTAAGTTAACGGATTATCGAATTCAGATCATTATTGAATTATCGAATTCATATATATATATATATATATATATATATATTATAGGTAATTTGATCTGAAGCGAATCACTATCGGATCAAATTACCTATAATCCATAGTTGATTTGTTAAATTGACGAATTATTAGATTCAGATCATTATTGAATTATTTATTTATTCTATATTCAGATAATCGGATTGAATTCATTTCGAATTTAGATTAGAAATCAATCTATTGACAAATAGGTATAATTTTTGTTAGTAAGCTTGAATGTATAATTTGTTTAAATTTGTATAATAGATCAGATATTTTACAATTAAATTCGCACAAGTGTTGGTTCTTGTTGGTGAGTCCGTTGAAGTACAACAATCACTAATTCATTTGGTTTGGACCACACCGATTCATATTGTACAATAATCGTACCAATATACATGTGCCCTAGGTATTCCTGTAAACACCCGTATATTTATATCGATACCTATATTATTATTAAATGTACAAAGAATTTAAGTGTTTCAATATTTTAGTATTTCAGTATTTTTTTATTAATATAAAAAAAGAGTTTTTATAAACAAAAAATTACCTAAAAATTATTTAAAGAGTTTAATTCAAATTACAAATTACCTAATAAAAACTAATTTAAAGAGTTTATTTCAAATTACAAATTACCTAATAAAATTCATTTTTCTTGTCCCACATTGGTTTTAAGTAAAAAGTATTACATGGAAGCTTCTTATAAAACTATAGACTTAAAGAAATAATAATCACACATTTCTCGATCTTTTGACTAAGATCAAGTGTAGTATTAAATTTTTTTGAGTCAGCCTTTGGCTAACCTTTCTTGGTCTTTTTAGCTTTCAGTATTTATTTATTAATATAAAAAAAGAGTTTTTATAAACAAAAAATTACCTAAAAATTATTTAAAGAGTTTAAATCAAATTACAAATTACCTAATAAAATTTATCTTTCTTGTCCTGCATTGGTTTTAAGTAAAAAAGATTACATGGAAGTCTCTTATAAAACTATGACCTAAACAAATAATAATCACACATTTCTCGCCTTTTCGTATTTATTTATTAATATAAAAAAAGAGTTTTTATAAACAAAAAATTACCTAAAAATTATTTAAAGAGTTTAATTCAAATTACAAATTACCTAATAAAATTTATAAAAATTAATTTAATGAAAGAATTTAATTCAAATTACAGATTACCTAATAAAATTCATTTTTCTTGTCCCACATTAATTTTAAGTAAAAAAGATTATATGGAAGCCTCTTATAAAATTATAGACCCAAAGAAATAATAATCACACATTTATCAGCCTTTCAGTATTTCAATATTTATTTATTAATATAAAAAAAGAGTTTTTATAAACAAAAAATTACCTAAAAATTATATATAGAGTTTAATTCAAATTACAAATTCTCTATTAAAATTTATAAAAATTAATTTAAAAAGTTTAATTCAAATTACAAATTACCTAATAAAATTCATTTTTTTTTTTTTTTTGTCCCACATTGGTTTTAAGTAAAAATGATTACATGGAAGCCTCTTATAAAATTATAGACCTAAAGAAATAATAATCACACATTACTTGGCCTTTTAGTTAAGATCAAGTGTCGTACTAAATTTTTTTGGGTCGGCCTTTTGGATAATTTTTCTTGGTTATTTAGCTAAAATTAAGTGTAGTACTACTTTAAAGAGTTTAATTCAAATTACGAGTTACCTAATAAAATTCATTTTTCTTGTCCCATATTTGTTTTTAGTAAAAATGATTATATGGAAGCCTCATATAAAACTATAGGTCTAAACAAATAATAATAACACATTTCTCGGCTTTTTAGTTAACCTTTCTTGGTCTTATGGCTAAGATCAAGTACAATACTACTTTCTCGGCCATTTGGCTTTTAATATTTATTTATTAATATAAAAAAGAGTTTTTATAAACAAAAAATTACCTTAAAATTATTTAAAGAGTTTAATTCAAATTACAAATTACCTAATAAAATTTATAAAAATTAATTTAAAGAGTTTAATTTAAATTACAAATTATCTAATAAAATTCATTTTTCTTATCCCACATTGGTTTTAAGTAAATATGATTACATAGAAACCTCTTATAAAACTATAGACCTAAATAAATAATAATTACACCTTTCTCGCTCTTTTGGCTAAGATCAAGTGTAGCATTAAATTTTTTTGGGTCAGCCTTTTGGCTAACATTTCTTGGTCTTTTAGCTAAAATCAAGTGTAGTACTACTTTCTCGGCCTTTTGGTTTTCAGTATTTATTTATTAATATAAAAAAGAGTTTTTATAATAAAAAATTACCTAACAATTATTTAAAAAGATTTAATTCAAATTACAAATTACCTAATAAAATTCATTTTTCTTGTCTCACATTGGTTTTAAGTAAAAAAGATTATATGGAAACCTCTTATAAAACTATAAAGCTAAATAAATAATAATCACACTTTTCTCGGCCTTTTGGCTAAGATCAAGTGTAGTACTAAATTTTTTTGAGTCGGCTTTTGGCTAATCTTTCTTGGTCTTTTGGCTAAAATTAAATGTAGTACTATTTTCTCGGCCGTTGTGCAAAGAGTTTTAATATTTTAGTATTTATTTATTAATATAAAAAAGTGTTTTTATAAACAAAAAATTACTTAAAAATTAATTTAAAGAATTTAATTCAAATTACAAATTACCTAATAAAATTCATTTCTTTTGTCCCATTTTGGTGTTATGTAAAAATGATTACATGGAAGATAATCACACATTTCTCGGCCTTTTGGTTAACCTTTCTTGGCCTTTTGACTATGATCAAGTGTAGTACTAAATTTTTTTGGGTCGGCCTTTCGGCTAACCTTTCTCAGCCTTTTGACTAAAATCAAATGTAGTACTACTTTCTCGGTCTTTTGGCTAACATTTTCAAATTATAGAAAGTCTAAAAATTATTACCTAAAAAAATTCAAATAAAATATAAAAATTAATACCTAATAAAATTCAAATAAAATATTTATTAATACTCTAACACGAAATATATTTCAAATTATAGAAATCTAAAAAAAAAAGAGTTTCTATAAAACTCTAAAAATTATTACCTAATAAAATTCAAATTACCTATTTTATCTATTTGTTGTTTCTGAAAAAAAATTTACACTCTCTATATATAAGTCTTTTTTTGCCTTACTACACAAAATATATTTCAAATTATAGAAACTCTAAAAATTATTACATAATAAAATTCAAATAGAATATTTATTAAAACTCTAACAAAATATATTTCAAATTATAGAAACTCTAAAAATTATTTCCTAATAAAATTCAAATAAAATATAAAAATTATTACTTAATAAAATTCAAATAAAATATTTATTACAACTCTAACCCGAAATACATTTCAAATTATAGAAACTCTAAAAATTATTACCTAATAAAATTCAAATAAAATATAAAAATTATTACCTAATAAATTTTAAATAAAATATTTATTAAAACTCTAACACGAAATACATTTCAATTTATATATTTCAAATTATAGAAACTCTAAAAATTATTATCTAATAAAATTCAAATAAAATATTTATTAAAACTCTAATATAAAATATATTTCAAATTATAGAAACTCGTTTTTTAGAGTTTCTATTACACTCTAAAAATTATTACCTAATAAAATTTAAGTTACCTATTTTATCTATTTGTTGTTTTAGAAAAATTCTATACTCTTTCTATATATAAGTCTTTTTTTGCCTTCCTGTAATCACATCAGTTTTATATGTTTTTTTTCAAGGTACGTGTAACCTCGAGATTATGTATTGTTTTATCCTCCAGATTATGCATTGTTTTATTATTTTTTATTTGTCTCACCCCCATATCATGCATTGTTTTATTATTTTTTATTTGTCTCATACTTAGATCATGCATTGTTTTATTATATTTTTGAGTTATGAATTCTTTTATCTGTCTATGGCTTATACTTTCCGAATATGATGTTCTCTGTATAATAACCCTTAGCATTTTAATCCCCGAAGAAATTGAAAAAAAACTGACTATTTGGCTGGCCGAATTCAGAACAGTGAAACTGAAGTTGTTGAATTGAAGTTTCTTAATAACACCTCAATTAAAGTTGAGGAGCAGTTGAGGAGCTTGAAGTAGTAAGTTTAGAAACAATAAAATTTAATTTTGTGCACTTCAAGGAGCTGAACAAGTACATTAATGCAAAAGAAAATATGGGTTAGTTTTCGTGTAATTCTTAACTCTCCATATATATGTTCTCACTTGTACATATATAAAAAAAATAAAAAAATAAAAAAAAAAAAAAAATTAACATTAACATTAATATTTTATTTTTTATTTTATTTTTAATCTTGCTAGATGCTTTAGAAATTGTTATTGAGGTATCTCCTTCATTGAACATATGTAAGAAGAACAACAAAGGCATAACCAAAAAGCGGGAAGTCATTATAATGGATATGAGGTACGTCATTACTATATTACATATATAATCATAATTATGCAAATATAATATAATGACTAAAGTAATTAATCTTTATTACAGTTCATGGAAGAACTACTTTGACATTATAGGAGGATCTTGTTGTGAATGAAGGAAACTTTATCATGGAGCTAATACAAGAAAGACCTATCATCACAGTTACATATATGGCAATCAACACTTACAAAGGTAAATTATCATACAAATTGATATTATTTACATTATATATTATTAAGTAAATCTAATAATAACAAACTTTTACAAATAACAATGTATATTCCAGGTCTGTCTCTTCAAACACAAAAAGGATCTAAATTGCAAATTAATATGGATATTAAAAGTGTCAAAGCATTAAGATATTGATTCGTTGTTTATTGTAACTTCTTTTGCATTATATATATACTATTTGTAGAAAGAGAACATTTTTTTTTTTGTTTTATTTAGTTAATTATTTTACAAGATAATTTATATGTGGACAAGTCCAAAGAGAACATAAACAACAAAAATATAACAAGTTTGATTTCTAGTACAAATGACAAAAATTCAATGGTGTTGAAAAGTCAAACTTCAAGACATAATAGGAAAATCTATAATGTTCGTTGAGGTATTAAATTTCAATACATTTCTTAATCTTCCTTAATTGTGTATCACATTTTTATATTCAATTTATATATTGAGAAGTTATATTTTGTTGTACAACCTGCATAAAACAAATTACTCTTTCGAAGCACCAATTAAAAATGTCATCAATGATCGCGAACCATGGTACAACGCGTATGAGAAATGCAACAAGAAAATTAAAGTTGAAAAAGATATAGTATACTATCCTTGATGCAACACAACAGACCCAAAATGCTTTCAAAAGTATTATTATATCTTAAAATCTTATTATTGTATTTATTTCAATGGTTTAATAATATTACAAATACATAATTCTTTATCTTTACTTATGTGCAGATTCATGATGATAATTAAAGTGCGAAGTATGGAACATATTAGAACACTTGCAAGCCTAACAGTATTCAATGATTGCTAAATATTAATAAATTGTTCACTAGATGATTTACTACAATTACAAATTGAGGTAATTTTTCACTCTCATTCATAAAATTTTATTTAAATTAAAAAAATAAATACTTACTCTAATATCTCAATAGCTCTAAATTATATTTGTTCTTTTTGTAGGATATGGATGAATTCAGCAACAAAGTGACAAGCTATGAAGGAATAATTTTTTTTTTTTTTTTTTTTTTTTTTTTTTTTTTTTTTTTTTTTGGTGAAGATAGACAATACTTAACAACAAGTCGTGAAACTTATTTTGCCATGGAAGAATTAAAACAATTGAGACTTGACAATGATTTATTTAATGAAGGAATGAGATATGCAAAAAAGATAAAAATTGAGAAATAAATAATTTAGGAATACTTTTATTTTCGAAGAGTTATAGTTTAAGAATTCATAAAATTATAGTTTCGTATAGTTTGTCGTACATTTTAAGTACATTTTGGATTTTTTAATATATTTTGTTTTTTTTGAGGTGACAATTATCACAATCTAAAAATTGTTGGTACCCTTTCGGATTTTATAATATACATAATTTATATATATTATTTATTTATGAATGTTTTGTAAATTAAAAATTTTTTATTTTCATATATATTTTAATTGTTTATAGTTTTTATTCATCTATCAATGGAAAATCTTATTTTGTTTCTTTTAAGGTGACAATTATTATTTTCTAAGGCATTCTGGACTGAAACTATTTTGCCTATTTTTTTATTTTATTTTATAAAACTATAAAAAATTAAAATATATATGAAAATATAATTTTTATAAATTACAAAAGATTCATCACGTGTATTGCACAAGCCTTTTACTAATATATGTATATATAGACACACACACACACATGCATGCATGGTGAATCTACTTTTTATATCATGCTGTGGCTACCAACTTGTTAGTCGGTATATAATAAATTACAATACTCACTTTAGTTTCATTTCCAAACTTGCCATAAAACATTCGTATGTAAATATTATGTAGTACTCCTTTCGTCCCATTTTAATTGTCATATTCGAGAAATGTGACTTACAACATTGTGAGTCACATTTTTCGATGTAACAATTAAAGTGGGACGAAAATAGTATATATTAAGAATAGGATCATTTTGAGAAAGCATATAATAAGAGAGATGAGATTACATATGTAGCAAGGTGAGTGAGATACACATTGCTTTTGTAAAATGAGAAGAAAATAATATAATATATTTAATTATATAAAGTAAAATGTTATATAAACACCCCCCCAACCCATGGACACTCTAGCTTGTTCGAGATGGCTTTGTTTTTTTTAGAGGTATAGAGCCCTAAACGATGAACTTGATACTGAAATTTGTACACCCTTTACCTTTAGCATGATTAAATCGATCACAGTCATGAAATATATCAATATATATCAATATATATATAGTGATACACTATCTAATTAATTAGTACAAACACGTACGTGGAGGAAATAGGGTTGTATATTTCAGACCCAACATGAGTGGTTGGCCTTAATTGCTCAGAAACATATGTCGTGTCTTGCATTTTCAGCTCAATTTCTAGTTGCTGTTGAATGTGATTGCAGATTTATTGATTTGATATGCCATAAAAACTGGTGCCATTATTGCATTGGGCTGAGCTAAGATGTGATGATTAAAAGTACGCGTAGTATTCTTGTCAAACACAAGGACTTGGATATATGTGTTAAGAAACAATTACCAAAAAAAAAAAAAAAAAAAAAAACGTTCAAACGTTTGGTTGGATATACACATAAAAACATATTTAATTATTTAATTTTATTATATTATTATTTCAAAATGAATGAAATACTTATATTAGACACTATATTACATAAAAATATTATTTTGTTTTGAAAAAATGTTTTTGAAAAAACGTTAAATAATATGAAATTTTAAAAGTGTCCATATCTTACACGTGAATACACACCAATATGTAATACACATACCCAAATACAGATTCGTATTAGTATGTAATAAAATGATGAATGTTTATTAATCAACATATATACATGTTTGATCAAAGTTGTTAAAATGGTGTATGTTGTGCGGCCGTTTTAATATATATATATATATATATATATATATCCTAACTTTCTCTAACAGTACAACTTTCCTTTTTTTTTTTGGCGAAAAAATAGGCAAGCAAACTGGGTTTTATATAGTTTTCACGTCTATTCGGGTACAGAGACCTTATTGGGGAATGGACCACAACATTAATATGGGCCTCTCCATCTGGAGGTAAATATAGATTTCTATTGAGCAAAAGGTCCATGTAAGAAGAGTCCAACATCAGACCATTTTTATGGAATTTGACCCCAAAAGACTATTTTTATGAAATTATCTCTAATATTCAAGGAGCCGAGAAAAGTAGAGGTAAATAAAGTTAAGTTATTATGTATTGATTGCGAGTGAGGAAAAAAAAATGTTCTCTTATACAATTTCCAGAATGTTAAGGAATTTTTTATTTTACCAAGTGAAATATTGCTACTGAATCATTTTATAAGTAGTATCCTAGTCTTGTGTCTAATCAAGTAGCCCAAAAATGGATACTGAAATTATCATTTTTTTTTCCCTATGAATTCAATTTTACTGTTTGTTCTAGTCTAGGAGTAAGGATCTTCTTTAACACCGAAGAGGGTTTTATATTCCACAACTATTATGTGGGACCCATTTACGATGATACAATTTCACATTTGATGGGAGAAATCATCACTTGCAAATGGGCACACGATAGAGGGATTGGAATGTCATTATACATTTTAGTCTCAGCATGAGTAGCTGCTGGCCTTAATTGCTGTGGGTAAAATTCATCTTTTGGCTTTTTCAGCTTATATAATAACTACTAATTGGTGTTGAATATGATTGTTGAATACTTTAATGTTCCATTAAAACCAATTATATAAATTTACTGCCAGGAGTGAGAAAGCAAAAATCCATACTAGAGGATAAGTGATACTTAAATCTCCTTTTCATCGTTTAGTGTGGAATGCTCGTATGCTCTTGTACAATATATATATATATATATATCTTCCCCCCTGGATATAACCCTTTCTCAGCGGGTACACATAGTAGGTGAAAGTTTTGAGCTGGTATAAATGTATAATAATTTACTTATCTACAGCTAACAGTCATGCATGCAAAAGTTCAAATCCTTAGAAATGTTTTTTATTTTGGACTTGCATAGCAATGAATTTTTTATTTATTTTTATTTCTTTTCGGTAATTAAGTGGATATAGCAATGAATTTTCTTATCTACAACATTGACACAAAAGTATGCATGCAAAGCGTAATATGGTAATAAAAGCCTTAACTCATCAAATCGCTACAACTAGAAAAAGAAATTCTTGTCTTTTAAAAAATAATAATAATAATAAATGTCAATTTTTAGAATAACATAATATCGAACAATAATTCCATTTTATGTGACATGAAAAGAAATGACATAAATAGAATGAGATTGATTTATGAGAATAGTGGTACCATTAAGAGTACTCTAAATGCTGGTTTAGAGAATGAAAATCATGTGTGATATAAAGAACATACTAACGTTTTCATCTAGAACAATGTGGAGTGATATAGAATGTTATATAGTATGTATTATATAGTATGTATTGACCTCATGTGGGGTCTTTGGAAATGGACCGCATTTAATATGGGCCTATCAATATGGGCTTTAAAGGTCAATAGAGGCCACTTTTAGGAGAAGGGTCCATATAGGAGTCCATCATCATATGCCATCTACTTTCTTCCCTTATTATTGTGATTTGCAATTCTTGCACTACCACTCACATCACAAAACACAAGTGGTACTGGAAAACAAATACCTCTTACGATCACTTATCAAGAGGACATAAAAATGTTAGATAATAAGTATAGATCACATTAGTTGTTTGAGGTTTTAGTTTTTAATATTGTGGATGTCTATGGGTTGCGTTTGGAACGATTATGTGTTCATTAGGAAGACCTTATGTTCATTAATTGAAAAAAAGTAAAAAATTGAATTAAATTTTCTACAGTTACAATTATAAGCCACCAATTTCATACTACCAAACATATCTTTAAATATTTTGGGTTTTACAAAATTTTGGTCATTGACTTGAAATGAATGGTCTTGTATTGGCTCTTCAAATAAAAAAGCATTAATAAGCTTGGTATGTTGGGGGATACACTATCTAAAACTAGTTTAGGTTAAAAGTTGCAAAAGACTAGTTTGGATTGAGGGATTTGGAGGGACAGTGAGGAAAATGATAGAGAGGGATAATGATAGAGAGGGATAAGGTTTATTGTGTTTGGATGTGTTAAAATGAAAGAAAAAGAAAAGATAGGATAACCATCCTTATTAGTCATATCATATCCCTCCAAAAATGAAAAGATAATGAGAGAAAGGATAGTGTTTAAGTAGTATTTTTATAATTCTAAAATTGCACTCAACAATTAAAGGAAGGAAATTGTTATTCCACTCATATCACATCTATTTAAAAAGTATATGATAGTAATTTGGTTGCTATCATTTCTTTTCTTTTTTCTCCTTCTATCTTATCCAAACAAAGTTACTATCATTTATTTTTTCCTTTCCTATCTATCCAAACATGAAACTAATATTATCATTTCCTTTATGAACCAATTGAACTTAAACTCATTTTACTGCTCATTCTTAAATGAGTTGACTTCAATTAGTGTCTAATTTGATTTGTGTAGGCTTGTAAACAATAGTCAACGGCTAGCTACAATGTCTATCACCCATAATACATAAATCAAAAAATGGGTTTCAAATTATCTGCATAATATCTCGACTCTTTTTTGAAATATTATGTGTTCTTGCCTTTGGCTTGACATATTTATTTTATTTTATTGTAGTATTATTATTTATTTATTTTGGTAGGCTTTGAAGATACTATTGAACAAAAAAAACACATGTACACGTATTTAAGAGCCTCTGTCCAAATTGTGCCAAGTTATAATTGAGCAGCCTACCCACAAAAAAATAAATAATAAAAAATTTGATGCAGGTGACACAAGCAAGCGAAGGAGAATATGATGCAAGCGACGGAAAGGACTTTTATTAGGCTTACATTGACATGAGTTGAGCACCAAGAGGATGCTAAAATTTTCTATGCTTGTGTGGAAATTTTGAAGTAGTGTTAAAAATAATTAAGGATTCTAAAATATGCGAGAGCTTGTAGAGGTTGATAGTATTATTAAGAATAATTAAAAATTTCAGAAGACATGAAAGTTTGAAGAATTGATAAATTGAAGGTATTTCATTGTCTATATATAGGATTAGAGATTCGTTTGTAACTAGGGCAAGCGGTCCAAAATCATATTATCAAAGTGCTAAATGATTAACATTTTAGAAAAACAAGATTTTTCAAGTACAACAGATAATGTTACTAAATATTAGTTGAACAAAAATAACTACGGATGTTATACCACCAAACTGACGCTAAAGAATTGCGTGGAATAAAATCAGAGGTTATCATCCCATTCACCGACACTAAAATTCAGCTTATTCCCTTGAAAAATAGGTGTATCTTCCTTCTTTTTTTCAAATCTGAATTTTTGAAGTATAAAAATAAAAATTAGTTTAATGACCAGTAGTAAAAGATATTCGAGGAACACAAACTCCAATCATAAAGAGAAATACATCCTAAATCAACCATATCCGCAAAATCTCTCAAACGCTCTCTTAGGTTTAAAAACTCGAATATTGAAAGTCGTAATACTTTTGAGATTATACCATATATTTATTGGTGTTTAGGGAACCCTAAAAACCCTTAGAAGAGTTAGCAATTCTGTGGAAAAACTTTCTAGTAAAACAGAATCAGAAAAGGAATCAAATTGATCTTAAAAAAAAAAAAATTCCCTTTTTGGTTCAAGCAAACACAGTTAGTTTTGTTTTGAAATACAATCGGTTGAGTTTTTACTAAGAGCTAGATATTTTTAAAACATCTAGCTCTTATTGGAAAAAACACATAACCGAAGTGTATCCTCACTCCACTTATCTTTCCAAATGTTCTTTTGATTATCACTGAGTAAGTTAGCACTTAAAATTCTAATTGTGACCTCAAGACTCAAAAGTAAAACAAAAATTACAATTTAATCGAACTTGTTTTGACACCAAAATATGTCAATTATGATTTCATACTTCACATTATCATTTTAGAAATCATAAAAATAAATGCAGAATGATTTGATATGGTCAATATAATTTTTATTTTATTTTATTATTATTTTTTTTTTACGGGAATACTAAGCAACTGAAATAAATATAAAGGGTAATTATAGTGTGGGCCATTTGGCCAATTATAGCCCATTGAAGGCAACAAAACGGCCCAATAAAATTTGGCCCAAAACATGGAAAAGTCCAAACCAAGCTAAAACTGCAAGCTAATAACTGCAATTAATGGCCATTTAGCCGTTAATGGAGGAAGTTAGCAAACATTCCGGTGGCTGCCCTAATTGAGAACTGCCGGAAGTAGTTCAGTCGGGCGGCCTTGGAGGGGGACGACAAGAAGAGGGCGAGAGATTCCAAGATCAATGAGGATGCTTCTGGAGGAGTGGCTGTCATGGAGATTGAGTAATTGATCTTGGCCAGGACAGTTCTTTGAGTGTTTTACTTCCCTCTAAAGATTCTTTCATTTCGTTCTTCCCACGTGTGATAAACCATAGAAGAGAGGCAGATCTTCTGAACCAGGCTAGTGGCTGTATTTTTATTCCACTGAATGCTTGCCTATTGAATTAGCTCCTCCTAATTTGTCAATGGTGTATAAATTTTGCATTTCCCTTTGAAAAATCTCCAAATTGGAGAGATGAAGCAGCAATTGAAAAATAGGTGGCTGTGTGATTTAGTGGATGAGTGACAAAGTGGGCATATATTGTGGTGCTGAGCCATTGATTTGCAGTCCAGTGTAGGAAGTCTAGATTGTACTGCGAGCCATAAATTGAATTTCATTCTTGGAATGGTGGGAGAATGCCATACCAGGTTGTGCCATGCCACTGGGGGAGAGTGCTGAGATAGGTAGGATGTTGTTTAATTGAGGCTGTAGATTCCATTTGGAGAAGCTGTCCAAACCATTTTGTCATTTTTGGATGGGATTGGAGATGAAAGAGGAGCCAGCTCTGGGATTTCATGGAGGATATGGTTGGGGAGTGACCAAGATGATCCCAAAACGAAGGAGCTCACTCTTGAGTCAGTGTTGATACCAGCTTCAATGAGTAGGTTAATGTGAAATCTTGAACAAAATGGACCACCTCGAGCCCAATTGTCCCACCAAAAGTAAGTGTCCACACCATTGCCAATTGTGTCTTAGGAACTGCCTTACAGGATGTCTAGGCTGTAGAATCTTTCTCCAGCTCCAAGAACATGAATGTGGAATCTTCAATGTCCAAAAATTCCTTGATTTAATGAGATGTGCCTTACACCAAGCAATCCAAAGCCTTCAATTGTCAGCATTGTGAAGGTCCCAAATGAATCTAAGAATATCAGCTTTGTTAGAAAGCTTCAAGTTAGGTAAACCAAGCCCCCCCTCAGTTTTAGGTCTGCAAACATTTCCCCAAGCAATTTTGGAGCAAGTAATCTTCAATTCAGGTCCAGACCAAAGGAAAGCTCTAAAGATTTGGTTTAGAACATTGATGACTGCCTTTGGGAGAATGAAAATACTTGACCAATAGATTTGGGTTGATACTAGGACAACCTTTATAAGTTGGAGTCTACCAGCATATGATAATGATCTTGAGGACCAATGTGAAATTCTGTGAGTGATCTTGTCAATGAGCAGGCTACAGTGGAGGGACAATACAATTCAAAGCTCACTACTGAGAGGGTAACATATATTGCAAATATCATTTTAGAAATCAAAATATATAACAATTGCCTTACAATAAAATAATTTCCAAAACATTTAAAAATGAAGGCAGAATGATTTGATAGCTTAATACAATTCAAAGTCGCCAATCTTAGCATTGATATATGCATAGAGAGAAACCCCCATGGAACATACATTGCTTTCAATTTGTAATTAAGTGACATGTTACTACTTTCTTTTCTTTTCTTTTTTCTAATTTTTTTTTTTTTTTTTTTTTTGCTGCATAAAACCAAATTAAAAACATCTTTGCATTTTTATTTCTGTTTTAATTGTTAAATTTGGAAAATCAAACCAAATTAAAAACATCTTTGCAGTTTTATTTCTGTTTTTATTGTTAAATTTGGAAAATCAAATCATTTCACCTCATGCTCTTGTCAATAATTCCATTTGAAGCAGTACAAACTTCCTTCAGTTGTTGAAACTTTAATAACTATTTTAGATTTAGTGGTAACATTAAGTTTAAGAAAAAATTCAAACCCCAATCTTAGGTTTTATTTTATTAAATTTCTTACTCAAAGTGTATTTAAAGATTGGCTCAAAATTTATGTCTCTCTTCTAAATTTCCAAATTTCTGAAGAGAACTTTTTGACCTGACTTTTTACTGATTTCAGTACAAGCACCATATGAGAGATCTTATGTTTATAGACCCGAAGGGCGGGCTACCCTGGTTACCCAGGTGACTTATCCTAAAGCGTGGCATTGGATGAAAGACTGAGTGTGGCTCTGCCACTCTGATACTAAGTGTAACGGATGAACGCCTGTCCATTTACCAAAAAATTTAAGTTGTTGGATAGTGCTGTATACCTACCTATTTATACCATTTTCACTTTCCATCCAGATCTGATGTGGGACAAATACCTCTTGTAACACTAGGCCACTTGGTAATGTCCAATTAAGCCACTTTATTTCATTACCAATTTGTCCATGGGATGTATATACTGAAAATGGGTTGGATTCGAATTGGGCCTAATAGTCTAATGATAATTTCAGTTTATTTGGGCCTGGGCTATGTTTATACTTTCTGATCATGTAACATATATTGAGTTTGGTTCAAGCCTTATGAACACGCCCACAATTTTATTTTATTTGAAGCAAGCAAGCAAATTCATTTGTAAATCACTCTCCCAAACAAACCAATTATGATTCATAAAAGGAGAAATCATAATAGAAATCACATGAGATAATCTATTCATATGAGTAACAGCAAAGTTTTGTTGAAAAAATGAAGTTATCAGTCTTAACTCTGTTAGGATTAATATGAAGAGTGAGAGAAAAGGAAAGTAATGTTATTTGATTTTACAATCATAATTATCATATATACTTCTGAATGAACAAGTTGATATTATCTTATAGGTAAATAAATCACTGCATTTGATATTAATAATCAAGGGTCTTGTGACTTAATGGTATCTTTTCTACTTTTCAAAGTGGATGGTGAGGGTTTGAATATCCAAAGGAGTAAAGTGGGTGTGTGCGTGTAGTGTGTATGAATTTCTTGCTAATGATAAAAAAATAATAATAATAAAAATAAAATAAAATAAAATGATATTAATAAATTAGACTTCCAATCTTTATCTTTATTCTGAACATTTAACCGTCACACTTAAGGATGAAAAAATACTTTTTTTGAGATGGTTTTGGACTTGTAGAATTTGGATGAGTGACTAAAAATATGCCTCAATTTTATGTTACAAAATTACTATAGTACTTCTATACTTTACTAAAAAAATACCAATTGAGTTTTTTTATTTTCCAAATAATTGTAATCGGATTTGTTGATTCTATTGTATAGATTTCTCCTTTTGCTTTCATATGTTGGATTTTTTTTCTTTAAAATATTTATAGAACACATAATATATATATATATATATATATATATATATATAAAATAAAATTAAGTGAGGCACAGGACAAAGTGAGAGAACTTAAAATGGGACTTTGATGACGAATGAGAGGTCCCAAAAAAATGATTTTGAGAAGAGTTTCTTTTTTATTTTTTTAAACAAAAATTCTACTTATTCAAAACTTAATTATAAAAATGTTTATTTTTTGAATAACTACATTTTTTTTTTTTTTTTAATTCTCTTAAAACACCTTTTTATTTTCTAATAAAACTGAACCAACCAGGCCAAGGTTTTGCATCTTCTTCCTCTTCAAAATTATTTTGACAATTGATTTTACGTCCCTTACATAATATTGTTGGTGTTATAAATAAAGAACTAGAAAAATATGAGAGAATATTGAACTCTATAATGTATGGAATTGAATATAAGAAAACAAGACGGATTTATATAACAGAGATTATGTATAGAGAAGAAGTAAATCATCGTATGGTAATTAACAAGAGTGGATGAATACGGCTAACCTTAACCTTAGTACACAATATATTTTAACTGCCCTTCAAAGTCAAGATGGGTTATATAAAGACATATTTAATTTGGAAATAAGGTCTTGAAGCAGCCGAACGAAAGCAATTTGTTGAAGATATATGCTATATGATCAAGAAAAGTAATAGACCGCAACTGTAAGATATTCTGAAGAAGATGATGAACAAATTGTAAGATATTTTGAATAAGATGATGAACAAAATGGCAATCGATCTCAATATGTTTGGTACGCTCGTGAAATACATCATTATATGCAATTTGAATTGCACTCATATTATCACAATAGATAGGAGTGGTAATGAATAAAGAAACTCCCATATCCTTAAGGAGCCAATACAATCACAAAAGCTCAGAAGTAGTATCAACAAGTGGCATGCACTCAGCTTCTGTGTTAGATCGATCAATCACGGTTTATTTCTTGCTGCGCCGAGAGATAGATGAATCACTTAGAAAGAAACAATAGTCTATGGTGGATCCATGATTTCTAGGATCTCCTGTTCAGTCGGCATCTGAATAGGCACGAAAAACAAATGACGACTAAGAAGAAAAATAAAACCCATGAAACATAGTGCCTTTCGAAGGATGCGAAGAACTGCAGCAAAATGAGTAGATCTACGGGCAGTCATAAACTAACTAACTACGTGAACAACACGAGAAATGACTAAACGGGTGATAGTGAAATAAAGTAAACTACCAACCAATTATTGATACAATGTATCGTTCCGAAAAGATTTGCCATCACATAAATTAATTCTTGTGTTGTGCTTAATTAGTGTATCAATAATTTTGCTGTCAATTAAGCCTGAATATGTAATATGTATTTTACCTCAATGAGATAGTAACCATCTATAACTAAGTAATCTCAAGAAGTATACAATAGATTCTAACAGTTGTTTTAAAATTACAACTAATCCCATGCAATCAATCATAGTTACATAGCACGACTATTTTTCAAAATAATTCACAATTAATTTAGGATTGTACACGTGTTATATATATATACCAACTCACACACCGAATGAATAGTAATAGGCTTTAACGGTGATGAGGCCATTTCAACGCATTTGATATTATGGAAGTTTGATAATATGTTCCTTCCATGAACATCGGCGTGTAATCACGCACGTTCAAAGACAGCGTGGGGTTTATGATGCGCAAAAAGCATCGGCCGGCACGCTAAAGCATCCTAACAGTTTACACAATTGGAGAGTCTGAACATGCTGCCACACAGGAGGAGCCAAAAGAAACAAAAGTACTTCATAGAATATATGGCCAGTATATATATATATATATATATATATATATATATATCTCATTATAGATTATAAAAAATCAATTTTGGTAAAGTTCTTTCACTGTGATTTGAAAGTTACAATAAATTATGGTTCAAAATCCGCAACATAAATATGACCTTTATATCATGATCGATTTAATTTGACCTAGTAGTACTGTAGCACAAGACATAAAAGTAATATTTATGCTAGCATGCCGGTATTAAAATTTATTAGGCTTAAAGAATTGTCCATAACTATAATTTTGGATTGATGTCATAAAGTTTCAAGTAAATTGGGCATTCAAAAATGGGAATTTTATGTGGCTAAGAAAATAAAAATAAGAATAATTTGAATATATAGTTAAAATTCGTGTGACCCGTTGATATATCATCAGTTGCTATTGTTTGTTACAACAAGTCCAACAATTTGTTTGAAGTGCCCAAGTTGACAAGAATTTTGTTTTATTAACAATGATAACCCCAATGTTGTGTTTGGCAGACGTCTTGAAAGTGAAATTGTGGATATTGTTAGTCCAAATTAATAATTAGTTTTCAGTCAATTCGAATTCTAGAATATTAAATTAAAGGTTCAACTTTCTTTAATAAATATTCTTGATAATGCCTTTAGTCAATTCCAATGTCATGTGAAAAACAAAAATAAAAAAAAATTCCAATGTCATTATGAAGCAATACATAACTTTCTAACAATTCTAAGTCATCATGTTGAAATTTATTTCAAATTTAATTTAGTAGCGTCTTTTGGACCTTTTAAAATTGAAGGTTTTGAGAGTTTAAGGTTGACAATAAAAAGAAAATAAGTATTAATTTCTTGTCATAAATAATAATAATAATAATAATGTTATCAAGAAGTGAAATTGGTTCACCGTGTGTCGTTGTCTCGGTCGCGATCGCGATGTAACGAACTCGAACAAAGTCGGTCGATACGAATCACGTATTAAATTTGAAAAAAAGTCACGTATTAATTCAGACGTCGTGTATCGAACGATACTGCGAACTATATAAGTGATAGGTGGTAAAAATACCTTCTATAACCAAAATTTGAACTTTTTAATAACAATTTTGGTAACTCAATTTTTCCATCTTTTAATTTGCATTTACAAGACCATAACATAAAATGTGATTGTTTTGGCAATAAAAATCACTATGCAATATCAAAAACAATAAAACAATTTATTAGAAAAAAGAAAAGTTGTAGAAGTTTCATATTGTACTAACAAAAAAGCTGTAAAAAAATTATTACGAAAATGCGCAAGATTTGCATGTTACTGGTCTCTCTTTCTGCACTGATGGTCACGTTTTATTTACTATTTTGCTTCCAAACAAATACTTTAATAATTATTTTGGACATTTTACAACTATATATACAAATATAGTATACAAAAATGTATTTTAAGGCTGTGTGTCTTTTGGTTGAGGAATGCTTGTCACCTACTCCTTATAAGTTCCCACTCCCTCTGTGCCTCTCAAGCTTTGTAGAGAGAGAAACAGAGCAGTTTAGAGAGAGAGACAGACAGAGAGCTCAAAAGCTCTGATCTAGCTTGCTTCTGTGGTGGGTAAAATGGAGAGACACAATTGCAAGCTCTGTTCTAAAAGTTTCACTAATGGTAGAGCTTTGGGTGGTCACATGAGGTCTCACTTGGCCACTCT
Source organism: Cornus florida (assembly GCF_030987335.1). Lineage (NCBI taxonomy): Eukaryota > Viridiplantae > Streptophyta > Magnoliopsida > Cornales > Cornaceae > Cornus > Cornus florida. The sequence goes on from NW_026775581.1 coordinate 89,896,497, forward strand.
ACCTATTCCTCCCAAGATTCACCACCAACAACTCGGCGACAAACTCAGTGACCACCACACTGAGTCGGACTCATCTCTTTCAGAAGAAGAAGAAGAGAGAGAGAGTGAAGAGAAAGCTTTGGCTTATGGGCTGAGAGAGAACCCAAAAAAGAGTTTCAGGTTGGTAGATCCTGAGTTTCTGGATGCTGGGTCGGTTGTTCAGGACAGAGAGAGTGAGACTGAGTCAACAAGGAACACAACTCGGAGACGACTCAAGCGGTCTCGCAAAATGGGTGGAGCAGAGAAGCCCAAATTGAGGAAACCCAGCTCAACCGAGTCAATTGCAGAGATTGAACCGGCGAGTTCGGTCTCTGATACATCCCCTGAAGAAGATGTTGCTTTGTGTCTGATGATGCTGTCAAGAGATAGTTGGAGTACTTCGGATGACTCGGACGTCTTGAAACCGAGTCAGACTCGGAGAAAGTACCAATGCGACGAGTGCAACAGAGTGTTCAGATCATTTCAAGCATTGGGTGGTCACAGAACTAGTCACAAGAAGATCAAGAACAGCTTTCAAGTCGACCATGAAGATAATAATAGTACCCACAATGTGGATCAAAAAGTTTACAAGTGCCCATTTTGTGCCAAAGTGTTTGGGTCAGGTCAAGCACTTGGTGGGCACAAGAGATCACATTTGTTGAGTTCATCATCATCTACAATTTCATTTAAATTTGGTGGGAATTTGTTGGATCTCAACCAACCACCTCCAATGGAAGATGAAGATTATCGATCACATCAAACGTGACAAAAAAATTGATAGCTCATTCACAAAGTTGGAATTGGGTCAGATGGGGGTTCTCTTTATTTATAGCTATTGACTTATTTTCTCCACTCATGTTTTTTTGGTAGATCAATCAATGTGTTTGCTTTGGCTTTTTGGAATTTCATTTAGTTGGTAGTTGTAATACATTGCTTTCAAGTTTTCACATGTTAATTAATTGATGCACCAACTACACCAAGTTTTATTCATTTTTGCCCTTTTAATGACAATGTATGTATGCAAATATTCCTGCTGTTGGACTCCAGTTTTAAATTTAACTGATGTACATTGTTTGTGGGCGATTGCATATAAATTTAGAGTTATAAACTACTTAAGAGTTTAAATGACTAAATTCTGCCTTATTAGAAAAAAAAACATTATATATATATATAATATGTTTGCATATTTGAGCTTTGCTTGTAGCACAAGAACTTGGTCACTGAAAGTACTACAGTGCTAGTAAATTCTGTTAGGTACTGTTTCTATTTGCAGCTGTTCTTTGTGAACTGTCGTCTACTTATACTTAAAAAAAAAATAAAAAATAAAAAAGAGCTTAAATAATTCATTATTTGTTTTTATTTTTTTTTTAATATATCGGTGTGTCTATCAATTATTATTTTCTTTATGCCTTTATCTAGTTGAGGAAAGGAGAAATTGTTCTCTCTCTTCATGTCTACCACCAGAATCTATATTTTGAGACAAACATGACCCCAAGGGAGCATCTGATCTGTTCCAGTGGTTCACAGACTACGTGACTGAAGATTATCCAAATCCCTTCATTTTCTGAATAAAATTAATAGAATTTTAATGGCGTTGGAATAATAGAATAATAGGGGGGCAAAAACTATTTTCATGCAATTGTTATATATGTGTGTATTTATATATTTATTTTTCGTCTTTTAGAAATCAAAAGACTTAACTGGCTGGCCAATTAATCTGCTCGCATATTATAATTAAATTTGTAATTGTTATGTTCCGTTGTATATAATTAGTACATTAAAGTTAGAATTTGAAAAAATTTAGTTCAATCAATTCAATTCTAAGAAACTAATTCTATACAATTCAAGCATAATTAAATTTGTGATTGCGTAAATAAAGAATAATTAACATCCATTTTTCAATAAAGAATAAACATTCTCTCATTTTAAGCGATTATAACATGGGAAAACTACGTATATGTAGACTTAAAAATCCTAAATAACAAAATAGTCTATTTTTAAAGTTCATACTTCAATTTGATTGAGTTAAATAAAATAATTACAAAAGTATCAAGAATTATTATTAAGGGCCAAAATACCCTCAAGCTCTTATTTCAAATTACCTAAATATCCTTCTTAAGATAATATAATTTGAAAATAATGCCTTTTTAGTTGTTATTTTCTTCTGCAATAAAATTGTTTAATTATCAACAATATATATATATATATATATATATATATAAAAACTTGCCAAAAGAAACCTAAACTATTTTGCTAAGAACACGGGAGGAAGGTAATGCTGAAATTATTCCCCTGCAGCTCTTCTCATGTTAGAGAAAAATATTCCAGTTACGAGGAAAGAAGAGAGCAATGGTTATTTTTTACAACTAGTTTGATCCAAAAAATCTAATTTTATAAGAGACTCATTAATCACTTGTTTGGTCATTATGAATTGACCAAAATAATTGTTGCAATGGATTCGATTGTGTATATATATATATATTTTTCCTCTTATGCTCAACCCTTTTTTCGAGCAATACTTCAAATGGCAATTCATTAAAAAAACACCAATACTAATTTTTTTGGTGTTTTGGAATTATGTGATACTATTAAGGATATTTAGGTATTTTGGATCTTAAAAATAATTCTTGATACATTTGTAATTATTTTTTTAAATTCAAGCAAATTGAAAAGTAAATTTTTAAAATAGACTATTTTGTTATTTAAGGGTTCTAACTTTACCTATATGTAGTTTTCCCTTATAACATCAGTATATATAAACATAAGGGGTATTGTGATTGGGTGATATCTTTTCTGTGTCTCAAAATAAATGATAAGGATTTGAGTTTTTAAAAAGACAAATGTATATATAAGTGATGTGGTGTGTGAATTTATTATCATTGACAATATATATATACACACACACAAACACACTACTTATATTATTTTCCAATAAACAGAACAAACACGATGCCATGGCATGCCACAACCAGTATCAAATATAGATGTGCTCAATTACAGCCGTTCAAATTGATTGCCATTGACATGATCATCACGTTTCTCATCCGAATCTTAATGGGTCCTCATCCGACCCACTACATTTTGATGGAATTTTTGATCGCCAACAATGAAATTCTGCACAAATTGGATGATACATCATATAAGGATAGCTTGTGGGTTCCACATTTTTATAGGATAAAAAAATGATTATCACTTTATTACTGGTGTATAGTTACCCATTGATCATATGCAACTTAAACAGGTCAATCCAAATCCGATTCCATATGACTTTGAGTAATGATTTTAAACATGGGTCGAATATAATCTAATCCGACTTTCGATAATTAAAGTTTAACCCAATTCCAAATTGAATTTCTAAACGAAATAAACAGAGTTGAGTTCCGATTGAATTTGAGTTGAAAATTGTATACTTTTATATTGTGTTTGCACTAACCTCTATTGTGTTTAATGTGCAAAAATAAAATGGAATGAAATGTCCATTTTAATCATTCATTTGTTTGGTGTGCAAAAATGGAATGGAATAACCATTTTATTTAAATGAAAATTCATTTTAAGGAATAAAAATTCATTCAATTACTAAACTTATAGAATGGTCATTTCATTCCTTAATAAGATAAAATATTTTTGTAATATTCCCAATAAACCCTTCATCATATTCTAATAAGGTAAAAATCTTTTACATTCAATTTTTCAAGTTTCTCGAATTTCTTTATTAGACGTGATAAAGGCATTTCACCTTCCCTCTCATATATCTAGGGTCGCCATTGACAAAAAGTTATAGGACCTTCAACCAAATTCCAATTATTAATCTCTTTATTTTTTGAAGTTATGAGTATATCACTTTTATTTATTTTTTATTTTTTGTATCTTTGTGTTGAAATCTCCATCTTTCTGAACATTTATATATGGAGCAATGATAATATAAAATAAAAATTAACAAGAGTCAAAAATAATATTTTATTTTATTTTAAGGGTTTTCTTTATTTTTTCTTTGGCAATATTGTAAATCTTATAACATTTCAGAATATTAATTAGATTGATTTTACTAAAAAATAATGTAAGCCAATGAAAATGATATTTTTGACAAAAAAAATCATTCAATTCCAGACCTAATGATGGTCAACCAACAATAAAATGATTATTTTATAACAATTTACCGTGCAATAAAATAATAATAACCATTTCATTCCATAACAACTCACTCACACTAAACATGAAAAAGAGAATACTCATTCCATTTTAAATCACATTTCATTTTATTCTTTTACACACCAAACGTTGTCTTACCGTCCGTGTCCACGCTGTTTGAGTTGCGTTCTATCTAAGTTTTTTTTTTAGGTAAAATTCTATCTAAGTTGCGTCAGTTGTGCCGTCTAATATGAAATCTAGAAATAGGGTAGCGATGCGATGAAATGGTACAACATTTTGGTCAAATTCTAACCATATCTTTATGGGAGAACATAGACAGTGGGCCAAACCAATCTAAGGAAATTAATGCAGTCTTTTCACATTCTAAAACGAGCCAGGTACAACCTTTTTATTTTTTCTTTAGGTTCACTCTTAGAAATAGTCTTAATTTCATCTTCGGAGGGCCGTCACATGACTCGTATGTAAAGGTTATTTATTTATTTTTACATTTTGTTAATCACTTTAAGTTCTAGGATGATTTGTAAATTTTGAATATAATTTAATATTGACATACGTATATGCAATGACTGACCTAGGAATTTTTTTGAGGGGGCATCATTGAAGAATAAAAAAAAATTGGGGACAAATTTGAAAAAAAAAAAAATTTGTGGACAAATTTGAAAAAAAAAATTGTGCAGTGGGTCATTCTAAAAATTGAGTGGGGGTATTTTTGAAATTTTAACTAAAATTTTAGGTAATAATATAAATTAAAAAAAAATCAGTGGAGAAATTAGTGAGGTAAAAAATGTGAAGGGGGAATTTTAAAAAATTGAGTGGAGGCATCCCTCGCCACTAGTCTTAAACTGGATCGGTGCATACGTATGTGCTTCATTTAAACTTAAAATTTTATTATTTGAACCAATAACTTAAAAGAAAGTATTCTCAAAAATCTTACTAGCCAACGTATTTGTGCTGGTGAAGGACACGTTCGTGAAGTTTTTACTACTCGAATCAATGACCTAAGACAGTACTCTCAAAAACGTATCTGTGCAAGTGAAGAACACTTTTTTCTAAGACGTGGATAAAAGAAAAAATGAGAACTAATTTTCCTAATTAAACTTGCAATGCTGGCAATGTTTAATTTAATTGTCAATGTTAGTCACCGACGCACCACAGTCTACAGCTGGGGTGGAATACTGGCATCTTATATTGCCCATCACGGGTCACGGGTCCATTGTTTAATTTAAAGTCTAAATATATACATACATGTTTATGTGTATGCATGCATTTATATAATACTGGTTTGTGTGAAAGAAAGATGTGAGAGTTGATTCTTATTCGTTTATTCATTCGATCAACATCAGAGTAACTAAGCAGCCACAAGTGGTCAACAGGTGGGTCTGCGGCCGAGAATTAAGGAAAAAAGAACCAAAGACGCCGGCTAAGCACTTCAAACCAAGAGTTCAAGAGGAAGGAGTCAAACATGTGAAATCTTATCTTACCTCTCCAAATTGCACATTTTATTTTTTTTATTTATTTTTTTATTTTTTTTTGGGTAAATGTACTACCACACTAATAAGAGCATCTTCAATAGGTTTTCTAGAATTAAACCCTCCGAATTTGCCACATCAATATTTTTTAATAGTTACGTTAGCATTTTATAGTCATGTCAACGTTTTAGAGTCTCTAAATTTTAACTATTGCATGTACTCCAATAGTGCATTTTCGCTCTCCAAAAATATTAATATTTTTTAAATTTTTAATAAATTTTATTTTTTAACTTTTTCCTAACGGCTATATTTTTAACGGTTATATCATACCAAAAATTTAAACAATACAATATTTATTTTGAATTATAAAAATAAAAAATAATACAATACGACATGAATTTAATAATAATAATAATAATAATACAACACCATTTTTAGGAATATTTAACTTTTTTTTGCCCAAAAAAGCCTAAAACGTCTATAATGTCAATAGGAATATTTTAAAAAAAGTTAAAAATAAAAAATAAAACACACTTTTCTCCATTTTTTAAAACTTTTTTTTACCTAAAAAAGCCTTTAAGGCACTGTTTATGTCAACCAAACAATATCTTAACGGCTCTTTGGTTTAATTATTTTGAGGAAAAAAAAAAAGAAAAAAAAAAAAGAGACCAAAATAATCCAAATATATAATTTTTAGTTTTTATTTAAGCCAAACATGACCTCAGAAACAATGCTTTGGGCTAAAACAGTGTTCTGGGTTTTTATTTAAGCCAAGCATGACCTTAGAAACAATGCTTTGGGCTAAAACAGTGTTCTGGGTCAAAATTAAAAAAATAAAAGAAAACAGAGGCGGGCCCGCATGGCTGGCTCGCGACTGGCTAAGAGGGTTGCTGAAAACCGCAACCCATTCCGCGATCTGCATGACGTGGCCCAACTTTGGTGACTCACAATGAAGCAGATTGGGTTGCCAAAATGGGCCCAAATCGCCGGATTGGCCTAAACTTTCTAAATTCTTAAGATTTTTGTGTCTAAGTGTGGTGGTATATTTAGAAAGTTTAGATCTTTTATTAATTATTAGTGTGGTAGTACATTAACCAATTCTAATAACAAAAATATTAGGGTGCGTTTAGTAAAGTTTTTGTTTTCTGTTTTTGCAGTTTTAAGAAAATAGAAATATGATTTTGCTTTCTTGAGTGAAAATAGAAAACAGAAATGATGTTTATTAATACTTGTTGTTGTCACAAATTTGAAAATATAAAACAATAACTGTATTTAGTAATACAACATATTTGTTACAAAATGTATATAATATTCTTTAATTTTTTTATTTTTTTCATGGCAAGAATTTTAGCAGTTATTGATTAAAGAGGAGCATAGATGACTTAAACACGAACTCTAAGACATAAGGACCAACCCAACTACTCAGGCATGTACGACACTTGCTTCCATTAATATCAAAAAGTCATAAATTTAGAAAATCTAATTTAAAATTATAAATCTTAAAAATACTCAATACATCATAAGTATAAAATTAGATATACCAAGACAAAAACATTCCCACCAATTATGTATATAAATACATATGCATGATGTATACATTTATTATGTGATATATAATATATTTAGCATATGATAATTTATTATGAATAAAAAATATTAAATAATATATCTTATATGTAATAAAATATATATTGTATTATAATATTGTAAATTAATTATAATTTAATATTTACATATAATATAATATAGATATGATATACAATAATATAAAATATACACTGCTTAGTAATATAATAACATTATATTCTATATCAAAAATTATTGTCACAAAAAATAATTTACATTATTGTTTAATATATTATATATTAAAATATATTTTTATCAAATAGAAAATAATATATAATATTTAACTTATTCTATAATAAAAATATATATTTTTATTAACATTTAATATGCAACTTAGTATATAACACAAATAATATGAATTTTATTTGAAATAAATAGTGCATATGCAGTAACATTAGTGAAAATGTTTTTGCGCTACAATGCCGAAAATATAAAAAACATCATTATGATGTTTTCTCTTTTCTTCACAAAAATTAAAATATTTTCTGTTATAGAAAAACAAAAACATTTTATTGAACGTGATTTTTGTTTCGTTTTACTTTTTTAGAGGTTGATAACAGAAAATAAGAAACATTTTTGGTTACTAAACGTATCCTTAGTTTCTCAATAATTTCAACATCAATTTTCAAAAAATTTTGCAGTAATTTAAGTTTGACGATTAAGGGAAAACTTTGACCAATACAAAGATAACTTGTATAATTTCATTTTTACTAAACTTTGTAAAGACAGAGTACTGGTGAGAATGTAGCATGAGCCATTATTTCTATGTCATTAAATTAAATAAGGACCATTTTTATTGGTGAGGATATATACCATCTGATAACAAATAAATATAATTTTTAAATTACAAAATCAAAGATGAAGGATATTTATTTCATCGTGTATAATTTAGGAAAGTAAAAAAATTATTTAAATTGTCCATTAAATAATACTCCGTAAGTATTGATTGACTCACTTCCCTAACTCGGCCTTTACTTTACAGTTGTGGACCTCTTTCCTCACTTTTCATATAGTTCCACTCCTGGCCTTCTCTCTCACACACACATCTTGTTGAATTAGGCATGAATCATAATTTACGCTACAAACACAATGATTCCACACCCCCTCACTGAAAATACTAATATAGTCATACTACTAAGTAAATGCCTCAAATGTGACATGCATGAAATTTGACCTAAGTTCTACCAACCATAAAGCACCATCATTCTCAATCATATATATATATGCTCCTAGTCAAATAATTGATCTCACAACTCAACCATACAAATCTTACCAAATGATGACTAGCATTAACTCCTTTATTTTATTTAATTTATTTTAACAAAGGAGTTATAAAAACTGATGTACAACATCATAAAGGACATATGCAAATTAACTACAAGAATTAAGTAAATTTTCAATTATTATGGTCTTACATCGGTATTTTAAATTTAGAATAGGAGGAAATTTAATTTCATCTAATTTCAAATCCCAAACATATCATAAGTTCATTTTCAAAATAAGAAATGAACAGAAGGTTGCAAAACCTATATATGTTTATTTAGCAAAGTATATATATAATTATAACTGATGTAGTGGAGGGGCTAAAATGCCAAAATTGGCAGTCAATCATGGAAGTTTTTCTTCTTATTCTCTCATGCATCATAATCAATACATATATATAGATTGTTAAAGACAAAGCTTGCCAGCTGCTTGCTTACCTTCTAAAAGCCTAGTTATCTCGGCAATTTCCAAGAGGTAGATTGAGAAGTTTCTACTGCATTGTGACAAAATGGGATAGGCTCTGCTCTCCAAGCTATTCTACTCACCTGTCCTTTTGAGAATTATAATATATACATGCTATGTGTGTGTGTGTGTGTGAAGGATGTGCTATATATACAGTACGTTGATGAGTTGGTGTTGGTCCCCTCTCCATGAATGGAGGAAGAATGGGAATGGACAATGAAGATTATAATTGATCTGCCTTGGCTTCTATATATATATGCACATGGATATATCTTTATGTGATGTCCCATATATTGGTCCAGAGGGTTGGCTTTCAATACATTGGGACAATACATAGGTCATACGACCTTGTTATATGTGGGATGATTGCACTACTTTTACTATACAACAACATACAGCAGATAATTGAGCATTGATATATATAGCAAGTGAATAATTTGGTCGAGACAAGAAAATATCCATACAGCTTCACTTCTCTGCAATTTGGAACTTTCTTAATATTTGTACTGCCTTATCCCTTTTTAAAAGGCGTGGTAACACAATGGTGCGGTACTGCTGTCAGTATAGGTGGTAAAATCCATAAAAGGAGCACGTGGTGGTTACAAATTATTGGATCCCCTAATAATTGCTTACCAATAACCTTTTATTTGTTATATAATGTCTCATTACGTTCACTTGGATACAATTCGCCTAGATACTTAAGATTCGTTTTATCATTCAATTACGCAAACCCTGCAAATGTTTTTATGGTTGAAAAGCAAAAGGGACAACTTTTCTTGTATGTATTAAGTATTAACTATTCTCTTTTAAGGGCGAGACATTATTGCCAAGAAAGAAAAGAATTACGTGGTCTAAGAAACTATCGGTGTGCTCCGGGCTGCAATAACCCATGAAAGCTATAGCCATCATGTGTAATAAGATAATTATATATTTTTGGAAAAATATTTGGAATAATTTATAATGTAGTAGTATTTTAAGTATTTTTTTTTTTGGCAAGGTTGTATTGTAAGTGATATGATGAATAGTAGCACAACATGAGATGAATAAAGTTGTCAAAATGTTTAGAGTACAGTAGAAACGGATTTTCAAACCATTTTTGTAGGTAATATATATGGCCCTACTTGGTTCATTTTTCAACTATAATTTTGTGTAATCTGATAATAATAATAATAATAATAAAAATTGTATAAAAATTTGTTTGGGTGACCGTTTCTAAAAATTTAGTTTAAGAACGTTAACTGTCTTTTATAGTTCTCGAACAATTCTTTGAGTGACAAACCAAACGGACCTTGATGATCATTTAATGGACTCAGAATGTATTAGTCAATGATCATTTAAATATATGAATTATTGATGATAAAATTGAAATTTTATTTATTGAGTTATGGATAAAAAATAAAAAATATGGAATATTTAAAGAAATTTCATTCCGCGGATTCAATTCAATCCCTAGGATTACGGATTGATGACAAATTCAAAAAATTTCAATTTGTTAGGAGCCGATTGAATTAGAATTGATGACTAATTCCACAACCACCCCTAGCAGTAGGCATTTTGGGTATTTACATATAGCGTGGTTTTATTGGTTCTTTTCTTACAAAAGTAAGAAGAAAGGAAAAGGTTCGCACATGTTGTGAGCAGTGAGCTATAGCCATTTCGGCCTAATTAATTATCATGATCAAACATTGGGCTAGAGCCACAGTATGGGCTTTATGCCCGGATACACTTACCTATTAGACTTGTCAATGGAGGGTGGCAACTTCTTCATCAAATGGAAACTTTGAGCCAATGATGATCTAAATATCAAGCCTTCATTTTTATTTTATTTTATTTTATCACACTGCATACTTCCCAAGCTTAGGACTCTGCCTAGCTCTGCTGTTGTAATTGTATTGATATTTATCTTCCTTTTCATAAATTAAGTTTTTGGGCTCCCACATCTCTCTATTCTCTCAAGTTTGACCACATATGATAAGAAGGTATTATATCCGGACTGAAAATATAAATAAAACTAATGTTGTGAACAGTTTTGTAAATTTCTTTTAATTTTTCTCGTAATTGTCTTTGTGGTCTAATGAACTTGTGGGAAAAGGCAGAAGATATAGTGTATTTTTTAACTCAATTTATCTATGTTTGTGGTAGTAATGAAAAGGTAGGAATCAATTTTATTATGAGCATAAAGAGATTGATGAGTGGGTTTCGATGCAATCGGTTGTTCGTCGTTGGAATGAATCTCAAGAGGCTGCTAAAGGAGTTCATGAAGCTAGGGTGGGCAGTTTTCATCGACATGATGCCTTGCGATGAAGCGCAGGGGGTTTTCAAGTTCCTGTTTTGATGTTGTCTATTGTAAGATTTTAAAAGCAGTCGTTCACTTCTCAAATGCGGCTCCGTAGGGTAGAGGATTAGTCTTAAAGTGGGTTTCTAAAATACACACATATATATATGTTTGTAAAAATAATAATATTTCATAAAATCAGATTTTTGGGGCTGCCATAGAAACAAAAAATGTTCCTTACAGAGAGAGCTTACCATTGATACAAAAATCTAGCCCATTTCTTCCTAGCTCATTGGGCTGCAATTTTCTCTTAGAGTCGTCCTGATCAAGATTTAAATTGAATCTCTTTATGGCCGAAACCTTCAAGCGAGTTCTTCTATAACTTTCCTCTTAGAACGCATAAGGATTTTATCGTTCAGCATGGTGGGCTGAATCTCGATTGAAGTGGATGTGAGAGGTTCGAGAGTAGGCTGGCCAGTTGATACATTAGGGCTAGGGCTTTGGGGTTGAAGTCAGAATTAGGGTGAGGGTTAAGATTCGACCTCAACCTCGATCCAGACCTTTACCAAATACCGAAAAATAAAAATAACTACATTAATCTAAAGGTGTAATATGGTCCATCTTCTTTAAGCATAACCTATATAAATACTCAATTACATGCCAATATAATCATTCCATAAATTATTTTCCATTGTCATTATAGGAAATCAAGTGTTTTTGAATGCATGTGTTAGTGTAAAATCGTAGAGTGAATCTCAAAATAAATACAAGTAACATTGATGCAAATATTGAGAATATAACTGTAATACCCCTAATTTTAAAAAGGATATTCCTGGTATTTAATGGTATTTAATTTATTATTTAAGTGCATTTTATTTGATTATGTATCATTATTTTTTTTATTAGGTGCTTAATTGTTTTCTTTTGTGGTGATTTAATTTATTTCTTTTGTGGTAATTTAATTTATTTAAATGATATTTATTTTTAGTTATTTGATTGGAATTACTTGTTAGTGTTTTAATTATTTAAGTGGCATTAATGGTTTAAGTGCAATTGGTTTAGTTATTTGATTGGAATTACTTGTTAGTGTTTTAATTATTTAATTGGCATTAATGGTTTAAGTGTAATTGATTTAATTATTCTATGTGTGTCTTATTTTATGTGTGTCTTATTTGGTTTAATTGTGTTTATTAATTATTATTTTGTTCAATTAGATTATTTGTTAAGTATTTAATGGTGAATAGGGTAATTAGGTAAATACACCTAACTATGGTTTTAATTACAGTATAAATTAGGGTTTTATATTATAGCCGTCGTAGGTTTCTACGTTAAATGGATGGGCCGGTTAGGATTGTGAGTTGGACTTAAATGAACCTAGGGTTTAGGAAAACTCTATAAGTATAAGGTAGATATCTGTGTAGGGTTTTTTTTTAAACAAAGCACACGTTTTGTGGAATTGGAGAAGGAAAAACGCAGTTTTTCACATTCTGCCCAGATTTCATCAAACATCCGATCCCGCTTCGTCCGTGGTCCGATCGAACTAAATTTTGGAAGAGAGGTTCACGACTCAGTGATGCACAATCTGAACGGTGGAGATCAGAGTTTGACCTCGGGAAAAGTGATTTGTACTCGTGAACAGTAACTGGGTCACACAGGTTTTTTCCATTCTGCCCAAATTTCATCAAACATCCGATCCTGCTTCGTCCGTGGTCCGATCGAGCTGAAATTTGGAGGATAGGTTCATGACTCAGTGTCGCACAATCTGAACGGTGGAGATCAGATTTTGAGTTCGGGAATAGTATTTCGTACCCGTGAACAGTAACCGGGTTTTGGAACTCGCCGGGATTTTTTAAGAAGACGACGTTGAAACTTTGAACAAAAGTTTCTGAGGCAAGATTCTATCCTTACTCTTTCCCTTAGGCTTCATACTCTTTGCACTCTTAAATGATTTCAGGATTAATGAAGATTAAACCAAACTAAAATGATATCTGTTTTGCTATGAAACTGGTAGTTACAGTAGTGTTGTATGCTTGTTCAACCTAGACTAAGCATGTTTGTGGATGCATTGTGGTTCTATGGTTCACGTTTTTCCTTACCACTGCTAGTATAAATTATTGGAAGGATGGGTCTAGATGATAGTTATCTTAACTTCTGTAATAGCAACTATTGGAACTTAAATACTAGGAGGATTTGAGTTTAACACTAGATCGGTTTTGTGGAACACTATAATTTGAGCATGTCTACATACATACTGTGAATATTGTTTTGATACTTACATTATCACAGTTAGATCAACTGTGGAGGTTAGGATTTTGTGATACATACCCTACATATCTGTATGTCATTTGTAAGGTGTTAAATGGAAGTTTTAATTAATTCTGTCTTTATATCAGACTAAAGGGAACAACTTAAATTAGGCATGTATATGTTGTTGTTGTGACCCTATTTATCAATGCTTATTTTATTACTGCTAATATTGAATGTTGGATGTTGGAATTTAGTTGATATATACTTGATTTATTGGTATTATTGACTACTGGAGGATTGGAAAGTAGGCACCGGTATGGGACGGTGGCATACTAAGGATGGGTTTGGTTTTTAAAACAATACCATTACCCACCTACTTGGAATAAGGATGGGATTAACTAAAAGTTAAGTCCCGTGGATTTGTATTGTCATGGCAACTACTTGTTGAGCGGCAATACCAGGGATTTTGGATGGATTTTATATATGTACTGTTATGGTGCCTCGGTATGAGCTTGAGCCTCAGGACCGATGGCTAGGGAGTGTATATGCATCGGGATGTGTAGCTGGCTACGATGGTTGGAGGTGTACCCTGTTTAGGTATAGGTACATATGTCCACTTCGTGTGCGTTTTAGCATGTTACCTCTATTTAGGTTGAGACCGGCCTGTAGTCCAGTGAGAGTCCTTTAGTGTGACTATATATATATATTTACGGACTATTAGTTATTGTTGAATTGTTTAGGATGTACATGCGTATCGGGCCTCTGTTTGGATTGTAGTAGTATAGAACTTGCGCGTGGGCCTGACCCACTTCTATGTTTCAAGTACACGACAGTTCCAGGCTTAGACGTGTTCGTGCTGAGCAGAGGTCTCTATTCACTCTTCCGATGATGTAGGGCTCTCTCTATAGTTTTATTTCTGGATGTTTATTACAGTTGTTCTATCTTCCGTTTGAATGTTTAATAGGGGTCCACTAGAGATGGATTCCCAAGTTGTAAACTGATGGAGTTTTGGAGTTTGGGTTTGATGGATTTTAATAATTATAATATTTTGCGGATTTTATTTTTAGTTCCTTCCAGCTTTAATTTCATTTCTTAATTTATTTTGTATTCCGTGTTCATTATAAAATATTAATTGTTTGATATTCCCTTGGGTTTGGGCCTGGGCCTGATCAACCTGTGTCTCGGATCCGAGGGGTATCAGTTGGTATCAGAGCACTCCAGGTTCAAGTGTCTTTAGGATGTTTTCGTATTAAGTCTTCCGCGTAGCGTTTTCTCTTGAATAGAGCTTAAGTTAGGATTCATTGTATTCCTTATGGTTTGTATAGAAAGGGTACTGACGTCTGTCTTTTCGTGTTAACAGATGGTTAACGCTAGAAATGGACAGAACATGCAAGGAACTAGGAAGGAAAGGAGAACGGCACGTAGGCAACAATATCTCCTACGGCGTTAGCAAATGGAGGAAGAGCAGCAAAGGCTTGGGTTTCAAGATGACATGGATCAGTTTCAGGAGGAATAGGAGACTGTTCAACAGACTCTGGACCAGGTCAGAGATCCAGAGATTCCTCCTCACCTCAATGACCTCGTTGCTCGGGTTATAGAGGCTGGGGTAACAGCTGCACTTCGGAATCAGCCTCAGGTACAGCCGGCACCTGTACCAGCACCAGTGGTTCAGACGGATTCTTGGGGAAAGGCTAGGAGCTCTTTCACAAAGGGGAGTCCACCTGTGTTCTCAGGCTCAACCGATGCGAGAGCAGCTCACCAGTGGAAACAGGACATTGAGTGTCATCTTCGTTTGGTTCAGTGCACGGAGGTTCAGAAGCAGATACTTGCTACTTTCAAGTTAGTTGGGGATGCGCTACAGTGGTGGGAGTCAGTTACCACCTCAGAGGAGAGGATGACATTGTCTTATGATGAGTTCAGTGCTCGCTTTGATGAGAAATATTTTCCCTATGCAGTCAGGGCAGCTATGAAGACTGAGTTTCTAAGTCTGCAGCAGGGAAACATGACAGTGGCGGAGTATGAGCAGCAGTTCATACGCTTGTCTCTCTTTGCACCGGAGGAGGTGGATACAGAGAAGAAGAAACGCAACAGTTTTGTCAAGGGACTGATGTGGTCTATCAAGAGAGCTATTACAGGTAGTCCAGCCTATACTAGCTATGCTCAGGTGGTAGACGCCGCTCTACAACAGTATCAGTTGACTGTGGACATCAGACAGGCTCGTGGTGAGAAGCGGGAAGATAAAGACTCTACTAATCAGTCAGTTGAAAGGGGAATGGCAATGGTCACCGGCAGAATGACAAAGGCAAGTTCCAAGGACAACAGCCTTGAAAGAAGCACAAAGGTGGTTCAGATGCTCACCGGAATGGGGCACCTATTCAGAGGCAACAGAATGGGGGACCACAGGCAGGACAGGGTCAGCCACAGGCTAACCGACAGAGGAGGCCATTTGGTACTTTCCAGGGTAGTTGTTACACTTGTGGAGAGTATGGTCATACCACCAGGCAGTGTCCTAAAGCAGGACAAGGACAGGGACAGAGACAGCATGTGCAGCAGGGACAGAGGGCGCCAGTGCCTCTACCAGCTCCACAGGTTCCACGGATTCAGGGACAGACACATCTGGCTTTACTGGCACCGCCGCAGACTCAGCGACAGATACCACAGCAGTTGCACTATGGCAGGGTGTATAACCCCATGCCACAGGATGTTCAGGCACCTCAGACTATTGAGGGTAAGTTTCTTATTCATGGTTTGCATGGACGTGTTTTATTTGATACGGGTGCTACACACTCATTTGTAACTAGGAATTTTGTTGCTTTGTCTGGGATGAGAACGAGGGTATGTACTAGACCTCAGGGTATTTCTACACCATTGGGTGATACAGTTATTATACATGAGAGTGATGGGCCTGTGACACTAGATATTGGCAGACTCAGATTTCTAGCCAATCTATTGGTCCTGGACATGCACACTTATGATGTGATACTTGGGATGGATTGGTTGTCTCACTACCATGCCCAAGTTGTTTGTTTTGATAGATCTATTATTTTTACCATACCTGGTCAGGATATGTATGTAGTAGCTATGCCACATTCTAAAGGGAGCGGTAGCACCTATTTGTTCCATGTGGAGGAGGAAAATGAGAAAGGGATTACTGTGTCATTGGATAACATACCGATTGTACAGGATTTCCCGGATGTATTTCAGGAGATTCCAGGGTTGCCAACTAGTCGCGAGATCGATTTTGTGATAGACTTAGCTCCAGGCACTGCGCCTATTGCTAGGGCACCCTATAGGATGGCACTGGTAGAGATGAGAGAGCTGAGGGATCAGATTCAGCAGTTACTCAGCCAGGGTTTTATTCGTAGGAGTACATCACCTTGGGGAGCACCGGTTCTGTTTGTAAAGAAGAAAGATGGTTCGCTTCGTCTGTGTATAGATTACAGGGAGTTGAACAAGGTTACGATTCGTAACAAGTATCCTTTGCCCAGGATTGATGACTTGTTTGATCAGTTAAGGGGAGCCACATATTTCTCCAAGATTGATCTGCGTTCTGGGTATCATCAACTGAGGGTCAGGGAGCAGGATGTTCCTAAGACAGCATTTGTCACGCGATATGGTTCTTATGAGTTTCGAGTTATGCCGTTTGGGACGACTAATGCACTTGCAGTATTCATGGACTTAATGAATAGAGTCTTCCGGGCTTATTTGGATCAGTTTGTTATTGTCTTTATTGATGACATCTTGATCTATTCTCGGTCGGAGGACGATCATGCTAGACATCTTCGCATAATCTTGCAGATGCTTCGTGAGCACCAGTTATATGCCAAGTTCGAGAAGTGTGAATTTTGGCAACGGGAGGTGAAATTTCTGGATCACGTGGTGTCAGAAAAGGGGATAGCAGTGGATCCGGCCAAGGTTTCAGCGGTGGTTGAGTGGGGACAGCCTACATCACCTACTGAGATTCGGAGTTTTCTCGGTCTGACAGGATATTACAGGAGATTCATCCAGGGGTTCTCCAAAGTAGCAGGACCACTCACTCATCTGACCAAGAAGGGTGTACAGTTCGTGTGGGATGAACACTGTCAGCGAGCTTTTGATGAGCTGAAAAGGAAGCTGACTTCTGCACTGGTTCTGGCTACTCCGCAGAACGGAATAGAGTATCTTGTTTACACGGATGCTTCGTTGCAGGGTCTTGGATGTGTATTGATGCAGGAGGAGCGACCGATTTCTTATGGATCTCGGAAACTTAAGCCTCATGAGCTTAATTATCCAACACATGATTTGGAGTTGGCAGCAGTGGTCTTTGCCTTGCTTATTTGGAGGCATTATCTGTTGGGTGAGTCCTTCAGATTATTCAGTGATCACAAGAGTCTGCAGTACTTGTTCACTCAGCGGGAGCTAAATATGAGACAGCGCAGGTGGTTGGAGTTTGTAAAAGACTATCATTTTTCTATACAATACCATCCAGGGAAAGCGAATGTAGTGGCGGATGCACTTAGTCGCCGACCTGTTGGTAGTCTTTCTGCTCTATTCACTACTGAGTGGAATGCTTTAAAGAGTGTGGATGAGTTATCGGATGCTTTTATGGCTTGCATGGTGGTTACACTTTCCATCATTCGCAAGGTTTTACAAGCACAACTCACCGATCAGCAGTGTGTCGACAAGGTCGCAGAGATAGCTTCCGGAGAGGTTCCATTCTACTATGTTGGGGCTGATGGAGGTTTAAGGTACAAGGGACGATTAGTGGTACCTTCTGCTGATAATTTGAGGAAGGATGTGATGACTGAGACTCATCACTCTGAGTTCTCTATTCATCCAGGAGGCGATAAGATGTATCAAGATATGAAGCTGCAGTTTTGGTGGGCAGGTATGAAGATGGACATTGCTTTTTTTGTTTCTCAATGTAGTACTTGTCAGATGGTTAAGATTGATCATCAGAGGCCGCCAAGAGCTCTACAGCCACTACCAATTTCGGAGTGGAAATGGGAGAGCATATCTATGGATTTTGTGGAAGGGTTGCCAAATTCTTTCAAGGGGCATAATTCCATATGGGTCATTGTGGATAGGTTGACCAAGTCAGCTCATTTCTTGCCTATTTGCACTGACTACACTTCGGAGCAGTTGGCGAGGCTTTACATTTCAGAGATTATGAAGTTACATGGCATTCCATTGTCTATTATATCGGACAGGGATTCGAGCTTTGTATCTGAATTTTGGAAGAGTTTTCAGCAGGCTTTAGGTACGAAGTTACACCTTAGTACTGCTTATCATCCTCAGACTGACGGACAGACTGAGAGGGTGAATCAGATTATGGAAGATATGCTTCGGTCGTGTGTTCTGGATTTCAAGGGCCACTGGGAGGAATATTTGCCACTTGTGGAGTTTGCTTATAACAATAGTTTTCAAAAGACTATTGGTATGGCACCATTTGAGGCATTGTACGGTCGACCGTGTCGGTCACCTGTTTGTTGGATGGAGGTTGGAGAGAATCGATTCTTAGGTCCTGAGTTCATCAAGGATACCTTTGAAAAGATTGCTCTTATTCGAGATCGCATGCGTACTGCCTAAAGTAGGCAGAAGAGTTATACTGATCGCCGTACTTGGGCTTTGGAGTTTCAGGTTAGGGATCAGGTTCTACTCAAAGTGTCTCCTATGAAGGGTGTTATGCGCTTTGGGAAGAAAGGGAAGTTGTCACCGCGATTTGTTGGTCCATTCATGATTACGGATTGCATTGGAGCTGTTACTTATCGGTTGGCACTTCCGGATACTTTGGATCGCGTCCACAACGTGTTTCATGTTTCTATATTGCGGAAATTTCTTCGAGATGAGGATCGGTATCAGCATATCGATGTTGGGGAGATTGCGTTGCAGCCGGATGCAACTTATTTAGAGCCACCGTGTCGTATTGTCGACCGACGAGATCAGATTCTTCGTAATAAGGTTATTCCTTTGGTTCGTGTTCAGTGGAGTCGTCACAATGAGTCTGAGTCCACTTGGGAACGAGAGGATGTCATTCGCTCACAGTTTCCTGAAATATTGGAAGAAGGTAAGAGTGAATTCCGAGGACGGAATTCCTTTTGTTAGGGGGGAAGAATGTAATACCCCTAATTTTAAAAAGGATATTCCTGGTATTTAATGGTATTTAATTTATTATTTAAGTGCATTTTATTTGATTATGTGTCATTATTTTTTTTATTAGGTGCTTAATTGTTTTCTTTTGTGGTGATTTAATTTATTTCTTTTGTGGTAATTTAATTTATTTAAATGATATTTATTTTTAGTTATTTGATTGGAATTACTTGTTAGTGTTTTAATTATTTAAGTGGCATTAATGGTTTAAGTGTAATTGGTTTAGTTATTTGATTGGAATTACTTGTTAGTGTTTTAATTATTTAATTGGCATTAATGGTTTAAGTGTAATTGGTTTAATTATTCGATGTGTGTCTTATTTTATGTGTGTCTTATTTGGTTTAATTGGGTTTATTAATTATTATTTTGTTCAATTAGATTATTTGTTAAGTATTTAATGGTGAATAGGGTAATTAGGTAAATACATCTAACTAGGGTTTTAATTACAATATAAATTAGGGTTTTATATTATAACGGTCGTAGGTTTCTACGTTAATTGGATGGGCCGGTTAGGATTGTGAGTTGGACTTAAATGAACCTAGGGTTTAGGAAAACTCTATAAGTATAAGGTAGACGTCTGTGTAGGGGTTTTTTTAAACAAAGCACACGTTTTGTGGAAGTGAGAAGGAAAAACGCAGTTTTTCACATTCTGCCCAGATTTCATCAAACATCCGATCCCGCTTCGTCCGTGGTCCGATTGAGTTGAATTTTGGAGGAGAGGTTCACGACTCAGTGACGCACAATCTAACGGTGGAGATCAGAGTTTGACCTCGGGAACAGTGATTTGTACTCGTGAACAGTAACTGGGTCGCACAGGTTTTTTCCATTCTGCCCAGATTTCATCAAACATCCGATCCCACTTCGTCCGTGGTCCGATCGAGCTGAAATTTGGAGGATAGGTTCATGACTCAATGTCGCACAATCTGAACAGTGGAGATCAGATTTTGAGTTCGGGAATAGTGTTTCGTACCCGTGAACAGTAACCGGATTTTGGAACTCGCCGGGATTTTTTAAGAAGACGACGTTGAAACTTTGAACAAAAGTTTCTGAGGCAAGAATCTATCCTTACTCTTTCCCTTAGGCTTCATACTCTTTGCACTCTTAAATGATTTCAGGATTAATGAAGATTAAACCAAACTAAAATGATATCTGTTTTGCTATGAAACTGGTAGTTACAGTAGTGTTGTATGCTTGTTCAACCTAGACTAAGTATGTTTGTGGATGCATTGTGGTTCTGTGGTTCACGTTTTTCCTTACCACTGCTAGTATAAATTATTGGAAGGATGGGTCTAGATGATAGCTATCTTAACTTCTGTAATAGCAACTGTTGGAACTTAAATACTAGGAGGATTTGAGTTTAACACTAAATTGGTTTTGTGGAACACTATAATTTGAGCATATCTACATACATACTGTGAATATTGTTTTGATGCTTACATTATCACAGTTAGTATCAACTGTGGAGGTTAGGATTTTGTGATACATACCCTACATATCTGAATGTCATTTGTAAGGTGTTAAATAGAAGTTTTAATTAATTCTGTCTTTATATCAGACTAAAGGGAACAACTTAAATTGGGCATGTATATGTTGTTATTGTGACCCTGTTTATCAATGCTTACTTTATCACTGCTAACATTGAATGTTGGATGTTGGAATTTAGTTGATATATACTTGATTTATTGGTATTATTGACTACTGGAGGATTGGAAAGTAGGCACCGGTATGGGACGGTGGCATACTAAGGATGTGTTTGGTTTTTAAAACAATACCATTACCCACCTACTTGGAATAAGGATGGGATTAACTAAAAGTTAAGTCCCGTGGATTTGTATTGTCATGGCAACTACTTGTTGAGCGGCAATACCAGGGATTTTGGATGGATTTTATATATGTACTGTTATGGTGCCTCGGTATGAGCTTGAGCCTCAGGACCGATGGATAGGGAGCGTATATGCATTGGGATGTGTAGCTGGCTACGATGGTTGGATGTGTACCCTGTTTAGGTATAGGTACATATGCCCACTTCGTGTGCGTTTTAGCATGTTACCTCTATTCAGGTTGAGACCGGCCTGTAGTCCAGTGAGAGTCCTTTAGTGTGACTATATATATATATTTACGGACTATTAGCTATTGTTGAATTGTTTAGGATGTACATGCGTATCGGGCCTCTATTTGGATTGTAGTAGTATAGAACTTGCGCGTGGGCCTGACCCACCTCTATTTTTCAAGTACACGACAGTTCCAGACTTAGACGTGTTCGTGCTGAGCAGAGGTCTCTATTCACTCTTCCGACGATGTAGGGCTCTCTCTATAGTTTTATTTCTGGACGTTTATTACAGTTATTCTATCTTCCGTTTGGATGTTTAATAGGGGTCCACTAGAGATGGATTCCCAAGTTGTAAACTGATGGAGTTTTGGAGTTTGGGTTTGATGGATTTTAATAATTATAATATTTTGCGGATTCTATTTTTAGTTTCTCCAGCTTTAATTTCATTTCTTAATTTATTTTGTATTCCGTGTTCATTATAAAATATTAATTGTTTGATATTCCCTCGGGTTTGGGCCTGGGCCTGATCAACCCGTGTGTCGGATCCGGAGGGTATCTCAATAACCCTCTAACTATTAATTACATGACTACCCAAAGTGCCGTCTAAAGTTTCCAATTTGAAAGGGTCTCAAAATTTTAAATTTTCTTATATACGTTATATTATAATTATTTCTTAATATTATTAAAAGCTAATCAATATGGAAATTTAATATTGGATCTCAAAATTTTATATCTTAAGATAACTTTTTATTTTCTCTATTTAATTTCTCCTCCTCCTTCAAGTTTTTTTATTAAACTATAACCAATCTAGAAATTTTGGGCTCCTAAGATTTATATCTCTCCCTCTCTCTTCCCCGTATTGAATCTTAATATTGGTCCTTTCCCTCGTACTGAATCTTAATATTGGTCCTAAAGATTTATATTCTTAAATAATTTTTTTTTCCCTCTTATTGGCATTTTTTACAACAACACTAATTTTTTCATTTTTCGGTAAGTTATACATGCTATAAATATTAAATATGTATTCAACCGTTGTTGGGGAAAGTGGTGAAAATTTTCATATTCTTTTTCTAACTTTTATTTATTTATTTTCTTATTCTTCATATACTTTCCCTCCTCTCTCAACAAGTCGTCTCTCTCATCTTTCATTACAAGTTTATAGTTCTTTTTCTTCCCTCAATTCACATTACTATCAATTTGAACCCATTTTATTCTATTGAAGAATTTGTAGGAACCCATTTTATTCTATTGAAAAATTTGTAGGAGCATTGGATTAGAGTTTTCTAATAAGTTTTTATTCTTTAATTATTTACTAACTTTTGTTATTATAAATTTTTGTGCATATATATATATGTATATATATATATATATATATATATATGTACGTATTTCAAATATTTATATATTTTAACCAAACTTAAATACAAGAATCTAATTAATAATTTTACATTTCACAAAGTAAGAATGATATTTTTTAAATAAATATTATTTAATATTAATATACTATTAAAATGACAAAAAAATAAAATTTCGCTTAAGGCCTTAAATTATTTTAAGCTGCCTTATGGTCTTATTTTAATGAAAATTTTACACTCTTACAAATTTTTTGTGCAGGTGAAACCTTGTATATAAAGGTTTTGCATTTGAAAGTTTGTTTATGACTCTCAATTTTTAGAATTCTCAGGGCCAACCCTGACATGAGAGTTTAACATAAATGATGATTGAAGGGGACTATAGCTTAGTGATTAATCCGTCAAAAGTTTTACTTGATATTGATGCCATTTGGGTATTTGGTCATACATTTAGCTATATTGGGTTAAGCCACAGACAAATGATTCGGTTCACATAACCTTGTCAGGAGAATATATCAGGTGAATGAACATGCCGTGTTATTCGTATGTCCAATTAATGAAAAATGGATCCCAGCACTTGAAAAAAATTGTCCAAAATAGTTTCGCATAAACTTATTCATTAGATTTTCATTGGCTGAATATATAACGATGTAGCATGCTCAACTCACCCTATACATACACCTTGTCCAGTAGTACGTTATGAAGAGAAAAGAGACTATTTTTTATTTGTTTATGTTTTCGATGCATTTTTTATTTTTTTAATGTTTTTTATTCTTTCATATAAAATTTGTAGAAGAGAAAACGTAAATGAATTGTATTGATATTTAATCTCATCTTATTGGATTAAAATTATTACCAAAAAAAGGAAAGAACTTTACAATAGTTTTGACCTTACATGTATAATTTGTATTAGACTATAGCATTTGGCAAAATTATTATTATTATTATTTTCACACATCACAATACATTCATTAAAAAAACCACCTTTATTAAAAGTGGTTAAATTATCATAAATTGGGCTGGGTTAACAACTTTAAGTGCAATTAGGTTGGCACAGTTATTACTTTGTTTTCATTTGAAAAATAATTTTAAATTTTTTGTTTTCATTTGAAAAATAATTTTAAATTTTTTGTTTTCATTTTGGTCTTTGTTACCAAGTTATTTAAAGGAAATTTCAATTTTGTGGACTGCAAAATTCCAGTGTGTAGGTTCTACTTCTAGAAGATTTTTCTACAAATCAGGGGTAAGCACGTGTGAGGCACAATAGAGTCAATTCAGATTCTACTATAAATACCCAATCTCGATTCACACGCACAACCCTTCTATTCTCACCCCCAAATGGGGAGAGCGACTCAAAACAACACATCAAAACCCTAATTTCCATGAAAAGCTGACCAATCAGCAAGAACAATTATGGATTTCTCATCTCTCACAGAAGCTCAGCAACAACAGCTCCAACAGCTCCAACAACAATTTCTGGAACACCAACGCCAACAACAACAACAGGAACAAGCCCAACAACAACAACAGCAGCAGCAAATTCAAAACTATGCTTCACAGTCCTATGATCCATCTCAGGTTGTTCAATCCTATGATCAATCTTATTATCCATATTACCAATACCAAGACCCACAACAATCACAACACTCGCAACCACAACCACCGCAATCGCAACAACAATACGCCTATTACCAATCCGATTCCACCAATGAGTATCAGCAACAGCCACAACATCAACATTATTCACAGCCCGAATTGGCACCGGTTCATCCTCCGGGGGTTTCAATTCCGCACGAAGCGCCGCCCCAATCCGGTGAATCTGGTGGCGCAGCGGCGGTTTCAGGGCAGGGGCAAGTTCAGGTGCAGCACCAGCAGAGTGCTTATTATCCGCAACAAGCGCCGCCGGTTGGGGAGCAGCAGATTTCGGGATACCCAGTTCCGGTCGGACTGAATGCGGCCGCTGCAGCTGCCGTGGCAGCATTGTCGCAATTGACTCAATTTGCTGGGACTATGGATGCCGCGGAGAGGGCGATGGCGGGGTTTCAGGAGCGGCAGTGGCACGGAAGAGGTGGGGGATATGGGATGAAGATGGATCCGGGGCCGATGATGGGGCCTGGGCCGATGCATCATGGACGGGGGCCAATGCATCCGCCGGTAGGTTGTTCTTGATCAAATCAGTCATTTTCTGTAAACTTGTGTAATTGGAGCTTTCACTTAATAATGGTTGTTTTATAGCTTTGAGCTGGTTATTTATAATTAGCTGTGTGGCTTCTTTGATGTGAATGATCTCTCTGATTTTGCATGTTTTGCTCAGTAAGTAAACATTCTTTCTTCTTTTAATGTTGTTTAATTAAACTACTTATATTTATGTTAAATTAAAATCCTGTATTCTGTACATCTATTTTTGCAGTAGGGGAATTTAGTTTTATTAATCCAAAAATAAATAAATAAATAGAATCTTCAATGAAGCTTACATGCCCAAACGAAGATGACAGCGAGCCCATAGAAAAATCTGTAGGCAAAAACTCCTCACAGTCCGGGAGCATGAAAACCTAACCAACGACTAGAAAATAACTCTCACATTGGAATGGAGAAGACAACCAAATGCAAAAAGATTCATAAATCAACCCCTTCTGTTTATCGAACATGTATAATCAATATTTTAGTAATTTGGTTCTTGTTATTCATACAATCAACTGAAGAATTTTATTCTTAATTGATCGTATCCTTTACCACTATTAAGAATAAAATGTTCTTAGGTGTATACTGCTGTTTCTGCTGATCTTTCTATGGACCGTATTGGCTTGGTACTCTTTCTAAGAATTTTTTTGTAATGCTTTCGTGATTATATATAATCAGATATTCTAATACACTTGAGAAGTGTATCAAAATCCATGGGTGGCATTCCATTGAGGAATATTATCAGAATTCTTAGCATCATCTGTCTGTTTCATTTAAAGATCATCGTTCTCCTTTAGATCAAGTGATGCCTCTCTTTCCATATCTTCCGTGGGTTAATATTTTTGTTGACTCATGGTGAGTTTGATAGTCATCATTTGATCTGGAAGAACCTTATCCTTCTATGTTATTGAGCCACTTTCATGGTATTTCTTTCCTAAATTATCTGGCCTTATTTACTAAACCATATGTATGCCTCACAGTTGAGGTAGGCATTCTAATCATTTTCATTGCTTCAGTTGACTCCATCCATCTGGAAGACAAATTATGCTATAGCTTTTTTTTGATAAGTCAAATTAATGCTATAGCTTATAAGAACCTTTCAACTCGATTTTTATATCTCATGGTTTTTTGGAGACCAACTTAAAGTTTTTTATTTGAGCAACGTGTTTTGTTCTTTTTCTTTTACTTGGATGATTGTTCAGGTTTCTATTTGAGAGTTTTTGAGGTGTGCAAGATCTAATGCCTTCGTGCTGCCAACCGTCTGGAGCAAGATGCGTTGAGGATGTGGAGAAACATGGTTGGTCCTGTCATTCTTTCAGTAGTCATTTCCTGTCCTTTTCATTTTCCTTTAGAAGCAAACAGAACAATGGAGAAAAATAAATTACATTTGTCAAAGAATAATAGAAGGCAAGTTCTTTGAGCTTGAGGAAAGGAAGTTGCTGAGCCAAAACATCAATTAGGTTAGTGGCATGCTTGGGAATCAAACACTTTTGAACAGTGTTTTAGAATGCATATTGGGACGTGTTTTCAAAATTTTCTACTGGGACATGCTCTGAAAGCACAGCTCAATGCCTTCATTTTTTGATGATCTATAATTCTTGGGACCTATATGATGATTTATATTTTGTATGGCCCACAACTTAATTTGACAAGGAACAAATTTGGACATTTTCCTTGGAATGAAAGTAGAAGATGGTTTCCATTATTTTCTGTGTTGGATAGAATTTGTGGACGCTCACGGCTAGGGCACTATATAATAAGCAAAGTTAGTTTTGTTGACGCTCACGACTAGGGCTATATACAAGCAAAGTGAGGTTGGCTCATTATTGGGGTGAATCTCGGCCAAAATGTAGGCTTGATGATTACACCTGCCTCGTAGGCTAGGTGGTACTTGGTTAGTCTCTCAACGTAACTGTAAAAGCTCAAGAACTCTTGTCCTGTCACCCAAAAAAAAAAAAAAAAATGTAGGCACAAGGATTGAACCTGAGACTCAATGCTTGCCATTTTCAGTTGGAAGATTTGTTAGATTAAATTCCTGCATTATTTTATTACCTTAGGGTTTACCCAGTACCAGGTTTGTTTTATTTAGACTCTACACGTACATAATTCTTGAACCTTGAATTTAGGCAAGTAATACAGAACAGTTGAAATGAGCCAACTGAGCTTGAGCTCGTTGAATTTCTGAGGAATCATGTTGTGTGTGAGCCCACCATGACTTCAGCCCTAGTCGTGACGTTTCCTTTTCATTAGCTGAAATTCTAATAGATTGGTAGAACAATAAATTCAATTAGGACAACGGAGTTGCTAAACTATGTGATTTTCCTACTAGGAGAATTTGAATCAGGCGCCCCGTCTTTTTTGTTCGACAATGCCCTCACATGTTTTTGGATTCTCGTTGCCATTGGATTTCTTGCAAAAGCTATAGGTATGGCCTTTAAATTCTCTGCATGTTTATTTTCCATGTATAAATGAAGGAATGTAGTTGAAACGTTGTTAACGTTGTGACTTGTGAGTGTTATCTTTTCATTCTGGTCATGGTGGGTAGGGCATTCTAAAGGTTTGTACCCTTGAGTCAACTTACTTGATTTTGAAACTTTGATGGGCCTCACTGACTCCTTAAACAAAATTATGAAGTTTTTATTTATATATAAATTTAGTATTTCTAATTTAAAACAGAGAGTCGGCTCAGCTAATACAATAAAGCATTATTAACTCCATTTTATTTAGAAAAGTACCTGCCTACTCGCTGGTGAGTAAACGTTGTCCTCACCACCGATGATAAAATGACACTAAAGGTTTGTACCCTTGAGTCAACTTACTCGATTTTGAAACTTTGATGGGCCTAACTGACTCCTTAAACAAAATTATGAAGTTTTTATTTATATATAAATTTAGTATTTCTAATTTAAAACAGAGAGTCGGCTCAGCTAATACAATTAAGCATTATTAACTCCATTTTATTTAGAAAAGTACCTGCCTACTCGCTGGTGAGTAAACCTTGTCCTCACCACCGATGTGGCACGATGATTAAATTACACTATCCATTTTGAATGTAAAATATGTAAAAGAAGAAAATAAAATATAATCTTACTTTTCCCGCTCTTATTTTTTTAATTCAAAATTGACATATATCATTCTATAATTGTGCCACATCTGTGGTGAGGATGAGGTTCCTACTCACCGGTGAGTAGGCAAGTATTGTCCCTTTAGTTAGGCTTTGGCTAAACGAACCTCTTTTATGGTTCCTGCTACTATTTTTATTTATTTTTTATTTTTTTATAAGTAGTGATTCCTGCTACTATAAATTTGACCAGAAGTTTTATGCTAGCTGTCCTAACACAAGTTACTCTTCCGTTTGGGGTTTGGACCTGTAGGACACGAGCCTTCATTGAGTTCTACCTGAAATAAGTCTAAATTTTACTCCCTCTGTCTCAAATTAAGTCCCCTTTGTGAGTCACAGTTCCCAAAGGGAACTTTTAATTTGAGACGGAGGGAGTATTTGACTTGCACATATCTTCTTTTCTAACAACCCGTGTTTTCATGTAGTCAATGACGACTCGTAAATTTTTCTATCACTGTCGAGCAAAACTTCTTAATGCTCGTCTAGCAAATGCCTCCAGATTCTCCCATTGTGAAGTGTTTTTGTTGTTACTATTCAAATAATGAAATCGTGTACCTACAGACGGTTTGTGCTCTGAAGGAATCTGCTTTCCTTATTTTGAGCAGCTAGCTTTATAAGTACATTAAAAGAATTAGGAGTGAGAATTCTTGAAAACACTCTACAAGGCAGTCATTTACGATCATTTTTAAGCTTCTTGTTTCTTTTGCATTGTTACCAAAAGGGAGTTTGACATTTTGTTTTGGCCAAATTTCAATCTTCTCTAGCTTTGACCAAAATAGCCAGCATACAGAGAACATTTCGTCCCTGCTTAAAGGAGTTTGCTTTCTTTAATTTCGAGCAGTTGGCTTTGCAAGGGCATTGAAAATAATTAGGTTTAAGAAAATTCTTGAAAATATTCTACAAGGCAGCTATTTTTAAGCATGTCATTTTCTCTTCTCTTGTTCTTTCCAAGAACCAAAAGGGACCTTAAATTTTGTTTTCGACAAATTTCATTCTTCTATAGCTTTGACAAAAATAGCGCCTGGATTTTGAAGCTATTTTCTGAATACATCATTGATGATGTAGCTTTAACCACTATGATACGTCACAATGGGAAAATGGCATTATATATAGGTGTTGTTTACAGTTGATGTAAATTTAGTGAAAGATCTTTTCATTTTGTTTCCACAATGCTTTAAGGTTAGCATTTGTAGTCACTTCCTTTTGATGAGAATAAATCCAACCACTTTCTTCATGATGCTCTGATTTTGGTCTCCCTTTGGACAATGCATAGTTACATAGTCAATCCTAGTTGATTCACCGGAAATTTGAAAATGTGTCTATTTTGTTCCTTGTAGCATTTGAAATGAGTTCAGTGGTCACTGATTGCCATCTCTTTATTTATATAATTCTTTTTGTTGGAGGTAATTATTATATTCTAAGTACTCCATCTATCTCATGCACGATGTGGGTCCCAAGCCTTGGGAGAGAGGGGAGGGTTGCTAGTGGCTAATAGACAACTTAATATCTCCAACAGGACCTGAACGGACATAAACTTTGAACAGGGAACATGTCTCATTTATTTTATCATGAATCTTGAGTAGTTGGGACTTGGGACAAATGATTTGTTTAATATTACTACTATTCTGTTCTAAGCAAGGAATATGTTGCCCTTGGTGTCCAAAGATTTTCATGAGAGGTTGATGTGAGGTTATTAAAAACAATTCATCTACATACATATTGTGGATTGATTGCTAGGGGTACAATTTGGGTGAGCCAACACGAATCCAGCCCAAGCACAACCCGATCTTTCCACTGGCTTGCGCAGCTTTTTTTGTTGCTCGGGTTGGGCTTGAGTTGAATTTTTTCAATGTGACTTCAATTTTGTTTGAGCTTGGGCAGATGCGTCAAGTAACCCTAGCCCAACCTTAATCCGGCCTATAACTAAATTAGTAATCTATTTTTATTGAAGTATTTATAACATGAGTTTTACCTGAGTTTAACCCCACTAACTCAAGATTAACCTGATCAACCTAAACATAACACTACAATCTTGACCCTAACCTGAGTTTACAAAAATATGTTCGGGTTGAGGTCGGGTTAGGGCTCGGTCTCAGGCTTGGGTTAAAGTTTTGTTCCTTGAGTTGGGCCCTGTTGCCCTTAACCCGACAAGTTGCCCTAGTTCACCTCATTGATCTCATATAATTGTGGAAAAGACTCAAATTGGGTATCCATTTTCTGTGGATTTTGGAAGAGGTCTGCCAGCTAAGGTGACGGAACCTGTAGCAAGACTACGTGAGAAAAAGACAGCATGAAGATTTTTCTCATGCACAGAATGTTAGGTCTCCCTTGCAACATTTACTTTTATCCATTACATTCTCTCTTTCTCAATGGTACTTTCTAACATCATTTCTTTTTTTGCTCCATATGAAGTGAAATAACACATCATGGGCAAATGCTTGATACAAGTACTGTCTGCCCGTGATAAATCAACTACTTGGCAATGCAGATAGAGGTCTCTTTAAAAGCTTAAATAAATTACAACAACATTTTAGGGTGAAGCTGAAAGTGGTGTTTTTAATGTGTTCGTGATATAGGTAACTAGGCTGCCTTGATCTTCCCCATATGTATTTTTTTTTTATCAGTGATCTTCCCCAGAATTTCTTCTTTTGTTTTATATCTTTTCCCTCAACAACTAGCAAGAATGTTTATGTTTGCTCCAAATTTTAAAATCATGAGAACCCTTTTGAGACCTACTCTGCAGGTTGGTCGGTCTCCATACAGGGGTGGCGGTAGAAGGGGTGGTGGGCAATTTAGAGGTGGTGGCCGGGGAAATTTTGGCAATCGCCCTCCCAGGTCAGGTGGCTTAGGGCCACCATTCCGTGGGAAAGGACGTGGTCGGGGCAGGGGTGGTCCTAGGGGCTCTGCACCACATGATGCAACGTCATCTTCCAATCCAGAACCTTCAGCTGAAGAGGAAGAATTAACAGAAGAGGCAGAACCTTCAGCTGATAATCATGAAGAGGAACTCCAAGATGCAGTACCTACTGAGACATCTGCACTGGTGCAGGGAAGTGCAGTTCCTAACCGGCCACATCCACAAGTTGCATGGTGTGAATTATGTAGGGTTGATTGCACTAGCTTGGAAATCCTTGAGCAGCACAAGAATGGAAAGCGACACAAAAAGAATTTGCAAAGGTTTGAAGAGTTGAAAAGTGCTAGCAAACCTGTCACTGAGAATGAGCAAAAACCTGTTTCTGATTTGAATCCTGAAGCGACTTTGCAGCCAGAAAATGTCCGGGAGGGTGAAGAGAACAAGGAGACTCTGCCAGCAAATTTACCAAATGGAGGTGTTACCGATGAAAATAAAGTGGAGAATGAACAGTCCAATGTCCAAGCAAGGAGGCCTTCGATGAATCGCTTTGACAATCAGAGGCGTGGAATGAAACGGAAGATGAGAGGTGGCCGTGGAGGGAAGCGCATGAAAACTTCTGATACACCAAGGTGGCCAGTTGAACCTCCTAAACCTAAAGTGGTGATTCCCTTGATCTGTGACTTGTGCAATGTCAAGTGTGATACACAGGAGGTTTTTGACCGCCATCTCGCTGGTAAAAAACACATTTCTAAGCTCAAACGATTTGAAGGTCACCAAGCTATGTATGGGCCAATGGGGCTTCAGGCTCTTTACCCTCCTAACCCTATCGCGCAAAGTTTATTACTTCCTCAAGGTCCTCAACAAGCTTTTTATGGTCATCAGGGCTCATATCCTCCTCCAGGGGCTTATATGCCTCCTCAAGCTCATAATGGAGCACCTGCTGCAACATTTACAGGTTCTGGATTGAAACAAGATCCCAACCCTCAAGTGTCAGAAGCCAGCGCTCAATTTGCTGGCCAGGAAGCTGTACCCAAAGCTCAGCCGCAGTCAGCCTTACAGACAAAATCCGTAAATGGTGCTCCGGAATCTGAAGGCATGGGTCTAAATACTCCACTGGACTATGTAGCTACAGAAGGTGAGTAATTTAAAATATTGTAGCTCTTCAAACTATTTCAATCCCAGATTATTTAGTCACTCCTGATCATGTCATCTTGCAGGGACTTGACATGCAAACAAATGAGCTAGCTGTGTGTGGGACATGTTGCAGCAGATTATTTTGTGCCCTATTTGGTTTCTCTGTGCAAAAAATAACTTGTTTTTGGTTGTTTTCTTGGTCCTGTTGGTTTCATATGATGGTTATTATTTTTTGTTTCCGGTGGTCAATGTTCTACCTCGTGGTTTTAACTTAATGAAATGCCGACAATTTTCTTTGAACTTGCATGCTGGTAATTATTGGGCATTTGGTTATGATTACTCATTTTGGAATGGTTTGTTGCTGAACCAAAAAGATTGAGATCACCCCACTATTGTTTCTTGTTATGATAAACAGAAGTGCTGCTGGTGGATCATGGATGCAACTAGTTCTTTTAGGTTCATGTCTCTTCCCAGAAGTCGTAGATCTTGTAATTTGGGATCTTTCTGGAGGGTTCGTGTTGGAAATATGGGTAGCCTGAAGTCTGCAGAATTTTGTTGTTTCATCGTTGCAACTTTTGACCCACTCTGTACTCTCTCTTGCTTTTTTCCCTTTCACTTTGGATATTCAACGTTGGGAGTCAATTTAAGTTCCCCTCTAAAGCTTTCAGGAAAACGAAGATGATAACAGGTTTATTTTTATTGCTTGGCTGCCCGTGTCAATTTACATTTGACGAATGTTCCCATGTCATGAAAATGACAAAAAAATTAGCTTTATTGTTGGACAACGTGGGGCTCGACGATGATCAGTCATAAGACCTACACAGATAAAATTTTATATATAATTGACGACTATTATCATCATTTCTAAGCTTGTTTTTAAACGGTCATGTCTCATAGAATTGCCTACTTTCATGATCATTTCAACATCATAGTGGTCTAATGAGCAAGGGGCCATTGCGTATCATTACTTATGGAAATGTTGTCTTACTTGCAAACAATAATGCCCGGCCAGAAAGAGGCTGCTGCAGCTGTTATGACATTCAAGAGACTTTACTGGGCCGGGAAGGGAAACTAGCTGTGTCTCACATACAGCAAATTCTGTGGATCCGAGTCCACTATGGGTGAGCCCAATTCAAGATGATAGTACTCTTAAATGATCCATATATGTAATGATATTCTGATTTGCAGTTTGTTATCTTTCAAATCAAGTGACCAATTAAAGGACTTAATGGTAAGAAAGTGTTGATATAGACGTTCAAACACTTGTTCTCTATCTTTGCGCAAGATTAACAAAATAAAACATGCTTGCTTTGAAGTAAACCCGTAAAAGTAATAGTAGTACATAAAACAAAGAACCACAGCTCGATCTGCAGGGTTTGAAACTGCCATACCACAATACACACACAAAATTGACACGTAAAAATAAGTTATTAGTACTCTATGACATATTGAATTACTGTAATTATTTTTTTTAAAAAAAACCCTTTATTTTTCTCTTCTTCTCCGCTCTCTTTCAGATTTTGAGGCTCAAAGTTTATAAGCGAATCTGTAATTCTCTTTATGAAATGCAGTGACTCAAATGATCCCCCATTTTTTTTTTTTTTTTCTATATCGTTTTCAACTAGTATCATACATGGCTAATATGATTTTCACCCCAAGAGAGAGGACAAAAAAGAAGGGGAAAAAATAGAAAAAAAAAAAAAAATTAGAGGAGATAGATTTATAGTGGGTTCCATGGTTGTAGGCTTTAACCGATATATGAAGTTGGCTAGGAGGGGGGTGGTCAAATATTCATTTTTGAATCAAAGTCTAATTTTTTACTCTTTCAAAATTCTCTCATTTTTCTTTTCTTTTAAAATTTTTTGTTAACTATTTATCTTTCTCAAATGATTTTTTTGATTGACATATTATTTTGAGTAATTTTTCTTCCTTGTCTCTAGATTTGAAGAATCCATATTTATTGTCATGTTTATTTGACTTACCAATAAGAAAGAGTTAATATAAGTGTTCAAAGATTAATAGTAATTAATAGTAGTACATAAAACAAACAAGCACAGCTCTGCAGGGTTTGAAACTGCCATTCCAATATTCGAACTTAGTTTGTTTCTGCCAAAAAAAACAGTATATATATATGTCCCAAATAAGCATCATCAGGTGGTATTATTCCCTCCTCGATCTCCTCCTATAAATACAAAATCCTCTAAAAAGCAACACAAATTGCTCTTCATTACAAACAATTAATCACATAATAGAGCAATTGGGGTCTTGGTTGGGGTATTGATAAACCATTTGGTAAGGCGGGTATTGGTAAGAAGTGGTCCAAATCAGGGGAGGCTGCACCTCATTTTGCTTCTCTTCCGGCTTCTTCTCACCAACTGCAGTGACGCTTACCAGCTCCGCATACCCCACGCTCTTGCTCTTTCTCAGCGCCGTCGTCAGCTCAACCGCGTCCACCCCATCCCCGGTTACCTCTATCTGGTTCTTGTCCGCACCCTGTAAAGCTGCTGACTCCACTCCTGCACAACATACATACTTTTAGCCATACATATATAAATATGCGTACGTATATTTTCTAAATTCCAAGCAAAATTGGAAAAACTACAAGCTTTACTGATTGGTACAAAAATTTTAAACAAAAAAACTGTTACGCTGGCTTAAAGAAGAAACCAAATTTACCTGAAATACCCACTACTATCTTCATGGCTTTGGAACGAGACTTCTGTCCATTCAAGGACATTTTGATCACTAGCTTTTGCTGCAATCAAAAACCCAAATCACATTTAGCTTTATAATCATATAAAATCCATTGCAAGTGCAGTCTATTTCCCGATATACACATACATAAATAAAATTATATATATACCTTCATTTTGATCCTCCCTCCTGTTTGGTGAATATGATGAACGAACCAAAAAAAAAAAACAAAGACGCAATAGATGGAGTTTGAGAACGGTGGAGCGGTACTTGAATGTGTTGGTGTGTTATGATCGAGTATGTGAATGGAGTGCGAGTTATGGCCTCTATTTATAGTGATGGTTCCCATCGTAAATGGACTCGATCAACGTAGGCAGTCTTTACGTACTACTGTGATTAGTCAAATACCGGTAGGCCCCAAAAGTCATCACCAAAGAATCCTCCCAGAAGGACACGCAACAAACGCGTATATTCATATATATATATATATATATACACACACTATTATATTTTGTGAATGAAAATGACAATATTCCACTGCTCAACCATATGATATTTTAATTATACAAAATAGAAACCATGTGATAGTTTGAGATATATTCGGTATATGGTTGGTATAATGAATAGAGAATATACGTACGGACAAAGGTTATGGAAACTTCTGCCACGTATGTTGAGTGATTTATTGTTTTTCATGCATTCAATCCCACATCTCATATAGAAATTTAGTGTGACAATAAATGGATTTGAAAAGCGTGGGGTTGGTTAACTCCAATTTATGATCACAAAGGCACCAACACCTTCTATTGCATTTCTTCCATCCCCCACTTTCTTTGTTAGATTTAGTATTCGTCCGCCCCATATGCATGTTAGTGAGTTTGGACTATTAATTGATTTTCTCTACTTCTCTTTCAAATCACTTGTGACCAAAGCCAAATGTATACAGCAATATTGCTTACTACATGTGCAAGTTCAAGAAGCTCAATCCGAACTCGTTCCATCCCGAACTTGGGTCAAGATGAGCTAGCCCGAAAAAAATCCGACATCATTTCATGTCCGGTCAACCTATATAATATATGAAAGAGACACATAAAAGAGAGAGAGGTCGATACACCTCCAATTACACCTAGACACGGGGGTGGAGCCAGGTTGTAAAGTAAGAAGGGTTAAAAATAATTAAACCATATGATTGCAAAATTCAATTTAGGATACATATATATATATATATATATATATAATCCTTTTGAACTGCAGAAATAGTAATTTCCTACACAGAAATACAAGTACATGTTATTCCTACGTGACCAAATTATACCTTCATTTTGGTGTGGTGAATATGATTGACAAGAAGCCTCCCACGGATATAGTTTGTTATAAATGGGAATGTTGTGCAAGATATCTCTATTTATAAGTGATTAATTTATAATAATTACCTCAAAAGTCATTTTTGAGTAGATGAAGTCTGATCGATCACACAGTATTATGTTAAATATACGGCCAAATTTAACAAATTAAATCCCAAAATGTCATCTTCAGTACAACCACCAAAAGAGTAAATTATTGGGTACTTGGTGCTATTGATAATGTAATACTTACAGCTAAAGATGAGTTACTATTGTTTTTTTATCAAGAAATTAAAATAGTAAATTTTTGTTAACCGAGTACTAGACGGTTATCTGAATATTCAATAATTTATTTTATAAAAAAATCACAATGTTGTGAAATTAAGTAAAAAAAATAGATCATATAAACACAGTAAGAATATGCATATTTTACTTGATTTATTTAATAATGATTTCAAGGGTTGAATGAATTTTACTTTGATACTAAAAAATCACATCAGATACAAAAACTTTAGAATACATAAATATCAGTGTACAAATATTTATCACGCTTCACACTACTCTTTACACTATGCTAGGACTCACCTAAAAAATGAGATAATATATTTATGTATATTATATACAAACTAAGTGTGACATTAGACACTTTAATTGTGTTTTCATTGTTTTGTAAGAATCGATGTTTAATTTATTCACTCAAATGTTTTGAAATCTCAAAACTGGTTAAAAAATAAGTCGAATATATACAAATAATCACATTTACAAATTATTCAAAAGTTAGTCAAATAATCACGCAAAATAAATAATAATAATAATAATAATAATAAAAAGAAATCTAACGCTGGTGAGATGACTTCATATAAGTTCATTCATGATTTTTCCTTCTCAATTAAATTTATTAAAGTTTAACTAACAATAAACGATATATTATAAATATGTATATTTATATTGTTACGAGAATGACGGTCTTCTCGTGGTCAATCGTGTGATGCAATTGTTCTTAATTCTCCAATTAAACCATATATTATTAGAACATCTCAATTAGAAAAAGTACTGTTAAATAAATTTTAAAAAAATATTAATCTTTGTTTGGTATGCATTATATTTTGTATTTATGTTTTTGTCGGGTAGTATAACAATGAACAATAAAAAAAAGATGTTTGGTAGAAAAAATTTGTTTTGCACGGTATCTAAACATTTCGTGAATAGTGGTTAAAAATAAAAATACTAATTTGATATTTTTGTACATGTCTTAACTTTTTACATGTCTTAACACTGTAGCAATGTTTAAATGTCTTAACACTGTAGCAATGTTTACATATTGATGAATAGTAAAAA
This sequence comes from Cornus florida, assembly GCF_030987335.1. Lineage (NCBI taxonomy): Eukaryota > Viridiplantae > Streptophyta > Magnoliopsida > Cornales > Cornaceae > Cornus > Cornus florida. The sequence continues at coordinate 89,934,202 of NW_026775581.1, forward strand.
ATAAATAAATAAATAAACTCTTAAACGATATTTTTAACCTAATCATTATATTTTTAAAACTTACAACACTTCTTTTATTTATTTTATCAAACTCGTATTTAAAATTTTAAATTCAACAACCTTACAACAAATTAATTTTACTAAATATACTTTTAATTATGATTCAAAATACTTTATAGCAAAATATTTATTTTGTTTCAAATTAATACAAAAGCAAATTGAGTCCCAAATGGGTATAATAAAAAAGGTTTGTAGTTTGTTTTGTATCACAAGTTGAAGCAGCATATTCTTCGTTCAATAAATAGAGTTTCACACTACGCGGACTCGCGGAGAAAGACTTGAATCATGGACTTGACTTGTCCAAGTCAACCAGTAGAGTAGGTCATGAGTCATTATTTATTAATAATATTAGGAAGAATCAACATCAACCCATGGGCCATACCCATGGCCCATGGTTGTTGTACTGGTCCAATATATTAGTAATTTTGATGTAAAAGATTGAACACACACCATAAACTGGAATATTTAATTTAAAATATAAAAAATTAAATAAAGAACGACCATGTTTAAATGTCAAACGCCTCTAAAATTTTCTTCTCCGTCTTCTCTCTCTCCATTGAGGCAGCATTTTTTAAAATTCTCAAATTTTGATTTGTTACACGAGAATATATCTTAGAAAAAATTTGATTTAGGATTCTCATCTTCAATACAATATTAACTCGGTTTAATATGTATTTAATAGAAAGAATCATAGTTTTTGAGCTCAAACAAAATTAAGTAAGACATTGATCATGGTATGTGTATATATATATATATGTATGTATTTATAGTTCCTCTAGGAGATTGAACTGCTAACTTCTCTTGAGCTCAATCCAAATTTTTGCAAATTTGGATAATTATTTTTATAGTTAGGGTTTGGCCTGGGTCGAAATTTTTTAACATGAACTTCATAAGGTTTTGAATTTGGGTTGAGGTACTAGCAACCAAAGTCCAAATTCGAATTTTAATATTTTATATATATATATATTTTAATTTTAAATATATTATATATAATATTCAAATTATAGCCAAATTTTTTTATTTTTAACTTTCTTTATTTAATTTGATTTATTGCATGTTAACACTTTGGAGTATTAGTTCTCTAACAATCTATTTGTAATTTATTAAAAAATTTACGTTAAGCTTATTAAAAATTTTGTATTTAAGAGTAATTTAATATGAAATTAACTCATGATCAAATTAAGTTTTCAGCGCTGAGATTGGTCATATAAGTAATCCAAATTAACATAACTCACTAACCCAAAATCTTAGCTCAAGTTGCAAAGGATGAGTTTAAAAATAAAGGATGAGTTGAATTCAGATTGAATAGTTACAGTTAAAAGTTGGATTATGATTGACTTTATATGTTAGGTAAGATCTAACTATGGGAAGTCGTTGTTAGTTATGTTGGGCGGAAAAAATTATAAATATAGAATTCTTGACTCTCGAACAGGCATCATGGGAATTATATTCACTTCTATGGATCTTCAATTTGAAGCTTTTCATTTTGTGCAATTATACAAGCTAAATTCAACGTTGGATATATATAAAATCTTTTTCAACAACAGAAATAGCAATTCCTACATAAATTCAAAGGCATGTTATTCCCACGTCACCAAATAAATTTTACCTTCATTAATGTGTTGTGATGAATGGTAATACTGTGCAAAACAGGTCCTCAATTTATTAGACTACTTGGCTGATTAATAATTAATTGCCTCACACATCATTTTGGGGGAGATAAACACAAACTAAATATTGTGTCAACAAACCCTTTATGTGATTACTCAACAATAGTATCATTTAATAATAATATGAAAAAAATAATAATAATAGTAATATCATTTCGCAAAATAAGTCCAAAATTCCGTATTTTGCAACAATTCAGAAGAATGCCAATGTGCTGAGGCTCACCAAGAAAGTGAGAGTTGGTAGAATGAATATACAATCTACTCCTCATGATACAAATATTAAGACGTAAACGTTTAAAAAAAAAATTGTGTGAAAATTATATAACAGCAAAAATTTCATACTAAAATTTATTTTACAGTCAATCACATGAATTAATCAAATTTTTATATATTATTTTCTCCAGACTTTATTAGACTAAATTACACTATCAACTCACGCACACCCCTCGATGAATTGTTTGCACCAAGAGGATTCAAACTTTAAACTTAATACTTTATGAGGCACCAGAATCAAGTTCAGAAGTTCTTACTCACTTAAACCAATCCTTTGGATCTTTACACTGTCAACTTTGCCAATAACATATAATTTTATTTTAGAGTAAAGTGCATTAAACCCTCCTAAAAGTATGAACTGATTGCAATAACAACCACCTCATGCAATGTGAAGTTGCCGTTCTTTAGGGTTTTGTTAGACGACTCCTCACGAGTCATCTTTCTCAACAGCGTCCTTCAACAAACATCAGCGAGATAACCTTTAAAAAACCCAATTCCGGCAAGCTTACATAGTCTCTGAACAAACAGAGAGCTTCGCAAACTGCATGCTCCATTGGCGACTGCGACCAAACCCAAGAACTCCACACCATCACCAGTGACCAAACTGAAGCTTCAAAGAAAAGACCCAAGTAACCCAATAATTTTAGATTCTCTAATTCGAATGATATATATATATAAGTAAGCTACTGGAAAGCCACAAGGAAGCAGTTTGCTTTCAGATTCAGGAAGATACCAATCCAAGAAAAAAAATTGTAACTAGAGAAGGGTCCAACTATTCGCCTGTGATCTCCGGCGAATCCACCTCGTAACAATCCGGTGGCGCTTCATTAATGGACCTACTTCGAGCTCCATTAACAAACCCAGTTCAGCGAGCTTCATTAATCTTGGCCGGAGAATCTCGATCGTTTTCAGTTCGGTCAGTCTCTAAGGAAATAAAAAGAACAGAACAGAGGAGAACTCCAAAATCTTCATCAACGGAGAGTTCCATAGAAGTTCAACAAGTGACCATTAATTCCGGCGAAACCCAAGCTGCACTTAAGTTCTATTTCAGTCCGGATAAGCCCAAAGAACAACATCTTAGTCCAGTGAGCTCTGGTGAAAAAACAGCGATTTCACGACCTGCATCCGAGCTTCGGTGAACTGACAGCAGGCCTCACGACTTGCTTGTTGGAAATAGTGGCCTAGTTACACACACAACACTATACTATTTGGAAGAGAATAGAAATGGAGGAAAATACTTTTTATTTCACTTGATAGAAAATGAGTACAATGCATGGGTTTATATAGGCTTCAAAACATAAATGTAAATGAAACTTAAAACCCCGCTAACATATCATTTAGTAGGCAAAACTCCCACTAACCCACTAACATGACCATTTAGTAGGCAAAACTCCCACTAACCCACTAACATGACCATTTACTAGTTGTAACTCTCATGCCCCCCACTAACTCCAATAAAAAACTCACATAAATATAAAACACCAAATAAAATAAAGTTTAATTTCTAACACCCCTTCTTAAACTTGATTTTTTTTCAACTCCAAGCAAACTCCTAAACTTGTAAAAATCTGCAAACTTGAGGGGCTTGGTGAAAATATCCGCAACTTGATCTTGTGACTTGATGAACTTGAGCTCCACCTCCTTCTTAGTTATACATTCTCTAATGAAATGAAATCTTATATCAATATGCTTGCTTCGTTCATGAAACACCGGATTCTTGGCCAAAGCAATTGCTGATTTGTTGTCCACAAAAATCTCCGTTGACTCTTCTTGTAGCATGTGTAATTCCTTCAACAAATTCCTCAACCAAATTACTTGACAAACACATGAAGTGGCTGCAATATATTCTGCTTCACAAGTTGAGAGGGTGACAATGGGTTGTTTCTTTGAACACCATGTAAAAGCAGTATTTCCCATGAAAAAACAATAGCCCGAAGTACTTTTTCTATCATCCAAATCTCCGGCCCAATCGCTATCACAATAACCCACAAGCTTGAAATCATTAGAAAATGAATAGAATAACCCAAAATCAAGGGTACCTTTGATGTAACGAAGAATCCTCTTAGCCGCCTTGAAATGAGTTATGGTGGGTCTTTCCATAAACCGACTAACAAGCCCAACCGCAAATAATATGTCCGGCCTTGTGCATGTTAAGTATCTCAAGCTTCCAACAAGACTTTTGAAAAATGTTGGATCCACCGTCTCTCCATCTTCATCTCTTGACAATTTAATTCCAACTTTCATGGGCGTGTTCACCAATTTACAATCTTCCATCTTGAATTTCTTAAGAATTTTCTTAGCATAGCCTTCTTGGTGAATGAAAATTCCATCCTTCATTTGCTTGACCTCAACGCCAAGATAATAAGCCATGATGCCAATATCTGTCATCTCGAACTCTCGAGCCATAACCTTCTTGAAATCTTCAAACATTTTTGGATTGCTACCTGTGAAGATTAAATCATCCACATACAAGCAAACAAAAAATACATCTCCATTCTCACTTACTTTGGAGTAAAGAGCATGTTCATATGGGCACTTTGAAAAATTATTGTCTTGAAAATATTTGTCAATTCGCTATTCCACGCTCTTGGTGCTTGCTTCAAGCCATATAAAGCCTTCTTCAATTTCAAGACTCTGTTTTCTTGCCCCTTTACAACATAGCCCATGGGTTGTTGAACATACACCTCTTCTTCAAGAAACCCATTCAAGAAAGCCGATTTCACATCCATTTGGTGGATTCTCCAATTGTTCTGGGCTGCCAAAGAAATTAACAATCTAATTGTTTCCAAACGAGCTACGGGTGCAAATACCTCATCATAGTCAATTCCGGGCTTTTGGCAACCAATCTTGCTTTATATTTTTCAACTTTACCATTTGCATTATGCTTTGCTTTATACACCCACTTGACACCAATTGCCTTTTGCTCTTTTGGAAGTATAGCAAGCTCCCATGTGTCATTCTTCTCTATGGATTTAATTTCTTCATCCATAGCATTTCTCCATTTTTTGTCTTGTGCCGCCTCTTCAAATCATACGGGTTCACAATCCGCAAAGAGACAAAAAAGTGTTAGATCACCTAACCTTTCCGTTACCTCATCTATTTCGTCATATATGTCACGAAGACTCCTCATGCGAAGTGGTGGTGTGTCACTTGAACTTGATGATGATGGAGTTGATTGATCTTGAATTGATGGCGGTGGAGGTGATGTTGGTGGAGAAATGGGCTGCTCCATGCCTTCATTTTCTTGCTCCTTATCAGAAATTGAAAAAATATTATAATCTTCATTTGGAGTGTTCCAATCCCATGTGGCTCCCTCTTCGAATTCAACATCTCTACTAATGACAATCTTCCCATTGCTTGGATTGTACAACTTGTAGCCTTTGGAATTTGCATCATAGCCAATGAACACCATTTTTTCATTTTTGTTGTCTAACTTGGTCCTCCTTTCATCCGGCACGTGCACATGGGCAATGTTCCCAAAAACCCGCAAATGAGAGACACTTGGCTTTCTTCCGCTCCATGTTTCTTGTGGTGTTTTGTTTTGCACACTTCTAGTAGGACACCGATTGGACAAGTACACCGCACAATCAACCGCTTCAGCCCAAAATTCTTTAGGCATTTCCTTACTTTTCAACATGCTTCGAGCCATATTGAGAATGGTTCTATTCTTCCTTTCTGCAACTCCATTTTGTTGGGGCAATCTCGGAACCGTTAAAGGATGGTGAATTCCATTTTCTTCACAAAATTTTTTGAAATTATTTGATGTGAATTCACCACCTCTATCGGATCGAAGAGCCTTTACATCATAGCCACTTTGTTTTTCAACAAGTGCTCTAAATTTTTTAAAAATTTCACACACCTCCGATTTTTGTTTAAGAAAATACACCCATGTTTTTCGGCTAAAATCATCAATGAATAATAAAAAATAATTATTCTTACCAAATGATGATGGAGAAATTGGACCACAAACATCCGAATGGATAAGTTGTAGTGGCGCCGTAGCTCTTGTGGTAGCTTCTTTAGGAAAACATTTCCTTGATTGCTTTCCAACGAGACATCCTTCACATAATTGATTTGGATTGCCAATGAAAGGCAATCCCTTCACCATCTTCTTTTTGGCCAACAACTCTAATCCTCCAAAATTCAAGTGCCCAAATCTCAAGTGCCAAAGCCAAGTTAAATCATTAACACAAGCCTTCAAACATTTAGCCTCGTCGGCTTGAATATTTAGCAAAAACATCCGGTTCTTTGTCATTGGAACCTTGGCAATCAAATTACCCAATGGGTCTCTTATCGAAAGACTACAATCCTTCATGGATATATTGTAGCCTTTTTCTAAGAGTTGTCCCAAACTCAAAATATTGTTCTTCATATTAGGCACATAATAAACATTAGAGATAAATTGATGATGCCCATTCCTCAAACGAATCAATATTTTACCTTTCCCTCTTACCGGAATTTGTGATAAGTCTCCAAATGTTACCTTGTCATTTATTGATTCATCAATATCAACGAACTTCTCTTTGCTACCACACATATGGTTGCTAGCACCGGTGTCAAGATACCACACATCTTCTTGATCACTCCTTTCACATTTGTATGCTAACAACAAAGTAGGCTCCACTTCTTCATCAACATAATTCGCCTTTTCTTCAACATCGTTAGCAACATTTCTACATTCCGAAGCATAATGACCATACTTTTGACAATTATAATATTGAATTTGAGACTTATCATACCTCCTTCCATATGACCTTGAGTAATTTCCTCTACCACGACCTCTTATTTGTTGTGAGTCATGGATTTTTTCTTCATTGTTGGTTGTGTGTTGACCGCTTCTTTCTCCTCTTCCACGGCCTCTTCCTCTTCCTCTTCCTCAGCCACGTGCATTTCCACGTCCTCGGCCCCTTTGATTTCCTCCATGTTTTTCGTCTCTTTCGTTCAACGAAAACTTTGTTTGTAGCACTTGCTCCAATGCTTCTTGTTTCTTCACCACCTTTTCTTCATGAGCTTGCAACGAACCCATGAGTTGATCAACAGTCATGGAATCCAAATCCTTTGACTCTTCAATGGCTACAACAATGTAGTTGAATTTGGAATCCAACGACCGAAGGATCTTTTCAACGACCCTTGTATCAGTCATGGTGGTTTCGCCATATCTCCTTAGTTGATTTACAATAGCCAGGACCCTCGAAAAATAATCTGAAATTGATTCAGATTCCTTCATATGCAATGCTTTAAATTCACCCCGTAACGTTTGGAGGCGAACCTTCTTCACTTTATCAACTCTTTGGAAGGAATTTTGAAGAATCTCCCATAGTTGCTTTGCATTTTCTACACTAGCAACTCTTTGTAGCATTCCATCATCCAAACATTGATGGATGGTCATCACCGCCTTTTGGTCCTTCTTTCTCATGGCTTGTAAAACATCTTTTTCGGCTTGAGACAAAGTTGCCTCATCTTCTGGCTCATCATAACCTTTGGAAACAACTTCCCACACATCTTGTGCTCCTAAAATTGCCTTCATACGGATACACCAATTTTCATAGTTATCTTTGGTGAATCGAGGCATTTGAAATGGAACCGAATTGTTTGCCATTTCTTCTCTCTCTCACAAACTAGCTCTGATACCACTTTGTTGGAAATAGTGGCCTAGTTACACACACAACACTATACTATTTGGAAGAGAATAGAAATGGAGGAAAATACTTTTTATTTCACTTGATAGAAAATGAGTACAATGCATGGGTTTATATAGGCTTCAAAACATAAATGTAAATGAAACTTAAAACCCCACTAACATATCATTTAGTAGGCAAAACTCCCACTAACCCACTAACATGACCATTTAGTAGGCAAAACTCCCACTAACCCACTAACATGACCATTTACTAGTTGTAACTCTCATGCCTCCCACTAACTCCAATAAAAAACTCACATAAATATAAAACACCAAATAAAATAAAGTTTAATTTCTAACACTGCTTGCCTTCTCCGGTGAAAACTATTTTGAACGATTCCCTTATTTATTAGCAACCTTTCTGTTGCGGATTTTGAAGACGAAGTCAAGGTACCTTTTTGTTGCGGATTTAGGTTGAATGAATCAGTCGCGATCAACGGCTGTTGCCATGAACGTCGACCCAAATTTCTTGAATTTCCTAAAAACGATTTTTTGGGTTTCTGCCGTTGGTCCCTGCCGGAGCTCGGCGATCCAACACATCTTCGCGCGAGGATCAACTCAGCTTGTGGGGGAATTTTACTCCGGCGAGGGCAAGTGTTTTACCTGTGTGTCATAAGGGCTAATTTTGTCCTTTTAAAAATTTTTTGACCCCTCACGTGACTTAAGTGCTCTCATTTTTTAACCTGTACGTTAACATTTGCATTAAATGAAATAGTACAGAGAATTAAATGTCTTTGTCATAGTTTAGGGATTTTGTGAGGAAGAGAAGAAAGATCAGGTTTAATGCAGTTTATTTTTTATTTTATGATATTTTGAGCTAATTTTTAGGTAGTGAGTCAATTTTAATATTACTATTATTAATTGCTCCTATTCCCTATTATTTTTTTAAAGAATAACACTTTGCGTCAAATCTTATTTTAGTATATTCCTTCATCTTACAAAATATTAGTAGGGACACAAATATATAAATCTGTTAACCTATTACTCCGCTTATTGAAATGAAGTAACATTCACATTTCTATATTTTTACTCTACTTGAAAATTTTAATAAATAAATTGACAAAATTATCAGAAGTGAGCAAAAGTACTTTTTGAAATATTTTTCGATTGTTTTTTTTTTTTTTTTTTTTTTTTTTTTTTTGGGTTTTTCAAATATTGGTAAAGCGGCAATTATGTCATGCTCTTGAGGAAAAAAGAAGGTGGGATGCTGGTATATATTTTTTAAAAAATAAATTTTGGAGACTCAAATTTTTAATCTTTCACTTTGAAAGATAGTAGAGATATATTAGGTTAAACAATATTTGATCTACATAATTATTACGGCATAACTATAATGAATTTTTATTTTTATTTTTTTATAATGAAATATATTTCATGATAGGATTGGACCATTTGAGACACAATAAAAATTTTAATAATTGAAAATTATATATTTTCTTATTTATATATAAATAATAAAGTGTAGCTGAAAAATGAATTGTATATGTAATTACTTTAGTCTTTAGGGGTGCTGCTGCAAGTGACTAGAAAATGAATGTTCCTTCCGGTGGCTGAAAAAAAGTGGGAATGGCGGAGGGGGCATCGTGGTCGTGCGTCTTCTGTCAAATCGCCCGCTCTTCCACCTCTACAACTCTCCTCCACACCGTCCGATTTACCTCTCTTTCTCTCTCTGTGTATATATATATATAATTATATATAGTTATATCTTTTTTTTTATTTATGAAATTCTTTATTTTCGTCTTCTGATTTAAGTTGATGATATACGATACAGGATGAGAAAGTTGTTGCTTTTCAAGACATCAACCCTTCTGCATTCAGGTTCCAATCTGTACTTCTTCACTTCATTTCAATTTTATCTTACAGTCACTTTTGTTGAAGGACATTTTCTATTGGGATTATTATTCAATGTGTTCCATCAAGTTCGTTGTTATATATCAATACTTAGGTGTTTATTTAATTATGTTAGATTTTGAAATATTCTATTCAATCGAATCGATTATGTTCGTTATATGAAAAAAATCCAGTATATGTATATGTATGCCATTTCAAATCGGATTGTTTCAAAGATTTTAGGGTTTTATTAATTAAATGTGAGGAAGCTTCCTCAGGATCGAAAAACATTTACAAAATGCGATTGGGATCGATTTAGAATATGGAACAAGAAGTAAAACAAATTGAGGATGAGTAGAGTATATTAATTTCTCAGATAAGCTAAACACAAGGCACAGAATAGACCTGATCTATTAGATGATAAACTTTACTCATCATCCGGGAATTTTTGGCCATATTGTGTGACCCTTTTCTTGGAAGTTATACCTTCCCTCTCCAAACAATCTATGGAAGAAACAAGATCAACAAGAAATTAATACTACCAATCAATACCTACGATCATGACATCAAAGTAAGATGGAAAATTATTTTCAAGAGAGGAAAATGAGAATGGGGCATGGGTCTTGTCAAATTATAACTTGAGGTTGCAAAAGAACATTAACGAACAGAGACAAGTGTTACCTCACAACAAAGAGAAACCCATATCTCATAACTCACTAAAAATGTCCGGACAAACTTTCAAGCTTAAATTGGAGAATCCTGGCTTGAAACCCCAACTAGAAATAAGAGAACTCCTTTTTAGAGAGTAGAAGAAATAAAGAGAATTAGCCACTTGAAAGAGATATTCTGAAACATGTCGAAAATGTGTGTATTTGAACAGATGAGTGACAAAAATCTTTGTCCACTAAATATGAGGGTTAAACTGAGTGTGCCATGAAATTGAATCATTTTATGCGTTTCATGTAAGATTTGAACTTGTACATTTGTTTCTATGAGGAATTACCAGGCTTTCACTATTGTTTGTGATTGTGGCCACTTTTGCTGCCCTGTTTTATACAAATGACATATTTAAACTCCAAGCATACCCTGATTGTCTCCATATATGTACATGTTGAATTGGATACTTTGATAGGCATTACTTGGTAATTCCTGTAGAGCACATTTCAACTGTCCGAGACCTCAAGAGGAGAACTGAAGACTTCTCTTTGGGTAAGGAAAATAGTAATAATGGCTATTAATACTAGTTCTGAACGCGAGTTGGAATCTTCGCTCTATTATTCTCCTTATTTTTTATTGGTGTCTAATTTTCGAACTTTCCTTCTTATCCAGTAAGTCACATGTTAAGTGTGGGGCAAACTCTACTGCACAGAGATGCACCTCAGTCCAATCAGTATAGGTACTGCTTCTCAAACATAAACATGTTTAATCTCACTTCTTTATACCTTTGAATATTTACTTCATGGTGTGCCGAATTAGATTGTTTAGAATTTGTTTTATTTACTCGGATTGCTTCAATAATTGGTTGCCCAAGATCTATGATATTAGTGATAGTTCATTGTTTGATGTGATTGTAGTTCTTGGGCCTCTTAAGTCTAGTTTATGTGTATGTTAAACCTTTACTAATACTTGATAAATTACATATCTGTAATAATAAAGAATGAATTTTGTTTTTGGGAAACAAAATTGATTGTTCTAACTACAGTTACTTGAATAATTTTTGAAAAATTATTTGTTAGTTATTGAAATAGAGATATAAATTGAGATTGAAAAATAATTGTATCATTTATCTTGCATTGCATGTAAATTTTACTGAGACGCAGTTTGTGTATGCAATCTTCTTCTGGTCTTTTTTTAGATTTGGCTTTCATCGACCTCCTTTCAACAGTGTTAACCATCTCCACCTTCACTGTTTGGCACTGCCATTTACACCCAGGTTAGTTATTTGGTGTGTGCTTGTTGCCCATATGCTTGAATTTTGAACTGGTATTAATTGTCTCATAGCTGAATCATCCCTTGGAAATTGCACAAATCCCTGCTTTAATTCTCGAGAACTTAAAACAGATGGAAACATGTAAAATACTTGCCTTTGGGACCGCTCGGTGGATTTATCGAAGCTGAGAAACTTTTGGAGAGGATAAAGCCATTGGCAGCTATCTCATCTTAAGCGTGATTTTATCCAATACTCGGTCGTTGGACTCTATTAGATATCATTTGTTGATTGTAACTTATATATAATCACTATGGTAATATATGCAAATGCTTTTGTTAAAGATCTCAGGCTTTCCTAATCCCTCTAAATAGGAATTCTAGTGTGTTTTGTTTATGCAATATATGAATTCCTTTTTGTTTTGCATGTCAATCATTTATATGGGGATAGCTGCTCAACTATGAATCTTCGTGACAATTTGCATAATTTTTTTGTTGGTACTCACACATACATGCCTCTATTGAGGCTCGAACATCTGACCTCTCTTTGGGAAGTAGGTGTCTAGTACCGCTAGGTCACTGACGCGTTGGTGACAATTTGCATAATCTACACTGTTAATATTCGTCTTCAGTACATGATCTTATTCTGCATTTCTTTGAGGATTGATCCACAATACACAACAGTTTAGAGTAACATATATATGATGATTCAAAATAGGCCCTATGAGGTTTAATATTAGTATTTATTCTTGTAAAACTACTTAATGAAGTTCTGATGAAAGCTTCTTCGCTTTGAAGCAATAATTCTTCTGCTTAAGCCTTTTAAGGTGCCCCATGGAAGTAGGATCTTTCGGTTTTGTGTTCCGTTACATACGAAAACTCCTCTCCTCTAGAGCAGAGTCAAGAGCTACCGGTTTTATGTAAAAAAAAGAAGAAGAAAATGATAATGATTTAACAACAAACTTTATATAAAAAAAATATATATGTTATAGGAAATAAGACTGCAATATTACTCTGAAGGTTTCATTTCAAATTGCTACATCTGCTGGAGTACATTTTATATTTAGTTGGCTTGTCAAGCATGTGGTTTGCCTTTTAGCATTACAATTTTGCTAAAAAGACTCAACTGCAAGCACTCAATAGGAAATTGAACCGCATAATTTCATCAGACGTCAAAAATGATTTCCCCAATGTACGTGACCACGCACTCTAATTAAATATAGAAGAGACAAAACTGATTGAATTTAAATACTACCCAGGTAAATTTTTTCGGATTTCAATTTTAAAGCACCAATTTTATTACCGAATCCAAGACAGGACACTTGGTGGAAGGTCCTTTACGGTGCGTTGCAGTGACTCCAGTGAGGATCGAACGACAAACAGCTTATGTGCCATTCTTGCTGCTTTGTACATTTATCATAATTAAACAGATTCTATTGAATAGCAAAGTCATTGTAGCACTGTAGTCTTACTGCTTTGTACTTTTATCATTTGCTTCGCACATTTATCATAATTAAACAGATTCTATTGAATAGCAGTGTCATTGTAGCACTGTAATTTAGGTGGTGGTTTGACATTCAAAAGGAATGGTGGGATCAACTGTTTTATATATTTGCTAGTGAAATGTTATTCGAGTGGTTGGGTTGCTCTTTATGTTCGAGAATTATTTAAAAAAATAAAATAAAATAAAATAAAAATAAAAATAAAAATAAAAACTGTTGGCATTGTGTAAATAACTAATATGTAGTGTAGAAAGTTGCATAAGCAAATATGTGGGCACTGCGAAGGATTTGTGTAACGAGACATGATATTTGAGCATGTATATGATGAATATGAAATATGTTACATAAATGTTGGTTGGACATGCATATGGATCTGATCATTCAAATTTAATACATATATAGTATTTTTTTGTTTTTCATTGCAAAGGCCAAGTCATCAATGGTGGTATAGAAACAAAAGTCAAGCCAGAAAAAGGCATACAAAATTTGAAGTAATACAAAAAAAAAAAAAAAAAAATTGTTGAACTGGTTCCAGATTTATTGAGAGATAGAGAGTCAAAGTTTTGCAACAGAACCCACTAAGGGAGAAACGCAGTAACAGGAGTGACTCAAAGGCCTGGCAATCATTAAGGCAACATCTCCAAAGTGACATCTACAAGGCATCACCAACTGGGGAAAGACTATTCAAAACCCGCACAAGATCAAATCAAGAAGAAAAGATCAAATTGAGTCGGGAAAAACAAAATCGTCTTAGATCAGGGATTTAACCAGAGAGAAAAAAACAAATCCACCCATACTAGCCTGAAACACACCAATCATGAGCACATCTAGCCAAAACTGAGAAGATCTACCCGAACAAAATTAATTAAAAGAGTTTATATTAGATGTACATGGTCTTACTTTCATACGAAACAATTATTTTCGCTTTCAAACCCTGACTTTAAAATTAGAATAAAAAAAAATTATCATATTATTATCTATAAAAATCTATTATTGTATACATTTTTGTTAAATATTATTTCAAAGCAATTGAATCATGATGCTAATACACTCAATATTATATAAATCGCCGGGACTATTTAAAAATACAAATATTTGAATCATGATGTTACTACACTCAATATTATAAAAAACGCCATTTAATCTTGAATAAAAGAGGACTACTTCAAAATACAAATATTTGTGTCCATGTGTTATCGGACAATAGCCATCGGATTCGCAATGAGGTATTAAATACTCCATTGTAAAACATTTTACGTAAAAAAATATAAAAGATAAAAGAGAAATTTCTCCATTCCTTATGTTGTGTTAGATAATACAAAATTAATTTAAACCTTGAATATAATCTTGAATTTCATTTAATACATGCTACAAAGTTAACATCAGGGCTGCATGATATATATAATTTTCATGTCTTCTTTTTAATTTAAATTCTTAAAATTATTTTAACAAAAAAGCTTAAGCACTCATGTATATATATATATCCATATTTTTTTTCTATCTGGATCCAATGCTGTAGTCGCACCCTAAGTTATATAAAGCCAAATGAGAGCTAATTTGAAAGTGAGAGTGAAAGAATTAAGTCATAAACAGTAAAAATTTGAACGAGATCGTACTCGCTCTGAACAAGAAAGAGACACTTATTAAAAAAGATTGTGTGATTTAGCTGCACCACCTGCTTAATCAATTTGGACATGAATAACGGACACTTTGTGTGATATTTGATAAAAAAATATATGATACTAATAATAATAAAAAAAACATACGAGTGTATACATCATATGTATTCATTTGTATAGATGATGATACTGGGCGACCGTAAACTGTTGAGAGTTTTTGGTGCTTGTTGAAAGCTAAGAGAACAAACGAAAAAACAATCGTGACAATGGACTGTCTACTTTTCGCGGTTCCTTGTTATTCAAACGATCCCAAAATTCGAATTCGTCGATGGACGCAAAGCATAGCATTCGATAATCGATACCCCAAACATTGCTTCCAGTTTCATCCTCATTCAACTACTTTTTCTCTCTCCAAATCTATCAGAAAGCATTAATGGGTACATACTTTTTCTCTGTCTGTGTTCAAAGAAATTCGCCTTTATTTCACTTCTTAGTATCTTTGATTCTTCGTACACTGAAAACAATTAGGTATTTCTATTATTGTATTTTGTTTCAAGCTTATTCGATTACTTAATTCTCGAATGGGTCACTTCTCTCTTTGCATTTAAACCCTTTTTCATATGCTGTCGTGCTGTTATTCGGTTTTTTCTGTAACCTATCTAATCAATGTTGGTTTGTTGGGTATCAAATGTTGATTGTTTTTGCCCATTTTGAATTGGGTGTTTGTTTTCCTCCGTAGTCTGTCCTCTTTGATTTTCACCCTTATCTCTGAATTTTGATTAATAATTCTATTGTCTTTCTGCCCTCAAATTCTAGTCTGTGTCTTGATTTCAAATGGGTTTGTGTTGATTATAGACTAGATTTATTTTTTCTCAAATCTGTTCCTATTGTCATTATATGTGAAAGGGTTTTGCACAATGCAATTGCTTTGTGTTACATTATTCTATTTTGTTACTGGTTTCACCAAATTCAGTTAATCTATATTTATATTTTCTTTACAAATTCTTCTATTGTTCTTGCTTGCACGCCAACTTGTTTGTGATTCTATACATTGAATTCGACTGAATAATCTGACGGAAGTCTTTAAAAATCTTGTTTATGGTCATTCCAAGGGTGTATAATTTCAAAGTGGGACATATACTATTGAATTCCTTAAGTAAAGGAGAGTTCATATGTTATTTTTCCTCACTTGATAATTTTGTTAAACACACATGCATAATTCAAAGGAGAAATTTACGGAAATAGATATATCAGAGGGTGCTGGTGGGAGCAAACAGTCTTCAAGCTTCGAGGAACCTCAGTCTACTAAAAAGAAGGATAAATCTATCCACCCACCCATTGAAAGCCATTGGCATTTACCTCTTCAAGAAGATTCCAATCGATTCTCCTGGTCAAATTTTAGGCTCATGTCAATCTTATCTTACCCATTCAAGTTTCGGGATTCAATGAAGAAAACCCGAAGGAGCAGAAGCTTGCAAGTAGTTCTTGAAGGAGCTCATGATCCAAAAGATGAACAAATTGTTGAGTCCTTCCGTGAATTGCTTTTTATTGAGCATCCACAGCCAATCAAGCAGAATGATTATCACACGCTCTTACGGTATATTTTTCTGCTATAACATCATGAAAACAGCCATTCATCTCCTTTCAAAATACAGCAAAGCAGTTTCTGTTAAGTTCATTAAGTTCTTTATACCAGCACTGTTAGTGTTCTATATCTTGAAGTGTAGATACGAAGTACTATTCTGCGTGTCTTGGTTTGCAAACATATTGTATGATGATGTTCTGATTTCAGATTTCTACGAATGAGGGATTTTGATTTAACAAATGCAAAAGAGATGTTTCTAAAGTATCTTAAGTGGCGAGAGGAGTTTGGCGTTGACGCAATTCCAAAGGTGAACTCATATTATCAACCCATGGTAGTTCGTCTTTGGAACTATTTTGATGCTTGTGCACAAAATGCACATTGTAGTTTCTGTCCTTTTGGTTCTTCTATGCAAACTCTATTGCCTGTTTGGATCTAGGATATTAAATTTAAACATGACTACAAATTGCTGTGGCAGGGAGAGACAAGGAGTAAAGGATCTTTTGTTTGTAAAGTGGTGATGTCAAAACTTGAATTATGCTTTTAGCTCTGTTTGGATGCATCATGATAATGAATAACAATTTATCAATGCATCCAGGCGATGCCTAAATGAATAAAACAAGTTAGTTTTCTTACCTTACTGCTCTGAAAACATTAGCGCAAATTAATGATACACAATTACATACTCTAAAACATATGAAATAAATAAATTCTTAATTATTAGAGCTCTTGTTGTATATATCTAATTTGTCGTATATATCTAATTACCAACTATAAGGAAACAAGAAAGAAAATATACTAAGGAATTAATAGTGAAAGTAGATTTTAAAATGTACTTTTAACATTCTTACAACTAAGGTTAATCTGTTAGAGAGGGTGTAATTTTAATATTTAAATCCTCTAACATGCCCTCTCACGCGTGACTTTCTTTTGGTCCAACAAGTGTTTTTCAATTTTAATTATCAGGTGATGGTGAGGTTTAAACTCAGGACCTTGCCTGCTTTGATACCATATTAATCACCATCTACTCTAAAAACTTAAGCTGTTAGAGTGGGTGTAACTTTAATATTTAAATTCTCTGACACAACATATTATTGAGGCAATGGGAAGAGAATATTCAACATGCATTGATGAAACATTATGACGGCAGATTGTAATCTAAGTGAAGTTATGAAACTAAATAGATACGAAAAGTAAAAAATAATTCATTAGCTGAACCAGATGGGTGGGAAAGGTCCCGTTGAATCGAGTTGATTAATTAATTAATTTTTTTTTTTGTTATTTATTTCTATATATATTCACTTATGCACCATTTATGTTATACGATATGTGTATACTTACTCTTTTATTGTTTCATTTAACTATATCTTGTACATGTTAATTAGATGCTTGATACTTGATGTAAATGTGTCCAACCTTAGAATTCTTCGTTTGAAAGGTTAAATAAATCAGATTAATTAATATGGACCATTTGACCATTTGACTCCTGTTTCATCTGTGTCCAGAGTTATTAATGAGTAAATCTACAATAATGCTTGTGACTTGGTCACACATATTGAAAACTTGTGGATCTGTTTTTCTGGATGATGTTTTATTTTTTCTTCCCTTTGCAAAATCTAGTGACTTTGCTGCTCTAATGCTTATTATTTGTTTATTTCCACCCAAATTGGTCTGTCCTAATTTATTTTGCTGTCTTGTTGGCGCTACTTCTGAATATTAATGAAATTCATTTGTTTGTAATATACTGCAGGAATTTAAGTTTGAAGAGTGGAGAGAGGTTAAGAAATGTTATCCTCATGGATTTCATGGAGTTGATAGATATGGTAGACCGCTATATATAGAAAGGATTGGTATGGTAGATCTTAATGCCTTCCTACAGATAACTACTATTGATAGATTCGTGAAGTATCACGTGTCTGAACAAGAGAAAACATTAAACTTGAGATACCCTGCATGTTCAATCACAGCCAAAAAGCATATAGCTTCCACCACGAGCATATTTGATGTGAAGGATGTGGTGAGCCTCTGCGTTTGTTTCTTTCCAACTCTTAGACTTATGTTGAAAATAAAACCATGATGTTTTTACTTATCATGTTATTTATGATCTTGCTTTAACAAAAGCAGTGGAGTATATTCAAGTTCATGTTTCTTTAGCCATCTCAAATGAACCGTATGCATGGAAATGGGGAGAAGGAAAATGTCCATGTGTGTCGGTCGCGTGATTGGGTATTATTTTTAGATGGGTTTGGATGAAATATGATTCTAATACTATTTGATTTGGAAAATCGGATTTCTCATAATCACAGTTCTTTTCTTTTTTTTTCCCCTGTAAATTTATAGATTAGGGGTTATTAATATTCTGTCATTGTTTGCTATCCAGGTTAGTCATTTTCTTGGTTATGGAATTTTTTTTAACTCTTTTAAATGCTCGGAATTAGTCAAGTATAAATTGTTAGACTATCAGTTGCTCCAAAAATTTAAGCTGTTAAGAAATGAGTCTAACGTGCACATGATTACGGAGAGACTAGAAAATCCCTCACCTGTGATCCCATGGCACGTAGACAGACAAAACAGAACAAAGTGCAAACTGGGACACCGAACGAGGAAATATATACACAAAAGGTGAGATTAGAACTCATTCAAAAGTTCTGGTAGCATGTTATACTATCAGTCACCCAAAAGAACTTGGTATTCTATACCTGTCTTTAACCAACTACTGCTTTGGTTTCTACCTCCAACTGGTAACTTCCATCATCACTAGCAAGGACAAAATTCAGGGATCTCAACATTCTATAACTTGTCTCTCTAATTGGTAGATATATCTATCCTCAAACAGAAATTATTTATGAGCAGATTTCAACATGTGAAGGAATGTTCAGCTACAACCTATACAAGAAGTTGCAACCGAACATTCCTTCACATGGAGACTCAAAAGATTGCTCCAATTTATTTTTTAGTGATCAATTAGTTATTGATTGCTTGATGGAAAGTTTTCAATTATAACCAATCTATCTTATTTGTGTAGGGACTTTCTAATTTCTCAAAGCCTGCAAGATATCTCTTTATGGAGATTCAAAAGATTGACAGCAATTATTACCCTGAGGTACGTGGAATGTCATTATTCATGCTTTTCCAATACTGTGGGTCCATCAAGAAATATAGATTGAGGAGAATGCTGTGAGCAAAGGTCTGAAAAAACCTTTGTTTAACACAGATGGAACTCCATGTAAAAGGGCATCAACATTAGTGATGTTCTAGTCATGTAAAACCAGAGTGAGTTTAATTGGTAGGTACCTTTATTTAGAAAATTAGGATGCATTTGCCTCGTAGGAAACTGATGACCAGTTACTCAACAAGTTCTGGAAATAAAAAATATGGTGTTGCTTGTGACAATATTAAGGCTCTTTTAGTACATTAGATACACAATCTTAGATCTTTAATAGTAAGATGTACTATTGAAGGATACGTGGAAAGTATAAAGAGATCATAGCTTCCAAGAAGCTTCCACGCCTTAAACTTACTCGTGAAAACAAACGAATATTGAAATGATATTTAAAAAAATGAATATAGGAAAA
Source organism: Cornus florida (assembly GCF_030987335.1). Classification (NCBI taxonomy): domain Eukaryota; kingdom Viridiplantae; phylum Streptophyta; class Magnoliopsida; order Cornales; family Cornaceae; genus Cornus; species Cornus florida. The sequence continues at coordinate 89,953,919 of NW_026775581.1, forward strand.
CTTCCTTATCAATTTGATTAGTAAAGGTATTCTCCTTATGATTGTTTAAGCTGGTTGCAAAGGCTCTTGACTTTCTATGTTAGAGTAATGTATTAAAATTTTGGCATTGATATATTTGTAGACTCTACATCGACTTTTTATTATTAATGCTGGATCTGGGTTTAGAGCCCTCTGGAAAGCAATCAGGGCTTTTCTTGATCAACGCACATTAACAAAGATCCAAGTAAGCATCTATTCTTGTTGTTTTCTTGTCAGCATCAGCTTTTTAATTTGAAATCTCAAGGCTACAATTCCAGGTGCTGGGAAGCAACTATCGAAGTAACCTGGTTGAAGTTATTGATCCAAGGTATCATTGACTACTTCATATCTATGTATATGTGTATAAATAAATGAATGCTACTCAAGATCCTTTTAATTTTTTCACTATGAGGTGATTGCGAGTAAATGTGCATGTACGTTTGGTTGTAATGATGTATGGATCTTTTTATGCATGTGGATGGCTCTATTGAGAATTTCGGACTACTAATTGTTCATTTGCACAGTAATTTGCCAAGCTTCCTGGGTGGAAATTGCACATGTTCTGACTATGGTGGTTGCTTATTGAGTGACAAAGGACCTTGGAATGATCCAGAAATTACGGATATGCTTGGGGTGAAATCTCAATGTCAATGCATCATGATTTTTTTTTTTTAACCATTCACCTGCGATTGATTGACTTCATTTCATATATGGTTGAGAAGGATATCATCTCTGTTTCTTTCAGGCATTGGGTGAAACTGAAGAAGAAAATTATAACGGAGAAGGGAATGGTTTGGATTCTAAAGGAGACTTGGATTATGAAACAGTAAGCAACCTTAGATCTTACAAGGAATCCTAGATTTCCTTTTTCGTGTCATTTCAGTTTACCCAAAAAGATGCCTTAAGGACTTAAAAATCTTCAATGCCGCAACCTTTCTGCACATAAATGTTTATCCTTTTGAAATTCTTATGATTTATTGACGGACATAAAGCTACCATATTGATAATCAGGGACTTAATTTCCACACATTTTTTTTTTTTTTTTTGGGGTCCCCCATGAGCATGCTACTATTGATGCTTTTGTAATCATCATCTGGAACTAATGTTATTTATTATTATTTTGTCTCAATAACTTGTAAGAGCATGCACCACGGTACCACCTAGTCTGCGGATGAAATTTCTGGACTTCAGAAAAATTAGAACCTCTGTCTAAGGGTTGTCATGAACAGAGTGTTTAGATTTTTTTGGCAGGTTGCATATTAACCTTGGATATTACTGAATAACCATGATTCCTCACAATAGTTAACCATCAATTATTTTGCTTCTAGAAACATTGTGTTTTCAAAATTCTTGAGGGAAACAATCTTTTGACATACCAGGCAAATGCCATGTACTTGTACCAACTTATAATTATAGGGTCCTGACTTTATTCCATGTAGGGAAGCCTCCGACTCAAGGATGGCTACGACATAACTGCAGAAAAAGATGATATCCGGCAATGTATGGAAACAAAAGATGATAAGACCGTGTCTCCAAAAATGCAGGCATTAGAAGCTGCACTTAAAGATGCCAAGAGAGTGAGTTCTGCTTAGAAATGTGCCTCTTATTTCTAGCAATCTAATTTCAATGGATTATATATTGATAAGTTTTGTGTCACAGAAAATCCAGGCATTGGAAGTTCTGCTTGAGGAAACCAGGGTGGTGAGTGTGAAAAATAGATTTGCTGCTTATTATTATTGGTCATCTATGTCAGATGACACTGTTCTAATTTCTTTATTTCCATTCAGGCCTTACAAGGAGTTGCACAGTATATAGAAGATCTGAAAAAATAAAGTTACTGGAGAGGAGAACGCCGACTGAATTACTAAATTGATGCTGCTTACTTAACCCTTTCTCTTTCATGTTTTTGAATATCGAAAATGTTGGGGTATTGACAATCAGTCAAGGAGCTGTTATTTTTATTTGAAAATGAAGAGAAGTTGAGTGCACTCTGAATTTTTTTGAGTATTTAAAGAGCCCATTATACTAAGTCAATAATGCAAATTTCTTGGGCAAGTTATTCAATAAGAATGCAAATTTCTACTTCCAGTGAGATAAAAAACCATTTTGGGTTTAAAAAGCACATTTTTTTTTTTTGAGTGCACTCTGAAGAGCATTGTTTTACAGACTCATGCTTTTCTTAATTCAGGATAATGATTGGTTTTCTTCTTTGTTTCTCTTCTGGTTCAACACGAGAGATTCTGGAAATGGATGAAATACAGGGAATTCTTGCTGCAGGGAAGTCAAAGTGTTTCTTCATTTGGGCCATTGTCCAAGAAATAGACTGGGTTTATCAGTCTTATTATGTCAATTTGGCTATCTACATTTGAAACCCCTGATACGAGTTTCGTGCAATGGTTTTACTTTTTATTTTATGTACTCGCATCCGACTTTTTGAAGCATATGATAAAATTAACTTTTTTTAATTTATGAAATAGTATCGAGTAACAATATGGTGTCTAAGACTTTTCGGATATGTCTGATTGTCCGACTCCAAATCATTTTTGACCTTTCCACAAATCATTTTTGACCTTTTCAGTCTTTTCCAGGACTCCAAATTATTTTTAATAAAATTATTACTGTATAATCAAGGGACGAACAACTGTATTATAAATCCAATTGGAACTTGATGTAGGCCCAAATAAAGTTAGGGAAGGCTTCAGCCTGAGCCAACCTTACCTTGCCAACCTAGTCCACTGATTTTTCGGACAGGCCTGTTTGATCGGATTGGGCCCACAAAGCCCACCCTACCGCCCCCGGTAAATCAGTTAGAATGACCACTGAACACCTCCTCCCCTCTCTCTCTTCTCCACACTTTCTCTCTCTCTCTAAACCCATCCAATCTATTCTCCCCCAACAAAACCCTAATTCACACCAGTAACAACCACAACCAGCCATCGATCTCTCAAAATGTCGATGTCGAAGGGATCGACAATGCTCCAGCTGAGTAACTAACTACAAGAAAGCACAAAGTAACCTTATAGCCCTAAATCATGAAACGGTCTCTGCTGCTGAAAAATGTCTGCAACTACACACGCAGTCTAATTTTCACTCCTCCTCCAACATTCAAACCAACCCCTGGTATCCATACACTACACTTTTCCCTCCCTTCTTCAGTTTCCCCAAAGATCAGGTTTTTCTCCTCCGAAAATGATTCGGACCCAAAACCTCCTCCTGAAACGAGCTTGGTGGAAAGCCAAAAGAAAGAAGTCCCTGGTGATGTTGGTGATGTCAGCAACAAAGGTACTCCAAGACAGAAATAATTAGAATTTTTAAAGTTTGAATCATATGTCATTTGATATTGAACATTCTATTGAGTTCAGAACATTGTTATTGGGCTTGAAGATTTTTTCTGTAATTAGTTTGATTATGAGGTTTTCAAATTTTGGCTTATTGTAAATTGTTATCTAATTGCTAAAGAAAGAATTAGTTGAATTTTCAATTTATAAGTTAAGTTATTTAGAAAAATATATGAATTATGATATATCTTATGGGTAAATTTCATCAAAATACAAAAGATGGTTCACCCATGGGTAGAAGTGTATATACAGAGTCACAGACATTTCTCAGCAGAGTGTGCGTGTCTCCTAGCTGAAAACTCTATAAAGAATCAATGAACAGAGAACACGCTGTTATTGAGAAAAAGTTGGAAGCTACAAGATGTATACGCAAAATACTTTAATACAATCTTATTATACAATCTCCAGGATATTATACAATCTTATTAGTGTTTCTAGGGGTATGTCCCTAGTGTTCTTCCTTCTCTAGTAGCGGGAAAGCTTTGAGGTTTTAATCCTCGTTTGTAATTGTATCTTAATTTTTTATCTATAAAATTTCCATCATTTAGGGAAAAAAAAAAAAAAAAAAAAAAACAATTGTATCATCAACAAATAGGAAATTAGAAGAGAGTGACATTTTTTGTTTGTAAAGATATTAAATTTGTTTAATTATTGAGTATTTTGGGTTGAACTATTTGCAGTTTAGTCTGTATACTGCAATACTGCTCGTAAACTGTCTGAAATTGTGAGATGCCGGTGTCCTATTTTAATTATTTGAACGTTAATTCATAATTTATTTGGTTGCAGAGCTGAAAACGATGGTAGAGAAGTACTTCGAAGGTGGTGACGAAGAGATGCTCCCATCAATCCTTGAAGCGGTTTTGAAGAGGAAGTTGTCTGGAAAGCACGAGGACACAGATGATGAGTTATTGGAAGAGCTTCAGATGAAGCCACTGGATGATGTTAAGAATGAAGAATTTGAATCGGATTTTGAGGAGGCACATGAGACCGATGAAGAGATTGAAAATTTGTATAATGCTAAGGAAATTGTGATGAAGAGAATGGCGGAGGATGAATACTTCAACATGGATGACAAGAAGTGGGACGAGATGATTAAGGAGGCAACTAACCATGGGTTTCTTAGGGATACAAGGGAGTGCGAGGAGGTTCTAGAGGACATGCTTAGCTGGGACAAGCTTCTCCCAGGTATACTTCTATATGCTGCTTGCAGTTACATATTTGTAATTTTAAACAATTCAATAAAAGAATGTAATGTAACTTAGTGTTGTCATCAACTGATTTATGGTATTGGTGTGGCATTAAGTATAGCCAATTGAATGATTTTATTCATCTGGTTACACATTCATATTTTAATTTCTTAAACAATTGGGTATTTCTCTTTGTTTTCTTTCATGGACTGGAATTTTGAAACATGGTTTTTTAGATTTTGTGGGTTTGCTTTAAAGTTTTTCTTTGAATCTTTGGTGTCTATATCTTTTTCTCTCTTGCATGATTTGTGCTATTCTTTTTGTTTGTTGCCTCCGCAATGGACTTTCTTTTCTAGTAGTGAAGTGCCTGCCACGTCATGTAACGTGTATCAGTGTTGCATATCTAATGTTAAATCATTTACTAATTATCTATTTATATTTGCAAATTTCTAGAGCAATGAAACTACTTAATAAGGTTCTATACAATTATTGCAAGAATCTTAGATTCTTAACGGGGAGTGAGAAAAGGATGTGCTTAAAGATTTAAGTGATGAAAACTTACATAAATATCAGGGTAACCCATCTTTATTAAAAAGTCTTTCCTATAAAAGACGCATCTTGCAAGTCCACAACAAATGATCTGTCCATAATTTCCAGTAAGCTTGCTTCCAATCCATTATCTCAGTTTTAGGTTTTCTACTTCCATCTATCAAGTTTACTCTATTACTTGCACCTTACACTGGTTACTATGCTTTGAGGAATCTAGATTAAACATGCTTGACAAGTTATTTTTTTCAATTTTCACTAGGCACCTTAATAAATGATCTTAACTAACTGAATGTTTTTGCCTGGACTCTACAGGACATTGAGCAATGTCACGAAATGAAAATTTAATTCTTTACTCATGTTATCAGCTTTATACAATTTCAATAGCTTGTTTTACTTTTCATACCATTTGTTAGTTTTCAAGATGATATACTAATCTATGTTGATATTCTGAAGAAAACTAAATGACTTTTTTTTCTTCTCATTGGTATAATTATCTACCTAACTTGAGGGCTTGCTGAGTTGAAAAATAAGTTTGGCCATACCCCCAAAACAATGAGAGACTGTTTAGTGTAAGTGCTGGTCTGATAATTAATTTAACCACACTAAGCTAACATATATTGCATGCTTTACTTTTCACGTCCTTATGGGACATTTATGGATTTGATATTTTATCAATGTCATCTACGACCAATTATGAACATTACTGCATCTTCTCCTCTAGACTTTCTGGTTCTTTAAGATAGGATCTGCTCATAATTATATATCAGCATTTTGCTCAGATGAACCGTAAATTGACGGGACTTCACTTCAGCCAAGTAATAAGGATTTTCTTGAAACATTTTCTATTTTTCTCTTCAAATTTTCTTTCATAGAAGAATACGAGCACATGGTACTTTTTGATACAAGCATTTTCATTATATTGACGTGATGCTCAGACCTATAAATCTTTGAAAACACTGAACTATGCACTCAAAATTTGATTAGCAAGTCTGTATCCAGGGACTGACACAAAAAGGTGCCCCCACTGGTTTTTTTCTAATTGCTATCATACCGCCCATATATTCTGTAAATTTTAAATATGCCCCCCACTAAAAATACAAAAAAATCCAACCATAAAAATATGCCACCTCTAAAAATAATTTTTGGCTCTAACTTAATCACTCTTTCTATTACTGTCATGTTAAGTTGTTTTATGCCATTATAGATATGAAAATGCAACAGCTAAATATACATTTTATTGAAACGAATATTGAGTTGTGGCTCTTGTATGATATGTTGGTGCCTGGATGATTCATTCTCTACTTCTGAGAAGTAAATACTAATTTTCTTGCTCAAATTTATCCAAAAAAAAAAAAAATCTTCCGTTGCTATCATGATCAGTTGATGATTTTACTGTGGATGAACATTCTAATAGCATGTTTGAAGGATTAAAAGGAATTGATAGTCTTACAAAAAAATAGTTGAAAAAAAAAAATACAAGGTGCATTTGTTACTTTTAGTTGCTTGTGACATTAAAATTATACTCAATAAAATTATCAATGAATGTTAAAATACTTTTATTTATATATTATGATCTTAAAAAAAAAAAATATCTTGTTTTTGTTTAAGGTCCCCCCCCCCCCCCCCCCTTCAGATAATTTTCTAGGTCCATCACCATCTGTATCAATCATGGGGTTTTCCTTTTCGCACTGTTTAAGCACGGAAATCATCTCTCTTGAGAATCTCTAGCATGAGACATGTAGGTAATTATTAATGAATATAAGAACTTTTCCACCACTGATAAACATTACACCCCAACTACATTGCATATTTGGAGATGGGCAGAAGTACAATTTGAGATCTTTTACGCAGTCCAATGCTACGAGGTGTCGGCTTTCCTATCTTCTTGTAGTTATAATTACTAATTTCTTTAGCTACATTGAATCATATCTTTGATACTTCTGCATAGTCAATTTGTAAGTATATGTATATTCTTTTGTTTTGTCTTGATGGGAGTAATTAAGTGGGTTGGGATTGATAGAGATATTTTTAATATGATGTAGTGTAGTGTCATTAAGTTTTGTGTTGATCTTCTGCAAATACAATTATACCGGCTGTTTCAATGTTTATGACATCATAGTGGTGCATATATTTTTCCCTCTTTTCATGTGTTGATTTTTCTTTGAATGGAATGTTTTCAGATGACATTAAGCAGAAGGTGGAGAAGAAGTTCAATGAAATAGGTGATATGGTTGAAAGAGGGGAGCTTGAACCTGAGGACGGTTATGCACTCTTCAAGGAGTTTGAGGATAACATGGTCATTGAATGTGCTAAGTTGATGGAGGCTGATGGGCCCCCGCAGTTTGAGAATGCTGTGCCTGACAAGAAGAAGGACGTGGATGACCCACCAGGTGAGGGGCCAATTCTTAGGTGGCAAACACGGGTGGTCTTTGCCCCTGGTGGTGATGCATGGCACCCAAAAAATAGAAAAGTTAAATTGGCTGTTACTGTGAAAGAGCTTGGGCTTTCTAAACATCAATTTCGCCGTATGAGAGAATTGGTTGGAAAGCGGTACTATCCAGGGAAAGATGAGCTTACAATCACCAGCGAGAGGTAAGCTCAAAATATGATTATATATATATATATTTTCTAATATACAAAAATGACTAATAGCTAATAATCTTTCTTGAATTTTATTGTTGTCCTGACAAACCTGTAGTTACGGTGCTTTATGAGATTCAGATACACCTAGCTGAATCTTCTTTGAGCTCAAAATTTGGTAATTTGTCTGAGATTCAGTATTTTGTGAATTGGATTATCATTCATCTTTGTAAAAGTTTGTTAGATCTTGTTGCCCAGTTATCTAATTATTGGTTCACTCACATCTCTTAGAAATTCATAATTATGGCAAATGAATAGCTAAAAAGTGAACTAGAAAATGGAAGAAACATCTTGACAAAGTACGAGAAGAATATGAAGAAGATGGAATTTTCTGGGAAAAAAAAATGTAGTTGATGGACAAAAGGAAAAGAGAGGAGGAGCATGGATGGTTAAGTCATGAATTTTTTAAGTAGTTCACTGCCTTTTATTCCCACTTTTACTGTGTCTTGTTGACTCCATGCAATGGGCATGATTATGTATTATAAAATATTCCTACTTCAATTCTTGCGAGTAACGGGTCATCTTTTCTATAATGATAATAGAGCTCACCCTACTTCCTCTTTCTATCAACTACAAATTTGAACTCTGCATCCGCTACAATCATGTGCTCATAAAATGTATTGTTTGATTATTTGTACCTTTTAGGTTTGAACATCGGGAGGAGAATAGGAAAGATTGTCTTAGGACTCTATTTTCTGTGATCGAGGAATCTGGAAAAGCAAATAAGCTGGTAGAGACGGCTCGAGCTTCATATGTGAAGGAGAGACTCAGAGCCAATCCAGAATTCATGGAAAGGTTGCGTAACAAGACGATGAGAATGAAAAAATCTAATACTTCGCCTGTGTGAGGCAACAGTTTGCAGTTGCAGAGTTTGGGGGGAAAGAAGAAACAGAAAATTCCAGAGTAGGACAGCTTGTGATGATTCTAGTTTTAAATGGTCACCTCAGTTTCCAGAACCGATGCTACTCTCACATGTTTTGGGCTAAAAAATAATTCTTTTTTCTTTTTCTTTGTGAGCATAGAAATATTTTTCTGTTTTTAGTTACTGTAACAAACATTATGTGGTTTTAGAACTCCAGTAACTCCTATCTTCCCCTTCTAGCATCCTGCAATGGGGGGAGACTTGAACCCTTGATATTTTCTTTTGAAAGGAGAGGAGATGCCACTAGATTGTAAGAGGGAAGAGGTATACTACTCATCTTAATCTCTAGATTTGGATGAAGTTTCCTATTACATAATTGTGTTAGAACAACAAAATTCCATTTTGTCAATTGACCTCCAAAAAAGGTTTGAAAATGGTTATCTTCTTGCATTTTCTTAGTCCTATTTACAACTATTTTTTAGTGTTTAATGTTTGGGAGATAAAATAAATCTCAAGCAGATTTATGTAAATCTGAGTGTGAAACTGTGAATCCATATTTTAGTGTTAGCCTGTTAGGATTCATTTTTGATCCAAATTTGAATCGGGTCCTATGGGTATGATCCGATCCTCATAACATAAAATATGCTTGATTCATATTGGATTTCTAGTTGAGATTCATTTGTTTAATGCTTTGCTATTGCTCAGATGTGGATCTAACTTCGCTCATTTCGAAAATTTTATATTCATTATAACTTGCGTCCTTTACTGTACACTCACCGTCGATGGGCCAATAAAAAATGGACATATATTTTTTTAATTATCAAATCAGATAGGATTGATTATTAAATCTGAGACGGTAAAGTACATACTCACTTATCTAAGAGGTGGGTATTCATTTATTATTGGTCTGCATTAACCGTAGTGAGACCTAATTATTGCCCTTTCTTATAAGGACAAGGCTTGCTTACTCACTTGTGAGTAGGTAGGTCATACTTACTCAATGTTGATGTGGTTTAATCTCAAAGGAAAATGATATTATTGACTACTTTAATAATCCGACTTAAACCCAATATAAATAAAATATGACGTTGTTATTCTAAAATTTCAACTTAAATAGGCATTGTTACTAATCTCATTTATTTTCATAAAAAATGTCGCCTTTCCTTTTTTATTTTTCAGTTTTTCATGGCCCATTTCTTTATTTTTTTAGTTTTCCATTTATGATTGTATCATTTTTATTTATTTATTTTTTTCACAACAAGTTTCATGATACTCAAATAAAATAATTTGATTTGTATAAAATGTACAACCAAAATTACAATATATTTACAATTTTTCAATACTTCGCAAAAAAATTTAAATTCCTCTCCTTCTTTTTGTATTCGGGAGTCAGATAGATCATTAGTCTTGATCATTAAAATAATTAACAAATACTTATCAAAGTAATTGATATATATTAATGATTAAAGACACAATGTTTTATATATAACCAGGGAAACACAATCTAATTATATGTATAGGAGATGTCTGAAGTATCTCACGAGTTCTTACAAAGATGTAATATGATGTGTGTGTGTATATATATATATATATATAATAAATACAATTTGATATATATGGTGATTGACACTTTAATTGTCTAATACAGATACTAGATTAAGATTAAGATGAAACCTAAAAAATGGACTACAACTTTATAAATAGTTAATTACCTTATCTTTTAATATGAGTCCCTTTATATTTGACACATAAATAGCGACATAGATTCGGTGGAGTAGTAGATTTTTATTTCTCGGGCTAGATAGCAAGACTTTATCTCAAATGTATAAATAGTTTGTAATTACAAAATCAAGAATGTATAAATAATCTGTAATTATAAAATCAAGAAAGTGATAAATAAGGACTAATAATTTTTTTTGGAATAAATCCAGTCAACCTTTCCTCTAATTTCCTTATTTATCATTTTTTTTTTTTTAAATTTTATAATTGCAGATTATTTGTGATTTGTGATTAGACACCATTAGTAATGAGTGGGAATGACCTACTCACTTGTGAAGTCTTACCCTCATTCTATCAAAGGGCTTTCCTCTTTATAACAATCATATTTTATCCTCACTCTATTGTAGCAATTACCTCTTTATAGCTATCAAAAAGTGTTGTCATTGAAATGCTTATGTAAATTGGATCCTTCCATGCTATTTAATGTAATTTAAATAGCATGGAAATTGACTTATGTCATAAAATTTTCCATAAATTTATTATTGGAATTTTTATGTTGATTTCACAATAATTAATTAACAAAGTTACTGACTGCGTAATCTTGTTTTGCATCTTAATAACAAAGCTTTGTTAGAGTTTGGAACATACAGTGTAAGGATAATAAGACTATACAATAATACAAATTAGAAATTTTCAGAATTCACAATATGAAACATTTTCATTATGTACAACAATTTTATTGCTTTTGTTTAAACATTAAAGAACAGTAGTGAAGGTGGCACCAGAAATTGTGCATATTTAATTTACATGTCTTTCTTTTCTTTCAACGGTCCTTTTGGAATTTTCCCTAGAAAGTTTGAATCAAAGTTCTTGTACATCTTCCTCATCCTTCTGTTGACTCTACCAGCAAAATAGTCAACTTCTTCCTCGTATCGCTCGTACAGAAATGGCAATGTCTCCAAAGACAGAAGACCTTGATATATATATATATATATATAAAGCTTAATTAGTTCAAAGCTTGTGAAGTCTGGTGAATTGAACAGAGTATGCATGGTGAATTCTTACCAAAGAACAGAAGATTCAAGCAGCTGAAATAGTATCCTATCACTGACAGTATCCAAAGAGAAACAATAGCCTGCTAAAATATCAATAATACAGAGGAATTAAAACTCATTTGTGGGATTCAGATTTAAGGTTGGTTCAATTGAGTAAGTAGTGTAACTCTGTAAGAATAAGTGATTTATATATATATATATATATATATATATATATATGTTTATATACCAAAAAGAAGAGTTTTGGATCATTTCCACATGCAACATAGAGGAAACTTGATAAGAAGTGATTGAATTTTGCATGTAAGGTTGAAGAAACATCTCTGAAGGTGGATTCTTTCGAGATCATTTCAGGGATCCTTGGAGTAGTAGTCCTGAAGGTGAACAATATATCATTAATTGTACTTTATAAAAATAAAAATAAATGATGTATTAATTGTAAATATATGCATATATAATTGTGAGCAAAAGAAGAAGATGTGCATGGCTCCGTTTATTTGTGAGGATTACGGAAAACCTAGCAAATATATCATAATTAAGCATGAGTAACTTGAAAGTATCTGAATATTACCAATTGAAGGTATCTGCGCTTTTGAACCAAATGAAGATGACGAGCATTGAAGTAATGAAAAATTGAGAGAGAAGAGTCACCAAATTATATTCCACCACCTCAAAAAGAAACCATATCACTGCAATCCCAACCAGAAGCGTTGCCGATACCTTCTTGTTCCTCCATAACAACACATCCGCAACTGCAAATCAATTACATTTATATATACAACTTATCAGGAGCGATATATCTCATCTTCAAAGATAAGGTTGAGTGTTCGAACCCTGCTAAATGCAACATTGTAATTGGTACGTTCACATTTACTTGAACTTTCCCAAACAATAAGGCACTTGTATTTTTTATTTCATTAGCTCATATAGTAAGTGAAAAAAATATAGCTTAAAAGAACAAAACATGCATATATATATAGTACCTTGTCCTCCTCCAAGAAGAGCATGTATTGGCCTCTGTCGACCAAATAGCTTTGACATTGGTGTGTTATCATCGTCGGAATCTGACAGCAAATTGGGCATGGCTGTACGTCTTGATCGATTACAAGTTTGATATGTTTCATCCTGATATTTGTGATGGAAAGAGAGATATATAATGCATGAGAGTGGGTTCTAAGCTTGGCATCTAAGGAAGTTTGGATAAGAAAAGAAAGGGATGGCTTGGGAATGCCTTTTTGTGGTTGCTTTGTATGCCCGCTATGTAATGTACTACAACATTAAAGAATCAATACAGTTTATAGTTGTAGATGTTATGCTGACAAAATTACTACTGTTTTTTTATTCCAGAGGACAGCTAGTAAAAAGACTGTCATGCCACAGTGCATCAAAAATCTACTAGTCTCATACGGATTAAGGATCAAATCTCTCATAAAATCTTGTTAAGTCCGGAATTATACTTTGCCACTAATGTGATACAAGAATAGAATAATATATCTTTCATTTAGAATTTTAAACATAAGAGCACCAAAGTTAAGATTTTTAGTAGTAAATTACATTGACCTCTCTGGAGGTTTGTAAAAATTACACACCTTAGATTATTTCAGTGTTTATTACATTGACATGCATTTCCTAAACTTGTTCCTGCTCTCTAAAGACTGGAAAGTGGCTTTGTAACGACCCTAACTGATGCCAAAATTTTAAAAATAATTCGGCATGACCTTCGCTAAAAATCGTCCTACAACAACCTGTTTAAAAATATTTTTAACTTGTCCCAACACAATAAACATCTAATACATTTCATGGTGGTATAACCACATACTATATCATCCAGGTATCATAATTACAGTCCCAAAATACATGATTTATATCAAATGTCCATATTTTACAACGTTTAGACAGTTCATACAAAAGTTACAGCCCATAGGTATAATTAAAATATTAAAAGTCCATGAGTCGTCGTACAAAATACATTATGCTTAGTCTTACAAAATAGTGAGGCCCAAGTACAAAAACAACAAAAGAAGCTCCTAATCCATATTAAGTCGGTGGTAGAATGTCATCCACCACTTCTTTTCCGTTTCTTGAAAAAAATATTAAATAAAAGGGGTAAGCGAATTGCTCAGTAGGTGGTGCCTAAGACACACCTCTTGTGTCCCTGTGAATCCAAACAAAGAATAGGGCAATAGGAATTTGGGGTCATGCAAAGCCGGGAAAACACAATATCAATTCTAAGTTCAAAACAAATAAATTTCGTGCCATGAATGCAATGTTATGCATGTCACTCCCCATTTTCAGAAAACATCATCTTTTCACAAATTGTTAATATAACCCGCTCTTTGGTGACTCCGCAGCGACACGAGAGAAGGATTGGCTACTGTCCCTGACCTTTGGTACCTCCGCAGCGTCATTTGGGGTCTAGATAGCTCAACCACGCTAGGACAATCTCCTTAGTTCCCTCTAGGCTATATTAACACACTAGCCCTTTGGTGATTCCGCGGCGACCGGGTTTTTCTCAAAAACCGTTTCATCAAATTCTCCCCAAAAATTCCCTTTTTCATTCTTATCAAAACATTGTACCCTTTTTCTTTATGCTCAATGCTATGGATGTATGTCACATACTTTTACTATTTCAAAAAAAATTAGAGAAAAATTCTACTACACAATTTAGCATGCATCCATATAATAAACACTTAGGCATGACAATTAACATATTAAACATACTTTACAATAATTTTAGGAGAATTTTCATAAACTTTCATGAATAATTTCTAGCAATTTATCAACACAATAATATAGAGAATCCCATAATCAAGTATAATTTTCATACAATTCAACAATTTCACATACTCATATGCTATATATACAAAATCAAGTCATTTAAAAGGCAAATAAATCAAATTGATCATGCTTGACAACAATTATGGTAGAATGACTCACAAAAGCACAAGATAGTGTGAATTAGATACCCCTACCTCTATTACATGCAAAACCCCCAATTTGCACCACAAACCCTCAAAATGGGTCAAGATTTTCGGACTCCTTAGGTTGCTCAAAACTGAAATTGCTGGTACACACGTATAGAGCTCGCCATGTACATGCTCTCCGTTTTGCCACAAACGGCACTCAAAATTACCAAGGGATGAAAGAGAAATCAAGATTTGAAGTTGTAAAAGAAAAAAGAAAATACAGAGAAACAGAGAGGCTGTGAGAGAGAAGAAAGTAGAGAACAAGAAAAAAGAAAAAAACGTGGTCTTATGACCATTTAAAACAATTGTGGGCCCCACCAATTTTTATTTTATTTTCTCATTTTCTTTTGCCTTTAAATTCACTCCACATACACACAATTACATATATGTATATGCATAATACAGGCATTACATTTTCCCCAACTTTAAAAGATTTTGTCCCCGAAATCAAGACATACCTGAGGAAGAAAACAAAGCTGGGTACTTGGAGCAAACCTCCTGTTCGAGCTCCCAAGTAGCCTCCTCGACTCCGTGGTGTCTCCAAAGAACTTTCACCATGGGTATCGTCTTGTTCCTCAGCACCTTCTGTTGTGTGTCAAGGATCTGAATTGGTCCCTCTTCGTAGGAAACATCCTCATTAATGTCCACATCAACCCAACTCAAAATGTGAGATGGATCCGGCTCGTACTTCCGTAACATCGACACATGAAAAACATTGTGAACTCTGTCCATCTGTGGTGGTAAAGCAAGTCTGTAGGCAACCTCTCCTACACAGTCCAAAATCTCAAACGGTCCAATGAATCGTGGCGATAACTTGCCACTCTTCCCGAATCTCATCAACCCCTTCCGCGGAGAAACCCGTAGAAAAACATGGTCTCCCACCTCAAAAGATAGAGGTCGTCTCCCCCTATCTGCATAGCTCTTCTGTCGACTCTGTGCTGTAAGTAGCCTTTGTCTGATCAGCTTAATCTTCTTAGTAGTCTCAAGTATAATGTCGGGTCCTAAGGCGGCTGTCTCGCCCACCTCAATCCAACAAACAAGAGACCTACAAGGTCTACCATACAACGCCTCAAATGGAGCCATCTGGATACTCGCCTGATAACTGTTGTTGTAGGCAAATTCAATGAGTGGAAGGTGATCCTCCCAACTGCCTCCCAAATCAAGTACACATGCCCGTAGCATATCCTCTAAAATCTGGATGGTACGCTCCGACTGGCCGTCTGTCTGTGGATGGAATGTCATACTAAGATGCAACGTTGAACCAAACGCTGCTTAAAGTCCTTTCCAGAACTTCGAAGTGAACTTGGCATCCCTATTTGAGACAATAGTTACTGGAACTCCATGCAACCTTAGAATCTCCTTCACATAAAGCACACCAAGCTTCTCTGCATCATCTGTTGCCTTAATAGGCAAAAAATGAGCCGTCTTGGTCAATCTGTCAATGATGACCCATACGGCTTCATTGCCCCTCCGTGACCTTGGAAGACCTGTCACAAAATCCATGGCAATATGTTCCTATTTCCACTGTGCTACAGGTAATAGTTGTAACAAACCAGTTGGTCTCTGATGCTCGGCCTTCACCTGCTGACAGGTAAGGCACTTAGCCACAAATTGAGCAACATCTTTCTTCATCCCGTTCCACCAATACTGACGTCTCAAATTGTGATACATCTTAGTACCACCTTGATGAACTGCAAAGCGGGAAGTGTGAAACTCCTATAAGACGTCTTCACGACAAACTGTGGGAACCACCAGGAAACCCTTGAACCGTAGACCCCCATCTGCATGCAAGGCCCAATCTTTCACTGTTTCACCACTAGAGATCAAAGCGTGAATGACATCTAAATTTGGGTCTTGTCTCTGTGACTCAATCACTCTTTCAACAAGAGTAGGCTGAGCCACAAGACTAAACAAGAATACCGACTTGTTGTCAACATCATCATCAAAACAATACAATCCCATCTCTGCCAAATCCTTAAGCATCTTCCACTTTCGAATAGCCAAACAGGCCAGAGTCCCACGAGATTTCCGGCTTAAGGCATCTGCTACACATTTGCCTTGCCCGGATGGTACTGCAAGTCAAAATTGTAGTCCTCCAAGAACTCAACCCATCTTCTCTGTCTGTTGTTCAAATCCTTTTGGGAGAAAATGTATTTGAGACTTTTATGATCCGAGTACACCTCGAATCTCTCACCATACAAGTAATGTCTCAAACACTTCAAAGCAAATACGACTGCCGCTAACTCCAAATCATGAGTAGGATAGTTAAGCTCGTAAGTCTTCAACTGTCGGACCCATAAGCCACTACTCTACCATCTTGCATCAACACACATCCCAAACCATCATGTGAAGCATCACAATAAATCACATAACCCAAGCCACGCTCAGGTATCACCAACACTGGAGCTGTAGTCAACTTTGTCTTCAACTCCTGAAAAGATAACTCATAGGCTTCATTCCACGTAAACTTGATCCCTTTCCAGGTCAAACGGGTCATAGGAGCTGCCAAACAGGAGAAATCCTTCACAAATCTCCGATAATAACCCACTAGGCCAAGGAAACTTCGAATCTCAAAAACATTCTTGGGTTGCTCCCAATTTAAAACTGCTTCAAGCTTTGATGAATCTACTGACACTCCACCTTCTGAAACAATATGCCTCAAAAATTTCACCTCCTGTAGCCAAAACTTACATTTCTCATATTTGGCATACAATCGGTGCTCCCACAAAATCTGTAAAATAATACTCAAATGGACCTCATGCTCCTCCCGAGATCGTGAATACATGAGAATGTCATCCGCGAAAACTACCACAAACTGGTCCAAGTAATCGTGAAAGACGCGGTTCATCAAGTCCATGAATGCCGCTGGCGCATTAGTCAAGCCAAAAGGATAACAAGAAACTCATAGTGTCCATATCGTGTACGGAATGCTGTCTTTGGGATATCCTCATCCCTGACCCGTAACTGATAATAGCCTGACCTCAAGTTAATCTTCGAAAAATAACTGGCTCCTCTCAACTGATCAAACAAATCATCTATCCTTGGCAAGGGATACTTGTTCTTGATGGTGGCATGATTCAACTTCCGGTAAACAATGCACAACCTTAAGGAACCATTTTTTTTCTTAGCGAATAAGACCGGTGCGCCCCATGGCGACACACTCGGTCGGATGAAATCTTTCATCTTAAAATCATCAAGCTGCCTTTTTAATTCTTCCAATTCAACTGGTGCCATACGATACGGTGCCATAGAAATCGACGCGCATCAAATCAATAGAGAACTCCACTTCTCAGTGTGGAGGCAACTCTGTCAAATCTTCCGAAAACACGTCCAGAAAATCACGAACAACCGCAGGATAATCCTCTTTCCCAACATCATCTTCTTCGGCTATAAGGCCAGCCAAGAAGTAATCACCACGACTCCGTCTACGAACTCCATAAAATGAAGAAATGTGGGAATCACTCCGATCTCCCATGAAAAAGAAACAGTTTCCCTTGGGAGTGCAAACTGTAACCCTTCCTCTGTAACAGTCGATCGTAGCGTGAAATAAAGCTAACCAATCCATCCCGAGAATGACATCAAAGCTAGTCATCTCCAGGAGGATAAGGTCAAACACAAAAGTCCGCCTAGCTATCACAATAGAACAATCCCGCACAACTCGGCTCAATGACACTGAAACCCCAACTGGCGTATCAACACACAACGCCCGATTCATGAAACTGATCTCTAACCCCGATGCAGGTACAAATGATGATGAAATGAAAGAATGAGATGCACTAGAATCAAACAAAGCACGGGCCCAAGAATCAAACACTGGAAATATACCTCGGAGAACTGAAGATCCAGGAGATGCATCAGTCGGTGCAAGTGCAAAGACACGTCCCCGCGGTGCCTGTGCCTGTGAACTACTAATCTGAACACCAGACTGCTGTGCCGACACAGTAGGAGTATCCCTCCTAACTGGTCGTGAACCCTGAGAAGACATGGCAGGCTGTGGTAGTGGCGATGGTCTGAAACCTGACTGACCTGTAGCCGACTGTGATGGCCTCTGCCATGACCCTCTGCCACTAGTGATGCCTATTCCCTGACTTGGATAGTCTCGAATCAAGTGGCCCTGCTGGCCATACCCATAACAAACCCTCGGAGCTGAAGAAATTGAAGACGATCTCATGGGACAATTGGACTTGTAATGTCAAGGCTGTTGGCACTGAAAGCAAATAACTGCACTCCTATCAGATCCAGCCGGCATAGGAGTGGTAGGAGCGGGTCGTGCAGACTGCTGCCCCTGAAACTGAAATGAACCACCCCTGTTCCTTTTCCTTGAAGGTCTCTCTACAGATGGTCCTACATTCCTCTTTTGTCTCCACTGTTCCCTTCTTGCTTCTTTATCTTTGGCCTCCACTTCTAACATTAATGCCCTTTCCACTGCCTCATAATAAACCTTGATGCCCTGTGCTATTAACAACGGCCTCATCTTGTAGTCAAGTCCGGAGATAAACTTCCGAACCTTATCAACTTCATTACTCACCATCTCTGGAGCAAAGCGGGAAAGAGATGTGAACTTGTTCTCGTATTCTGTCACTGACATATTGCCTTGGATAAGGCCAATAAACTGATTCTTTAACTCCTACCTATTGGAGGCAGGGAAATACTTCTCATAGAACAGCTCCTTGAATTTATCCCAACTCATCTCTTCAATTTTATATTGATTTGTGATTGATTTCCACCAAAACTTGGCATCCTTTGTGAACTTTTAAGTGGCTAGGATAATTTTCAAGTGATCCTCCGTCACATCCATAGAAGTCAATTGAGTTTCAACTTGCTCCATGTAGTCATCCGCTACCATAGGATCTGCACCACCTTCAAACATTACCGGCATCAACTGAGAAAACCCTTTAATAATCTTGAGACGCTTCTGAGCCGACGTCTCCTCAACTTGAACTGTAAGTTGTGGTCCCAACTGCGACTGAGTCGCAATCGTTGCCCTCATGGCACTTTGCAACAAACGATTCAACTCTAGTGCCACAGAACCTTCACCCACTTCTACGGGTGCTTTAACATTATCCCTCCTTGTGGGGACAGCTCTTGGGGGAATCAAGTCCCTAAGAAGTGTGTCCTCATCAACTGACTCTGCCGGATTGGAGCTCGAGCTCTCGCCAACATCACTCCTTGTTGGCCTAGGGCTAACTTCCCTGGGTTCCTCACGCCGTGATATCGTTGTATAAAACAAATAAAACAATTCAATAACGATAACACTAAGGTTTAACCGTGAACAACTCAACATAAAAAGGATGCTATACTAACACTTAGCATGCAAGACTAGGCAATGGACACATTAATATAAGCATATAAGCACGTAAGTATGTAAACAAGTAAACAGTTAAGCATGCTTCTGCACATAGCAAAACACTTTAACAATTAATCACATAAACTATGTGAATGACTTCCCATGCAACCCCTATGTAGGCCTCTACTCGTCGTCCTAATGGTTTTTAAATTGAAGCTCTGATACCAATTTTGTAATGACCCTAATTGATGCCAAAATTTTAAAAAACAATTCGGCATGACCTCCGCTAAAAATCGTCCTACAACAACCTGTTTAAAAATATTTTTAACATGTCCCAACACAATAAACATCTAATACATTCCATGGTAGTACAACCACATACTATATCATCCAGGTATCATAATTACAATCCTAAAATACAGGATTTATATCAAATGTCCATGTTTTACAACGTTTAGACAGCTCATACAAAAGTTACAGCCCATAGGTATAATTAAAATATTAAAAGTCCATGAGTCGTCGTACAAAATACATTATGCTTAGTCTTACAAAATAGTGAGACCCAAGTACAAAAATAACAAAAGAAACTCCTAATCCATATTAAGTCAGTGGTAGAATGTCATCCGCCACTTCTTTCCCATTTCCTGAAAAAAATGTTAAATAAAAGGGGTGAACAAAATTGCTCAGTAGGTGGTGCCTAAGACACACCTCTTGTGTCCTCGTGAATCCAACAAGGAATAGGGCAATAGGAATTTGGGGTCATGCAAAGCCGGGAAAACACAATATCAATTCTAAGTTCAAAACAAATAAATTTTGTGCCATGAATGCAATGTTATGCATGTCAGTCCCCATTTTCAGAAAACATCATCACTTCATAAACTGTTAATATAAGCCGCCCTTTGGTGATTCTGCAGTGACACGAGAGAAGGATTGGCTACTGTCCCTGACCTTTGGTACCTCCGCAACGTCATTTGGGGTCTAGATAGCTCAACCACGCTAAGACAATCTCCCAAATTCCCCCCAGGCTATATTAACACACCGGCCATTTGGTGACTCCGCGGTGACCGGATTTTTCTCAAAAACTGTTTCATCAAACTCTCTCCAAAAATTCCCTTTTTCATTCTTATCAAAACATTGTACCCTTTTTCTTTCATGCTCAATGCTATGGATGTATGTCACATGCTTTTACTATTTCAAAAAAAATTAAAGAAAAATTTCTACTACACAATTTAGCATGCATCCATATAATAAACACTTAGGCATGACAATTAACATATTAAGCATACTTTACAATAATTTTAGGAGAATTTTCATAAACTTTCATGAATAATTTCTAACAATTTATCAACACAATAATATAGAGAATCCTATAATCAAGTATAATTTTCATACAATTCAACAATTTCACATACTCACATGCTATATATACAAAATCAAGTCATTTAAAAGGCAAACAAAT
This sequence comes from Cornus florida, assembly GCF_030987335.1. Lineage (NCBI taxonomy): Eukaryota > Viridiplantae > Streptophyta > Magnoliopsida > Cornales > Cornaceae > Cornus > Cornus florida. Next base: position 89,974,999 of record NW_026775581.1, read on the forward strand.
CAAATTGATCATGCTTGACAACAATTATGGTAGAATGACTCACAAAAGAGCAAGATAGTGTGAATTAGAGACCCCTACCTTTATTACATGCAAAACCCCCAATTTGCACCACAAACCCTCAAAATGGGTCAAGATTTTCGAACTCCCTAAGTTGCTCAACACTGAAATTGCTGGTACACATGTGTAGAGCTCACTATACACATGCTCTCCATTTTGCCGCAAACGGCACTCAAAATTACCAAGGGATGAAAGAGAAATCAAGATTTGAAGTTGTAAAAAAAAAAAAAAAAAATACAGAGAACAGAGAGGCTGCGAGAGAGAAGAAAGCAGAGAACAAGAAAAAAGAAAAAAAAACGTGGTCTTATGACCACTTAAAACAATTGTGGGCCCCACCAATTTTTATTTTATTTTCTCTTTTTCTTTTGCTTTTAAATTCACTCCACACACACACAATTACATATATGTATATGCATAACACAGGCATTACAGGCTTTGAATGTGAAAACTCAATAATATTTTTATAAACTTTAAGAAATCTCAATATAAATTATCTTTATTTTTTTGACAATACTTAGAGCATCTCCAATCATTGTATATATATTTTTGTGTTAATATAATGTGTCATAATAGATTTATACAAAAATTTTGGATTATTTATTTTTAACTCCAGCGATTGTTTTACCTTTTGTGTAAAAATATTTTCCACAATAATTACTAACAAGTGTCATGCCTTGTAAGGTTTATGAATTTATATATATATATAGATATAATGTAAATAAAAAAAATAAATAAATGGGTTTAATGTTTAGTGGTTTAGTGGTGGGGCCCACTCCCTACTCACTCTTCTAAAGGCCAAAAGGCCATTATTTTGGCCTCAAAAAACCTTCATTTCTCCTCGGCATTATATTTCTTCTTATTTTTCTTTTTTTCTTTCTTTAACAACAAAACTTCAATTTCTTTCTCAATTCTTGGTGTTTTTAAGTGCCGTTTGCGGTAAATTGAAGCTCACGACAAGATTTACAAGTTGATAAGAACAATTTATAGTTTGGTGCACTCCTTGATTTTCAAAATTTAGGGTATCAATTTGGGGGTTTTGCATAATCTTGAGGCAGGGGTCTCTAATGCCCAATTTCTTATTTCTTTGTGAGTTTTCTTCCAATAATTGTTATCTAGCATGTTTAATTTGAGTTGTTTGCCTTTTTAATGATATATATGTTGTGTATGGCTAAAATGATTATATGTATTACTTGAATTGTATGTAGAACTTGCTTAAATGTTAAATTTTCATGCCTATGATGATTATTAACTTGTTAGAAATTATTAGGAGGAAGCATGTTAAATATGTATATTTGTTAAATAATATGAGAAACATGCCTTATTTAAATTGATTTTCCTTGAAAAATGATATAATTGTTGTAACTGAAATCTATACTTATGTTTGTTGACGGAATTATGTGAAAAATATGCTAAAGTATTAATTTTTATGCCTAAGTGTTTATTATCTTGCTAAAATGACTGTATGGATGCATGCTAAATTGTATAGTAGAAATTTCTTTAATTCCTTGGAAATGGTAAAGCATATGACATACATCCATATCATTGGGCATGAAAGAAAAAGGGCAAAGTGATTTAAAAAGGATGAAAAAGGGATTTTTGGGGAAAATTTTGATAAAACGGTTTTGAGAAAACTCGGTCGCTGCGGAGTCACTAAAGGGTCAGTGTGTTAATGTAACCTAGAGAGAATTAGGGAAAAATACCTTAGCGTGGTTGAGCTAGCTGGGCCCCAAATGACGCCGCGGGGGTACCAAGGGTTAGGGACAGTAGCCAATCCTTCTCTCGTGTCGCTGCGGAGTCACCAAAGGGCGGGTTATATTAACAGTTTGAAAAGCGATTGATTTGAATTTTTAAAATGGGGAGCGACATACTTGACATTGCATATCATGGCATGACATTGTTTATTTGAAATTGAAAGTTATGTTGTATTATTTTCCGGCATAGCATGACCCTTATCTTTTATTCCTATTCATTATTTGGATTCACGGGACCACAAGAAGTGTGTCTTAGGCACCACATACTAAGCAATTTTGCTCACCCCTTATATTTAACATTTTTCTCAAGAAACGGGAAAGAAGTAGCAGATAACGTTCCACCACAGGCCTAATTTATATTAGAAGACCATTTTGCTATTTTTGTATCTAAGTCCTATATGTTTTTGTAAAACCTTAGTTTGCTATATTTGGTATAGAGATTTATGGACTCTTGTTATTGCAATTATATTTATGGGTTGTAACTTTAGCATAAGTTGTCTAAACGTTGTAAGACATGGATTTTAGATTTTAATCATATATTTTTGGGACTGTAATTACGATAATTGGATTAAATGGTATGTGGATGTTCCACCTTGAGATGAACTATGTCGAGGTATAATGAATGAATGAAAGGGATGCTGGAATGTATTATATTTTTTTTGTATTGTGTGTTGGGACAACTTGAATAAGTCTTGAAGGATTAGGAAGGGCCATTGCATTTTTTTTCTTCATTTGAGCAGGTGGTTGTAGGCTTCTTTTTAGCATAGGTCATGCTGAATTTTTAATTTTTTTTTTTTTATAATTGGTATTTAGTTTTGGGTCGTTACATGCCTGGACCCCACATAATTTTTACAAACCTACTTAATATAGGATTGATTCGTTAATGGAATGAGAAAAAAGGAATAGAATGAAAATATGTTGATGTGGCTGTGTAAAAAGGTTTTGTAAAATACACAACAATTTTACACATTGGTGACGTGGACGGTGTATCTTAACAGATTGCTGGAGATAAAAAAAAAAAAAAAAAAAAAAAAAAAAAAAAAAAAAAAAATTACACATTATATGTGACAGTATATATTTTACACAAAAGAGTGTTTTAAGACTGCTGGAGATGCTCTTAGGTCCTCGCTAATGAAGATCCATAACATAATCATCGCTTATGTGAATCAATAATAAATGATCACGTTTTATTTTAATTACCAAATCATATATGATAATCAAATCATTATCTCTGATTTGGTAACTGAATAATCTATCTCTACCATTTTTTATTTGAAAATTATAAATCACATGTCAGTTTATTATTGATCGATGTATATTGTAAATTCTCACAAATATACAAATTGTCCATATTTTTATAAGTATGTTAAATTAAAAATAAACATGTGTCATACATACATCAAATGCGGAGTAAATAATAAGTGTCAATTCAATCAAAAGCCATGTTTTTGCACACGGTGTTCTACGGTCCGTGAACTATAAAATTCAAACCTAAATGAAATCTAAAATAATTGGTTTGACCAACCGATAGTAACTTAATGTTTTTTAAAAAAAATTGAACCAAAACCATGGCACTACACTCATTGAAAGAGCTTTCAACACTATTAAATTGTGTTTAAATGATATTACTTTCAACTTTAAATGATATATTAAAATACGATGGATTTAATTGTTTTTAAAAACGTACAGCAAGGCTAGAGGAAGAAAATGAATGAGAATATTGGAAATGTTGCGGTGGCTTAGGTGCAGTGCGTGCGGGTCTAGTCAAGTTCCCATTGTTTGGCCAATGCTACGTTACGACTTACGTACGATGCTCACTTGCAACTCCTCCTGTATTTCAGCCACTCTCCCTCACTTACACAGTCAGTCACACACATGACACAACCCACCTCGCCCATCTCTTTCTTGGTGGAGAGAGGTTGGGATTCGCCTACAAATCTGTGTCCTCATCTGCCTTCTCTCTCTGGTTCTCATCTAATCCACGTCTCTCTCTCTCTACATCCATATACATATGCATATACATATACATATATATACTCAAGACCAACCATTATTGGTTGTGCTCTGATTCTCTAAAGATTCCATGCTATATAATAAACAATTTTGTTTCCATTTTCATAATACATTCTCACACAAACCCATCACTCAGCTGCAATAATTACCTCCTTTTTCGCTGGCATAAGGTTCATAATTTGGAAATTAGAGCAGATTGGAATTTTTTCACCAATTTTTCTTTATACACAAACACAAATTCATAACCATCTATAAATCTAATTTGTATTGTTTTTTCTCTTTCGGATTTCATTGTCCAAGTTCCTTGCTGAAAAACGATTTGAGCCGGCTGCGGTAAGGTTCCAAGTTCTCTTTCAAGTGTTTTATGTTCTTTATTTTCAAATTTCATCTGAGTGAACTTTCAATGTCCATTAAATCTGCAAATTTTGTTGTACTCAATGATGTTTGGACTCGATGAGTTTAGATTTCATTTGGGTTTCTATCTTTTGGTCATTATCAATAAGTTTAGATTTCAGAACAGGGGTGTTTGATTGAATTGATAGACTCTGTTATACCATTTGATGCAAGTATATACTGGTGAATGCATTTCATTCTGGCTCCATTTTTTTGTTTGGTCTTATATCAGAGCTCGTAATTTTAATTCTGCACAAGAAGTGAATCTTCAGAGCTTTTGGTGCCTTTCAAAACATAATTATATGAATTAGGATCACATCCTTTATGGAAAAAAACAGATAATATCACATGATTTACATTGCTATATATTAATTTAATTGCTTTTATAGATTGATTGTTTGAAAATTAGTGCCCCAAATAGCTAGTTATAGTAGAATTTTGGATGTCTAGTGTTCTCAGCAATAAAGTTAGGGAAAATTAGGTTATAATTAATTCGACACACAATGCTAAGTAATATTGTTACAATAAACTAAATTAGGGTTTAGAAAGAAAAAAAATGGATCTAAATATGCAATATTTGCATTTAACAGCTAAGCCTTTCCCATGAATCGAAATCACCCTTACATCAACTTGTTAAAAAACAATTAACAAAGTAATTGATAAGGAATGAGAACAGATGGAGCAAAAGGTAGCTAGTATAGTGGAGGGAGAGAGAATAGAAGAGAACATATTCTGTTTTTATTTATTTATTTATTTATTTTTTTCTCCTTAGGCATTTTTATTCGAGTTGGATTCAAAATAAAACTGGCTACTAAGGTTATGGAAATATGGTGATGTGGGCTAAAACTTCTCCCATGGTTACTGTTTCCAACTAGAGAACAACTAAAATACATGTGGGTTGCAAAATTATATACCAAGCCAATCAAATAGAAGTTAGTGCATGTTTGTGAGACCTTAGTGAGGATGCCTAGGGGAGAACCTACGAGCATAATAGAACATGGTACTGCTGCCTCTCTCAATGTGAGAACATTTAAATTACTCCAACAATCCCCCATATGATTTAAAATTTTACAACAAATGTGGAAAGAATATTTGTCATGTAATTGGTTATTACAGTGGACAACACTTTTTATGCTTTTTTCCCTATTTCTTTCAATTTGTTATACTAATTCAAGGATACCTTAACATTGCGAACTCAAAATTTCCTTTCCTTCTATATATTCTTCCCCTCTGCCACCAATATTGACCTTGCCAAGTGAAAGAGAGCAACAAGCACGCATCACTTGGAATTTTCGTACATGTTCATTTTTGGTGAAAGGCCATTCCTGAACATTGTACACGCTGCTATAAAATCTATCAGAAAAATGGAGTGAAAAATGGAGAATTGCTTATATTAAGGAAGAAGCAGCGTCTGTACGTGCTTTGCTTTACTGGGGGTATGATGGGTTTTGTGTATGTTTGGAAACGAAGAAGTTTTTCCATGGTCTTTAGCATCTTTGATAACATTGTTGCAATGTACTTGGTTTTTGTTCATACATCAATTAAAACGATAGAACTTCGAATATTGACTAAAGGTCTCATGTTTTGCCATTTTTCATTATTGATACACTGGATAAATAGTTTTTAAAGGTTGAGGCACAAGAAGGCTTAATGTAAGGCACGAGCCTGATCAAAGTAAGACACATATGTAATAAAAGTAAAATTTGAATATAAGCATATAAAGAAATTAAAATATGCAACAGGGACTAGTCAGGAGCAAAATTATTGAATTCTTCAGCATCTCAATTAAGTGGATTAGCTAAATTAATATACAAATATGATTTTGGAATTATGAAAAGATGTGTATATATGAAAAGATAATGGGGACAGCTACCCTCACTGGGCCCTTAATTAGTGGCTCCGTTCCTGTCCTAATACAACCCCAATATTTCAATTTGGTTTCACCATTGACAAACATTATTATTTTTCGTTATAATATATAACACGGATCCATCTATAATGTGAAATTGTGAATATATGTCGTAAACTGAGTTTTTCTTTTTCTTTTTCTTTTTTCCCCTTGTTCTTTAAGAGTTGCAGATGGGTGATGTAGCCAAGGACCTGACTTCTGGTACTGTTGGAGGAGCAGCGCAGTTGATAGTTGGGCACCCTTTTGATACCATCAAGGTCAAGCTCCAAAGCCAGCCTGCTCCTCTCCCAGGCCAACCTCCCAAATATGGTGGTGCAATGGATGCTGTCAGACAAACATTAGCTGCAGAAGGACCAAGGGGTCTGTACAAAGGTATGGGTGCTCCGCTTGCCACTGTGGCAGCCTTCAATGCAGTCCTCTTCTCAGTTAGGGGACAAATGGAAGCATTGTTGAGGTCCCAACCTGGTGCCCCCCTTACAGTGAACCAGCAGATTGTTTGCGGAGCTTGGGCTGGACTTGCCGTGTCCTTTCTGGCTTGTCCAACTGAATTGATCAAATGCAGGTCAGTTTTATGGTGCATTTTTTCTTTACCTTCTTAACAGGCCTACGTTACCTAGTTGTATTGAGTACCAGCTAGTAATTTTGCAAACAAAAATTGAATATCTTGGTTATTTTAAATATTTCCTTATCTATTTGAGAATTTTCTGAATGATCTGGAATAATATCTAAATGAAACTACGATAGTTTCCATTCTTTTTCCCCTTCATTCAAATTAATATTTGATGTTTCTGATACTTGTTTGTGTTACTATCTTCCGTGGACTTTTTGTTGCGTATATTTTCTAGATATGCGAACTTTCACTATTTTTTATTGATAAAGAACCTGGAAGAACCTTTAGTATGTTACTGTCTTTAGTGGTTTCTGAATTCCAAATTAACTTCCTGCATATATTTTTTGGCTATGCGAATTTTCACTATTTTTAATTGATAAAGAACCTGGAAGAACCTTTAGTATTTCTCATATTTCGGTGTTCATCATTTTTATGGGAAAGCAGATTGCAAGCCCAGAGTGCATTGGCAGACTCTGGCTCTGCTGGTGTGGCAGTGAAGTATGGAGGGCCAATGGATGTGGCAAGGCATGTTCTACGATCAGAAGGAGGTGCAAGGGGTCTCTTCAAGGGTTTGGTTCCAACCATGGCACGTGAAGTACCGGGAAATGCTGCAATGTTTGGTGTCTATGAAGCCCTAAAGCAGTTCCTTGCAGGAGGCCAAGACACTTCAGGATTAGGAAGAGGTTCTCTAATTGTTGCCGGAGGCTTGGCTGGAGCTTCCTACTGGGTTTCTGTCTACCCAACCGATGTTGTCAAGAGTGTACTTCAGGTCGACGACTACAAAAATCCTAAATTCTCTGGCTCCATCGATGCTTTTAGAAAGATCTTGGCCAAAGAGGGAGTCAAGGGCCTGTACAAAGGTTTTGGACCTGCCATGGCACGGAGTGTTCCAGCAAACTCAGCATGCTTTTTGGCATACGAGGTGACAAGGTCTCGTTTGGGATGATTGTTTATTTGTCACTGCCCAAATTTTTGGGTGGATGTAATTCTTCTTATTTTTGAGAAAATTTTGGGCGGATGCAATTCTTCTTATTTTGGAACAATTCTCTCTTCACCAAGTGAAATCTCGTGCTTTTAAAAATGTTAGGTCTTCTTGTTTCAAGGTTTCTTTAACTAAACACCATAATTAACAGTGACTGAACGACTAATATTTATAGTTAAGAGCTCGGAAAATAAAGGCCTGAAATGGTTTCTAACATTTTTTTTTTTTTACCTTCTCAAGTCTATTTCGCACCTGGAACAGTGGTGGTGGAAGAAGATTATGTACTAAATCTGTTATTAACAATCCCATCCTTTTAATTTGTGAGCTTGTAAGTAGAGACATATAGCGTTCACAGAAGCCAGTCAATGAACTTTGCTTATCACCATTGTAAAAAGGGTGGCATGGATAGCTGTTTGATTGGTGTTTAATACACCATATGTGTATAAATGGTTTGTGTTGGCTGTTATAAATGGTATCATTGTGGTCGCCAGGTTGCACAAAATGGCTTTCCTTTTTTAAATTGTATAAAAAATAGTTTAGATACTTTAATTTCTTATGTTAGTAACAAAATTGGCTTTGACAGTAATTTCATTCATTTTATGGAAATACGTGGGAAAATATATAGTGAAGGGATTATTCTGTAAATTTACTTATTATATAGATGAATATATTGAGGGAAAACAAAATTTATCAAAATGTAGCTGCCATAATTTGGTTTTGTACCATTATAAAGCACACAGAGATGTACAAATAATAATAATAATAATATCAAAATCAGGGAAGAGCCCATCTTGAGTTAATTCTTCAAATTAATGATTGACATACAAAAAATGAGGATTAAGAAGAAAAAACTAAAAGGAATTGCCGATCATAATTATATATATATATATATATATATATATATATAATATTTCAAATTGCAAATTTTTTAAAAAAAATGTTAAAATTTGGTCTTGGGTTTGAGTTGCCAACATTTAAATTCAAGTCTATTCTAGATTAAGTTCGAATAAATTTTTTTACATTTGATCTACATTCTAAAGTTAAACGCACTTATGAAAACACTGAAAAAATGAGTTAAATTTGATTTAATATTCAAATTAACATGTCAAATTGCACCCTAAACGTGATGTTAAATTTTCAAATTTAATAGTTCCAACTTTTAGCAGTATACATGATACAGTAGATCTTAGTTACAAACAAATTAACATTAATCTAATTTTAAACTTATATATCTTTGGTCAAACCCCTACAAAAAGCTTTAAAACGAATTTAATAAATAAAAGTGTAGGGTGGGGCTCAAATGTGACAAAGAAAAAAGTTTCAAGTAGTTCTCTGTAACTCTCCAGAACCTTCTCTAAATTTCTTCGTCTCGAACTTTCTACACACTCTCTCTCCTCTTTCCATTTCCCCTTCCCCACGCACTCACGTCCTATAAAATCTCTACAAATGCGACTTATCTAATCATCAAAAATCAGATCAAAAGCTATTGTTATCTGTGTTTTGTTGCGCGCTCTGAAAATGGCTTCGTCAATTGCTCTCAGGAGACTCGCTGGTTCATCACTCCTCAGCAGGCTTAGCAACCCTATCCGCTCTGCTTCGGTCCTTCGTTCCTTCAACACCAACGCTCAGATGACCAACTACGACGACGACGACCGGAGCATCGACGTCGATCGCCGCTCCGACCGTGGAGTCTCTCGCCGCCGCGAATCTGTTCCTGGCTTCTTCTCAGGTAGTTGTAGTCGATCTCTGTCCGGGATTTGTTCTCCATCTTTGAGTATTGCTTGTTTGATTCCGAATTACGAGCTTGATTTTGCTTATTCAAATGTTTAGGTGTGGTTTTATCAATTATTATAGCTATGTAATTGATTTTCTGTTTCACACATACATTTAGAAAATGACCTTTCCTGACTGATTTTGTTCTTCTATTTGTAACTCGGATTTGTTAGTCTCTTTATGCTGAATTGATTATTGGCTTTGTTGATTCGGTTCTATATGTGTGGTTTCAAACATGAATTGCTAGTTGTCTGACTTGAACCGGGGGTTTATTTGGTATCAGATGTGTTTGATCCACTTTCTCCAACAAGAAGCTTGAGTCAGATGCTGAACCTAATGGACCAGATGATGGAAAATCCATTCCTGGCAGCGTCTCGTGGAATGGGAGCTGGAGCTGGATCGAGGAGAGGATGGGACGTGAGAGAGGACGCGGATGCTCTCCATCTGAGAATGGACATGCCCGGTCTGAGCAAGGAAGACGTGAAGATATCTGTGGAGCAGAACACTCTGATCATCAAAGGAGAAGGCGAGAAGGAATCGGAGGAAGACGAGTACGGCCCCAGGTACTCCAGCAGGCTGGATCTCCCTCCCGATCTCTACAAGCCCGAAGAAATCAAGGCTGAGATGAAGAATGGGGTATTGAAGGTTGCGGTTCCCAAAGTGAAGGAAGAGGAGAGGACGGATGTGTTTCAGGTTAAGGTGGAATGAATTTAGTCTATCAAAATGATGAACGGTGTTGGTGTAGTGGTTTAGGGGTTTTTGGTGTCCTGGTGTTTTGATGAATAAACGATCTTGATGAGTATAGTAATTTCTATTTCTGACTGAAGTTTACAGTGAATGAGTTGTTTTTGAAAAAAATTTATTCGTTTAGAGAATGTTTGAACTATCTACTCTATATTTGGATGAATTAGATTTTGTGCCGGTAAGGGGAGTAATTTGTTAAGTTGTAGAGTCAGTTATCAAATTCTCTTAAAAACCAAAAGTGTTGCATAAAAAACATTTTACAAAAAAAATATTTTAGGCTAAAACAAATGAAACCTAAATAAATTATTTCCTCATCCAAACGAAAGAGAGAGTATTGTAAAATATTTTACAATTTTCTGGCTAAATCGACTTCCTAATCCAAAGTCCTTAAAACTCAGACTCCTCTCCAGACCAAAGGCAAACATCATTCTCGCACTAATCTCTCACCTTCTCTCTTATGCATTCTAATTCCAAATCCTTTTCCAAATCCAAATCCAAATCCACATTCAAAACTAATTTGGTTTGATTAGAATATAATATATCAGTTTCAACAAAGCGTTGTATTGTGTGAACAGCTAAATGTCAACATCCGGTGAAAGGAATAGAAAGATGGAGGATGAGAAATAATTGAAGAAGGGAAAAGAAAGAAAGAAAGAAAGAAAGAGAAAGAGAAACGATTGAAAAAAGCCTGGAAGAAGATTGTCAACATACGGGAAAAGGAAGATCGAAAAGTTCTTGTCAACGGAGAATTAATGGTCATGGATAGTATAATGCTGCAGGTAATAATTTTCTCTAAGTGTGAGGTGTATTTTTGGTTTCTGGAGCCTTTTGGCGGTGTTCGGTACTCATTTTTCTAAATAATAGATGATAATTTTCTTATTAATGACTGCAAAGAATTAAAAAAGCATATATTTTAGTTTATATATGATGCTGTGGTAGGATGGACCATTGTTGATACCATAACATTTGATTTGTGATACAATTGAAGGCTTTTGATTTGTGATACAATTGAAGGCTTTATAATTAACTCATATGGGTATAAAGTAACATAAACAAACCACAGTACAAAACAAAAAATATGATAGAAAAGTAAACAAAAATTACGATATTGCAAATTACAGCCCCAAATTGATTTGGAAATTGCAAGTCAGAATTTTGTTACTAATCCCCAACATCAGCTGCTGCTGTTTTGAGATCTCTATGCAATATAACTCTCACCTTCACTCACTACCTTCAAATACTTCCAGAGGCTTCAGAGAGTGGCCTGAAGGAGGCAAGTTCATTCCAAAATAAGCAAACGGTGAATGGTTGATGTTTGGGCCTTTTCTTCCTCACTCACTTCTATTTATAGAAGTCTACACTTACCCTAAAAACTCTCTCTTTCGCTCTCACGCTTGGAGTTGATGGGCCGGACTATATTCTTTGGGCCCCCAATTGGAGTCGTACCTTCATCATGTATGTATCTGGGTCAAGGCACTGTCAAGCCTCCTCCTTGGCTGAGTGGGCTGGACCGGTTTGGATTTTGAGTTACAATTGATTCATTTTCACTGTCAATACGAATTATACGATTTCTCTACCTAATGAAAGTTATACCACGTCTTCACCAAAAGAAAGTTTGTGTTCGACCCTCGTGGAGTCAAAATTTGGGTATGTGTATTTGTTTTTAGGAGAAATTTCTCAAAATCTCCACTACTTTCAAAAAATATCATAAAACCCCAACCAATTTTAAAAACCCCCCAATAATATAACAATGTTATCATTTTATTCCAACTCTATCAATTGGCCGTTAAAGATATGTGAAATAATTAAATTACCCTTATTATATTTCCTTTTATTTAAAAAATCAAAAAATCATATTTTTGAAATTATAATATTATCCTTTAGCACAAAACGACAGCGTTTATTGCCAACATAAGCAGTACTTGTATTGGACATTAAAACGTCATCGTTTTGCTTGCTCTTGCCAAAGTAGACGTTGGGGATCAACGCACGACATAAAGACCCAATTATTCCAATGAGTTTCAGAACGGCAACCATGGGGATTTCTCAATCTACAGTGAAGTGAAGGACCAGAGAAGTGGGTCTGTTGTTACCGGCGGCGGAGAACGCTGACGGAGAGGACGACTTTGAACTGGGTGTGAACAAATTGAAGAGCTGCGATTGTAATAGTCATCTTTTCCAATTATGTTAATCCAATAATGTCAAACAAATTATGTCTATTTAGAAAGAAAAAAAAAATTAGCATATGCCCAACATTTTCCATTATTATTGATATATTAAACCAAACCCAATCCTTTTAACCTTATAATTAAGACGGCCGGAGAAGATAAGGTTACGAAAATTCTCTCTACATCTATCTTCATATATACACATAGATATACGAACATATTATGTTACTTTTTCTCTTTCCACAACTCTCTCTCTTTCTCTCTGATATAAGAAATTGTCTTCAAGAAAATTTTCACATACCATCTGCGAATTAGAGAATTCTCTTTCAGTAAGTAATCATCACTTTAGAAATTGATTTTCTCTTTGGCAACGAGTAACAACGAGGTCCGACATCAACCTCTCCCTCCTCGACGACGCCTTTGATGTCGTCGTCCGTGCCAAGATTGCCCTCGATCTCGTCGGCCCTGCCATCCTCGATCTCCTGCGCTGACATCATCGCCGTCGCTCCCCGGGAGCTCGTCACCATGATGGCTCGCCTGCCCTGCCGTTGTTTCCTTCGCCTGATACGCTGCCGTCTCCTGGTGGTGGTGTTGTGCTTGTGTATATATATATGTCTGTGTTTGTGTGTGTATATATATATATATATATATGTTTGTTTGTGTATATATATATATATATATATATATATTTATATTTATATTTATATGTGTATATATAAATGTCGTCGCCACCACCTGTTAGGATATGTGTGCCCTAGCATAGCAAATTCTAATTTTGGATTGTAAAAGTCATGGTTTCTTATTTGGATATTATTATTAAAGCATTATACAATTGGTGAATGGAATGTATTATTTTTCGATTCTTTATGGAATTGATGGTGTCTGCTTGATTACAAAATATATTTATATATGTATGTAATGGCAATTAATACTATGATATAAATTAGTGATCATAAATGGTTTAAAGTCGGTAATTATGGATGGACATTTAATTAGTTAAGACTTAAACCGAGTTCACGATAGATTGAGATATATTGCGAGAGCTGTCGTATGCAATTGCTCTTTATCACAGTCATGACTTTTGACTCTCAAGCATGAGAGAAGTATAGACTCTTTTATTAATTAATAATTACTTTGATTTGTTCGGGGATACCTCGGGATCCTTAGATCGACACTTTGGGTAGTTATGTAATTAATAATTAGAGGTCTATATTCTCAATATTTGCATTAGTGCTATTTGTATTTATTTTGTTTTGATTATGGTTGATCACAAATTAAATTCGAAGGCCTTCGTATGTTTTAGACAAATGTTTTCTATATATATTTATTTAATAAATTATTATTATTTTTTTGTCAAATAAATATTTTATTGTGATCGAGCCGGAAATAATCAAAGGTAACAAAATAATTATATTAATTATGTTGTCGGATTGATGGCTTTAATTATCCGATAAATAATTAAGTATAGAGGGGTCAAAATGCAACATTGACTTAGAGGTTATTTACTATTTAATTGGAGTGCAATTAATTTCTTTTAGTGGAGTAGAAATTAATTTATGAATTAATTGAATTGGGTCCATGGTTTAATGGACCGGACCAATTATTAATTTATAGGAGCCAAGAAAATAGTAAGCCCAAAAGGATTCTCACCAATAGCCCAAGTTGATATTGGAGTCATGTTAGGATTGAGAAAGTTGAATTAGAGATGGAGAATGATTTATTGTTTCCTTATTCTTATTTTTATTTTGCCTATATATACATGAGTTCATGTATATTTTAGGGGTGACTTGGAGAACAAGAAAAAGGAATACACTTTCTCTCTCTAGATTTTAGGGTTTTGTTTTCTCTTCTAAAGGAGGCTACCACCAGCCTAGATTCCAAGGTCATTCATCAAGGCATATTGGTGATTCCTAAAGGGAAGATAATAATCGAACGGAAGGAGAAATGATCTTGCTAAAGGGATCTACAATAAGTGAGAACATTCACTTTAGAGGAAAGTTCAAAAGGTTTACTCAGACCTTTGATGTAAGTATTCAATCTGTTTATTGAATTATGCATCATCTTTTATTTATCTTTGCATAAAACTTGTATCCATGTAATGAATCAAGATCTATGATTGCAAATCTCTTAAAAAGTTTTAAAAACTTGCACGTTTCCCAATAGTGATATCAGAGCACATGGTTTGATTCATTACTAGAGAACATGTGTTTATAAAAATCATATTCATGGATCCAAATTATATATACATATATAAAATTATTGATATATGTTGATGTATGATTTATTATGTTGATATATATTAATACATGTTGATGTATGTATAATTGTGAATGGATGATGATGTGTGTTTGGGCCATGGATGAAGCTTATAGGTATATAGAATGTAATTTTATTTTTGGATGAATGTAATTAAGGCTTTGTTTTAGCCGTTTGAAAATTCAATGATGTAATTTAATTTTTTCCATTGTATTTCAAATTGTAAGTATTTATTAAAGCCATGTAATATTCATCAAAGGATGCTATGAAGCTTTAAGAGGGTTCGAAAGGGTTAAATTATGCTTCAGTAATTTTCTGGAATTTTTTCGAATTTTTTGGGAAATTTTTGAGGCTTAATTTAATTTTCTGGGATTTTTCCGGATTTTTTGGAATTTTTCCGGCGTTTTTCTGGCGGCCGGAGCTTCGCCGGCGGTGAGAAGAGGCGTCGAAGGTGGCCCGGATCAGGTGTGGCAGCGGTTAGGTGAGCCTGGCGCGTGTTCCACACGCGCCAGGAGTGGACCAGAGAATGGGCAAGCTGGCGCGTGGATCTCACGCGCTAGCCATGGAGGTTTTGTCCTCCACGCGCGTGAAGGCGCGTGGAGGCGCGTCCCACGCGCCCCAGGCGCGTGTGAGGGCGCGTCCCACGCGCCCCAAGCACGTGGGGGCGCGTGGGAGCGTGTGCAGAGACTTGCAGCTTGCCCTAGGCGCGTGCCAGCGCGTGTGGGGTCCTCCGGGCTCGTTCCAAGCGGTGTTTTGCTTCTCCTGACGCGTACAAGCTCCTATGAGTGTTTACAGACAGTTGAAGGACGCCCGTACAGCAAGAATAGTTTTTAAATGTTAAAAGCTGAATCCATTGGCCATTTATATTGCTTCTGTCTATTATTTGATGCATGGAATAATTTAATGCTTATTATAATTGTTCATGCATTGGATCCATGATTTTTAATAAATGGCTTGATTTATATTAATTAAATTATGAAGATAAATTGGATTAGATTGCTAATTAATTTGAGGGCATTTATTGGGAAACAGGAAAAAAATATTTTTGTAAATTATTTTTTGCCTCAAATTAAAGATTAGTGAATCATTTAAAATCCATATATTTTCTAAATTTAATTGGATTAAAATCAAGGCGTTTTGCATGCATTAAATCATGAATTGAAAATCCTAGTTTTATATTATTAAAAATTGAGTGGGAGCGGGGATTTCTTATTCATTACCCCATGGCCTTCGTAATTATAACCATTATGATTAGATCTTTAAAAATAAGGCTCCACGCATGATTTAAAGAGTCTAGATTACAAGAATGGTTGTTTCACGAAAATATATTTATTAAATAACCATTATAGTTAGATCTTTAAAAATAAGGCCCTACGCATGATTTAAAGAGTCTAAGCTATTAATGGCAATATATTTAATATTTGTTTTTCTGTTGGAGCATTAATTATGTTATACACTCAATCTAAAATCAATAGTATTAGCTCCCCAACGGAGTGGTCTATACTAGGTGATTTTAGAAAGGCTAAATCTAATCGGGAATTATTTCATATTTAGATAAGGCATTGTCTAAAGAGATATGGAAATAATGAGTTATTCTCGTCAATAAGCAATAATGAATTCCGCCAACCGGATAAGTTATTGGCATATTGGTTGTCCGATTTTTCATGCAATGTGGTTAAGGGACCCACAATTAATTAATTATTTTATACTTGCATGATTATTATTATTCACTTTATTTATTGTATGAATGCTTTTATTTTCAGATTTATCATGACTAGTCCATTCAGTCCACTTGCAAACATACTAAAAGAAAATCGATTAACTGGACCTAATTATATCGATTGGAAAAGGCAACTAGATATTGTACTCACATATGAGGGGTTGAATTATGTGCTTACTATTCCTAAACCTTCTCCACCTTTGCCTGAGGATCCTCCTGAGGAGCATGAAGTATTTAAGAAATGGAATAAAGCAGATGAGATGACTAGGTGCTACATTCTTGCTTCACTCTCGAATGTACTTCAAAGTCAACATCTTCAATATCTCACTTCTGCAGACATCATGCTTAACCTTAAGGAAATGTTTGGGCAAATTGGTAAGAGCGCACGCCAAAATGCTATGACAAAT
The DNA here is from genome assembly GCF_030987335.1 of Cornus florida. Taxonomy (NCBI): domain Eukaryota; kingdom Viridiplantae; phylum Streptophyta; class Magnoliopsida; order Cornales; family Cornaceae; genus Cornus; species Cornus florida. The sequence goes on from NW_026775581.1 coordinate 89,991,782, forward strand.
TTGATGACCATTAAGATGGTCCAAGGTACTTCAGTTCGGGAACATGCTTTAAAAATGATTGGTTTTTTAAATGAACTGGAGATCCTAGGATGCAACTTGGATGGTGAACTTCAGGTTGACATGATTATCGCTTCATTGCCAGACTCATTTAACTCTTTTAGGGTTAATTATTATATGAATAAGCTTGAGTACACACTCGCTGAACTATTGAATGAGTTGGTAACCTTTGAAGGGATAAACAAAAGCAAGGGTGTATCTATCAACTACACTCAGTCTGCTGGACCATCCACTTCTAGGCCCAAGAGGAGGGGCAAGAAAAAGAAGAAGGATGGTGCCAAAACTGTTGTTGTGCCAAACAAAGTAATCCAAAAGGATAAGGGAAAGAAGAAAGTGCGGGTTGAAGGCGAAGGAAACTGCTTCCATTGCGGTCAACCGGGTCACTGGAAACCTAACTGCCCAATACTTCGCACACAAGGCAAAGGAAAATGTATATTCATTGTTGAGGCATGTAATGTGGTTGAATCTATAAATTCCTGGTGCATAGATTCTGGAGCCACTAATCATGTTTGCAATTCATTGCAGGGATTCCAAGAGTCCAGAAGCCTCAATGAAGGAGAGATATACTTGCATATGGGATCTAATGCCAAGGTGGAAGCTAAAGCAGTGGGAGTGGTTCATATGCAGTTTGATAGTGGGAGGAGTCTTATTTTAGAAGATTGTCTTTATGCGCCAAATGTTAGGCACAATTTAATTTCAGTTTCTTCGTTGGTTTGCAAAAATTATATTTTTACTTTTGGAAAAAATGTTTTAATTAAATTAAATGGTTGTGTTATAACTTCTGGTGCATTGAAAGATAATCTATATGTTTTAACTCCTAGCTCATATCAAATGCAAAATTATGAATTAAATGCAACTTCATCTAGATTGAATGTTAAAAGAAAAGCAGTTTCTCCAAACTCATTGTATCATTGGCATCTACGATTGGGTCACATCAATCAAAATAGGATTCAAAGGTTGGTTAAAGAAGGTTTATTACCTTGTGAGGTAGAGGAGCCTATGCCAACTTGTGAATCATGTATTGAAGGAAATATGACTCGAAGGGCTTACTCAGCCAAAGGATATAGAGCCAAAGAACAATTAGAGTTGGTGCACACAGACGTGTGTGGTCCTATGAACACCCAAGCAAGAGGAGGGTTTGAGTACTTCATCACTTTCATTGATGATTATTCACGTTTTGGATATATTTACTTAATGCGACACAAGTCAGAAGCTTATCGAAAATTCCGTGAGTTTCAGGCGGAAGTGAAGCGTAGATTAGGTAAACTTATCAAAACACTTTGATCTGATCGAGGAGGTGAATACCTCTTGGGGGAGTTCAAGGATCATATGGTCAATGAGGGTATTGTGCGCCAGTTATCTGCACCTGACTGCCCTCAATAGAATGGAGTGACAGAAAGGAGAAACAGAACTTTACTTAACATGGTTAGATCTATGATGAGTTTTGCTACATTACCTCTATCATTTTGGGGATTAGCCTTAGAATCAGCGATATATATTTTGAACTGTGTTCCATCCAAGTCTGTTTCAGGAACGCCATATGAGCTGTGGTTTGGACATAACCCTAGTTTAAATCACATGCATATATGAGGGTGTCCAGCACACGTGCGAAAGAAACAGGCAGAAAAGTTGGAAGCAAGATCAGATGCATGCTTGTTTGTTGGCTATCCTAAGGGCACTAGAGGTGGATTATTTTATGATCCCAGGGACAATAAGGTTATTGTCAGCATTCATGCTGTTTACCTGGAGGAGGATTATATTATGAACCACAAACCTAGTAGCCAGATAGTGTTAGAGGAGATGGTTGGCACGTCAGATATACCCCCTGTGGACACACCTAATATAAATACTGAGAATGATGAGACACAAGAAGTCCCTGTTGAATTACTATCATCTAGTACATCGATTCCTGCACCGGTCCTTCGGTGTAGTGGGAGGACTATCATCCAACCCCGAAAAACTCACACTTTTGGGTGAGGTTTATGATGCCGTCCCCGATAAGCATGAGTCGGACCCAGTAAGCTATGCGGAAGCGTTGACTGATATAGATGCGAATCGTTGGAAAGATGCTATGAAATCAGAGTTGGAATCGATGTATTCTAACAAAGTCTGGGATGTTGTAGAACTTCCTAGTGGGGTTCAGCCCATTGGTTGTAAGTGGATCTACAAACGAAAGAGAGGAATGGATGGGAATGTTGAGACATTCAAAGCTAGACTGGTTGCCAAAGGCTTCACTTAACGTGAAGGTATTGATTATGAGGATACATTCTCACCAGTTGCAATGCTTAAATCTATTCGCATTCTTTTGGCCATTAGTGCTTATTATGACTATGAGATATGGCAGATGGATGTTAAGACGGCATTTTTAAATGGCCATCTTGAACAAGACATCTACATGAGGCAACCAGACGGTTTCGTAATTAAAGGTCGTGAGGACTGTGTATGTAAGTTAAATAGGTCTATTTATGGACTTAAGCAAGCTTCACGCACATGGAACATTTGTTTTGATCAGGCAGTCAAATTATTTGGCTTTGAACAAAACGTGTTTGAACCTTGTGTTTACAAGAAAAAACAGGGTAATGTCATCATGATTCTCGTTTTATATGTTGATGACATCTTGCTCATTGGTAATGATGTAGAAGCATTGTCATCAGTTAAAAGGTGGTTGTTCAATAAATTTGAGATGAAAGATCTTGGAGAAACAAGCTATATTCTTGGGATCAAGCTTATGCGAGATCGGGTTAAAAAGAAAATAGGCTTGTCTCAAGAGTCTTACATTGACAAAGTTCTGATCAGGTTTGGAATGGAAAACTCTAAGAAAGGGTTTTTGCCATTTAGACATGGGTTGGTTCTTTCTAATGACCAGTCTCCCAAGACTGATAAGGAAATTGAGCAAATGAGGCGGGTACCATACGCTTCGGCAGTTGGTAGTCTCATGTATGCCATGGTTTGTACTAGACCGGACATCTGCTACTCTGTAGGGATTGTCAGTAGATATCAGTCCAATCCTGGACTTGATCATTGGTCAGCTGTGAAGAATATCTTAAAATACATTAGAAGAACTAAGAATCTAATGCTCATTTATGGAGGTGATGATCTAGTTCCACTCGGATATACGGATTCTGATTTTCAATCAGATCCTGATGCCAGGAGATCTACATCTGGATATGTGTTCAAGTTCAATGGAGGGGCAGTTAGTTGGAAGAGTGTCAAGCAAGGTTGTACTGCTGACTCAACCATGGAAGCAGAATACATTGCAGCCTCTGAGGCAGCAAAAGAAGCTGTTTGGTTGAGAAACTTTCTAATTGAACTGGAGGTTGTGGAGCACATAGATCGGCCTATAACGCTTCATTGCGACAATAGTGCAGCTATAGCCCAAACCAAGGACCCAAAATTTCATAAAGGAACAAGACACATTCAGAGGAAACATCATGTGGTTCGTGATATAGTAAAGCGAGGAGATATACTTGTGGCTAAGATTGCATCGGAACATAACCTTGCTGATCCATTCACAAAGGCTTTACCGATCAAGATGTTTGATCGTCATATGGAGAACATGGGAGTTAGATGTGATTTGAATTGGCTATAAGTGCAAGTGGGAGCTGTTAGGATATGTGTGCCCTAGCATAGCAAATTCTAATTTTGGATTGTAAAAGTCATGGTTTCTTATTTGGATATTATTATTAAAGCATTATACAATTGGTGAATGGAATGTATTATTTTTCGATTCTTTATGGAATTGATGGTGTCTGCTTGATTACAAAATATATATATATATGTATGTAATGGCAATTAATACTATGATATAAATTAGTGATCATAAATGGTTTAAAGTCGGTAATTATGGATGGACATTTAATTAGTTAAGACTTAAACCGAGTTCACGATAGATTGAGATATATTGCGAGAGCTGTCGTATGCAATTGCTCTCTATCACAGTCATGGCTTTTGACTCTCAAGCATGAGAGAAGTATAGACTCTTTTATTAATTAATAATTACTTTAATTTGTTCGGGGGATACCTCGGGATCCTTAGATCGACACTTTGGGTAGTTATGTAATTAATAATTAGAGGTCTATATTCTCAATATTTGCATCAGTGCTATTTGTATTTATTTTGTTTTGATTATGGTTGATCACAAATTAAATTCGAAGGCCTTCGTATGTTTTAGACAAATGTTTTCTATATATATTTATTTAATAAATTATTATTATTTTTTTGTCAAATAAATATTTTATTGTGATCGAGCCGGAAATAATCAAAGGTAACAAAATAATTATATTAATTATGTTGTCGGATTGATGGCTTTAATTATCCGATAAATAATTAAGTATAGAGGGGTCAAAATGCAACATTAACTTATAGGTTATTTACTATTTAATTGGAGTGCAATTAATTTCTTTTAGTGGAGTAGAAATTAATTTATGAATTAATTGAATTGGGTCCATGGTTTAATGGACCGGACCAATTATTAATTTATAGGAGCCAAGAAAATAGTAAGCCCAAAAGGATTCTCACCAATAGCCCAAGTTGATATTGGAGTCATGTTAGGATTGAGAAAGTTGAATTAGAGATGGAGAATGATTTATTGTTTCCTTATTCTTATTTTTATTTTGCCTTTATATACATGAGTTCATGTATATTTTAGGGGTGACTTGGAGAACAAGAAAAAGGAATACACTTTCTCTCTCTAGATTTTAGGGTTTTGTTTTCTCTTCTAAAGGAGGCTACCACCAGCCTAGATTCCAAGGTCATTCATCAAGGCATATTGGTGATTCCTAAAGGGAAGATAATAATTGAACGGAAGGAGAAAGGATCTTGCTAAAGGGATCTCTAATAAGTGAGAACATTCACTTTAGAGGAAAGTTCAAAAGGTTTACTCAGACCTTTGATGTAAGTATTCAATCTGTTTATTGAATTATGCATCATCTTTTATTTATCTTTGCATAAAACTTGTATCCATGTAATGAATCAAGATCTATGATTGCAAATCCCTTAAAAAGTTTTAAAAACTTGCACGTTTCCCAACACCACCACCATTATTGTCCTCTCTAAAATGTCGTCGAAATATCGCACAACAGTCCATAGGTTCTTAGTTTCTCTCTCTAAAACGTCGCCCAAATATTTCTACTACAGAGGGAAATCAATGGAAATAGATGGTTTCATTTTTAAAATTTTATGTAATTAAAAAAGGAAATTTAAATTTAACGATTCAGTAATTCAAATCCCATTTAATTAATGAAGGCGGTTAGATAAAAAAAAATATAGTAAAAAGCAATTGCTTTCTTCTTCAAGGTGCTGATTTTAGGGCTTTTGAAACACTTTCAGGCATGGAGGAGAGAATGGTGCTTGGGGGTATTTTCGGTATAACACATTTAAATACACATCACTCGTTTGGCACATGTGAAAGCATGGGTATTTTTGTCATAAAAGTTAATTTGTCAAAGTAATTGTTAATCACGCGATGGGTTAACGGCCCTAATTGACAGAGTTGGGGTTAAATGATAACATTGTTATATTGTTGGGGGTTTTAAAATTGGTTAGAATTTTATGATTATTTTTTTAAAGTAGGGGGGGTTTTGAGAAATTTGCCCTTGTTTTTTTTTTTTAAAAAAAAAAAAAATTTCTCCTCAAGTTGAAGTTGAATTAGTCCAGATTAAAGTGTACCCTTGTAGGAATGTTTACCCTTAAAAAAAAAAAAAATTTCTCCTCAAGTTGAAGTTGAATTAGTCCAGATTAAAGTGTACCCTTGTAGGAATGTTTACCCTTTGTGTCCTTACTCCTTTACCTTTGTAACAATGACTTTTTTGTTCGATATTGTCCTATATAGATTCCATCTTTTATGTTAAATGGATTCCTATTCGGTAATCTGGTATTCTATAAATTAAGCCCACTTTATTACTCAATTTAGTAAATGTGTCTTTTATTTATTATTTATAAGACAAGATATGTTAGAAGTTAGATTAGTAAATACAGAAAGTCGAAACCTAACACTTCAAAGTCTATGGAAGGTACTATTGAAACATCTGTTTTATTTGTTTATGTTAAATGGTGTTTTTTTTATTTATTTACTGACTATTCTCTTATCTTATATAAAATTTCTATCTATTTATTTAGGTCGCATTTCTCTCATTTTTAAATTATGTTTTTTAAGATAAATAAATATATGTACATAAATATATGAAAATGCAGTTTAATATTATTAAGAAAATTATATTACAATTGATTTATAAATTTTCTTAAATTTTAATTACATTGGCCGCGTCATGCCCTTTATTTTCTTTCTTGGCCATGGAAACTTATTGGGCATTTACCAATGATAGTGACCTCAATGGTGTTACAATAATCATAGTGACCTCAATTGTGTGCCCTTTTCTGATCCTTTTTCTGAGCCCTTTTTGTGAGCAACCTCAATTGTCTTGGACCTTTTTCTGAGCCCTTTTTGTGAGCAACCTCAATTGTCTTGGACCTTTTTCTGAGCCCTTTTCTTACACGACCATACCTCACCTACAAAGGGTATAAATAGAGCCAGCTTTCAGGGTTTGGGTGAAGGATAGAAGAAAGATGGACTACTCCATAGATCTCAGGTATGCTTTCCCACTATTCACAAATTTCTTCTTCTTTCTCTCGCAGTCCTATTTCGAGTCTTGGGGCAAAGATGTTGTTGGTCCATTAATGGACATTGATCATCTCATTGCCATGTTGGTTTTCTTACTTGTGATTGTCATTCTCACCTTGGTTGTCCTCCTCACCTCCGTCAAACTAACACTGACTATTACTGCTGATGAGTTTCGCTTGCAAGTCGGAGACTTCTCGGCAGCTGTGGCAATCGGGCTGCTCTGCTCAATCTTTTTGTCACCAACACATTTCTGGATTTCGTATCCCATCAACATAGCCACTTCTCCTTGGTATGCCTCACTTTTCAATCTGCTAAAGCGCTTTCTCTACTGGTTTTATCGACTATTACAATCAATTCCTACTGTCAATGCCGTGTTCTTCACGCAAGAAGATGAACACCCACAACAAGAACCTCCTCCTGATCAAGTTGGAGCTAAATTAGCTTAGATTGATGTCTTGGAACCGACTTTGAAGTAGTAGTGATTGAATGATGTTGTAATGTAATGTAATAATTTAGATATACATGTGTGCGCGCTATGTTATAGAGTACCTTTTTATTTGGTTGAAATGTGTAGTTTTATGTTACATTGGTATTTTCCTTTGTTTTTAAGATGTACTGTGGTAGTTATATGGAATAAAAGATTTCTTTGATTTAAGAGATTGTTGTTTGTGGAAGGGTTTGATTTGGTGCAGCAAAATCCTTAAAGAGGAAATTGTTTGCTCGCATGATTGTCTTATTTTTTCCTATATATGTCTCTGTTTCACCATAATGAATGCATAATATTTTGTATTTGAAAGTGGATGTACTCATGAACTCTATAGCTTTTAGAAAGGGTACGCCCTGTTCTCCTCTGCACTTCATTGTCCTGTTTTTTGTGTGAAATATATATCCAGCCCATTTAAGAACCCCACAAAAGGATTAACTAAAAGCTCAAGAACACACATTCACACACACAAATAAGTCATGTTTATGGAAATGGTTTTGTTCGATTCACCTATACCCTTAATAAAAATTGGTTGCTCACAAAGTGTCCTGTTTTCCTTATAACTCTGTTTCTCCTTAATAAAATTATCATATTGGATTAATTAGACAAGGAAATAATGAAATACTTGATTTTTTTTTTTTTTTTTCCTTTTCTTTTTCTCAATATGTAAAACAAAATTTCAATTAACTCTAAAATTAGAGAACAATCCTCAAGAACAGTGCAAGAAGTTTTTATTTACTTATTATTATTATTATTTTTTTTGTACTCACTTGCACTCATGTTGCTCTTAAGAGGAATTGAATCCTCAACCTTATGGTTCGAAGGGTGAGAAAGTATTACTAGTATAGCACGTGGTGTTGATAACAACCTTTGTTACTCTTTATAATCATTTTAATGGGTTGCCTTTCTTACCATACTGCATCGGTTTTGTTGATAGTAGCCTTTGTTACTCATGATGACGATTTCGCTTTAGTCACAATCTCTTTTACATTCGAACTTAATTATAAAAGACAGATCTCCTAAAACATGCTTTTTTATAATTGAGTACTTAGAAAATTGAATCAAGGAACTCTTTTTTTTTTTTTTTTTTTTTTTTTTTTTTTTTTTTTTTTTTTTTCAGTCTATTCTCATAGTTACAAATCAAGCAAATCCTTATGTACCTGCCATGCTACTATTTGCCTTTTTTCCATTTCGTGATGTCTCAATTTTTTTTATTTTTTTTGGGTCAAATCTCCTAAGTCTTCAGCAATTTATTTCTTAATTTTACAGTTATGAGACTATACATGCACAAGGAAGCAGCAGTTACTATCAGTTGAGAGATTGTTGGAGTAAAGAACTTATTGGATTATGCAAAATTCTTTGTGGAAATAGGTTGCAAAATCAAATCTATAAAGTAAAAATATGATCCATTCCTTGATAGTTTTAAGTTTCTATTTTACAAGACAATTAATAGTCTAAAATGGTATTATAGTTTTGGTTTGGCAACATCTTAGATTCAAATGTCTCTATCAACATATTTCTAAGTTCAACATCACTTGCTTCAACCACGAAGAATGGTGAAACTGAATTAGGTAAAATTGATTTCTAGTGATTGATATGCAGATGTAACCAATAATGATCTCTAAAGAACTATATATATATATAATGCAGTGAAATATATACCGTCTTTTATGTTAAGTAGTCAGAACGCCCTATATTTTCTTTCTTAGCCATTCAAACATCTGATTTTGAAGTGGACCACGTGATAGTGACACAGTCAGTTCTCTTTCTTTGCTCTGAAACTTCTATTTTTGAACCTTTTTTTTTTTTTGCTTTGCTGTCTTTCTTTGCACTGAACCTTTTTATGAACCTTTTATTGAACCCACCTGCAAACAAATACCTCCATAACTTAACTATATATATCCTCCCAAGTCCTCTTCATGCTCTTGCATTTCTCTTTCTCCATATCCAGGGCATTGAGTTAGAGAGAGAAGAAGATGAAGTGTTACATAGATCTCAGGTATGTTGTCCCACCATTCACAAACCTCTTCTTCAAGCTCTTGTTTTCCTTTTTCGATCATCTCATTGCCACGTTGGTTTTCTTATTTGTTACTGCCATTGTCACCTTGATTTTCTTCCTCACCTCCATTGAACTATCACTCACTGTTACTGCCGATGTGATTTGTTTGCAAGTCGGAGACTTCTCGGCAGCTGTGGCAATTGGGCTGCTCTGCTCAATATTTTTGTCACCAACACATTTCTGGATTTCGTATCCCATCAACATAGCCATTTCTCCTTGGTATGCCTCACTTTTCAATCTGCTAAAGCGCTTTCTCTACTGGTTTTATCAACTATTACAATCAATTCCTACTATCTATGCCATCTTCTTCACACAAGAAGATGAACACCCTGAACAAGAACCACCTGCTCCTCCTCAAGTTGAAGCCGAATTAGCGGAGATTGAAGGGGACCACCTGCAAGAGCAGCCAAGTTCAAGTCTTGGAACCGACTTTGAAGTGGTAGTGGTTGATTGATCTTGTAATGTAATAATTTAGATATACATGTTTGTGTGTGCCGTATTGTACCTTTTTATTTGGTTGATTGTATTCCTCTCCCTCCCCCCCCCCCCCCCCCCCCCCCCCCCTCTATATGCCCTTGTTTCTCCATAATGAATGCATAAGTTTTTGTTTTGGGAAGTGGATGTGCTCAAAACTCTATAGTTTTGTGTCTTACTTTAGTTCACAAAGGGTATGCCCTGTTCTCCTCTGTACCTCATTGCTTAATAGTTCTAAGATTTTAAGACAATTAATAGTCTAATATGGTGTCGTAGTTTTTGTTTCGCAACATCTTAGATTTAATCTCTCTGTCAAGTGATTTGTAAGCTCAACATCATTTGCTTAAACCAAGAAGAATAGAACCAATTAAATTAGTTAAAATTGAAGTGTACCCCTTGCAGGAGATAGAATACAAGTTCAGAAGAGGACTTTTAGTGATTGATAAGCAGATGTAACCAATAACGGTCTCAAAAGCACACCTTCTCTCTCTCTCTCTCTCTCTCTCTCTCTCTCTCTATATATATATATATATATATATATATATATATATATATGTAATGCAGTTAAATATAGCAGTGTGAGCTGAAGTGATGCGTTCTTATATACCCTCATTTGGTTTCTGATGCAGTTTTTCTATTCGAAGGAATAGCTCGTGCCCTGAGCCCCTGAAAGTATGTTCTAACAATTTAATAAAATAAATAAGTAAATAAATGAACTGTTCATTGTGAAACAGAGTCAACATATTGTCTTAGGACTCCCTTTTCACTACATAAACAAAAAATACTACATTTTTTGCATTGGAGGTTTCAGAAGCCTAGCAATGCCAAACCAATAAGCACTTCAATCAATCTATGTTTGACCAGATTTTTCCAACTTAAGAAAATTATGTTAAAGACACACACATATATAAAATATAGATATCAAGAAGTTTGCACTAACAAATGTGAAGTTGATGGTTGGAGCCTGAAATAGTAATTTTTATTTATTTATTTATTTTTTTTGTGCAAAACAATGCACATTTTAGGTTTACAGGATGGAGGTGTCACACATGAATATGTAATAACATCCATTATATGAATTGCTCATATGCAATATATAAGCAATTGAAACATCTGAATGGTTTGACCTTACTTCGTGATAGTGACAGGGCCAATACTGCCCTATGCTTCTTTCTTTGCACTGAACCTTTTTATTTGAAACCTTTTTCCTCAACCCTTTAATCATCTCATTGCCATATTGGTTTTCTTACTTCTTGTTATTGCCATTGTCACGTTAATTTTCCTCCTCACCTCCATCAAAGTTCCATTTACTGTTGTTACTGTGGATGCGATTTGCTAGATGAGCACTTTCTAGAGCACTTTCTAGCTTCTCCTGATTCAATCTCTCCTCCTCTTGAACACACATGGTAAACAATTCATTAACTAACCATTTTTCCTTATGTGTGTTAAAACAAATCTTGAATGACCCATATTCAGGAGGCAGCAGGGAATTGAGTATGAATTGGATAAGGAATGACTCTGAAAATGTGAACTCCAATGAGTTCATTTGGGCATCTATATCTCTCATTTCCGTAATATGTTAACGGACCCATTTATCACTTATATGCTTCATTGATAATAATTTTGTCATTAGGGTGCTAACCAGTGCTTTATCAGAACTTACAAACTGTTGTTCAATTGCTACCATGTATTCTTTTGCCTTATAACATTTAGGAATTGAACTCCTCCTGTTTTTCCCAACATGACTTTTACTGAGACACATATTTAAGCAATTCGATCGTTCTCACCTCTCATAAGAAGTTTTTTCACTTGGCGTACTTGATTACGTGGGGATGGGTGGTTCATCCACACGAAGTTTCAATTAATCAATGTCCATGCACCCCAATGTTAGAAGGATTTTCTCATTCCAATCTAAATCATTATCACCCGTTAAAAATAGGATATAAGATGAACCAATATTAATAGAACTAGATAGAATTACTACAAAAAAAAAAAAAAAAAAAACATTACTCTACTATACAATAAACTTTATTGAAATTCTTAACCCATGTTAAAAAATTTCATATCAAAACAATGTGTCATTATAACCTTATTGTGGGCAGATGTTTTAATACAATAAAGTTTGAAAATATAACCATAATGGAATAAAATATTCTTTACTGGCATTAAACTGATAGTGATACAGTCATGTGGGCATTTGTATTCATTGTCAGTTTAATTCCAATTCATTTTTTTATCTACGTTCATTCATAGGGCCTGTTTGGATTGGCTTTTCAAATGTTGCTTTTGGCTTTTCGGGCTTGGAAGCTGTTTTGGGTAGTGATAGCTTCTGCTTCTCTTTTTCTTTTGCGTAAAAGCGGAAGCAAAAGGTCTGCCAAACGAGCCCATGTTTAATGATTATTTCCCCGTGAGGCAGAATAAAACATTTTTTTGAATGAACTATAACCTTTTAATGCAGAATCTTTATGTGATATAAATATCATATAGTAAAACTTTATTTTATATCATAGAACCAAACAACCAAAGATATTGTGGTTACTCTCTGGTTATAAATACTCATTAAAACAATATTCACACTCATACTTTAATAAACTGTATAGATGAGAGTATACATCACATAAACTTTAAGGGCTTAAATCATAAAACCCCCACTACTTTCAATTTTTGATCCTAAAACCCCAACCTGTTTCTAAAAACCATAACACTATTATAAAGTTATTACATTACACCAATATCTGAGTCCGACCCGTTAACCAAGCTGTGAAATGACAAATTTGACCTTATCATTTAATGTTAAATTAAAAATAAAAAATTATTATTTTTTAAATTACAAAAATACCCTTTGAATGATTGAATCTTCAACCCATGAATCTCTGCAAGGAACGGTTGGCGGAGACATTTGAGATCGGTGGTGCCATCGTTGGCGATGGATGAAGAACCATTCGGAGTTTGGAAGAAGGAAAAATGACCGAATTGAGAATTGTAGCCATTGAACAAAGAGAAAGAAATTAAGAATGTTGAATTGTTGAAAGATCTAAGACGAAGCCAAACACGGCATTTTCACTTCCATTATGAGTTGCATGTCGCTCGTAGTCCTTTACAAAATTAAAGCTCAAAATGAGTTTCAGATGAACCCAGAAGGTGATTGGATCCCCCTAATGGACTCCTTGACGCTGTGCCACGAATCCATTTGATTAAGAGGCAACTAGCGAAGTGGACCCATTTGCGTAAGGCTTTGATGCAGACATAGATACATTAATTAGGGAGTATGACTTTTCTGTGGGGACTATAGCCCTTCCTCTATCTTGAGTCCCTGGGCTTGTTGTTCATTGTTAGATATTATTTTATATGGCAATTATCATAAACAAAACAAGTCCATGTCGAGTTGTAATTCCAGTTACTTGTATTGCAAGTTATCAAGATCGACGGCGACTACGGAATTGGAGAGGTTGTTCAAAGTTACCACAATTGAGATCATTTGAAGAAAAAGGTAAAAACAATACATTAGGAAAGATTCTAAACAGGGTTGGACACTTTTTACACTTTTCATAATTTTCAAAACTTATCATAGAATTTTTTTAGGCTGAATGAACCAAGGAATTCAAGTTTGCCAAACTTGAATCGGTTTAAGATACTTAAGATTGGCCTCGAAAAAACTCTGCTAATCTTAAACCAGTTTAGCCCCTCTGAACCGGTTCAAGTAGTCCTGATCAATTTCCAACTTTCAGTTTCCCGTTTCAGAATTTTTTCCTAGTTGGTCTAGAATTGTACCAAGTCCTATGCACAAATTTTCTATATTTTTAGAGGGACTAGGACATTCTAAACTCTATATAAACCTTGTCATACACATAGGTTTATTCATGGCTTTTGCATTATCAGTTTATTATTTTAAAAAGGCTTAAAAAGATTTTTGTCTCAGAAATTCTTAGAGAATTTTCTATTTGTCTTTCTAGAACATATACACATAAGCACTTAGTGAGTTTAGAGTTGTGTTGTTCGAATCCTGATTGTGATCATACAGTTGCATCTACATCGATCAGACAAAAGTAGATCTACTTCTACATCAAATTCAGACGATTGAAGAACAGAAGTAAAAGCGATCACACTTTGAAAGGGTTGGAGCATTCGAGGAGTGTTGTTTAATCTAAATGCTACTTTTCTACAAAGATTAAACATAAGCCTGAGGTCAAGTTGCTGTTGGACGCGGAGTCTGTAATACCCCTAATTTTAAAAGGATATTTCTGGTATTTGATTTATGATTTAATTGCATTTTTATTTGATTAATTGCTCAATTGTTTTATTGTGGTGATTAACTTGAGATTAATTGAGTTATTTTTAATTATTTACTTGGAATTAATTGTTTACGTGTATTTAATAATTTAATTGATTTTTCATTATGTTATTTTTACTTAATTGGATTTTAACTTATTTACTTGATTTAATTATTGAACATTTTTAAGTTACAGTTAACTTTGGATTACAATTCACGTATAGGTAAGCCGCCATAGGGAAACATAGATAGTTTCATGGGCCGACTAGGATTGGAAATAGGGCTTAGTCTCTAAATTCACGTGAACTGGGGTTATTGTTTTCACCTATAAGTATAAGCAATACGGTGGTTTAGGGTTTTAGAAAAAAATAAACAAAATTCTGTGAAACAAAGTATATAGAGAGACAGAGAGAGTTTTGAGAGAACGGCAGAGGAGGGAATTAGGATTTGGTTTGGATCAAGGTTGGACCAAGGAAAAGGACGGGGTGGTTGTTCATGGGTGAAACCAAGAGCAACAGAGGTGGAACAACAGTGGGGAGTTGGACGGAAAATTCAAAGAACGGTGGTTTAGAGTTTCAGGCTAAAACTCAAAGGCAAGTCTCTGTTCTACTATATCCTTTTAATCTGTGTTCTGTGCATGCTTAGATAGACTCCAGAGATTAAACTAAGTCTTAATTACATCTTTTATGCATGTTTAATCTGTGTTTAGAATCATTGAATTAATCTGTTTTTCAATTGGTTAAAAGTTTAGTTTTAAATCTTGTTGCCGATGCTTAACAACTTGTGTTTCAATTCGAGTTTTGATTGTATATTATTGTCGTACGACCAATCTGGAACTGAGATGAAGAAAACATGTAATAAAAATTACTACAGAGGACTGGTACTCATAGGAATCGGAGAAGACGAAGATTAAACGGACAACGGCTGCTAAGGGAGGGAGAGCAGGCTCCCAAAACCCTTAGAGCCGGCTCCCAAAGAGTTGGAGCCGGATCTAAGTGAATTAGAGCAGGCTCTAAGTGAGTTTGAGCAGGCTCTAAATTTTGAAAGAACCTGTTCTCTCCTAAAATGCTACATAATTGATTTTTAGGGGCTGTTTGGGCTATACTGGGTATCTGCACTTCGTTTAAATTGTTTTAAGTGATGTATGGGACTATATAAGATTGGTATTATGATGGAAATATATAAAATCATAATTGGATTGAAGTATAGAGCAAGAAAAACCTAAGAGAAAACTTGTAGCTTGCACATTGTCTTGTTGGTTTTACTTACTGGAACTTGGCACGGTTTTTATATATAATCTAATTATATGTAATCATATATTTTTTTTCAATGTTATAAGTATGGTGAATTAATTATATTTAACTATACTTAGTTTGGAATTAATTGATACTCAAATTGTTATAACTGTATCAATTTATCGGCTGTTTTGGAGGATTTGAACGCTATGATTTATTTTAGCAGTTTAAATAATTGGAGCATGATTTTTAGGTTCTGTAGTGAATACCTAATGTCATTATATATGTATTAAACTATACTGATGCATATTTTGGAGAACTGTTGATAAGTTAATAAATGTTATTTTTATCAATTATGTGGATTAGAGGACCGTATGCATCGGTATGGGACGGTGGCATACTAGGTATGGATTAATTCAACACTAAATCCTACCTAACATGGATTAAGGTGTGGATTAACCATAAAGGTTAAGTCTAACTCCTATTAGTGTCAGGTTAGTAAATAACTGAATGACATAATTTGGTTTCTGGGATGGATTGTTATACATATATCAAACCACTATAATAGATGGGTGATATTTTGTATCAGGAGGACACGGATTTTATATAAATATGATATGGTACCATGGTATGAGCTTGAGTCTCAGGACCATGGTTAGGGTGCGTATATTGCCTAGGATGGATAGCTGGACAGAGGTGTTGTTCCCTAGTAGGTCTAAGTATACATGACCACATTATGTGCAATTTACATGGTATCTCTACTCAGGCTAAGATAGACCTTTTGGACTAGTGAGCGTCCTATAGTGTGTACTTATACATATATGGACTACTCTAGATATTGTTGAGTCTATCTAGGATGTATTGCGTATCGGATTCCTGTTTGGATCGTAGTAGAATAGGACTTTCATGTGGGCCTGACCCACTCTTTTATTTTTCAGGTGCTTGTCAGCTCCAGGGTTAGAGCTTGGTTGTGTAGAGTAGATACAGACTTCTATTCCACCGACTACATAGGACTGCTTACTTATTAGTTTTGAATCTTATTTCAGTTATTTTATTTTACAGTTGGGATTTTTATTAGGGGTCCACTAGATGGATTCCCGAGTTGTTAATTAATTGGAGGTTTTGGATTAGTGGATGTTCAGTTTTAATATTTAAGGATTTTATTTAGTTTTCCTTCAGCTATTAATTATTTCTTATTTCAACTTGTATTCTGTGTTCGCATTAAATATTAATTGTCTGATATTCCCTCGGGTTTGGGCCTGGGCCTGATTAACCTGTGTCTTGGATTCGAGTGGTATCACAGAGTCGCAAAGCCAGGGATTGTTAGCTGTTGGTATTTGGTAGAACGATAGGGTGTGAGCTAGAGTCAAAGTTCAGTGTACTTTGTTTCAAACATAGTGGATCGGTTTACTTTGGACTGCACAGTCCATGAGGTTTTTCCTATACAAACAGTTGATGTATATATTTTATCAACTGAGTTTCCTCGCTAAAATCTTGGTGCCATCTCTAACTTTACTTTGCTTTATTTTATATTGCAGGATATTGATTAATTAATTGCTAAAATAAAGAAAGTTGGTAAAGATACAGACCTGTTTTAAAATAATCAAAACTTTCTAAGTATTTTCCGCTGCGTACGACTCACAAATTAGAATCAGAGCCAATCTTTACACATTAAGTTGATCCTTGTTGGAAAGTTTTGTTTTGTTTTTCAAAAAATTGCTTTTAAAATCATGTCTTATGCGTTGAAAGAAAACAGTTTTAATCAACGTGGTCCTTTATTTGAAGGAGATAATCACAATTTTTGGAAATCAAATATGAGAGCCTATTTGTAAAATTCTGGTGGTAAAACTTGGCCAATAGTTGAATCTGGCTATATACCACTTACAGTAGATACAACTGTGGATGGTAAAGTAATCAAAGAGTTAAAAGATGTTTATGCTTTTACTGCTATTGAAACTGAGCATAATGATTCTAATGGCAAAGCTTTGTATGCAATTATTAATTATGTCATTCCATCTGAAAATGCTAAAATTTCTGATTGTAAAACTACTAAAGAAGCTTGGGATATTTTGTAGGTTACTCATGAAAGAACTTCAAAAGTGAAGTTATCTAAAATTCTAATGCTTTCTCATAACTTTGGGAATATCGTGATGAAAGAAGATGAATCATTTTCTGATTTTTATTCTAATCTTCTTGAAATAATTTCTGAACTGCGTCACTTAGGTAAAAAAAAAGTTAATGATAAGAAAATCTGTGAAAAAATCTTAAGGTTTTTACCTAAGAGATTCTAGATTAGAGTTGAAACCATCACTGAACATTGGGATTTGACTATCTATAAAGTTGATGAGATGATAGATTCATTGAAAACTTTTGAGATGTAGAACTTTGATTTAAATCAGAAGGAGAAAAGTCTTGTTTTAAAATCTACACAGGTTGAGAATTTTGTGGATGACAACTCTGATGATGATCTTGCATTTTTGTCAAGACAATTAAATTAGATCTTGCAAAGACAACAGAGGAAAAGGAATAGTAATATGGCTAATCCTCAAAATTTTGATAAGACATCAAAGTTTAGGTTTAATGAAAAAAAAGTAGAAGAATCAAAAGAAACTAAATTCACTTGCTAGAATTGTGGTGGCAAAGGTCACGCATCCAATATTTGTCCTAGTCCTAGAAAAGAACAAAATGATATGAATAAAAGAAAAGTAATGAAAATTTCTATGTCTGAAAATTCTACTTTAAGTGATAATGATTCTCCTCAGGATGATACTAATGATTTTTTTTATGTCAATTTTCTTGAAAAAGGTCCTTATGTCGTTACTTTATCTGACTATGACATTTCGGATAATGAATACAGTGAAGTTCACGATGAACAGGTGGAAGAGGCTGAAAAGGACGATGAAAGATTGAAAAAGATGGTTAAAGAAACCATGGAAGTAAAACAGGCAATCAATAAGCTAGCAAAGGAGCTTGTCCAAGGAAAATGAGAGAATGAAAATCTAAGGAAATAGATTGATGAAGGTAAGAGGAAAGTTTTGAAAGCAATTCTGTCATCACTGAGCTTGAGAAGCAGATTATCATTCTTGAGGATAAGGTAAGTATTGCTAACTCATTGAAGGAATGTCTTGCTTTGAAAATTGATTTTCTTGAAATTAAATTGAAATCCGAACAAGATAAACTGAAAGGGTTCAATATGAATCAAAATAGTTTGAATAAGATAATCAACGTAGGAAATGATTTAAATGATAAAACTGGGTTAGGATTTGTTAGAGGTTCATCTAGTGGTCAAGGTAAAATAATTTTTGTTAAACTTGTTGATATGCCTAAACCATGTTTGTCTGATTCATTGCATTCTGATATGTCTTATTTGCCTAAACTGTTGCATTACACTTTCTGTTGTAAGACTGGACATAAGTATCACCATGTTTTCAAAGGAACAAGAAAAAGTCTTCGAAAATTCATTATCAGAATATTCAAGCTAATTAAGAAAAAAGGTGTTTTCTAAAAAGAAAAAGAATTATGTGCCACCTAAGGTTTCTAAAGTTGTAAATTTACCTAAGAAAGAGGTAAAGTATGAGAGAGAATTTCAGGAAATGAGATTGAGAATTGTGTGGATTAAAAAATCCGATTTGATTAATTATGTGCCTGTTGAGTCCATGGAACAAGTTTCCAAAAGAACTTCACCTTCAAACTGAGTCCTATGAAATTCGGTGATCATGGCTTGTGTTTAAAAAAGAATTTTGTTGCCATTGGATCACTTGTTAGGGTTTGGTTATGGTTTTGAATTTTTGATCATAATATTCTTGATATACATGTGAAAATTCTTTTAAGGAATTTATGATCTATCTTTGAATGCAAATTGAGACACATGATAATTTGGATAAAAATAGATTCTTGGTCTATAAACTATACAATGAAAGATGATTTGCATTGATTAGGGGATTTTTAGATTTAAATCTCTTAAGTTCATAGACTTTTGTGCACTAATCCATCTCTAAACAAATTTGGTTGAAAATCTTGTGATCTGTTGACTAGGGTTTACTGTTCACAAAAGGTATAAAGGTTATTGTCTAAAAAAAAAAAAAATAGGAGCTTAAAAAAATTGAAAAATATTCAACTTGAAAATAAATTTTTTTTTTTTTTGAAAGTTGCTAAATATTTTGCTAAGAAAAAGGCTACCTATTGAGATTTGATCAAAAGTTCCCATTAAACTGTGAATTGAAACTAAAAGTGAAGATAAGTTGAGTTAGAGAATTGTTGACTACTCTTTAGAGTGAAAGCCGTCTTGCTTAAAAAAATTGCTAAAAATAATTTTATCTTAATACTTTTCGATCAATAAGGTTTAGACAATGATCTGTTGAAATTCAACTGAAGATGGATTAGATTGAATTTCACACACACACATGAACTTGCTAGATTAATTTCTAAATTTTTTAGTAAAATTTGCAAGTTTGATTTCATATTATGATTAGTTTCTGAGATTTGAAATTATTTGAAAAGTCCGTGGAGTCAAATATTTGTACTATGAGATAATTTTAAAATTCTCTTAAAGGGTTTTGAATCATGTGTTGACCGAATGATTTTAATGATTGGTGATTTGTGTTTTATTTCTATAAAAAAAAAAAAAAAACAAGAAAAAAATTGAAAAGTTTAAAAAAAAATAATTGAAAAAGATTTTGATTTGTTTAGGTTTTTAGATTTTTCTTTGTTGATTTTTTAATTACCGATGTGTTAGAAGTTTTCTGGAAATTTTTGGAAAAAGTTCTTTTTTCACTGTGGATTCAAGACTGGGAGTCTAGAACCGGTTCAATAGGACTGGACCGGTTCAATAGGACTGAACCGGCTCAAGCTTTGTGCACCAAAGTGCACTGCCCTTCTTGAACCGATTAAATAGGGCTGAACCGGTTCAAGGGCTTTGGATTTTGGGTTTTTAACTCTTGTGTTGCCTCATTTTTGCATAATCTCTCTCTCTCTCTCTCTCTCTTATTCCCTTTCACTCCATCATCCATTCCTACTTATATATACATCATATATAATTCATATCATATATATTTTGTCATTCATTCATGGAATACACTTGATCATTACATGATTAATATGAGATTATAGACAAAATTTGAATTTGTGGAGATTAAACATTGCAAAATGGGTTTGAATGGAAATTATGGAGTTTAGGATTGAAATCTAAGAGGATTGGTTAATTTCTGAGTTGTTGAAGAGAGATTGAAGCTTCATATTGTTGTTGAGATCATAATCTTCATTTGTTGTTGACTTTTGTGGAGGACTGAAGATTGAATTAAACTTTTCTCAAGAACACCTTTGGGGTTGCACACCAGGTGTTTGATAAAATTACTGAAAGAGTTTCAAAGCTTCAAAGTAAAAAAATTTGTGAAGAACATGGCTCCTAAATTGTCTAAGGAAGCTAAAGGCAAATGTGTTGCACAACCTAGACCTCCCAAAAGGTCCCGAACCAGCATAACCATTCAGGAACCTCAAGGTGGTTCACATGCTTTAAGAGATGTTCCAATGAAGCACCGATAGGATTGAGTTTGATGAGTCACACTTCTACAATGACAATGCTTGGAAAGTGTATCTCTCGGTCTACATGGATGGTCTTATCAAGTCTGAAAGGAACATTAATCTGCAAAAGCTTTAAGACACGGCGGGATAAAAGTTAGTGAATTACATCAAAGAAAACGAATGGCTTTTCTTCACTAAGCTTGGAAAGAGTACTTACTGTCCGGATATGATTTGCTACTTTTATACGAATATTCGAGATACCAAAGATACATACTTTATTGTATCTCTTTTTGGTGTTGATTATATGGTCGATGAGTGATAGGCGTATATTTATGGATTTGTCGTTGTCAAATACACTCTATATCAAGATAAAATACCTACAACCATTTAACTAAAAATGTCTAATGGCAAGTAAGGTCGAACCACGCATTAAAGGTGAGTTTTTATTTCTAAACAAGAAATTTAAAAACATTGATTTTGAGATTTGTCACGAATAATGGAAATGAAATTACAACTATAAAACATTAAACACTTAAATGAGAATCAACAAGAAATAAAAGTATGTAAATGGAACTAACTTGCTTGAAATTAAATGATAATGAAACTTGTGAAAATAACTTTTATTAAATTAAAGAAAGCTTTAAAGAAAATTACATAAGGAAATAAACTCTCAAAAACTACAACTATCTAACTCTATCCTCTCTCTTATGCAAAATGGTTGCCTATTTATAGCTGGATGAACAACACAAGTGGTGTGTGGATCCACTTGTCTATTCCAACTTCTTCCATTAGAGGCCATTCTTCTTCATTGCCTAATTTGACATGTTGCTTCCTTACACGCCACTACTCCTCATCTTTTTTTTCTCTGTTGACTTCTAACCACTCCCATTTCATTTCTTTACTTTTTTTCTTTTCTTTTCTTTTCTTTTTTTTTTTTTTTTTTCATTTTTTAACTCATCATTTCTTTCCTACCTTTGATGACTTTTTTCTTTTATTTTCTTCTCTCTCTCCTCCTTTTCTAACTCATCATCATTCTTTTCCTATTCCGCACTTCTTCTTTTTTCTTTTTAATTTTCTCTTTTCTTCTTCTTCAATAATGATGTGGCAGGTGATGACATGGCAAGTGATTGACTATGTAGCAAAAATATAACACCATTTTGTTACACCTTGGATTTGAACTTGAAACCTCTTCAATGATAATTTGCACAACACACCAACTTTCTTACAATGCTCCTTGTGTACATTTTTGGTTATAAATAAATACAATCTTCCTTTTGTAGCCAATTCTTCACTTATTTTTCTTTTTTATTTCTTTTCTTCTCATTTATGCATTAACACCTACAAAACACAAAACAAGCATATAAGAATATTTAAAGAATATAAAACTCTAATTAAAAGCTTATTTTGATGCATGAAATAATATGTTTTGTGTACTTATCAATGAGAAGGATATTGAAGCTATCTTGGCCTTTCCAGACCGTTCCTCAATTGACAGGACAGACTCTGCCTTTGACAATCATGGTTCCAGATTTTTTCCGGATTGTTCCAAAGATTTGTGTGCCAAACTCTTCTCTGAAGCAAGATAGCATTCCAGCTCGATTCCTGATAGATGAAACGGCGTTCTTCAATTTGTTTGCTATAGCAAATCTGGGTTATTTCGGAAAGAAAGATGAAATAAATCTAGAGCAAGCACAAGATCTCTATTTTCTTGCTATTAATGAGACTATTCAGCTTGCACCATCTATTGTGCAGCTTATGATAGCTCATTACAAGAAGAACTCGCGAAAGTTTTCTTCTCCTTTTCCGGTGATTATCATGGAACTCTTCAAGAGAAAGAATGTTTAGATTCCTCCAAGAGCGTATGATCAGTCTATTATGACTGAATTGGATCCTCGTGCTCTGAATAAGTTTAAGATTGTTAGGGAGAATGCAAAAAAGGCTCGGAGAGTTGTTGATGAGGGGTCTTCACAAGCGCCAGAAATTACTCAGCTATTTCCTCCAAAAGTTTCACTCAAGCAGATGCAAACATCATGTATTCTCATCTACTTCAGCATCAGACTTCTATGTTTGATAGGATGTTGGTTGAGATTCGAGATCTCAAACTACAGATGAATCAGATGAGAGAACAGCAGTCAGAGGTTTTGGATAAGGATGTCTACAAGCCTGCACCTCTAGATCCGTCTATAAGAGCTGAGGATGAGGATGACTATTCAGATGGGGATGAGGATGAGGAAGATAAAGAGGCTGAGGAGGATAGTAGAAAAGACTAAAGATGAAATTTTTTGACATAGTGGCAGGGAAGATAATGATGCTGATTTTTGTGTTTATTTATCATGCATCATGACATCATACACTTTATCACATGGTCATTATATTTGGATATTCTTGGTATATGCGTTAATGACAAGTTTGGGTGTTTATTTATTTCTCTTATTTGTCTCTATACTTTGTCAATTTGTTACAAAAATAAGGAGAACAAATGTGATGTTAAGGGGGAGATAAAAATTTGGATATTTACTTAAGGGGGAGTTTTTATAAATTTTTATTTATTAAACTTCACTGGTAGTTGTTGCTTGATAATGTGCAGGAATTTAGGTCAAGCCATATATCCAAGAAGCAAAGAGAACAGTGATATTTTGTGTTTTACCTTTAAACCAATTTGTAATTTACTTTTCTGCTTTGAGTATATTATTCAAATTATTTTTAGGGTTTTGTCACGAAATTGCTAAAGGGGGAGATTGTGAAATATTATTTTATTTGGCAATTATCGTAAACAAAACAAGTCCATGTCGAGTTGTAATTCCAGTTACTTGTACTGCAAGTTATCAAGATTGACGGCGATTACAAAATTGGAGAGGTTGTTCAAAGTTACCATAATTGAGATCATTTGAAGAAAAAGGTAAGAACAACGCATTAGGAAGGATTTTACACAGGGTTAGACACATTCCGCACTTTGCATAATTTTCAAAACTTACCATAGAATTTTTTTAGGTTGAATGAACCAAGGAATTCAAGTCTACCAAACTTGAACCTATTCAGCCCCTCTGAACCGGTTCAAGTAGTCCTGATTAGTTTCCAATTTTTAGTTTATTGTTTCATAATTCTTTCAGAGTTGCTCTAGAATTGTACCAAGTTCTATGCACGAATTTTCTATATTTTCAGAGGGACTAAGACATTCTAAACTCTATATAAACCTTGTCATACACATAGGTTTATTCACGGCTTTTGCATTATCAGTTTATTATTTCTAAAAGCCTTAGGAAGATTTTTTGTCTTAGAAATTCTTAGAGAATTTTCTGTTTGTCTTTCTAGAACATATACACATAAATGCTTAGTGAGTTTAGAGTTGTATTGCTCGAATCCTGATCATACAATTACATCTACATCGATCAGACAAAAGCAAAACTACTTCTACATCGAATTCAGACAATTGAAGAACAGAAGTAAAAGCGATCACACTTTGACAGGGTTGGAGCATTCAAGGAGTGTTGTTTGATCTACCTGTTACTCTTCTACAAAGATCAAGCATAAGTCTGAGGTCAAGTTGCTGTTGGACGGGGAGTCGCAAAGCCAGAGGATTGTCAGCAGTTGGTGTTTTGTAGAACGATAGGATGTGAGCCAGAGTCAAAGTTCAGTGTACTTTGTTTCAAACATATCAGATCGGTTTACTTTGGACTGCACAGTCCACGAGGTTTTTCCCATACAAATAGTTGATGTATTTTATCAATTAGGGTTTTCTCGCTAAAATCCTGGTGCCATCTCTAACTTTACTTTGCTTTATTTTATATTATATGATATTGATTTATTAATTGCTAAAATAAAGAAAGTTGGTAAAGATACAGATCTGTTTTAAAATAATCAAAACTTTCTAAGTATTTTCCGCTGTGTAGGTGCAAAATTCTGCTCAACCAATTACGATTAAGAGAAAATAATACAACACACTCAACAAATAATAAAAATAAACAATAATAGCGTCTGTAGAAGAACTGAATTCCTTGCCCCCTTTATTGGAGGTCTAGGTCTCTATTTATACACAAAAGTTGGTAGAATTATGGTAGGACTTGCGTTGCTTGTCCTCCAATTCTTCCTTTACATGAGTTTCTTTACAAATAGAATTCTTTCCATTGTATGATATGTCCTACATAGGACTTGCTTTGTATAAAGACTTTCCTTCTGGGTTGACCCCTTTGCTTAATAGGACTGGGCCATATTTAATTATACTTGGGCCGGATGTGGTTTGGTGTAAGTGACTTGACTAATGGACCAAAACTTCAACAGCGATAATGTTGGGCTGATCGATACTCTTGCTTGGCTTTGAAGGCCCAACATAAATGATAATGGGTTAAAGCACAACGTAACTTGGGCTTGATCCGGATGGGTTTTTGAGATCTCCTAAATACAGATTTGTATAATGGCGACGTGTTTCATTCTTATTGGAGGGAAATTTTTCCCTCCGCATTTTGCCCCCAATTCCACTTTAATTGGGTTACGGCTCCTAATTAAAGGGGAATTGAAGTCGTGTAGTTGCCATTTTCGCACGAGGCGTTTCCACTTGCGTCTATTGTTATTCTGACTCAAGGGCTTATTCAAGATTCGCTTTTGTTCTCAGTGTGCTCGTTCTGTCTACTGCGTTCTTCAGACTCTCATATCTCCAAGTTAGTTCTTCTTTTCTTTCTTCCAATCTTACATTATGAGTACTTCAACCACTCCTGAGCGTATAGAGATCGTAGATTCTGAGTCCACGCCCTCGTCTTCCCCTAATCTCATTAGGGTTCCCCCTCTTAGGGTTTCAAACTTTCCTAAGCCTGCAAATGACTCGGTTAATCAGCTAGATACTTCTCAATCCAGGCTGAAACATCCACCTCTGGGTCAGACAATATCTTTACTAAGGAAGAAAGGAATGCAATTTTATCTATTCGTCGTATCCCTTTTTCCATTGAATCCGTAATGGAAGAATTTGAGATTCCTGAGGGGGTAGAAATTATAGAATACCCTAAAGGCGCTGATTTTTGCGCCGGCGAGGGCGTCGGAGGAGACGAGTTGCTCCTCTCTGTTGGGCATCTCAACGCTCTTAGGTTCCCCCTTCATCCTTTCTATCACTTAGTCTTCAACAAATTAGGGATTGCACCCCTACAAGTAAACCTTAACTTCCTTCGAGTAATCTCGGCACTCCTCATTCGCCGATGGCTGGAGAGTCTTGACCTGACTCTGGCTAACTTGCTGATTACTTATTCCATTTCTAAGCACGGGACCGAACTTGCTCGTTTCTTTTTCACCTCCCCCTTGCACCAAAGGATATGTACAGACCTCTCTACTTCTGAGAAGAAGTGGAAAGAGAGGATGATAATTGTTAAAGGGAGATGGGCCGTGCCCCAATCGAGCAAACTCCCAATCCCTCACAAGTTCGGGAAGTTAGGTATCGAACATCCCCCCTTTCTTCATGAAGATTGTTCTGGCTGTTTCCCATGTCGAGTCTTATTCTATCGATATATTTATGAGTTTCTTGGTGTTTTTTCAGTGACATTTCCTTCTTCGGCTGCCAAGAAGAGGCTTTCTTTCC
Source organism: Cornus florida (assembly GCF_030987335.1). Taxonomy (NCBI): domain Eukaryota; kingdom Viridiplantae; phylum Streptophyta; class Magnoliopsida; order Cornales; family Cornaceae; genus Cornus; species Cornus florida. The sequence continues at coordinate 90,018,060 of NW_026775581.1, forward strand.
TTGAAGGGCAGGTTTGGAAAGACCTTCCTTCGGTTGAGAACTTGCTTACCTCTGCAAATCTCAAAGCAGTTGCTTCCAGAGCTGTAGCCGCTGATCTCATGGACCTCTCACTTCCCTCATTTGATAGCTTCCCCATGATTGAGGAAGAAAAACAAAGGGCTGAAGCCTTGAAGAGGAAGGCTGCAGAGAGTGCCCCACTAACTATATTGCGCTCAACCGAGCAGGAGAAGGAGATTGACGAAGTCCCCTTGAAAAAAAAGGCGAGGCTGAACTCTTCTTCAACCACGAAACCCAAGAGTCCTTCCAACCCAAAAAGCAAAGGGAAAAAAATTGAAGAGATCAACCCTAAAGATGAGGTCAGCGCTTACGTCCTCGCTGAGGCTGGGGCACCTTGGACTCCTTCTTTCTCGAGGGCTGACAAGTCCATCCTCAATGTTGGTGATTCTATGATCACTGACCCATCTACAGCGCTGACTGTTGCTAAGGGAATGTGGCTCCCCAAGGATGAAGAAATTATCGGCAGAATGGGATTGGAACAACTACTCCCATCTGCCCCTGTTCGAGCCATAGAGGTTTGCTTCTTCCTTCTTTTCCATTGTTATGATTATCTCATAAATTTTCTTACATTGTTACTGTCCCTATCTTGATAACGCAGGGCTTGTATCACACTATAGCTCTTTGTGCCACTGTTGAGGCTCAATCTCTCTCTATTCAGAAGCTAGAGAAAGACCTCAGCAATTTTGAGAAGAAGGCATCCCATGCCATTGCAAATGCACAAATTGCATATGAGGCTAGGGATGTTTATAAGAAACATCTGGCTGTTTCTGATGCAAAAGTGGAATCGCTGGAGGCTGAAGTCCAGCGTTTGAATGATGCCATTTGCACCTGCATCATTGCAAGGAGGCAGATGCAAGGTCGTTACTCCAGTTTGGTGCGCTTATCTAGCTCTAAGGCCTTCAGGTCCAGCTTCAACCAAGGTTCAGGGGAAAAAATAACAGATCTTGAGGCTTTTGATACTCATATGGGAGTGTCTTTCCCTTATGATGAGGGTTCGAAGGCTCAGGAAGCTGAAGTTCTTTTCGCCGAGATGGTGAAAGCTCATCCTGAGGTCCCTTCAGCTCCAAGTGTCTCCACTCCTGCAACCAGCCCATCAAATCCTCCACCTGTAAGTCCAGCTGTGGTAAATGCTTTTGAATCTGCCCCGTTTGATCCGAAGAGGAAGTAGGATCGAGTAACTTTTTTTTTTTTTTTTTCCTTTTTCTTTTGTAATGAAACAACATTGGGAATGATAAATATGAATGATATAACCTTATTTCTTAAAGCTGTGTCACTTTTATTCTGCTTCGACTGAGTATGCTTGTATGCTTTTGATATTGCACATACTCTATTGGATGAGATTTTTTTATTTTTTTATTTTTATTTATTTATTTATTTTAAGGAAAGTGCCCTGCCTGAGGGTTCCTTATCTGTTTTAGTCCGAAATAAAATGAATAAGATGTGAAGAAGAGATCTCCTCTAACGGTTTATCTGATAATAGAGGATTGCTTTTTCCTTTGGTGATTTAACCGTCAAGGGAACCCTTCTTGAAATGGATTTGTGTGAAGCAGGTATATTTATACTCATTTCTTCTTGTAGTTTTTTGATGTGGGACAATCTCGTGGCTTATATTACCGAACTTAGAATCAGTGAATATGAGCGTGAGAGTAAGGTTTGTTGAGCCGGACAGTTAGGGTCCGAGGCGAAGGAATTACTCCCCGGCGCTAAGCTTGAGGGGAGTTTTGTCAAGCCGGACACTTAGGGTCCGAGGCGAATGAATTACTCCTCGGCGAATGAGTTACTCCCCTACGTCGAGCCTGAGGGGAGGTTTTTTGAGCCGGACACTTAGGGTCAAGGCGAATAAATTACTCCCCGGCGCAGAGCCTGAGGGGAGGTTTTTTGAGCTGGATATTTAGGGTCCGAGGCGAATAAATTACTCCTCAGCGCGGAGCCTAAGGGGAGGTTTGCTATGCCAGACACTTAGGGTCCGAGGCGAATGAATTACTCTCCGGCGTTGAGCCTGAGGGGAGGTTTGCCGAGCTAGACACTTAGGGTTCGAGGCGAATAAATTACTCCCCGGCGCTGAGCCTGAGGGGAGGTTTACCGAGCTGGACACTTAGGGTCCAAGGCAAATAAATTACTCCCTGGCGCTGAGCTTGAGAGGAGGTTTGCTGTGCAGGACACTTAGGGTCCGAGGCGAATGAATTACTCCCCGGCGCTGAGCCTGAGGGGAGGTTTGCCGAGGTGGACACTTAGGGTCCGAGGCGAGTTGGTTCCTCCTCGGCGTTGAGCCTGAGGAGAAGTTTGCATATATATATATATATATATATATATATATATATATATATTCTTTTTTTTCTTTTTCAAACAACTTATCATGAAGCCGAGGACTCAAAAATGATAGGAGGCCAAGAAAGCGAGTAACAGTGGCTGAGAAGTTTCCTATTTGTTTACTTTGGAGACTTTCCTCCATTGATACTCCCTTCTTGGCAACCAAATGTAATGGACTACACATATATTAACCACATTTCTTTTCTATTTTTATCCAATGTGGGACAAAAACTAAATTTTGTCAAAAAGGTCGGTGTAAGGAATGCCTTTAGTACTGAGCTTGACAGCCTTTAATACCAGTAGGCCCTCCTTACACCGTAATCAACTATTTGAATATTTCCATATATAACAGAATGCAACTCACACTTTTTTGTCGATGTGGGACAAAGAGTTTTAACCATAGGCCAAAACGCATGCTTTTTAATAACTTGCTTCCAACATTACTTTGCATGAAAGCATAAAATTGCATAATCGCAGTGTAGTATGAAAATTTCTTTGCATAAAAATTGCATAATGCATAATGCATAATGCGACGCAAACAAGAAAATTGCATAATGCATAATGCGACGCAAAATTGCATAATCATAGAGTGGTATGGCCTTTTTATGGGAAGAAACAAATGGAGTAGAATTGTACTGAATATAATAGAAGCAAAATAAAGAAAAGCTTGGCTGATTGTGGGCATACGCAACCTTATTTGTGAAGAACTCTTAACAAAATTGACAAACTTATCTAATGGAAATACCTTTTAAGGTGTATTGCATTCCAAGGACGCGCACTGGGACGTCCGTCAGCTTTGGCCAAACGATATGCTCCCTTCTCCACTACTTCAATAACCCTGTAGGGTCCGGTCCAATTAGGTTCCAGTTTCTTTACATGAGCTGTCTCTTGCTTCAAAACCCAATAGCCTACCATAAAGCTCCTGAATCTGACACGTTTGTTATAATTGTTACGTAGCTGTTGCTGATATGAAGCAAGCCTAATTGCTGCAGCATCCCTTTTTTCATCTAGAAGATCGAGACTATGTTCGAGCTGCTGACTATTGTTTCCTTCAAGCAATAAGAATGTCCGAAAGGTTGGAACTGCCGCTTCGGTTGGGATCACAGCTTTGGATCCATAAGCCATGGCAAAGGGACTCTCCCCCGTGAGCCGCGCGTGGTGTGGTTCGGTACGCCCAAAGCACCTGGGGGGGATTCTCGTACCATTTTATTTTGAGTTTCTCCAGCTTCTTCTTTAAACAACTGAAAATGGTTCGGTTAGTTATTTCAGTCTGTCCATTCCCTTATGGATGACTGATCGACGGATCGACTACCAATTATAAATCAACCCGTTTTGCAATAGCACAAATCACTGTAAAATAGGGCTATTGGTCGGGTAAGTCGAACCACTTAGATTGCTAGTTTATGGCAACTTAGATATCTAGGATCATTTTTTAGAATGATAAGGGGGTTTATAAAGGATTTGTTGAATTGTCACTAAAACTAAAATGTGAGGTTCATAAAATAAAGCTTACGAGAATTAAAGCGAGATAAAATACGAGTAAAGACAACTAGGGAAGTGAATCTGCCTCCATCCCTCTACACATGCTAGATATAGAACTAATTTAGGGGATAAACAATATATAATGGTCAAGAATTATATAGCGACAGATAGTTGCCATATAATTAACAAGAAGTACATTAAGCCTTAAACAAGCATAATCCACCAAAGGTGAATGTGTTTAAACTACTTAAACTAGGATGCAACTTAAACACACTTACTTGGATGAAATATTATCAAATTCTTGACAAAAATGATGAAGCATATAAAGGTAGAGATTAAGCATACACCATCAAAGGATTTTCCTAAGCAATGATCTATCAAAGTCACCTATCAACATGCCATTAAACCATTTCATAACCTTATTTCCATTGTAACCATGAAAACATAAGCAATATGATTAATGTAAGACATTACCTAGAACAAGATAATCAACTTAGAAAAATCATTCATATATATATCAACATCCATTACAACCAATGAAGTGCTCTTGGTCATGAAAAGACCATAAAATATATATTGTAATCCCCAAAATAGAACTATAGTAGAACATGCTTACAAGGGGAAGGGGCTTCATCACCTCCCTAGAGGAAGAATTAGTTACCTATGGATGCACTAAAGGAAGGAAGAAGCTTGCCTCCAACCTCCATTTTCGAGCTCCCTCTTTGTAGCCACAAGAACTCTATCTTCTCCTTCCTTTCTCTCTCTACCAATCTTGCAAAAATGATATATGATGATATCTAATCTCTTGGTTCCCCTCTCTTTTTGTAGCCAATAAGCTTACCAAACCCCCTCAAAATGAGGCTCAACTCCCACCAAAAGACATCTCCAACCAACTCATAAAAGAGGGAAATCCGAAGTTGAGGGAATCAAGGCACAAGTGGGTCTGCATGTTCCTTCGAGCGCTTGAAGAATGGGCTTCGAGCGCTCGAAGGTTCTTCTTCGAGCACTCGAAGATGTAACAGATTGCATTCTTCTATTTGTTTTACTCTGAGCTACTTTGGTAAAAAAGCCATAACTTTCTGCTCCGAATTCCAAATAATAAACCGTTTGATGATTTAAAAGGCTAATTCAAAGCTCTAAGTACGCCATGTTTTAATAGAAGTCCAATTCTCAAGTTTGTTAGGTCAAAAATGACAACCAAGGTCAAACTCCACTGCTACCAGGCTGTAAACTTCAGCATTGCACACTTTGATATTCAAGAACTCATCAAAACATCATTTTTATTCCTTTTTGGCAAACAAACCTGAAAATAAATAAAACATGCAAATGAAGATAATCTACATAAAATAATCAAATAATAGACTTAACTAATGCAACTAAGGGCGCTTGAATATGCAATATTCGGCGCTTATCAATGACTAACTGTAGCTAGCTTTTGTATAATTCCAAGCTCAGCGAAGAATTTTCTTGTACTTTTATTGTCGAGGTTCTTACCATTGTCCATCATAATGACTTTTGGGACCCCAAACCAGAAAATGATGTTGTTCCAAAGAAAACTTTTTACCTGCTCATGGGTCACACTTGAGTAAGCCTCGGCTTCTACCCATTTAGTAAAATAATCTGTAGCAAGTAGCACGTACTCCTTTTGTTCCATGGTTTTGGGTAAAGGGCCCACCATATCAATCCCCCATTGTGCAAATGGCCATGGATTTGCCATTGCATGCAAATCTTTGGCAGGTTGATACTTCATTGGACCGTGGCATTGACATTTGTCACATCTCCGAGAATACTCTTCCGTATTCCGGGCTAAGTACGGCCAGAAGTAGCCTTGAGTTAAAACTTTATGTGTAAGGGATCTACCCCTAGAATGGTTGCCGCAATCTCCATCATGGATTTGTTTCAACACCACAAGGGCCTGAGAAGGGCTTAAACATTTCAGGTAATTACCTGAAAATGACTTCCAGTATAACTGGTTGTTAATGATGGCATATTTAGCTGCGGTGAGTCAGAGCTTCCGTGCTTTAGGCTTTTGGTTTGGAAGAATTCCATGCTTGAGGTAGGCTTCCAGTGGATCAATCCAGCATGGCTCTCGAGGAATAACTGGAATCACCATTACTTTTTGTTGAGGGTTAATGCTGGGCTTGTCCAAGACGTCAATCGGCATAATCCGAGTCAGATCTTCATTTGAGGATGACGTTGCTGTGGCCAATTGATCTGCTTCGACATTATCAACACGAGGTACCTGACAGAATTCGATTTGATCGAATCCCCGTGTAACATTCTCTGCAGCTTCTTTATATGCCTTCATTCTTTCCTCTTTGGGATGGTACTGACCTGTCACTTGATTTATAACAAACTGTGAGTCACTAAAAACCTTTAAATAACATACCTGGAGGCTGCTAGCCAATCGAAGACCAGCAAGTAACACCTCATACTCGGCCTCATTGTTCATAGCAGGGAATTTCAAGCAGATAGACTGTTGCAACTTAGTGTCTTCGGGTGTTGACATAACAACCCCTACCCCTGCACTTGTTTGATTCGAGGAACCATTGACCCGAAGCTCCCACTATGGTTCAGGGGGTTTCGGCTCTTCAAGAGTGTCTAAATATTCGAGAAGAAAGTCTGCTACGGCTTGTCCCTTGTGCGACACCTTCGGCTCATAAGTTATGTCGAAGGAATTAAGCTCGATAGCCCATTTGGTAATTCTCCCAGACAGATCGGGCTTAGAGAGTATACCCCGTATAGGATAGTTGGTGAGTACCACAATGCTGTGAGATTTAAAATAATGCCGAAGCTTCCTCTTGGCATAGACCAAGGCCAAGATGATTTTCTCTGCTTTGCTGTATCATGTCTCCGCATCTGTCATTGTCTTACTTGTGTAAAAGATTGGATATTGCCTCTTTCCTTCTTTTCTAATCAATGCTACACTTGTCGCTATACTAGAAAATTGCCAAATACATAATAAGAACCTCCTCGGGTTTTAGAGCGGATAGAATTGGTGGTTCGGCCATATAACCTTTCAACTGATTGAGGGCCTCCTGCTGCTGAGGTCCCCATACATCTTTATTCTTAGATCTTATAGAATCGAAGAATGGTTTGCACTTATCTGACAATCGGGATATAAACCAGCTGAGGGCTGAGATTCGACCAGTAAGAACTTGTACCTCCCTACGATTTTTTGGTTCCTGATTCTGGATGAGGGCCTTAGCCTGAGCCGGACTTACCTCTCTCCCTTTTTTATTCACTCTGTGGCCGAGGAATTAACCTAATGATACTGCAAAGGAGCACTTGGATGGATTCAGCTTCATGTTGTACTTTTTTAAGTTATTGAAAACTTCCTGGAGATGCTTCGGATGGTCCTCATTCTTCACACTTTTGACCACCATGTCATCTATATATGCTTCAATTGTCTTTCCCAACAGATTGTCAAAGATCTTATTGACAAAACGTTGATAAGTAGCCCCAGCGTTCTTCAGTCCGAAGGGCATGACCCTGTAACAATAAGTCCCCTTTTCTGTAATGAAAGCCATTTTTTCTTCATCTTCAGGGTTCATAGGAATTTGATTGTATCTCGAGTATGCATCAAGGAATGTTAGCCTCTCGTAGCCAGTGGTAGCATCAACTATCTGATCTATCTTGGGCAGAGGGAAGCTATCTTTAGGGCAGGCTTTGTTAAGGTTGGTATAGTCTACACAAACCCTCTACTTTCCATTCTTCTTCTGTACGACCACCACGTTTGACAGCCACTGTGGATATTGCACTTCTCGAATGAAACCTACTTGCAACAACTTATCCACTTCTTCAGCTATAATGCGATTGCGTTCGGGGGCAAACCTTCAGTGTTTCTACTTAACCGGTTTGAACTCCAGATCCATCTTCAAGCTATGGCAGGAAACTAAAGGATCGATTCCTACCATGTCCGAGTGATCCCATGCAAAAGCATCTGCATTGCTCCGAATAACATCAATTAACGCCTCATTTTCTTCAGACGTGGAGGAAGAGCCTAAATAAGTGACCTTCTGAGGGTTGCCGAGGATAACTTCCACGGCTTTAAGGGTCTCCTCGGTGGGCTTCGTAATTTCCTCTTCCTTCTCTACCTTAAGATGCTTAGGCAGAGGGCTCTGTAATTGCTATTTGGGTATATTTTTGGAGGTCACACCTGGTTGCTGCTGAGTAGACACCTTCTTTGCTTCAGCCTGTGTCAACATATAGCATTCCTTCGCAGCAACTTGATCGCTCCATAGATTAATCACTTCTTTTCCGTCCGGAGATAAGCACCGCATTACCTGGTGAAGGGTGGACAGAACTCCTCTCATCTGGTATATCCAGCATATTCCCATGATGAGATTATAAGAAGGATGGATCTCCGTTAAAACAAAGTTCTCCTTCAGAGTCCTCTTCGCCGCAGTTACGGACAAGTCTATTACTCTAAGGGGATCTACTCTTGTGCCATTGAATCCCATCAACGGGCTGGAGGTAGGTAGAATAGATGATGACGAGATCTCTAGCTGCTCAAAGACCATCTTTATGATGATGTTGACGCTACTTCCTGGATCTATCAAAACCCTCTTGATCATACAATTGGCCACTAAAAGACTGATGACCAATGGATCCTCGTGGGGGAGTTAAACTTTGGATAAGTCGCCATTTCTGAATCCAATACTGATGCTACCCGAAGCGATAGCATTGACCGAGGATATCTTCCTGAGCTTGTTGGCTGCCCTCAATCTGGATTTGTATACCACCTCGGACTCTTGATCATCTTCAGACTTGCCATGTATTGCATGAATGACTTTTACTTGCGTACCTTCCACCTTGTGAGGATAGACCTCGCGGGGCTTTGCATACTCCTTTGTCATGAGGTAGTCTGCCAACTCACCTCTGGCGATCATATTCTCCACCTGTCGCCTAAGGGATCTGCAATCATTGGTTGAATGCCCATAATCACGATGATAAGCGCAATGCTTGCTTTTGTCCCTTTACTCCAGGGGTTGCTTTATTGGCTACGGGGTTGTGAACTTCATCTTATTCTCTTGGAAGAGCCGAGCCAAGGTAGTTCGGAGAGGTGTAAATCCTTCCTCTACCATTTCCCTTTTCTCAGGTGCCTGGGTGATCGGCGTTGAGGTACGTTGGCTTTTCTGAATATTTGAATTTGGAACTCTTTCTCAAGGCTTTTTCTCCACCGTCACGAGGGTGGCGTGCTGTGCTTGGTGGGCTATATTTTCCTTGAGCCGAATGTAGATCTGGGCCCTGGCATTAAGAGTCTGCATGTCGGGAGAAGAATACTTGACCAAGGAAGTGTGGAACTTCGTCCCCTGAATCATCGCAAGTTTAAATGTCTCTATAGCAGTCGCGGGATAACAATCTGCTATTTCTGAGGCTTCCATATTGAATCTTGATAGAAAATCCTGCAATGTTTCCCCCTTCTTTTGCCTTATGGTGAAGAGGCTGGCAATACTCTTCTTTTGCTTCTTATTTCCGCAATACTGTGCCAGGAACATGGTGCACAGAGTTACGTAATCCGGGATGGACTTATGCAGTCTATTCCTGAACCACTCTAGTGCTGCTCCTGTCAAGTTGGTAGGAAAAACTCTGCACATCCAAGGGTCATTACAATCATCCAAAGCCATCTTTTGAGTGTAATGATCTAGGTGTCGAGAAGGATCCCCCGTTCCATCAAACTGGGTGAAAGAAGGCATGGTAAACTTCTTGGCCTCTCAACCAGATACATATCGTCAGTGAAAGGAGTTTTGACCAAGGAATTTTTGTGTTCTCTAGCCATCTCAGCAAGTGTCTGAATCTTCAGGAGTCTTTTCTCATCAAAGGCATCCTGAACACCTGCACCATCTGGAATTTCATTGGACCACACCATGAGCTTATGGCTGGATTCGACTTGTTTGTTCTGCGTGCGACGAGGGACGTTGTCTGAAGCCACAGCCTCGGATCTTGCCCTCTGTTGTTGCTGAACCTCATTTGGCTGAGCCTCATTGGGTCGTGCCCCATTAGGTGGAAGCCCGGTAATCGGAGGAATATTCTGATTAGAGGGTGCCGCTGTGTCACCTATTGGTGGTGGTGGTGCCAACTGAGCCATCGCCATTTGCAGAGTGTTATTCTGCTGTTGAAGCAAGACGATCTGAGCCACGCTCGCTTCATTTGCCTGACGAAGTACGTCAAACTGGTGTAAAAACTCTTCACACATCTTCTGCATCAACTCCGTCTATTGATCCGTTGAAGATCCTCCGTTTGACATTCTGGATGGTAGTTGCAGGATTCACCTGTGAAACAAGAGTGGGAATATATTTGCACACGTTCCCATAAACGGCACCAAAATGTAGGTACAAAATTCCGCTCAACCAATTACGATTGAGAGAAAATAATACAACACACTTAACAAATAATAAAAATAAACAATAACAGCATCTATAGAAGAATTGAATTGCTTGTCCCTTTATTGGAGGTCTAGGCCTCTATTTATACACAAAAGTTGGTAGAATTATGGTAGTTTCGCGTTGCTTGTCCTCCAATTCTTCCCTTACATGAGTTTCTTTACAAATAGAATTCTTTCCATTGTATGATATTTCCTACGTAGGACTTGCTTTGTATAAAGAGTTTCCTTCTGGGTTGACCCATTTGCTTAATAGGACTGAGCCATATTTAATTATACTTGGGCCAGATGTGGTTTGGTGTAAGTGACTTGACTAATGGACCAAAACTTCAACAACGATAATGTTGGGTTGATTGATACTCTTGCCTGGCTTTGGATGCCCAAGATAAATGATAATGGGTTAAAGCACAACGTAACTTGGGCTTGATCCGGATGGGCTTCTGAGATCTCCTAAATGCAGATTTGTATAATGGCGACGTGTTTCATTCTTATTGAAGGGAAATTTTTCCCTTTACACGCTGCGTATGACTCACATTCATGATCCTTTTCTGCTGCGCTCAATCCTACTTTCTATGTCAATGGTTATTGCAAACATTGAAAGTAGCGAGGGTTTTATGATTTTGTAATTTAAAAAATAATAATTTTTAATTTTTAATTTAACATTAAATGATAAGGTCAAATTTGTTATTTCACAGTCCGGTTAACGGGTCGGACTCGAATATTGAGACAATGTGATAACTTTATAATAGTGTCGGAGTTTTTAGAAACAGGTTGAAGTTTTATGATCAAAAATTGAAAGTAGCGGGGGTTCTATGATTTAAGCCAAAACTTTAATATGCAGTAATTGTACAACTCTGGAGTATTTTTTATTTGTATAGATATTTCCAAAACTATACAACTCCAGAGTATACTGCATAACTAAAATTTTTATAACATTTCACGCATGTATAGACATATAACCATTCATTATAAAACCATTCTTTATAGGCTTATGATGAGATTCACCCTTTTTTAAAGCAGTCGTGAAACCGCTCAGGTCTGAATCACTTTTACCATCAAAAGGCTAACGTTGCACCCACTATATGAATTCACAATGAATTCATAAGGGTTGAATTGTAGTATGGATGTAGGAATTGTAGTTTTCCAAATAATTTAAGTTACAATTGATTCATTTTCTCAGGGTCATGGTAAAAAATAATAATAATTTAAAGATAGAATTAAATTCAAATTTTTTACTAATTTGTAAAATTCAAATTGAATTAGATCCTTTTGTTTCAACGTAAAGTATTTTTTTTTAGAAAATATTTGTATTTTTTAGGTAAAATATTTTTTTATTTGTACCTTTCGATATTTGGTAAAAGTTTAGGTCGAAGTTAAGATCAAGTCGATCAAGTCATTCGAGCGAGACGTATAAAATAACTTACTAAAAATTGATAGATAAATTATTTTTGTAAAATTTTAATATATATAAATTATTTTTATAAAATTTTAATATATTTTTCCTTCGTAAATATTTTCCGACAATCAACCATAAAAAATAAAAAATAAAAAAAAAATATTTTACATCTAAACAAACAGATCTTAACATGTAATTTAATCTATAATCATTAAAATATTTTACATCCAAACAAACCGACCTTAACGTGTAATTCAATCTCTAATAATCAGTCTTGCTTGGGTTGTGTGATGCTTATTTAAATATTGTATAATATAAAAAGCGGTACCACCATGCATAATACAATTCGAACCCAAAGTAATTGATAAACTATCTAACGGTAACAAAGTGTCAAATTTCCTCTTGCAATGAATGAACACTCTGTAGACATAAAATTACTTTCGACTTATGCGTTGTCCCGTGGGCTTTAAAATTGATAGCCCCTCTCTCTTTTTCTCCTGTTGGCAGTATGAGACGGCACTGCACAGGCCAACTTCTCTCTCTAGACCCCTTTTCTCTCTCTCAAACCTCTCTCTGAGACAACACAAAAAAGCCCTAGAAACTCTTCAATGGCGTTCTCTCGATTCCCTATAAGCAGATCCAGCTCTTCGAACCTCTTCTTCAGCAGCCTCCTCCGCCTGAAGGCTTCACCACCAATGGTCGCCGCCGCTAGATCCTTGGTTGCTCGTTCTATCCACACCGAAGTTCCGCCCAACCATCCCCACTACGAAGAGATTAGACGAACTGTGGGTAAGTACTAAGTAGTTCTCTCTCGGAAAACCTCACAAATCCATTTCATCGATAGATTCAACTTCTAATATATACAGTAGCTAGTTAAATCAGGAAATCGATCAATCTATTAATCTCTTACACCACACACACATATATTTATCCATTGTTGTTTAGTTGTTTATTCGTGCACTGATTGTAGATTATTTTGAGTCGTTGATGAGCGCAAAACACCCATTCATCAAAGAGGGACCGCGAAGCCCCTTCTTCAGTCGGATTGAGGGCGATAAGGTTTATAGGAGGGTAGACATGCCCGGCGTTGGGAAGAGAGTGTATATTGATCCAAGGAGTAGAGAATGGCATTGTGATCCAAGGAGTAGAGAGCAACACCGATGAGGGTGTCCAAAAGAGAGTGTATATTGATAAGCTGGGGATTAATCCGCGTCTGTGGTCAATGGCAGTTTCAATTTCCTCATACAAAACGGCGTCGTCTACATTGTCTTGCGTCTTCGTTCCCTTATTTAATGGTCAGTTGATCAGCTCTTTTGTTGATTCATATTGCGGGTTTCACTATATATGTGAGTGCGTGTGTGTTTAGATAGATATATAGAGAGAGAGAGGAGTTTGTTTTCTTTTGACTTCTAAACTCTGTAATCTCCATGAGTATGACTATGACTATTCAGGGTTGATGGAAGGAATACCATATTAGCCTTTTTCTGATTCCCAACTGATAGTTACTTAGTAATGGCTGGTGAGATTTATTTTTACATTTATTTATTTATTGTTTTCTTTATAATCTTTGTGGGTTGAGAAGATAGAAATGCCTTGTTTGCTTAATGACGTGTTTGTCTGAGGAAAATAAAAAAATGAAAGTGTAGTTGTTTAATGGACATGATTATAAGAACAGAAGTATATATTTGGAAGTCTGTTATGCTAGCTTCTGTATATATATATATATATATATATTCTCTTATAGTTTATAATTACTTCAAATTACACTTTCATCATAATAATAGTGACATTTTCCAGTTTATAATTACTTTGTAATTGTGACATTTCAGTTGGAGCTTTGAAAAATAATAGTTTTGTAATTTTGTTTTGTGTGTGTGTGTCTGAGAGAGACGGTTTCATGACATGCCTCTATTTAGCCAGGGTACATATCTAACTATATGGTTACAAAGATGTACTAAAGATCAATACTATATCACAGATTCCTAATAGAGTAGTTTACAGCACTGTTGGGAGGTTGAATATGAATTAGAATTGAGAGAGATCATATCTGATTTAGAAAATTAGTAGATTCACTGCTAAATATATATTCCAACAAATGAAAAAAAAATTTAAACGAAATTCTATGATCTGGTCGACAAGGAAGTATTATAGTGAATTAATAATTTAGACATTTTCTACAGCAGGCTCTATCTCAATCTCCCTCTCAATTTCTACAAGATCCATGAAATCAACTCTGAGGTGAAGAATGAGATATTGGAGGAAGACCAGAGGGAGGGCGTGTTTCAGGTTGCTGAGGATGAGTCTCTGGTCTACTAGTATGGCTTCTCTGTGTAGTGGATATGTCACCTCTTGGTTTAGAGGAGCTCTTTTAGTGTCCTAGGCTTTTGATGAAAGCCGAATGTTTGTATAAATGAACTATGAGATGAGATTTTTTTTTTTTTGGGGGGGGGGGGGGGGGGGGGTTAACTGGAGTTTAAAGTGTAGTAGTTTCTACTGGAGTTTAAAGTGTAGTAGTTTCTACCTAAAATTTACAATGAAATGAGGGGTATTTTTTTTTTTTTTTTTTTTTGGGTAAAGTACAGTCACAGAGGTTTGGTAAAAGGATACTCAGAGGAAATTTATTTCTTTTTTGGACAAAGACACCTCCTGAAAGTTCAAAAATGGATAAAGACACCCCCTGAAGGTTCAAAAATGGACAAAGATACCCCTTTAAATGAGAAATTAACCAAATTACTCTTTGACCATTTAGGAGATTTTTTTAGATTGGTTAAAAAATTCTCCTAAACGGTCAAAGGGTAATTTGGTCAATTTCTCATGTAAAGGAGTGTCTTTGTTCATTTTTGAACCTTCGGGGGTGTTTTTGTCCAAAAAAACAGGTAAGTTTCCTCTAAATGTCCTTTTGCCAAACCTTAGGGAGTGTGACTGTACTTTAATTTTTTTTTTTTTGGTGTGTGTGTGTGGAAAAACTGGAGTTTGTTATTGTTGTAAGGGGGATGCTATTCACTTCGTGTTGTCTCAGTTTGGATTAACCATGAGTTTAGGGAATGAGGTTTAAAGTTCTGTCACTTTATTTATGTATTGAATTTATTTTTATTTTTTGTCATTGGCAAGAAATTTAAACACTCTTTTTGTTCGTGAGAGACTCGAATCCTCACTTCTCACTTTAGGAGGTAGATGAAATCCTACAAGACTACACCACCACCTTTGATTATTTATGTATTGGATTGGGTGGGTAATTTTGAAGCCAAACTGAGGTGATGGCATCAATGCACTTTGGTAAAGAGTGTTTGGGTTTTGAAGTAATATGGTTGTGTTATCATCAAAAATCAAATAAAAAAATTGATTTGATCTAATCTGAGTTGTTTGGTTTATCAAATGAAAAATTTATAGGGTTAACTTATTGGTGTAATTTGAGTCATGTTTTATCAAATAGAAAAAAATTGTCAAGCTTTTAAATTTTACTTATAAGGAGATAATGTTTGCACATCCCGTCTTTTTTCACCTGGAGTCGGATCTTGGGGGCTCTATTTGTTGTAGTCATAGTCAATTTCCATAATTTACATGTTGGCAAAAGTGTAAAATACCTCCCCAAAGTTTACTCCATCGAGCAAAATACCCTCCTGAAGTAAAAAAGTGAGCAACTTAGTCATAGTAGTTCTGAAATTTAGTACTTTGCCCCCCTCCAGATGTTAGAATCCTCTTTCCGGTGAGATCTGTATAAGTGCAATCACATATATACCCTCTATAATTATCATTTTAGAAAAAAATTCAAAAAACATGAAAATGCATGGTGTCGTTGGTTAGTTACATTAGTTTAGGGCATACAACACTTAATTTAAACAAAACACTTAAGCCCATACTTACAATTAAACAATTAATTCAATTAAACATATAACATGAAACCATATAAACACATAGTCACGTAAGCACCTAAAATACAATAAAATAAATAATTAAATTTCAATTATATTATTTTTAAAATTAGGAGTATTACATTCTTCCCTCCTAATAAAAGGAATTCCGTCCTCGAAATTCACAAAACTCTGAATTATTATTTTTTTTAAAATTCATTTCCGTTCCGTTGTGGATTATGCCTCAAAGTATGGGCTCCACTGAATTCCAAATCCTCATAGAAAATTTATGGGTCCTATATTTAGGATACACAAAAATTAAACTACACGTAGGTTGTATTTAACAACAACTCATCCTTATCCAATTTTTTTTATACAAAGGTATATATCTATATTCCTCCAAGTTCCATAGCATAGATTCGCAAAACTTCTATGCATCCAACCTTAACGTTTTAGTAATGCTAATCTATAGGCTACCGCCTCAATTGATAAACACAATCTGTTAAAAGTCAATTTAATACGTAAAACTGACATTCCTCCAAAACGCACATTGCTTCCTATAGGGAAGACATCCCAATCAACCGTTTCATGATAGAAAACTCCAGTGAACGAGTTCAACTATGTACAAAATCCTACTGCTGCCTCCAAACCACGCGCAATCCATTACAAAGGAGAGTATGTCTCTCCGATGTATCCTTAAACAAAATCAAGGTCTGATTGTACAACCCTTACTTTCATTTAAAACCAACAAATGAGAGGTTTGCACTATAATATACAAAACCTCAAATGTTGTCACACCAACCAACCGTTTCATGATAGAAAACTCTAGTGAACGAGTTCAACTATGTACAAAATCCTACTGCCGCCTCCAAACCACGCGCAATCCATTACAAAGGAGAGTATGTCTCTCCGATGTATCCTTAAACAAAATCAAGGTCTGATTGTTCAACCCTTACTTTCATTTAAAACCAACAAATGAGAGGTTTGCACTATAATATACAAAACCTCAAATGTTGTCACACCAACCTCCTTGTGCCAACTATATGACAGACAAAAACTCCGAAAAGTGAAGTAAATACTTCCAATTATCCATTAAAACCTAGGATATATGTCCTAAGCATATCTTCCACGATCAAATATAATTTCTCGATCAAATCCCCCGTCTAGAGATATGAAGCAAAGTTGTTACTCCAATATCTTCACAAAATTCTTTCAAAATAGCACTTTTCATCCACAATAACGGATATTCACATGCTATAACATACTCCATTATCAGTGCAATATTCAACTGACATGAAACTCCAAAGTGAACATTACCCTAATTAATGTTCATAAATGAACGTACTCAATCCATCATTCTAATCCCATACGGAATAAAAAAAAAAAAAAAAAAATTCCAAATCAATGTCGATGATTTCTACCGACCTTCCAGTCCTGATTAGTCCTACTCCCAATTTGAAATAGGAAGTGGCAAAAATCTCCAATGATATCCGATTATCAATCTGCCATCTTTTGAACGGAATTCCACTGAAAGACAGTTAGGTACTCGTCCTTATCCGTACCTACTCCTCAAAATCGACATTAGATGACTTTATGCAACTTACATCCATTTGAGTGCACCGTGAGAAATTACAAATCGTACATCCCAGTCACTTCGACATTATTCACAGAACCTACTGATCCTCCTCCCGTATTTTAAGCTCTATCTGAGTAAGGTAACACCACCTTTAGGGTCAGCTCCGATATTCTAAGTTGACCTCCTTAATTACCTTGGTAATAGCAAGTGTCATTATTACATGTGCTATAAATTCAACTGATAATTCCACAACTAACCAAAAGATTTTAAATATCACATCGGTTGTTGAGAGCATTCACTTCCATATTTACTTCCACCAGACGGAACGTAATGCAAAATGTGAAACACCACGTCTATCCATCTAAGCCGTCTCGTGATCCATTCTATTCGTATGAACTGATGTCTTACCAGTTCGAAATAGACAAAATTAAGCTGATATAATTTATCAGTCAACCAATATCCCAGCCAGAATCCTGACCCTGGTATAAAATCAGCAATCGCTCAACTAAATCCATGAAAAATGCTCTGTTATTTCCACTTTAGCATAGGAAATGGCTGGAAGGATCTAGTAATCTCTGATGGTCCGTCTTAATTATCTAATAAATATTAGTCTTGGAGATAAAATCACTTTGTCCCTCATTCTGTTTGTCCTCCAAACATGTGTTTTATACCGTGAAGCATCATGTTTCTACCAGGATAAATAAAGAACTAAGAGTTGTGAACACTAGTCCTTCCATCCTCCTTCCATATGTCTATAGAAAGTACCTTTAGTCTGGTACCACCAGTTTTCATCTGCACCCAATGTTTAATTTGGAGCATCATCAAAAGCTAACTCTACAACTGAATCTATGTACCTCTGATCCGTAATAAACTTACCGATAAAGAAAATCAACCAGTACTTCTATTCATCATAAAAAATAAAAAATAAAAAAAAAAAAAAAAAAAAACAATTAGCTAAAACTTTTCCACATATACCGTGCACCTCTTCCTGTTATATAGGTGATCGGTCTCCCTATCTTGTCTTTGACACACCTAGTTTCTGTAAGGTAAGTAAGTGTCAATTAGACTACTTATCCAACCTCAAAAGAATATGGAACCTTTCCATTCTCCAAACAAGTCATCGATTTCCTAACAACAGCTAATTGTTGTAAATTGTGACCAAAAAAAAAAAAAATTCCATATTATTTATGTAAATGAAGAGACTTGGTTTCCTCCTCTATGTGCAACACCGGTAACTCCTCCTAATGACACACCCTCGCGAAGAAATTCTTGCTTAAGAATTAACTGATGAAAATTTATTCAGCTTACTATCCTCACTCGGTGTTATTCCAATCAGTACCTAAACCAGTACTAAATCATCCTTCTGACTTGGTAATAACTTCTGGAATTTTCAAGAAGATATTCTACAAATCCAGTATCTCTGATAAATCATCATGGTATTACAGTGATCTTTATTTACCACCACCTCACGCATACCGAAATATTAACAATCACCATTATCATGGTATTGTAATATAATACGAATCCATACCTAGCATCAAGTATATCAAACTAATCGTTCTAGATTATTTGACTCGTAATGATGGTTTAACTATCCCATCCCAAATAACATATCATAATGACGCATGTCTAGGTCCAATAGATTGGCTAGATTTATATGTATCTCCCAAATCCTATGACTTCATGCTCACAATCTTAGCGTAATATAGTGCTGTTACTCTATGTTATTAAAAATAGTAGTCGGCTGATCATACACTTGTGTCTCTAACTAAACCACATACCAAATCCAGAATAATTAACGAAAATAAAACACATACACACAATAAAACAAAATATAATCCTACTTAAAACATCGTTCCCTCTAGAAAAGAAAACCTCCTCTGAAATCAACTTGCAAAAATTGTTTCACAAAATTTCCTTTTATAGTTTTGTAGGTAATCATCCAACCTCGAAACATATCATTTAAACATAGCGTAAAAACAACATTCGTTTGCCTAAGCAAATACCAAAGGCTTAATCCCTCATCCTCCTTATACGCGGAAAGCAAACCGTCTAACGTGGCTTTATAAAGCAACTTAGAATGTCACAACATAATCTCCATACTCTCCTGAACGTGATATAAAATCATGTATTTCGTTCTGATAAGAACTTCATCAAATCCTCAAACTCCTAAAGAGTACTTCTTATATATTTCTTTTAGAGATGACAGGAAAGTTTAACTGTATGTAGATTGATCAACACCAATTATACTAATAGCATTCACTATACTACTCGCAAATAAGATCACCCTCGATTGATTTTTCATCTTCCAGATTTAGTACCCTCTTTCTTGGATATGTTGAAATCTCCTCCATTAGAATCCTTTTCGGGCTCCTCCTCTTCGTTTGTCTCCTTTTTGAGAACAACTAAAGTCGTGTTGCCTCGATATGCGCTGATCTAACACGTACACCTAATTCCTTCATTGGCTTATACTTTAAAGTAGTGCCAACCAGAACTTACACATTCGATTCCTAATTATGTTCTCTGACAAAGAAATCGATAACGTATTCCTTTACTCTTTTAGGTCTTTATCGCTTTCGCCTTGGACTTCATCCTCTTCCTAGTGTCAACCATTCTGTGACTACGGAACATAATTGACATCAACTCCTCATAACGAACCGTAAATAGAGTACAACGAATCCTAATATGGGCTCTAAGTTTTAAGAGACGCAACGCGGAAATCCTATAATGAAAAACACTTTTGAGGACCCTTGAACCTGGAGTGCTCTGATACCAACTGTGATACCCTCAGAATTCCGGATGCGGGTTGGCCAGGCCCACACCCGAACGCCCGAGGATATCAAAACAAATCGGCAGTAATCGAACACAGAATATAAATATGATCAACAAGAATAAATAAAATGCTGAAAAGAAACTAAAACGATAATCCAATAATTCTTTGGAATAAACTTCCATTAATAAATTCCGCTGATACAAGTAATCCTCCGATTTATGATACAACTCGGGAATCCATACAATGTGGACCCCTAGAAAAATCCTAACCAAACAATCAACAGTCTACAACTAGATACAAAAATCACAAAGGAAACTCCTATGTAGACAATCTGGATTAATAATGTAGACGATCCCTGCTCAGCACGAACAATCTATACTCCTGACGAATACCTGAAAAATAATGGTGGGTCAGGCCCACAAACAAGTTCTATACTACTACAGTCCAAGTAGAGACCCGATACACAGATACATCCTAGATAACTTAACAATAGCTAAATAGTCCATAAATATATATATATATATATATATATATATATATATATATATATATATATATATCCACACTAAGGTATTCTCACTGGACTACAAGGCGGTTTCAACCTGAGTAGTAGGCAACATGCAAAACGCACCTAAAGTGGGCACGAGTACCTAGATCTAACAGGGAACACCTTAACCATCATAGCCAGCTATGCATCCCACTGCATATACGCTTCCTAGCCATCGATCCTGAGACTGAAGCTCATATCGTGGTTCCATAATCACACATATATATATATATATATATATATATAAATCCATTCAAAACCAAAGTAGTGCCGCTCAACTGTTCATTGCCTTGACACGACATAAATAAGTATGATTTAATACTATAGTTAATTCATTCCCTTATTTCAGAGTAGGTAGGATTTAGTATTTTGAACTAATCCGTCCCTAGTATGCCATCGTCCCATACCGGTGCATACAGTCCACAAAATCCATATAATTATTCCAGAGTAGGTAGGATTTAGTATTTTGAACTAATCCGTCCCTAGTATGCCACCATCCTATACCCGTGCATACAATCTACAAAATCTATATAATTATTCCAGAGTAGGTAGGATTTAGTATTTTGAACTAATCCGTCCCTAGTATGCCACCGTTCCATACCGGTGCATGCAATCCACAAAATCCATATAATTGACAGAACAGAAGTAAATAGTTCATCAATTAAAATCCAGAGCATGATATAATGATATCAAATAATAAGCTGAGCACCTTATATTGAATTATACAAGAGTAATATCATACTAATCCATTTAACTTGCTAAAACCACAACCAACAATTACACATTTCCTAACCATTGACAACATGCAAATAAGTATTTAAATTTCATGCTGTCCAATATCTTTGCATAATAGCATAGAATAATACATTTATGGGATTTTAACATGCATATATAAATCATTTAAAACCCCCCATTAAAGTCCTGAATTACACTTTAGCCCCTGAAGTATCCAAAAATACACCTACTGGTGTAAAACAACAAGGGAGCCGCCTCCCCTAAAGAGGGAGCTGGCTCTACTCCTTAGGGTGCCGGCTCTTCCTCATAGAGAGCTAGCTTTCTCTACTCCAGAGAGCCGTAAACTGAACTCATTTGTCTTCTTCGTCTCCGGCGATGTCAAAACACCTCTGTCACTTTTTGTTTAGGTTCTTAAGAGTTCAATCTATGTCCCAAATTTATTCAGAAATTTATCCAAACCACAGTATGCATCATTAAACCATTTAAAACATATAATCTGAAGCGATTGATATAATAAATCAATTTCAATTAATAACACATAATATAATTAAAACTTTGAATTAATAAGCATATAAGATCAATTTTAATGTCCGATTAAGTCCTGGAGATTATCTAGGCATGCACAGAATATAAGTCTAAGGGAAATAGTAAGATATAGAACTTGCCTCTAGGTTTCGGATTAAAACCTTAACCTCTACTTCCTAACTTTTCCGGCGATCCTTAGCTGCCGTCGAAGCCTCCTACTGCTCTGGTTCCAATCGCCAAACAACCCTTAATCTACCTCCTTGGTCTGCCCTTAAATCCTAGGCCGAAACCTTAGTTTCATCTCTTAGTTTTCTCTCAAACCTCTCTGTTCTTTCTCTTTGCCTCCCCTGTTATAGGAATAGGGTTCTAAAACCCTTGTCAGACACAACCTTACATATATATATGTTTATACAAACCCTAATCCCAACCCGATATTAAGTCGGCTAATCATAAAAGAAAATAAAAGAAAAGAAAAATATAATTACATATACATATAAGGTCCTATACGTGATAACCAAATATATAAATAGAATTTATAATTATATATATATATATATATATATATATATAACCTATATATATATATATATATAACCTTACATATATATAAATAAAAATACTCTATCCTCTTAAACATATATACTCAAGTATATATACAACTAACCATGTATGGGTAATTATCCGTACCCATAAACAACCCTTATTCAAGTAGTCCATGAGACCTAACTGTTGGTCCAATACTACTATCTAAATCCATCATTTTAAACTAAAAATAAAATAAAATACACATTTAATCTAGCAAATAAAATTACAATTAAACAAATACATCATCAAAATCAAATAACAAATAATTTCATACAACACTTAATTTAAACAAAACACTTAAGCACATACTTACAATTAAACAATTAATTCAATTAAACATATAACAGGAAACCATATAAACACATAAGTCATGTAAGCACCTAAAATACAATAAAATAAATAATTAAATTTCAATTATATCATTTTTAAAATTAGGGGTATTACAACTTGTTCAGACCTAATAGAGGTTTAGTTTTGATGCATGTCGCGGGAATCAGTGGAGAAGCATTTGGAAAATCCATGCTCACCGAAAAATTATTCTTTTCTAGTTGCAGAGTCTGCATAATCAGCTTGCCGTGAACTCTCAGCTTCACCTTATGGGGCATATGATATTTCTTTTTGTCCCACTTATGAAAGTTCGATTGAAATGGTGGATCATCTCTTCTGCACTTGCCATTTGCTTGTATGGTTTGGATGTTGAGTCCCCTTCGGGTGGATTTTCGTGGTCAACAGCCTCTTTTTGGCCTAAAAGGTGGTAGGGGGGGGGGTATGTGATAGATGGGGCGTTGTCTGAAGCTCCTGCGATTATATGGGTTTGGCGGCTTTCATTTGTTAGACCATTTGGAAATGTCGTAATGACCTCGTGTTAAAACGCAAAAAATAGGATCCTTTTGAAGAGGCTCAAAGATCTCTTATTGCTTTCAATGAATTTTTGGAGGTGTCTCGACAACATCAGCTGTTGTCCCTTGCCCGTATCCCGCCTTTGCCATCTCTGCGGGGGTGGTCGGCTCCAAATTCTGGTTTCCTGAAACTTAATTTTGATGCGGCATTTAATCATTCCCAAAAGTCTTATGGAGGAGGCATCATTTTAAGGAATTTCTTAGGTCAATCTATTAAAGTGGCATCGGTGTTCCTTGTTAATGTTTATGATCCTATGCTTGCTAAATGCTTTATTTTGAGAGAAGCTCTGGTGCTTCTAAAGGCGTGGGGTTATCACCAAGTGGTTGTTGAAGGGGACTGCCAATTGGCTATGCGGGTTAAGGCCTCGTGTGTTGTTCAGCTAAGGGTTCTCTCTGATATTGCTGTACTTTTAACGGATTGTGTTGGGTCCTCTCTTTCTTGGGTTCCTCGTTCCGGAAATGGTGTTGCTCATTTATTGAGTAAGAAGGCTTTAGAAGTCGAAGTTAGTGATCTGGAGTGGAGCATTTGGTCCCCGTGGTTGTTGCATGCTCTTCTCCTTGAATGTATTTTCCCTGTTTCTTGAATATATTTTTATTGTTGGTGTAAACAAAAAAAAAAAAAAAAAAAAAAAAAAAAAAAAAAAAAGAAAAAAGTCTGAAATCACAACTTAATATGAATGAAATTCATTTCTTATCTCAGCTCCATTGCTGGTTATCAAATTTGGGCCTACATTTTTGAATTGCTATCTGCATAACCGAAACGGGCGAACCATTTGGCAATTATCAAGCCCGTGCATACACATTTTAAAAAAATCAGGCTAATTCACTATAGTTAGGAGTGTTCATTTAATCTGTTAATCTGTGAAATCGATCCGATCCAATCTAATCTATGCATATTTAATTTAATATATATTTATTTTTTTTATATTTTGTTTGCACAATTACTGCTATTATAGGTAAATTTGATGGAACACAACCAAAAAAAAATACTAGCATTAATTGTTTGAGAAAGAAAAAAATATATATTAATAATGTTAATTTCTCATTGATTAATGAGAAAAGAAAAAGAAATAACATTTGTAACACTTTATCATTCTTGGCAAGATAGAATAAAACTATTTTAATAAAGTCACTCCTTCACATTTACAAGGCCTTGCATACTCACCGGTTACCCTTTCACATTTACAAGGCCTTGATATTGTTAGGATTTCACACACACAATTGACAAATATAACAAATAAAAAATCACACATAAGCAAAAAAACGAGATTTACAAGGTTTGGCAAATTGCCTAGTCCACCGGCGAAGAACGACTAACTTTACTTCAAAAACTTGATTATACACTATTCTCTCTCTCACAATCTCAACTCTCTTTTTCTCTCTACAATTTTCTCCCTCATACCTATATCATCTATTTATAAAGTTTTCAAACTCAAATCCTTGTTGGACAAGGATTAATTTGCCTACAAGCAGTTACCATATCAATCTCCAACACTTACAAGGAGTTACCATATAGTTTCCAACTCTAAAATAGATGTACAACATCTTCCCCAAATCTTTGTTTTTTCCCAAAGCTTCTGGCTTCCAACCAATTAGGAAACGTATTGTTTCTCGCAGCTTCCAATAACTCGCTGTTCAAGTTGAATCGGTACTGCCCTAATTGAACCGGTTCAACTTTGTCAATAGCCAAAGTATGCAAGTTTGAATACCCCAATTATTTATGTAATCAACACGTGATCAAAATATGTCTTCATGTACATGCTCCACCTACTTTAGTGTGAACTTGAATATTATGAGTTAAATCTAGTGTTCTTGATGTTATATTATATTTTAGGCCTATGTAGTCCTAATCTGATTATCTTATGCTGGTTGGAATGAAGCCCTAGTCTGATTATTAAAATTTCAATTCATGTTTGGCTAGAATCGAGCATGAAAATTGAATGAAAACCTCAAATACATGCAAAATAGATTAATTCAGTACTTTGTTTTTGCAGGTATTAGTTAATAGTTATATGTGGTTGATATATATAGATATGCAGAGGGACAAGTGGGGGCAACTGCCCCCACTGAACTTTTAATTTTGTAGTTTTTTTTAATTTTTTTAATTTTTTTATTTTTATTATATGGAAAGATTTTATGGTTTGACAGTGCACATATATATACACTATATATATAAAATCAAAAGCTCGTTCACAGTTTTACACTTTCCCACAAAATATAATATTTTTTCTACTTTCCTAAAATATTATATTCTACTTTCCCAAATAATATGATATTTTTTTGACTTTTTCAAAATATAATATTCTTTCCCACTTTTTCCAAAAAATACAAGATATTATCACATTTTTAACTTTACCATAAGCAAATGCGTTGTTTCATTTTCAATTTTTCACTCTTCAATATTTTTCTTTCTGCGAGTCTTCAACATTTCACAAATTCACAATCCAAAAAAAGCAAGCGGAGCAAACATACTACTTTACCAGTAGACAGAGACTCGGTAAGTCGTACTATTTTTTTTTTTATCATCTAAATTTACAATTGTTATTTGATATTATTATTTTAATTAGAAAAATTATTAGTTATTTCTATCAAAATTATTTTAGGGCTTGTTCTTTCAAAATTTAGTTTGTGTAATTGTGTTTTTTTTTTTAATTTGCAAGCTTGCAGCCCAAATCAATGAAATCACATATTCACTTACTCTATCAAATTTTTCCATTGATTGGATTATATGGTTTTAACTTATAAGGTTAGTTATCTTCATATCTTTATTTTATTATTAGTTTTTTAATATGAATGAATTTTTATTATGAGTAGATTGATAGACATGGTAGTTATTACTTATTAAGAATGTTTGTTAACATGAAATTTTTTGGAATGAAATTGGTCATCAATTATCTTGTAATTCTATTTTTAGTTATTTTTTCATATTTGATATATAATATATTAGAAGAGTAAGACGATTTTTATTTAGAATGTCATATTTTATTTTTATTTTCTTTTTCATATTTTATTCTTCATTCATTGAATATGATTGTTTTTTTAGTATATTTATTTCATTATTTGAATGAACTCATTTTTGAAACAACAATGAATACTCTGAAAAGATATTACAAAGGAATACAAGACTTACCATCCCCTCAACCTTAAGAAAGAAATGATGACAATCCAAAAAAAAGTTGTATGGAAATTGACTTACCAAATCTTCCTTCAGATCAACCTCAAGAAAGAAATGATGACAAACCAAAAAAAAGTCGTATGGAAATTGACTTACCAAATCTTCCTTCAGATCCTGGGTTACGAACTAGGATTACATATTACAATCCCAATATTCAAGACCAAATTCGCAGAGCATATATACTAAAGGGTCCTTGTCAACCTCGGAAACATAAATTTCCACAAAAGAAATTTGGACAAGCATCAGCGTTAAGACGATTTAATCCTGATTGGTTTAATGATTATTCTAATCGGTTAGAATATAGCATTTCAAAAGATGCATTATTTTGTTTATATTGCTATCTTTTTAAGCATAATATAGGAGAAGGATTTCCAAATTGGAAGAAGAAAGACAGACTTCAAATTCATGTTGGAGGGCCAAATAGTGCCCATAACCAAGCTTCGAATCAATATGAAGCTTTAAAGAATCAAAATCAACACATTTAAACAATAATTTTCAAGCAATCAGACCAGACTCGAATTGATTATCGAAAGCGTTTGACTGCATCAATTGATTGCATTCGGTATTTGTTAGAACAAGGGCTTGCATTTCGTGGTCATGATGAATCTGAGCATTCAAGTAATCAAGGAAATTTCCTCCAGCTTTTAAAGTTTCTTGCTAATTATAATGAGGATGTTAAATCAGTAGCATTAAAGAATGCTCCTGAAAATCTTAAGTTAACCTCACTTGATATTCAAAAGGATATTGTGAATGCTGCTGCCATTGAAACTATTAGCGTTATTATTAGTGATATTGGAGATGAACTATTTTCTATCATGATTGATGAATCTCGTAACATCTCAACAAAGGAACAAAAGGCTGTTGTATTTCGTTATGTGGATATGGATGGTGATGTAATTAAACGTTTTATAGGTGTGGAACATGTTACAAGTACCACTGCTCTTTCACTTAAGATGGCAATTGATGAACTATTTTGTAAGCATAGACTGAGTATAACTAGATTGCGCGGGCAAGGATATGATGGAGCTAGTAATATGCAAGGCGAATTTAATGGTCTTAAAACACTAATTTTAAAGGAAAATAAATGTGCTTTTTATGTCCATTGTTTTGCTCATCGACTACAGTTGGCTCTTGTGAAAGTTGCAAAAAGTCATGTTGATATCACCACTTTTTTTAGCTATGTTGCTAATGTGGTCAATGTTATTGGGGCTTCATGTAAACGTCATGATATTCTTCATGAAAAACAAGTTACCATGGTTATTGAAGCACTCAATAATGGTGAAATTGAAAGTGGACGGGGTCTTAATCAGAATACCATTTTGAAGCATGCTAGTCATACACGTTGGGGCTCTCACTATGATACTTTAATCAGCTTGATTTCTATGTTCTCATCTGTTATTGATGTGCTTGAGATAATTATAGATGATGGATCATATGTTGAACAGAGATCTGAAGCAAAAAATTTATTGACACTCATGCAGTCATTCAATTTTGTCTTTACTCTCCATTTAATGAGGGCTATATTGGGAGTTACAAATGAATTGTCAAAGGCGCTGCAAAAGAAAAATCAAGACATTGTAAATGCTATGTCCTTGATTAAAGTATGCAAGAAAGAACTTCAAATGATGAGAGAGAATGGTTAGGATTCTTTACTCGAACAAGTTTCTTCTTTTTATGAAAAACATGGTATTGAAGTTCCCAACATGAATGATACACTTGTAACTCCAGGGCGATCACGACGTAAAGCTAATGAAATCACAAATTTGCATTACTATTGTGTGCAATTGTTCTATGCTGTGTTGGACATGCAACTTCAAGAGCTGAATAGTCGTTTCAGTGAGTCAAACACTGAGTTGCTTATTTGTATATCGTGTTTGTGTCTAGATGATTCATTCGCTTCTTTTGACAAGGAAAAACTAATCCTTCTTGCTGAATTTTATCCGAGAGATTTTGCTCCGTTAGACCTCCTGAAACTTGGTGATCAACTAAACACTTATATTATTGATATGTGCTCTAACAAGGAGTTTTCAAATTTAAAAGGAATTGGTGATCTTGCTCGAAGAATGGTTAAGACAAAAATAGACAATGTTTATCCATTAGTTTACTTGCTTTTGAAATTGGCATTGATTTTGCCAGTTGCTACTGCCACAGTGGAAAGGGCTTTTTCTGCCATGAATATTTTGAAAACTCGACTGCGCAATCGAATGGAAGACCAATGGATGAATGATATGATGGTTGTGTATATTGAGAGAGACATATTTAGTACTGTTGACAATGATATTATTATTCAACGCTTTCAGAATATGAAAAATTGTCGAGGGTAGTTGTGAATGTACTAAATAGAAATATTATGAATCAATGTTTTAGTTTTTACATATATTATTTTGGTTCAAATTATATATATATATATATATATATATATATATGGTTGTGTATATTGAGAGAGACATATTTAGTACTGTTGACAATGATATTATTATTCAACGCTTTCAGAATATGAAAAATTGTCGAGGGCAGTTGTGAATGTACTAAATAGAAATATTATGAATCAATGTTTTAGTTTTTACATATATTATTTTGGTTCAAATTATATATATATATATATATTATTGCTATTAAAAATTGCCCCCAAGGAAATTCCTGGCTACGCTACTGTATATATGCTAACAGATTATATATATGAATAGTACAGTGGTATGCCTACTGTCTGAAATTTGAATTGGAATTATGATTATGAGTTGACGTTAATACAGTTGACTTATTAAGTTAATTGAAATTGTTGGATACTATTTGATTAGTCGGAGAGGTTCGACTTTACTAGCATGGTCTGGGACCAGCCTATTTAGAAGTGCACTACCCCTCTTGTTATAGGCCATTGGGCTGAGTATGCCCTTATTACGTTGATGTGATTCGGAATCATCTGGGTGGGTAGATGCACAAATTCAGCCATATGTTTCGGTAGTTGGACTACATGCGATGCTCACCTTGTTGGAGCATGGGAGTGTTTGATCCTATACTTGGGCTTTGACAACATACCACCTATTTGAGGGGAGCTCGGGCTCATGTGAGATGTGAAACTTCCAGAGTATGACTTGTATATTGGACTTTTGATATGGTGTAAGGACTGCGTAAATATATGTTTAATAAGTGAATGTACTTTTTGGTTATAAGTTAGGGCTCAAGTATACAAAATTCTTGTACTGATTGTTTTTTTTTTTTTTTTCAAATATTTGATTTTAAATATCTATTGTTTTCGATATTTCAGTTACGTTTATCCTTCATACATATGCAACCGAGAGTTCTTTATTTTAAATTTGATATCACATAACTAAATTGTTTTTATTCAGAATACTCTTCCTCACAGATTGGAGGACCTCAGCTCAATCCTATCCATTGGTTTTAGGGCTGTATCATCAAGGGTTTGTGTATAAAGGCAATGTTATAGCAGCAGATAGGTTTAAGGCCTGAAAAATACATTTTTTAATACTCTCTAGAGGCTGTCCTTGAGTGACACAAAAAGGGGAGCTAAATGAGAGTTTCTGAGGGCTTTTGCAAGAGAGCACCAAGAACGACAGATTGCTCCGGCACCAAGCAAGTCGACGACAGACAATCGGGTCAGTATTGATTCCCACAAGTCAATGGGAAGTCCAGACCAATCCGGTGATGAATATGATGTTCCAATTTGAAGATTTGATTCGTAAAATGTAGAATTGTAATAAATATGTCTTGGGCTGATTTAAATTGAAATGGTCGATAATTTATTCAAACAATATATAAGTAAATGTGGGCTGTCTGTTAAAATTGTAGTGTAAAAGATGATTTTGGTAGTAATCTTATTCGATGAGAGTAAATGATTGAGAATTTGATCACTAATATGCAATCAAGTGAATTTCACCAATTCATTTGGCTAGGCTATCCCCTTCCTTTACTTTCTTTTCATTTCCTTCAATTTGAACGCACTTGGCCAATTTGCTTCTATTACGTTTGTACGTGTTTGTGGTTTGAAGCAACTGTTCTTAAGCAATTTCTCTTTTTGTTCTATAAATATGTAAATTTCAAAATTAGAAAATACATTTTTCTTTTGGATTTGATTGGAACTATGAAAATAATTTAGCAAAGTAGTGCTTTGAAAATACGGTAAATTAAGTAGTACTATGAGATGCCAATAAGATGTTTCTGTTTTAGTATATGTAGGTTAGTATGTAGGCATGTATATGAGTAAGGATTAACATGTGCATAAGCATACGCTGTAAACATTTATATATATATATATATATGCATGATTATATGTATATTCTTTTCATATATAAACACACAGGAATATATGCAATATTTAAACTGTATAGGTTCATATATATCATTAGGCATGTGTATATGTATATATATAATTGCATGTGCATATGGTTCCTATACATGCTTGCCTGTTGTTTGGACTTTGGACATGAGTCCAGAGTCTCTCTATTAATAATGGATGGTGTTTCAGGAAATGAGAGATGTTTGTTTCAGGTCTAATATTCTTTTTATAAGCAGCTCTCAAAATTTGTTAACAATGCATTGAATTGGCTAATTGCAGGTTGTATAGCACCATATTCAATGTCACATAATCCTTCCCCCAGTGTAAGTAATTTTTGTTTCTCTACTTGAATAAACTAAGATACCCACCCATTGATTTTTACCGTGAATGTGAGGTGAACTACATACAATGACACTCACAGTCAAACACGGGTATTAGGAGGAGTATCACATGTTAAGTATTCTAGGGTATTATATACTTTCTCATGCATGAGATGTAATAAACACATTTAATTGGATATCTAACAAGCAAGGGTATCTGATAATTCATGTTTATATTTATATAATTTACATATTTTTTTCTATTTCTTCTTTAGATTATTTTATTGCTACAAAACAAGTGAAGTTTATATTGCTTATTTTATGTCAAATAAAAATGTTATTTTTAACATATAAAATAAAAGTACTACTAAATTAAATGAATTTGTAGCATCTCTTCTTGTCACTGGGTTTGGACATTTGAATAAATCAGTATTTAGACACATACCGATGCCTCATACACGCACCAAAATTCATATTAATGTATAATATATTATTTAATTTGAATAATTGAAAATTTGTTGACTTACCACAAAAATGACACTGTTTAATTCTTTTGGATTTGGATTCACTTCGCTAATTTCTTTATCTAAGCCATTATCCGACAATTATGAACATGTTACGTTGCCATGTGTGTTTCAATTTACTTGTGTATGAAACCATAACATAAATGTCAAGTGATGACATAGCATGTTTATAGTCTTTTAATGATGACTTGAAGATGCTTAGAGAGAAACTATTGGTGAGAATCCAAATCAAATTCTTTATTTGAAAGTGATTAAAAGGTAGAAGTTTGGGTTTTATAAATGTAATAAATTTGGAAATATTACAAATGTGCCATGGTGTGGTATTGTGATATGTGCAGTTGAGTATACAGCTTACGATATCTCTAATGTGAAGCTGTAAGCTGCACATGTAACATGGCCACTCTCACCATGCAAATTATCCATAAATATTCCAATTTCTAACGTTCACGACATGGAATTAACCTAGGTGGATAAATTGTAAACGATTATTGCCCACGTTATAAAATGTAAACGTTTTTAGCAACGACTGATGGATTCTGATAGCAGACCAGTTAGGACAAGATGGGGAAAATATTTTGCACAAAGTTCGTTCTCTCATTCTTGACTCAAATTCTCACACTAGTCAGTCCCAAATTGAACCAAGCAATTTCCTAACATAAGATATAATAATAGATCACATATATTTCTGAGTTCAAGCATCTGAATTTATTTTCACATAACCGCCCCTTCCATCTCCTTCCTCACTGAATCTTGAAGTATCTGCAAAAAAGCAAACACAATATTCCACTCAATAAGAGGCCAAATATGCACATGACTTGTGGATATGGAAGACCAAAAATAGATGAAACAAATAATCAAACTTTATCAAACATAAAGGTCTTTAAAAAGAAACTAAAATTTAATAGCATCATGTTCATGGAATTATATCAAAATTAAGCTCACTGCAAGCATAAAAAATGTTTACAACCGCAACACTTCATTAATGAACTATTCGAAAAAGTTATATTCATTTCATGAAATTTGTTGGCAATCAGGACTCAAGCAAGTTGCACTGAACAAGAGTGCAAACCGAGGAAGCCATCAATCTAGAGCTGGAGTCTCGATCAGTTTGAGGTACCATTCGTGGAACACACAGTCTATTTTATGGACTACTCACATGGATAACCGCCTTATCAATCTACCCCTAAAGAATCAGTTGCTTAGTGAAATGTTTCTACTTAGTACTCACTAGTCTTCAATATCTCAAATTCTAAATATAAATGTACAGATATAACTTCATGAAATATTCCATAAAACTATACATTCAAAATGTGTAGATAAAGGGCTTGCTCACAGCCAAGAAACATGGCCCAACAAGGGTATTTTGATTAAATTTTCAAATGTAACCTGCATAAGAGGCTTTTAAAATGACAACTCAGTGCAAAGGAAAACAGGTCATGTTCAGAATGATTATATTTCTTCAACATCTTAGTACATGTTGCCATTGTTAGTGCTACAACCACATCCAAAATAATCATGGAAAACAAACATTAGATAACATGTTTGACATTCATCAAGTAAAATAGATTCAATTTCCCACACCATTACTGAATAGACGCAAGTATTTCACCAGAGTAAGTCATACCATGTCCATGTATGAATTTACGATAGCAGTCAACAACTTGTCTCCTGCAAACTTTCTCCTTTGCTGTACCAATTCATGATGTGAGATCTTCTTTTCCTGAAGAACAAGATTGAGATAAGGATATTAGCAAAATAAAAGACACCTAATTCTTCATAAAGGTTGCAGGGAATATTATTAGAGGATGACTGTTGCAAAAAATTAAATGAAAGTAAAAGAAAAGGAAAGATATATATATATATAAGAGAGATACTTTTCGCACACATATTTAGTTTGAATGAAAGATTACTGGGAAAAAATTATATATTATGAACATGATTCCAAAGGAAATTGCACACAATCAACAATACTCAGACATTAAACAATTAGTGCATTACCAATTGTATGTCCTGCATATGACATTAATCAAGTGACGATGAAAAATAATTTAAGAAAAATGTTGGAAATACTTGCTTACCTTTTCATAGACCAATTGGATTGATAAAGATAGATGCCACGGCCATACAATTCATTGCTCTTAGGCTCAGATTTCCCATAATAACCAAAACCATGAGAAATTATCTTTCTAATCTCATTCTTAGAAGCACCATACCAAGTTAACCTCACATTGGCATTGCCATCACACTTGTTTTCCATAGCTTCCTTGAAATTTTGGAAGGAGCGAAACCGGGCTTGTCCTGTAAAGCCAGAGGAAGCATATTTGTGTATGGCCACCACTCTGCTATGAGCTCGAAGAGAACCCCATCCCAAAAAAAATCTTTCTTGGATAATCGCAAACCGCCTATCCCCTTCATCTACTCTGATCAATCCATCACCAAAATCTTGAGATTGCACACCGTTTGGGCCGGAAATCTCACTTTCACAATCAGGAATCGATGGCTTTTCTTGATTCACTGACTCCGAAACTTCGGAACCCGGATCAACTAAAGTACGTGTTGTTGTGCTAAACCCATTCACATACTCGTCGTTATTGCTTCCCATTGAAATAGAAAGTAACCCACTTTGCTCGCTCATGTTTTCCATAAGAGAGAATTCCTAACAAGGTCAGAATTTTTATACAAAAGCTGAAGTGAATTACAATAACTCAAAACCTAATTTAAATGAAATTAGCTTAATCCCTGATGAGCTTACTAATTCTCTGCATCTAAATCTTGCAATAACTAAACAAACCCAGAAAATAAATAAATAACCAAAAAGAAGAAGATTCAATACAGAGATAGCTATGTATGGGTGCATGAACAGAGATAAATTTCAATCAAGAGGAGGAGAGATCGAGGGCTGCCTCCACATGGGTTGCTTCTTATACTTGGGTTTGCCTGGGCCCAATTTGGGTTCTTGTTCTGGGCCTGTTGTTTTGGTCTGTTTTTGTAAATTCTTCTCCAGCCCAAGCCGAAGCCCATTGTACATATGTTCATTTCTTTATACAATTGCCTAACTTTCGAAAAATAATAATAATAATAATAATAATAATATTTCAGAGATCCAATACATGCTTTGATTATCTCCTTATGCTAGTTAATCAAAGCAATTATGAAAATAAAAACTTCCCTTTCTCAGGGACTTGGTTGCCAATGATAAAGAAATGAAAATTTATCCGGAGACACTCCTTGAAAAAGATATTGTACACTAGATTTATTTGAATCGTATTCGTGCAAGTGTGTATTGTATCTCACACGGTGCCGTGCACGAGTTCATTCAATTAACTAATTAAAAAATTATATGAAATCGGGTGGTAGTCAGGACTCACTGAACAAGAGTGCAAACCGAGGAAGGCATCAAGTTTTTTCTATAGATGGATAATTGCCTTAACAAACTTCCCCACTCAAGAATTAGTTGCTTAGTGAAATGTTTCTACTTACAATAACTTAACAAACCCACAAAATTAATAAATAAACAAAAAGAAGAAGATTCAATATAGAGATAGCTAAATATGGTGTATGAACAGAGATAAATTTCAATCAACAGGAGGAGAGAAATCGAGATCTACCCAGAATTGAAATCTAATCCCTTGAGAAAAATAAAAGGATAAAGCTGAGAAGAATTAATAATACAAACAAACAGAACAATCTAAAGAAAATCAATTGAATGCTTACCAGAGAGAAGGAAGTAAAAGCAAATTTGAATAAATTAGGTTTGGAACTTTCGCAATAATTAGAGAAGCGGAGAAAGAAAATCAGAAAAAGGGTTTTGATGGTTGATAAAGTTAGGGTGAGGGGCTCAACTACATAAAACAACTCTAAAGTATATTTATATCACATCTTTCACGTGCAAAAAAAAAAAAAAAAAAAATACTTGGAAAGTTCTCTAATAAATTTTAACACTAAGTTAACTAAATTACCCATTTTATAAAATATATAAAAATAAATAATTTTAAAAAATGACCAAAAATGATATTATTAGAGGACGCTCCTCACTTGCAAAAAAAAAAACCCTTAAATTTTCAATTTGGTGCAAATGGGTCCCCTTACAAATTTAAACCCTAAGTTAACCATTTTATAAAATGTTTAAAAATAAATAATTTTGTAAAATAACCGAAAAATACACTATTGGAGGACACCGATAATAACAAGTAAAGATAAAAATAGAAAATCAAAATCAAAATAAAAGTATTGAAGAAAAAAAATGAAAATAAAGTGCAAACTAAAGAAAGCAAATTTGTTCTAAACTCCGAAATCCAGTGCACACTAATATTGGGATTTTTTTTCTTTTTTTTTTAACAAATAAATAAATAAATTTAATAGAAAACAGTAAACTGAAATCTCAAAGAATTCAAATCCTTGTTCTCCAAATTCTCAAAGTTTCAAAAAAAGAAGTTTAGAGATATATATATAAATAAAAAAGTTTCAAAAAAAAAAGTAATGTACATATAGCATCCTTATACTATGTGATTAGTAGCATATATACCCCCTTAGGCATTTTCAGAAGAGTAAAAGGACAAAAAAGGTATTACAACACTAATTTATGACAGATTTCTGATTGAGGGTAATTTTGTACAATTTGAAAATATTAAGGGTGTTTTTCACATACTTTTTCAAATAGAGGGTGTGTTTTGCCCACTTTTTCAATAATAATATACTTGCATTACCATGTTGAGTCCCCAACAGTTTTGTGTGTGTGTGTGTGTGTTTTTTAAGCAAATATTGGTTTAAAGAGCTAAAACAGCTGTTAACATGGTTGCATTACCATAACATTGCATGCCCATTCCATTCCTTATCCCTTCTTGTCCTACATTTACACATGTTAACCAAACTCACTACTAAAGTGTAATGTTAAAAGCTCAAAATGACAAATGGGAGAGTAACTTCTTTGTGCAAACCAAATGAACATTTTGAAATTGAGAACACGAGTTAAAACCACTACTCGAATGCAAACATTTATTTAAGCTGGAATCTTCACAATTCTCCACAGCAGCAGCCATATCATATTTGTCATTGCATATCCCATTCATACACTGAAAGATTGTTTTCAACCAAAAATATGAGCTAATAACACTACTTGAACAATAATGATTTACAAAACACATATAATAATTATACAAGCAGAAAAGTAGAAGAGTCATTGAAGGGAAGCAAAAGGACTAAAATGCCAGATTGTGTAGTAGAATTTTGTTCCATCAAATTCTTTTTCCCACTTCTGCTTTCACAATAACCTAAATTCCTTAAGCACCATACCGCCCCCTCAGCTGCATGCTGAGCTGCTGTTTTCTTCTTCGTGTGGGGCGTGCTGAAGCACTCAAAAACCATTACCGAGGGTTTTTCTACCCCAACGTTGATCTTAATGTTATGTTTGGTGTACATAAATGGAATAGAATGTAGTGAAATGCCCATTTCAACCATTCCTTTGTTTGGTATGCAATTTAAAGTGGGAATGGTGAATGAAAATACATTCCACAACTAAACCTATGAAATAGCCATTACATTCCCAAGTAAATTTTTTAAAAAAAATCAACTTCTCAAAAAACCCTCATGTTCCAAATCCAAAAACCACCACTCCCTTCCACCACAACCACCTCCGCCTTTCACCAACACCATCACGAATTGGTTTTCATCCCATTTTTTTTTACAAATATAACCTTATTAGACCATGCCACCTCATTAAAATCAGGTATATTAATGTAATTTCCAATAAAACCCCAAACCCACATTCTCTCTCCATCGTACGATCTCTCTCTCAACTGGTATTCTCTTTCTATATTCTCAAGAAACTCCATTATCATTGTTAGATCACCGTCGCCGTTGTCGTCAACCATGGTGTCGTGAACTTGTTACCGTGATCCATACCATCACGGTTGTCGTCAACCATGGTGCCTTGAATTAGTCGCCGTGAATCACGCGGTTGGCAAACGCATAAATTTCTACTCATAGCTAAGAATTATCAGAGAATCAAAAAGTTCAATAAGAAAGCCTGTTTGGTTAAAGAGAAAATGCAGGGAAAGAAACGAAATTAAAATTTGGCTCTGATTTTTCCCTTTTTTTAGGAGTCAAGACCTAGGAAATAAAAAGTTCGACTCAGTTGAAGATGTAATTTTCATAAACCTAAAAGACAAGTATACTTGACACAGAAAATGTTATAATTTCTCCCCCTCCCTCCATTTTCTCAGTAACCAAACAAAGACCCCACAAATTTTGAAAATAAGAAGAGCAGATTGTCCATTATCTTTTATTTTCCTTCATGTTTCGAGCAACTAACTAGGGATTTATATAATTGGGGTTTCCTCCATTTTCTTAGCGACCAAATAGAGATTCACATAAAAAATAAAAAATAAATAAAAAAAAATCCAAATTTCAATGATTAGAAAAAATATGAGAGGACACTGACTTTGGGTTTTGGCAAGCGATCTTCCAGAAAACAGCATAAGACCATTGGTTATTGGCACAGAGAGTCTTCAAAGCTTCTTTCAACACATACCCCATAGGTCCGAATCGCGACGAGACTTTGAACTTTGATGCAACAGTGAATCAACAAACTGAAATTAGATGACCGTGTAGGGTAACAAATAGATATAGATATAGATATAGAGAGAGAAAATTTAGTGCGGGAGATCACAAATTTCCCGGCAACTTGGATTTTCCGGCCTAACTTCCACGGCACGATCCTCGTCCCACCTCGTTTCGTCCTCAATCCCCTGCTCCTCTTCCTCTCTGGATCCAAGCTCCCCACAATCATCCTCCTGCAACTCATTCTAGAGAGAGAAGAAAAACAGGTCCAGTAGAGAGAGAAAGTGGAACACACTTTGAGACCTAAACTATACCACAAGCTTTGAGCTCGTAGTTGGCAAAGATTTTCTCCATTTTTGCTCAAAAATTGTATCAAATATTACAAAAATAGAGATGTATATGTGTGTATATATAGTTGTATGACTACGATCATGTATAAAGTTTGGATGCAAAAACATTTTTTATAGGGGAGGGGTATAATCGTCATATTGAAGGGTAATTTTAGAATTAGTTAAAAAGTCTGAGTCACGTGCATCACCGTATCACCGGAAAGAGGATTCCGACCTCTGGAGAGAGACAAAGTGCTCAATTTTAGAACTACTATGACTAAGTTGCTTACTTTTTTACTTCAGGGGGTATTTTGCTCGATGGACTAAACCTCATGGGGGTATTTTGCACTTTTGCCTTTACACGCTATCATATTTTTTGTTACCAACTTTACCTATTACTTTTCTTCCCCTAGTATAACCATCTTTCCTTAGTTTTACCCCTCACCATGTCACTTTTTCCAAGGCCCATTTAAGATTTTCTTTGCACGATGTATCCAAACCATCTTTAACTTATTTTCTCACATTTTATTTTCAATTGGTCTACTCTAACCATTTTCAAAATGTAATCATTTCTAATTCTGTTCATTTTAGTCTTATGGCGCATCCATCTCAACATTCACTTTTCTGACACATCCATATAGACTGATGAGAAATATAAATTGGTAGTATGGAGAAAATGGATACGCTTGGGAAAGTTGATCATGAAAAGGAGGTAAGGCCACAGCCGGTTAATGTCATCCTGAATTTTACCAATGCCACTGGGCCATATCAAATTCTTTACCAGTTTCAAACTGGATTTCACATGCAGTCAAAGTAATCATGGCTGATTAGTCCATTCATACATAATTTGTCCAAATTTCAAAAATTTAAGAAAGTGTCCGATAATTTATCCAATTTATAATGCACCACGTTACTTATATTGAGAGATCTAAGTATAAAATTCCATTCACGCAATAATTAACTGAGATCTAGCACAATACGTTATTTAAAAAAAAAAAAAAAAAAAAAAACTAGCTTTGAATCATATTGTGATCTGTATTTGTTATGGTCAATTGCTCTCAGGAGAGTCACGGGATGGGAAAGAAGGATTACCTTTTTAGGAGCACAAATATCATCACATTCCTATATGATTTTCTGCCATTATATTTATAAAAAAAAAAAAATTAAAGATTTAATTTCATTAACACCCCGAGATTTGGACATCTTTTACGAAAAGATATAGTTTGAAAATGACTAGAAATTACTTTCACACACTATTTTTTTGTTACTTTTACCCAAAAAAGGTGCGAAAAAACAATTTTACACCCATTTTTCTTTAATTACATTTTAATTCAAAATTTCAGCAAAGTTAAAAGACAAATTTTCCTTGATTAAATATATATAAACACATTTAAAAATATGAAATTGAATACTATAAATATAAAGCTTCTTAACATATATATTTTAATTAAAATCTATATATAATATATTTAATTTTTAATATAAATAATTTTGAGTTTAAATTTATAATAAAATTTAAAAAAATAAAATTAAATACCATAAATGGTCCAAACATAATCCATGTCAGATTTGTCCAAACTTTAAAGATGTAAATAAAATATCATAGCTACCTTTTATACAACCTTTTTTTTTTTTTTTTTTTTTTTTTAACCTTCTTTAGTTCCTTACTATTTTTTTTTTTCATGTGCTATACATACTTTCTTTTCTTTTCTTTTTCTTTTCGGAGGTCTCAAGGAAGATAATTTATTCCATACTGATAATTTTATTATTGACAATTAAAAGAGATAATTTATTTGTGACATTTTTTTTTTTTTTTTTTGCAATCAAAACAAATAATTTATCCAACAAAGTTGACTTTTTTTTTAATCAGGTCAAAAGAGATAACTTTTTTTTCTTTTGTGATACTTTATGGATCCCATCAAAAGAAATAATTTATTCAATATATATATATATATATATATATATTTGGGTATTATCAAAAGCTAAGTCACATAAAGCGAGAGTTAGAGCGAAACTGAATTTGAAAACGGGAGAGTAAGAGCGACATAATTAAGTTATAAGCAGGGAAAATTTGAACTAGAGTGCATGGCGTGAAAGCAACACCAATTGAAAAGGATTGTGTGACTCAGATCAAAAGAAATAATTTATTTAATAAATATATAAATATATATACATATATATTTTAATCCACTCTGTCAAAAATGTGCTTAACAGCCCTAGTGTACCACACATGGATCAAGAGAAACAGAAGGATTTTCTAAAAGAAAGCCATCTCTGCAATCTCACTTCTTCACCAAACTCTGGATTCTGTTAGAGTAAAAATCATAGTCTCTTCTATTAGCGACACATCTAATGCTTCAAAGATTGCAGCAGATTGGGATGTTCCTGATTCCATTATTCGACCACCAAGGAAACCACCAGACATCAGCAACTGATGTGCTATTTTGCCGAAGTCTTGTTCCTGTTACCGAAAATTGTGGCAACATATGGTTATAGCTGTTATGTTGTTTGTGCTTTTTGGGCTGCTACGTTTGTTGTGCCTTTTGGGCTGTTATTTCAATCTACTTTGTATTCTGGGCTTGGCCCATTGGTTAGCTATGGCTAACCTTTCTTAATCTAATTTAACTTTAACTTTCAAAAAAAAAAAAAAAAAAAGGTTCACAAGATTATAGAATAAGGAAAAAAAATCAAAAAAATAAAGAAACCTATACTGTTTTGCTAAGAACACAAAATGTATGTTATTTCTATCTATTGGTCTGTTTTTCACTATCAAAAAAATGATTCTCTTTACTATAAAGTCATGAAAAGTGCTATTGCATGCACCAGTAAGTTCTATTTTTTTTAATAAGATTTAATAATTTCAAAGAATGTTTAGTTTCTTCAATTTGACATTTAATCAAACAACTGATTTGCACACAATTTCTCCTCAAATACACACAACATATACATCTTAATTGCATGCACTAGTAAGTCATATTCTCTTAATAAGATTTAATGATTTCAAAGAATGTTTAGTTTCTTCAATTGGGCATTTAATCAAACAACTGATTTGCACACAATTTTTCCTTAAATACACACAACATATACATCTTAAATTACCATTTTTATAAACAAAGTCTCTTGCTTTAGAAAATGAAAAGATTATTCTGTAGATAGAGAAGACCTAAAAATATATGTATAAGCATGTAAATTGAATATATATAGAGAGAAAGAGATAGAGTGTACCGTGTAAATTAAATCAGGCTTTGTATCTTGTTGCAAATGAATTCATCCTGTACGATCTCTTGGATTTTTTTCACTCGTGCAAACCCTCCCCTTCAGTCATACAGAAATCAATTCATTGAGTGAAGAGATTATATTATTATAGAAGGAAAATTTGGTATTTTAGAATAAGAGTTTAAGGACATTTTAGACCTAAATTATAATTGTTCATCTATATGTAATTATTTTTCCTAATTCAATCAAAGTGAAAATTAGACTTTAAAAATAGACCACTTTATAATTTAGAACCCTTAACTCTACTTAAGTGTAGTTTTTTCTAGAAAATATTTTTTACTTTCTAGTTTTTGGTTGTCGTAAAAGATTTATGAAGAAAAAAAATATTAAAATCTAACAATAATAACTTATCCATCAATTTTTAACAAGTTATTTTACACGTTTCGCCAGATGGCCTGTACCTCGACCTCAACCTAAACTTAAATCTTTACCAAAAGATAAAAACATTTTACTTGAAAAAAAAAAATTTATTTTCGAAAAAAATATTTTACTTTTTAAGAAACTGAGCCTGTATATCTCTTTAATATCTATTACTGTATATGTTTTGAATTTGCATCACTTCATTGATTAGAATATAATATAAAATAATATAAAAGAAAAAATTAGAGAATATATCACCCTTTTAGTGTAATTTTTGTGCATGTACGGAGAGAGAAATTTTAAGATGTAAATTATAATTTTCCTTAATACCAAAAGTTAATTACAATATTCATTAGGTCTAATGAGGTTAATGCTAGAGAAATACAGTAGTTTCAGCTTTGCAGGGATGTAATGATGTATACTATGCAGATGCAGGCCACCCTTTTTGCCGCAGGTAACAAACACCACCTTTTTTTCTCGCAAAGCAAATAAATGGCGGGAGTTGTTCGTCAAACTATTGTCATGTATATAGAGAACTTTTTAAAGGAATCGTTTCCTTTATTTGTAATTTTAAAAATAATTTAATGTTAAAAAAAAATTATTTAAAAAAAATTATTCTCTACTTTTTAAATTACAATCCATTTTCTTGTTCATGTAAATAACTCGAATAATATTCTTATAGGTGGTGATTGGGTACTGTTTTGCACCTTGCCATAGTCTATTAAATTAAATAGTTTACTAACAATAACTATTTAATTAAATAATATCCCATTAGCCTCCATCAACTGTTTCAACATTCCACAGACTATCATCTGCTTCATAAAAACACTAGAACATAATAATCAAACCCTAGCTAAAATAACAGTTAGTAGTGCCCAAACTCACTAAATTTCCATGCAAATCAGGATTGAGAGAGTTAAAAAGGTTGAAGATGAGACATCATGTGTGAACTCAATAACTTCCAAAAAATAAAATTAAAAAAATACAGAAGTTAATTAAAGAAACCAAAAACAACATCAAACACCAAATCCAGAAATTCCAAAGTGTTCGTTCGATCATATACAAAGCAGCAAACACACCTACACCTAATTCAGTCCTCTAAAAACACCGTCTCAAAACGAGGTTAACCACTGGCTACGAAACTCAATCGGCGGTGGAATCAGAGACGGATCCTTCATTTCCTCCGTCTTCAGCTTCGGAATCGAAATCTTCAGAACACCAGCCTTCATGTACACCTTCATCTGGTCGCTTTTGTAGAAACCAGGAGGAATAGCTATGACGCCGGAGTATTTCCTGGCTAATTTGTTCTCGTTCTCTTCAGGTTCTCTCTGATCTGCTTTGCCTTCAATGTGGATGGCATCGTCTCTGATCTGAACATTCAGACCTTCGTTGCCGATCCCAGGCATGTCCACCCTCACGATGGCCTCAAGCTCGTATTCATCAACATTGCACATCATTCTGAGACCTTTC
The DNA here is from genome assembly GCF_030987335.1 of Cornus florida. Lineage (NCBI taxonomy): Eukaryota > Viridiplantae > Streptophyta > Magnoliopsida > Cornales > Cornaceae > Cornus > Cornus florida. The sequence goes on from NW_026775581.1 coordinate 90,061,487, forward strand.
ATCAGATATGGATTTTGATATTGCGCTGCTGAAGTGCTCTTAAGAACTATATATATGTATGAAATGAATCAGAAACTGAGTGAAGAAAGTAACAGATTGAGAAGATGGGTGAGTACGAGTTGTTAACTTTTCCTCGAGAGGAGCCAGAGCAAGTGTGGTCGTTGGAGTCGGCAGATGAGGAGGAGGAGCTGAAGGATAGAGAACGGCCGGCGAAAGGAGAGGCGGCCGCCGTCAACAATCGTTTCAATCGGAGAAGATTTGCGAGAAAAGGCATTTGGAGGCCATTGATGTGATCTATTCGTGAATGCAACTACTCTTTCTCTCTCTATCTAGGGTTTTATGAGGTTTTGACAGTGAGAGAAGGGATATAGGATGGAGAAGGTAAGAGAGAGAGGAGAGGGCACACGTGTCGTTTGACAGCGGTGTCCAACGGGTGAGGCACTTTCCTGTAACACTCACGAGTTGGTTCGACAAGCCATCGTGATCGTCCGATTTGTTTATGATTGGTGATGCTAATTATCCAACAAATTCGAAGTGAAATGAAGTATCTCATCTCCTCTTTAGAGATCCAAATCCACAAGGATATTGCATAAAATTGAATTTTCTTTATATATACTCCGTATTACAATTTTATGGGCGCGCGCGCACATCTATATATATATATATGTATATATATATATATATATATATATATATATTTTTGAAGCACATCCTTTATTCTCAAGCACATAAGGCTAGCAATTCTAAGCGACAATTGGTATTACTTTTAGGATCCGTTTGGCATGCGTTTTATTTTAGGCATTTTGTTTTTGGCTAAAACAGAAACAGTATTTTTACTATTAGAGTTGTTTTGGCAAAAATCGAAAACACGTTTTGGAACGATATTTTGTTGTGAAATTATCGGAAATAGAAATATGAAAAACATGTTTGGTATGCCATGCGTTTCAAGAATTTTGAAAACAAAACATGTTTGGTAACTTCAACTGTTGTAAAAAAAAAAAAAAAAAAAAAAAAAAAAAAAAAAAAAAACCACAAACAAAAAACACGTTTGGTTATCATTTTTTTTAATTTATTTTTATAAATTTTAAATATATTTATAAATTTATTTTTATATAAATAGTATATATATTTTAATAAATATATTGAAATTTGAACACACAAACATATATATATATATATATATATATATATATATATATATATATATAATTTGACATGTAGAGTTCCATCTTTTTACTGTGTTCTTATGATCTAGATATTAAGATCACCTTTTTCGTTTCTAATCCATCTATTTGGAGTCAAACTTCACAAAACATCTATCAAGGAGTCATAACATAAAAAATAAAAATAAAAAAAAAGCACCATGCTATCATACTCATTCTTCTGTATCAGGAAAAATGACAAAGAAATTGAGAACAAATTAAACAGTAGATTAAATTAAACAGAAGATATAATTCAAAGTTCAAACACAATTCACTTCATTGTTTACAAATTTCAACAATAGGATTCAAAAACAAAGAAAAAGATGCTTAACAAATAAAAAGATGTTTCCTTATGTTTTCTTTCACCGTTAGGAAAGTATCAGAAAAACTCAAAAGATCTTACAGGAGACATACTTAAAAAAGTACAAATTTCACTTCCATGGAACAAGTTTCAATAGTAAGACACGTCATCTTCATAACAGCACACATCACCTTTAAGAGAGTATCAACACACTTCGTATCTGCAATGGTAGAATTTAAGTTCAAAAATATTAACAATAATAGCAGCCAGTAATAGTTAAAGCAAAATAGTAACAACAAAAATGATATATAGTACATATATATATTACAAGCCCACAATAACAACAAATATATTACATATAAAAAAAAAAAAAAAAACATACTATCAGTTTCAGGAAGATCAAGAGTGCCCAAGAGAATTCCAAATTCGATCAACAATAGTATTACGCAACTAATCCATTTCTCGAAGCTGAGCCGAAAGCAGATGCTCAACAATCTCATCGTCTTCACCATCACTTTGAGGAGGATCGTCACCATCAAATAAATCATCAGGCTGATATTGATTTCTAATGAAGTTGTGTAATGTGCAACAAACCATTGCAATCAATACTTGTGTTGAAAACTTATAAGGAGGCATTGCCTTCAAAATAACGAATCTCATCTTCAACAACCCAAAGCTTCGCTCAATTATATTTCTCAAAGATGAATGCGTATGATTGAACACTTCCTCCCGACCACGGGGTGGTCTACTCCTACGGTATTCCTGAAAGTCGTAAGTATGACCTCGAAATGGGGCCAAATAACCAAGCTTATTGGCATACCCTGAGTCCACCAAATAATACTTACCTGCAATGTTAAGAATACGTAAAGATATGTACACTATGATAAACTAACCATACATTAAGTGAATTTGTAAGATAATAATGCCTGGTGGTGGAACTGGAAAGTTCATTGCCTCATTCCCAATACACTCTTTTAGAATTCTCGAATCATTAGCGGAGCCTTCCCACCCAGCTAGCACATATGTGAATCTTATGTCAAAGTCACATACAGCCATTACATTTTGTGTGGTATAACCCTTTCTACCCCGAAATGGAAGTTGTGTAGCTATTGGCAGAGTTGCAGGAATGTGGGTTCCATCTATAGCTCCCATACAATGCTTGAAGTAAAGGTAAAACCTAGAAGAATCTTTAATCTTATTCGGAATCACAGAAAAATTAAGAGGGGCAATGAAATGGGTGCCCAACTGACATACTGCATGCAACACAGCATGGAAGTGTCTGGAAATGGTTTCAGTGGAGTGTTGAAATCTCTCTACTACAACACGATTCATTTGATTATGTGATAAAGTGAGCAAAAAGATTGCCACTTATTCATATACAGTTAAAAATTTAGAATCCTTCAGCCCTATACCTTTCAGGGTACTATGTTCTGAAAACTTTATGGTACATCCTAAAATTTTCATAACATCTTTCTCTATGGCCGTTTAGAATCTCCATAACATACGCTTCCCCTTGTAAAATTGAATCCCTACAACGGCTCTTTTGATAGAAGTTCTACTCTTCTAAAATAGCAGCAAATATTAAGACACTCTCATTGTCATCCTCATCATCATATAATTGAATTATTCTTCTTATATTGTTCCACATATCCATTGCCCTATTTAAATATTTAAAATAAGCAAAGCATTTAAGTTAATAAGCAAATGAATTAAATAATAAACAAAATATTTAAATAATAAAACAAACATTTAAATAATGGTATTAAAGCATTTGAGTAGTGAAGATGCAAGATTTCATTTCTCCTCTCTTTTCCTATCTCTCTCTCTCTAGAATTTTCCTCCCCCATTACAAAAGCATTTAAGTTAATAAGCAAATGAATTAAATAATAAACAAAATATTTAAATAATAAAACAAACATTTAAATAATGGTATTAAAGCATTTGAGTAGTGAAGATGCAAGATTTCATTTCTCCTCTCTTTTCCTATCTCTCTCTCTCTAGAATTTTCCTCCCCCATTTTCCACCTGTAATGGTCTATTTATAGGTCATCACACTTATTACTGTTAACTGATTACATTGGGCCTATATTCAAAAGTTCTCTTCCTTCTGGGCTTGATCTTCCAATGGGCTTGGCCTTCCTCGGTGGATCCCCCAGGTTCGGCCCATTCCAGGGCGCTTTGGCATGGATCCTACTTTAATCATTCGACCCGATCCCGTTTCAGCGAACTATATCCGGCCCATGCCACTTGCCGCATCCTCAACTGCCCCCATAATTACCCCTTATTGATTAAGGGGTAATTATTAGAGGCTGCTAATGATGACCTGACGGCTCGAGAAGATCGTGTGGGAGAATGGACGGTTAGATTTAGGGGTCGGCGTTTCGAGATTCAAAAAAAAAAACTCATCGTTTTCCTGACTCCTCGGCCCTTGGGCTCACCTTGTCTTTATAAGCTTCATAGATTCTCCATCGATCCTCTTTACCGTCTCCATCTCACCTTCTGCTGTTTGAATCCTCTCCGGCGATCTCTTGCGAAAGATCCTCCTTCCAGTGGCTTTGCAGTACTTTCTGCCGTTTTCACTCTCTAAGGTTAGTTTCCTTTGCATTTTTCGTTTGGAAGACTTCTTTCTCCTCCTCAGAATCTTCATTCACTCTCACCATGACAGTAGATCTAGACGTCTTCGCATGAAACTTCACCTCCCTGACGATGTAGAAATTAGAAACTGCCTCCGAGAGGTGAATATTAGAACCGGTGCTGGCCTTCTTCCCGGCGAGGTCCTGTTTTCACTCCTCCATCTTAATCTCCTTAGGTTTCTTTTGCATCCTTTCTTTTGCTATGTTTTCAACAAGCTAAATCTTTCCCCTTTGCAAGTAAACCCCAATTTCCTTAGAATTTTATCTGTTATGCTATTCCTGATTCGTGACAGAGGTCTGGATCTGGACCTCGTAGATCTTCTCCTCTGTTACAAGGTCAGCAAGATCAGAACTGATGAACCGTTTTACCACTTTTTCCCCATTGAGAAGAGGTCCATCTGCACGGATAAAATTAAATCCGAGAAGGGCTGGAGGAAAAATATTATTAGGGGAGCCTAGTTCTCTCCAGCTGCAGAGGATTTCCCTATCCCGAGCGCTTTTGGAGAGTGTTCTGTCTCTTTTTACAAGAAATATAAAAACCATAAGAGCGACTGTCCTTGCGAGATTTGCATTCCTCGTTTTTGTACTTTCTTGTGCCATTCCTTAGGTATTCCTTGTGATGATTTGAGTTACAGTGTGTGCAGGGATAGGGATAACTACCTGAAGCGGTACGTTCTGACCAACGTTCCCTCCTGCTCGGACCTTCTCACCTTAGACAATCTCCTCGATATCTCAGTCCTCGGCAAGACAATGAGCCAACTCCAGATCCCTTCCTTCGGCAGGAAGAAAACTGCCCCCAGGCCTGCTATCACCCTTGCATCAAATTCCTCACCGGCTTCAGCAACTTCCTCCGCTACCCTTTCTGATACCACTCCTTCCACCGATCCATCCGTGACGGCTACTGACCCGGTCGCTAACACGGCGACTGCCAGTCCGAACGTTACCCCTTCTGTCAATAATCCTCCTGGTTCTACTACTGCTTCCGCACGGGAAAAGGCCAGAGGAAAAAGGCATCAACCTGACAGTGCCCTCAGCATAGATGACGTTCCCTTGTCTCAGAGGGTTAGGCCCTCTGGGCCAAATGTGATATCCCTAGCGAGACCTCCTCAAACTAGGCTCCCTACCCCTTCTAGGCATGCCTCCGCTTCAGGAACGGCGCCATGGAGCCCTCGCTTTATTCGAACAGACGGATCGTCTGTAAAACCGACCGAGACCATGTTCAAAGATGGTCAGACCGCAATGGTTTACTACAGGAGTATGTGGACTCCTAAGGACATCGAGGTAGCCAAAGGTCTATCTCAGAGGGAGGTGTTCAGCCGATTTCCCTTGTCCGCCATGGAGGTAACTTTTGCCCCTTAGTCAATAAATCTTTACACACTTTTTACACTTATTTTCTTCTAACCATCTGCTCGGCTTAACCAGTTATCCTGTATATCTCTACAGACCTTGTACGGGATGATGGCTATGCAGAAACAAGTTGAGCATGTGAATGCCAAGGTTCGCGCGCTTTCTGACAGCCTTAATGCAGCGAACAAGGAGAACGATGATTTGGCTGCTCAGAAGACCAGGTTGATGGTTCAGCTTGGTAAGATTGAAAAAGAGAGGGATTCACTAAGGAAGGAGACTGACTCTCTTCAGGATGAGAGGAATGCTCTGCAGCTTGAAAAAAGCGTCTGGCATACCGAGCGGGAATCCCTTAAGGCTGAGAAGGAAGAACTGCTACGCCTTCTGAGTGATGAGCAATCCGCTCGGATGGCCTTTGAGAAAAGGGCCTTGGACGAGCACAACGCTTTACTTGATACCATCAGCAAGGTAAATGGTGGTATGCTAGCTCTGCATACTTGGTTTTCTAGAGTTGGAGCCCTCAGATATGCTCAGGGGTTCCGAGAGGGTTACGCCGATCGCGTTTCGGATGAGGGTCAGACTGGTTCTACCCCTGATAATGTTGATAAAAAACTGGATATTGACCCTCCTGGTGTTTATACCGATCCAGACTCCACCGCTGCAGAGGGCATATTTGATGAATGTCAGGAGATTGCGTCTTCTCGGATCACTCCTACTCCTCCTGCTGCTCTGACTTTGGACATTCTTCCTCTGTTCACCTTGACTCCATCTGCTGTTACTGCTGAAGATAACCCTCAGTAGAATGATTCTTCCAACGTTGTTAAGGGTAGGACTCAACAGAACGATTCTGTCATTCACCTCGACTCTCCACCTCGTGAGGACGGCGACACCACCAATAATGAGGAGATAACCCAACATCACCAAGAGGCTGACGAGGCAAAAGCCACTTAGTTAGAACTTTTTTTTTTTTAAATGTACTAACTTTGGTATATTCGCCATCTTTACACCTCATTTCTTTTTGTAACTCTCTGAATTTTGTTAATGAGATGGCCGACTTTTGATCAAACTTTTTATGTAAACTCCCCTTTTTTTTTCTTTTTTTTTTTCCTTTTTGGCAAGTGTTTGGCGTTCGGCTTATAGTGCCAACTGCCACTAACTTTGCTAAGGCGCCTGGCGCTCGGCTGGAATGCCACTTATCACTTGACCTTTAATTTTTCTTAGCAAGTGTTTGGCGTTCGACTCTAGTGCCAGCTGCCACTTACTTTGCTTAAGTGCCTGGCGCTAGGCTGGAATGCCACTTGCCACTTGGCCTTTAATTTTTCTTAGCAAGTGTTTGGCGTTCGGCTCATAGTGCCAGCTGCCACTTACTTTGCTTAGGTGTCTGGCGCTCAGCTGGAATGCCACTTGCCACTTGGCCTTTTATTTTTCTTAGCAAGTGTTTGGCGTTCGACTCATAGTGCCAGCTGCCACTTACTTTGCTTAGGTGCCTGGCGCTCGGCTGGAATGTCACTTGCCACTTGGCCTTTAATTTTTCTTAGCAAGTGTTTGGCGTTCGACTCATAGTGCCAGCTGCCACTTACTTTGCTTAGGTGCCTGGCGCTCGGCTGGAATGCCACTTGCCACTTGGCCTTTTATTTTTCTTAGCAAATGTTTGGCGTTCGGCTCATAGTGCCAGCTGCCACTTACTTTGCTTAGGTGCCTGGCGCTCGGCTGGAATGCCACTTGCCACTTGGCCTTTTATTTTTCTTAGCAAGTGTTTGGCGTTCGGCTCATAGTGCCAGCTGCCACTTACTTTGCTTAGGTGCCTGGCGCTCGGCTGGAATGCCACTTGCCACTTAGCCTTTTATTTGTCTTAGCAAGTGTTTGGCGTTCGGCTCATAGTGCCAGCTGCCACTTACTTTGCTTAGGCTTTTAAAGAGGAGTGTAATCTTTATAATTCTCAGAAACTTATACATTCGACTGTTTTCAATTTAAAATGAACAAAATTCAGTATTGAATCTCAACTTTTTATTGATAATACCTCTTCAGAGAAGTAGCATTCCAAGGCTTGTTAACCAGCCTTCCGGCCATGGTTTCTAAGGTATATGCCCCTTTTCCTATGGCCTCTGTAATTCTGTATGGGCCTTCCCATGGTGGCATCATCTTTTTGACTATCCCCACCTTCTTTTTCAGAACCAGATCACCTGGCCTAAAGTCTCTGTGTTTTACTTTCCTGTTATGGCTGTTCGCAAGCGTATGCTGGTAAGATGCGAGCCTTACCGCTGCTGTGTCTCTTTTTTCTTCCAGCAAATCGAGGTTAAACCTTAACATACTGTCATTATGCTCACAGTTCCATGCCAAGCTTCGAACAGTCGGAACTAAATGCTCGACTGGTATAACTGCCTCGGTTCCATACGCCGTGGTGAATAGGCTTTCTCCGGTCGGTCGTCTAGGGGTCGTTCTGTAGGCCCATAGGACGTTCAACAGTTCATCTAACCATCTTCCTTTCCTTTCCTCTAGTTTCTTCTTGATACAAGTAAAGATTGTTCTGTTTGTAATTTTCGCCTGTCCATTGGCCTGTGGGTGACTTACTGCCGCCAGCTTTTGATTAATTCCATATTCCTCCAACAGCTCTCTTACTTGCTTACTGTCAAGGTTGGTATCATTATCCATGACGATTGACCTCGGAACACCAAACCGGTAAATAATATTACTCCAAATGAATCGTCTCACATGAGTTTGAGTAACGCTCGGATATGGCTCTGCTTCCACCCACTTAGTAAAGTAGTCTGTAGCCAGTAGCACATACTTGTTCTGAGCTCTGGCAGTTGGTAGAGGACCAACTACATCCATCCCCCATTGTGCAAAAGGCCATGGTGTGGCCATTACATGCAAGTCTTCAGGTAGTTGGTGAATCAGTGGTCCGAACCTTTGGCACTTATCGCACCTTCTGGACAATTCTTCCGAATCTCGCGACATGTTTGGCCAAAAGTACCCTTGAGCCATTGCTTTGTGTGCTAATGATCTCCCCCCTGAGTGGTTTCCATATACGCCTTCATGAATAGCTCGTAATATTTGCCAAGCCTCTGTGAGGGTAACACACTTTAAGTACGGTCCGGAAAAAGATCTTCTGTATAACTGGTTATGCGCTACGGCGTACTTCTCAACGTTCGCTTTGATTTTCCTAGCCTCATCTCTTTGTTCAAGCAGAGTACCATCTCGGATGTAAGTTATGATCGAATCAATCCAACTTGGCTCATATGGAATAACATTCACTTGCCAAGGATCCGAGCCTGAAGGTTCTTCGAAAATGGATAGCTGGTTTAATATTCCCACTGGAATCACCCTTGCCAATGTTTCTCCAGAACTGGAGGCACTACATGCTAGCCTGTCGGCATCTTCGTTATACTCCCTCGGAATTTGAATAAATTCAATTTTTTCAAAGTTCTTCGCTTCCCGCATAACAGCAGAACGATATGCTTCCATCGTTTCATCCTTGGTTTCATACTCACCCCTCACCTGCCGAACGATTAACTGTGAGTCACTAAAAACATTCAAATTCCTGACCTTAAGTTCCTTGGCAAGCTTTATTCCTACCAGCAACGCTTCATACTCTGCCTCATTGTTCGTGGCTGCGAATTCAAGCCGAAGCACTTGGCTTAAGGCTGTACCTTCTGGCGTCTGCAGTTTGATCCCAATACCTGCACCCATCTGATTTGAGGATCCATCGACGAAGAATTTCCATAAGCAACTACAAAGATCCTCCTCCACGTCCTCTGAATCACATTCTAGTAAAAAATCTGCCACCGCTTGCCCTTTGACTGCTGTTCTAAGTTCGTATGTGATATCAAATGAGCTTAACTCTATGGCCCACTTCGTCATTCTTCTGGAGAGATCTGGTTTGTGCAGGATTATTTTGATAGGGAAAGTGGTTAGAACGATGATATGATGGGATTCAAAATAATGTCTCAACTTTCTTTTCACATGCACCAGCGAGAGTATCACCCGCTCTGCCTTTGAATAACGTCTTTCGGCCTCAGTCATTATCTTGCTAACATAGAACACTGGATATTGCCTCCCTTCTGGTAGCGGATCAGAACGCCATTTGTCGCGATGCTGGATACTCCGAGATATAAAAACAGCTTTTCGCCTGATTCTGGAGCTGACAGTACCGGAAGGTTCTGCATATATTTTTTCAGAGCAGTTAACGCTAGGCGTTGTTCATTTCCCCAAACCTGCCTGCCATGGTTCCGTATTGTGTCAAAAAATGGTTTGCATCGATCTGACAACTTGGAAATGAAACGGCTCAGTGCAGCAATCCGTCCCGTAAGTGTTTGCACTTCTTTGATTGTCGTCGGCTCGGCATTCTTAGTCAGAGCATCTGCTTGGGCAAGGCTTGCCTCGATGCCTCTGAGATTAACCACGTGCCCTAGGAATTGGCCTGAACTTACACCGAACGAGCACTTGGTCGGATTGAGCTTCATTCCATATCGCCTCAACACATCAAACCCATCTCGAAGATGCTGCACATGATCAGCTTTCTTCTTACTTTTGACCACCATATCATCAATGTAAGCCTCCACTGTCTTCCCTATTTGTTCCTTAAAAATCTTGCTAATAAGTCTTTGGTAAGTTGCTCCGGCGTTCTTCAGTCCGAATGACATAACTTTGTAGCAATACGTCCCGCATTCGGTAACGAAAGAAGTTTTTTCTTCATCAGCGGGGTCCATGGGGATCTGATTATAACCTGAATAAGCATCTAAAAAGGTCAAGCGTTCATATCCAGTAGTTGCATCCACCATCTGGTCAATCTTTGGCAGCGGGAAGCTATCCTTCGGACAAGCTTTGTTTAAATTGGTAAAATCAATGCATACGCGCCATTTCCCATTTTTCTTCTGCATAACGACCACATTCGATAGCCAGTCAGGGTAGTATACTTCTCTTACAAACCCCGCATCAAGTAGCTTGTCAACCTCCTCGGCAATAATTCGGTTGCGCTCGGGGGCAAACCGTCGCTGCTTCTGCTTTACAGGTTTTGCATTGGGGTTAACGTTCAAGGAGTGACAGGATACCGAAGGATTGATCCCTGGCATGTCTAGGTGACTCCATGCAAACACATCTGCGTTTTGAGACAAAAAATCAACTAATTCCTACTTTTCCTCCTCAACGAGTCGTTCCCCTACTCTGGTTGTCCGTTCTGGTCGGAACTGATCGATCTGCACATCAAACAGGGGTTCTTTAGTCAAGCCTACTGGTTCCTCCTCTCCATTCTGCTTGGAGGGAGGCTCCTGTAATTGCTATCTCGGACTTACTGAACGAATGGGAGCTTTCCCTTTTCCGGCATGTTTCAGCGTTACAGAGTAACATTCTTTGGCTGCAACTTGGTTTCCATGAATATCAATCACTTTGGTTCCGTCTGGCCCCAGGCATCTCATTACCTGATGCAGAGTGGAAGGAACACTTTGAACTCTGTGGATCCACCCTCTGCCCATCAGAAGATTGTAAGAGGGATGAATTTCAACAACTACAAAGGTTTCCATCAAAACCCTCTCGGCAGCATGTACCGCTACCTCCACCGTGCCGACGGGCTCCACTCGCTTTCCATCGAACCTTAATAGTGGATTCCCGGTGGATTTCAGCCGATCCTGTTTGATCTCGAGCCGATCGAATGTATCTCTTGGCATGATGTTCGCACTACTTCCAGGGTCAATTAGAACTCTGCGCACCAAGCATTTGGCCACGGTCAAACTTACGACCAGCGGGTCCTCATGAGGGATCTGAACACGCAACAAGTCTGTTACGTCAAACTTTATCCGCATTGATGCGCTCTGTTGGTGCAGTGTGTTTACACTGCCTATCCTTTTCTTCATCCGTGCCTGGCGAAGACGTGTTCGAAGCAGTTTATCTAATTCCTCGGCAGGTTCTGGCCGACCGTGAATTGCATTAATTACTCGAACCGGTTGCGTGTTGTGAGAATTCGACTTCTGATTCTTCTTCACGTGGTCTATTGGTCGGTTCTGCTCCACCGCTGGTCCTTGAATATAACTTGCGAACTCCCCTCTGGCTATCAACATCTCTACCTGTCTCCTTAGGTTCCTGCATTCATTAGTCTGGTGGCCAAAATCAGAATGAAATGCACAGTGCTTAGACTGATCCCTCTGTTCGAGAGGTTATCTGATTGGTAAAGGAGGTCAGAACTTATCTTTATTTTCTTGGTACAGTCTCGCTAGGGTAACTTTCAATGGAGTAAACAGCTCTTCCTCTCTGGGCCTCTTCTCAGATTTCCACGAGGAGCGTTGCGGCTGAACCTGTTTTTGCCTGATCTTTGCTTTGGTCTTTTCTTCCATGGATATAACGAATGTCTTCCGAGCGTTTGCTGCTTCTTCTTCTTCCAAGCGCACAAATCCATCGGCTCTTTTGTTAAGTTCATCCATAGTCCTCGGCGTGTTAACCACCAAGCTTGTGTGGAACGGGGTGCCACGGTTCATGGCCAGTATGAATGCTTGAACTGCCGTTGAAGGGTGACATTCAATAACCATGCTCTTGGTAAGGTTAAACCTGGTTAGGAAAGCCTGGAGATGCTCTTCAGCGTGTTGCTTCATTGTGAATAGGCTCGAAATATCTTTCGCTGGACGCTTGTTTCCGTAGTATTGGCTTATGAACCGATCACACAAGCTTCGGAAACTATCCACTGAACCCCTCGGCAGGTTCTTGAACCAATTCAGAGCTGGTCTGGCCAGACTCGTAGGAAAGCACTTGCACATCAAAGAGTCATTCTCAGTGTTTAGAGCCATTTTCAGCTGGATGTGATACACGTGATCAATCGGATCAGTCGTTCCGTCGAACAGAATGAAAACGGGCATGGAAAATTTCCTCGGACTCGGAGCATTCAGAATCTCATCGGTGAACGGTGAATCAACCGTTCGAGCTGCTGAACGGAGTGCTTCATTCTCCCTCTGGAACCCCGCGGCTGCTCTCTGGTCTACTGATCTCATCTCTGAGCTGTGATAGTCGTACGTCGTCATGGAAGGCCGATAGGTCGGATCGAATGATCTGTCCTCAACAAAGTCTTTGCGCTATGGAGGCATAGCTTTCTAACGAATCAACTCTGTTGCTTCACCTCAGCTGAGCGTTTCTTGATGTGGATCAAAAGTCATTGCTTCGTTTCGCTTGATCTGCTCACGCCGTGGATCTATGTGAGTTGATCCTTCACGATCATCAATACGACGAAGATTTGGCGGCAAACCGTCTCGCCGGATTTCCTCGCGGTGAGGATCTACTAGATTGTTTCCAACCTCCTCACCGTGATGTGCTGCATCGGTACGTGCACCATCTTCTCCTACGGGGAGTGCTCGTGGAATTACTAGAGCTTCTTGACGCTGCATTTCAGTCCTTAGATCTGCATTTTCTCTCCGGAGAGCTTCGATCATGTTCATCAACTCATCAAGTTTCACTTGCTGGACGTTCTCAACCATATTAGAGTTGTCACCCCCTATCATGGTTCCGGATCGAAGCAAAGGCATGAATTACGAACTCCGAAACAGATCGAAGCGTTTTCGATGCAAACTCCGTTAGATCTGGGCTTAACTTCACCGAATCGTGATCACTGTTTGCTAGATCTAAACTTTTCTAGCTTCAAACTCATTGGATCTGACTGCAATTGAGCAAATCACAATCGCGTCATTCCGAAACAAATGTCTCAGAATCCACAATAAGCAAGAATTCTCTCTGAACAAACTACAATCTCACTGATCTGGATTCAACTTCCAGAAACCACACTGCGTACTCACAAACTCGATTGAACTAACATGGTACTGATCGGGCTCGAATTGATCTTCGTCCTCATTTCCCACAGACGGTGCCAATTGAAGATGCAAGATTTTATTTCTCCTCTCTTTTCCTATCTCTCTCTCTCTCTAGAATTTTCCTCCCCCATTTTCCACCTGTAATGGTCTATCTATAGGCCATCACCCTTATTGCTGTTAACTGATTACATTGGGCCTATATTCAAAAGTTCTCTTCCTTCTGGGCTTGATCTTCCAATGGGCTTGGCTTTCCTCGGTGGATCCCCCAGGTTCGGCCCATTCCAGGGCGCTTTGGCATGGATCCTATTTCAATCATTCGACCCGATCCCGTTTCAGTGAACTATATCCGGCCCATGCCACTTGCCGCATCCTCAAGTAGTAACAGGCATCCAAGAAATAAAGTATTTAAGTTATTACAGTCATCCAAATGTGAGATAATAAAAGTATTTAGGTTATTACAGTAATCCAAATGTGAGATAATAAAAGTATTTAAGTTATTACAGTCATCTAAATGTGAGTTAATAAAAGTATTTAAGTTATTACAGTCATCCAAATGTGAGATAGAAATAAATTAAACGATGACACAAAACACAATCATCCTAAAGAAAAACTCAAACATTCAGTGCCCAACCAATTCTCATTTCCTCAGGTGCCGAAAGAAAAAATTTCTGCCACTTCTCAGAATCATGTAATAACTTCGATACCTTAGCGAATTGGACCATCTCAATTCCAGGTATTTTTTGTAAAAGGAGCATGGAGGCGTCAAACATTTCATCATCTCTATCCTTTTTAGAGGGAAAGAGAACTTCATCTCCTTTCTCACATGAAGATACACGAGTAGAAGTAGAAGATGCTTTAGCTGCTTTCTCTATTACAGCTTCCATTCTCTCGGCTCTCCTCTCAAAATTCTCATTCATGTTTGATAAGAGTGCAGCTATACTAGGAGATAAACCATCTTTTTTGGTTTTCTTACCTTTACGTAAAGGTGGGGGACTGACCTCACAACCCTCTTCCTCATCATCGTCATCATTGGGAGTGGGCAAAATGATTGCGGGGGGTGCTGTAGTGGACGGGTGGGCATGCATCCCTGTTGCATATGTGCCCCAAATATAGTCGACATCTTGTCAAAATGCTTACACCCATGCTTTTTAAACTTATTTGCATTCGCAACAACCTACAAATTTTGTTACAATATTAACCTCATAACCAATAATATACAAGATTTTAGTATTTATTTAGGACTAACAATTAAATTACTAGCCTTGCACAACCTGTCCTATCTCTCTTCCTGAACTATAACCATGCCCGTCTCATGGTCATATCCCACGCCAGTCTCTAATAATAATTTCTTAAACTCGAAATAAATTTTCCTCAAACCATCAAACTTATTCCGAAGTTGGGTTAAACCAAATTTTCTTCCTGTTTGAACATTCATTTCTTTGAACAAATTATTCCAACCACTTTTACTAAATATTGTGCCACTACGATTATTAGCCTTAACTTCTTCCACTATAATATTCACAAATTTTTCAATGAGTGACTCATCCCATAACAATTTTCCATCCTTCGTAACTTTAGCCACTTCTTCAATTGTGAGATAATCATCGCATTGTTCCACATTCTCAACATTCATATCCATCTAACATATTAATAACAACACTATAATTAATAACAAAGAAAATAATATTAAACTAGGAAAAACTATTGATGGTATTAAAGCTACTCTATCACAACTATTGATACAGGATTCATAAATGTTTATACTATTAGAATATGTTTATTCCCCTTTTATACATTTGCTAGAAAGAGATTATGATTTTAGGTTTTACTTAGTTCCTAGGAAACGTACATATAGTTAATATGGCATAAGTGTTGGAAAGTCCTACGAGAAGTTCACACATTTAATAAAGAATACTGAATCAACAAGAAGAGAAAGGAGAAATTGGCGATAAATGTTAGAATATTAGGTATTTTACTAAAGGGAAATATGGTCATTTCATTGTAATAGCAATTGTATATATTGTGATACCCCTGGATTTCCGAATGCAGGTTGGCTAGGCCCACGCCCGAATACCCGAGGATATAAAAACAAATGGATAATAAACAAACACAGAGTACAAAAGAATAAAGAAGAATAAATAAAATGCTGACAAGAAACTAAAATGATAATCTAATAATAAACCTCATAATGTATTTCCATTAATTAATAAACTCTTCTGATACAATTGATCCTCTAAAATACAACTCGGGAATCCATACTGTGTGGACCCCTAGAAAATCCAAACTAAACAAATGACAGCAATAACTGTCTAAATCAGGAAACTGAATCATAAAGGAACTCCTATGTAGCATCGGAAGAATGAAGTAGACTGATCCCCGCTCAGCACGAACAACCTCTACTCCCGACGAACACCTGAAAAATAATGGTGGATCAGGCCCACAAATAAGTTCTACTCTACTACAGTCCAAGCAGAGATCCAATATACATATACATCCTAATTAATCCAACAATAACTAGTAGTCCATATATATATATATATATATATATATATATATATATATATATATATATATATACACACACACACTAAAGGAACCTCACTAGACTATAGGGTTGTCTCAACCTGAATAGTAGGCAACATGCAAAACGCACATATAGTGGGCATGAGTACCTAGACCTACCAGGGTATACAACTACACTATATCTAGCTACACATCCCCGGCGATATATACACCATAACCACTGATCCTGAGACTCAAGCTCATATCATGGCACCATACTTATATATATATAATCTAGTAACCATCCTATCCAGTATAAATTAATCATCCATAAGTCATTCAACTTGTTCAGCTGACCTAACTTGAATATAAGTAGGACTTAACATTTTAGTTAATCCATTCCCTTATATAATAAATTAATCCTCCATAAGTCATTCAACTTATTCAGCTGACATGACTTGAATATAAGTAGGACTTAACATTTTAGTTAATCCATTCCCTTATATAAAATAGGTAGGACTTAACTAATAAGTTAATCCGTCCCTAGAATACCACCGTCCCATACCGGTGCATTAAACCACACAATCCAACAATTGATGTAACGATTAAGGAAATACATTAAACAAACCAGAAATAACTATGATAATATGATATCAAGTTATCACAAAATAGGAATGACTTATTATTTATTTAAGATTCCTATATCATATGTCCTACACAAACTGAATCTTATACATGATGATATTTCATTATACTGTCAAATAAGCATTCTCCATATCCAATTCATCCTACATATTTAATCTTAATTGTTAAAACATTTTAAAAGATTAAATCCATTCGTTTGTTTAAAACATTCAAATAGAAAGCATCATTATGATTGAGTCTATTTAAATTTATTTAAACCCAAACTTAGTTCATATTTAATGTTTAGGAATCCTAGGCATGTTTCTACGTTCCATCATTCCACAGATATGAAAAATACATAATGTAAACATATAAAAATTCACACCGGAAATCACATCAAAATCATGCATTTATCAATTCATAACACAAGAACAGATATGAACCAATTTCATAAAACCTATGTTCTAATCCAATTAAACATGCATAATTATTTAATTTTATGTGTTTAATAAATCCTGGAATTTCCTAGGCATGCACAGAAACACGAATCAAAGGGAAAGAGATAGAAGAAGAACTTGCCTTAAACTTTCGGATCAAAAATTAAATTTCTTCTTCCTTGATCTTCTCTCTATAGGGTTTTTGTGCCGTGGGAGACACTGTCAGGCTACCACACTGGCGAGCTACTGGTGTACAATCCCAGATCGCCTGGGTAGAGGAAAGGTGAAGTGCTTATATGTAAGTGCATCATCTCCAATTGGTATAAGGCCTTTTGGGGTAAAGCCCAAAAGCAAAACCGTGCGGCCTCAGGCCCAAAGCGGACAATATCATACCATGTGGTGGAGTGGGGCGTTACAAATGGTATCAGAGCCTGACCCAGCCAGAAGTGTGCCGACAGGGACGTCGAGCCTCCAAGGGGGTGGATTATGATGACCTTGTGGGCGGCTGTGCCGTGGGCGGGTGCGAGAGACACTGTCAGATTACCACACTGGCGAGCTACAGGTGCACAAGTCCCACATCGCCTAGGTAGAGGAAAGGTGAAGTGCTTATATGTAAGTGTGTCATCTCTAATTGGTATGAGGCCTTTTGGGGTGAAGTCCAAAAACAAAACCGTGCGGGCTCAGGCCCAAAGCGGACAATATCATACCATGTGGTGGAGTGGGTTGTTACAAATGGTATCAGAGCCTGACCTAGCCAGAAGTGTGCCGACGAGGACGTTGGGCCTCTAAGAGGGGTGGATTGTGATGACCTTGTGGGCGGGTGTGCCGTGGATGGGTGCGAGAAACACTGTCAGGCTACCACATTGGCGAGCTACTGGTGTACAGTCCCACATCGCCTGGGTAGAGGAAAGGTGAAGTGCTTATATGTAAGTGCATCATCTCCAATTAGTATGAGGCCTTTTGGGGTAAAGTCCAAGAGCAAAACCGTGCGGGCTCAGGCCCAAAGCGGACAATATCATACCATGTGGTGGAGTAGGGCGTTACAAATGAATTGTGATGACTCTGTGGGCGGGTATGCCGTGGGCAGGTGGGAGAAACACTATCAGGCTACCATACTGGCGAGCTACGAGTGCACAAGTCCCACATCGCCTGGGTAGAGGAAAGGTGAAATATTTATATGTAAATGTGTCATCTCTAATTGGTATGAGGCCTTTGGGGTGAAGCCCAAGAGCAAAACCATGCAGGCTCAGGCCCAAAGCGGACAATATCATACCATGTGATGGAGTGGGTCATTACAAATGGTATCAGAGCCTGACCCAGCCGGAAGTGTGCCAACGGGGACGTCGGGCCTCCAAGGAGGGTGGATTGTGATGACTCTGTGGGCGTGTGTGCCGTGGGTGGGTACAAGAGACACTGTCAGGCTACCACACTGGCGAGCTACGGGTGCACAAGTCCCACATCGCCTGGGTAGAGGAAAGGTGGAGTGCTTATATGTAAATGTGTCATCTCTAATTAGTATGAGGCCTTTAAGGTGAAACCCAAGAGCAAAATCGTGCAGGCTCAGGCCCAAAGCGGACAATATCATACCATGTGATGGAGTGGGTCGTTACATATATATACACATACGTGAGAGAAGAAGGGAAGCACTCTTACTCACAAAATGTCCAATAGCTGTGTTTTCTTATTCTATAAACCCTAAATTCAATAAAATTAAAAGATGCAGATATTCTTCTGAACTTATGCATGTATATTTAAAAGTAGGGGAAATGACATAATGATAAAGACTGAACCAGAAAAGGTGGGTGTGCATAAGAAGCTTACCTCTTTTTAGTGCTGTGAATCTACTGAGAAGAAAAACTACTAAATCAATAAAAGATATCAAACTCCAGTTCAGTAAAACAGCTACAAGAAGGAAGGGTGGAAGAGGTAAAAAAATTATTATTCTAGTTAAAAAGAATGATAAAAATGTAACTAAATATTTAAATATATATCTATAATGCATTGATTTTCTACGGTTATATATGAGAGCTGTATAATATCAAGAAAGGTAACAGTTTTTAGACAAATCTCTGCGCACAAATGAGCTTCCTATTTACATTTAGCAATCACTGACATTACTACTTGGAGAAAGAGAGAGAGAGAGAAGTGTTTATGTCGTCACTACACAAATCTTTGTTGCCAACAAATGAATCTTGATAATACCTAACCAAATCCCAGTTTAATATTATTTTTGTTTTCCCTCCTTCCTCATTTTTTTATTGGCCTACCTCATGTCCTTATAGCACTTTTGATTTACATTATAAATCACTTACCCCATACCCAATTATTCATGGTCTACAGTTCATATAATCCAACCATATTAAACAATTTTCTCGAACCTTATTCCCAATTGTACATACCTCTCATAATCTCATTTTTCACAAATGCATTCATTCTTATTCTATCTTTCTTTTTGCTGCCACTCTATACCAATAAATGGCTATAGAGGGTCAAAGTTCAATCTTTATCATCAGTATATCTACAATCACTTTGAATTGGAAATAATTAAAAAATTATGAACTGACACATTGTAGCTACTTGCCCAATTATAAAACATAAAAATAAAAACCCTAACTTTTTATAATAATGATACGATAGTGCCTTATAGCCAACCACCTATAATCAAACCCATGTTTATGAATCTTAAACCAAGCTAAAATATATTTTTATTCAATCACCTCTCATTTGACATTCTACCTTTGCTTTTTCAATGTTAGATTTTCCTTCTTGGACTGTGTTTACATTGGCTCTTTTCTTGGAAGTTTGGAAAGTGATGGGTACAGCAATTATACTGGACCTTACCTTTTCTTTATCTTATTAATATTTTACTTATCAAGAGAGGGGAAATAATCTTGTGCTTTAAAATGCCGAGTTATTTATTCCTCTTCGACAATCTTCATGAATCCTGAGTTCTAATCTTCAAAGCTCAGTTTCATCTATTCACTGCCTTGCATCAACATAAAATGATATACAAAGACATGATTCACAGGCTTTTATCATGACCATCCATCTTCAATAAAATGTTAGGCTTTCCATTCATCTTACAAACTGAATCCCATAGCACTATCAAGATATTGATTATAATATGGGGCAATTTGGTATCAAAATATACCACACAATTTAACTACTAAAGATCGTACGCCAACAGTTAGTCTAAATATAAACGGCCCAAAGGCCCTAAACATGAAAATTCCAACAGTATACATGCTTTTTTTTTTATGGGGGGGTGAAAAACAGTAGACGTGCTCATTAGCATGAAACTAGTGTTTGGATGATTAGTATAGGCAAAAAAAGAATGAATAGTGGTAATTCATCCATCTTGTTTGGAAAAGATAGTGATGAGGAATGAAAAGAAATAATGTTTTATTATGTGAGTAGAAAGGCAAAACAGAAATTCTATTGTCAGAAAAGAAAAAAGAAAAATAGGGATGAAATGGTTTAGATCCTAAATTTGACAGAAATATATGTATGTGACTATATATTTTACATAAATCTCTGTTCAAAAAGTTCACTAAAATTATAGAATAGAAGAAGTACATGCATAGCCAAAATTCACATAACCCACAATCAAAAAGTTACCAGAAGCTGAATAAAAAACCTAAACTGGATTCTAAAACAATCAATTTGCAATCAAATTAAATAACTAAGAAAAGAGAAGAAATACGTACAATAAATTATACAAAATTTGCAATGTTTATCGTGATGTTTAATCGGCACTCTGAATTAGGCATAAAGTGTCGAACCAGGAGAGAACTAGAAGGGAGAGTACTCTTACGCGATTCCTTTTCCCAGTCGAAGTAACCCGTCTTCCCTTGCTGCTCGGTTGTCGCCTCCCAAATCGCCTCCCAAATTGCCAGAGTCCAGGGTTTCAGAGGAGAGAGAAAATATCGGGCCGAATGCTGCAAATGTCTTTTAAGTTACTTCCTCCGCTACAGTGTTAAACCCAACTTACTTCAGCCGCTACAGTGCTTTTTATTGGGCTACAGTATTGAAACAACAAAAAACACTATTTTGGTGTTTCACTTTTGGGCCAAAATTTAGTACTGTTTAAAACAATGTTTTAGTACTGTTTAAAACAAAACAATAGCTACCAAACATGTTTTTGGGCCTGAAATGAAGCCTTGCAACAAAAACACCAAAGTAAAACAGCTACCAAACAGGCCCTTAGTAAATGTTAACCTATCCACTTTTAATGCAATTTTAATGAACTAAAATAGTTTTACCTGTAAATTATAATTATTAATGTCAAACATTAATCACATGATTTACATGAATCACATATCTTAGAACTTCATGATTTTCACATATCTATAATGTATAAATAAATACTTAGATATAAATATTTCGATCTGTAATTGTAAAACTTGAAGAGATCAAGGCAAACATCGAGATCCTTTCTGTGAAACGAACAACGTGATAAACTGCAATACAAAGTGTGGAAACCGATTTCTCTCTCTTGACTTTTTGCACACATAAATATTATACATATTGTTTTCATTAGCGTACATAACTGATAGGAATATGCACTTTTATAAAGGCAGATAAAGGACCAGTTTTCCTTTTTAGTAACTTTAATTTCACTTTCCATCAAAGTTAGTAATAAATAGGAAAACACTTCTCCAATAATTAATTACCATAAAGGTAATTTATAAGTTTACCAAATAATATAATATTAATCTGATATCTATTTTATTTAACCACCAAATAATAGAAGTAAATCACGTGTCCAAATCATGTGGGCCACATAATTAATAAATAATCTTATAGTCTCCCATTTGACCCATATGATAACTTCCATAGTGGTTTAGTAAAATAGTCAATAGTGTACACCATAAATCAGATTGACTCATTAAGTTGGTCATCATAAATACCATAGTAAATAAATTACCAATGCGAGTCACAGCGGTTATATGTCCCTAAATGACACAATCCCTTCCATATACCACAACACTGGTAACCTATTCAACATAATTTATAAATGAGAAGTATCAATAATGATCTAACAATAATGTCTTTTTCAAGACTATTCCTATTACCATTTATTAAAGCAATACGTACATGTACATTAATTAATAGAAAATATCATAAACACATTTAATGAGCGCAAAATGTCAAATATATATATAAGTACTGTTAAGCAATCCACAATTAAAAATAATCATTGTTGACTACATTCAAGACCCACTATTTCAACATGTTCCATAAATGTCTTCAGTGGTAGTTCATTCGTTAATGGATTGCAATCATAAGTTGTGTGCTTATATGTTTAATAGACATTTGTTGTTTCTAAACATCTTCTTTAATGATAAAGTATTTCAACTTTAGAATACCTATCATTTTTCTTACAAAAATATCAACAATTGCAGCATAAATTTTCAGTAATCTGAAAATGGTACCTGTAACTCCAAGTCCTAAAATAAATTCTGCAACCATAAATTGTAACCTCAAAGCATGTTACAAATTAAATAAATAAATAAATTCATAATAGACAAAGTCATAAAAATTGCTTTGCACTTTTTCATAATTTTATTCCTTCAATCAAAAGGAACAAATAACCAATTAAAAAATATCTTCCTAAGTATGAACATATAATTTTTTATCCATACCAACTTGTATATATATCAAAGTCCACAATATATGTGTAAGGAATATTTTTCGTTTCTTTATCTTCTAACTAACTCATTCTTTGGGATTGTATTAGGCTGAATTTATCTCTTTTATGTATGGAACAATACTGGTTGAATAATATTCTATATCAAATCTTTCTAGAACTCTTTTAATATATGTTTTCTAAGACAATCCTAAAAATCCACGTAATTTATCATGAAATATTTCTATTCCTATCACGTAGGATGCCTCATCCATATCTTTTATTTCAAAGTTCTTAGATATAACTTTTAGTTTCATATAATAAATTAAGATCACTACTAGCAAATAAAATATCATCAATATACAGAATTAGAAATATAAACTTACTTCCACTAACCTTTTAATATATATACTGATCAATAATGTTTTCCTTAAAACCAAAAGAAATAATGATATCATTAAACTTAATATACCATTGTTAGGAAGCTTGTTTAAATTTATATATTGACATCTTAAATTTACAGACCATGAATTATTTACCCTTTAAAGTGAAGCCTTCAGATTGTTCCATATGGACTTCCTCTTATAAACTCCCATTCATAAAAGTTGTATTCACATCCATTTGATGTAACTCTAAATCATAATAAGCTATTAATGCCATGATATTTTAAAAGATTCCTTCTTAGATACTGGAGAGAAGGTTTCTTTATAATCTCTTCATTTATGACACTAATCTATTTAGTAAAATCATTACTGTTAATGGTTTGTGAATATGTAACCGAATCTGTATATATCTCACTATATATCAAAATTAGATTCTTACAGATATATCACATAGTCATCTGGAATAACATATCACATTTCTCTTTGAGATCGTCTTAATGTTATTCCTTATGTTCATCTACAATCTATTCATTGGTAATAATCTTATTATGGAGTTGTTGATCATTTAATTGTTTTTCGTTGTTATACGGTTCAACAACTGAAGGAACAATTATTTCCTTAAAAGTTCTGGAAAAATAAATTTATACCATAATTTCTTGAATGATCACATTCTTATTTTTATCACTCCCACTGACTTTACCATTCTCAATGAATCTGACATTATCAGTTTCAATAATTATCGTACTATATTTAGGATAGTAAGACTTGTACCCTTTAGATTACTTAACATTCACAATATTATTGGTAACGAGGAATTACTTAACATACTCCTAACCATATCCATAATAGTACGATATTTGCTGTGGCATATATAGTAAAGTGTATTGAGCACAAATGGCATACATTTCAAGGAGTTTAGCAAACGGTCATACTTTCCATAATATTCACTACCTCTATACGACCTTATGACTTCCACTTTTCTATCTAGTTGTTTTTCAACCTCATTTATATATACTTCAAAAATACTCACTGCTTGAGATTTTTCATGAAACAAATAGATATATCCATAACGTAAAAAATCAACTATAAAGGTAATAAAATATTTTTCTCCTCCAAAAGATGGAACATCAGAAGGTTTACAAATGTCTGTATGAATAATTTCAAGAAACCCTATACTTATTGTGGCTCATTTTTTTTGTGTGTTTGGTTTGTTTACCCTTAAAATAATCTATACACACACCAAAATCAGTAAAGTTTAGATTTAGAAGAACCATATCATTTACTAATTTTCCTAACCCTTCACTATATATTGACCTAGTCTTTTATGCCACAAAAAAAAATAAATTTTCTATTAATTGAACTACACTTAATTCTAATATTATGATGCAAGATCAAAAGGTTTTTAATAAATAAAATATCAAGTTTGAATTTACAGAAACCATCAACAATAATACCATAACTCATAAATTATAATTTCTTGAATAAACATCATTATCAAATTTAAATGAAAAACCATTAACATAAAGTTTTGAAATAAAATCAAATTATGGGAAATTGAATAAACATAAAAAGTTTAAAATAATTTAAATAAAATCCACAGTCCAACATTAAACATAATGTCACAATGGTTTCAACAAAACTTTTTTCCAATTATCATAAATAAGAAATTATTATTTGAATTTGTGATTTAGGCCATAAGAAATTCTTGCATCTATTAGAAACATAAACATTACTACTTAAATCAACCTATCATGTATTAGAAAGAATTTCAATAAATAATTCAAAATATATAAAAGCCAAAAACTTACCATTCTTTTTCAAATCATTCTTTATATTTCATATAATATTTCTAAAAGTGTTCAATACATTAATGACACTTTTTCATTATTACATTCATTTCTTTTAGTAGATTGACCTAAATCTTTTAATTTGGGGGGTTGCTCACTTAATGCCCTTTCAGGCTTATTCCCAAATTTTAGTATAACTTCTTGAGTCATCAGATAAACATAATGATTACCTTACTACTTAAGCCTTATCTCCTCCTAAATTAACATAATGGTCAATTCATTCATTTCCACTTGTTTTAATTCAAAATGACCCATACTTAGTGGACAAGAAATTAAGAATAAATTGAATGAGAAAATTCTCATCCACAATCATCCATAAGGTTCTCAAATTTGTAGCAACATTAGTCATCTTAAGAACATACCCATACATGGTAAGAGTATCAACAAAAATGCATAATAGTGATATAAATTAATAATTTTCGTTTTAGATATTTATCAACAATACGAAAACATTCTTCTAGTCAAAATATTCCTTAGCACTATTACTATGGGAAACAATTATTCACATAACTATAATGCTTAATCTGTTCGATCTCTCCCAAGCTTTATGAAAAATCTTTTCTCCCTTACTGTTTTTATCAGTAATAATAGTAGATTTCTCAATTTAAAATGTTAAATCAAGATTTAACACATCTAAATTTTGAACTCAACTTACTCATTCCATTCTGAGAAGTTAGTTCTATTGAGAATCTAAACAGATGTAGCATGCGCATTAAGAGATAATAAAACAAATATAAGAAGATAAAATGTTCACAACAATAACGCTTTGAGTTAACAACACATTTATATAACTTAAAAATATAAATACAATGTATAACTATAGTACCCCTTTGGGTGGTAACTATAAAATACTAATAATGATACTTATATGTATTTATATGTATACCTTCATTGGTGATGCATTATTTAATTAAAGAAGTTAAGTTACCTTTGAGTATCCTATATCTACCAAATTAAAAAATACATACAACCCCTTACTTTTTATTTAATCACTTGAAAATCAATTCCCTTTGGAGAATTATTTCTCATGGTCAAATAAACCCAAAATTCATTAATATCATAAAAAATTATAAGCATCATAATTCTTGAAATATTGCAATTATGTTTACTACTAAAATTTATATTCATCAACTATTATGGTTAGGTGTAACAAGGGTCATTTTGTCCCACATCGGAATCGGATGGGAAAGAGATTGGGTATAAATGGGTGGGTATGCAGCCTTACCTAACAGTTCGAGCTTTTGGGTAAATGGGCAAGCGCCCACCCGTTACAGTTGGTATCAGAGTCAGACCCAGTCCTTAATCCGGTGCCACGCCAAGCGCCCGGCCCGGAAGGCGTCCGGGTGAGCCATCCCGGGTAGGCAGGGTGGCCCAACCGCAACGAGGGCGTTGCGAGTTTGGGTGGGGGAGAATGTAACAAGGGTCATTTTGTCCCACATCGGAATCAGATGGGAAAGATATTGGGTATAAATGGGTGGGTATGCAACCTTACCTAACAGTTCGAGCTTTTGGGTAAATGGACAAGCGCCCACCCGTTACATTAGGCCACTTTGGTAGCTACCAACCTTTACATAATATAAATATTAAATTAGATAGTAACTAATTTATGATTAATTGTGTCTATTACAAAAATTAATATTCATCAATCATTATGATTAATTGTGTCTATTACAAAAATTAATATTCATCAATCATTATGATTGGGCCACTTTGGTAGCTACTAATCTTCACATAATATGAATATTAAATTAGACAGGGATTAATTCATTATGAAGTTATATTTACTACTAAAATTAATATTCATCGACCATTATGGTTAGGCCACTTTGGTAGCTACTAACCCTCACATAATATGAATATTAAATTAGCTAATAACTAATTAATCATTAATTTACCCATTTAATATTATACACACATACTCATACTGATCGATCCAAATTTAGGTAGGTTCGATCCCAAAAACTTAATAGTCCAAAAAATTCAATAAAAAAATATCATTTTACTTTATATACATAATAAAATATGTTATTTTTATTTTCGGACTTGAAGATCATAATTGAATCAATTTAAAATTGATTCCCTAATATGTATGTATGTTTGGATACAAAACAATAATTTATTTGTATGTCTAACAAAATTAAATTAAATTTCTAAACTCACACGTTATTCCAGAAATCTAATTTTCTACAATAAAATAAATCATTCTCCATTAATTTATCATATATGTAATTAATGATATATAATAACAAGTATATATATAAGTTTGTACAAAAACCAGTAGTTAGTATTAAAATTCATCACCTCGATTTACGCAAAAAGCAAAACCAACTATTTCAATTCTAATTGCTATTCTAGTCATGCACGGAATAAAAAAATAAACTCATACATATACTTCAACTATCAGACAATTCAATAAGGATAAGAAATCACTTTATGGAAATTAATTTACAGGCTCAAAAATCGATTATGCAAACCAAAATAAATTGATCAACTGATCCATCATACTAATCCATTATGCATCCACGATTCCAAAACAAAGTTAATTATTTAATTTTAATTTTAATTTATATATATATTATTTATGCAAACTTTAATGAAAAATAACGAGTTCCTAAACCATAAGTTCTGATACCACATGTAAAGTATAATTATTAATGTCAAGCATTAATCACATGATTTACATGAATCCCATATCTTAGAACTTCATGATTTTCACATATCTATAATGCATAAATAAATAGTGAGATATAAATATATCGATCTGTAATTGTAAAACTCGAAGAGATCAAGGCAAACGTCGAAATCCTTTCTACGGAACGAATAACATGATAAACTGCAATACAAAGTGTAGAAACTGATTTCTCTCTCTTGACCTTTTGCACACATAAATATTATACATGTTGTTTTCATTAGCGTACATAACTGATGGGAATATGCACTTTTATAAAGACAGATAGATGACCAGTTTTTTTTTTTAGTAACTTTAATTCCACTTTCCATCAAAGTAAGAAATAAATAGGAAAATACTTCTCCAATAATTAATTACCATAAAAGTAATTTATAAGTTTACCAAATAATATAATATTAATCTGATATCTATTTTATTTAACCACCAAATAATAGAAGTAAATCACGTGTCCAAATCATGTGGACCACATAATTAATAAATAATTTTACATTACCTTGTAAAACTTAATTAAAAGTATAAAAGAACACTACTATAGAAATGAAAAGTTAATTATCAATAGGTATCTTACTGAAATATTCACATGATATATCTTTTTATTCTCTTTTACTTGTTGGAATTTGGACATCACTTGATTGATTATAATTGGTAATTTTCAATCGACAGGATTATATATAGGCAAAAGTGCATAAAACTCTTTGAACTATTTCAAAATTATAATAAACCCTTCTAGATTATTGTCGGTTACAAATTATATTCTAAACTATTACAAAGTTGCAATTTGACACTCTTTGAGTCACTAGACATCATTTTTCGATGTCTAGAAGGTCAAATTTATCTAAAATCATATCCTATACTCTTAGCTTAGAAGGCGAAGGAATACCATTGGGTAAAATATAATACTGATTTAAATAATATAACAAAGCACACAACCATTTATCTTCTCATGTGCTAACTCCTAACCTTTTGAATTGTGCTTACTCCTGGACCCCAATTCAAACCCCGTGTTCCAAATTTCTAATTATCTAGGTTAACAAAGTATTGTATGTACTTGTTTTTTGAGTCAAACTAAAGATGAAAATATATCCGGGCAACCCGATTGGGAGTCAGAGGATCCATAGTACCTGCAGCCTCCCGGACTTCATATTCATGATTTTTGCTAAAGATGAAAATATATCCGGGAAATATCATTAAAATAATATGAGAAATATAGAAGAGTGGATTGAGGGTAGGGATGGCAATTCGTGTTCGTGGATCGTGTTTGTGTCGTGTCAATGTAAGGGTTATACTAAATAGGTAAAACTAACACATTTAATAATCGTGTCAAGAATCATCAATACTAACCCAACCCGTTTATTAAACAGGTAAACGTGTTAACCCGTTTAATAACCTGTTTATCAAAATAAGACATTTAATATATAATCAAATACTAAATAATAGAGAAGATCAACCCAATTTAGGGTTAAAAACGATGGTAGATAAGAACAATCTCTTGTTAAGAGTTGACAGAGCCTTGTTTTTTTCTTTTTTTTCTTTCTTTCCATCCTCCCTTTATTTATAGTTCAAGATCATCCAGATATTTTATCCACTAGGCTGTGGATAAGGTCGAGTTAAGGCCCATGTCCTTTCTATAGCTCATGATGTCCTAATCCCGTCTTTTCCGGATCTGTTGCCAGGTGTATATACCTTTCTTTTGGATGTCTTAGGTAGAAAGTGGCTATAATGGTCTCTGTACTTACTCCAAATTGTCTTTTCGCTTTTCCCCAGACTGGGTATGTTGTTCACAAAACTTAAAGCTGATCCTCCATCCTCCATTCCAAAATCCCTTCAACATTCCCAATGGTCTCAAAGAGTCCTACCATTACTCTTCGTCGTTTGTTTCCTTAACAGGATGAGGCCTGGTCGTATCGAGGTTCAGGACTCATCGATCAACAGTGGCTTGGTCAGATCGAGGTTCAAGGCCTATCGACTGACAATGTGGCCTTGGTCGAATCGAGGTTCAAGGCTTATTGATTGACAATGTGGCCTTGGCCGGATCGAGGTTCAAAGCCTATTGATCAGCAATTTGTTGCTTGGTCAAATTGAGGTTCAAGGCCTATCGATTGGCAATTTGTGGCTTGGTCGAATCGAGATTCAAGACTCATCGATCGCCAAATTGTGGCCTTGTCAGATCGAGGTTCAAAGCACATCGATCGACAATTTGTGGCTTGGTCGGACCGAGATTTAAGGCTCCTCGATCTATAATTTGTGATTTGATCAGATCGAGATTCAAGACCCCTCGATCGACAATTTGTGGTTTGGTCGGATCAAGGATCAAGACCCATTGATCGAGGGCTCCTCGACTGGCTGCTTTTGCTGAACTTGCTGGAGCTCTAATATCGACCAGGTGTTGGCTATTTTTTTGTCTTCTTGTTTTTGAAACTAATACTGAGGTGTTGTCAGCTTGATTTGAATTTTGATGACATGGTATAAGCTACATCCACAAATATCAAAAACCAAAACAATAAATAAAATAAGATGAAATAGATATATAGAAGACTCATGAACATATGATTTGAACATATGATTTAAAAAAATATTAAGTGCTATGTTATTTGAGTGATTAAATTATTTATAGTGTCGAGGAGTCCGTGATATTTGTATCCCTACCCTTTACTGTGACCATTTACCCTTAACATTCTAGACTCCCTAGTTGGTCTATACGCCTAAACGAATTTTGAAATTTTTATTTTTATATTGAATTTTACCTCTTTTTAATCCCCTCACAACAATCTCACTCCCTGTCCTTAATAAGGAGTAAAAATAAAATAAAATAAAGATCAACGGTCGAGATCTCGGAAGGTCACATCAAAACTACTTTTTACCACCACATGACAGCTGGGGAATAAAATCAGGACAAATTCTTACACAACACGTGACACGACGAACCTCAGAATCTCCGTACGTACGCCATTTTTCTACTATTTTCCCCCGCCAAAACCATATCATAATCCCAACTTTAGCTTCTGATTTATTGTCTAATTAATTAATTAATCTATCCGGAGATCAATATTTCTCTAGAGTCTCAGCAGTCAAATGCCACCAACTTTAGACTCTCTCTCTCTCTCTCTCTCTCTCTCTTTCCCTAGAACCAACAACATTGTAAACCCTCCTTAAACCCTTCTCGAATTCACTCTCTCTCTCTGCATCAATGGCTTCCAGCAGATCCGCCGCCGCCGCCGCCGCCGGCTTTTTCTACACCACCTCTCCCACCGGATGTCCTGACAGCGTCGCCGCCTGCAACAACCTTGTGGGTATGATTGTTCATCTTCTCAAATGTGTCTGTATATATATGCATAAATATCGTCTGGAGAAATCTCTTATCATTCAGTATCACTAACTCTGTTTTGCATTTTTTTTTTTCTTTTTTTTTTGCTCTGTTGTTTTTCAATCACACCCACAACATTTTTGTTGTGGGTGCGATTGTTCAGCTTCTCAAATGTGTATATATATATAATATACAAACACGCATACATATCATCCAGAGAAAGCTCTTTTGGTTCAATATCTCTAACTCTGTTTTACATTTTTGTTGTGCTTATTTTTTATTTTTAATCTTACCCACAACATTTTTGTTGTTCACACACGCTCACACTCGTACTCCTGAGAAATCCCTTTTGATTCACCACTGACTCTGTTTACATATTGTGTTGTGTTTTAAATATTTGTTCAATTCTTGTGTTCAGAAGGTGTCTATGTTGTGAACCCTTATCATATTTTTGGCCCCAGAGAGGGGTTTGAGGCTAAGGCAGTGACTGAGGATTTGTATGTGAGAGTGGACATGCCTGGGGTTGAGGAAGATGACGTGGAGGTAAGGCTGGAGAACGGCACCGTTTTCATCAAAGGTGAAGCCCGGAAAGAATGGGAGCAAGAAATGTACGGCAGGTTGTACTGTGGGAGCATCGATCTTCTGCCAGAATCGGGGAAGAAGGTTGCTGTTCTTAAAAAGGATTTTAAGAATGGTGTCCTAACTATGGTAATTAATTAATTCCCGATTTCAATATTTTCTGAGATATATATATATATATATATATATATATATATATATATATATATATATATTTATATGTGTGTGTGTCTTTGTCTGTGTGTGTGATTCTCCACTTCCATATATTGATTTAGATGCATGAATTTTCACTAGTAGTCTTATTGATTTGCATATATGTGTGTGTGCGCATTTAGATATGAATTCTCGTGTTCATATATAATAAGGGAAAAGTAGTTGCAGAGCCTAACCGTGCCATTGTAGCTGCAGCTAAAATGTCTTGGATCCTAACTATAAGATCCTCTGTAGTATTAATAAGAAATTGATAATATGTGAGTTTAATAAGTATAATTTGCTCCTACTTATCAAGTTTGTAGCCTTGCAGTTCTCTGGAATTGGTAAAATTTTATTGTTATTTTAGGAGTTAAACTCATTTTCTGATCTTGGGTAATATGTGGTTTATCTTCCTTGTGAAGGAGTGCCAAAAGGAATTGTAAGATTTGAAGATAAATACATGTATTCGCTACTACTGGACTTGGGATATATTGTGCTTTGTGTAGTTCATTGGTTGAAAACAAACGTCAATCTGTCATCACTGTTAGAATTTCTACTCTTTATCTGAGGCAATTTATTATTGATTATCATTAGCTATATGAGATCATATCACATTGTCTTTTTTTATCCTTTCTCATTATTCATTTTATTTACTATATGACGAATTATTGTTAGGCCAGTCACCGTATTCTAAGACTCATACATATATAGGAACACATTCCCATTTTTATTGATTATGTTAGAAATTTGAGTCCATCAACTAATAATATATTTTTTATCATTAAAAGTAGCATGCTTGACAAACTCACGGGTTATACCTCGTTCTAAATTTCTAATGGAATTGAATCTGTAGTAGTTTGTCAATGTTCTTACAACAAATATCTGATGAACTGAATTAATAAAATCCAACTTGGGGCCAACATGTACACATCTTGTGTAGAACTTGCATTCATATATGTTTCTTACTGTCAACAATAACTGCTACTTATCAAATTTTCTCGTGCTTTGAATGACATATATATGGTCAGTAACACTATATATGTTTTTATCTGTCTATGTTGTGATGGTATATATATTTCAATGCAGTGAGAAGGTTGTTAAAGTTTATCGTGTTCATGAAAGATATTAGCTAGTTGTCATTTACAAAAAGTTTCCAAAATCCGGTAGATTAGAGTGATTAAAATGGATATGTAATCAAGGAACTTATAATTCTGCAAACTCTGTTCTATTCATTATAGTTGCTTTCTGCTGTAAGGCCATGCGCCCCTAAATTGCTTCTGAAACTCTTGATTTACCATATGTTGTGAATGCACAATAATGCTTTGAGTATATAACCTAATCAGACTAATTCACAGCTGTATGCTGCATCAAGCAAAATCCTTTTATTTCTTCATTGTGTTCATAGCTTCAATTTTTTGGGCATTGTAACTCTCTTTCTCATGACTAGTGTGCATGCCAAGGAACATTGTCATGATCGTTTGAACATATGAAGTTTGAGTATGATCTTCAGAACATCAGTGACACTAGAGAGCTAATCTATTTTATTAAATTTTCTCTTTTGGTAATCAACAGGAGAACTGGTCTTCAATAAAACTTGAACATAATATTCCTACATAAGATAACTGTTTATGCTTCTCGTTCAAAGAATCTAGATATGTTCTATTTCAATTTTTTATTATATTTCTATTGTATTCGATCCTTGACAATGTCTTGGAATAAAATGAACTTCAAACTTGATAAATATACCAAATTAATTGATTTTTTAAACTATTTTAAAATTTATTTAGATGATTTGCATAGATGTGAGTGTATGCATGTAAATATGAATTCTCTTGAGTTAATGTATAATAGGGGGGAAAATAGTTGCAGAACACTATGCTGGAACTTGAGGTTATTTGTGGGTTTTAGCAAGTCTAATTTGATCCTAATTATCAAGTTTGTAGCCTTGCATTCCTCTCGAATCTGTAAAATATGTGGTTTATCTTATGTGGGAGTGTCAAAAGGAATTGTAAGATCTGATGATAAATACCTGCATTCACTATTAATGTGTAACTGGTCTTGACAACAAATGTCCTTCTGTCATCACCATTAGAATAGTACTGAAATTTCTACTCTTCGTATGAGGCCATTTATTATAAATTATCATTAGCAATAGGAGATCATATTCCATGGTCATATTTCCTTTCACATTATTCATTTTATTTACTATATGACTAATTATTGTTGCTTCGCTCACTAAACAACTATGCCATTATTGTATTCTGAGACTCAATATATATATAGAAACACATTCACAATTTGGTTGATTCTGTTAGAAAGGTGAGTCCTTCAACTAATATATACTTTTTATCATTTAAATTTGCATGCTTAACCAACTCATGAGTTATACATTGTTTTAATGGAATTGATGATGTTGCCGAATGTTTTCGAAACAATTACTTAATGAAATGAATCAATAAAGTCAAACTTCAGGTCACCACATAAAAGATGTTAGCCAAAATCTAAGTAGATTAGAGTGCATGTGCTTAAAATAGATATGTAATAAATAAATTATTATTAAGCAAATTAGTTGCTTTGTACAGAAAAGCAACCAAAATGCTTGTCTGGCTGCTTACTTTATGTGCTGTAAGGCCACGTGTTAGTTGTTTACTAAAGCTTGAACTTTTGGAAAAACTATTCTTTTCCTTATTTGTGGGCATATGAGTTTCCATCTAAGAATTTAGTGCCTTCTCCAAATTGCTTCAGAATTTATTGATTTACAATAAGTTGCGAATGCTCAGTAATGCTTTGAGTATATGACCTCATTAGACATAATCATGCTTTATCTAAAATCCTTTTATTTCTTAATTTTGTTCATAGCTTCAATTTTTTGGGCATTATATGACTCTCTTTATCATTACTCTTATTTAAGCTGCAAACACTTCATTTATGCCTCTAATGTGCCAAGGAACATTGGAGTGATCATGAATTTGAACCTATGAAATTTGAGTATGACCTTCAGAACATGAGCACACTGGAGAACTAGTCTTTTTTATTTTTTGGTAATTCACTGGAGAACTTATCTTTTTTTTAGTTAAAGACTGGAGAACTTATCTTGATCAATAGAATTAGAGCATAGACTACATAAAATAACCGTCGATACTTATTATACAATGTAATCTAGATCTGTTCTATATCATTTTTTATTGTGTTCCTATTTTTATAGATTCTTGACAATGTCTTGGACTAAATAGAATTGCAAACTTGATATATATACCAATTTAATTGATTTTTTTGAACTATTTTAACAACCACTTGGATGATTCTCAGCCAACTTTCTAGTATTTGTCCTCCATGTAATTAGCGAATTTGCATTTCATGTCTAAGCTCAAACTGTGTCCTGTCTGGATTACAACTTTAAGATAATTCTGAAGCTAATGGAGATTTTTGTAAATTTATTTGAATTTTAGTTTGACAGTAGTGTGCCGGCTGTTCCTAGTCTATATCTAGTGATGTCACTGGGTATAATTATTATATATTCACTTTAGTAAAAATTATGTGATTTAGAGCTTTGGTATTGTTTTATTCAATAGTTTTCATGATTTACTTGAAATGTGGATATGATCCTTTTGTCTTTAGCATCTAGATATATTAGGCATCTGTAGTGGTTAGCAGTTGATTCTCTATAACAGGATTTAGTGGGAATGTCTTGTTAACCCAAAATCCAAATTGTTAGCTAAAAATAGGTACCATATGTGTGTATAGTGTTTGTATATATGTTTTTATATATTTTCACAAAGGAATGCAGAATCTTGCTATTGGGTCATGTGACCTCATTTTTGTGAATGCAGTGACACTGAGTTCTATTATCACAATGGACAGGTGAAACCTCCCTTGTGACTGCATCCTTGTGGTTGATGCCACCCTTGTTCCCCAACTAATATCTATGTTTTAATTGATCAACTCAATTGAAGTTCATACCATATAACCTCTGCATGACTGCGTGCAGGTTTTGGATACTTGGGGCTTCCGGCCAAAATTCTCCCCCACGACTGTCTCTCAATTCTCAACTAACAATCTTGAATTCTCTGCTAGTTGGAGTCTGATCGGGAACTATCTTCTCTTGAATAAGGAAATTCCGCTTCTTTGCCCTCCAAGTCTGATTTGTAGTTTGCTCTTTGTTTTAGTTCTAGTGTTTGTGCGTATAATCTACATGTTGATGTTGTTTTTGTTTTTGATACAGATAAATACATATGCTATTATCCATTCCAAGTGGGGGGAGTTAATGGAGCCTATGAGCCAAGCATTGTGGACAGTGACCATCTGTTCTTAAGGGAAGACATGCCGGGTGTCAGCCCAGAAAAACTGAACCTTAAGTTCAACAACAGAGCCGTGTTTTTTGCCGGTGATGAAGCTGAGCATGATGAAAGGAGGAGGTACTTTGGCCGCTTCCATCTTAAATGCGATTGCTGCAATATCACTGATATCAAATCTGACATGAAAGCAGGAGTGCTTCGGATGCTGGTGACAAAAGAAAAATTTAAGAGCTGTGCTATCTGCAATCGTTGATGATGCGCAGCACAAGGGACTTGCACTTTGCTAACATTTTGATTCGGAATACATAGACATAGTTGCATCATTTGATAGACTCTAGTCATCTTTGGCTCTTTGCATGTTTGTTTGGCTTGTCTTAGTATGGCTTTATTATGGTTGTGCCACCTTTATGTATTAACAGTAAATACATTAAGATTTTATGTTTAATGATCAAATTCAGATTAAGCTAGATTTTAATCTTGATATGCATTGTTGCATAAATCTTCTTCTTTTTTTATATAGTATTAAATATGTAAATATTCACACACTCTACAAATGCCAGCATGGATTATTGCAAAATATATATGTAGCAGTCTGTAACTTTTACAATAATAATTATGCCATTTTATATAAATATATTATGATAGAATCTTTGCTTAAAAAAGATATGACATCAAGTCTATGTATTTAGTTGAAACTTTTTTTTTTTTTGGTAAGCAAAGTACTTGAAACATTTGTTATGGTTCTACCGTATAAATGAATTAGAAATGTTGAATTATGAAGTTTGTTTGGTAGGAAAGAAAAAAATGGATTAAATGGATGGATGAGGCATTTTTATTAAAAAGATAATGCCATTCTCTCTTTTTGTTTGGTTTGATGGAAAAGGAAAAGATAAGTTCAAAATTTACTTTGTTAGTTAGGAGAGAAGATAAAAAAAGAGTATTAAATTATTTTTACTATTATAACAATCACTGATTCACTGTGACAGTATTGTAATTTAAAACTTATATAATTTAGGATATATTATAATTTAAAACTTTTATATTAGCTCCATTTGTCTTCCATTGTCTCTTGAGGGATAAAAATTTGTAAAGGAGAAAGGATGACTCTATCTCGATCTATCGAAGAAAGTTTGTGTATTCCTTTTTATCTTCTTTCCACACCTCTTCCTTCCTTCATATGAAACAAAGCATAAATGTGTGTGTGTGTGCGCGCGTGTGCCGCCCCGGGGCGGGGTGTGTAAATATATGCATCTACAAATTTAATTTACTTACCCCAAAATAAGAAGATGGCATTACAAATTTTATTCAAACCCTTATGCATACTCTTAGCAAACCATAATTTTCTTCATTACAAATGTGTTCCTGCAATCAATCCAACTCAAAAGAATTGGACTCTCCATCGTGCACAAAGTCTCAAGTTTGCATTTCTAATAATTTAATAGATTTTATGAGAAATTATTGGATGGTTCTGGTCCACCAAAGTTTATTTGCTAAATCAGCTCATTGATGGAAACAAGTACATTAATTTTGTAACTTGTAAGAGTCCATACTCTCCACTTAACTTGTTAGCATCCTTTGCTTAACAAACAAATGGTTCCTTCGATCTTTTGTCATCCAATGCTATGGATTTTATTTTGTATCTATGCATGAGGGAGTGAAAAGGGTCCTTAGATTCATAATCTTTATTTTTGTAAAGGGAGGTATGAATCCCAGGGTTTTCTTATTAATGCAAATTATAGAAGTTACCAGAAGAAAAAAAAGAGTAGTAAAAGTGGTTGACTTGAATTATCCTTTATATATGTGTGTGTGTGTGTGTGTGTGTGTGTATTTTGCAGTGTGACATCTAGTTCTGCAATATGAGCGCCTGACTCTCAAATTATGGTGCTTAACCTGCACAATGTACTTCTTCATCAACCAATATGATATATCTGCATTTCTTTTTGTTCATCTTTAATTATCTTCTTTTGTGTGTGTGTGTGTGTATTATTCCTTGAAGGTGTATGCTTAATACATATATTTCTGTTTCTTTGTTTTTCTTCCATGTGCTTATGACTTTGCTGTTGAGAGCTGTTGACCCTGTCTCCGCGGGATGAGAATTTGGATTGACAAAACTAGTTAACTAACCCAAAATAGGTGGATGATAAATCACACCTTTGCATAGAATTGGAGTTTTGAAATTGGTATAATTAATCAATTCCAATTCCAATTCCAATTCCAATTTCAATTTTAATTTTAATTCCAATTTTACCAATTTTAATTTTAATTCTAAGGTTTCAATTTTATGCAGTCAAATATATCCTACACAAAAAATGTCAACCATGTTAAGTAAAATCTATACACAAAGTCTCAAGATTACACTAACAATACTTAAAGAATCCGAATCGTATTTAATAAATACCTTTGATCAATTTAGCCGTACCAAACTCCAAAATTTGAAACCATCACTAAGACAAGTCACCCATTATTCAACTGTAGCACTTAATCTGTATCAGGGTTCGTAAGTCATCTACACAGCCCAGTCTTCTTCTAAACAAAATGGGCGGACACCATTACACACATGAACACAGTGCCATAGCACAGCCAAAGACCTCTTTCATTCCAAACTAATGGTCACAATACTAAAAATACTTCAAACCAGTACATAATGCAAAATGATATTTTTTTCTCATTGAAAAAACATCTACATTTAATTTAGGATAAATTGCACCGACACCTTTTATGATTTTGGTCAATATCACTCAGTGGACGGTCAATAACTTTTTTACATTGACATCTCCTGATGTGTCAAAAATGTGTATTGACACTCCTTTTAGACCTCTAAAACCATATGGACTTACCTTTTAACTCTTTAATTTGTCAACAACTCCATTTAAATCATAAAATTATAAATTTAACCTCCTAACTAAATTTAATGGACCAAACTAACCTATTTATCTCTTATATACATATAGATATAGTTTATATATAATAATACTTATACTCCTTAACCACCACCAGAGCATAAAAATAAAAATAAAAATAAAATAAAAAAGAATTATTTTTGTTTTTTTAAATAGTCAGATAACTGTAACAATACCATAACCACTACCATCACACCCAAGTACCATAGTATAAAATAAAAATAAAAATAAAAAATTTGAAAACAACCATGGCACCTAGACGCTATTAGAACCACCACCACAATAGAAAAAATAAAAATAAAAATTTTAAAATACCCTGATAACTTAGACACTACCATAACCACCATGGCCAGCCCAGACACACCACAACAGAAAATAAATAAATAAATAAATAAAATAAATTAGAAAGTAGCCATGCCCGATATCGGGGAAGAGAGAGAGGGAGTGTCGATGCCTAGGTACTAAAATGAACAAAAAAAAAAAAAAAAAGAGTTAAAGATTAGGATGGAAAAAGATGTTTAATGATGAGGGTAGTTTCGTCAATCAACATGTTTGATATTTTGTGAATTAATTGAAGGGCAAATTACACAAATCACCCACGAGGTTTCTATATTGTGCATGTAGATAGAAGTTATAGCAATATTACAGAAAAGTCCATATTGACCGTTTGACCACAAATAATCAATATAAATTTACACTTTTGACCTTAAAATTAAAGTATTTATTTTAAATTAAAAAATAAAAGATATTATATAGTAGGAAGTTTCATTTTTGCCCCTGGGTACACCCCATCCCTTCCCTACCACATCACTCTTTTCTCTCTCTAAACACGCACCGAAAAATCATCCATCAGCGCCAAGCCCCCTCTTGCTCACCCGCCGAAATCCTCTCTGGTCCGAGGATCAGACCTTGCTCGCAGTTCCTTAACACTACCAGAATCGTGACTACGAACCGCCATCACCGACGCTTCAACCATGTTGTGCCTCGCCATTCCATGTACTTGCCGATTCAAAGTACATCGCCCCCGAACAGTCCCAAATTCCCAACGGCATCCACCATCACCGCTGTGCACTGCCACCTTATAATACCCCTAAAATTAAAATGATACAATTGGGATTTAAATTTCATTCTTTGTGCATTTTTGTCTATTGATTTTGTGAATTTATGTTTATATGTCAAATTGTTATTATAATTAATTATTGTATTTAAATGGCTTATTGTCTTTAATTGTATTTTTGTTTTTCTGTAATTATTAATTATTTTTCTAGCATGAGCTTAACTGTTTTAACAAATTAAGTGTGTGATTATCATCTAGGGTTTTGTTTTAATTTGTTTGAGATTTACATTAGGTCGACATTGGGCCAACTAGGGTTGAGTTAGGATTTCTGGTTCTCCTTATAATTGGAATTAGGTTTTGAGTAAAATCTATAAATATATATATCATACGTCTCCCTAGAGTTTGATAACCCTATTCACGGGAAAGTGAAAATACAGAGTGTTTTGAGAACTGAGTGAGAGAAAACAGAACAAAACTTAGGAGGAGAACAGAGAGGGCCAAGGGAGAGTTGTGGTGGATTAAACCAAAACCATAGGAGGCTTGAAGGTGGTCAGTGGTTGCCTGAAATTAGGAAGACGACAACACAGTTTTGAGACCAAAACTACAGGTAAGTTCTTCTCTTTCTCCTTCTCTTTGACTTGTGTTCTGTGCACC
Source organism: Cornus florida (assembly GCF_030987335.1). NCBI lineage: Eukaryota > Viridiplantae > Streptophyta > Magnoliopsida > Cornales > Cornaceae > Cornus > Cornus florida. The sequence continues at coordinate 90,101,842 of NW_026775581.1, forward strand.
TAGATAATCTCTAGGGTTTAATCAATCAATAACTGGAAGATATATGTTTAATATATGTCATATGAATGATCTGTTTATGTTGAAAACCAATCTGTTACAGTTCATGCATGTCTCGTTTTAGTTTTCTGTTTTATAAGCATGTTGCTCCGTTGTAACTTTAGTCTTTGGAATTGTTTTAATCTCTATAAATGAACCATGGGGATGTTATTGGGATTGATATAAGATCATTAGGTTCAGTGGTGAAGAGGAACAGAGGGTTTGGAAGAGAACTGAAATTTTCTTAAATTAGTTTTCAGTGTTGTTCTTCAAGCGTACTAGTTTAATGGCTTTGTTTAATCTCTGTAATTGATTTCAAATTATTGTAATCAAATCTTGGGGATGATACTAGGCTTAAATAATACTCTTAAATTAGTTTTAAAACCATACAGAAAGGTTGCAACTGGCCGGAGTTAGAACAGAGGTCAGAACGAAGCTGAAACGGAGGGGTAGCTCACAGGGGGAGAGAGAGTTGGCTCTGGAATGCCAAGAGTCGGCTCCCACCTGTTTAGAGCCGGCTCCAAGGTGGTGGTAGAGCCGGCTCTAAGCTGATTTGGAGCCTGCTCTATTTTTCTGGAGCAGGCTCTTTCATTTTTGATGCGAACATTGCTTTTTAAGCTACTGTTTAGGCACTTGGGGTTCTAGAATAATTCTAGGACTTTAATGGGGGTTTCAATAATTAATTTAATATGTAGTCAAGGTCTTGAATTGTATAAAATACTCTCTTTGTATTAATGGAATTAATTATGCGCTATTTAGCAACTTTGCGTACGGTTAACGGCTGGAAGGAAATTTATTGTCTAATTTTAATTTGACAATTTAAGGGGTTATAATATGATTCTAAATTAAAGTTTAGATGTATGATAGAGTCTTTTAATTAACAATTAGACTTATAGCTTATTGTGGCTCTGTGCTAACAAATTAAACAGAATACCAGTATATAACTTAGCACGCGGGTACCGGATGGAGAGAATTAAATTGCTTAAATTAATTTAACAATTTATTGGACTATAATGTGATTGAAAAACTTATTTTTAATGCATGATAGAGTCATTGATATATTAGATGTGATCTACGCATGCTTTGGATGCTAGTTGTTGAACCTTTAAACCGTTTCCTGCAAATACACGGTTTAACACTTGGATTTAAATTACTGAAACTATAAATTGTCTTCTGCAATTATTTGGGATGGTTTTGGATTGTAAATTACTAAACTGTTAATTATATGTTGTAATTTACATGGGTTGGATGTTCATTGTGGAATCTTATATATTATTCTACAATTAATTGGATTATGGTTTTGAACTATAATTGTTGTAGCATTGCATAAACTATTCTGCAATTATTTAGATATTTGGTTTTGGATTGTAAATTACTTGCTTATTATTTATATGTTGTAATTTACATGAATATGGAGGATTGTATGCACCGGTATGGGACGGTGACATACTAGGTATGGTTTAGCTCAAAACGCTAATTCCTACCTTATGGATTTTAATTGGTAAACAGTTTTATCTGTTCAATCAATTATATGGATTTTGTGGATTGTATGCACCGGTATGAGACGGTGACATACTGGACACAGACTGATTCAAAATACTCAGTCCTACCTATTTTGGAATAAGGGTACGGGTTGTTAAATAAAATCCTCCTTATTTATATGAGTCGGTGCGGTTGAATACGCCGAACGACTTACTGGATTTCTTATGGATGAATGTGAACGGATTTTATATATATTGTTATGGTACCGTGACATGAGCTTGAATCTCATAGTCGACGGTTAGGGAGCGTATATGCAGTAGGATGCGTAGCTAGCTATGTTGGTTGAGGTATACCCTGTTAGGCTTAGGTAATCATGCCCACTCAGGTGCGTATTGCATGTTGTCTTCTATTCAGGTTAAGACCATCAGCATAGTCTAGTAAGAGTCCTGTAGTGTGGATATATATTTATCTATTACGGACTAGATAGCTATTGTTGAGATATCTAGGGTGTATCTGCGTATCGGGTCACTATTTGGATTATAGTTAGAGAAGAATTTGCATGTGGGCCTGACCCACTCTTATTTTTACAGGTGTTCGTTAGCTCCAATCTTAGAGCTGGATCATGCTGAGCAAATACAGTCATTCACTCCACCGATGCTATAGGACTTTGTTTCTTGTTTTAGGCTTTGGTTTTATTTCCAGTCATCTGAGTACAGTAGGATATTTTAGGGGTCCACTAGATGAATTCCCGAGTTGTATAATTTGGAGAATGATTTGTATTCGTAGATGATCAGTTGTAACAGAATAGTTTATTTATTAATAAAATTTTATTCTGAGATTTTTGGATTATCATTCTAGTTTCTTTTCAGCAAATTTTATTTATCTCGTTTGTTTTAATTATATTCTGTGTTCGATTATTGCTAATTGATTTGATATCCTCAGGTAATCGGGCGTGGGCCTGGCCAACCTGCATCCGGAAATCCGGGGGTATCACACACCTCCTCCATCTTCGCAGTGCTATCTGAGTCCTTTTTGGCCAGTTCAATCTCGCCGGAGGTGTCCGTGAATGACTCGCAGTGATGCTCGGAAAGATCGATGGCAGAGAGCTCGGATGGTGGAGCGATGGGGACAGCGGGGACGATAGACAGTTCAGTGACCATAGCTTTATAATTGAGGTCCATTGTGGGACTTCACAGAAGTAACATTTGTAATTCGTTTTTCGCTCCAATCCTGAATGTTATGCCGGATGGGTCTGTGCAGAGGGAGAGATTGGATGAGAGAGAAGATGGCGGCGAACTCGGCTTTGATGGGCTCAGCCGATGTCGGCTATGATGAAGGCGGCGGCGAGGTCGGATGAGATAAGCTTGGTTGTGGTGGATGTCGGCTGTGATGGAGGAGGGAATGAGCTTGGACGGTGGAGAGTTGTGTGGTGATGGCTGTGACGGACTGACGAGCATGGAACAGAGGACTCGGGCCACTCAATTGTGATGAGGTCGGAATGATATGTGGCTCTGTGGTTAGATTTGGGTCTATGATTGGTTTTGTGGTTCTATGGTTGAATTTGGGTCTGTGATTGGTTTTGTGGCAGATAATTTTGTAGTTTTTGCAATTTGGTCTGTGTTAGCTGTGATGGAGTCTTAGGGGCAAAATCATAACTTTAACAATACACAAAAAAATTTAAATTTTTTCATTAAACAAATAGTTTAACTCTAAGGACAAAAATATAAATTCATATCAATCTACTAACCACAAACAATTAATTTGGGTCTTTCTGTTATATTGTGGCTATTTTCTATCTATATGTACAAGTTGACAACTTGAGGGATTCTTTGTGTAATTTGTCCTTAATTGAATTAAATAATTAAGGGCAAATATGACATTTGAAACCATACGGGTGTCATTGTTAAAAAGCTCTTGACATCTAAGTGACATTGATCAAAACTTTAAGTGGTGTCAATGCAATTTACCCTTTAATTTATAAGGGAAAAAAAATAATGCTCCACTCTCTCTCTCTCTCTCTCTCTCTCTCTCTCTCTCTCTCTCTCGAACTGAGCTAACCAACATTGTAAACCCTCTCTCTCTCTCTCGAACTGAGCTAACCAACATTGTAAACCCTCCCTAAACCCTTTTTGAATCCATCACATCTCTCTCTCTCTCTCTCTCTCTCTCTCTCGAACTGAGCTAACCAACATTGTAAACCCTCCCTAAACCCTTTTTGAATCCATCACAACGTTAATTAATTGAGATCAAGTGGAATATGTTAATTGTTCTAATCCAAAAAAATAAAGGCAAAAGTTTGAAAAATCCGTGGTATATAAAAAAAAAGTTGCTAAAATAGCCCCTGAGATAATTTTTGGAGCATGTCCCCTGAAGCTGTCCGAATACCACTTTTCCGTGGTCAGACATTCATAATTACAATTATAACCCCAGTATTAAATTATTAAAAAAATATGTAACAAATTATCCCTATGCAAAATACCAGCATTGCCCCTCATACTTTTTTGACCTGAACTTAACCAAAAAAAATAATAATAATAAAAATAATGTATTTCTTATTATTGAATTCCGCGAACCATAGCAATTTTTTTATAGTTCAGGATTTTTTCAAATTTTTTTAGAAAAAAATAAAGTTAATAATAAAATACACTTTCTACACATTCTCTCCCCCTCTTTTCCTTTCCCCTTCTCCACGCCACTCACGCCCTATATAAATATAGAAATCAGAAACTATGTCTAATCATACCAGAAGCTGTGTGAATTGATTGTGATGGCTTCGTTACTTGCTCTGAGGAGGGTCACAGGTGGTTTAATTCGCTTCAACAAGCTTGCCAACCCTATTCGCTCTGCTTCCGTTGCCGCTCTTCGTTCCTTCAACACCAAGGTCATGACCGTATACGACGAATACGACGAGGACTACGAATACTGGAACATCAACACCGACTCTGGTACTCGTTTTCGATCTCTATCTTTCAGCGATTTGTTCCTAATTACGAGCTTCTTTTTTTTTTTTTTTGCTTATCCGCATCTTCGATTGTGATTCAATAGCTTGATCTGTGTATTTCTCGATCGCCATTTTTCTAATTCGTTTTCTCCATTCTGCTTGCTTCGGTTTGTGGTTGTTTTATCGTTGTTATTGATTCGATTATTGATTTGACATTGATTTTGAACTCTACTTGTTCGATTTGTGCTTAATTTTGTTGTGATTTAAGTCTCAGATTTGTTAGTTTTGAGTTGAGTTATGAATTGGTAGTACGGTTGTGTGAATTGAAATTGGTTGATGTTACATCAGATGGTACGTTTGATCCACTTTCTGCAAGAAGAAGCATCGACATGAACCAGGATGAAAAAGCAATGTATCTGAGAATGGACATGCCTGGTCTCAGCAAAAAAAACGTGAAGATATCAATGGAGATGGAGAGTCTGAGCATCAAAGGAGAGTGCGGGAAGGAATCGGCGGAAGACGAAAAGTATGGGCCCGGCTACTCCAGCAGGATCTATCGCCCTCCTACTTTCCATATCCCTTCCAATATCTATAACACCGAACAAATCCAGGCTAAGATGAAGAATGGAGTTTTGAAAGTTAAGATTCCCAAAGTGCCCAAACACGATAACAAGGACAGGAAGGACGTGGTTCAGGTTAAGGTCGATTGATTCAGGAGGCGAGAATGGTAATGGTATGTTTTCGGTGTGTAGTCGGTCCATACGTCACCTCTTGTTTTAGGCTTCTTTTGATAAAAACAGAATTTGTAGGCTTCTTTTGATGAAAGCAGAATTTGTAGTTGATCTTTCTAAGTGTAGTAGTAGTGTCTAACTGAATTTTGATGTAAAGATGAAGGAATTCACTTGGATTTACAATTTTTCTCTCTTCTTTTCAACTCTTTTCAAATAGTCCAAATAATGATCACTTGCTTGGATTAATGGAACAATGAGTTTTGGGATTGAGCACTAAATGGAAATTTTGAACTAATTTTTTTTTTTATCAATTTTAAATACAATTTATGTAATGCAACAATAATGTCTATTTATGTAATTGAGTTGATTGGGTTTTTTTGATGCCCAATTGAGGTCATGCCATCAATGCACCAAGAGTGTTTGGACTTTAGGGTATATGGTTGAATTATAATTAGAAATCGAATAAAAATACGATTTAGATGTAATGTGAGTTGTAAAATAAGAAATATGTGGATTTTATTGATTCAGATAATTTGAGTCATCTTATTTATCAAATGAAAAATTGTCGAGTTATTTAAATTTACTTGTAAAGGGGACCATGCTTGCACTTCTGGTCTTTTTCACCCCAGAATTGGATCTTGTGGGGTTTGAAGTCCTGTTGGATTATTTAAGATGGATCATCTCATCAAGTACTTCAGATACCAATAACAACATTTGGAGGCTCTATTATTATAAAAAAAATAAAATAACAAAGTACATCTAGTTCAGACTTATACTAGTACTCTAAGAGCTGAAAAGCAATCCGAATCAGACTCTACGAGAGGAAATTGGGATTTGTATTCGGGGTTGTTCTAATTATAAAAGGTGATCAATGCTTTTCAAAATTAATGAAATCTAAAGCCTAATGAGAATCTTATCAAATATTTTTGGTCATTTTTTCCCTAGTTACCATTACATATGCCTCTTTGACTAATGTTTTTGCTTCTTGTTTTTTTTACTTATGTTAGTTTTAGTTTAATGTAGCAAAATAAAAACATAAAACATGTTTGGTAATGTTTATTGTCATTTGAATAGTATAAAAGTGTTTTCAATATTGAGGTCAAAATTAAAAGTATCAAATTGTTTGCTTTAGCAAAGCACTGTAAACAATTATTTTCGAAATAATGTTACACACTTTAAAGCAATTGTAATTATTATTTTATATCTTAAATAGTATAAACTCTACCTTTTTAAAAAGGAGGTTGAAAGTACAATAGTAAATTTTGCAGCAAATTTATGTTATTAAACAAGTTTCGAAATAATGTTACACACTTTAAAGCAATATAATTATTATTTTATATCTTAAATAGTATAAACTCTACCTTTTTAAAGAGGAGGTTAAAAGTACAATAGTAACCGAATAAAAAATTAGCAGAAGAAATAGTCTTTTCATTATTTCAAACAAGTTTTTAATACACAATGTTGATTTAAATAATATATCAACTAACGAGCATGCCACCATTTATCTTCAATGCTTAATTATATATATTTCATGTGCTAACTCCTAACCTTTTTGCTAGACCACAATTCAAACCCTAAATGTTCCAAATTTCTAATTATTTACCGGAACAAAATACTTATCAAAGACCAAAACATAACAGCTGGGAAAAAACATATTAACGGTCGATATCTTATGAGTTACGGAGTCTGAAGTATGTACCACCTACCGTACAGCGAACACTTCAAAATTACTTTTCACCAGCACATGACAGCTGGGCAAAAATAAGGACAAATTCCCAAGCGACACGTGGAATGTCAACCTCAGAAGGAGACCTCAGAAGACTTGGGCCATTTTGCTGCCTTTTCTTTTTTTCGCCAAAGCCATGTTATAATCCCAGTTTTAACTACAAATTAATTACCTAGGTAATTTATTAATCTATCCAGAGATCAATAACTCTCAATGTCTCAGCAGTAATAGCTAACCTATATTGTAAACCCTCCTTAAACCCTTCTTGAATTCACTCCCTCTCTCTATACATCAATGGCTTCGAGCAGCCACCACCACCACCACCGACTTTTTGTACACCACCGCTCCCACCGAAAGTCCTGACAGGGTCGCCGCCTGCAACCACCTTGTGGGTACGATCGTTCAACTTCTCAAATGTGTACACACACATATCATCCAGAGAAAACTCATTTCATTCGCTACCACTAACTCTGTTTTACATTTCTGTTGTGATTTGTTGTTTTCTGATCTTACCCACAACTATTTTTGTTGTGGGTTACGATTGTTCACCTTCTCAAATGTGTATATAAAATATACACACACGCATACATATCATCCAGAGAAAGCACTTTTGCTTCAGTATCACTAACTCTGTTTCATACATATCATCTTAGCCACAACATTTTTGTTTTTCACACACTCAAAAACTTGTACTCCTGAGAAAGCTCTTTTAATTCATCGGTGATTGTTTGAATAAATATTGCATTGTGTTTAAAATTTGTTCAATTTTTGTGTTCACTGTTTAGAGGGTGTTTATGTTAAGAACCCTCATCATTTTTTAGGCCCGATAGAGGGGTTTGAGGCTAAAGCAGTGGAGGAGGGTTTATATGTGAGAGTGGACATGCCTGTGGTTGAGGAAGAGGACGTGGAGGTATCGCTTGAGAACGACACCGTTTTCGGCAAAGGTGAAGCCCGGAAAGAATGGGAGGAAGAAATCTACATCAGGTTATACTGTGGGAGCATAGATCTTCTCCCCCAATCTGGGAAGAACGCTGGTATTCTTCAAAAGGATATGAAGAATGGTGTCTTAACAATGGTAATTAATTTAATTAATTCCTGATTTGAATATTTTGGGACAGATTTACATATGTTTGTATATTATATGTACGAAACTCCACTTCTATATGTTGATTTAGATGGATGAATTTCCCCTTATTGTCTTATTGATTTGAATATATATGTGTATGCATGTAAATATGAATTCTGTGGAATATATGCGTGTGTATGTATGAATCTCCATTTTTGTATTTTGATTTAGATGCATGAATTTCCACTTATTGTCTTATTGATTTGCATATATGTGTGTATATGCATGTAAATATGAATTCTGATAGAAGTTTATATAGAAAAATAGTTGCAGGGTAGCATCGTGATTGACATGGTATTTGCAGCTAAAATGTCTTTGTTCCTAAATATAAGATCCTCCGAAATATTGAGAAGAGGATTGATAATATGTATGTTACTGACTGTAGGCCTAATGAAGAATATATGAGATCAATATGCTGGAATGTGAGGTTAGTTGTTAGTTTTAGCAAGTGAAATTTGATCCTAATAGTTAAGTTTGTAGCCTTGCTTTCCCCATGAATCTGTAAAATTTGATTGTTATTTTAGGTGTTAAACTCATTTTTTGATCTAGGAAATATGTGGTGTATCGTCCTTACGAGGGAGTGTCCAAAGCAATTGTAAAATTTGTTGGTAAATACTCTAAATTTGATTGTTGTTATAGGTGTTAAACTCATTTTTTGATGGGGAAAATATGTGTTTTATCTTCCATCCTAGGGAGTGTCAAACGGAATTTGTAATATTTGATGATAAATACATATGGGAAATATGTGCTATTAATGTTGAACTGGCCTGGGGATATATTGTGCTTTGTGTGGTTTCATTGATTAAAAACAAATTCTCGATATAGAACTGTCATCTTCATTAGAATAGTACTGATATTTCCATTCTTCGTCTGAGGCAATTTATTATAGGTTATCATTAGTGATATGAGATCGTATACCTGTGTCATTTTTCCTTTCTCGTTTTATTCATTTTATTTACTATATGAAGAATTATTGTTGTTTCACTACTAAACAACAACTTCATTATTGGATTCTGAGAGTACTCAATAGATATACAGAAACACATTCACAATTTGGTTGATTACGTTAGAAATTTGAGTCCTTCAACTAATATATATATTTTATCATTAAAATTTGCATGCTTAATCAACTCACCAGTGATACATTGTTCTAATGAAATTGAATCTACTATTATGTTGCCAAATGTTTTTTTTTTTTTTTTTTTTCTCCCCTGAATTGTTGCCAAATGTTTTTGAAACAATTATTTGATGAAATGAATCAATAAATTCAAACTTCAAGTCACCACATAAAAGATTTTAGCTTGTTATTATTTAAAAGAGGTTTCCAAAATCCAGTAGATAGAGTGTGCTTAAAATAGTTATGTAAAAAATAAAAACTTATTATTAAGCAAAATTGTGTTCTATTATTTATTATAGTTGCTTTGTACAGATAAGCAACCAAAATGTCTGGCTGTGTATTTTATGTGCTGTAAGGCCACATGCTAGTTGTTTACTAAACCTTGAACTTTTTAATTTTTTTTTTTTCATTATTTGTGGGCATATTTGTTTCCAACTAAGAAATTAGCGCCCTCTCCAAATTGCTTCAGAAACTCTTGATTTACAGTAAGTTGTGAATGCTCAGTAATGCTGTGAGTATATGACCTCATCAGACATAATCATGCTTTATCTAGGTAAAATCCATTTATTTCTTAATTTTGTTCATAGCTTCAATTTGTTGGGCATTATATGATTCTTTCTCATTACTCTTATTTAAGCTGCAAACACTTCATTTAAGCCTCTAATGTGGTTAGGAATATTGTAGTGAACCCATGAAATTTGAGTATGACCATCAGAACATCAGTGACAGTGGAGAACTAATCTTTTTAAATTTTTGGTAATTCACTGGAGAACTTGTCTTGATCAACAAAACTAGAAGATAGCCTATATATATGTAAGATAACCATTGATACTTCTTGTACAGTGTAATCTAGATATGTTCTATTTCATTTTTATTACGTTTCTATGTTTATTGATCCTTGACAATGTCTTGGACTAAATAGAATTTCAACTTGATATAGTGTTTTGTGTGTGTGTCTATAAATATTCACAAAGGAATGCAGAATCTTGTTATTGGGTCATGTAACCTCATTTTTGTGACTGCATTGACACTAAGTTATGGACAGGTGAAACCTCCCTTGTGACTGAATCCTTGTGGTTGATGTCAACCTTGTTCCCCAACTGATCTATTTTTTTAATTGATTAACTCAATTGAAGTTCACAACATCTAACCTCTCTCCATGACTGCATGCAGGTCTTGGATGCTTGGGGCTTCCGCCCAAACTTCTCCTCCACGACGATCACCAAATTTTCCAATGACAATCTTGAATTCCCTGCTGGTTGGAGTTGCATCCGGGACCATCTTATCTGTGATAAGGAATTTCTGCTTCTTAGCCCTTCTGGTCTGATTTCTAGTTTGTTCTTTGTTTTAGCTCATAGTTTTTGTGTGTATAATCCAAATGTTTTTGTTGTTTTTGTTTTTTATACAGATAAATACATATGCTATTATCCATTCCAAGAGGGGGAATTAATGGAGCCTATGAGGCGAGGATTGTGGACGGTGACAATCTCTTCTTAAGGGAAGACATGCGCGGTGTCAGCCTGCAAGGACTGAACCTTAAGTTTAACAACAGAGCAGTGTTTTTTGCTCGTGACAGTGATGAAGCTGGGCGTGATGAAAGGAGGAGGTATTTTGGCCGCTTCCATCTTAATTGCGATTGCTGCAAGATCACTGATATCAAAACTGAAACGAAAGCAGGAGTGCTTCGGATGTTGGCCAGAAAAGAACAATTTAAGAGTTCTGCTATCTGCTGATGATGTGCAGCAGTGATTACACTCGGGTACACATTTTGATTTGGTATGCATAGTTGCATCATTTGCTTTATGGTTGTGCCATCATTTGCTTTTTGGTGCTTGGTTCTTTTAAGTTGTTGCTACTTGGGACCATAGAAAAGTGAATAGTCTATTTGATTTGGGTAATATGTGGTCCTTATTATCATTTTATGAATTAGGATATGCAAATGATGTGTAAAGTGGAAAATAATTTGTGCATTGACAGCATACATTAAGGTTCCATGTTTAATGATCAAATTCAGATTTAGCTAGATTTTAATTTTGATACATAGCTGCATCATATTTTTTTATATGTATAAATTAAATATGTAAAGAATCACACATTCTCCAGAATCTCCACAAATGACAGCATGGATTATTGCAAAATATAAACCCTAAAATAATAATTATTCGTCATTTTATGTAAATATATTATGATGGATCTTTGCTTAAAAAGATATGACGTCAAGTCTTACCTGAAACATTAGTTATAGTTGAAGCTTTTAGCCATCCTTATGTTTCTTCACTGAGGTCAAGCTTTTTATGGATTTCTAAGCCAATGGGCTTTAACGTCCAAACATGGCGATTTCGACTGGACAGTATGGCCTTCTTGGCTGCTTAGTGCTGTTGATTCTGAGCTCCCTCCCTCCCTCCCTCCCTCTTGTTCTTTTTCTCTTTTAAAAAAAAACCATTAGTTATAGTTATACTGTATGAATGAATTCAAAATTTCCAATTATAAAGTTTAAAGACATGTCATTGAGTATTCAATATATATATATATATATATATATGACCAATGTAAAAACAAAACAAATTTCAACTTATTTACATATCAACAATACATTCATAAAGTAGTATTAGCATCCAATGTGGTTCATCATTGAAAACTGTGCTCGATCTGCTCAGTTATCTAAGTACAATAATCATCAATCCCTACTTCTTAAGTGTTTTCAGAATCAACTGTGAATGTGATTCATCATTAACTATGATCACATTAAAATCAAATCAGTATCAGACGACCGCCAGAAATTAAAAGTAGTTACAGTCCTCTGCCATACTAGAGAATATTCAATGCAATGGTGACACGTACCCTCTCTTCAATTTGCTCCGATAAAGATCTCTCTCAGTACCACAGAGAGACCAGATAAGTTTATTTCATTGTGTATACTATATAGATATATACAGACACACACACGCAGAGCCTTTGAGTCGATCAATAGTGGATTGAAAATTTGAAACTTGAAACAGGAATGTCTTTTTTTTTGGCTCTGAAGAGACCCTACATGGGTCCAAATCTGCTGATCAGAGACACTAAATCAGCTGAATCAACAGAAGTGAAAATGCTTCCACTGCATTCTTCTTCACTGCCGGTGATATCCGCCAGGGGCAACTTTCCCGGCCTCCTCGCCAAGGAAGATGACTACTGCAGGAGGTACTGCAACAAGATCCACTTTGGCCGGCTCGAGAAGCACCGGGATGAAGAAGATACATTCTCAGGTTGATGGTTACATGGATCAATGGTGATGTGGAAACAAATTTATTTTTGTTTCGTAAAAAAAAGAGTGAAAATGTTTAGTTTCTCAGAAAAAAAAAAGGGGGGGAAGAAATATGGGATTTAATCAAATCAAAAGAAAATGTAATTTTGCATTACAAATTCGGTTTTTGTTTGAGTAGTAATGTACGAGTATTACTTTTGCTCCTCTGTGGTTGAAATTAAATGAGAGTTGATGAAATGAATAGTCTACTTGATTGATGGATGGGAATGCTTGACGTGTTTGGTTCAATTTTATTTTAAACTTGTTTAATTTTTATTTTTATTTTTTTTCGAGAAATGAATTTGCAAATATCGGTTAAGTACTAGTAATAGTTTGGCACAGACAATTAATTACAGCTCTGAGTCTCCAGAGTGAAGGCCATTACTGAGGTCATAAAACTTTGCTTTCACTTAAACAGAGTTTGATTTGGCAACCATGGTACGTGCCAGGTCCGCCAAAGGCCAAAAAAAAAAAAAAAAAAATTTAAATTATTTTACTCTCAAATAAATGGAGCCCAAGATGCCAATCCTTTCCAAAACTGTAAATGAATTGGAACCTATTTGCCAAGGAAAAAAAAAAGAGAGATCCCAATGAATTGGAGTATATAAAGAATAACACTAACAGAGTAACTGGACTTACATATAGGCCCAACAATAATTGAACCTGCATACCACTAAAAAGTGGCCCAACAAGGAAATGCAGCATAAAAGGTTAGCAATAAATTCAAAAACCAAATAGCCATTACAAAATAAAAAATAAAAAATACAGCCATTACAAACAAAAATTACCACGTATGAACTTGAAATTTTGCAAAAAGTACAAAAAAGAAATATGAATTCTCACTATTAGTAATTCATCCCTGACCAAATTGCACACTAGTTTCTAAATACTCTTTATTCATATCATAAAAATAATAATTATTAGTATTTTAATTGACAAACACATAACATCTCTATTCTAAGAAAGGATTCGAGTCCGAGTGTAAACAAAAAATTTATATTAATGTGATTTGTGTTTCTTGCCAATCTAAAAAATAAAAAAAAATGAAAATAAAAATAACAGAATTAAACTTGTGTTATTAGTATTTTAATAATATAAGTTGGATGTAGATAATTGAGATTTTTAAAACAAAAACTTTAGATTAAAAATGAACCATACATGTATGACAATATGTATGCAATGTTAATGACTGAGTTTCCTGATTGCACCTAAGGTCCATATTAAGAAAGCAATAAATTACACTTTCTCGAGCTCAATCCCATGACATAGGCATCAAGATTCCCTGAGTGCAATGGAATATTATGTACATTCTAAATCCAAATTGAAAATAATCCATCTGTTTAACAATAGCATATGAAACACAATTCCAATCAAATGCCTTATGTAATATATTACATCGAGATAAATAAAATCAAAATATTGAATCAAAATTTTAGTTTTATTAATTAATTACATTAAAAAAATTAAAAAGTAGAAAAAAAAAAAAAAGAAAAGAAAAAAGAAGTGTACTAAAAATGTAAGGCCTTAATGTACTAAAACCCCCTTTGGTGTCAAGGGATTGCATAATATCCCCTTCTCCTTTCTTTTGGGGCAAAAAAAAACCCATAAATTTTCTTTTCCCTATTTCCTTATGCATATGTATTTATATAATTTTACACTATATCTTAACCTCAGTTAATTGTCAGTCAACCAAAAAGTGTCAAAAGAGTAATTTTTAAAACTTTGTAAATTATGAATATTTATTGATCCAAAAATAAATAAATAAAAAGAAGAAGGGGGTTTTGTGCAACCCCTTAAAATTAGAGGGGGTTTAGTGCACCAAGATGAAAAAGGAACGACTCAATATTAGAACAATAAATGAGCCCGTATCAATTATACCACTTGTAATTAATAAGTCGTTCATATATTAAAATTTTAAATTTTAAGATAAAAATATCCTTTAACTATTTATATAGATATATATATATCACGTGCTGTATCACTTACCAAATCATATTTGCTGTTAAGGTATGAATTCACACAAAAATTATGTAAATATATTCGTTACATATATATATAAATATATACTTTTAAATATGGTTTTTTATAATTGTAAATATATAATAAAGACAAGAAAAATGAGTTTGACAAAAACAACGTGGCATGTCTAGTAATGACTTTTACTCTGCAGACTCAGAGCTATATAGCCGATAGGGCTTGCACTAACGCTCGCAAAGTAGAGGAGGAGACAAGGAGAGGACCACTCGAAGGCAGCAACGATGATGAGAAGGGTAGACTGGGTAGTGGCATAACTTTATCCAAAAAGAAAAAAGAAAAAGAAAAAATTGGTTATATATAATTGAGAAAAGAACAGAAAAAAAGGGGGAAAGAAATCATCTAGGACAAGGTTAGTGTTCATTTGTCTTTATTTTATATATTACGTGTTATGTAATAAAAGAAATTGAAAAAAAAAAAAAAAGAAAAAAAAGAAGAAGAATTCACACATACACACACACACACACATATATATACACTGATCATCGGGTTAGACTATATTATGAACTTATGATTGAGGATTTCATGTTTTGGGTTGAGCCCAATTGCGCCCCCAACCTGCTCAATTTAACATTGGTTTGTCGTGGACGCCAAACATACACATACCATAACTTAACGTTAATTAATCGCACTATACTTATTGTACCGAACATTTTGACTTTTACTCAAAAGTGACTTCATCAATGGCTATGAGAAGAGCCGCCACCGCTTCAATCCAATTCCTCAACCCTAAAGCCCCATCCGCCATCATAGCTGGCTTTGCCGCCGCTCGATCATGCACCTCCACCACCGCCGCCACCGAGGACTCCTCTCCTGGCAACGTCAAACCCAAGGATCCAAATGGTAGTCCTAGTGATCTTTTTCTTGTTCTACATATAATTTTAAGCAAAATTCATCTCTTTTGGTTCTCAATTTTAGTTATCAACACTGTTCTACCCAAATCTTATTTTTTACTTCAATTTTGGTTTCATCTTTTTTATTAAAGTTATTGTACTCATAGTTTTACTTGCTATAATTCTACTCATAATTTCAATCCTTTTCTTATTCTACTTATAGTTTTAAGTAAAAAAAAAAAAAAAAATTAACGCAAATTTTAGTCTTCAATCTTTTTTGGTCTTCAATCTTATTTCTTACAGTTATTCTAGTCATTTCTACTTGCCATAGTTCTACTTATGATTTCTATATTTTAAATAAAACCCATTTTGTAATCATCCAATTTTAACTTTCAACCCTGTTATTGTAGTGCACAACTCTGAATTTCTAATTCAATTCGGGGGTGTTTGTTTTGCTACAGTTATGATTGCAGTTCCAGTTCAGGAAGTTGAGATGGAAAATCCATTTCAATGCGGTGGACCGGGAAATGCGGTGGAGGTGAATGATGTGAAGGAGGGTGTACTTGTGAGGATGTCGTTGCCTGGTGTTGGCGTTAACGGAATAAAGGTTTGGACAGAGAATCACACTGTGTTCTTCCAAGGCGAAGGAGAAATTGAATACGAGAAGGATGATTGTGGGAGGAGGTATGTTGGCAGTCTCGAATTCAATCCCGATGAGCAAAGGGCTGATGGGGTAAAGTTCCAGATGAATAATGGAATTCTCAGGCTGATGGTTCCGAACGCGGAGGGTAATAAGGAGAAGAATACCAAGGGCAAAAAGGAGAAGAAAAAGAAGTAATGTGTGAATTGGTTGTTATTTAGAAATTTGTGAAAGTAACCGATTTTCAACTTTTTATGTGTCTTTTAGTTGACAAGAACATTTTTCTGAATGCCATAATATTCAATGGAGTATGCTTTTAGTTTTGATTTTGCTATTATAAGTAAATTTAGTTGTGATTTACTGCTCTTTCTTATGTGTCTTGACTGTTAATTGATGTAATTAATATTTGTTGTTTAAATTTAAATATACACCGGCTGTTAAAGAGTTTGAACATTTAACTCATTCATACCTTTGGCTGTGTTGAATAGCACACAGGATGAGGATTTCACTAGTATGGTTTCATCAGTGAATTACATTATAATATTGTTATTAATATTATTTTAATTTTTCAAAAGTCAAAATAAAGTGAACTACATTTGTTGATAAGGGCAACTATGAAAATGATTCATAAGCAAAAATTACAAAATGGTAAAATTATTTCTTGTTGGAGGTCGTGTAGTAAAATGATTTGTTTGCTTATTTTGATATTTCTTTTGTATATTTGCTGATTTTTTGGACTAACTGTAAACTGTGTAGTTGAATGTTCTACAACTCTATAAACAAATGCAGGTTTCAGGCTTTCTGCATTCATAAACAACTTTTTGTTTTAAGAGATAATTCTAGTTATAATTTCGGTGATTCATACACAACAAATAATATTATGTGGGATATCAGTGTGTTAGATAAATAGGAGTTTTTTGGACAAGATTCGGCTTCTTTGCAAAGTTTGTCTGCAAAGACTGCAATTCAATTGCAACTTTTGAGACCTGCATGGTTTGTAACTCTGATAATAGTTAAATTGTACAAAATTTCTAAAAACTCAATTATAAAAAAATTTGTTTACAGATAACTGTCTTTTATAATTCTTGAAAACTATTTTTAGAATTACAAACCAAACAAGGGTTCCTTGGCTATTTGTGGTGTAGTTTTTATTGTCAATCTTCCTCTTGAGCAGGTATATTCTGAAGTCGAACAAAAAAAAATGAAGTTAGTTTATCAATTATTTAAATGTGAAGTCAGATAGAATGAACCAACCAAAGAAATCTTCATATGGTAAAATAACATTGTTAAAAACACAAAATTAAATTAGTAATTTGATATCCGAGAAATCAAATTAAAAAACCAGTTCAATTACTTGGATAAATATAAAGGATATTGTATAAAATAAATGAACAGATTAGTTGGTTAAACACTAGGAAGCATGGACAGTTCTACGAAAGAGTCGTACCTAATAAACTAAAATTAATTTTATTATTTCGAACACTTTGTTGACACTTCTCGACACTTTTTGGACACTTACCTGCTAATCGTGAAAATAATATAAATACTAACATTACAAAATAATAAAATAATGATATATATGATACAAAAATCATTACAATAATGACATATTTTTATTTTTTAATTTATTTCCGAGCAATTGTATAAAAATTATAAATGAATTAAAGTTTTATAATATTATTAAATAAATGTATAAAAATAAAAAATTATATTTATATGTAATCGTGTCACGTCGTATTTATATTCTACTTTCTTTTTTTTTTTTTTGAAGTATTCGTGTTCGTATTTGTATTCATGCTGGGAACATTAAACTGCAATTTGAAGTATTTTTTATTTATTTATTTTTATGAATTGGTTTATCTTTAAAAATATGTTTTGGTTGTTGTCTAATGGACACATGCCTGCCTCTGTTCCCTTCCTCCTTGTAAAACGTTTCCACTCACAATCGCCCTCTCAATTCACTTCGGCCTCGTTTGAATTGAGGGATTTAGAGGGTTTTGGAGAGAAAAGAAAGAGAAGGATAGGGATAGGTGTGTTTGGATGGAGGGTTTTGGAGAGAAAAGAAATGATTTGGAAGGATAGCCTATCCCTCCAAAACAGTAAAACCAAATCTCTCCAAAATTGATAAGATTTGGAGGGATTTGGAGAGAAAGGGAGCAAATGACGTTTGGAGCCCATCCGGAAAAGTCGCCAGAAGTTGCAGAGATCGTCAAAAAAGTCGCCGGAAATTGCAGAGATCGTCGAAAAAGTCGCCGGAAGTTGATTACAGACCTTGATTAGTTGATTTTAGAAAAAAAAAAAAAAAAAAATTAAAATAAAACCCATATATAGAGAGAGATTAAAACCTACCGAGGACTGAAGCTAGGGTTCAAATGTGGTAAGCTTCGGGTTCTTCGCTAACAGGTTTCTCAGTTGCCGCGGAGGAGGAAGATGAATCTACAGCCTTGTTTGCCAGTAATCGAAGAAGATGATGCCCAATCAACAACAGTGAAATCAACAATTATGGAAATATGGTTTTGATCTTCTAATTTTTTTGTATATTCTGTAGTTTGCAGTAAGGGAGAGGAGAGAGAGAGAGACAGTGAGGGGGAGTGAGAATGAGAATGGAGAGATGGAGGAGGCTGATTTAATTTTACCCTCTAACCTTAAAAAGAAAGGATAAGATAGTAATTTTATTATTATCAATTTTTTTGTTTTCTCTCATTTATCTTATCCAAACAACAATATTATCAATTTCTTCCTTTTCTTTTTTATCAATCCAAACATTATAACTATCATTTCCTTTCTTTTCTTTTCATTTCTCTCGTAATCCTTTCCTTTCCTTTCTTTTCTTTCCTATGTTTTCAAAACCCCCTGAAAACCCTAGAGAGTGAAAGAGGAAGAGAGAGAAACATACACAACATTTTCATTCACGGTTCATATCAATGGCCTCCAGATGTCTCACCGTCGCAAAGCTTTTCCGATCTAAACGGTCGTTCACGGTGGCCGCCTCTCCTTTCGCCGGCCACCATCACTCTTTCAGCTCCTCCGGCCATCGCTCCCGAGGAAGTGGCAATGACTCGTATTCAATCGCTCTCTGAATCTGTTTCTATTTTGATTTTCCTAACTGTGTTTTGGTTTTATCTCTTCGTGAATCTACATAGTGATTTTGTCTACTGATTTTTGGTTCATTTCTATATGTGTATGTATATATATAGCTCTACGGATGACAGTGATAGCTCCGATGAAACATCCGTTTCTGAATCAAGGTTTTTGTACGATGTGCAATGTAATAGAATACCAGCGAGAGGCAATAGTAAGGATTGACATGCCCGGAATCGGGAAAGAAGGGCTGGATGTTAACGTCAAAAAAAATTCAATCCACATCGAAGGGAAGACAAAGAAAGAAGATGAAGATGAGAACGATATGGCAGTGAGGGCATACTCTGGGGTGATTGATCTTCCTCGGGGTATTTACAAACTCGACGAAATCAAGGCCACCATTAAGATGGGTATTCTGAAAATGGTGATCCCGAAGATGAACTTCTCAACTCTCTCTGCACCGATCGAGTTTTGTGGCGTGCCGGCCCCCTACTCCACCACCACAAATATGAAACGTGTGAAGGATGTATTCAATATTTAAGGTAGATCTTAATTGCTTGATCGATTTACACTCTAGCTAGCTGGTACTGTTAAAAATTTCAGGAGTATGATGTTACTTGATGTGTGTTTTCTTTGCTGCCATATATGCATATATGAACTAAGAACAAACAGTTAGAAATTTTTGTGTTTGCTGCTAATGGCATGATTGTCAATTGAAGCTATCTTATTAGAAATATCAAATGTTTTAAATGTAGATGTTTATTCAAGGAGAAAGGGGTATGGTTTTGCATTTATATGTTTGATGGATTTCTGATATATGTGTGTGTGTGTGTGTGTGTCTCAATTAGTTTGGTATGAAATGGGGCCTCTGGCTGTGCTGTTGCCCTGTGTTCATTTGTCTAATGGTGGCAGTTAGTTTGGAATTAATTTGCTTTAATTGTATATGTTTTGTCAAGTAGCTACAGTATAGTAATGGGTGATTTGTGTTGGTGCTTGCTTCAAATTTTGTTGTAGCTTTGAATTAGTCAAAGGTGTTTATTAAATAAGATTTAGACTCTTTGATTATTGGATGTGCAAATTTGAATGAAGAAGAGTCATATTTTCTTACCTATGCAAAAGCAGCTCCATATATGAGAAATGGATTATATATATATATATATAGGAACACATTTATAATCAAGAAAATAGTTCGTAATTTACTATATAAGAGTATGAATTAAGGTTTGTAATGACTTCTAAGTAAATTAAATTTTTGTATATATTTGACTTCTTGTGGCTGCTTTTTCTGTCCATATAAATATGCAAGTTAATTTTCCTTTCATCTGTGAATCTAAGGGTCAACAAGTCTTAAGACCAGAAGTACACAAGATGAAGTCTTTCACTACAGTGGTATATATAGTTTCAATGAACTTCATTTGTTGATACAAAGCAGCTAGGCAAATGATTCTGCTCATCAAAAACTAAAAAATAGAAAAATTATTTCTTGTTGGAGGTCGTTTAGACACACAGAAGTATGATAATTTACAATGGATCTTATCCTACACTGTGTAATATGAATTTATTTGCTTATTTTGATATTTTCTTTTCTACTTTTGTTGATAATTTTGGTTCAATTGTGTAATTGAATGGTTTGCAACTCTATAAACGGATGCAAATCTCACTCAGCATTCATTACGGTTGCTGGATTATCTGAATGTCGATTGTAATGCTTCTTGATCAATACTGTTCTTGCCTCATTGAAAAAAATAAAATAAAATACACTTCTGCCTCTGTTCAAACCAACAATTGTAAAATCTGTAATTTATTTCCTTTCCATGTTTTTTTGCATAGCAGTATTCAATTATTATTTTCTCCTATGGCTTATGTTATTAGAAGGGTAACCTTGAGACAGCATATGGATCCTACAACTTATATTTACATTACTATTGTGTTTGTGGTTATGGCATCCATGAGCTGTAGTTTTGTTTTCTTTTGAATTTTGTTTTCTGTAATCCCTATTGGTTTGACCATGGAATACCATATTAGTTGTTGTTGTTGGTTTTTTTTTTTTTGAAATCTTTGTGGGTTGAGAAGATAAAAATGCACTTAATAACAAATGTGAGGGGAATCAGAAAATGAACTGGCGAAGAAATGATTGAAAAGCATAAGCCCTATTTCGTTCGCTCTTGGCCTTGCTGCTCTTCCTGCTAGACCACCTGAGGTGTCGCCGAAGGGAGTCATTGGAACCATAGAAGGAATCCAATCACTGAGAAGCCTGGCCCTTCGTACCATAACCACGTTCCTAGCCATCCACTCTGATCCGCCCATAAATCAAGAATCTTTTCACTTGCAAGCGCATCCCACACGAACTTAAGGTTCAGAAGGGGTCATCATAATAATAGAGGCTCTTGTATTAGCTCTATTTTTCTTTTATTTGGAAAATTATTTCACAGTAAATAATGGTTACATAAAGTGTTTCTATTTTTTTTTTTTTTTTTTGGTTAGTCACAGTAATTTGTTATCTTTCATTCTTGGAAAGGAGTTTTTTATTTTATTTTAGTTCCTTCTCTTTTTTCTGAACAGCAAAGTTACTTTTTCTTGGTTACATAAAGTGTTTCTATTTTTTTTTTTTTTTTTTTGGTTAGTCAGTAATTTGTTATCTTTCATTCTTGGAAAGGAGTTTTTTATTTTATTTTAGTTCCTTCTCTTTTTTCTGAACAGCAAAGTTACTTTTTCTTACAAGACTAATGCAAAATGAACTATGCAGTTTTGAATTATGACATTTCAGTTTGAGCTTTGATAACTAATTGTTTTGTGATATTGTATTATGAGAGAGATGGTTTCATGTCTCGATTTGGCCAAGGATAATTATATTGGAATAAAGATGTATCAAAACTGTTGCATCAGAAGTTCAGAAGTGTTGGGAGGTATATGAATTATAGTGGAGAAAAATCTTCTCTGCTTTAGTAAATTTGAAGATTCTCTGCTAAACTTTTTAGCCATGTATAATCTGGTCGGCAAGTAATTAATTTAGACAGTAAGATTGTACTGCATCAGCTAATTAGTTGGTCCTATTTTAATTTCAATAGGAATGGGAATAATGACTGTACAGTAAGAATATTAGAAACTCAAAAAAATTGATATGGTAGAAAAAAGTGAACGGGTATGTAATGACTGTACTGTTTACTAACTAATATTGTTTTGAAATCTGAAAAAAAGTTAAATTCTTTTTTTCGGTAAATAAAAAAAGAAGTTCAATTTGTAGACCTTTTTTTTGTGTTTTTTTTTTTGTGCCTGTGGTAATGTTATGGGTTGGGTGGATCGGTTTGTTTTGTTTATACTTCCGCAATCACTATTCTGTCTTCGTCTTTTGTTATTAGAAAATTATGAAGGGATAATTTCACTTACTTTACTTGAGGTTAAGCGTAATTACAGGCGGTACCTCTAACGTTTCAAATATTATAGTAACCTCCCTTCAATGTGACTAAGGTCAGTTCCGATAGAAACCTCATGTTAAATGACTAAACTATCCTCTATTATTAAATTAATTTTATTAATTAAAAAAACCTTTAACAAAGTACCCATTCTACCCCTACTTGAAAAAAATGGTGACGCAAAGAAAAAAAAAAAAAAAAAAAAAAAAAAAACAAACCGGGGAACAAAATTTTCATTTTTTCCATACCCGATCCCATCCATATGAACCTTTAGTCCAAGACCTGAACAACACAATTGTTGAATCCATTAGTCTGCCTACTTATTTATCTGTACTTTGAAACCCCAACACTTCCTCCATTTTTGTCACAACGGACCACCTCTGCACCACCATAGCCACTGCCGATACCATCACATCTCACCTCATACACTTCTATCACCATAAAACGCATATATAGTTTTATACATATATGGTAAATGTGTGTGTATTTATATATATGTATATGCAATCTCAACAAAGGGAATCGGATTTAGACGAGATCTGTAAATGACGGTGGTGCAAGTAACAACATTCCGATGAAGCATTTCATCAAACAACACGTGCGTCATTCGAGAGTTAGACAAACATAAGATTCAATAACAGAACTAAAAAACCAAGCTTGTCGCAGTCCTCACCAACAAGTTACCGCCGCCAATGGTTCAACGACAGCGTCCTTGCTTACTGATGGTCGGTATCGCTGTTGAGATCATGCATCGCCGCTGCCGTTTCAGTTCGCTTCATCACCGGATCAGAGGTGTCTTGCGTCACCGGGCTCATTCTCTCTTTCTACATCCATTATGCTCACCGACCGTAGATCAATCCTCCATTGCTGCCGCCGTTTCGTTCCTCGCTGCTTGCTCGCCGTCAAGACCTCACGCTGATAAGCATCGGTAAGTCGTTTCATCCTTTTTGTTTGCCATTCAAACCTCACCGCCGCCGTGTCACTGACATCCTTGCTTGCCGTCAAGTGAGCACATCGTTGCTCATCGCCGATGGGTTATTCATAGCTCGCTGACTTGGGTGATTATCCCATCAGCGACAGTCCAGACGTGGATCCAAAAGATTAAACAGCTGTGATTGCAGCCCTCGACGAAGACCGTTGATCTGAAATTGGCGATGGAAAGGGGAGTGAATTCCAAGCAGTCTTTCAGCGAGGTAGTGCCGGTGATCAAGCGCACCATACACTAGTGGGACGATGGACCATGGAACCACCATTCAAGGTCGGTCAGAGTTTGGAGAGAGAGAGAGAGGAATCAGAGAGAGTACACTTTTTTTTCCCCTTATTATTAGGTTAATTCGTAATTTTCAATTAAAAATGAAAGTATGAATGTCTTTGCAATCTTTGTAAGGGTAAATGTGATATTTCACCTTTAAAAAAAGATGATATCAGTAAAAAACGATCCTTGACCGGCCTTGACCGCCACCGAAAGGGGCAAAGTGTTAAGCCAGAGTAAATCTTGAAGGAGGCTACTGTAATATTTGAAACATTAAGAATACCATATGTCATTACGCCTAACCTAAGTGAAATTATCCTTTTTAGTTTTAGCTATTTAACCTTGTAAGCTAAAAGTGACATTTATTTTCTTGGGAACAAAGAACATGTTCTTTACCTGCAACAGAGCTGTGTTCGGAAACCAATCTGATGTGACCAGCACAAGTTAAAAACATAGCATTATTTTGTCCACATGTATACAATAAATCCAATACATTGTACGGAGTAATACCAACTCCAATCAATTACTTAATGGAAATTCAAAATAAGTAATGGATATTAAATTATCATATGAATACTACTCATTTTTATAATGACTTTTACATATAAGGGGTGATGGCAAAATTTTATTATTACGTAATAGAAAACAAAATTATAACTTACATGTAACAAGAATAGAAAAGAAACTTTAACAAAAAGACAATAAAATAATAGCCTTCAATTGAAAAGGTTATATTATATGTATAAATACACACATACGTTTCATTAAAACTATACTATTTATTGATCAGTTAAATTGATTGCCCAAAATTGTGACCAAGTTTAATTAAAATACTTTAGCATTTTACTTAAACTTTGGACTTCAAGAAAAAAATCCTAAAATTACAATTCAAGCTGTGCGTTGAACACTAGGTTACAGTAAGGTTGAAAAACTTGTTCCATTAATTGTTTGGAGTAATAGAAAGTATGTTGCTAAACTAAATGTACATATTAATTTTTTTTTCTTCATAATAATACATTTTGAAGTGCTTTTATTTTTTATGAATCAATCATCTTTAAAGATGTTCTATTGTTTTTAATATATATTAATTTAAACAATTTTTTTTTTTTTCTCCAAGATAAGTGTTTTGAGTTGGGCCTTTTCTTATTAAGTGAAAAAATTGGCTAGGTATAAAACAATACCCAATCAACTATAATAAAATTAAAATATACAAACAACAACTATAAGAAAACTATAATATACATCTAACAAATATAGAAAAAAGTTTTTTAACATAAAGACAATAATTAACCAATGCTCGATCCAATTTTTTGGCTATGCAGGCTACTCCCGAGCTTCTGTTGCACCAAGAATAAAGTGGATCAGCTTATTCCCAGTATCTGAGTGCAACTTCTTGACTCCAGGGATCTCATACCGCAGTCCCATTCTTGTTTCCATGGATTTCCACCTCCCAAGGAGATGTCTCCCATTCAAATTCTTCAATGCTTGGAGTTCTCATCCCAAGTTCCTACCATCAGTATAGGAAGTATGGAATACACATATTGAGGGCACAACAATGTACCAATGTGTCCAAAAGCTCAAACTGCTAAAACAAGTCCTCAAAATCAACTGCAAGAAGGAATTTACTGATATTGAGTCTAAGCTACATTTAGTCAAACTGGAGTTGAACTCTTGCCAACTTGATCTTGACTCCAATCCAAGCAATGATCTCCTAAGGCACCTTGAGAGGTCACTTACCAATGAATACCTGAGGCTAGCTAAACACCAAGAAGATATGTTGAGGCAAAAATCAAGAATGACATGGTTGAAGCTAGGTGATTGCAACTCTTCCTACTTCCACAAATCCCTCTCATCCAGAAACAACAGGAAGAAAATTGTCTCCCTTACCACTGATGATGGTCAAGTCCTAACTGATAGGGAAGCCATCAAAACAGCAGTTGTTTCCCACTTTCAAAACCTTCTTGGCTGCTCTCCCCCTCCAACACACAGCATTAGTGATCTTCAACCATTCATCACCAGATTGGTACCTGCTCACCTCCATAGTTTTTAGGATGAAGCCCCATCCCACAATGACATCCAATCATGTATGCTTAAGCTCAGCAAAGACAAAGCCCCTGGTCCAGATGGTTACAATGCAACATTCTTTCAAAAAGCTTGGGGAATAGTTGGAAGAACTGTCACTAAAGCTGTACTTGAATTTTTCAGAAATGGGAAGATGCTTTCTGAAGCTAACAACACATACATTGCATTAGTTCCTAAATGCCAAAACCCAACTTCCATCCATGATTACAGACCTATCTCCTGTTACAACTCCATATACAAATGCATTGCAAAGATCCTGGCATACAAGCTGCAACAAACCTTCTCTCACATCATTGATATGTCACAATTAGCCTTCATAAATGGCAGGAAAATCACAAATCCAATTCTTCTTGCTCATGAACTACTCAAAGGGTACCACACTGAATCTTCCACTGCAAAATGTGCCATTAAAATCGATTTAAGGAACGCTTTTGATTCAGTCAAATGGGACTTCATCCTAAGTTGTCTCACTCTTGCCAACTTCCCAACCAAGTTTATCTCCCTCATTTAGGCTTGCATCTCCTCACCCTCTTTCACCATTATTATAAATGGAGAATTTAAAGGGTACTTCAAAGGTAAAAGGGGTTTGAGACAAGGTGACCCTATTTCACCATTCCTGTTTGTCATTGTAATGGATGCATTATCCTCTATCATAAATGATTATGTTAGAAGATCTCATACTTTCAAGTTCCACTGGAGATGTGGACCTTTGAAGATCACACACCTTTCATATGCTGATGATCTCATGCTATTATGTCATGGAGATATTACATCTGTTTCGGTGCTAAAATCAGCCCTTGATCATTTCTGTTGCATGTCTGGATTGGATATTAATTTCTCTAAAAGCAGTATATACTTTTTTGGAACTGATCCTCATACAGAAGCTGCAATCACATCCTTACTTGGCATAGGGATTTGATCCCTCCCAGTAAAATATCTTGGGGTTCCTCTCATTTCTACTAACCTCAAATCATCTCACTGCAGCCAACTTATTGAGAAGATCACAAATAAAATCTCACATTAGTCTTCGAGGTCTCTCTCTCATGCAGGTAGACTCCAACTTATAAAAGCAGTACTGGTTTCAACTCAAGTCTATTGGTCAAGTATCTTCATTCTCCCCAAAGCAGTCATCAATGAGCTCAATCAAATTTTCAGAGCATTCCTGTGGTCAGGGCCTGAAATGAAGACTAGCAAAGCCAAAGTGAATTGGAGTAAAGTCTGCCTGCTAAAAGAACAATGAGGTCTTGGCATTCCAAATTTGGAGCTGTCAAACAAAGTTGGCATTCTAAGGTACATTTGGGACCTACACTCCAATGATTCTGGAAGAATTTGGATCACTTGGTGTAGAATTCACTTCATTAAAGCAAGGAATTTTTGGACAATCAACTTTCCACATCCCTGCTCCTGGAGTTGGACGAAAATTCTGCTGCTCAGACATCTTGCTAAGCTACTTCTTAAGCACAGGGTTGGCAATGGCTTAGAGACTTTTTTCTGGTTTGACAACTGTTCCATAGAAGGTCCTCTTTGTTCTCACTTTCCAAAAAGCATTCTCACCAATGCAGGCTTCAATGAATCAATCACAGTGGCCACATTTATTCAAAACTCATCTTGGTCATTCCCCTCATGCCTCACTTCTACAATCCCAGAGCTACTAATTCTACATCCACCTTATTCTTCAAGAAGTGATAGCAAACATTGGATAACATCTCCAACTGGCAAGTTCAGCTTCAAGCATACATCATACCTCTCAGAGCACTCTCCATTTGTTCAGTGGCACAACTAAGTCTGGATATCCCCTACAATCCCTCGAATGAAGTTTAATTTATGGCTTGCAGTTTAGTCCAAGCTACCCACTCTAGACAGCAAATCCATGTCCAACCATGTTAACATGTGTGTTCTATGCAATTCCCAACTAGAATCTCACTAACACTTATTCCTCACTTGCTGTTTTGTCTCCCCTATTTGGCGCTACATCAAAATCAAATGCCAATTCTTCACTGCGGTTACAAATTGGGATGACTTGATTCACTTGCTATCTGTTCACTGGAAGCGAAACTCTCCAGCAAATCTCCTTCGCAAATTATGATTCTCATCAATGGTCTACCACACATGGGAAAAATGGAATGATCGAATCTTCAAAGGGAAATCTTCTACCCAAATAATGGTTCTCTCAAGAATCACCTCCACCATCACTACTAGTCTCAAATTGGGTTTCCTTCGTGATTGCTCCTCCTCGAGATAAATTCTCTTCAACTGAAATCTTCCTCCCAATTGTTGTCGTCCTCCACCTAGACCACCGGACTGAGTATTGCTGGCGTCTTCCGGCGTCCTCCACTAAGGTTCAAACCGGATTGTCCTCTAATAACCTCCATTAACGGCCAAACAGGTCGTTAATTTTTGTTATTAAATTAGAAAGTTGGTCCTGGGCTCTCTTCCGTTGGGCCTTCATTTAGGCTTGTTACCTTTTTGGGTTGTATTTGGCCAAAAGGCCCACCATTGTAATTATCCTTTTTTCTATTTATATATTTGCTTCCAGAAAAAAAAAATTTAATAATGTATAATTATATTCTTCAAATTATCAAACAAAATAAATAAAAACTGAAAAATTAAGTTTTCTCTCTGTATAGAACACATAAAAGTACATAGAGGGTGTGTTTGGTAGGGTTGATTTGGAGGGGTAGGGAGAGAAAAGAAAAGAGAAGATAGTATGAATTGTGTTTGGATGTGTTAAGTGGAGGGATAAGGATGGATAGGGAGAGATAGGGAGGGATAGCTATCCCTCCCTATCAGCTATTACCTTTCTTTCCCAATTTGAGAAGATAGGGAGAGAAAGGAGAATGGGAATAAGTTGTAAAGTTGTAATACCAAAAATGCCCTTTAGAAATCTACACACTGAAATGTAATTCCATTCATGTCCCAATGATATATTACTCTTACTAGGGCAACAACCGGTTAAGAAGTGAGAGGCGACGCAGAACCGATTAACTTGAGAGGCGACGCTGCTTCAGAATGCTTCTCCAGCTTTGGGCAATGGCGACACTGCTTCTTTGTCTTCTCCAGCTTCGGCCATCACCATAAATCTTCCTCTAATCAGATCAGGTCAGTATTATTGCAATCAATTGATACTTTTGAATCAATTTTTGGATTTGTTTTTCTTGTTAATTTTTAGTAAACCCTAGTTTTTAATTTCTTTGCACTTTCAGCAAAGGAGTGAAAATGGTGATGATGTTAATAATGATGATGATGATAATTAAGGATTCTGATTGTTGAGCATTAAATTGATCAAGAAAATAAATGCTTTTTCCATCCAACAGAGCCTAGTAATCCGGTGGCTTGTAATGGGATTCTCCATGTGATTGATGGTCATTAATTGTATTTTCCAATATAGTCAATTTCAGAAATTAGAATGGTCCAGATAACTATCAATCCTCATTGAGATTTGAATTATTGAAGCTACGCAAGTGAAGTTTTTCAATTACATAGCACATTTGTAACTAGGTTTCGAGTGACTGTTTTTTTTTTTTTTTTTTTGACCATCAAGTGACTTCAACATTATAAAACTTCTATGCAAAGGTTTTGACCTTTTCCTAAATTAGGTAAATTAAAAATTAGTGATTCACACCCAAAAATAAAAAATATGAGGGCAAAAAATTGTAGGGGTTTCAATATACTTTTAAAAGCTCCATCATTTTCTTCTACGTTTTTAACTTTTTAGGACTAGTAATATATATATCTGAGTATAAAGCTTTCTAATCTCTCTCCCTCTCTCTGGTCTATTATTAAACTGTGTAACTTTTTAGGACTAGTAATATATATATCATTTTCTTCTACGTTTTTAACTTTTTAGGAGGAGTTATGATTCATGAAGCATATACTGTGTATGATTTGGGATTTCCAATGAAAGAAGATAGCTTCACAACTAAGTATCTTGTAAAGTGTAAAGTCACAACTCCCTTCATTTTATATGTTGGATCATACACAGACTCTGCATAATGCCCTAACTGAGAAGAAAGGATACCACAATAAGCTGTGTGAACCTTGGATTTTCTTTTTAGATTCAAATTTACTTGTCTTTGTATCCTAAATGCTTGTTTATCTTGTCTGCACCAAGTATAATATTTTCCTGGATCAGTCCAAGTAATGTATAGTTGAACATATTTAAGATTAACGATCACCTTCGAATTATGTTCCAAGTTCGCTCTAGACACAAGTACACAACCTTTTCTATGAAAAATTAAAAAGATTTCATACCTTACAACCAATTTTAAGATTATTCATCAATTTTAATTCATCAAGTATTGTATAGTTGAACATATTTAAGATTATTCATCAATTTTAATTGCTTTCAATTTTTTTTTTCTTGGTTATTAATATATCATTTTGCATTTTACAATTTTAGATGGAGAGACAATGAAATGAGATACGAAAATTACATTTAATGTGGGAACAAAGACGACGTCAAATTGCAATTCTAGTCACTACCATTGCCGTGTATTGGTTTATGCGTCGAAAACATAGAAACTATATAAATAAACCTATTACACAACCAGAAATTGAAAGGCAAATAACACGGGATAAAATAATGAATGAGCTAAGGGTAAGTGTGAAATGTCGTAACATTACTCATATGGGACCAGAAGCTTTTCAAAAATTTTGTGAGCTGTTTATGAGAGATAGTGGTCTTCGACCCACAAGACATACAAGTGTTGAAGAGCAAGTTGCCAGGTTTCTTCACATTATATCACACAATGTGAGGAATCGGACAATGTCATTTTTCTTTTGTCGCTTTGGTGAAACTATAAGCCGTCATTTTCATAGTGTGTTAAAAGCAATAATATCCTTGGAAGGACAGTTCCTCAAGCAACCTAATGGATCGGACGTCCCTCCATAAATACTCAATAACGATAGGTTTCATCCATATTTTAAGGTAAACGTGATTATTACTTGTACCCCTCAATACTTCAATTTTTCTTTTCTCACCAGCTATTACATGTAAATTTTTATATAATAATTTATCTTAGAATTGTAGTGGGGCAATTGATGGAACACACGTTCATGTGAGAGTATCTAACGAAGATGCACCAAGATATCGTGGCAGGAAGAATTATCCAACAATAAATGTGTTAGCTGCTTGTTCATTTGACATGAAGTTTACCTATGTCTTACCTAGATGGGAGGGTACCGCTTCAGACTCAAGAGTTATGGCTAGTGCACTAGAAAGAAATAGAGATAAACTAAAACTTCCTGAAGGTAAATTTTGTTAACATTAACTAAAAAATTATTAATATGAAGCCAATATTAATTATTATTGTGCTTAATAGGGAAATATTATCTTGTTGATGCAGGATACCCATTGAGGGCTGGACTTATCATGCCTTATAGAGGTGTGCGCTACCATTTAAAAGAATGGTCTTCACGTCGACCGGAGAATCCTCGAGAGTTATTCAACCTTCGACATGCATCACTACGCAATGTTATTGAGAGAATTTTTGATGTGTTGAAGAAACGATTTCCTATCATAGGAAACAGTACTGAACCAACGTATGATGTTAATACTCAAGTTGATATTATTTTAGCATGTTGCATCATACACAACTATTTAATGGGCATGGATCCTGATGAAAGCCTTATTAATGAAGTAGACCGGGAGCTGTTGAATGAAACTCGAAACGAAAAGGCTGGTCCAGTTAAGAGAAGTGAAGATCATAGTTTGGGGGAATACTTGAGAGATTCAATAACTTCCCCTATGTGGCATAACTATGTAGTTAATCAAATGTGATATTTCAAATGTTTATTTGCTTGAAAAAACTTAACGTCTTTTTATGATAGAGTGCTTGTTTTGATTTGAAGATGTAGAATGCTAATAATTTGTTATAAACTCCTACTTTGCATGCATTTATTTATATGTCTTTAATTTTCATTTTATTTTTTTGTCTCTTTCTTTGTGTTATACTTGTTATTATGTAGACATAAGAATAAGTAAAGAATCAAACATAAGTGGTGTGTCGAAGAGGGACAGATTGGATTGGAATGCACAAATGGATGATATATTTGTGGATGCATTACATAATCAATATCTCAAGGGAAATATGCATGATGAGACATTCACAACAAGAGCTTATCATGAAATTGTTGAGGAATTGAAACAAAAACTCGAAATTGATATCAACAAAGCTAAAGTGAAGAATCGATTGAAAACAACCAAGACTCGTTTTAACGAGTGTTTTGACTTGTTCAAAAATGGTTTGAGTGGGTTTGCTTGGAGTCAAGAAACAAAAATGTGGAGCGTTGAACCTGAAGTTTAGGCTGATTTGATTGCGGTTGATTCTCTAATTGTGATTATTATTATTATTATTTTACTATTAAGAGATACATAATTTATTTATTTATTTATTTTTTCATTTTGAAATAATGATAATATATATATTTTTTCTCTTTTATGTTTTGCCAACAGGCAAAACCAGCTGCTGAGAAATGGAAGACTGCTACGATTTTTAATTATTATAAGTTGCTGGATTTATTTGGCAAGGATATGGCAAGGGGGTTTAATGCCCTAACTACTAAAGAGAGGATGGCTAAATGGGCAGCAAATGATAGGGAGAAGAATAATGAATTAACAGCAACTGCTAGTGAGAGGAGTAATGAATGGGTGCCAACTCATAATGATTATCCTATGGATAGCATTTATGGTATTGATCACTTGGTGTCACGGAATGAAGCAAGTTTGGATAATACGGGTTTTTTGGATACTGAGTTTGAATATATGAATATGATGTCTCCTGAAACACCTTCAAGTGTACCTTCCCATTCCACTTCTTCTTCAAAAGGAAAAAGAAAAAGGAAATCCACGACTGCTAATCAAGACAACCTAATGATTGGAGCAGAAAGCGGTGTTGCTGAATCTCTTAAAGAGGGAAATGAACTTCTTAAAGAGGGAAATGAACTTCAGAAAGCATTCAACAATCTTTATGGGAAGTGCAACCAAAAGGGAAAATATGAAGAGGATATCTTTAAGGAGTTGGCAGCAATTGGAATAGAGGAGCATGCAATTGTTGACGCTTTCATTTTTTTGACTACGCATGACCATCCTGATAGAGTGACACAACTTCTTGGTTGTCCATTTAATCATCGCAAGCAACTCTTGGAGAAATTGATGTCACGTGCTTCTAGACATTGACTATGGTTTTAGTTATATTGTCTTTTGGGGATGTCTTTTGGTGGAACTTTCTACTATTTCTACGTTTAGTTATTTTATGTTTAGTTATCGCTATGAAGCTTTTGGGATATTAACTTTGAAACCGTATGTTTGTTTTACTTTTATGAGACATTATGACGCGTTATCTATTTTGGAATGCTTGATATAGGTAATTTTATTTTTTTTGTGTGCTTGTTATCTATTATGGAATGCTTGATATGGGTTACTTTATTTTTTTTTCACTACTGATGTTTCTGTTATGTGGTGGAAGCATTTTGTGAGATCCATTCTGGTGGCTATGTGGCTATGTTCCTTCTACTGCTGTGTTGTTTGATGGGAAAAATGATGCTTGATATGGGTTACTTTATTTGTTTGATGGATAGTATCTAGGAGCAGGAGACTTTGTCTTCCATCCTATGCTAAGGGGATGTTTTAGTTGTTATTATCATTTATCTGAGAAATTTCATGCTTTGAATTTAGCAGGGTCAAAACTATTTTGTATACATTAGTGACAGATTGCTTTTAAAGTATATGGGACATACAAGAAAGACAAACCATGCATTAGTGCACACATGATCTCAGGACCTCTATGTTGGTTGATACCGACTGAGACATTCCCAGTGGAGACGAGAACAGCAAGGTTTGCAATAAACATTGGTGGTGTAAGTGCACAAAATAGTCAGAGCAATAAACATTGGTGGTCTAAGTGCACCTAGTAGCAGGCTGAGTGAAAAAAGGGTGCTATTAAAAAATATTATATTTTAGTTGAGCATCAAGCTAGTTATGGCTGTGCTTCAGTTTGAACAGACTTTGGCATCCAAATGTATCTATGTGGTTTCACTATAAGGATGACCCGGAACCAAAATCTCAGCATCTAGCCTACATTTACCCTCAGGAAACTGAGAAAGTATATACCATGATGACCATAAATGTAGTAATTCCCAGAACTTTTTTGTTCAACTTAGTTAATTAATCTTGGCTTGGTCTGAATTTGGACCAAGCAGAGCTGCTTTATATGGTTTACCTAAATATACTTTAACAAGATTACAGTAACATGCATGATATCCAACATGATTACATGTAATCAGGTATATTATGGCTCTGTCAACTGCATAAAAACAGTGGGTAAAACACAGAAAACATAAAACATAAAACAAAAATAAAGTAATTCAAACAAACCTCTTTCAGTAATACATACTATTAATTGGTAACGAAAAAAATAAATAAATCAATCAATAATAACAAAAAAAGAATGAAAAAAATAATATTATTATTATGGAGAGTATGAATTGAATTAGATTGATTTGAGGTTGAATTGAAGCTTGAGATGGGTTTGGATTTATTTATTTGAATATAATCCATCAAAAAAACACATTTAATTACATAATATGTAGCATTTAATTTTAATGACATGTAAAGGTAGGATAGTAATTTAGTCAATATCCTTTCTTTTCTTTTCTTTCCTTTATTTTATCCAAACAAGAATAACTATTATTTCTTTTCTTTTCTCTTCTATATATCCAAACACAAATTATTAGTATCCTTTCTTTTGTTTTCTTTATTTTCCCCCTGTTTATCCAACACAGCCAGAGTGTTCGCTTTTCCTCTAAAACGTTTCCACTCACAATCGCCCTCTATTCCAACTCACAATCGCCCTTTATTCCAACTTTCAAGTTTGAAACCGACTGAAAACCCTTGAGAGAGAAAGGGGAAGAGAGAGAGACGCACACACACAATATTTTTCATTCACGGTTCACATCAATGGCCTCCAGATTTCTCACCGTCGCAAAGCTTTTCCGATCTAATCGGTCGTTCACGGTGGCCGCCTCTCCTTTCGCCGGCCACCATCACTCTTTCAGCTCCTCCGGCGATTCAGACTACCACACTCGCTCTCAGCCCTCCCGAGGAAGTGGTAATCACTCGTACTCAATCTCTCTCTCTCTGAATCTGTTTCTATTTTGATTTTCTTAAATGTGTTTTGATTTTATCTTTTTGTGAATCTGATACAGCTACATAGTGATTCTGTTTACTGATTTTTGGTTCATTTCTATATGTTTGTATATATATGTATAGCTCTTAAGATGACAATGATAGCTCGGATGAAACATCCCTTTCTGAATAAAGGTATGGATTCGATGTGCCAAGCTACAGAATACGAGCGAGAGTCAATTGTTAAGATTGACATGCCCGGAATCGCGAAAGAAGGTCTCGACATTAAGGTCAAAAAACTTGCAATCCACATCGAAGGGAAAACACAGAAAGAAGATGAAGATGAAGATGATGACGAAATGGGAGTGAGGGGATACTCTGGTGTCATTGATCTTCCTCGGGGTATTTACAACACCGATGAAATCAAGGCCACCATTAAGTTGGGTATTCTCAAAATGGTGATCCCCAAGATGGATGACGTCTCAACTCTCTCTGCACCGTCGATCTCGTTTCGTGGCGCGCCGGCCACCTACTCAACCACCACAGATGAGAGACGTGTGAAGGATGTATTCAATATTTAAGGTAGATCTTAATTTACTTGATCAATTTACACTTTAGCTAGCTGGTACTGTTAAAAATTTCAGGAGTATGATGTTACTTGATGTGTGTTTTCTTTGCTGCCAATGCTTATATGAGAACAAACAGTTAGAAATTTTTGTGTTTGCAGCTAATGACATGATTTAAGTGGTGTAGTTGGTGCAATTGTGGTTTAGAATTAAATATACACAAACTTTTAGTAGTTGTTGTGGTTTAAAAGTTTCAATACTGTTAGCTAGTGTTGTTTTGGGTGAGCTCAATTGAAGCTGTCTTATTTGAAATATCAAATGCTTTAAATGTGGATGTTTATTCAAGGAGAAAAGAGTATGGTTTTGCATTATATGTTTGATGGATTTCTACTATATATATATGTGTGTGTGTGTGTGTGTCAATTAGTTTGGCATGAAATGGGGCCTTTGGCTGTGCTGTTAACCTGTGTTCATTTGTTTAATGGTGGCAATTAGTTTGGAATTTATTTTCTTTAATTGTATATGTTTTGTCAAGTAGCTACAGTAGAGTAATGGGTGATTTGTCTTGGCGCTTGCTTCAAATTTTGCAGTAGCTTTGAATTAGTCAAAGGTGTTTATTAAATAGGATTCAGACTCTTTGATTATTGGAAGTGCCAATTTGAATGAAGGAGAGTCATATTTTCTTACATATGCAAAAGCAGCTCCATATATGATAAATGGATTATATATGTATAGGAACACATTTATAATCAAGAAAATAGTTCTTAATTTGCTATGTAAGAGTATGTATTAAGGTTTGTAATGACGTCTAAGTAAATTAAATTTTTGTGTATATTGGACTTCTTGTGGCTCTTTCTTATGTTGCATGTTTGTTAAATATTAGTGTAGTTTGGTTTAGAATTAAATATACACAAACTGTTAGTAGTTGTTGTGGTTTTAAAATTACAGTACTGTTACCTAGTGTTGTGTTGGGTGAGTTCAATTGAAGCTGCCATATTAGAAATATCAATTGCTTTAAATGTAGATGTTTTATCATGGAGAAAAGAGTATCCTTTTGCATTATATGCTTGATGGATTTTAATATATATTGTGGCAATTAGTTTGGGATGAAATAGGGCCTTTGGCTGTGATGTTGCCCTTTGTTCATTTGTCTAATGTTGGCAGTTAGTTTGAAATGTATTTGCTTTAAAATGTAGATGTCTTTTCAAGTAGCTACAGTAGAGTAATGGGTGATTTGATTTGGCGCTGGCATCAAATTTTGTAGTTTGGTACCTTTGAATTTAATCCATGGTGTTTATTAAATAAGATTCAGACTCTTTGATTATTGGATGTGCCAATTTGAATGAAGGAGAGTCTTATTTTCTTACATGTGTGAGAAATGGATTATATATAGGAACACATTCATAATCAAGAAAATAGTTCTTAATTTCCTATATAAGAGTATGTATTAAGGTTTGTAATGACATCTAAGTAAATTAAAGTTATGTATATATTTGACTTCTTGTGGCTATTTTTTTGTGTCCATATATATGCAAGTTAATTTTCCTTTAATCTGTAAATCTAAGTGTCGAGTTTTACGACCATAATTACACAAGCCGATCACTAGTATATATAGTTTCAATGAACTTCATTTGTTGATGCAACGCTACTAGTTCTGCCTGTCAAATACTAAAAAATGGAAAAGTTATTTCTTGTTGGAGCTCATATAGACACACAGAAGTATGATAATTTACAATGTATTTTATCCTATATGGTATAAAATGAATTTATTTGCTTATTTAATTTGATATTTTCTTTTCTAATTTTGCTGATAATGGTTTCCCAACTCTATAAACGGTTGCAAGTCCCAGTATTCATAATAGCTGTTGAATTCTCTGAATGTTGATTGTAATGTACTAATGCTGATCAATACAGTTATTGCCTATATTCAATAACACTTTTGCCTATATTCAAACTGACAATTGTACCAAATGAGCAATAGCCGAGTTGGTACAAGTATGTGTGATTGCTTAACCTTCCAAAAAAAAAAAAAACTAACAATTGTAAAATTTGTAATTTCTTTCCTTTCCATGTTTTTTTTGCATAACAGTATTCCATCAGTATTTTCTCCTATGGTTTGTGTTATTGGAAGAGCATCCTTGGGATGGCATTTGGATCCTACAACTTATATACACATACTCGTGTCTGATTTACAGTACTAGTGTTTTTTTCAGGTAGCTACGGTAGAGTAATGGGTGATTTGTCTTGGACTCTTGGTGCTTGCTTCAAAATTTGTAGTAGCTTTGAATCTGTCAATGGTGTTTATTAAATAAGATTCCGACTCTTTGATTATTGGATGTGCCAATTTGAATGAAGGAGAGTCATATTTTCTTACATATATATATATGTATGCAAGTTAATTTTCCTTTCATCTGTGAATCTAAGGGTCAAGTATTTAAGACCAGAAGTACACAAGATGAAGTCGTTCACTACAGTAGTATATATAGTTTTAATGAACTTCATTTGTTGATACAAAGCAACTAGGCAAATGATTCTGCTCATCGAAAACTAAAAAATAGAAAAGATATTTCTTGTTGGAGATCGTATAGACATGCAGAAGTATGGTAATTTACAATGGATCTTATCCTTGATGGTGTAAAATGAATTTATTTTCCTATTTTGATATTTTCTTTTCGACTTTTGCTGATAATTTTGGTTCAATTGTGTAATTGAATGGTTTGTACCTCTTTAAAAAAGCAAGTCTCACTCAGCATTCATAATGGTTGCTGGATTCCCTGAATGTTGATTGTAATGCTTCTTAATCATACAGTTCTTCCCTCATTGAAAAAAATAAAATAAAATACACTTTTGCCCATATTCAAACCAACAATTGTAAAATCCGTAATTTCTCTACTTTCCATATTTTTTGTTGCATAAAAGTATTCAATCATTATTTTCTCCTATGGTTTATATTATTAGAAGAGTAACGCAAATGTATCCTACAACTTATATTTACAGTACTAGTGTTTGAATTATTCTACTTTTCAGGATTTGTATGTGCATTGGCCATCCAATTGTGTGATTTAAGTTCCGAAAAGCATAGAGAACTATTGTTTCTTTTGTGGTGGCACAACATTTATAGGTATTGGATTTCAGTTAATCAGCTATTGTTGTGGTTATAATAGTTCCCTTGGCCAATGAACTCTAAATTGACAACTTTCATTTAGGGAGGTGATGGTGTAGTAATACCTTGAAAGTTTTTTCTATGACATGGAAGTATTTGATATATGGGAATATGTATAAGAGATAAATGCTATGAACAGTCGCAATGAGATTGCTGTGATCCAACGGCTGAGCAGCGACCGTTGTGATGATCTTTTAGTATTTGTACATAATAATAGATACTTTTTGGAGTTGTGGAATCCATGAGCTGTAGGCTTGTTTTCTTTTGAATTTTGTGTTCTGTAATCCCTATTGCTTTGACCATATTAGGTTTTTTTTTTTTTTTTTTTTGTGGGTTGAGAAGATAGAGATGCACAAAATAAATAAGTGGACATGGTTCTGAGAATATATTGGAGTATAAATTTGATTATCTTTTTTGCAGAGATCGGTCATCCTTGTTCAAGATTTAATTTTCCCTTTCACTGTGAATTGTGTTGTACATTTATCTCTCTTTTTTACCCTTTTTACTTCTAATTGCACCCTCGTCATAATAATAAAGGCTCTTGTATTAGCTCTCTGTTTCTTTTATTTGAAAAATCATTTTAACAGTAAATAATGGTCACATAAAGTGTTTTTTTTTTTTTTTAGTTTTGGTCTGTCACATTAATTTGTTGTCTTTTTCATTCTTAGAAAGGAATTTTTTTTTTTTTTTTTAGTTCATTTTCTTTTTTCTGAACAGCAAATTTACTTTTTCTTACAAGACTAGTGCAAAAAGAACTTTGCAGTTTTGAATTATGATATTTCAGTTTGAGCTTTGAAAAATAATTGTTTTGTGATATTGTTTTATGAGACATGGTTTCATGACATGCCTCTATTTGGCCAAGAAAACTATATTGGTATTAAAGATCAAATTATATCAGAACAGAGTAGTTTACAGAAGTGTTTGGAGGTGTCTGAATTATAGCGGAGAAAAATCATCTGTCTAGAGCTAGACTTGTATTCCAACAATTGGATAATCTGGCGGAAAAGTATAAGCTAATTAGTTTGTCCTATTTGATATATATAACATTAGTTTAGTGGCAACTCTTTTAATATCTACCTGATGGACTTTAAGCCTATATGATAAAAACTAATTTAATATTTAAACATTCAGTAGACTTGTGCACGTGCTAATATATATATATATATATATATATATATATATATGTTTTCGTTAAATAAATAAAAGGGTTCAATTTGTAGACAGTTTTTGAAGTATTTTTTTCTTTTTCTTTTTTCTTTTTTATTTGCCTTTGTGTTTATGGTATGAGTTGTGCGTTTGGACTTTTACTTTTGCAGTCACTAGTTTTATTCCTCTTTTGTTACTAGAAAATTATGAATATTAATCAAAATTATGGAATATTTGTATTTATTTTTTATTTTTTATGTACTCAATAATTTATTTTGAGTGTATAATGTCAACCCTATCTGACATTATGTTATTGTTTATTCTCGCGCCTAGCTATTTATCTCTATGGAGTGGTGGCCGTGCCTTTGAGTTCAAGTTGAACATACCTTAGTTTGTTTTTAAGTATTATCATGGTATGGTATATGCTCTAGAAAGCAACTCTTTTATATTTTTTTACTCAAGATTTCTAGTGTACAGTACTCGTAATACTCTTCATGGATCATAATGCA
This sequence comes from Cornus florida, assembly GCF_030987335.1. NCBI lineage: Eukaryota > Viridiplantae > Streptophyta > Magnoliopsida > Cornales > Cornaceae > Cornus > Cornus florida. Next base: position 90,142,130 of record NW_026775581.1, read on the forward strand.
ACCAGCTAAGGGTTTTATTTTATAATTTTGCCTAATAAAAATAAACAATATCAATAATAATAATAATAATAATAATGAAAAATTTGTTGTGACTTAAATTTATTTAAAGATTATATAATCAGGTCAATTTGGACAATAAAGAGAAAATTCACGGGACAGTTTGGTTTTGTTTGTTAACAGTTTGGTTCGGTTACGATTTTAAATTTGTGAAATCATATATATATATATATATATATATATATATATACACGTTAATTTATATAGTATATTTAATATAATATAATCCTATAATTCAAATCACTTGGAAGTTTATAGCAACTATCAATCCTATGGTCCAATCTTAATTCCTTAATTTGGTTAGTGTCAACTAGCTAGAAAGGAAAAGAAACGAATTTTTTTAAAATTATTTGGTAGTTTGGTTAGCGTGAAAATTTTCAGGAAAGTAATATTTCCGCAATTGATTGATTTTCCTTAAAATTTGATTGATTTTCCTTAAAATGTTTCATTTATAAAACACGCGAAAATTTCACTATAATCATGTGTTCGTTTCCAATTATACCCTCAGTGGTTATTTGGCTTCCTTCTTTTTAGACTCACAAAAGGAGTGATTTCTTTTTGATAAATTAGGACTTCTACTAATATTACAACTTTCTAACTCTTTAAATTAGGACCTCTAATAAAGTTACAATTTTTTGACTTTTTAAATTTATATATATATATATATATATATATGCACGCACATATTTTTATTCATAAAATAATTATTTATATTTTTTATTATCATTGTTGTATGATGTATTTTACTTAATATTGAATTCATGAAGGCAATTTTGATATATAAATCATTTTATTTTCACTTTCTTGCTAACTAAACTAATGAAACAACATTTTCCCACAAATCTTTTTACAAAAAAATCATGCTAACCAAATGCATGATAGAAATGTAATTTTCTGTTCTTTTACTTCACTTTCTTTTCCTTTCACTTTTCAATCATTAATTTCCGGCTAACCAAACAAATCTTGATGATATTTTTTAGTGGCTGAATTTTGAACTGTAGTTGATTGTTTCTTGTTAAATTAGTAATTCTAAGTATATTAAATTATTAATAATTTTAAATTTATTTACTTCAGTTTCATAGGGGATAATAAATTAAAAGTTTTAAATATATTAATAGTATATATTAATAGGAAGATGCAAACACGTTGCTCGCTCGACTGGACATGCCCTGCATTTCCGGGAAGGTCTGAAGCTGTGGTACGAGAATGAATCTCCGTACATCACCGGAAAGGAAGGAGAGGAGGACGAAAAATTCTTGCCGGAAATCCGAACGTGTGAGTTCATACAGAATGAGGTCCAGAGGTGGACGATGTCGACCAGCCTGGCCGTCTCGCCGCGAAGGTTCAAAACCGATGAGATCAAGGCTACTCTGAAAAATGGTGTTCTCAGGGTTGTGATCCCAAAGCACAAACACAAGCCAATGGAGGGCAACAACCACGCCGTTCATATCGAGATTGGAGTGAGATTGTCACAACACGGAAAAAGATCCATTTTGGGTCTTTTGGTGGTGTGGTTAACTTCTGTGGTGTCGAATACTTACAAGATTAGGGTTTGTTCATGTTTGTAGTTTATTTTAGTAAAAACTAAAAATTTTGTATTTGAAATGTTGGTTCTGTAATTTTAATTTTCATATAACAAGAAAAGAAAAAGATCATTAATATATAGAATATGATAATGCATTTTGAGTGTTTTTTTTTTTTTGTTTTTTAAATGAAACAATCATTTTAAAGTTGTGGTAAGCAATATTTATTATTATAAGCAATATTATCTTGAGTGATTTTAATATTTATTAATATAAACAATAGTGTACTATATAAAATCCTTCAAAAAAGAAAAAAAAAATACTGAAAAAGTTGTCTCTTTCTCTCTCACTCTCTCTCTATATATATTTTATATACACTAGGAACTTGAAAGCATACTACCCATTACTCCTACTATCTCCTTTTGTCTACATTTGTACAAATTAATTCAATACATTAATTATAATACTAAATCCAATAAATTCCTACAATACTATTAGAGATTTAAGTCCACATTATATGTCATGTGTTAATTACACAAATTAATTTTAATTGCTCTTTAACTTCTGATTTCTATATTAATATTTTTAATTTATACTTTTAGTTTATTCCAAGTAATTAAAACCATTTTAGTCCGTTAAAATTACATTAGAAGTGGACGATGGTTAACATTTGATTAATGTTTTTAAGTAGAGGTTAAAGGGTTACTAGATGCTCCATTCAATTAAATTGTCTTATGAGCTAGCTTAATTTAAGCCCCTTCTAATTATTGATCTACTATTCTACCTTATGAGTTTGAATTGATCCAATAGAAACATTGATAAAGGCTAATAAAACTTTGTCAGCTCTACTCCCTTCAGACCCTCTTTTACCTTAGTTTAAAATAATTTTCTAACTTTACTTTGACTTTGTGTTCTATTTACTTTTTGGTTATGTTTGATAAGTATGAATTTGGAGTTTTAGAATTATAATTGAAACCGGTGGAATTAAAAAAAAGCATAAACCAAAATTTTTTCTATTTTCAATCACAAGGCTCCAATAACATCATTAACATTTTAATTAATCTTGGATATTAAGGAAAAATTTTGAACTTACAATTCAATTTGTAGGTTGAATAGTATTCCTAGTGCAACAAAAACTTGTTCTACTAATTGTTTGAATAAATAGAAAGTATGTTATCCAATTACATGAACATATCAATTTATTAAACATGATAATGCATTTTAAAGTTCTTTTCATATGATCAATTATCGGTCAACTGATTTTAGTTTTTATTAATTTAAGCAATATTTTCTTTCACCAAGATAAACTTACAACTTGTTGAGTTGGGTCATTTTTAGAGAAGCAATAAACTCTGCTATGTTAGAAAACAATACCCAATCACTTACCAAAAAAAAAAAAAACAAAAAAATTGTAATTTACCTCTGACAATAATAGAAAATAAACTTTAATAGAAAGACAATACTATATAATGTCCTTCAACTGAAAAATCCTCTCTTTCTCTGTGGTATACACGCGCTCAAACAAGTTCACTAGAAGGAAGAATTTGCATTCGTTTCCCAAGGTAAAAGTGACCATTTGGGCTTGTTTTCTTGATCCAAATGGAATTTGCATTCGTTTCCCAAGGTAAAAGTGACCATTTGTGCTTGTTTTCTTGATCCAAATGGACTGCATCTTTTTATATTAATATATTTCAATCGCTTAAAAATAAATAAATAAATAATGAGGTGACCATTTGCAACTTAGAAATGCTAGTGGGAGAGACAAAATTTCAGTAAGATTAGCTATTGATTAATTTCATTTTGAAGTGCTTTTATTTTTTTAATGAATCAATCATCTTTGAAGTTGTTCTATTGTTTTTAATATTGATTAATTTAAGCAATACCTTCTTCTTAGGCTTCTTTCTCCAAGATAAAGTTTTGGAGTGGGCCTTTTCTAAAAAAGTGAAAAAATTGGGTAGCTATAAAACATATCCAATCGGACGGTCACCAGGGGTGGTTGTAAACCAACTCGTGAGGTACCGCTCTTACTCTACCCTTTCCCTTTGTACAGTTGTGAGAACATAATTAAACCAACCATCTAATAACACGTGCCTGCCTCTGTTCCCTTCTCCCCCTCTAAAACGTTTCCACTCACGCCTCTGGTTCACTTTCAAGTTTCAAATTCACTGAAAAGCTTATAGAGAAAGAGGAAGAGACACACACAAATTCACATCAATGGCCTCTAGATATCTCACCGTCGCAAAGCTTTTCCGATCTAATTGGTCGTTCACGGTGGCCGCCTCTCCTTTCGCCGGCCACCATCACTCTTTCAGCTCCTCCGGCGATTCAGACTACCACACTCGCTCTCAGCCCTCCCGAGGACGTGGTAATGACTCGTACTCAATCTCTCTCTCTGAATCTGTTTCAATTTTGATTTTCTTAAATGTGTTTTGAATTTATCTTTTTGTGATTTTGTTACAGCTACGTAGTGATTTTGTTTACTGATTTTTGGTTCATTTCTATATGTGTGTATATATATAGCTCTTAAGTTGACAATGCTAGCTCAGATGAAACATCCCTTTCTGAATAAAGGTATAGATTCGATGTGCCAAGCAATAGAATACGAGCGAGAGGCAATTGTTAAGGTTGACATGCCCGGAATCGCGAAAGAAGGTCTCGACATTAAGGTCAAAAAACTTGCAATCCACATCGAAGGGAAGGCAGAGAAAGAAGATGAAGATGAGGACGAAATGGGAGTGAGGGGATACTCTGGTGTAATTGATCTTCCTCGGGGTATTTACAACACCGATGAAATCAAGGCCACCATTAAGATGGGTATTCTCAAAATAGTGATCCCCAAGATGGATGGCGTCTCAATTCTCTCTGCAACGCCGATCTCGTTTCGTGGCGTGCCGGCCCCCTACTCAACCACCACGAATGAGAGACGTGTGAAGGATGTATTCAATATTTAAGGTAGATCTTAATTTACTTGATCAATTTACACTCTAGGTAGATCTTGATGTGTGTTTTCTTTGCTACCATATATGCATATATGAACTGAGAACAAGCAGTTAGAAATTTTGTATTATATGTTCATTCAAGGAGAAAAGAGTATGGTTTTGCATTATATGTTTGATGGATTTCTACTGTGTGTGTGTGTGTGTGTTTTGTGTCAATTAGTTTGGCATGAAATGGGTCCTTTGGCTGTGCTGTTGCCCTGTGTTCATTTGTCTAATGGTGTCAATTAGTTTGGAATTTATTTTCTCTAATTGTATATGTTTTGTCAAGTAGCTACAGAAGAGTAATGGGTGATTTGTCTTGGTGCTTGCTTCAAATTTTGCAGTAGCTTTGAATTAGTCAAAGGTGTATATTAAATAAGATTCAGACTCTTTGATTATTGGATGTGGCAATTTGAATGGAGAGTCATACTTTCTTACATATGCAAAAGCAGCTCCATATATGAGAAATGGATTATATATATATATAGGAACACATTTATAATCAAGAAAATAATTATTAATTTGCTATATAAGAGTATGTATTAAGGTTTGTAATGACGTCTAAGTAAATCAATTTTTTTTTATATATTTGACTTCTTGTGGCTACTTTTTCTGTCCATATATATATGAAAGTTAATTTTCCTTTCATCTGTGAATCTAAGGGTCAAGTATTAAGTTTCCATGAACTCCGTTTGTTGATACAAAGCAATAGGCGAATGATTCTGCTCATCAAAAACTTAAAAATAGAAAAGTTATTTATTGTTGAAGGTGGTGGTGTAAAATGATTTTATTTGCATATTTTGATATTTTCTCTTCTACTTTTGCTGATAATTTTGGTTGAATTGTGTAATTGAATGGTTTGCAACTCTTTAAACGGATGCAAGTCTCGCACAGCATTCATAATGGTTTGCAACTGTAGTAATGCTTATTGATCAATACAGTTGTTGTCTTGTTGAAAAAAATAAAATAAAATACACTTAATCTGGCCTATATTCAAGTCAGCAATTGTAAAATCTGTAATTTCTTTCCTTTCCATTTTTTTTTTGCATAATAGTATTCAATCATTATTTTCTCCTATGGTTTATGTTATTAAATGTGTAACCTTGAGACAGCATATGGATCCTACAACATATATTGACAGTAGTGTTTTAATGATTCTGGTTTTCAGGATTTGTATGTGCATTGGCCATCCAATTGTGTGATTTAAGTTCCGAAAAGCATGGAGGACTATTGGTTTCTTTTGTGGTGGCACAACATTTATAGGTAATAGATCCTTTGGCCAATGAACTCTAAATTCAGAACTTTTCATTTAGGGAGGTGATGGTGAATACTGTGAAGTTTATATGACATGGAAGTATTTGATATCTGAGAATATATAGAGAAAGAGGAAGAGACACACACAAATTCACATCAATGGCCTCTAGATATCTCACCGTCGCAAAGCTTTTCCGATCTAATTGGTCGTTCACGGTGGCCGCCTCTCCTTTCGCCGGCCACCATCACTCTTTCAGCTCCTCCGGCGATTCAGACTACCACACTCGCTCTCAGCCCTCCCGAGGACGTGGTAATGACTCGTACTCAATCTCTCTCTCTGAATCTGTTTCAATTTTGATTTTCTTAAATGTGTTTTGAATTTATCTTTTTGTGATTTTGTTACAGCTACGTAGTGATTTTGTTTACTGATTTTTGGTTCATTTCTATATGTGTGTATATATATAGCTCTTAAGTTGACAATGCTAGCTCAGATGAAACATCCCTTTCTGAATAAAGGTATAGATTCGATGTGCCAAGCAATAGAATACGAGCGAGAGGCAATTGTTAAGGTTGACATGCCCGGAATCGCGAAAGAAGGTCTCGACATTAAGGTCAAAAAACTTGCAATCCACATCGAAGGGAAGGCAGAGAAAGAAGATGAAGATGAGGACGAAATGGGAGTGAGGGGATACTCTGGTGTAATTGATCTTCCTCGGGGTATTTACAACACCGATGAAATCAAGGCCACCATTAAGATGGGTATTCTCAAAATAGTGATCCCCAAGATGGATGGCGTCTCAATTCTCTCTGCAACGCCGATCTCGTTTCGTGGCGTGCCGGCCCCCTACTCAACCACCACGAATGAGAGACGTGTGAAGGATGTATTCAATATTTAAGGTAGATCTTAATTTACTTGATCAATTTACACTCTAGGTAGATCTTGATGTGTGTTTTCTTTGCTACCATATATGCATATATGAACTGAGAACAAGCAGTTAGAAATTTTGTATTATATGTTCATTCAAGGAGAAAAGAGTATGGTTTTGCATTATATGTTTGATGGATTTCTACTGTGTGTGTGTGTGTGTGTTTTGTGTCAATTAGTTTGGCATGAAATGGGTCCTTTGGCTGTGCTGTTGCCCTGTGTTCATTTGTCTAATGGTGTCAATTAGTTTGGAATTTATTTTCTCTAATTGTATATGTTTTGTCAAGTAGCTACAGAAGAGTAATGGGTGATTTGTCTTGGTGCTTGCTTCAAATTTTGCAGTAGCTTTGAATTAGTCAAAGGTGTATATTAAATAAGATTCAGACTCTTTGATTATTGGATGTGGCAATTTGAATGGAGAGTCATACTTTCTTACATATGCAAAAGCAGCTCCATATATGAGAAATGGATTATATATATATATAGGAACACATTTATAATCAAGAAAATAATTATTAATTTGCTATATAAGAGTATGTATTAAGGTTTGTAATGACGTCTAAGTAAATCAATTTTTTTTTATATATTTGACTTCTTGTGGCTACTTTTTCTGTCCATATATATATGAAAGTTAATTTTCCTTTCATCTGTGAATCTAAGGGTCAAGTATTAAGTTTCCATGAACTCCGTTTGTTGATACAAAGCAATAGGCGAATGATTCTGCTCATCAAAAACTTAAAAATAGAAAAGTTATTTATTGTTGAAGGTGGTGGTGTAAAATGATTTTATTTGCATATTTTGATATTTTCTCTTCTACTTTTGCTGATAATTTTGGTTGAATTGTGTAATTGAATGGTTTGCAACTCTTTAAACGGATGCAAGTCTCGCACAGCATTCATAATGGTTTGCAACTGTAGTAATGCTTATTGATCAATACAGTTGTTGTCTTGTTGAAAAAAATAAAATAAAATACACTTAATCTGGCCTATATTCAAGTCAGCAATTGTAAAATCTGTAATTTCTTTCCTTTCCATTTTTTTTTTGCATAATAGTATTCAATCATTATTTTCTCCTATGGTTTATGTTATTAAATGTGTAACCTTGAGACAGCATATGGATCCTACAACATATATTGACAGTAGTGTTTTAATGATTCTGGTTTTCAGGATTTGTATGTGCATTGGCCATCCAATTGTGTGATTTAAGTTCCGAAAAGCATGGAGGACTATTGGTTTCTTTTGTGGTGGCACAACATTTATAGGTAATAGATCCTTTGGCCAATGAACTCTAAATTCAGAACTTTTCATTTAGGGAGGTGATGGTGAATACTGTGAAGTTTATATGACATGGAAGTATTTGATATCTGAGAATATGTAGGTTTGTTTTCTTTTGAATTTTGTGTTCTGTAATCCCTATTGGTTTGACCATGGAATACCATATTAGTTTTTTTTTTTTTTTTTTTTTTTAACTCCAACTGAAATTTAATTAATGCTAGTGAGTTTTAACTTTTACCTTTTACAATTTTTTTCTTTTCTTTTCTTTTTGATCTTTGTGGGTTGAGTAGATAGAAATGCAGTGCTTGCTCAATTAATAAATTGAAGTATAATTTTGTTGTTTTGTATTTTTATTTTTTGTGTGCGCAGAGATTGGTCATCCTTGTTTAAGATTTAATTTTCCCTTTCACTGCAAGTTGTGTTGTCCATTCTATCTTTTTTCTTTTACCCCTTTTACTTCAAATTGCACCCTCATACCCTTTTTACTTGTAATTGCACCCTCACTGCAAGTCTGCAAGGAGTGTTTTTGTTCCTTTTCTTTTTCTGGAAAGCAAATTTACTTTTTCTTACAAGACTAATGCAAAAAGAACTTTGGAGATCAAAACTGCAAAATTTACATTTCAGTTTGAGCTTTGAAAATTACTACATAATAGTTATGTGATTAAAGATCAAAACTGCTACATCAGAATAGAGTGTTTACAAAAGTGTTGGCTGGTATATGAATTATAGTGGGGCTGGTAAAAAAAAAAAAGAAAGAGGAGGATTATAGTGGAGAAAAAACATTTGTGCTTAATGCTTTAGTAACTTAGTAGATTCTCTGCTAAATTTATATTCCAACCAATGTAACTTTTTTGTTATGCAAATTGTATAATCTGGTCGGCAAGTAATTAATTTGGACAGTAAGATTGTATCAGCTAATTATCAGTATATGATATATATCTATATATAGAAAGAGAGAGAGAGGACAGTGTGTTAGGTCTGGTACGAGTCTCTTCTGTTTAGACTTTTGCAGTCTGTAATCTGTATTCCTATATATTAGCCTTTTATGATATATTCCAACTGAAATTTAATTGCTAGTGAGTTATATCTTTTTCATATATATATATATATATTTAGTTTTTCCAATATCTTTTTGGGTTGAGAAGATAGAATCAGTTTTTCGTTTAGTCAGTCTTTAATCCTTGGAAAGAAGTTTTTTTTTATTCCGTTCTCCCTTCTGAACAGCAATTTTACAAAAAAAAATTTTCTTTTCATTATTATTAAAAAATCATTAATTTTACTTGACAGTGATTAAAGAGTTAGTAGAGTTATGTGGAAGGAGATTCGAACTTTGAATTATAGGGTAGAACACTTACACCTTAATTACTATGAGATTTTGTGATTTTGTCACAAAGATTGATTACTATGAGATTGTGATTTTGTCTTGGAGAGAGAATTTCATAACATGCCTCTATTTGGTACATATCTGACTATACCGGAATAAAATATTTGATCAAAACTACCACAAGTGAAGCTTACCGTATGAATTATAATTGAGAGGCCCAATATGAATTATAATTGAGAAAAATTATGGGAGAGATATTCATATTCTACTTTTTAATATTTATATTATAATTTTAAATGAAATAATAATTTTATTTTTATTTTTATAAATAAATAATTATTACTTTTTAAATGACACAACTGTTCTTTCATATTTTCTCTCCTTATCTCTAATCTTTAATATTTTAAATATCTTTTGACAACACAAATAAAATAAAATAAAAATTGAATAATTTTTTTTTAAGTGACCAAAAAAAAAAAAAAAAATTGTTATGTTGAATAAATTGTCTCTTTTGGCCAGATGAAAAAATTAAAAAGTAACCATTTAAAAAATTATCTCTTTTGACATGAAGAAAAAAAAAACCACAAAAAAATATATTTAGTGAATAAATTATCTTAAAAAAAAAAAAAAAAGTGTTATATCAATGGCCATCTCCCAAAGGAAAGTCAGGGGTTCAAGTCTAAGAGTGCTATTTTTATTGAATAAATTATTTCTTTTAATAGGATTTATAAAAAATTATCAAAAATAAAGTTACCTCTTTTGACAAAATTGAAAAAAAAAATCAATTTTGTTGAATAAATATATATATATATAAAAAGTCACTATGGAATAAATTATTCTTTTGACTGCCAAAAATAAATTATTTTCTTTGAAAGGACTTCCAGAAAAAACAAAACGAAAGGAAAAAAGAAATAGTAAAAAAAATAAATTAATAAATTAAAGTTGTATAAAGGGTAGTTATGACATTATAAATTAAAGAATTGTGTATTAATGAATTCAATGACTTTTTTGTCATTTTCTTTAAAAGAAAATGATAAATATATTGCAATTGGAGAAAAATAGGATACGAATGATTATCGTGAATTAGATTGGCCATGTCCGACTTTTAAGAAAGAAAAAAAAATTCCTATTTAAACACCTCGTCTTTTAGATATAAACCAAAATTCCATCTTTCAGAAAAACTTTTAAGTAATTTGAAGATCTTGTAAGTCTACCACTTTCACTTTCTCTGGACTTTGTAAGCTTAGGATTCCATTTGATAAACCACAAAGATTTATACAAAATATTATCAAAACTATATAATAAAACTCGTTACAAAGCCTAAGGAGTGTAAATTCCGAATCGATATTGTTGTGAGAATGTGTTCTTAATTAACTTTTTAATTTGTGATAACTTATATATATATGTCCGATTTGTATATTTAACCATCATATCTTCACACCATTGCCTTTCTCTATTCACGATATTCTTTTTTTTTTTTTTTTTGGTTTACACAAAAAATTATAAGTCTTGCCTTTTAAGGAGTTTGACATAGCCATATCATGTTACGGTTAGGTGACTATTTCAGTGATAAAAATATAAGATTGGTTACTCTATGAAAATAAAGAAATTTGAGAGAAAAGAAGGAAGAGAGAAAGTGATGGGTTTAGGTTTTAGGTTTAGGTATTAGGTTTTAGGTTTAAGAGATAATATTTTTTTTTTTTTTTTTTTTAAACTATCCAAATAGATCGTGTGTTAAAGACACTGTCAAATTTGGTACCCATTTCAAAATTTTTATTCGGTTTTCAATCAGTACTCTAAATTAATTAGTAGAATCTCTGGTAAATTTTCAAATTTGTTGTGACTTTAAATTTAAATAATATAATTAGGTGAAATTGGACAATAAGGAGAAAGTAAAGATACTATAAACTCAAATATTCGGTCAGTATTTTTCCAACAATAAGACTGTATTAACCTTGATCGGTCAATAATTTGTTCTATTTGATTGTAAATTTTAAATTTGAATGAATATAGTGAGATCATAAGATATTCAAAACAGCTAAGAGTTAATATCGAACGGTAGAAATATGAGTGTAGGAAAGGCTAGCAACAAATTTACTAAGGGTGTGTTTAGTGACTCAAAATAATTTTTGTTTTCTGTTGTCAATCATTAAAAAAGAGAAACAAACACAAAAATCATGTTTAGTAATTTGTTTTTGTTTCCTCTTAATGAAAAACATTTTTCATTTTTATGAAAGAAAGAGTAAACATCAAAAATGATGTTTCCTTTGAACGTTTTCACCACTATTTCCCTCGTTGTTTACGGAACAATTGACATTACTCTTCCATTAATATACAACCACTGACATTACTCCATAAGTACTTTTATATTATATATCTATATATATATTATACAAAATTTATTTTTATATTATATATATATACATTATACAACTGTACGCCCTGTATTTTTTTTTTTTTTTTTCCTTTTTCTGATTGTTATACATGTATTAGTTGTGATTTGTTTTCAGATTTTTTGTTAATATATTTGTATATATAAAATTTATTTTTATATTCTATATATATACTGAAGATACAAAAAATTCCTTCTCCCTTTCTCTCTCTAGAATTCTTACATTTCAACCAAAAAATATCTCCCTCTTTCTTTCCATTACTTCTCCTATTTATAGATGTTTACAAATGTTGATGGACTGCTGGATCTAGGCCCGTTCCTCCATGAGTCCTGGTCATCTTTGATGGGCTTATTCGCGTTCGGCCCATATGGCAGTGTCTTTCTATGGGCCTGACCCATCTGTACGGACCGGATGTCGCGTTTGCAAGTCATATCCGGCCCATGTCATCTCGGGCCTCCTCAACTGCCCCAATAATTACCCCTTGTTTAATAAGGGGGTAATTATTGAAGGCGTCTCATCATGACGTTGACGGCTCGAGAAACCCACATGGGGGAACGGACGGTCAGATCCAGAATCAATGCTCCGGGGCTCGATGAATTTCTCGCCTTCCTGACGCTTCGGCCCTCGGGTCTCCCTCGCCTTTATAAGGCTCTAGAATACCACTTCATGCCTTTTTACCTTCTCCATCAGCAGTCAAATCTCTCTCTTTTTAGAACAGTGCTAAGCTTCTTCCGGTGAAATCCTTCAAGAGTCATTCTTCCAGCGGTCTCGCAGTGCTCTTTGTTGCTTTCTACCTCAGAGGTTAGTTTTGTTCCTTTTTACTTTCGGCAGGCTTCTTTTTACCCTTTTAGATCCTTCAATCACTTCCACCATGATTGTAGATCTAGATGTTCTTCGTATGAGACTTAGACTTCCTGACAATATCCAAGTTAGGGTTTGCCCTAAAGATGTTAATATTATGACCGGTGCCGGCCTCCTTCCCGGCGAAGTTTTATTTTCAAACCTTCAACTAAATGTCGTTAGGTTCCCTCTGCACCCCTTCTTTAATTATATCTTCAATAGACTGGGGATATCCCCCCTGCAGGTAAACCCCAATTTCTTTAGAATCATATCCGTTATGCTACTGTTGATTCGTGACAGAAGTCTGGACCTTGACCTCATAGATCTTCTTCTGTGTTATAAGGTCAGTAAGATCCGAACTAACGAGCCCTTCTACCACTTCTACCCGATCGACAAGATGTCCATATGTACGGACACAATCAAATCTGAAAAGGGTTGGAGGGATAACATTATGGGCATTAGTGGGGCCTGGTCTTCGCCGGCTGCAGAGGATTACCCAATCCCGAGCGCTAGCTAAGACTAATGCCCACAATGCCTCAATTTTCTTTTTGCGTTTACCAGTGCAAGTATCACCCGTTCGGCCTTCGAGTATTTTCGTTCTGCCTCGGTCATTGTTTTACTGACATAAAATACCGGGTGTTGCACGCCTTCCTTGCAACGAATCATAACGGCACTTGTCGCAACACTAGATACTCCAAGATACAAAAATAACTTTTCTTCTGGATCCGGGGCTGACAGGACTGGTGGGTTCTGCATATATTCCTTCAGATGGGTCAATGCTTGTCGTTGCTCATCTCCCCAGACCTGTCTTCCATGACTCCGAATCGTGTCAAAGAATGGCTTGCAGCGGTCTGACAATTTTAAAATGAATCGACTTAATGCAGCTATTCGTCCTGTGAGGGCTTGCACCTCTCTGATCGTCTTTGGCTCGGCATTCTTAATCAAAACCTCTGCTTGAGCGGGGCTAGCTTCGATGCCTCTGCGGTTGACCACGTGTCCCAAAAACTGACCGGAACTCACATCGAACGAGCACTTGGTTGGATTGAGCCTCATCCCATATCGCCTCAGCACATCAAATATATCTTACAGATGTTTCAGATGATCATTCTTCTTCCTACTCTTTACCACCATATCATCAATATAGGCTTCCACAATCTTTCCTATTTGATCCTTGAAAATTTTGCTAACAAGTCTTTGATAAGTTGTTCCCGCGTTCTTTAGTCTGAAAGGCATAACTTTATAGCAGTATGTCCCTCGCTCGGTTACAAAAGAAGTTTTTTCTTCATCTGCCGGGTCCATAGGGATCTGATTATAACCTGAATAAGCGTCCAGAAAGGTTAAGCGTTCATACCCGGTGGTAGCATCCACCATTTGATCAATCTTTGGCAACGGGAAGCTATCCTTCGGACAGGCTTTGTTCAAATTGGTGAAATCAATGCATACTCGCCATTTCCCATTCTTCTTCTGCACGACAACGACGTTGGACAACCAATCAAGGTAGTGTACTTCTCTGATAAATCCCGCATCAAGCAGCCTATCAACTTCCTCGGCTATGATTTGGTTGCGTTCTGGAGCAAATCTTCGTTGCTTCTGTTTTACTGGTTTGAAATTGGGATTGACATTCAAGGAATGACAGGATACGGAGGGATTAATTCCAGGCATGTCTAGGTGACTCCATGCAAATACATCGGCATTGTGAGACAAGAAGTCAGCTAGCTCTTGCCGCTCTTCCCTGGTCAGTCTTATTCTTACTCTGGTAGTTCGTTCTGGCCTGGACTGATCGATCTGCACATCCAGAAGGGGCTCTTCGGTCAAGTCAACTGACTCCTCCACCCTGTTCTGCTTGGGCGGATGTTCCTGTAATTGCTATCTGGGGCTTGCCGGTCGGACGAGCGCCTTCCCTTTCCCAGCATACTTTAGTGTGACGGAATAGCACTCTTTGGCTGCAACCTGATCCCCACGAATGTCTATCACCTTATTTCCATCGGGTCCGAGGCACCTCGTGACCTGATGCAAAGTTGAGGGTACTCCTTGGACTCTGTGAATCCATCCTCTTCCCATCAGGAGATTGTACGAGGGGTGAATCTCTACAACCACAAAAGTTTCCATAAGAGCTCGTTCTGCAGCTTGAACTTCTACTTCCACCATTCCGACGGGCTCTACCCTCTTGCCATCGAATCCTAACAGGGGATTTCCAGTGGGCTTGAGCCTCTCTGGTTTAATCTCGAGCCGATCAAATGTGTCCCTCGGCATGACATTCGCACTGCTCCCGGGATCGATCAGAACTCTGCGCACCAGGCAGTCCGCCACTATCAACTGACTACCAACGGGTCTTCATAGGGGATTTGAACACGCTGCAGGTCTGTCCTGTCGAACTTTATCTGTATCGATGTGATCTGTTGGTGTAGAGTATTCACACTGCTGACCCTTTTCTTCATCTGCGCCTGCCGTAGGCGCGCTCGGAGCAGCTCATCTGAATCTTCGCTGGGCTCGGGTCGACCGTGGATAGCATTGATTATACGAACTGGTTGTGAATTGTGGGAGCTTTGTTTATGGCTCCTTTTTACTTGTTCCATCGGTCGATTCTGCTCTGTCGCCGAGCCTTGAACATAACTCGCGAACTCCCCTCTAGCTATCAACATCTCCACTTGCCTTCTCAAATTCCTGCATTCATTAGTCTGATGACCGAAATCGGAATGGAAAGCACAATGTTTAGTCTGATCCCTCTGTTCGAGGGGTTGCCTAATTGGCAGTGGTGGATGAAACTTATCTTTGTTCTCCTGATATAGCCTCGCCAGAGTGACCTTCAGCGGAGTGATCAGCTCTTCCTCCCTGGACCTCTTTTCTGCCTTCCAGGAGGTCTGACGCTGCGGCGGAGCCTGCTTCTGCCTGATCTGTACCTTGGACTTTTCCTCGGTCGACACGAGCGACGCTGTCCGAGCATTGGCTGCCTCCTCTTCTTCTAGGCGCACAAAGCCGTCGGCTCTTTCATTGAGTTCATCCATAGTCGTCGGCGTGTTCACTACCAGACTGGTATGGAACGGAGTGCCACGTGTCATGGCTAACTTGAAGGCTTGAACCGCTGTAGAAGGGTGGCATTCGATCACCATACTCTTAGTGAGATTAAACCTGGTGAGAAAAGCCTAGAGACGTTCATCTTTGTGCTGTCTCATTGTGAATAGGCTTGAGATGTCCTTTGGCGGACGCTTGTTCCCATAGTACTGACTTCTGAACCGATCGCACAGGTCTCGGAAGCTACCAATGGAGCTCCTAGGCAAGTTCTTGAACCAGCTGAGCGCCGGTCCAGCTAGGCTTGTAGGGAAACATTTGCACATTAAAGCGTCGTTTTCCGTATTCAGGGCCATCTTCAACTGGATATGGTACACATGATCGATCGGATCGGTTGTTCCGTCAAACAGAATAAATACTGGCATATCAAACTTCCTTGGATGCGGGGTATTCAGGATTTCGTCAGTGAATGGTGAATCAACCGTTCGAGCTGCGGATCGGAGTGCTTCATTCTCTCTTTGGCGCCCAGTGGTAGCTCTGTGAGCTACGGTTCTGCTCTCCGAACCGCGATGAGTGATTGTAGCCATGGAGGGCCGGTAGGACGAATCGAACGACCGTTCCTCTATGAGCTCTCTTTGCCAAGGCGACGCAACTTGGCGGCGATCAACCTCTATCACCTCCTCTCGGTTGAACCTTTCCCGATGCGGATCGAAGGTCATGGCTTAGTTCTGTCTGATCTGCTCATGTCGCGGATCAATGTGAGTCGATCCTTCGTGATCCTCAACTCGACGAGCATTTGGCGGCAAATCATCCATCCTCCTTTCATCACGGTGGAGAGTTGACTGACTGTTCTCGTCCTGCTCGCCTTGATGCGCGATATTAGATTGAACACCTCCTTCTCCGGCCGGAGGTGGACGCGAAACCGCGGGCATTTGCTGATGTTGCATTCCAGCTTTCAATTCTGCATTCTCTTTTTTGAGAGCCTCGATCAAGTTCATCAACTCCTCAAGCTTCGTTTGCTAGACAGCCTCTATCGGATTGGAGCTTTCACCTATCATTATTCCTGAACAGAGTAAAGGCATTAATCTCAAGTTCGTGAGTAGATCCGAGCTTCGTGAGTGGGAATTTTTCAGATCTTGTTTCGAATTCTTCGAATTATGCTCACGGTTGACGAGATCTGAATTGTCCGAATTCTAAATCCGTCAAATCCTGCCACAATCGAACAACTCGTTATTGCGTAGATCTGAAGCCACTTCTGCCAAAGCAACAGGAACTAAAATTCCTCCAGAGTAGGTCACAATCGCTCAGATCTGGATCCAACTCCCAAAGATCGAGTCTCGATCACCCGGATTGGTCTGAATCCACGCGATATTAATCATTGATCAACCAATCTTCCACGACTCCCACAGACGGCGCCAATTGAAGATACAAGAAATTCCTTCTCCCTTTCTCTCTCTAGAATTCTTGCATTTCAACCAAAAAATATCTCCCTCTTTCTTTCCATTACTTCTCCTATTTATAAATGTTTACAAATGTTAATGGACTGCTGGATCTAGGCCCGTTCCTCCATGAGTCCTGGTCATCTTTGATGGGCTTATTCGCGTTCGGCCCATATGGCAGTGTCTTTCTATGGGCCTGACCCATCTGTACGGACCGGATGTCACGTTTGCAAGTCATATCCGGCCCATGTCATCTCAGGCCTCCTCATATACATTATACAATTGTACGCTTATCTTGCCCTGTATATATATATATATATTTCATTTTTAGATTGTATTTTTTATTGTGATTGGAAGTTAGATGTTGATAGATGGATGAAAAAATAAATTAAAAAAATTTCTAATTTTTTTTTTTTTGTAACAAATGTTTTACTAAATAGTGCTTTTTGTTTTTTGTTATTAAAAGATAATTAAACGTTATTTTTACTTTCTATTTTTATTTTGAAAAATTAAATTATGTTTCTGTTTCTTTGCGACTGCAAAAATAGAAAACGAAAATGTTACTAAACGCACCTTAAACAAAAACTGACACGTCCAAGAGGAGGCTTGGGTCCCCCCACCAAAATTTTTATTTTTATATTTATTTTTTTAATATAGGTATATTTAGCCCAATATTTTAAAAAAGAAAAAATGAGTAGTAGTATTAGTTCCTTAATTTTAATCCATTCAAACAAGCCCACTATATAAGTCACAATTTTAAAACAAAGCCCTAACCAAATATGCTCAAGCCAAACAAGCCCTAAACAATCACTAAATCCAAGTACAAAGTATTCCTAAATTTCTAATCTTGCACAAATAAAAGAACTCACTCCTTCTCTCCTTCTAAAATCTAACCCTAATCCCTCTGAAATTTTTCAGAACCTCAATTTTCCTTGTTTAATATTAGCCCCCACTAGATTTGCCCTTAAACACGTTACCACTCTACCCCATCTCTAACCTTTTTCCCACACTCTCTCTTCTCTCGATAACCCCCCTCTCCGAGAAAACACAGAAAGACCTAGAAACTCTTCAATGGCCTTATCTCGCTTCCCTATCAGCAGACCCAGCTCTTCCAGCCTATTCCTTGTCAACCTCCTCCGCCTGAACCGTCCGATCCCGGTGGTTCCTCCGTTCGGCGCCACCGTTCGACTCTTCCATGCCACGCCTCCGACTAGCGACTCCGGCAAACAAATATCCGGAGATCATCTCCGAAGTAAGCAGTACCAAACACTTGAAAATCCGTCTTTGGATTTTACAAATATCGGTGTGATTTTTATTTTTTGCGTTGTTTCAGGTACGATCAAATCATTCAAGTTCTTGCAACATCCGTACCAAAGACAGGGACCAATGGAGCCCTGTGACTTGAAGGAAGATGCAAACGCCTTGTTCGCTCGTCTGGACATGCCCGGAATTTCCAAGGAAGGTCTTAAACTGTGGTACGAGGATGAGTCTGTGTACATCACCGGAAAGGAAGGAGAGAAGGACGAAAAATTCTTGCCGGAAGACCGAAAGGGTGACATGATACTGAATGAGCTCCCAAGGAGGACGATCTCGACCAGCCTGGCCGTCTCGCCGCGAAGGTTCAAAATCGATCAGATCAAGGCTTCTCTGAAAAATGGTGTTCTCAGGGTTGTGATCCCTAAGCACAAGCACAAGCCAATGGAGGGCAACAACGACGTCGCTTGTATCGAGATTGAGTGAGATTGGCACAAGGAGACACATCCATTTTCAGTCTTTAGGTGGTTAGCTTGATTAGGGTTTTGTTAATGTTGTAGTTATTTTAGTAAACTAAAATATATTTGAAATGTTGCTTCTCTGTTTTAATTCAATCCGTAGACGACGATTGAGAGTAATCTTAGTGTTAAATGGGCACTAGTATCTCATATGCACTTAGTTTGGTCAGCCTTTATATGAGACATTATGAGAATTTGAAGTGCTTTTCTTTTCTTTTACTTTTTTTAATTTTTTTTTTTATGAATTGTTTCTTTTAAAAATATGTTAACATCAAATTAAGCAATATTTAACATAGCCATTTTAATAAAAGTTATCAACTCAACTAGGTACAAAGTAATAATAAGAAAAAATTTTGGAAAAAAGAAAATTTTAACTTACATCTCACAAGAATAGAAAAGGAACATTAATGAGAAAGACAGTAGTAGGCTTCAATTATATCCACACGCAAGTTTCACTATGACCCGTTAATTAACGTTTTTATTTTTTTATTTTTTATTTTTTTTAAAAGTAAAATTAATTTTATTTTTTTGAGATAAAATAAAAAGTAAAATGATGTTTAATAAGGGGATTTTGTTTTTAATATTTTAATAGTAGAAAAAATAAGTTTAATAATTTTGATATTAATTTTGCTTTCCTGTTAACTTTCTCTCTCAACACTGGACTAATCTGCTCCGGCGAGCCATTATTCAATTGAGTTTCTCAACCCAGAAGCAAAGTGTAAATTGGGTCTTTCAACTGACCTCAGCTCCTCCAATATTCAATTGGGTCTGGAGACCTCATGAACACAATTAAATCTCTATGAACTCTCTCTTTCTCTCTCTCTAACACCGAATTTCGTAGAGTAAAATTGCAAAAAAATAGTTAGTGAACCACAGATTCCCAAAGATTTACAAACACTTTCTTGAATTCAAAAAAGCCCTAAAAGATCTTGAACACTCTCAAGATTTTGCTGATAAAACCATGTAATGCAGATAAATTTCGAACCAAACAAGCAATTAATCATACAAACACAAAAATCGACCGAGCATTGCAACGATTCTCTATGCTCAAATGAACTCAGAACAGAGAATTTAGAGAGAGATTACTACTACAAAGAATCTTTGGTTTTCATACATTCAAAGAACCTTCAATTTCACAGAACACAAACTCAGAGAGAGAAACCTTCAGGGGGATTTAGAGAGAGAAAGTATGAGTGAGTTTAGAGAGAGAAACTTGTCTCAGAGATCTCATCCTTGTTCACTCTCGCCATGACACCAACGAACAGTAACATAAGCAGAAACGAACACAGAGAAATCCACTTCTTAGAACCACCATTGCCATTACACAGTCGCAGAGAGCCCCATCTCTCTCTCCCTAAACTATCCTCACTTTCTTTCTCTAAAATGGAACCAAATAACACATAGAGAGACAATTAATAATAAAAAAAGCAGTAGAGCAGAAATGGAGTCAAAGGAGTAAAATGAAATCTGTAGAGAGAGAGAGAGAGAGAGAGAAAATCTGAGAGCTACAGTAAAGAAGTAATTCCTTGTGACAGTACAGAAAACAGAGAAAGCAAAATTTTTCACTTTTTCTATTCTTTACAAAATTAGAAAGTAATTCTTTAAAGCAAAAAAGTAAAAATATTTGACTAAATATAATTTTTACTTTTGATTTCAATTTTTTCAAAAGTAAAAATTATACATACTATTTGTTGCCGCATTTGAGTGATCTTCCATTAAAAAAAGCATCAATGATATTCAGTTTACAAAATCCAGTTGAAGGAAGGGACCATTATACATACTATTTATTGTGGCATTGCCACGGTAAAAGTTACACAATTCAGAGTTGGTGTCATTTGTTTGCTTCGCAAATGGCAACCAAGAATGTTACCCGAAACTGAAAGCACGCCGTTAGAGCTACTTCTCCTTTGTCTGCACTTTGTACAAATAATTCAACAGTTTCTAACACCAATTCCAATCAATTAAGTAATGCAAATTTAAAATAAATAATAGAGATGTATAATATGAACTTCATTAAGGTAACTATTCATTAATTTTAATGCGCAAACTAAATTGGTCTTTATTGTTCTTTTGTAATACTATTATTAATTTTTTTCAAGGTAAAACCATTTCAATTAGTCCGTTAAATTTGCATTAGAATTGTAAAGTAGTGACAGTCAACACTTGATTAATCATTAAGCAAAGGTTAATTAAATAACAAATGCACCATTCAATTAATGTATTTCTTATGAGCCACCTTTATTACCCGGGTGATTATTGATTGACTATTCTACATTTAAATTTGAATAGAAAAGAAACATTTTGATTAATTATTGTCAGTTGTACTCCCTTTGCACCTTTCTTCTTTTTCGTGTAAGATTATAATAATTTCCCATCTACTCTGACAAAGGTTAAAAGGAAATTTGTGATTCAAATAAATTAGTTGCCCAAAATTGTGACCAAGTCAAAATGGAATTTCTTTAGCATTTTAATTAGCTTTTGGTGCGAGGGAAAAATTTGAAATTACAATTGAATTTGTATGTTGAAACTTGAAACATTTCAATTAAATTAGTAGAATTTTTCAGCGCAGGTTCAAAAACTTCTATCATACATTTATGATATGCATCACCAATTACGAAATTCACTTGTAGACAAACTCGGGACGACAGTTGTCCTTGGGAAGGCAGAATTACTCCAACTGATGGATGACACGTGTCCTGCATCTGTTCCCTTCCATCTAGTAATACTTCCCATCTCACTGTCACTTTTACAAACCCTCAGAGAGTTCACATCAATGGCCTCCAAATGCGTCACCGTTGCAAAGCTCCTCCTCCGATCAAACCGCTCATTGACGTCGGCCGCCGCCTCTCCGGTCACCGGCCGTTATAAGTCATTCAGCTCCCAGTTCTACCGAGGAAGAGGTAACGACTCCGTCGTACTCATCATATGTCTATAGATCTGTTACTAATTAGCCATTTTCTTGACTCCTTCGTTTACTGTGTGTTGTGTTTGATTCACATGTACATAGAGTTGTTCATAGCACTTTGATAGCAAGGATGAGACATCCGATTATGACTCAAGGTCGGGAAGCGATGTGCAATGCAGAGGAATACCAGTCAGAGGCAATAGTGAGGATTGACATGCCTGGAATCGGGAAAGACGGTCTGGACATTCAGATCAAAGGCGATTCAATCCACATCGTTGGGAAGGCAGAGAAAGAAGCAGAAGATGAAGAGGATATGGCAGTGAGGATATACAAAGGCGCGATTGATCTTCTTCCGAGTCTTTACGACACACACGAAATCAAGGCGTCCATTAAGTTGGGTGTTCTAAGAACGGTGATTCCGAAGATGAAAGGCTCAACTCCCAATAATGCCGCGACGATCAAGTTTCACGGCGCCCCCGACGTCGTGCTACCGTGGGAAAGAGACGTGTGAAGGATAGAATTACAATTGGCTGGATCTTAATTTACTCTCTAGTTAACTTACAACTGACTATTGTTATAAATTTAATGTCTGTTTGCTTTGCTGCTATGTATATATCCATGAACAATCAGTTTGGAATTTTTTTAATTGCAAAGGGATATATATATATATATGTAGGTGCAAAGATTGAGAAGAATAAAACAACTCAGTCAAAAACAATAAAAATAAATAAGAACAGTGTGTAGAGAAGCGTAGAATTTGCTTGATCCTTTATTGGAGGTCTTAGCCTCTATTTATATACAAAAGATTGCAAAATTATGGTAGGATTCGCGTTACTTGCCCTCCAATTCTTTCTATATAACCATTCTTTTCTAATAGAGTTCTTTCCATTGTCGAATCTTCCATATATAGAAATTGCCTTGTACAGAATTTCCTATCTGAATTTTCCTTCTACAATAAATCCTTCAAATGGTAGGATTTGTGCATTCTTGGGCTGAATATATTTTGATCCGGCTGGGCTTGGGTAACAGGCCGGATGTTAAATACTCATACGCTGGGCTGACGACAAGCTGGGCTGATGACTTCTTGATTCGGCCTTGATGGAAGTTGGAGGATAAATAACAATGGTCTTGGGCTGTAAATACCCTCAATTTGGGCTTGAGCATGATGGACCTTATATGTCCTTGGAATGTAGATATGGGTAGTGGTGACGTGTGCGCTTTTTATTGGAGGGAGTTTTTTTCCCTCCACACTTTACCCCAAATTCCATTTTTAATTGAGTGACGGCTCCTATTAAAGAGGGAATTGAAATCGGTTTTTACTTCGCTTCAGAAACGGTTCGTGGTTTTTCGTTATTACTCCGTCACACAAGATTTTGCAAGAGTTACATTTACCCTTGCTGCACTTCTGCGTCCTTCATTCCATCGCTTCCTTCGCTTTGTCAGGTTAGTCTCGCATCTTTCTCTTCAATCTTTCATTATGAGTACTTCATCTACTCCTGAACGTGCAAACCTTGGGGATTCTGAATCCACACCTTCATCTTCCCCCGTTCGCATTAGGGCTCCCCCTCCTAGGGTTTCTACAGATCGCCCTTCGTTGAATCCATTAGGTACTTCCCCTCTCCCAACCGAAACATCCACCTCAGGCTCTGATTATGTTCTTACCCATGAAGAGAAGAAAGCAATCATCTCTATTCGCCGCATCAAGTTCTCTATTGCTTCGGTAATGGAAGAATTTGATATTCCTGAGGGAGTAGAAATTGCAGAATATCCCGAGGGTGCCGATTTCACCTCCGCCGAAGGAATTGAGGAGGATGAGTTGCTTCTTTCGGTAGGGCACCTTAACGCCCTCCGATTCCTTCTTCATCCCTTCTATCATTTAGTTTTCAATAAGCTAGGTCTCGCCCCCCTTCAGGTAAATCATAATTTCTTTCGCATCCCTTCGGCACTGTTGGTGCGCCGGAAATTAGAGGCTCTAGATTTGACCCTTGCCGACCTTCTGCTTACTTACAATATATCTAAGCATGGGACCGAGCCTGGTCGCTTCTTTTTTACTTCTCCCCTTCATCAGAGGATATGCACGAACCTCCCTTCATCCGAAAAGAAATGGAAAGAAAGGATGGTTGTAGTTAAAGGAAAATGGTTCGTGTCCCAATCAATTGCGCTCCCTATCCCGCGCAAATTCGGGAAATTAGGTATAGAATATTTAACCTCCCTTCATACCAAGTGTTCTGGCTGTTTTCCTTGCCAAGTCTTAATATTTCGTCGTATTTATGAGTTTCTTAGTGTTTTTTCAGCTACATTCCCATCCTCCGCAGCAAGGAACAGACTTTCTTTTCTTGAGGAACGAGTCTGGAGTGACCCCTCGCCTATCGAGGACCTGCTAACTTCTTCAAACCTCAAGGACATTGCCTCCAATGCCGTTGCTGCAGACTTTATGGATCTGTCTCTACCATCCTTTGACAGTTTCCCCATGACTGAGGAGGAGATACAGAGGGCTGAGGCTTTAAAAAAGAAAGCAGAAGATGCCCAACCCTTGGTCGTCATTGGATCAACTGAGGATGAGGTGGAGATTGAGGAACCACCATTGAAGAAATCTAGCCTCAACCCCTCATCCTCTGGCAAGGGTAAGGTCCCTTCTAAAAGCAGAGGGAAAAAGGCTGGAGAGGCCGAACCTGAAGATGAAGTCAGGGCCTTTGTCTTGGCTGAGACTGGGGCTCCTTGGACTCCTTCCTTCACCAGGGCTGATAGGTCAGTCCTGCACTCAGGGGATTCTGTGATTACAGACCCTTCAGTTGCACTGGCGGTGGCTCGAGGAATGTGGCTCCCAAAGGACGAGGAAGCCATCAGCCAAATGGGGTTGGAGCAACTACTCCCCTCTGCCCCAGTCCGGGCCATAGAGGTTCACATTGCTCCTTCAGCATTAAGTTACTCTTACTTGCTTATGTTTCTCTTTATGCTTATATTTGCTTCCCTGTTAAACAGAGTCTATACCACACCATGGCCTTCTGCGCCACTGCTGAAGCTCAATCCCTCTCCATCAAGAAGTTGGAAAAGGATCTTGACAATGCAGAGAAGAGAGCCACTACTGCCTCTACCAATCTGAATATAGCTTCTGAAGCCAAGGATGCGTACAAGAGGCAGTTGTCGGCCTCTAAGGCTAAGGTGGATTCTCTTCAGGCCGAGGTTCAACGCCTGACCGAGGCTCTTACTACTTGCTTCAAGGCGGGGAAGCAAATGCAGGGGCGCTACTCTTGTCTGGCGCACCTGGCTAGTGCTAAAGCGTTCCGGTCTGGCTACAATCAGGGCTCAGGCCCTAAGACGATGGATTCGGACGCTTTTGACAAGAAAGTGGGGGTGCACTTCCCATACGATGAAGGGCCAGAGGCTTTGGAAGCTGAAATCCGCTTTGCCGAGATGGTGAAGGCGCACTTGAAGGGTACTCCTAGCTCCCCTGCTCCTGCGACTTCAACTCCTCCTACCTCAAGTCCTAATGTAGTGGATGCTTTTGAATCTACTCCCTTCGATCCGAAGAGGAAGTAGAGCCATGTATTTTGTTTTTATGAACAGCCTGTTTTGGGATAATGAATATAATTTTTCGTTTTAGGCTTTGCCTGACTTGTTTTTGCTGTATGCTCTTAATACTGTTCATATTTCTCTGTCTGGTAATGTGTTTAAACACTAAACATTGTCTTTATGCTTCGGATTTATGCTATCCGTGAAAACGCAAGGATTGTGGGAAGAAGGAGATCCTTTTAATAGTTTAGTTGATATCGCAGGATGATTCATATGGACAATGATTTAACTGTTAAATGAACCCTCCTTGCCTTTTACTTGCCTGTGGTAGATGTATACATACTCTTTCCTTCTCATGTGTTCCTGATGTGAGGTGGAGTATGATGAACTTATGATATATCCGCATCCACAGGGTTTTAAACACTTGGAGTCTGGTGGAAAGAGTTCTGATCCGGGTACCAGAGGTCTAAAGCGAATTACTCCTCGGCACTGAGTGCGGAGGACTAGTACTGAATAGGACACTTAGGGTCCGAAGCTGTCTCGGATACTTAGGATCCGAGGCGAATTATCCATTCCCTGGCGTGGAGCCGGAGGGGGGCTTTCGCCGAGTCGAACACTTAGGGTCCGAGGTGAAATTTCGCCGAGCCGTACACTTAGGGTCTGATGTGAAATTTTCGCCGAGTCGAACACTTCGGGTCCGAGGCGAGATTTTTGCTGAGCCAAATACACAGGGTCTGAAGCGAATGACCTACTCTCCGGCGCTGAGCCTGAGGGGAGGTTTAAATGAATCACTCCCCGGCTCTGAGCCAGAAGGGAGGTTTTGCTGAGCCGGACACTTAGGGTCCGAGGCGAGAGAACTACTCCCCGGCGCTGAGCCTGAGGGGAGGTTTTGCCAAGCCGGACACTTAAGGTCCGAGGCGAATGAATTACTCCCAGGCACTGAGCCTGAGGGGAGGTCGTGCCGAACCGGACACTTAAGGTCCGAGGCGAATGAATTACTCCCCGGCGCTGAGCCTGAGGGGAGGTTGTGCCGAACCGGACACTTAAGGTCCGAGGCGAATGAATTACTCCCCGGCGCTGAGCCTGAGGGGAGGTTTGTTTTATATTTTTCCTCAAACCACTTATCATGAGGCCGAGGACTCAAAAATGATAGGAGGCCAAGAAAGTGAGTAACAGTGGCTGTGAAGTTTTCCAAGTGTTGACTTTAGAGACCTGCCTCCACTGATACTCCCTTCTTGACAACCAAATGTTGTGGACCACGCATATATGAACCGCATTTCTTTTCTATTTCTATTCGATGTGGGACATAGACTAAATTTTGTCAAAAAGGTCGGTGTAAGGAATGCCTCTGGTATTGAGCTTGACAGCCTTAAATACCAGTGGGCCCTCCTTACACCGTGATTAACTATTTGAATATTTTCATATATAACAGAACGTGGCACATACTTTTTTGTCGATGTGGGATAGAAAGGTTTAAGCACAGGCCATAACTCATGTTTTGTTGCTTTGTGCTTTTTTGTTTTTGGTCAAAAAATCAGACGAATTTTTGTTTTGTGTCAAAAAATCAAACGAATGCCATGCATAGTATGGCCCCCCATTTTTATAAAAAGAAACAAAAATAGAGGAAAGTGATACTGAATATAGAAGCAAAATAAAGAAAAGCTTGGCTGACTGTGGATATACACAGCTTTATTTGTGAAGAAGTTGTAGCAAAATGGACAAACTTAACTAATGGAAATACCTTTTTAGGTGTATTGCGTTCCAAGGACGCGCAATGGGACGTCCGCCAGCTTCGGCCAAACGATATGCTCCTTTCCCTACTACTTCGGTAACCCTGTAGGGGCCGGTCCAATTAGGTTCCAGTTTCTTTACATGAGCTGTCTCCTGCTTCAAAACCCAATCGCCTACCACAAAGCTCCTGAATCTGACGCGTTTGTTGTAACTGTTACACACCTGCTGTTGGTATGCCGCGAGACGAATTGCTGCTGCATCTCTCCTTTCGTCCACCAAATCAAGGCTATGTTCAAGTTGTTGCTCATTGTTCCCCTCCAGTACCAAGGATGTCCGAAGGGTTGGGATTATGGACTCGGTAGGAATGACAGCTTCGGATCCATATGCCATAGCAAATGGGCTTTTTCCCGTGGGTCACCTTGGAGTGGTTCGATAGGCCCAAAACACTTGAGGGAGATTCTCGTACCACTTTGTCTTCAACTTCTCTAACTTTTTCTTTAAGCACCCGAATATCGTGCGATTAGTTATTTCAGCTTGCCCATTGCCTTGTGGATGACTAACTGCAGCCAATTTTTGCAGGATTCCATGTTCGCCAAAGAATTTCCTTGTACTTCTGTTATCGAGGTTCTTACCATTGTCCATTACAATGACTTTTGGTACCCCAAACCGGCAAATAATGTTGCTCCAAATGAAATGTTTTACTTCTTCGTGGGTGACGCTAGAGAAGGCTTCAGTTTCCACCCACTTGGTGAAGTAATCCGTAGCCAGAAGCACATGTTCCTTTTTTTCCATGGTTTTGGGTAATGGTCCTACTATATCAATTCCCCATTGGGCGAACGACCATGGATTAGCCATGGCGTGCAAACCTTCAGCAGGTTGGTGCTTTATTGGACCATGGCGCTGACACTTATCACATCGTCTTGTGTATTCCTCGGCATTCCGAGCCAAGTATGGCCAGAAATAACCTTGGGTTAGAATTTTGTGTGCAAGGGATCTTCCTCTGGAGTGGTTTCCACAATCTCCTTCATGAACTTGTTTTAGAATTGTGAGAGCCTCAGTAGGAGTTAAACACTTGAGATAGGGACAGGAGAATGACCTTCGGCACAACTGGTTATTAATGATTGCGTACTTAGCTGCAGTAAGCCTAAGCTTCCTTGCCTCAGCTTTCTGATTCGGGAGAACCCCTTCCTTAAGGTAGGCCTCGATTAGATCAATCCAGCAGGGCTCGCGTGGTACTTCCGGGATCACCATCACCTCTTGCCGGGGATTAATGCTGGGTTCTTCGAGAACATCGATTGGAACAAGCCGAATCAACTCTTCATTTGAAGATGATGCGGCTGCGGCCAATCGATCCGCTTCGGCATTTTCATCTCGTGGTACCTGATGGAACTCGATTTGATCGAACTCCTGGATATCACTCTCTACAGCATTTTTGTACGACTTCATACGTTCCTCCTTGGGAGAATATTGCCCTGTCACTTGATTGATCACAAGCTGTGAGTCACTAAAAACTTTTAAACATCGTACCTGCAGCTGTTTAGCTAGCCGAAGTCCGGCAAGCATCGCCTCGTACTCGGCCTCGTTATTGGTAGATGGGAAATCTAGCAAAATTGACTGCTGCAGCTTGGTACCCTCGGGTGTTGTGATTTCAATACCGGCCCCTGCTCGTTTCCGGTTGGAAGAGCCATCAACCCGTAACTCCCAGTATGGCTCTTGAAGTGTCGGTTCCTCAAGTTGATCTTCGTACTCTAGTAGGAAATCCGCTACTGACTGCCCCTTGTGAGATACCTTCGGTGCATAGGTGATGTCAAAAGAGCTAAGTTCAATAGCCCATTTTGTAATTCAACCAGACAGGTCTGGTTTAGCTAGGATAGCCCATATAGGGTGATTTGTAAGTACCACTATGCTGTGAGACTCGAAGTAATGTCGAAGTTTCCTCTTGGCATAAATTAACGCCAGGATTACCTTTTCTGTCTTGTTGTACCGTGTCTCGGCATCCGTCATCGTTTTGCTTGTGTAAAAGATTGGGTGTTGAACCTTGCCTCCTTCTTTGATCAACACTGCGCTTGTTGCTACAGCTGATACTGCCAGGTACAGGATGAGAGTGTCCCCGGGCATTGGAGCAAAAAGGATTGGGGGTTTTGTCATGTAGCTTTTCAATTGATTGAGAGCTTCCTGCTGCTGGGGTCCCCACATATCTTTGTTTTTGGATCGAATAGCATCGAAGAAAGGTTTATACTTATCAGATAATCGGGATATGAACCGGCTGAGAGCCGCAATTCGGCCGATTAGAACTTGCACTTCCCTGCGGGTTTTCGGCTCCTGGTTCTGTATTAATGCCTTTGCCTGAGCTGGGCTTACTTCTATTCCTCTTTTATTCACGACGTGCCCAAGGAACTGTCCTGACGAGACGGCGAAGGAGCACTTGGTGGGGTTCAGCTTCATATTGTATCTCTTGAGAGTATCAAAGACCTCCTGGAGGTGCTTTGGGTGGTCCTCTTTCCGTATACTTTTGACCACCATATCATCGATATAGGCTTCGACCGTATTTCCCAGCAGATTATTGAAAATTTTATTGACAAGTCGTTGGTAGGTGGCTCCGGCATTCTTTAGACCAAAGGGTATCACTCTGTAGCAGTAAGTGCCTGTTTCTGTAATGAAAGCGGTTTTCTCCTCATCTTCAGGATTCATGGGAATCTGATTATAGCCGGAGTATGCATCGAGGAATGTGAGCCTTTCATAACCCGTCGTAGCATCCACCATTTGATCAATCTTGGACAGAGGAAAGCTATCTTTTGGGCAAGCTTTGTTAAGGTTGGTATAATCTACGCATACCCTCCATTTCCCATTCTTCTTTTGAACGACTACTACATTTGAGAGCCATTGCGGGTATTGCACTTCTCGAATGAATCCTGCTTGTAATAGTTTATTTACTTCCTCGGCTATTATGCGATTCCGTTCAGGTGCGAACCGTCGGTGCCTCTGCTTGACTGGTTTGAACTCTGGGTTAACCCTCAGACTATGGCATGAGACTGCAGGATCGATCCCCACCATGTCCGAGTGATCCCAGGCAAAGACATCCGAATTGCACCGAATGACCCTGATCAATGCTTCTTTCTCTTCGGCTGTGCAAGATGAGCCAATGTAGGTGATCTTCTGGGGGTCTCCGAGGACTACCTCTACAGCTTCGAGGGACTCCTCGGTAGGTGCTTCAACTTCGGCTTCCTCCTCTGCCTTGAGATACTTGGGCAGAGGATACTGTAACTGCTATTTGATCGTGTCTTTGGGATTCGCCTCTGACTGAGGTGACTTTGACGCTTTCTTTGCTTCATGTAGCGTTAGCATGTAACATTCTTTTGCAGCAACCTGGTCTCCCAAGAGGTCGATGACCTCTCTGCCATCCGGGGATAAACACCTCATTACTTGGTGAAGTGTAGAGGGGACTCCGTTCATACGATGGATCCAACCTCTCCCCATAATGAGGTTATAAGATGGATGAATTTCTGTTACGACGAAGTTTTCCTTCAGAGTCCTCTTTGCTGCAGTAACGGATAGATCAATCACCCCGAGCGGATTCACCTTAGTACCATCAAATCCCATTAGGGGGCTGGAAGTTGGCCTGATGGACGATGGTGAAACCCCCAACTGATCAAAAGCTATTTTTGTAATGATGTTGGCGCTACTTCCCGGATCTATCAGCACTCTCCTGATCATGTAATTCGCTACCAGGAGGCTGATGACCAAGGGGTCCTCATGCGGGCGCTGGACTCTAGAAAGATCATTGTTACCGAATCCAATGTTGATGCTACCTGGCGCAACCGTGTTGACCGAAGACACTCTTCGTAACTTATGAGCCTCTCTCAGCCTGGATCTGTACAACTCTTCAGACTCTTCATCATCCTCTGACCTTCCGTGTATAGCATGGATAACCTTTACCTGACCGCCCTCTACCCGTCGAGGGTTAACCTCCCGAGGTTTTACGTACTCCTTCGTGGCGAGATACTCCACCAATTCTCCTCTCGCTATCATGCTTTCTACTTGTCGCTGTAGGGACCTGCAGTCATTGGTGGTATGCCCATAATCTCTATGGTAGGCACAATGTTTGCTTTTGTCCCTCTGCTCCAAGGGTTGCTTCATGGGCTGAGGAGTCGCGAACCTCGTCTTATTCTCTTGGAATAGGCGCGCCAAGGTAGTACGGAGAGGGGTAAGCCTGTCCTCTGTCCTTCGCCTTTTCTCAGACGCTTGGGTGACTTGTGTGGCGGTATGAGGAACCTTCTGCATCCTTGTACTCGCAGCTTTCTCTCGAGACTTGTTTTCCACCGTGACGAGGGTAGCGTGCTGTGCACGGTGGGCTACGTTTTCCTCCAACCGGATGTAGATTTGTGCCCTAGCGTTCAAAGTCTGCATATCCGGGGGGGAATATTTAACCAAGGATGTGTGAAACTTGGTTCCCTGGATCATTGCCAACTTAAACGTTTCGATTGCCGTGGCAGGATGGCAATCTGCTATCTCCGAGGCCTCCATGTTAAACCTGGATAAAAAATCTTGCAAAGTTTCTCCCTTCCTTTGCCTTATGGTGAAAAGGCTGGCGATACTTTTCTTCTGCTTCTTATTTCCGCAATACTGGGCTAAAAACATAGTGCACAAGGTCTCATAGTCAAGGATAGACTTGTGTGGCCTATTCCTGAACCATTCTAACGCTGCTCCGGTTAAACTGGTAGGAAAAACCTTACACATTCACGGATCGTTATGATCGTCCAGTGCCATCTTTTGCGCATAATGATCGAGATGCCGAGAGGGGTCTCCTGCCCCATCGAACTGGGTGAAGGATGGCATAGTGAACTTCTTCGGCCTCTCCACAAGGTACACCTCGTCAGTAAAGGGGGTCTTGACCAAGGAGTTCTTGTGCTCTCTAGCCATCTCGGCTGGTGTCTGGACTCTCAAGAGCTTCTTTTCGTCGAAGGCATCTTGTACACGTGCGCCATCTGGAACGCCATTGGACCATACCGTAAGCCTATGGCTGGACTCGGCCTGTTCGTCCTGTATGCGATGCGGGAGATTATTCGAAGCAACCGCTTCGGACCTCGTCCCTTGCTTTTGCTGAACCTCACTAGGTCGAGCCCCGTTGGGTGGTGTCTCGTTGGCTAGAGGCTCGTGAACTGGAGGTAAATTCCGGGTGGGGGGTGGTGCCGTAGCATCGCCTGGTGGTGGTTGTGGCGTTAGCCTGGCCATGGCCGTGTGCAGCGTATGAGTCTGCTGCTGAAGCGCAGCTATCTGGGCGACACTCGTATCGTTTACTTGCCGGAGTGTCTCAAATTGGTGCAAGAACTCTTCTCGCATCTTTTGCATCAATTCTATCTGTTGATTCATTGCTGACTCTCCGTTTGACATTCCAGACATGATTAAAGGATTTAATTTGAAGAACAAGTGGGAGTATATTTCTATATGATTCCCACAGACGGCG
Organism: Cornus florida; assembly: GCF_030987335.1. NCBI lineage: Eukaryota > Viridiplantae > Streptophyta > Magnoliopsida > Cornales > Cornaceae > Cornus > Cornus florida. The sequence continues at coordinate 90,174,531 of NW_026775581.1, forward strand.
CCAAAGTGTAGGTGCAAAATTTCGCCCAACCAATAATGATTGAGAAAAATAAAACAACTCACTCAAAAACAATAAAAATAAATAAGAACAGTGTGTAGAGAAGCGTAGAATTGCTTGATCCTTTATTGGAGGTCTTAGCCTCTATTTATATACAAAAGATTGCAAAATTATGGTAGGACTCGCGTTGCTTGCCCTCCAATTCTTTCTATATAACCATTCTTTTCTAATAGAGTTCTTTCCATTGTCGAATCTTCCATACATAGAAATTGCCTTGTACAGAACTTCCTATCCGAATTTTCCTTCTACCGTAAATCCTTCAAATGGTACGATTTGTGCATTCTTGGGCTGAATATATTTTGATCCGGCTGGGCTTGGGTAACAGGCCGGATGTTAAATACTCATACGCTGGGCTGACGACAAGCTGGGCTGATGACTTCTTGATTCGGCCTTGATGGAAGTTGGAGGATAAATAACAATGGTCTTGGGCTGTAAATACCCTCAATTTGGGCTTGAGCATGATGGGCCTTATATGTCCTTGGAATGTAGATATGGGTAGTGGTGACGTGTGCGCTTTTTATTGGAGGGAGTTTTTTTCCCTCCACAATATATATTCGCAGTGACCTAGAAAATCAAACCCCCAAATTAAACAACTCCTCTGAGTTCATCCCATCCAAATGCATAACCACGGGCTCAGGCTATATATGTTGGAGGTTGGGTTGGGTCGAGCCTGTCCGAATTGTTTCCCAAAGTAAGAAATCTTAAAAAATAGAAAAGAAAAAAGAACTACTCAATTTCACACTGCAAGATTGAAGTAAATCAAACTCAAGATTATTTTAAATCTGCTTGGGATAATTAATTATAAGAAAACTAATATTGAGCCTTTTTTTTTTTTTTTTGGGAATTTTAAGCAAATTTGTTAAATAAAAGGAAATAATTACACGAGTGGGCCTATTGGGCAAAAACCAAATGAAGGAAAACAAAAGCCCAAAAATTAGCCCAACAAGGAAAAGGCCCAGGACCAGTTTCAACCTAATAACTGCAATTAACGGCTTGTTTGGCCGTTAATTGAGGGTATTAGTGAGCAATCCGGTAAGAAGCCCTAGGGAAGATGATGATCGGTGAAAATTGAGCTTGCTGGACTATGATTGCGAGTAACTAATGAAATAGAATGAGTCTAGTCTACCCTCACTCAAACTGATTAGGTCATTTAATAACATGGAGGGCAACAGCACCGGAAAGAGTGGCCTTTTAGAAGGTTATGGTGTTGAACAGTATTAGGTGGATTAGGGTTTGAATTTGAAGGGAACTTTGTCGGCTCTACTCCCTTCACACCCTCCTTCTATTCCTTATAAGTTTATAATAATATTCTAATTACTTTGACAAGTTATTAGAACATCGTGATCTAATTAAATTGGTTTGTCCAAAATTGTGACCTAGTCAAAGTGAATTAAGCATTTTAATTAACCTACTTTTGACATTAAGGAAAAATTCTGAATTTACATTTGAATTTTTAGTTGAATTGTACTTACCAATGCAATAAAGTTCAAAAACTTGTTCAATGCTTGGATAAATAGATAGCATTAAGCATGCTGTCCAAAATAAGTGGACATATCAATTTGTCGAACATGAATTTTGAAGTGATCCTCTTAAGAATATCAAATCATATTTAAAAATGTTGTATTGATTTTAATATTTATTAAATATTTTATTTCTCCAAAAAATTGCATTCGCTGTATTTGCTCTGCAGGAAAGGTGGTGGTGTTGTTACTTGCAGTAAGAAAGGGTGGTGAGGATTGGAAGGACATATATCAGATTTGTCTGGTGTAATATATATATATATATATTTAGGGTCATATCAATTTTAAAATAAAAAATAATATTTTTTATATTTAATAGTTGTAGTAAATTATTAGACTTAATTTTTAAAAAAAAAATTATTAAATCAAGTAATTTATTACAACAATTCGAGGTAAATATTACTACTTTAAAATAAATAATAGAGATCTATTAATCTTTTAACTTGAGTTTTCTATGGCACTGTTCTTTTAATTTTGATGCAGAGGAGTTTAGATGACTAGATATGCTTTATCTAATTAAATTATTTTATTTTATTTTATTTTTTTGATAATTAGGAGGACCCGAATACAGATGAATCATGTACCATACAATATGATATGCTTCACGAATCCCAAAATTAATCATCGTAGGGGTGTAATTTGTAAACAAACTCGTGTGGACTTACTCCTGCAAAGTACCTTAGCCTACCCTTTGTACAGTTGTGGAGACAGAATTATACCAACGGTTGGCTGACACGTGTCCCGACTCTGCGCCTTTTTCATACCCACAGAAAAACCCTAGAGTATCTAGAATTTACCCTTGAATCAGTGATTGATTCCAATAGAGGTGGTAGGTGCAGCTTTCATTGCTATTCCTTTGTTTTGATCGATATTTACCTTCACCCATCACACATCGTATCAATGGCCTCCAAAATCCTCACCGTTGCACAGATCCTCCTCCGATCAAGCCGTTCATGGACGGCGTCCGCCTCTCCTGTCGCCGGCCGTTATAACTCATTCTGTTCATCCGCCGCTCCCAGCGACCACACTCAGTCCCAGTGCTCCAGAGGAAGAGGTAATGAGTCGTACTCATCAGCTCCATCTCTCAGAAACTCTTTCTATTTAGTGATTTTATTGACTCCTTTCTTCACTGTGTTGTGATTCATTTCCATTCATGTGTGTGTGTATATATATATATAGCTCTTCAGTCCTCTTTGATGGGGCGCATGACACACCCGTTCCTGATTCAAGGTCTGAGAGCAATGGGTAATGTGGAGGAATATGAAGCAGAGGCTATTGTGAAAGTTGACATGCCTGGGATTGGGAAAGACGGTCTGGATGTAAAGGTCAAAAACAACGAAATCCATATCAAAGGAAAATCAGAGATTGATCCTGAAGAGGACGAGCGTATCGCAGAGAGGATTTACACCGGCGTAGTTGATCTTCCTCCGGGCTTTTACAACACGGACGACATCAAGGCCACCTTGAAGCTCGGTATTCTGAAGATGGTGATTCCTAAACTCCGACCTGAGGAGATGGAGGACCCAACTCTCATTCCGCCGCCGATCGGATTTCGTGCCCGGTCACCACAGAAATGAAACGTGTAAAGGATTGAATTAGGTAGTTCTTAATTATATGAACAAAGAATTTGGTTTATTTTTTTTGTATTTGCTGCTATATATATATGTTAATTTTGTGTTGATGCTGTTTTTGGCTTCTTTAATTTAAAATCTCTTAAATCATTTTACTTCTCTATATTTTATTTTTATTACTCGTGTGTGTGTATGTATAGTATAATTGCATTTTTAATGAAGGTCTGCTGTGTTTTGATGCATTTTATGTGGTTCCAATTAGTGTTACTTTTCTTGGGTGCAGAATGGATGAAATGAAGAGGTTGGAGGGAGCTACTAGCTGTTTTGGGAGATAAGATACCCAAGTTTACTGGTTTTGGTATGATAGAGGGTGGTTCAAAAACTGAGAAAGGTGAGCATTTTGTGTTGTTTCTGTTTAGTCTTCACATTAAAAATAAGTATGTACACAGCTTTTTGTTTGTAGTTTTCTGTTTTAATCAACACTTTTGTTATATGGCTGGGTGTGCCATTCACCATTGTAAATCGAATCTCTTTGGTGTCTGATCAGTTACCTTTATTAATTTAGTATCTCTAATCTGATTCTAAGCAATATGGCCATAGTATAGTCTATAGAGGAGAGGGCACTCCTGAGCTTTACTGGTCATGTTTAGTGTCCTAACACTGATTATCTATGGTATGATCAACTATTCCAATACTGGGACTTGTTAACAAATAGCTCAAAAGCCTTGATCCAATATGCAGGAAATACGAAAATCGGAGGAGTGAAAGGAATGAGTAGAGTTAATTGCACCTTTAGATCTTTCCATGGAGAAAGAAGCTTTGGATTATGAATATAGCAATAATGAACAGGGGTGGCATGTCTCTTGTCATATTCTACCTACCTATTTTCAGTCTTAATAAGTGACTTAGATTCAACTAATTTATTAATTTCTTTCTACCCTCTTTATTGGATTGAGATGGAAGGGTTAATTGTTTGAAGCTCCTGAAATATAAAATATTTACACAACACCTCTTACACTCAAATTTTTTAGTTGTAGCCATCCTGAATTATATTTATTTTGTATGTGACATCCCTTCTGCCAATCTACTATTAAGAAATACATGTTGAAGTATAGATTTTTATTTTTATTTTTTAATTTCCAATTTAGCTTTTTTGACTAATTGGATAAATCATTTAGAACTATAATTTTTTTTGCACATTAATCTCATACAAACATTGTTATAATTCAATCTTTTTTTAGAGTATAGTGTTTGATAATCCATGGAGGGGCTTCAAGGACCCATTAATCCCGGTGTATATTAGCTCACTATGGTAGACATATGACATTAAATGGAATAGGAATATTATTAATTTTCCTGGATAATACTACTGTAACATCTGCTGTGCTCTGCTGCTTTTTTTTTTTTTTTTTTTTTTTGTTTACATCCATTCTTATAACACTTTCCTTTTCTTTCTCTGTTTGCATTGTCTCAACTCACCAATCATATACATATTTTTCAATAATGTATAAAATGACTATACAAAGTTTAATTTTAATGTGTCAGTAGGATTCTTGTTTTATGGATTCGGTGGTGGGTTAATTAATTGATACGTGCCTCTGTGTGTTTCTTCTCTGTGTGTTTGTTGGGGTGCAGCGTTGTAGACTGAGATTTTTTATTAAACAATTTTTTTTTTTTTTCAATTTAGTTTATCTTTGACTGAGATTTTTTATTTATTAAAGATTGATGATTTGCTTAAACTAATGTGAATGGGAAGTTTGAATAAGATTAATTTGTATATAAATTGGGACGTATAAATTTTAAAAATTGTGTAGTGTTCTCTCCTAAATTATATAGGTAGCAGCAGCAAGAATCATTTTATTAGGCAATCAAATAAAACCCACACAATTTGTATATAAACACAGTAGTTTTTGAGTTCTTTTGTGCTGCTTTGAGAATTAGTAGTATTTAAGTTCGAAACTACAAATTTATTTTTCCTTTTTAAGTGTGCTGTGCTCTCTTCGCGTATTAAAATTTGAAATAACAAAATTTTCCTTTTTGGTCAAATTTTTTTTCCCAAGTAACTTGCTCTGTGCAAGTGTGTCACTGTGTTGTGCTCTCTGCAAGTATTTATGTGCACTCTGCAAGTGCTGAATGACTAATAGAAGTGGTTCATCTCATTTCTTTTGCTGCTATATATACATATGTTAATTTTGTGTTTATGTTGTTTTTGGGTTCTTTAATTCAAAAGCTCTTAAGTCAGTTTACTTCTCTATATTTTATTTTAGGTACTCATATATGATATATATTGAATAAAACACTTAGCAGCTTCTCTATATTTTATTTTAGGTACTCATATATGATATATATTGAATAAAACACTTAGCAGCTGAGGAAGAAGTGATGCCAACAAGTAAAAACAATATTAGTTACAGGGAGAAAAAGGGCGAAATTAAGAGTTCGAATGCCTTTAATTAAGCAACATTGAGTATTTCTGTGTTTGAAATACCCTATATTTAAAGGGCAATTATATAGTAATAATGCAACCAAACAGATGTCCTTATTTGCATGATCATGTTAGTTTTTAAGATTAATTTTTCTTTTTAAGCATTGGGAGGGGATGGATATTGGGAGAGATTCAGAGAAAGAAGTTGAGAGGATTTGTGTGAGTATATAATATAATGTATACAAGATAGCATTAGACATTGACATTGCGTCAAAACAAATCAGGTTCACTCAGGAGTTTTAATTTATTTGTGCTGGAGGTTGGGTCGGGTTAAGCCTGTCCTATTATTATTATTATTATTATTATTTTATTTATTTATTTGTGAATTTATAAAAAATAAAAATAAAAATTTATACGGTATAAATTTTACCCTTATCACATATAGTTGACATTAATGAATATGACTTCTTGTGGGTATCTAATTGTATTGAAAGCATATATTATTTGCTTCATGATTGATACTATATATATCCTAGAAAATAACTCAATTTGTCATGATTCCTAGTATAGCCTGGTCACTCGCGTTGAGGTTTATATTGACTGGGTCAAGTTTTTCTCAAATTTATTACAATATTTTCATGAAGGCATAATTTATATGATGAAGGTATGTATAATACTCCGCTTTGTACAATATTACAATTTTAAAGACAAAATATGTCGTCATGGAAATATTTTCACCTCTCTAATTGTCGTATTAATATTAATACTACTATTAGTTAGTACACAGGTTTTCAAAAAGGAAAATGATAAGCATCAAAAATTGGGTTTTATGATTTTTATCAACATGGTAGTTGATTTGCTAGCCACATCCAATCCAGTGAAACGATGATGATATCTATTTTTCAAAATTTTCTCCATGAAATAGCTATTCTCCACTCTCTACTAAAATTCAATTATTTGAAGATGATTAACACTTTTTAATTAAAACAATCAAAATAAATATGTTCTATGTTTACATAGGAAAAAAAAAAAAAAAAAAAAAAAAAAAAAAAAAAAAAAAACCCTAAATTAAACAGTATTAGAGTTTTATTTTAGTACAATTCTTTACTAACAACGTATGAAGAACTGACACGTTAGTAACAATCAAAATAGATATGTTCTATGTTTACGTAGAAAGGAAAGGAAAAAACAAAAAAAAAAAAAAAAAATCCTAAATTAAACAGTATTAGAGTTTTATTTTAGGGAAAATTACATATAAATGGAGTCAAAGTTCCATATTTACTTAGAGGCTGAGTCAAAGTTCCATATTTCTCTAAAATGGATTGCTGAGGTGGCACATGGTTTTTTACTGTTTAAAAATTGTGGTGCCTAAAATACCCTTCCGCTAAGGTACTACTTTTTCTTCGAAGGTACTACTTTTTTGAACTGAAGGTACTACTTTTTGGTGTCCAGGTACCATGTTTTTTAAACACCCGCGAAGGTACTACTTTTTCTTCGAAGGTACTACTTTTTTGTTAGGGAAGGGCATTTTAGGCACCACAATTTTCTAAACAGTAAAAAACCATGTGTCACCTCAGCAATCCATTTTAGAGAAATATGGAACTTTGACTCCGTCTCTAAGTAAATATGAAACTTTAACTCCATTTATATGTAATTTTCCCTTTATTTTAGTACAATTCTTTACTAACAACCTATGAAGAATTTAGTAACAATCGAAATAGATATGTAAAAAAAACTCTTATAATATACAGTTCCCTCTGTGTATTTTAATTGAAAAAGACAAATCCTCATGGTTGTTCATCAAATTATTTCATTCCCATTCTCTCATGGAGGAATGAAATGAATCAGAAAATAGAATGGAAATAGAATGAGAATGGAATGACCATTCCTACTATCTCATTTGGTTATGCATGGCTTAAAATGAAAAACTAATCTATACTATTATTAAATGTGCAAAGTGTTTCAGTATTTCAGTATTTATTTATTTATATAAAAAAATATTTATTAATTGATATAAAAATAATTTTTTTAAAAATACTTTCTATAAAACTTTAAAAATTATCTAATAAAATCAATCACATTCTATATAAAATTCTTATTTTTAGTTATTTTTTATGGATAATTATAGTTACTATAAAACTCTAAAAATTACCTAATAAAATCAATCACATTCTATATAAAACTCTTATTTTTAGTTATTTTTTATAGATAATTATCACAATATAATAGGCCCGACCCAATTATGATTATGTCTTTCTCAAAAAAGAACACATGTCATCGAGGAAGGAGGAAGGGGTATAGAAATTGAGAATTCTAGAAATCCAGAATTCTAGAGTAAAATACAGAAGCTCTGCTAAAGAGTTTCAGTATTTCAATATTTATTTATTTATATAAAAAATATTTATTAATTGAATTAAATTTCAGACTAAAATACAAAAGCTCTATCAAGAGTTTTCAGTTAGACAAGTATATATTTAAAGAAAATAAAATAATTTCAATAAAACTCTATTACAAATTACATATTTTATTATCAATAAAACTCTATTAAAAAAGATATATTTAAAGAGTTTGTATAAAACTCTAACACAAATTATCAATTTATCATGAGTTTTTTAATAAAAGGAAACCTAATTAGACAAGTATTATTAATATAAAAAATTATTTATTAACTGATACAAAAGGAGGTTTTTAAAGAATTTTAAAAACACAAATTACCTATTTATCTATACTATTATTCGATGTGTAAAGAGTTTCAGTATTTATTTATTTATGTAAAAAAATATTTATTAAATAATATGATAAAACACTAAAATCTATATAATAAAATTTAAATTAAACTATTTATCTATTTATTATTATCAATTTTTTAATAAAATATATCTAATTAAACAAGAATTATAAATATAAAAAATATTTATTAATTGATATATAAAAGAAAATAATTTTTATATAACTCTACTATGAGTTTCTTAATAAAATTAAATCTAATTAGACAAGTATATATTTAAAGAAAATAAAATAATTTTTATAAAACTCTATTACAAATTACTTATTTTATTTTTCATAAAACTCTATCAACAGAGTTTCTATAAAACTATAACACAAATTACCTGTTTATCTATTTATTATGAGTTTTTTAATAAAAAGAAACCAAATTAAACAAGTATTATGAATATAAAAAATTATTTATTAATTGATACAAAAAGAAGTTTTAAAAGAGTTTTTAAAAAACTCTAACACAAATTACCTATTTATCTATTTATTAATAGTTTTTTAATGAAACTAAATGTAATTAGACAATAATTATTAAAATAAAAAATATTTATTAATTGATATAAAAAGAGTTTTTAAAAGAGTTTATATTAAATTCTAGCACAAATTACTTATTTATTTCTTATAAATTTTTTAATAAAAGAAAATCTAAGTAGACAAGAATTATTAATATAAAAAATATTTTAAATTGACATAAGAAATAAAATAATTTTTTCTAAAATTCTACTACAAATTACCTTTTATTATGAGTTTTTTTTTAAAATAAAAGTTAATCTAATTAGATAGGAATTATTAAAATATAAAAATATTTATTAATTCTTGTAAAAAGAGTTTAAAAATATTTTCTATAATACTCTAACACGTATTACAAATTACAATTTTTTAATAAAAGAAAATCTAAGTTTTAGAGTAAAATACAGAAGTTTTACCAAAGTATTTCAGTATTTATTTAATTATATAAAAAAATATTTATTAATTAATAAAATTCAAATCAACCAATTTATCTTTTTTTTTTCTTTTTTTTCTTTTGTTTTTTTTTTTTAACCAACAGGCCTGTGGCCTAACGGTACAATGCTCCTACTTCCCAAAGGAAGGTTAGGAGTTCGAACATCAATGGAGGCAATGTGTGTGAGTTTCAACTAGGAAAAAAAAAAAAAAAATTATTATGAATTTTTTAATAAAAGTAAATCTAGAGTTTCAGTATTTATTTATTTATTTAAAAAATATTTATTAAATGTGGAAATAGTTTCAATATTTCATTATTTATTTATTTATATAAATAAATATTTATTAATTCATATGAAAAGAGTTTTTAAAGAAAAAACTTCTATAAAACTCTAAAATCTACCTAATAAAATTTAAATTAACCTATTTATTATTATGAATTTTTTAATAAAAGAAAACCTAATTTTCTGAGTAAAATACACAAGTTGTGCCAAGGTGTTGAAGAATTTATTTATTTATATAAAAAAATATTTATTAATTGATATAAAAAAAAAATTTATCTATAGTATTATTGCATGTGCAAAGAGTTTCAGTATCTAACTATCTATTTTTATAAAAGAAAAAAATTATTAATTGATATGCAAAGAGTTTTTATAAAAAAAAAAAAAAAATGTCAATCAAACTCTAAAGTCTATCTAATAAAATTTAAGTTAATCTATTTATCTATTTATTATTATGAATTTTTTAATAAAAGAAAATCTAATTAGACTAGAATTATTAATATTTAAAGAGAATTTATTAATTGATAAATATTTTTTAAATAAATAAATAAATAATATTTATTAATTGATATATAAAATATTTATTTAAAGAAAATAAAACAATTTCTATAACTCTATCACATTAGACAAGGATATATTTTAAGAAAATATATAATAATATAATAATACATATAAATAAAATATAAATGTTAAAGAATTTGAACATTTCAGTATTTATTTTTTAATATAAAAAATATTTATTAATTAATACAAAAAGAGAACTTTATCACGTATAAGTATATAACCCTTGTATTTATCTATTTTTTATGATTTTTTAATAAAAGAAAATCTAATTTTACAAAGATATATATAAATAAAATAAAATAATTTTTATAAAATTCTATCACAAATTAAATATTTAAAGAAAATAAAATATAACTTAGGGTCTTCCAAAAACCACAAACTCCATATAATAAATTTTTATATCAATTTCAATCTAATGTATAATTAGTATAATTGAATTTCTATTTTAAAATTTATTTAAAAATTAATATAATTGAATTTCTATTGTAAATTAAAAATTATACTAAATTTCAAGTTATCTAATAAAATTCAAATTACAAATTACCTAATAAAATTCAAATTACCTAAAAAAATTTGTTACTTTGCAAAACTCAAATATTTCAGAATTAAAATAAAAAATTATTATTTAATAAAAAATAAAATATACATATTTCATTATTAATATAAAAACATAAAAGAATTTATTAATTTACGAAACTTAAACTCTATCACCAATTTCAAAATATTTCAGTATTTATTTATTAATATAAAATAAATTTTTATTAATCAATATGAAGACAAAAATTTTATAAATTACAAAATATTCACCACGTGCATCGCACGTGCCTTTTTCTAATATATATATATATATATTGGATCTCGTTGTTTGAGAAAGTGTGTTATTAATCATATCGTTCAAGTAAATCGATTTTTAATATTATTTTTATTCCGTATTTTTTTTAAGTGGCAATAGAATGTCCATTCATTTTATTGAAAAGTAAAATAATTTTGATGAAATTACTATTTTTCAAGAAAGGCCAAAAATGGGCATTGCATCTTTAAAATTACTTTTCAAATAAAATAATGAAATTAAAAATATTTTATTCCACTTTATTTCATTTCATTCTCACCAACCAAACTGGCCTAATAAATGTTTTTTTTGGGAAAACTACACTTAAATAGATTTAGGAGCCTTAAATAACAAATAAGTCTATTTTTAAAGTTAATTTTTCAATTTGGTTGAGTTAGGTAAAATAATTACATATGCATTAAAAACTATTATTTAGGTTCAGAATACCCTCTAAATTCTTATTTCAAAATACCAAAATACCATTCCTAAATCAAATGATTCTTTCATTCATAAAATTTAGAAAAATAAGATTTCTAAGTTTGACTTTCAACATGGCATTTTTGTATATGGTGTATATATTACCAAAATAAATAAAATAAAAAATTATATATATATATATATATATTATAAATATTGTGCAAAAAACTTTAACGATATCTCCTAATCTAATATGGTTTAAACCTGCAAATAACAATTTAGAAATATACAAATAATTTAGTGAAAATTCATTATGTATAGGTTTTTCCTTTCACTAAGTGAAAATTCATCCTATATATATATATATTTATTTATTTATTTGCGCATAACTTTAATCATATCTCATAATTCATATTAATATAAACATGCAAATATATATATTTATACACACACATACACACATACAGTACACACGCACGAGAGAGGGAGATCATGAAAAACTGAATGGTTGGTTTTAGTAAATGGTGCACCAGCAATCAAATATTTTATTATATTTTTATTATAAAACAAGTGTAATAAATTGAGTCAAAAAATTGATAATCATCTTAAGGCATGCACCATAGCAAAGACGATTTATATATTCTTAAGTTTAATTATATATATTTTTTGGAGACTAACCTTTGATTACCTAATTTTTTACTATATTGAATCTTTTTTATTATTTGTATAAGTTATCTTGTGTGATATATGAAAGTTGTAATAATATCGTTAAAAGTTAAAGGAAATAAATTATTTAAAGAAAGTATAGAGGAAATTTTATTTATTTATTTTGGAATAAGTGTTTGGAGGGCATTTTGGACCTAAACAATAGTTATTGATACATATGTAATTATTTTACTTAATTCAATCAAAGTGAAAAATAAACTTTTAAAATTGATTATTTTGTTATTTAAGGTTCCTAACTCAATGGAAGTGTAATTTTCCCATGTTTTTTCAAGGATTCGAATTCATTACACTAAGTCATGAACTGATTGGTACACCGATATTTATCTATCTGAATCTATTACCGATTACAATTATTACTCCAAAGACATATATTAATTTTAAGAGAACATGTGCCCTTATATTCAAGTTTAAAATTTTAAACTCTAAAGACATATATAAAAAGATGTAAAATATATTATTTAAAAAAAAAAGTAGACAATTATTTTGAAACAGACCAAAAAAAAATAAAATATGACATTGTTTATAAAAGTATTTTTTTTAATGCTGGTGCATCCACTGTAATCCACTACTCTTTGAAATATTAGACTCTATTTTTTTCTTCTTCTTTTTGTTCACATACCAATCACCAAATCAACCGCGTCAAAAAAACACCAAATCAATCAAGGAATACCAAAGTGAGTATCGGACGGTGGGCAGCTAATTACAGGATTAACCAACGAAAAACCGTCATCACACGTCACCTTCTCTCTTTTTCTCATAAACTGCCTAATACGGAGTACTAAATGGTATTCTGAGGGGATGCGCTCTTTGCCTTTTGTAGCCTGTGCTTTGTTCTTTAATAATATCTTACTTAGGAAAAAGAAAAAGCAAATGCTGGTCTGTGAAATTTCTACTCTTCATCAGAGGCAATTTATTATAGATGATCATTAGCGATATGAGATCCTATTCCATTGTCATTTATTTCCTTTCACATTATTCATTTTATTTATTATATGAAGATTTATTGTTACCTCATTCCCTAAATAACAACGGCATTACTGTAATCTGTAATCTAAGACTCAGTACACATATAGGAACACATTTCCAATTTTATTGATTATGTTAGCAATTTGAGTTCATCAACTAATAAAAAAAAATTATCATTAAATTTTGCATGCTTGACAAAATTATGAGTTATACCTCGCTCTAATGGAATTGAATCTGCAGTAATATTGTCAAATGTTCTTGAAACAAATATTTGATTAAATGAATCAATAAAGTCCAACTTCAGGCCACCATGTTCTCATCTTGTGTAGAACTCACTTCCATATATATTTCCTATTGTCAACAATTACTGCTGCTTTGTCAAATTTTCTTGTGCTTTGAATGAGATATACATGGTCAATAACACTGTATATGTGCTATTTTTCGTATATGTTGTTGTGATGGTATATATATTTCAATGCCGTGAGAAGGTGGTTGATGTTTGTTTTTTTCCCTCTCTGAATAAGGTTGTTGAAGTTTATCCTGCTCATAAAAAATGTTAGCTAGTTGTCATTTAAAATTTATTTCCAAAATGTAGTAGATTAGAGTGTGCTTAAAATAGATATGTCGTCAAGGAACTTATAATTCAGCAAACTCCGTTCTATTCATTATAGTTGCTTTCTACAGAAAAGCAACCATAAATGTCTAGCTGTATATTTAATATGCTGCAAGGCGACAAGCTGCTTGTTCACTAAACCTCAAGCTTTTAAATGTATGTTTAAAATAAAAATTAGTTCCCTCTCTGAATTGCTTCTGAAACTCTTGATTTACCATATGTTGTGAATGCCCAATAATGATTTGAGTATATGACCACATCAGACTAATTCACGCTGTATGCTGTATCTTGGTAAAATCCTTTTATTTCTTCATTTTGTTCATAGCTTCATTTTTTTGGGCATTGTAACTATCTTTCTCACGACTCTTAAGCTGCAAACACTTTATTTAAGCATCTAATGTGCATGCCAAGGAACATTGTAGTGATTATTTGAACGTATGAAGTTTGAGTATGATCTTCAGAACCTCAATGACACTGGAGAGCTAATCTATTTTATTGTTTTATCTTTTCTCTTTTGGTAATTTACTGTAGAACTGGTCTTCAATAGAACTAGAGCATAATATTCCTATATAAGATAACCATTTATACTCCATGTAAATAGAGAATTTGCATTTCATGCCTAAAGCTCAAATTGCGGCCTCTCTTTTTCTTTTCTTTTTAGTTTATAAAATTTGATTGAATTTTAGTTTGAGAATCATGAGCTAGCTGTTTGCAGGCTATTGATCTCACTGGGTATAAATATATTTTTACCATAGAAATAATTATGTGATTAAGAGCTTTGCTATTGTTTCATTCAATAGATTTTCATGATGTACTTGAAATATGGATGCAATTCTTTAGTTTTTAGCAAGCTAAAATAGATATAATATGTGTATATAGTGTTTTCACCAGTGTATCTTGAAATATTCACAAAGGAATTCAGAATCTTGATATTGAGTCATGTAACCTCATTTTTTGAATGCAGTGACACTAAGTTCTATTATGACAATGGACAGGTGAACCTCTGTTGTGACTGAATGCTTGTGGTTGATGTCACACTTGTTCCCCAGCTGATCTATTTTTTAATTGATTAACTCAATTGAAGTTGACAACATATAACCTCTTTACGACTGCATACAGGTCTTGGATGCTTGTGGCTTCCACCCAAACTTCTCCCCCACGACCATCGCTCAATTTTCCAAAAACAATTTTGAATTGCCTGGTGGTTGGTGTCGCATCCGGGACCATCTTCTCTCTTACTACTAGACTTTTCATATTCTTAAACCTCCAGGTCTGATTTATGGTTTGCTATTTGTTTTAGTTCTGTGTTTGTGTGTATAATCTACATGTTTTTGTTTGTGATACAGACAAATACGCATGCTATTATCCATTCCAAGTTGGCGGAATTAATGGAGCCTTTGAGGCGAGGGTAATGGACTGTGACCATGTCTTTTTGCGGCAAGACATGCCTGGTGTCAGCAAGGGACGTCTGTGCCACAAGTTTCGCAATAGAGAAGTGATTTTTGCCTCTGACAGCGAAGAATCGGAGCATAATGAAAAGAGGAGGTATTTAGGCCGCTTCCATTTCAGCTGCGATTGCTGTAACATCACTGATGTCAAAACTGAGGTGAAAGCCGGTGTGCTTAGGATGTTGGTGTCAAAAGCAAAATTTAAGAGCTAAGCTATCTGCAGTAGCTGATGATGTATGTTTGGGGTTTCTGGGCAGGTCTGAGTCTCTTCTATATATATAGTATATATGTTTGGGTTTTCCTGGTATGCCTTCCTATGCGTATTACAGATAGTTTGGCTATGACAGTGCCTTGTTAAATACCTTGTGATTTTGGTGTTTGGTACTCTTGTTGCTACTTGGGAATGGGAACATAAAAATCTTGTACTCTGTCTGATTTGGTCTCTGTGTGTGATCTTTGTTATAACTTCTTTGTGAATTAGAAATATGCAAATGATATGTAAAGTGGTGAAAAAGGAAGTGTCCACTGATAGTAGTAAGACAAGGTGCTATTTATTATTATTTATTTTTATTTTTATTATTTTTATTATCAAAATCAAATTTAGCTATAGATTTTGATCTGGTGTAGTTTTCTTTGTTTGCTTGGCTCGTCCTAGGATGGTTTTATGGCTGTGCCTTCCTCAATATGAATAATTTATGAGGGTTTTGGTGCTTGGGTAATATGTGGTCATTATTATATATATATATATATATAGCAATATCTAACTTTTAAAATGATAATTACTCGTCATTTTCTACATGTATATTGTGATGGATTAGTAAAAGGTCTTGTCATTATGTTGGTTGTTTGCTCACGAAAGATATGACAAACAGCTCTTGCTTTCCCATAGAGTTCCCGGATTGTGTAGTACAACTAGGAATACATTTTATTTCCTTTATGATTTATACAGTATGGTCTCTATATATCCTGTAAATAACTCAATGGTCTTTGTGTAGTCAAAATTTCTATTATAGCCTGATCACTTGCGTTGAGGTCTATAAATATTAGGTCAAGCTCTTCCTAATTCAGATTATTGTAAAATTAGGTCAAATTTGAGTACAATAGATGCATGAAAGCATAATTTATAAATAATTGACGCTTTGATGTGTTGTAGTTGCAGTATAAATTACACATCACAATTTTGAAGACAAAATTTGTACTTTTAGAAATATTCACACTTTTGTAATTGCCAATTAGCTACAAACATGTTATGTGGACTCTTCTAATGTCGTTGGTATGGTGTATATTCCAGAAAATAACTCAAGTGATTTTCTTTTATTTTACTCAAGATTTCTCTAGTGTAGCCTTAAACACTAGCATTGAGGTGTGTTGTGTATGTATGGAGTACTTTTTTTGGACTTTTCATTCATGGTGGTGATGATGGTTAATAGAGTAAAGTCTTTTTATTATTATTGTTATTATTTTGTATGACATAGAAGTATTTGATATTTAGAAATATTTTTAAGAAAGAAATACAAGTAATAGTTGTGACTGTAGGATTGCCTTTCCTCAACGGTTTAATTTTGCGGTTTTACAGTGGGTAATACTTGTGACAGCTAATATCCATACATCATAATAAATACTTTTACACGCATAGTTTTATTGATCTTTGTAAATTGAGAATTAGTTACAAGTATTTTACCCTATTATTATAGGCAGTCAAGATTTGTAGAAAAAAATGTATATGCTTTTCATAGTTAATCCAGGTATTCATAGATTTAGGTGGAGCATTTCTTAATCCAGATGATGGTAAAATTAGATCAAGTTTCAGTACATTATTTTCATGATGCACATTTTATATGGTGAAGGCTTGTATAAAATAATAGAAGCCTTTGATTTGTGTTAGTAGTGTAAATTTCAGATTACAATTTTATTTGAAGACAAATTATAATTGTCAATTAGCCATACAGCTATTGTGTGGACTCTCATTATGAATGATTATTAATTATAGGGTAAAGTGCATTAAACCCCCTTGAATTATTGGGGTATGTGCAAGAAACCCCCTGAACTATAAAAGTTACAAAAAATCTCGCTGAACTATTGGGATATATGCAAGAAACCCTCCTGAACTATATTTTTTTTTTGCAGTTTGCCCCATCCACGCGAATTGATTGACTGAAAGGGACGATGAAGCCGAGGAATTTGTGGCTGGGATCGGAGTGGTAGATGTCGTCTGAGGAGTGTTTCCGGTGGGTCTCCTGTCATAGCTCCATCATAGCCGTTGCACCACTCGCCAGATCCGTCGGCCATATATATCGCACTTCTCTGCACCGTTGAGTCACCGTTGAGTCAGCCCAGCGTCGTCACCACCTTGCCCGCCGTTCAGCTCACCTTGCTCGCCGGTCCATTCCACCATCCATTCCAAGCTCGTCAGCCCATTCTACCATCTCCATAGCCGAGCACATCGCCGTCCGTGTTTCGAGCACACAGCCGTCCACAGTTCACCGCCGAGCCCCCTTGAGCTCACTGCTGCCTCCATAGTTCACAGTCGAGTCCTCCGCGCACAAGCCGCCATCATCCAAGACCGAGCCATCCCGCCGACCTCGAATTTCTTTGGTCTCTTCTCTCTCTCTCTAGTTCTCTGTTTTGGGTTGTGTTGGGTGAAAAACATCTTTTGGCAGGAAAAAGAATAAATGTAAGAAGTGTACAAGTTAAAACGACGCAATGTGTTATAAGGGTAAACTGGTCTTTCAAAATTTTCAGTGCCGGAAGCTGATGTCATGGGGGTAAATTGCAACAAAATCATAGTTCAGGGGGTTTTTTTGTAATTCAAGGGAGTTTTTTACAAATGACCAATAGTTCAAGGGAGTAAATTGCAACAAAATCATAATTCATGAGAGTTTTTTTTATAATTTAAGGGGTTTCTTGTAAATGACCAATAGTTCAAGGGGTTTTTTTGTAGTTTAAGGGGATTTTTTGCAAATGACTAATAGTTCAAGGGAGTAAATTGTAACAAAATCATAATTCATGAGAGTTTTTTTATAGCTTAAGGGGGTTTCTTGCCAATAACCAATAATTCAAGGGGTTTAATGCACTTTACCCTTAATTATAGCATGGTCTCTTAGAACATAATTTGATGATTTTTTTATTTTTTAAAATCAATAAAGCTGGTCAGGAAATCGTACTACACGCGAGAAGATAACCCAAGTTCTTTTTCTAATTTCAAAATTGCATTAATTGGAAATCGACACGTGTCCAGACTCTGTGATACTTTTCATCTGCATATACAACGACCACTCTCGCTCTCATTGTCCTCCGTCCTGTACATATCTTATCAAAAGTTTCAGAGCACAAACAGAAACCCTAGAAATTGATCCATGGCCATTTCCAGTCGCCTTGCAAGCAGATCAACCGGTTCAACCCTCTCCTTCACAAAGCTAATCCTGCTGAACCGTTCACCGCCGATGGTGGCCGCTACTCGATACTTGGTCGCTCGTTCTTTCCGTACTACTCCACCCAACTATCCCGACGAAGAATTTGTGAAACGAACTCTGGGTACGTAGTTCTCTCTCTTGAAAAAGCTGGTTAATATTAGTAAATCAATTAATCGATCTCACACACACACACATATATATATGCATTTATTGTTGTTTGGTTGTTTATTAGTAATTATATGATGGATGTAGAATATTACAAGGTCTTGGAGAGCACAAAACACCCATTCATCAGGGAGGGACCACCAAGCCCCGTCTGCTTTGAGATGCAGGGCGACAAGGCTTATACGAGAATAGACATGCCCGGCGTTGGGAAGGAGGGTCTGAAGTTATGGGCAGAAAAAAACTACTTTGTATTCCAAGGAGTAGAGAGCATTGATGAAGATGATGAGGAGGTGAAGAAGAGAGTGTATTCAGATAGGTTGTTGATTGATCCGGCGAATGTCTTCGAAGATGGAATCAATTTCGTCATACAAAACGGCGTCCTCCGCATTGCCTTCCGTCTAATTAATCCTTGCATTCATCCGGCCTATTAATTCACTCATCCAAATGTTCACTCCACCTCTTTCCTTCATATAATATATATAGAGAGAGGAGTTTGTGGTTGTGGTACGACGCTATGAGCTGTGGGTTTGTTTTGTTTTGGCTTCTGTATTACATAATCTCCATGTGTATGACTATGAGCATTCAAGAATTAAAGGAATACCATATTAGTCTTTTCTGATTCCTAACTGACTGATATTTAATATTTAATAGCTACTGAGATTTATCTTTTCATACCTTTTTTTGTTTACTTAAATCTTTGTGGGTTGTGCTGATAGAAATGGGTTGTGTTGATAGAAATTCATTGTCTGTTTAGTGACTATTTTGTCCGAGGGAAATCTGAAAATGAACTAGTGTTTATTTAGTGGACATGGTTCCTCAACCATTGGATTTTGATGGTCTCATACATATGAATTAACAACTAATAACAATATTTGTGACTGGGCTGGTATCCATACATCATAATAGGTAGTTTTACATGCTTATTACTATTGCAAATTACAACTTCTAATACAAGATATATGCCTACGAAAAGCTTTTTTTCATCTTTATGGTTACTATGTATTTTACATATTATTATAACTCAAATGTTTTTTGGCAGTCAAGATTTATAGTATAGCCTAATCACTCGTGTTGGGTAAGGTTTAAATAATGTAAAAAAAAAAAAAAAAATAGCTACAAGCATGTTAGAATAATAATAATAATATAATATAAAAATAGCTACAAGCATGTTTATAATAATATAGGATATAGTTTACATGTGTAAATTTGTAATAGTCCGGTCCATTTACCATTTGGCCAGTGGCATAAAGCTGGTTCGCAAAATCGTACAATAGAGAGCTTATGAGCACATACACCCGAAAAGATACCAAGGCTTTTTTTAAAATTTCAAAATTCCATTAATTGAAAGTCGACACGTGTACGGAGAGGACCACCACTCTCTCTCTCTCTCTCGAGGATTTAACAAAAGTTTCATAGCACAAACAGAAACCCTAGAAATTGATCCATGGCCGTCTCCAGTCCCCTTGCAAGCAGGGCAACCGGTTCAACCCTCTTCTTCACAAATCTACTCCGTCTGAACCGTTCACCGCCGATGGCCGTCTCCACTCGATACCTCGTCGCTCGTTCTATCCGCACCGGAGATCCGCCCAACGGCCCCGACGAAGAAACGGTCAAACGAAGTCTTGGTACGTAGTTCTCTCTCTGGGAAAAGCTCAATAGATCCAACTACTAGCTAATACCAAGTTAAATTAGTAAATGAATTAATCGATGTCACACCATTATATATATATATATATATATATATATATATATATATATATGTATGTAACAATGTTTATTAATTGTATGTTGTGTATATATAATATATTATTGTAGAGTATTTTGAGCTGTTGGAGAGCACAAAACACCCATTCATCAGAGAGGGACCACCAAGCCCCTTCTTCGGTTTGGTGCAGGGAGATAAGGCCTATACGAGAGTAGACATGCCCGGCGTTGGAAAGGAGGGTCTCAAGTTCTGGCAGGAAAAAAACTACTTTGTATTCCAAGGAGTAGAGAGCATTGATGAAGATGAAGATGAAGATGAGGAGGAGGTGGAAAAGAGAGTGTATTCCGAAAAGGTTTACTTTCCGGCGAATGTGGTCAAAGATAGTATCAATGTCGTCATACAAAACGGTGTCCTCCGCATTGTCTTCCGTTTTAATCGTTGATCCCTATTAATTCACTCGTCCAAATGCTCAGTTCACCTCTTTTCTTGATATATATATAAACACTAGAGTATGAGGCTATGAGCTGTGGGTTTGTTTTGTTTGGGCTTCTGTATTACTTAGTATATAATGATGACTATGACTATTCAGAATTAATGGAATACCATGGAGTATTAATTAGTTTTTTCTGATTCCAACTAATACTGTATTTAATAGCCAGTGAGATTTATCTTTTCTTACATTTTTTTTTTCTTTATTATCTTTGTGGGTTGTGAAGATAGAAATGCATTGTTTGTTTAATGACAATTTTTTCTGTGGGAAATTTGAAAATGAACCAGTGTTTGCTTAGCGGACCTGGTTCCAAGGAGTAAATAAAATTTCTCGTTTACTATGAGTACTTATGGTTCTCAACATCTTATTTCCTTTTCTTCTACCCTTTTTAATTACTTCAAATTACACTTTCTTCATAATAAGAAAAGCTCTATTTTTTTTTTTTTAATTTTATTAACTCAATTTGTTTTTTTATTTGAAAATGATTAATTAACAGTAAATAATGGTCAAATTATATATATATATATATATATATATATATATATATATATTGTTTTGGTTAGTCACATTTATAGACTCACATTAAAGTAAAAATAAGAAACAAAAACAACTTTGCAATTTGTAACTGTGACATTTCAGTTTGAGCTCTGAAAAATACTACTTTTGTGATTTCATGACATGTCTCTATTTGGCCAAGGTACATATATAATTATATGTGTGTAAGGACAAATACTATATCATATATTCATAATAGAGTAGTTTACAGCAGTGTTGGGAACTTGGGAGGTAGAATATAAATTATAATTGAGAGAAATCATCGCTGCTTAGTAGATTCAATGCTAAATATATATTCCAAGAATGAAAAATATTTATAAACGAAATTATATAATCTGGTCAACAAATTAATTTGGTCAATTTCTACAGCAGGCTCTATCAGCTTCCTCCCAATTTCTACATGATCCATGAAAATCAAGGCTGTGATGAAGAAAGGGGTGGGTATTGAAGGTACTTGTGGTTCCCAAAGTGAAGGAAGAAGAGAGGAAGGATGCGTTTCAGGTTAAGGTCGAGTGAATGGTGTTGCCAATGGAGTATGAGACTGTAGTATACTGCTATGGCTTTTCTGTCTAGTGAATATGTCACCTCTGGTTTAGGGTTCTTTCAGTGTCCTAGGGTTTTGATTGAAGCAGAATGTTTGAGAATATATATTGAACTATGAGGAGTGTATACAACTGTAGTAGTTTCTGACTGAAGTTTAAAATGAAATTAGTTTTTTTTTTTTTTTTTTTTATAAAAAAAACTTGAGTTTGTTTAACACGTTTCAATTAGTACAAATAATTAATTATTACTTGCTTGTAGTATTCTCTATATCAATGGATGAATTGGATTGTATATATTGTCTCAGTTTGGATTGGCCATGAGTTTAGGGATTGAGCCCAAGGTTATAACAAGTCATGTCCCTTAGTTGCTAAAGGAATAAAAAAATACTTAAAAAGAATTCATAATGTGTATTCTCTATATTAAAGGATGAATAGGCTTGTATTGTCTGATTAACCATGAGTTTAGGGATTGAGGCCCAAGGTATAAGTCCTGTCACATAGTTGGTATATTAATAAAAAAAAATTAGAAGAATACTTTGGCGGCACTGAATCAATTTTTTGAATTTGAGATTAAAAATATTTAGTACAAATTTTAAATATAACTTTCTCTTAATCTAAATTCAAAGTATCAATTCGGTGCATTTGTACATGGTGAATATTGTGTGGACTTTAGATTATATGGTGGAGTTATCATTAGAAAATAAATAAAATAATGATTTTGATGTAATATGAGGTGTTTTGTTTATTAAAGAAAAAATTGTAAATTTTTGTAAATTTATTTGTAATTGTATTCTCCATTGTGCTAATATAAAAGGTGGTCGATGCTTTTAAAAATTAATGAAAATTAAAGCTAATGACAATATTATCAATATTTATTAGTCATTTTTTACCCCTCTTTTGAGTAGCATTTCTAATTATAAAATGATTATAGGTCAATTATCCTATAGGGCTAAAATCTAAAAACTCCACTGTTGTTTATTGAAACTATCTACTAATCCCCTAGAGTATTAAAAAAACCCCTAATATAATATAAATTATCACATTGTCCCCATTTTGTTAGAGAACCGTTAAGTGCCTGTGAAATGACAAAAATGCCCTTGATAGTATATTAATATTTATTTAAAAGTAAAATGTGTTATTTTTAAAATGACAATTTTGTCCTTAGTAGGGTTCATGAACGACGTGGTTTGGCATTGTCAAACTTTTTTTTTTTTTTTTTCACACCCCTTCCTCCAGGATATATATATATATATATATATATATATATATATATATATAGAATAGGCATTCCATCCCTGCCATAATAGCGCCGAAGAGCACCGAATTATAGCGCCGAAGAGCACCGGTGTGCATATATAATAGGTAAGTATAAATATAATTATAGTAATTATATAATTATAGGAATTATATACACAATTATAGTAATTATATACATATTCACAATTATCAATTCAACCAAAATACTCCATGAATTAGGTTCTGGTTTGAATCCCATTTCTTCCAGTTCTAAAATGGCAATTAGAAAAGATATCAATTTTGAAAATCACCGCCTCATGCGTCGTCTGATCGTGGGACAGATATCATAGCTCCAGAGCACCACAATCCCATGCTCCGTCGCCGCAGTTGATGCCTTCATTAGTCTCTGCATGATTGCCGGCACGC
This sequence comes from Cornus florida, assembly GCF_030987335.1. Lineage (NCBI taxonomy): Eukaryota > Viridiplantae > Streptophyta > Magnoliopsida > Cornales > Cornaceae > Cornus > Cornus florida. The sequence continues at coordinate 90,198,197 of NW_026775581.1, forward strand.
ATGTCTCGTCGTCGCAGATCACCGTTTGGCCGATTAACAGATTATGTGGTGGATGAAGACATTTGGGTTTCGGCTGATTGTGGTTTAGGCTTCAAATAGGGCACACAATGGCTGCGATTTAGGGCTTCAAATAATCAATTGGGGACTTCAATAGATCAATTAGGGCTTCAAATCATCAATGGGAGAATTTAATAGATCAATTAGGGTTCTGTAACTGCTGCTATGGAGAATCCTCACACCAGTGCAACGACAGACAAGAAGAAGAGAAGAAGGAAGATACCTGAGATCTTCTATGGAGTATTCCTCACACCAGTGCAACGACAGAGAAGAAGAAGATACGAAAAAAACAAAAAATGACAGAAGAAGATAAAAAGATAGAAGGGTAATTTCGTCATTTCCTTCCATACAAGGATAATTCCGTCATTATATTAGGGTAGATGGTGCACGTGACGGTCACGTGCCAAACGGTTAACTAACGAAAAGGGGCGCTATGATATATTTTTAAAAAATATTGAGAAGTATTATAATAGTTTGTGTATCTGAAGGGGTTAATAAATAGTTTTTGTAAAGAACAAGGGGCTTTTAAGATTTTAGCCATATCATGTATTGTCAACTGCCAATTCCATCCTCACCATGTACTTGCATTTAAAAAAGTTAGAAGAAGAATAAGGCATCAGAATTTGACTTTAGGAAATTGTTAAGTACTCATTGTTTTAATCAACATTCAACATATATTGTTGATTTAAATAATATAACAAAATTACACAGAATTGCTCTGTTTCAATATTTAATTAATATGAACCTATCTTATGGTTTAAAAAATAAAACTATCAAGGTTATTAAAGTCAGAGCACATAATCTTTTCCAATTTCCTAGAAATTGTTTTATTCTTTTAGGAAATTGAAGCAGCGAAATAGTGAGATGCTAATAAACTGGGGATAGAGAGCTCATGGTGCGTATAATATGCGTAATCACAGACGATTTTGATTGGGCTTGCCCGGGAAATTTCACTGTTTATATGGGACCCACGGAGCCGTATCCTGCGCTGCGGGAAACAAACAAAAAAGGTGGGACCCAACTCACCCTGTCGCCAAAGAAGAAGCGAGGTCGCTTACCTTCGAATTACTTTTTACTTTTTACAACCACATACAGCTGGGTAAAAAACCTTGACAAATTCTCACGCGACACGTGGCATGATCAACCTGCTAATCTCCGTACGTCCATACGAAACACCATTTTCGATTTTATGCCCGCCAAAACAATATCAGAACTCTAAATACTACTACTAATTAAATAATATTTAATTAACTAATTAATCTAACCAGAGATGAGATCAATATATATATATACTGTACTATATATCTAAGTCTCAGCACTAAGAGCCACCATCTCTTTCTCTAGAGCTGAGCTAACCAACATTGTAAACCCTCCTTAATCCCTTATTGATTTCATTCTCTCTCTGTGCATCAATGGCTTCCAGCAGATCCACCACCACCTCTGACTTTTTCTACACCACCGCTCCTACCGGAAGTCCTGACAGCGTCGCCCCCTGCAACCTCCTTGTGGCGGGTACGATCGTTCACCTTCTCAAATGTGTGTATATGTATTTATATAATACACACACACACATGCATATCATTCAGAGAAAACTCTTTTCATTCACTACCACTGACTCTGTTTTTACATATTTTTGTTGTGTTTAATATTTGTTCAATTTTCGTATGTGTTCAGAGAGTGATTATGTTAAGAACCGTATTCATTTTTATGGGCCAAGAGAGGGGTTTGAGGCTAAGGCAGTGAAGGAGGGTTTGTATGTAAGAGTGGACATGCCTGGCGTTGAGGAAGAGGACATGGAGGTATCGCTTCAGAATGACACCGTTTTCGTCAAAGGTGAAGCCCGGAAAGAATGGGAGCAAGAAATCTACGGCAGGTTGTACTGCGGGAGCATCGATCTAATACCGGAATCGGGGAAGAAGGTTGCTCTTCTTAAGAAGGACCTGAAGAATGGTGTCCTAACAATGGTAATTAATTAATTCCTGATTTCAATATTTTCTGACAGATTATATATGTATTTGTATTATGTGTATGAATCTCCACTTATATATTTTGATTTAGATGCATAAATTTCCACTTATTGATTTATATGTGCGTCTGTGTGTGAATCTCCACTTCTATATTTTCATTCAGATGCATGAATTTCCACTTACTGTCTTTTTTATTTGCATATGTGTGTATGAATGTAAACATGAATTCGCTTGAGTTAATATATAATTCGGAGAAAGTAGTTGCTGAGCCGTATCCTGTTGTAACCGCAGCTAAAATAATGTCCTTGGTTCCTAACTATAAGATCTTCCGAAGTATTAAGAAGAAATTGATACAATATATATGCTACTGTTTGATCCTAATTATCAAGTTTATAGCCTTGCAGTCCTGTGGAATCTTGTGAAACTTGATTGTTATTTTAGGTGTTAAGCTTATTTTTTGATATGGGAAATATGTTGTTTATCTTCCTATGCGGGAATGCCAAAAGGAATTGTAAGATTTGATGATAAATACTTGTATTCGCTATTAATATTGAACTCGTTTGGGGGATATATTTTGCTTTGTGTAGTTTCATTGATTGATAACAAATGTCCATCTATCATCACCATTAGAATTGTACTGAAATTTCTACTCTTCTTATGAGGCTATTTATTGTTATTAGAAATATGAGATCATATTCCATTGGCATTTATTCTTTTTCATTATTCATTTTATTTACTCTATGAAGAATTATTGTTGCTTCACTCACTAAACAACAGCACCATTACTATATTGTGAGACTCATTATAATCTGTAGTAATGTTGCCAATCGTTTTCAAAACAGTTCTTTTATGAAATGAATCAATAAAGTCCAACTTCAGGTCACCACATAAAAGATGTTAGCTAGTTATTATTTAAAAGAAGTTTCCAAAATCTACTGGATTAGAGTGCTTAAAATAGATATGTGATCAAAAGAACTTATTACTAGTATTAAGCAAAATTGTGTTCTATTTATTATAGTTGCTTTATACAGAACAGCAACCAGAACGTCTGTCTCTGTATTTTATGTGTTGTAAGGCCATGTCCTAGTTGTAACTTTTGAAACAATCATTCTTTTAGTGCCCTCTCCAAATTGCTTCAGAAAATTTTGATTTACAATAAGTTGTGAATGCTCAGTAATGCTTTGAGTATATGACCTCATCAGACATAATAATCATGCTTTATCTAGGTAAAATCCTTTTATTTCTTAATTTTGTTCACATCTCCAATTTTTTGGGTATTGTACTATTCTTCCCATTACTCTTATTTAAGCTGCAAACACTTCATTTAAACCTCTAATGTTTACCATCAGAACATTAGTGACACTGGAGAACTATTTATTATTTATTTTTGGTCATAAACAAAATTTTGGTAATTCAATAGAGAACTTATTTTGATCAATAGAACTAGAAACATATATAGCCTATATAAGATAACCATTGATACTTCTTGTACAATGTAATCTAGATCTTTTCTATTTCATTTTTTTATAATGTCTGTATTTTTATCAATCCTTGACAATGTATTGGACAAAATAAAATTTCAAACTTGATGTATATACCAATATAATTGATTTTTTTGAACTATTTTGACAATCACTTCGATGATTCACAGCCAACTTTCTATTTTTTGTCCTCCATGGAATTAAGGAATTTCATTTCTTGCCTAAGCTCAAATTGTGGCCTTTCTGGGTTACAACTTTTAGATAATTCTGAAGCTACTGGACATTGTTGTAAATTTGTTTGAATTTTAGCTTGACAATCATTTGCTGGTTGATCCTAGGCTATACCCAGTGATCTCACTCTGTATAATTATATATTCACTTTAGAAATAGTTATGTGATTTAGAGCTTTGGTATTGTTTTTTTTTTTTTTTTTTTTATAGTTAAAAGGTAAGCTTTGTATATAGAAATAAAGTTTAGAATGTACATGAAGTGCTACACTGAGCACCAAGACAAGAGCCACACTGGGCAACAAAAACAAATACCACTGGCCATAACCTACAGGCCTACAAAGCATCTAGACATATAAACAACCACTTAGGAACTAAGCATAGAAGCAACAAGGTTGAATGTTAGAACTTGCATCCGCACAAAGAAATCAGCACCAGCAACAACCACTTGGAGCGACCACCAGTGGTAGAACATCAACAATCACGAAGAGTGTCCACCATAAGTGGAACATCAACAACCACCAAGCACCAGATACTAGGAGATCAACCATGAGTGTCCACCAGTGATAGTACTTCCTTTGTAGTATAGGTTTTGCAGCTCATTGTGAGACACTACTTGACTGAGGTCTGAGCTATGTCTCAAAGTGAAAGAAGCAAGTCTAGCTCGCACACATGATTTAATCTGTGAAATTATAGTCCGTGGAGAACAAGATTTATTCCTGAAGGCCCTGGAATTCCTCTCTATCCAAAGGAAGTAAACTGCAGTAGACAGAAGAAGCTTGTGAACAAGGAAGTTCTTAGATATCCAATGAGTAGAGCACCAAGCAATCAGGTCAGTCCATGATTGAGGCTGGAATGTAAATTTTGCAACCTCTTGGATAAACCTCCAAATGTGAGAACTGTAAGTACAGCTGAACAAAAGATGGTCTAAGGACTCATAATCTGAATTACACAGGAAACAAGCATTAGAGTAGTGCTTGTTCAAACTAGGTTTAGAGTCCAAAGTGTAACACCTGTTCCTAACTGCTAACCAAGTAATGATACCATGTTTGGGGATATGATGTTTGAACCAAAGAAGGTGGTGCCAAGGGAAGATTATTGAAGGGGGAGTGAAGTAATTCATGGTATGTGCTAGGGAGAATTTGAGTGTAGGACTTGGTAACCATTCAACTGTATCATGTGAATTAGAGGGTGGGGTAATGTTATTCAGCTGGGATAAGAAGTTAGGTGACTGGAAGAATGCAGGTAACTGAATTGTCTGTGGAATAACCCACTGAAAGTTGGAAATTAGGCTAGCAACTGAGGCAAAGGTGAACTTAACTGAATTGTTTTATTCAATAGTTTTTCATGGTTTACTTGAAATATGGATATGATTCTTTTTTTTAGCATCTAGATATATTGAGAATACGTAGTGGTTAGCAGTTGCTTTTCCATGAAAAGGATTTAGTGAGAATGTCTTTTTAACCCAAAAACCAAATGGTTATATATAGGTACAATGTGTGTATATAGTGTTTGTGTGTGTGTCTATAAATATTCACAGAGGAATGCAGAATCTTCTTATTGGGTCATGTAACTCACTTCTGTGAATGCAGTGACACTGAGTTCTATAATCACAATGGACAGGTGAAACCTCCCTTGTGACTGAATCCTTGTGGTTGATGTCACACTTGTTCCCCAACTAAGATCTATGTTTCAACTGGTTTTTCTCTCTCACACAATTGAATATTTCTCCTCTCCCTCCATTATCTTACCATGGTATCACTTAATTAGCTGGTTCAAACATCATATTCCAAAGCATAGTTTCATGTTTTAGTTAGCACTGAAAAGAAGACTAAAAACACTGGACTCAAAGCTTATGCTTAAAAGCATTACACCAACGCATGTTATCTCTGCCTAGCTAATGAAGAGTCTCTTGATCACTTGCTCTTCAAGTGTACTTATTCAAATGCAATTTGGAAGTCCATTCAGAATGTTGCAAGATTTTATATTTCTCCAGAAAGCTTTTCTGCTTTGATTGCATGGTGCTCAACACACTGGAAGTCCAGACAGTTTTTACTTCACATGTTGCTGCTCTCCTTAGCTGTCTACTCTCTTTGGCTGGAGAGAAATGCTAGAGCATTCAAGAACAAGTCCTCTACCCCAAAGCTTATCATTGCAATGATTATGAATTCAACAAGGTGCAGGCTTGCATCCCTCAAATTGCAGTCAGGTTCTGACCTCAGGAAAATGAAATCTATGGAAGAACTTCATGACCTCATACAGCAAGGATGTTCTCAGTTTTGTATGGGACCTATGCCTTGACCACTTTTTTAGGCGTTCATTCTTTTCTTGTTTGGTGAACTTCGGTTTTCTCTGGCTCTACTTCTCATCTTGGGTGGTTTCTTTTTTTGATTTTGTTCTTGTTTTTGTTCCTGTTTCTGTATATTCCTTTTTTTTTTTTTTTTTTTCTTTACAAGCTTACCATTAAACCAAAAAAAAAAAAACCATCTAACCTCTGCATGACTACGTGCAGGTCTTGGATGCTTGTGGCTTCCGCCCAAGCTTCTGTTCGACAACCATTACTCAGTTTATCAGTAACAATCTTGAATTCCCTGCTGGTTGGAGTTGCATCCGGGACTATCTTCTGTTTAATAAGGAATTTATGATTCTCAACTCTCCAGGTCTGATTTGTAGTTTGCTTTTTTTTTTAGTTCTAGTTTTAATTTGTGTGTATAATCTACATGTTGATGTTGTTTTTGTTTTTGATACAGATAAATACAGATGCTATTATCCATTCCAAGTGGGGGGAATTAATGGTGCCTACCGGGTAATGAAAGGTGACAAACTCTTCTGGACGGAAGACATGCCTGGTGTCAGCAAGGAAGAAGTGTGCCTAAAGTTCAACAAGAGAGGCGTGTATTTTGGCGGTGACAGTGAAGAATCGGAGAATGATGAAAAAAGGAGATATTTTGGCAGCTTCCGTCTTCAATGCGATTGCTGCAACATCACTGATGTCAAAACGGAAATGAAAGCCGGTGTGCTTAAGCTGTTGGTTTCTAAAGAAAAATTTAAGAGCTGTAGTATCTGCGGTCTATGATGATGTATGTCTGGGTCTGCGTCTGTCTTCCTGATATGCCTTCCTATGAATATTAGCAGATAGTTTAGCTATGACGGAGCCTTGTTACCTTCGGATTTTGGTGTTTGGTACTTTTGTTGGACTTGGGAACTGGTACCCTTTGATTTGGGCTATATGTGGTCTTTTTGAGGACGTCTTTATGAATTAGAAGTATGATCCATCACTGAAATATCTGCTCTTATATGTTAAGCATTAGGAATTTAATATTATGATTTAACCAAGCATCTAAATACAATCATCAATCCCTTGAATTTTTTTTCATTTTGTATACTGTATATATTAATCAAATCAAATCAAAACAAAGAAAAGTAATTTGGGTTTGCTTGACTAATAATGTGTTAGTTTTTCTTATGGTTGCAGTTTTATTATAGTTAATGAAATGAATATATGGTCTCACATGATTGATGAAATGCTTGGCTCTCTCTTTATTATAGACTTTTTAGTTCATATTTTACATAGCAATTATTGAGAATTAAAAAATTAGACTCTGGACAATTGAAAAATTCTTTTTCAAAAAATAAATAGTTTAAACTTTTTATGTTTTTATATGAATTTGCAAATCTCTATTAAATATTAGTTTGACACAAAAAATTACTTTACAGATGAAAATTGTCTACTCTGCAGGCCATTTACTCACACGGTCACACCACAGGATAAAGTCATAGAACTTTCTTTGGCAATCAGGTCAAAATTTGATTTATTTTGGTACGTACTTAATCGACCATATGGCTGAAATCTTGTGAATAGAAAAAATCATACATCAAAATACCAATCATTTTCCAAATTTTCAAATGAATTGAATCCTATTAACAAAGAGGTTAAAAAAGAAGAAGAAAAATAAGAAAAGAAAAAGACCCATTTATATACAAGAGATCGAATTGGATGACTCCAACATAACCACTATTAGGGTTCAAACACAAAAAAAATCTATAACAAAAAATTAATAATATAAATCATCCTATAAGCAAATGTTTGGCAGTTATGATCACATGGGAAACACCAATTTAAAATAAGTACGGTTTTAAATATAGTTACAAAAAAATATATATATATATGAACTCTCACTATTCCTAATTTATTCCTAACCAAATTGCACACTAATTTCAAAATACCCAGAGAACATGTTATTCTATTTGATAGGGTTAAACTTGAGTTATTAATATTTTGATAATATAAATTATAGTAAATGCAAATAATTGAATATATATATATAGATATCCATTTGGAGCCAAAATTTGACTGACTTTCCTTATCGCACCTGATGTGTATGCTGAAAAAGCGTTAAGTCAATGATAATGACAGAAGGGTAAAAAAAAAAAAAAAATTGATAATGACAGAGCCCAGCATCAAGAACCTCTTTGTGCAATAAAAGATTATGTGCCTTTTAAATAAATAGTAAAAAAATCTGACTTGATACTATTTGCAGCTTACAACTGCTGGCATTTATTTGCTTGGCAACCAAGAATCTGCAAGAAATGAGGGAGGGCGAGAGAGAGAGAGAGAGAGAGAGAGAGAGAGAGAGAGAGGACTTACAAAGTTGAAGGCATAGCATTTGACCAATACATTGTAATACCAATTGGTCCAATACCAATTAATTTAGTGTACTTGATGACAAAACAGTAAGTGTGGATATCTATATATGATAATATATGCTAATTTAAAACAAATAACACAGATTAAAGAGAATATATAAATCAATTCAGTAATGCAAATTCAAAACAAATAACACAGATTAAAGAGATATGTTAGTTCCAAATAACATACGTACCTATAAATTACAATAACTTTTTTAGCTATTACAACTTTGTGGTGTAGCTAGTTAAATCGGTTCACAAAATGGTGATTTTCAAAGTGAGGAGTAACTTAGAACTGCTACCATTTATTTGCCCTGCAAAAACGAAGGTGATGATGTTACCTGCCTTTGAGAGAATTATTATATGTTTTTAAGATTAAGCAAGTTAATTGTATGGATAAGAAAATATAATTACAGTGAAAACAAAAAGACCTTGGGCAATTGCAGACCAGACTCCTGGTGACCCAAGCCCACTAAAAGGCTGATAAGGATAGGCCTGGCCCTATAAATATATCCAGGTTTAACGGAATATTCTGAAGCCGTTAGATGATACAGACCGGAGACAAAACTGATATACATCTCCCCTGCCAATAGATATGTATATAGTACTGATTTAGCAGCTGTCATACGTACTGCCTCTCTCACTCACTGTCAAACCCTCAGAAAAACCCTAGAGAACAGTATATAGTACTGATATCCCAGCTGTCATTCGACTCATACAGGCTCCTCTCACTCGCTCGCTGTCAAACTCTCGAAAAACCCTAGAGAGGGAGAAGACGACAATGTGTTTTGTAGTGTGTGGTTCTGTTATGAGTTGCTTTTGTTTAGACTTTTGCAGTCTGTAATCTGTATTCCTTTTCTGGCAGTGGCAAATTAAGGTGGTTATGACCATGAATATTCATCGGAATTAATGAAATACCATATACAAATATACTATACTACTCCTATATATTAGGCTTTTTTGAGATATATATAATAAACGTTATTGAGAGCTGGCTTGATTTATAATTTTAAAAATAGTTCTAAAAAAACTCAAATAATAAAAAATAGTTTTTAAAAAATAATAAAATAAAAAATTGTTCTTAAAATTACAAATCAGGCCTTGACTTTTTTCTTTCTTCAAAATCTGGTGGGGTTGAGAAGATTGAAATCAATGTTTGCCTAATGGCTATTGAAAATTTTGTTTAATGGATCTGTCTTCATGTTTAATGGATGTGTTTAATGGGATTTTTACATATAAATGGAGTTAGAGAGTCATATTTACTCATAGATGAAGTCAAAGTCTTATATTTTCACAAAAATGAGTTTGACCTAAATGATGACATGGCACATGAAGTTTTACTGTTTAAAATTTTTGTTGCCTAAAATGCCCTTCTCCCAATTCCAATGCATTTACCTTATTACCCTTGTTTAGAAAACATGGTACCTGGAGGCCAAAAAGTGGTACCTTCAGTTCAAAAACGTGGTACATTTAGAACAAAAGTGGTACCTTCGTAAAAGGGACTTATTTTTTCAATTGAAAATAGCATTAAACCCCACACCGCTAATTAAGTTACACATTACATCCATAAACAAAATATTCTCCCAGCTAGCTAAGCGAGTATTTAAAAAACATGGTACCCGGAGGCCAAAAAGTGGTACCTTCAGTTCAAAAACGTGGTACCTTTAGAACCAAAGTGGTACGTTCGTAAAAGGAACTTATTTTTGCAATTGAAAATGGTATTAAACCCCACACCGCTAATTAAGTTGCACATTAAATCCATAAATAGTTCCATTAGCGCCATAAATAACACAAATATTTCTTAATTATCATATACTATATCTAAATAGTTAGTATGGTAGATTTTTTTTTTTCGCACCATTTTAATCGACAAAGCTGTTTGGGACTTTTGAATAACTATTTCAATAATGCAATTGTTAATTAAAAAAATTATGGTATCCAAAGATCATGTTGGATATGGATCTAGGTCATAATTAAATCTTTAGAATTTTTCAATGATAATAGGGAGACAATTTGGTCTCTAGACCTCTTATACATGAAGACCATTTAGAATTTTGATATAGATTTGGGTCATAATTAATTGTAGGATGCTACTTATATATATATATATATATATATATATATATTAATTATATGATGAGAATAGAATGATTATCATGAATTCAAATATACATCTTATACATTATAACTTAAAGAGATTAATGTGTTATTGAGATTCTGAAATGCCCTAGTCTAGAATTATATTTTTCTTTACATACAATTATAATTATACTGATGTGTTATTGAAATTTTGGAATGCACCAGTCTAGAAATTCTGGAATGCCTCATCTTATGCATTTAATTATATTTTTTCATTTTGTTTAAGATTTTGAAAATTTGTCCACGTTTTCAGTTCCTCTCCTTCACCTTTTCTGTTTCGCTTACTTCTTTAAGGTTGGTTAATTTTTTCGTTAATGTGATACAATTAAATGTAGTAACCTTTTTTTTTTTTTTTTGACAGTGTGATTGGACGATCGATTCTTGCCATCAAGACTTTGTATGGATGAGTGGGGGCTAATATTGCAATCAAGACTTTGTATGGACGAGTGGGGCTTAATAAATGTTCAAACTTAATAATTGTGTTTTTATTTTGCAAAAGATGATTGCTTCCTTTAAATTTAGTGATTTAGTTTTTTATTTATTGTTGACTTTATTAGATTGGATGGATGATAACTTTTTTGACATTCGTGGTGACTTAAAGTATTTTGTAGACATGGTACTTCACTTAATGGTTTTGATTTAATGATAAGTAATGGATTTTGGTTGTTCTATTTAATAAATACATGTTAGGCTCTTCTATTTAATAAGAAGGTTTATAAAATTTTCAACAGCAGTTTATGGATCTAATGTGCAACTTAATTAACGGTGTGGGGTTTAATACCATTTTCAATTACAAAAATAAGTTTCTTTTACGAAGGTACCACTTTTGTTCTAAAGGTACCGCGTTTTTGAACTGAAGGTATCACTTTTTGGCTTTCTGGTACTATGTTTTCTAAACACTCACTTAGCTAGCTTGGAGAATATTTTGTGTTATTCATGGTGCTAATGGAGCTATTTATGGATGTAATGTGCAACTTAATTAGCAGTGTGGGGTTTAATGCCATTTTCAATTGCAAAAACAAGTCCCTTTTACGAATGTACCACTTTTGTTCTAAAGGTACCACGTTTTTGAACTGAAGGTACCACTTTTTGGTCTCCAAGTACTATGTTTTCTAAACAAGGATGATAAGGTAAATGCATTGGAATAGGGAGAATGGCATTTTAGGTAACAAAAATTTTAAACAGTAAAACTTCATGTGCCATGTCATCATTTAGGTCAAACTCATTTTTGTGAAAATATAAGACATTGACTCCATTCATGAGTAAATGTGGCTCCCTAACTCTATTTATATGTAAAATTCCCTTCTAATAATAGGAATTAGTTTTTTTTTCTTTTTTTTTGCAAAATACTTTCATCATAATAAGAAAAGCTATTGAATTAACTATAATATATTGTATTTTGTTGCGTTTTGAATTTGTTCATCTTCTAGGTTTTTATGTCTGAAATGAAGAAACAGTTAATGGAGCGGTTAGTAAAGAAATGTATATGAAATAAATATATATTGGTAAATTATTTTACATAGTTAATATTATTGCAATAATAAAAGTTAATATTAGTAAATTATTTATTCAATAAACAATGAGTAAACTTAAATGTATTTAAAAAATATCAAAAAAAATAAATAATAATAATTGTTATATACTCGATACATACTCGATGTTAAGAGTGCCATGTGACACTGTTTAACTCTATGGAGTGGGGTGGCTTTGAGCTAGACAATTACTAATCAGGGACATATAAATCCTTTTTTTCTTGTAAATCTAGTCAAATTTATTTCAAATAATTCAGCTTTTTTTCTTTCTCTTTAAATGTTTATACATATATATAACTAGTGTAGTTTATTTGTTTTATTGAGTTTTTGCAAGGGCATATAATTTATTTATAATTAATAAGCCAATCTGCCTAGCAATTTCGAAAAGAACTAGAAATTTAGTTATTTTCCTTATAAGCTCGTTCCTAACTAATTTGACAAACCTACTAAAAATTTGTGATCTCGTTAATTTGGTTGTCGAAAATGACGACCTAATCAAATTGAATTATAATTTAGCATTTTAATTAACTTTTGGTATTAAAATCCGGAAATTGCAATAGGATTTGTACGTTGAATAGTAGTACTCCACTTAACAACCAAAAGGGTTAAAAAAAAAATAAAAAATAAAAAAAAAATAAAAATAAAAATCACTTATAAGAAAATTATAATTCACATTTAACAAGAATAGAAAAGGGGACTTTTTATACAGAGACAAAAAGATCCTTCAAAGTTTGCTTTCACCTTTGTTTAACCGTACAAATGATCCCCATACATTGTAATGAGCTGAATCATAGACCATACATACATGTCACCAATCATAGAATACAAAATGTAGACAATGTACAGTTGTGAACAACTATTGATGGTCACTCAGTGATGCAAGACGTACGTGTAAAAATGGCAATTAAAAAATACTAATTTTTAAATTTATAAAAGCTCACAAATTATATGTTAGTATAGGGGGTAGGGATTGAATACAGAGACTATAGGTTTGGGTTGAACTTATATGAAAAGAAATAGGAATAATGTAATGATAGACTCAGGATATGGATTTCACCGCTAAACTCATGAAATTGCATCAAATGCTTTCAATCAATTATCAATAACAAGTTGTAATGAAATTGTGACTACAAACACACATCAATAATCAAGTAAATTTTACAATTACAATGAATAAGCATGGATTATCAAAATCAATTGTAAATTGCCTAACTAACTACAACTATTCTGAGATGAGAAAATAAAAATAGATCAAGATTTTATTATACCCAAGATTAATGACATGCATATTTTAGCACTTATCAACTATCCACTTACCCGTGTCAATCAACTATTTAATTCAATAGTTAATATTTTTAGTATCCTACTCCGTATTTAACTCAGTTTTGGTTTTGTACTAGTAGTTCTTTTAGCACAAATATTTAATTCCATTGACTGTGAGTAAATTAAAATGTACTTGAAAAATATTAAAAGGAAATAGTAAACTTGTGATATATGTTAGTGAAATTTAGTCAAGGCTCTTGTTCATCATCATCATATCATCATATCTTATATTCAGATATTACCTCTTTTTACATGTAATACTCTCTTATAATAAAGAACTCCCACAAATAGAAATTATTTTGTCCAAATTAAATGAACATATCAATTATTTGAACATAATAATGTATTTTGTAGCATTTTTTATTTTATTTTTTATGAATCATTTGTCTTTAAAGATGTCCTAATGATTTTAATATCAATATTGTCTTTCTCCAATAATTTTTAGAAAAGTGAACTAGGTATAAAGCAATACCCAAACAACCATAAGAAAATTATAATTAACATCTAACAAGAATAGAAAAAGGATTACCAGCTCTCCTTAACTGAATAGAGCAAAAAGATGGAGTGAGATGATGAATCTACCATATCACCAATTACAAAATCCATCGCACGGTCACAATGCGTCGTAAATCAACTCGTGAGTACCCTTTGTACAGTACATCTGTGAACAAAAGAATTGCCCTGCCTCTGCTGCTCCCCTTCTTCCATATTTCACTTTTTCAAACCCACAGAAAAACCCTAGAGAGAGGGACAGATTTACTCTTCACGCAATGGCCTCCAAATTTCTCACAGTTGCAAAGCTGCTCCTCCGATCAAACCAGCCGTTGACGGCGGCCGCCTCTACTTTCGGCGGGCGTCACTCCTTCAGCTCCCAGTCCATCCGAGGAAGAGGTAAACAACTCACACTCATCATCTCTCTGAATCGTTTCTTGACTCCTTTCTTTACTTTGTTTTTTCATTTCGATATATATATGTATGTATGTGTGTATGTATATAGGTTATCAGATGACTTTGATGGGGCGGATGAAACATCCGTTTCTGACTCAAGGTCTGGAAGCGATGTGCACTATACACGAATACGAGGGAGAATCAACGGTGAAGATTGACATGCCTGGGGTGGGCAAAGGAGGACTGGAGATTAAGATAAAAAAGAATGAGATCCACATTCAAGGGAAGGCCGAGAAAGAAATTGAAGATGCGTCCAAAGAGGAGGACGTCCCAGAGAGGATATACGCCGGCATCTTTGATCTTCCTCCTGGAATCTACGACGCCGACGAGATGAAGGCGTCCATCAAATTGGGTGTTCTGAAGTTGGTGATTCCGAAGCTCAATCCTTCTCATTTCCTTGCACCCAAGATTGAGCTTCGTGGCAACCCCACAGTGCGTAGCATGGAAGTATACAGAGAGATTGGAATTCAAGGTACTATAGACTCTATCCAGAAGAAATAAGAGGGAGAAGAAGGGCCCAAATTAAGAGTTGCTTTAATTAACCCAACCCAACCCAATTTTGGGTATTAATTTAGTTCCACCGAAAGACTTCTCAAAGCCCATATTCACACAAGCAAATTTCCTGCTATATGTTAATTGTGTGTTTTCTACTGCTATATGTATGTTTATGTTATTTTTGGTTTCTTTAATTTAAAATCTCTTAAATCAGTCAACAAAATATTATGTGATATTTTTATGTAAAAATTGCATATATTTCTTATACAAAATCATCTAAATAAACATAATCAATAAAATTAAAATTAAATAAAGATAATACCTTGATTCGAATGGTGTAAGAGACAATTATAGTTGCAAAATCAATCATCCTAGGCCTCCAAATATCAGTGTGTTGGTTAGATGAGGAGTTGTTCTTAATCTTCATCTCCATCTGGCAAGTATGTTCTGAATTCTACTAGCTCATGAAGTTCATTTCTCTCTCTATTTGAAGTCCCTGCCAAAGTAATCTTGATCAATGATATATTGAAGTCACATTGCTATTACTTGTAAGACCTGTGTTGACAAATGTTATTATATACCTAAAAATAAGATTTCCAACTTTTGCCCATATTGGAACTAAGAATTGTAGAGTTGGTAACTTTTATCCTTCCTATTTTTCATGGATTTAGGGCAGCTAGCCTTGAGAAAGCATAATAGGTCCCAGAACTTATATTTAAACAGACTCGTGTTTGATTCACTTTAGTGTTTAACTTTTAATCACTCTGCTTTCAGAATTTGTATATGCATAGGGTCATCCAATTATGTGATTTGAGTTTCAAAAACCATAGAGGACTTGTGTTTCTTGTAAATAGATATGCAAAAGCAGCTCCATGTGAAATGGTTTATAATCAAGACAATTATGCTTTGCTAAGAGCATGTATTGAGGTTTGTTATGGCATCTGCATGTGTTTCTTTATTTTGTTTTCTTTTTTATTTTGGCTGGATTGGATTAGGGGATGGTGTAAATAAATTAAATTTATAGATGTATAGATTTTACTCATCATAGTTGACATTTATGTACTTGACTTCCTGTGCCTATTTTTTGCGACTATATGCAAGTTAAATTTCCTTTCTTCTGTAAATCCAGATGTTTTACAGGTTGTTTAGAGTGGTATTTGTTAGAACCGGGAATCACTAATATATTTGCCACTTGCCAATTGTTCTGTATATTTGCTATTCATGGCTGTTTTCAATTGAGTTTGTTTTGATGATCAAGTATTCCGTTAGTGTCAGATTAGGAACACAAGTACACAGGATGAAGACTTCACAAATATAGTTTCAGTGAACTTCATTTGTTTAAACAAGGCGACTAGGCAAATGATTCTGCTCAGCAAAAGCCACAAAAATGAAAAAAAGTTTTTCTTGCTGGATGTTGTATGGACACTCAAAAGTGTGATGATCTTAACCTTGATGGTTTATATAAAGATGAATTTATTTGCTTTTTTTGATGTTTTAATTTCTTTTGTATTTGTACAATGAATGAAACTCATTCATAAACCCTTGGTGATGAAGAGTTGTTTACTGGACAATTCTAGTTGCAAGTTTAGTCATCCATACACAACTAGGATATCAGTAAAACAATATTATGTGTGATATCAGTGTGTTGGTTTGATGTATAGTTTCGGAATTCATATACGTAGAGCTTTTGTTAGTTAATCCAGGTGATTGTAGAATCAGGTCAAGCTCTTCTTAATCCAGATTTACCGTAAAATTAGGCTGGATTTTAGCATAATATTTTTATGAAGTCTCTTGAGATTTTGAACAAATTACACATAGCTAAATCAGCTAAATCAACGTTCCCTAAACACTTTTCAAAAGTGACTTAATGTGAAAAATCTTTGGAGTAGGGCCACTATGCCTACTTGGGGTTCTCGCCTGTTTTCTCCTGGATTCTTCCGAGTGATACCGGATCAAAGATTGAGTTTGACTCTAATATTAATGGAATTGAGTATTTCGCGATTCGATTCAAAAATTTTAATTATTAGTTGGGGTCAATACCCAACTCATTTATAATCATTAAACTTCTCATACTGAAGATTAATACCATCATAATAGAGTACCCTACACTAATAATATTCTATGAAGAGAAATTAAATTAGTAGATTCACTATTAAATATATTTTTTTTTAACTTAAATTGTATTTGAACAATAAGGGGAAAGTAAAAAAGTATCGGATACTCATGATTATGAAGTATGAACACTGTAATGTTTCAATCAAAGTAAATAATTATTTTCTATTATCAAAGGAAATAGTGATTATTCATTAGTTGAGGTAATATATAAGTATTAATTTCGAGATTCTTAATATTTATCCAACAATAAAATTGTATGACTTAATTGATGAAGTCCGAAAAAAAATTCTACGAAGTTTGTCCTATAAAAATAGTTTATATTATAAAACTATTTTTTTAATATTTAAATATTTACCATATTTATGAGACTAGCATGAATAATAAAAACTCTTTTACAATAATATTTAAAGATTAACATACTTATCGTACATACTAATATTGTGTTCCAAGTTTGAAATTTTCAATTTGTAAACAATTTTTGAAAATTTATACTACTGCATTGTATAATGGATGGTAGTTTTGAGATGTACAATTAGAATTACTCTACGTACTAATCAGTACAAAGTCTACCTACTAAACGGGGATATATATAACTTATATTGTATTTGAACAATAAAAAGAAAGTATTGAGTACTCGAGAGTAGGAATAATGTAATACCTTTAAATGTTTATACATATAACATATTAGTATTGTTTATTATTTTATTGAGTTAGTTTAAAGGAAAATATATAATTTATTTATAATTCATAAGCCAATTTGTCTAATAATTTTGATAAAAAATAATTTCCCAAGTATTCTGGCAAACTTACAATAAGTTTGTTGTGACGTGGGTAAAATGGTTGCCCAAAATGGTGGACAAGTGAAAATGAATTACAGCTTGCCATTTATTGTGTTCAGCTTTATCTCTTTAATCTTCTCTTCTTCCATCCCCACGACAACTTTATTTGATCTTTTGTTGTTTTGTGTCACCTGTCATTTCATTCATTGCTTGAATTAATTATTACCTGTATCTTTTGTTGTCAACTACTGTACAAGTGATTTTGTGTCCCTTCATCCCCAAACAACTTTACTTGATCTTTTGTTTTGTGTCACCAGTCATTTCATTGCCTGAATTAGTTATTACCTGTATATTTTGTTGTTCCCTTGCATCGATCTTCATTCTCCATTTATGGTCATATCCTCTGCAAATATTTTTCATGTTCGTAAATAATAGGGCTACAAATCGGACTGATTCGGCGGGTTGGACACTTAACTCAGACTAAGTCCAATGTATAAATCTTTAACGCAATCCCAGCCCAAACTCAAGTATAATTTCGCCTAGTGAGTCCAAGCCCAGTTCATACTTAATTTTTAAAACACGGGCTAAACTCGGATTCTTTATTCGGGTTATATTTTCGAGTTTTCTTAGGATTTTAAATCAGACTCTCAATTTTATTAACGTTTGGAGTTGGAGTTGTTGCATGAGTTTTAAAGTTACAATACATTACAAAACAAACCGAGTTCTCTCTTATCTTATATACTCACCATCAAAACAAAACTAGTAAAAACAATTTCTTTAACCCTTCTATATGGTGGTAAAGATATCTATTTGATATTGAATTTTCTGATACTGTGAATGACATAAAAAAAAAAAAAAAACAGATGTGAAGAATGTGAAGATAGTATCGCAAATTAAATTAAATTAAAAACTTTAAAAAATATATGAAAAAAAGTTGGTGATACATAGTCACAACATTCACTGAAGATGTTAATGGTAAAGACATCTGATTGATGTTCGGGTTTTTTCAGCGGGTTGAACTGGCTTTAGCATTTCGGGCGTGTTCGGGTTGGGCTTCGGGCTTCATAACATATCTACCCGAACTCAGCCCGAATTAAATTCGGTCTCAATAAATTCAACCCAGGCCCAGCCCATAACAAAAAATCATTGTCCAAGCCCATAAAAATGCTGGCTGGGCTCAGATAAATTCGGGTTGGGCCCGCCCGAGTTACAGCCATGTAAGTTTATGTATGTACTTGGGATTGGAGTTCAACCATTGGTCTTCTTCTCCCTTGCTGGGACTAGGTACTAATCATTACACAACCTGGAGCAAGAAAGGAGGACCAGGAAGGGCGTGTTTGGGTAGGTGGGACACAGCTTTGTCTACAAATAATCCAATACCTATTCCAATCAGTTAAGTAATGCAATATTCAAAACAAATAAATACGGAGTAGAGATTAAAGACTGCGGGGGATGTGCACCACCATGATTCCAAGCTCAAGCCTTTCTTGTGATACTTACCTGAAGCACGCCCGAGCCAGGCTGGAGTGATGTCACCCACACAGCCACACCCTCATGGTTACAAGCTCAAGCCTTCTTGCGGTACTTACATATAGCCCGCCCAAGCTTGGCTCGAGTATCTCTCTACTCACACGAGGATACCGGTTATGGAGGGGTGGAAAAGGGGAGCCCTAGGCCTAGTCAAAGATAGAATGAAGCCATATGTCTGGATTGAGATATTGATAATCACATTAATGAGTCTCAACTACGGCTATTTTGTGAAAGGATATACATTCAATGTATCAGTACTCATATTCGAATTAAAAGATCGAGTTAGCCCTACGAGGTCTAATAGGGTAATGATGACTACCCTACTAAGGTAAGTCACCTCAGGGCTTTCTTCCCAAGAAATAATCTCATAGTTGAGATTATAAATAAAGACCTTCGTGCACAAAGAAAGAAATCGAGATATTTAACTAGCTTCCAGCTTCAATGCATTAGGCTCTTGTTCACAATCCATCATACTTTATAGGGTAAAGTGCAAAAAAACCCCCTTAAAGTATTGGTCATGTAACAAAAAACCCGCCCTGAACTAGGGATTTGGTAGTAATTTACCCCGTCCGGTGATCTGCCGGTGAATTTTGAGCATGTGCAAGTCACCTGACAACCCAAATATAATTAAATGACCTTACAACCCTTATGAAAAGTTAAAGACCATAATGCCCTTAAACCAAACAGTTCCTTAAAAGGTTGGAAAGTACAATATTGCCCTTTAATATATAATTCATTTTAATAATAAAAATAAAAATAATATCTAAACTTGTAAAATGACAACTTTGTCCACACTAATTAGGGTTTTAAAGCCCAACCATCCACCTCCTTCTCTTCCCCTCTCTCTATCACCCCTGTCTCTTCAACCAGAATCGCGGCCACCATTTCTCTACATGCACCCACAACCATGGATTACTTCACCTCTTACCACCATTACTCATCACAGCCACCACCATAATTAGACACCACCACAATGGCTAGGGAAAAAAATCTCCAATCATTACCATATGCTTGATTGGCGCTTGCTGAGACCACTTGCACTCCCAGCTACCCAGTTCGCCGCCCGTTGCCGCCATCAGCGCCAACTACAACCTCTTAATCGTCGACGAGTACCGATCCATCATCGGTTCCAAATGCAACACTGTGTACGCCTTAATTGACATCATTTTATAGCTGTTATTCGAATCTTTCACCGGATTTAATGGTAGTACGTTGTTGGGTCTCACCGGAACTGTTCTCACCGGTTAATTGTTGAAGTTTCTGGGCTCACACTGGCGATAGGTTGATGAGCTTTCTGGTCTCTCACAGTTATATATCAATTTAGCACCGACTCTTAAATCTATGCTGCGGCTGTCACTAGTTGGATTTGTCTTCACCGAGCCGAGATGTGTTCTAAAGCTCTCACCGGAACTGTGTGGACAATCGTTGTAGCTATTGGATTTATTTGGAGCCCATGGTTGAGGTCACTGTAATTATGTGCTCTCATCGAATTAAATGGATCTTCAGTCCGGCAACAATGGAGACTTCGACTCCGATCAATTCTTAGTCCGATCAGGCTTCTTTCCGGTAACAATTGAGACTACAACTACTCCGATTGATCTCCAATAATAGCTTTGGCTGACTTGGGTTCTCTATATGGATCTCTTGTTGCCAAAGAGAATAGATGAAAGGGTTATGTTGTGTCTCTGTTTAATCTCTGGACCTATCAACATAAACAACTCAAATTGCTCTGAACTTGCCCCACCTCTTACCACCACGCACAAACACGACCATGACCGCCACTACTCATCACCACCACCACCATCGTAGAGTATTTGTTTTAACCTTGAAAAAATCATTATTTGCAGCTTAATTTCAAGAAAATCAATTCTCCAATATTGATAAAACATATTAGGTCTCTGTAACACCTTCTGTGAGTTAGAGAAAAAGCTTGATTTTGGGTCACACCCATGGCGTCGGAGTCACGGATTTGGTGATGCGAGTTCAGCTACCATTGGAACATTATTACTCTTCGTGAAAAGCTTCCCACCCATTCTCACACACATGGGTGGAGGCCTTAGTTCCTTACCGGAGTCACAAAAGGGATCTCAACAGGTTGGAAAGAAGGGAACTTGGGTCCGGCTTATATTCTGACTGATTTCTCTAAGTCTACGGCGTTGGAGGCACGTATTTGGTGACGGAAGTTCAGTCGCTGGAGAGAGATGGTGGTAGATTGAGAACGTGGTGATCGGTGAGGATGGAGCAAAGACGGAATTTTTTTTTTTTTTTTTTTCAGAGATGGGGCGAACAGATGGCTTTGTTTGGCCTAAGAATAAAGACAGTGTTGGTGTGTGTTGTCAAAATATGATTGGTTACTTGAGATTGCTATCTTCCACCAAATTCATTGAAGTGCCTTAGGTGTGAAACGACATTGTTTTAAAGAAGGGTAAATATGTCTATTGATTTTTCCGATCAACTCAATGGCCGGAATGTCCTTAATTGCACAAAATTGATAGTTCAACGGGGCAAGTTGTAATTCAGGAGAATTATTTGCAAAAGGCCAATAATTAAGGAGGTTTTTTTCATTTTACCCTACTTTATATTTAGATATCACCCTTTTTACTTGTATTAATCTCTTGTATTAAAGAACCCCACAAAGACGTTATATATCATGTGAATATTGATAACATAAAAATTGTAAAGAACTCGCTTTATGTGTTCTACGACTGGAAATGTATAGTATCTATTATGTGCTTCATGTTTTATATACAGTGTGATCTATATATATATATGTGTGTGTGTATCTGACAAAATAAGTCAAATATTCTTAATTTGTACGGTCAAGATTTCTAAGTATAGCCTGATCACTCACATTGAGATACATATATATGTAATTCATGGAACTTTTGTTAGTTAATCTAGCTAGGTATTGTAAGGAAAAAAAAAAGAAAAAGTTCTAGGTGTTTGTAGAATTAGGTCAAGCTCCTTTTAATTCAAATTTACTGTAAACGTAGGTGATTGTAAAATTAGGTCAAATTTTAGTACAATATTTCAAGAGGAATATTTTATATGGTGAAGGTATGTATCAAATAATAGATGCTTTGATTTGTTGGAGGCCATATATATATATATATATTTTGTAGTTGTATAATTTTTTTCATTACAATTTTGGAGGACTTTTTAGAAATCTGTTCGCATTTGTAATTGCTAACTAGCTACAAACTTGTTATGTGGACTCTCCTGTTGTACTAAACATGCCTTGCTGGTTTTTTTAATGATGATTATGGTATGGAATATATCCTAGAAAATAACTTTAAATTTTTTTATTTTTATTTTACTCAAGATTTCTCTAGTGGAGAATAACACAGGCATTGAGGTTTGTTATGTATGTAAATTAATTTGTGGACTTTTCATTCATGCTGGCGATGAGTTGTGTCTGTGTTCCGTAAATATTGGAGTAGTTTTTTTCTTTTCTTTTCTTTTCTTTTATTATAAGAAGAAAATTTCAAAATTCAGACGAAATTTACCACCTAGCATTGCCCTTGAAATATAATCCCGTCTGTACTGTACATACCACTTTCTCTCGCTAGACTACTTTTTTTCTCTCTCTCCCCCTCTGTGGAAACTCCTCCATGGCGTTTTCTCGCTTCCCTCCTAGCCGAGTCACCTCTTCGAACCTCTTCTTCACCAAGTTCCTCCGTCTGAACCATCCGATTCCGGTGTTTCCTCCTTTCGCCGCCACATATCGACTCTACCACAACACGAGGTCTATTCCGGGCGTGGACTCCAACGAAGAAATATCCGGAGATCATCTCCGAAGTATGTAGTACCAAGCACTTAGAAAAAAATTCAAGTATCTCGATCTGCGATTTTTTATTTTTATTTTTTTGTTCATTTTAATTTATTGTTGCAGGTACGTTTAAAACATTCCGATTCTTGGAAAATCCGTACCAAAATCAAGTCCCAAAAGAGCCCTGTGATTTGAAGGAAGATGAAAACGCCTTGTTGGCTAGGGTTGACATGCCTGGAGTCTCCAAGGAAGGTCTGAAGCTGTGGTACGAGAACGGATCTCTGTACATCACCGGAGAGGAAGGAGAGAAAGACGATGCATTCGTACCGGAATTTAAATTCGGTCTCCCGGTATTATTTGAGCTCCCGAGTAGGTTGTTCTCCGCCAGCCTCGCCGTCTCGCCGCAAAGGTTCAAGATGGATCAGATCAAGGCAAAGCTGAACAATGACGTCGTCGTTCGCGTCGAGATTGAGTGAGTGAGTTTGGCACTATACGATTCACTGTTATTTTAGCTTGCCGGAGAGATTTTGGCTTTTAGGTTGTTCTTTGGTGGCTAGATTAGGGTTGATTTGTTCATCTTCTGGCGTTTTAATTTTTGTCTGGAATGTAGAAACAGTTAACGGAGAGCCGTCAGTGAACTTGTATTCTGTTATTGGTTAATGTTTATCCATATATCTAGCTAGTATTGTTTATATTTTTTGTTGAGTTAAAGTAAAGGCATATAATAATTTATTTATAATAAATAAGCGAATCTGCCTAACAATTTCGAAAAGAAATAGAAATTCAGTTATTTTCCTTATGTATAAATTTTGTCGCTTCCAAAATAAATTGTGTTGTTTTTTTGAAAATTTGACTTTTTAAGATAATAAATTTTAATATTTTTTATTATATTGATAGTAAGTGAATTATATAGTCAGCTCCTCCCTCTTATTTCATTAACAAATCAACTTTATATTAAATAATAAATCAACTTTATATTAAATAAGTTTGTAAAATTTATATTGGCTCCTAACAGGACACGTGGTTGGTTATTATTGACAAGTATATATTATAAAATAATCACTCAAGTTAAAGATGAATGGTCCAAAATTTTATTTAAATCTATTGTGACGCATAAATTTATTTTAAAAATAATACATAGACAATAGTTGGATATGCTCTTAGTGGTCAGACCATTTTAGTCCATTAAAATTCATTAGAAATGAATGAACACATTTGAGTAATTAATAAGCATGGGTTAAATGACTAGATGCTCTGTTCAATTACATTGTCTTATGACCTAGCTTAATTTACCCCCTTGAATAGTACTTTCCAGTGAGTAAGGTTCAAAAATTTGTTCTATTAATTACTTGAATTAATGGACAAAATATAAAAAAATTTACTTGAATGAATAGAATGTATGTTTGGTAACTGTTTTTGTTTATTATTTATTATTTAAGTCTAAACATAACGAGTGTATATGTGTACTTTTTTGTTTATCGATAAATGCATATATTGTTTGATAACGTAAAAATACTTGTCTTGTTTTAAAAACAATAAACAAAAAAAATATGTTTGTTAAACTTAAACTGTTTTTAAAAAATTCAACACCAATTTTAAACAAATAATAAAAAGTATCTATGAAGTGGCAAATTATCCCCTAACAAGGTTGCTCACAACCTTAGCAAATGGGGTGCTCATCAAAAAATTATTGATCCTCAGTATAATGTGGTCCTCTTGATTGTCTAAACCTATAGAGAATGATGTAAAATAAATAAATAAACTATAAATATAAATACATAATCATAAACGTGGTTTTTTATAAAATTGATCCGTGTGAACAGTAATTATATTAGTGAATTTATATAATCGATAAACATAAATAATATTAACAAACAAGTTTTTTTTTTTAAATCTGTTTATATAAATAATAAATTATAAACATAAATAGTTACCAAACTGGGCGTAAATTAAATGAATACATCAATTGTTTGAACATGATAATGCATTTTGAAAGAGTTGTTTTTTATTTATTTTATTTGAATCATTCATCTTTTAAAAAAGTGAATTAGGCACAAGACAATACCCAATAGTTTCATAAATCCATCACCTAATTCAAACAGAAGCCGAACATGAGCACCATTTATAAACTTAAAGTCCAAATTTCAAATTTTCGGGTTGGGCTGGGTTAGCCCGCCCAAGTTAACGGCACTAAATCATTGTTTTCGGCTTCTGTTTGAATGAGGTGATGGTCTCTGGGCCGCCTATGTGTGGTTCTTTAATGTTTGGGCTTTTTAGCCCTGTTCTCCCAATTGTTTGGGCTTGTTTTGGCCGAAGGCCTTCCCTGTACATTTATTTCTATTTATATATTAGCTTCATCTTTCAAAAAAATAAAAAATAAAAATGCTTAAAAAAATAATAAAAGTTGTATTTTTCTATGCTTATCATTTGTGCACATGAGTAGGGATGTCAATTTTTACCGCCCTGCCGGGGCCCCGCCCCGTCCCGCCTCGTTAATAACGGATATGGGAACACTTGTTATACCGTTGGGGCGGACATGGATACAAATTTTGTACCCGTCGAGGGTCACGGGGCGGGTAAGGGTTCAATATACATATCCTAGGGGCCCCGCCCCGCATATAACTATATTTAATATATATATATATATATATATATATATTAATAAGTTATTTTAGCGGCTTACCCAATTACCCATCTCTTATAATCCTAATTTGGGATGTAAACTTGGTATTAAATTTGCTTTTGTTTTGGTTATGGTGGAAGTTGGAGCTTAGAACTTCTTGTGATTTGGTTGTATTAAACTTTTATTTTTGTTTATTATGTTCTCTGAATTATGTTATATGCATGTTTTTTTTTTATTTTTTATTAGGATACATAATTTTATTTATGTTGTGTCATTCTTAGGTTTTGCACATTTAAATAGCAGGAGTTTAAGTTCCAAAAAGTGGGAGAAAAAAATTTGTTAGTGGGGCGGGCACGGGGGCACAGTATTTCCTAACGGGGCGGGGTTGGATATGAAAATCCAACCCGTCGCGGGTCTCGGGGCGGACATGGACTTGACAAAAATTAAAAGGGGCGGGGCGGGATTTAGAGAAACCCGCTCCAAACCCGCCCCGTTGCCATCCCTACACATGAGTACAAATAATTTAATACATTGTTATCCATTCCAATAAATTAATACGGCTGATATTCGCTTTCCAAATATCCTTTGATGCTGTGCTGTTTTTTACTACTACTAAATTAAACTTACAAAAAATTTCAAAACCCACAATTCATATTCTTACAAATTTTTAATATTGTTATTATCCTTCTCCATTAAAGTTAGGATTCCTCTTGAAATTTCATGGCGTACCATGCTGAGTATGATACAATTAACCTAAAATTAATTATATTGTTCTTATTATTCCAGAAGCCAGTTTATAAATTCCAAAATTATAGAGAGAAATCAGACTTTCAAGCTTTCAAATGGTTTGGGCAGCCAATCATGTTGTTGCATTGGTTTCGGGCCTTACGGCTTTGGTAAATTTATTATTGTTTTTAATATTTATGTAATATGATAGATATGGTAACAGGTTTGGGTCATTTAATTATAAGAATTTAAGATTCAAAAGACTTCTAATTTTACCAGAGAAGGATAACATTGACATTACAAATATAAAAATGATGTATTGTGGGTATATTTGTTGGAGCATCATTAAAACTAGTCTAAATTAATAAGAATAATGAAGATCTATTTACTAAAGAGATATATCAATATCGCGAATTGAATTTCAGTAATATACCTATTGATTAATTTGGATGTGCAAAATTTAATTGATCTTACTTTCAATTTCTATAATAGTGTTGTTTAATTAATTTATGCTTTTAATTAATATTTTTAAGAAAAAATTGTTTTAGTGTGTTAAAATTGCATTATAACTTAGAAAAGGGTGAAGAATCATTTACCATACATATGTATTACCAATCACAAAACACATCAGACGGTCACGATCGCTTGTAAACCAACTCGGCGCCCTATGTACAGCTGTCTATGAAGAACAGAAATGTCCTGCCTCTTCCGCACTCGATCAATTTCAATCCCTCAGAAAAACCCCTAGACAGAGAAAGAGAGAGAGACTATTTACACGGTTCACATCGGTCGATGGCCTCCAGATGCCTCACCGTTGCAAAGCTCCTCCTCCGATCAAACCAGTCGCTGACCGCGGCCGCCTCTACTATCGCCGGACGTCACACCTTCAGCTCCCAGTCCTCCCGAGGAAAAGGTAACGACTCGCACTCGTCATCTCTCTCTGAATCTGTTACTGATTATTTTTTTTTTTTTGTTCGTTTCGATATATATATATATATATATAGCTGTTCAGGTGACTTTGATGGGGCGGATGGAACATCCGTTTCTGAGTCTAGGTGTGGGAGCATTGTGCAATATAAATGAATATGAACGAGAAGTGATAGTGATGGTTGACATGCCTGGAATCGGCAAAGAAGGACTGGAGATAAAGATAAAAAAGAATTCGATCCATATACGAGGGAAGGCAGAGAGAGAAATTGAAGACAAGCCCGACAAGGACGATATCCCAGAGAGGATATACGCCGGCGTCTTTGATCTTCCTCCTGGATTCTACGACGCCGACGAGATCAAGGCGTCTATCAAATTCGGTGTTCTGAAACTGGTGATTCCGAAGCTGAAGCCTTCTCGTCATCTCAATTTACCCCATATTGAGCTTCGTGGCAACCCCATCGTGCAATCCGTGTTATATGAGGACGGGATTGGAATTCAAGATATTGTAGACTTTCTCCAGAAATAAGAGTTTTGGAGACGAAAGGGGCCAAATAATAGTTGCATTGCCCCAGATTGGGTATTTTCCCTATTTGAAATTTCTTGTCAATTGCTTATAGATATATATACTATAATCATATACTGTATTTGATTATAATGCGGAGACTGTGATTTTAGCTCCGGGAAGAGTTTGGCCTTTTAGGTGGTCGTGGTGTTGAACAGTACTAGGTGGGTGAGGGTTTGTTCATGTTCTAGGGTTTTTTTAGCTGATGGTGCAACTTTTTTGAAATGTAAAAATAGTTAATTAAAATAGTTGATGTTTATTGGGTACCCTATGTCACATTATGCTATTGTTTATATTGACATCTAGTTATTTACAATTTGCTATTTATCATTTGTTAAAATGTTTATACATATATGTAGCTACGATTGTTTATTATTTTTTAATCAGTTCTTTTCCTTCTATGGTTATAATAATTTCCCAATTACTTTTGAACTTTGTGATCTGTGAAATTGGTTTTCCAAAATTGTGACACTATTGATTTGCATTTTAATTAACTTTTGGTGTTAAGGAAAAAATTTCGTATAGTACTTCTCGAAAAGGTTCCCAAAAGTCTATTCAAATTGGTTGGATAATTAAATGAAGATATCTATTGATTGAACATGATAATGCAATTTGAAGTGCTTTTATTTTTATTTTTTATGAATAACTTATTATTAATGACATTCTTCCTATTTTAATAATAAGTGAAGCAATATAGAAAATTACTGTAATAAGAACACAAAAATGAACTTTATTAATAGGAAGACAATAAGGTCTTTCAATTTTAAAAGTTCCCTATGCAGGCTGTGCCTAAAATCAAATAATTTACTTTTTTTATTAATTTATAAGAACTTACCTTTGAGAGTTTGAATAAAAGCCTCAACATCTGGGGCTTTGACCAACTGGATGTGCCATATGGGCCAATAGACGTCGCCACCAGAGGAATGGAAAGCCCATTGTCCCTTGGACAAGAACTTACCATGTGATCTCGTTTACCTTTCAAAAAAATACTACTTTTGTGATCTCGGTGAATTAAGAAAATTGTGGAAGTTACAATTTGAATGTGTAACTTAACGGAAAGGTTCAAAAAATTTTTGTACAATTGCTTGTTAAAATAAGATGGATGCTGCCTAAAAATTAAGTAAACATATTAATTTACTGAACAAGATAATGCAATTTGAAGTTTTTTTTTTAATGAATCGTTTATCTTTAAAGATATGTTAATATTAACTTAAGCAATACAGTATTTTCTTTTGTGCAAGATAAAACTAGTTAAGTGACCCGTAGAGGCAGCTCGATGTAACTCGGGACCTTAGGTGAAAATTAAAAAAGTGGCTTTTTTATATCATAATGTGCAATATATTAATTATTAAATAATAATTAATTAAAAAATCATTCTTTTTTGCTTTTTGAGATATAAACTTACTAATTAAATTCTTATATTCAAGTGTGGTTAAAATATCTTTTTCAATAGACAATATAGTCAATCCATTTAATATTTTTTGTGACATAGTTGATCGTACATATGATTTTATTGTGAATCAAGTCACTGGTATTTTTTTCTTTCACTATTGTATAATATTCTAATTCTTTTAGATGATTTGATTGTTTATTTGCTGAACTTTCATTTAAATTTTTTGTTAGGTTTTGATTATTAGTTGTAACAAATTTATCAATAGCTCCCTTTTTGAGATTGAATTAGTTTATCTATTCTTCTCGTTTTTTTAAAATTTTTCAAATCTGGATTCAGGATTCATACTTTCTAACATACATATTGAAAAATATGAGTAAAAATAGTCACTAGACTCACAACTCACAAAGAAATATACAAATATATGAAAAATATAGATATATACAAATTTATAATAACAAAAGTTAGTAAAACTGAAAAATAATTAAAGAAAAAAGAACAATATAACCCGATTTAGAAAGCCCCAATTCAATGCTGCTGCAAATTCTTCCATAAAAGGAAAGTGCGTTCAAATTGAGGTTTGAGACTAATAAATATTGAGTAGAGAAGAAAGAATATTGTAAAGTTGTAATGAGAGAGGATTGAGAAGGGAGATGACTTGTAACTTGTTGAGATTGCTGAGAAATGAGAGAAATCAAGATAAACATGAGGATTAGGAATAAGAAAAAATAAACAAATAAAATAAAAATTTAGAAAAGAGAATATGGAAAGTTTCTTCGTTTAAATATTTATGGTGCTGCAACTTACCTAAAAAAAAACGTGTATAAGATAAATAAAAAAAAAAAAAGGATGGTTAAAAAAAAAAAAAGGAGTTATTTTAGGAGATAAATTTTTTAGAATTTATCATATACAAGGCAACTATAATATTTTGAGGTATTTTTATTGGCTGGGAGGCTCGAGCCGCCCCTGCCCGTAGCCTTAGGCAATACCGAGTCCCTAGTCATTGACAAGAAACACACATTATACTCATACATCTATTTATTTATTTATTTAATTTTTTTTTTTTTTTGGAGAACTCTTATCATCTAATTTAGGAGGTATAGAAATTACTACTAAATCACAAGACAATTGGTACTTAATTTAAAAACATTGATTAGTTTCATTGACACTCCTTTAAATTTGGCCAAATATCAAATTGAAATAACTTTTGAAAATTATTATCATAAATGTGTGGTACGTTTTTCACTCAAACCCCAAACGACTTTAAAAATGGTTCAAATAACTTAAATACCCTTTGACTTTTAATTTATAAATTTATAATTATTCATTATATATATATATATATATATATATATATATATATATATAACACAATCTCCTCTCTTTTTCCAAGAACAATTCACGGAACCGCCGCCGCCATCAAAATCACTCCCTTCTCCACTGCCACCATCAGAAACACACCCACTACCAACCCCATTACCACCACCAACAACACTGGAGTCCTCCATTGCGTCTTTAAATATTGATTACCCAAAAAAAATTATATATATAAATAGGAATAATACATAGGTATGATCAGTGAATGTTCCTGCTAACTATTATTAAAGCCCAATTTTTCTTTAAGATCAGTGCACATCATGTATACATATTACATTCCTAATTGGTGACATGATCGACATATGAAAAGGCAAGTTGTTGGGCATTAATCAAATTTTTAGGCAATCCATCTTACTTAGGGATCGATGGAGCTTTGACATAAACTGACAATTTTCTTAATTCATAATCTAATGTGTATAAAAATAGATTACATGGTTATACATAAAAATAAAGGGTGAAGCGCAAAAAAACCCCTTGTAATATAGGTTTTGTGCACAAATAGTTACTACTTTTTTAAAATGTGTATTTTAATCCATAAAATTTTAAAAAATGTGTAAATAAGCCTCTGATCACTTTTTGGTCAAAATTGACAAAATAAATTTAAAATCTCTAATTTGCCCATTCCTATTCCTATTCTGCCTTTCTTCTCTCTTACGCCCCTCACCACAACCAGTGAGGTTGTTGACACGGAGGTCGGTGGCGCCACGACGGGAGTGGGGGCCTCCACTGCCGACTTAGTCAGAGAAGCAGTCGGTGAAAGCCTAAAAGGGTCTGCGTAGCAGTCGGAGCCTGAGCGAGAGCAGATCCAAACAGAACAGGTCATGTGTCGCCAAGTGTGAGCCGTCGCCAATACGGACGGTGAATATCACAGCGATCACGTCCATGATGACCAAGTCTAAGCGGCCGATGTTTATGTTCGGACTAGTGAAGTTCCATCCCCGAACGCGGCTGCTGAAAGGTGTCGATGGGGTTGGCCCTCACCGGAGTTGTCTGGGCTAGAAGGTTTGCTGTGGATGTCACCGAAGTTGATCAGTACCGTTCAGGAGACAAAAAGGTGGAGGATGACGAGTTTGAGTTTCCCCGTTGTCGCAGATCCACTGTGGCAATCGTTGTTTGGAGGGAATCTGTGGGTCGGAGCAGTGAAACAGAGATGACTTGTGGTCGAAGAAATCGGAGAGATCAGACCCACAACAGAATATCCAATTCTCGTTTGGTATGATCCGATTCTCGTTTGGTGGTTGTTGGCGATGGTGAAGGACGGCGAGCTCAGGACGCATGGTGGTGTATAGAAGAGGCAGGTGGCTGTTGGTGATTTTGCAATTTTTCTCTTCCTCTCTCATGTCTTATTTTTCTCTCTATACTATTGTACACACATTGTAATCTACCCACCCACCACTGCCATCTATTCACTCTGTCTCTCTACCCACCACCACCATCATCACCATCCTGCAAATCCCATTCACTACATACATATACACTGCTAGAAATCCAATTCAAAACTGTACTCGTTTTATGCAATCAATGGCATTTGAATCGGCGTGCTCGACTTGTGAGCTCTGCCTTATCTTCAACACACCAAAAAAGGCCTTTGGTAAAGGGGTTTGATTTAAGGGTTAATGGAGGGAGAAATTTAAAAAATAAAAATAAAAAATTGGCTGATTCATCTGCATGGCTTCTCTGTTTCCCTAACTAGTACCTCAGCTTTATTTTTATTTTTTTGAAATCTTAGAACTCATATTTGGGTGCCAAAGGACAGCCTTGTATGTATACCCATCATCCCACTTGATCCTTATTCTGCCCAAAACAACCATCTCCACCTTGTTAGAGTTCTCTCACAGACAAAGCTCAAAGCTGCCATAGCGCATAGTTATTTGAGAGAGAGAGCATGGGACATAATTGTCATTTTACATAGCCTATATTTTTTATATTAATTTATTCTACTGATACGAGGGCATTATAGTCATTTTAAGTCTCGAGGGGGTATTTGCACCAAATCGATAATATAGGGGGGTTTTACACTACACAGGAACTTATTTGCACTATATCGATAGTGGAGGGTTTTTTTTTTGCACTTGACTAGACCACTTCCAAAAGCAAAAATAGATGAGTTCAAGAGATCTCCTATTAAAAATATTTATTTTTTCCTCTATTAAAAATAGCTTAATAACTGATGAAAACAAATACAAACTCATAAATAAAAAGAAACATGGAACACATGCAACTTATCAGGGGAATCATAGGCGAGGACAACTAGCGAAAATTTCCAAGAGTATAAAAAAATTACAACCCGCTTGTTGTTTCACCTTCAACCTCGCCATTATTGAATTTAGGGCTTTCAATTTTTATTTATTTTTTTTCCAAAAGAGCATGAGATGTTGCTATTTTATAATTGGAGGAAATGGTGATTTGAATGGGTATTAGTGATTAGGGTGTGCATCAATGAGAAAAGAATAAGATGATGATGATGATGATGAAGTGAGTTTATAATGTGGATTGATTTTTTTTATTTTTTTATTTTAACCAAACTAAACATAACTAACAAGGAACAGGAAAACCAACATAATCTGGGATAAGAGCAGTACACAGCCACGTGGGCCAAATGCTCCATTCTAAATCATCACATTCGGTTTTTAAAGCAACTTTACTCAACAAATGAGCAACATAATTACCACTATGAGGAACCCACTTCATAGCCGATCCCAAACACTCATGAAGAAGAGAAGAAATATCGAGGAAAACCACCTGCAATGCAGCCTCTAAAGCCTGCAACTTCATAACGGAGCAGCAATCCCCTTTAATCACCACATTATTATAACCCCACCTCTTGAGCAGCACCATAGACGCTCGTAAAACCAAACCTTTAGGTATAGACAGACTGTGAACATGAGGAAAGAACACTGAAGCAACCTTGACAGGATAACCAAGATGATTCCAAAGGATTAGCCCCCCCCCCCCCCCCTCCAAGAAATAACGAGATTGATTAAAATAGGCATCAAAATTAAGCTTCAAAAAACCAAACTCAGGAGTTGAACAACTTGCTGGCACCGAAGAGACAGCGGGCGAGGGGAGAATAAAACACTGGGATTGCCGCAAAATCCTTTGATACTCCTGAAAAGCACTGAGAGCACGAAGGCTAGCGTCGAACGGATCCCACTTCTTACGATTAAAAACAAAATCGTTGCGACACGTCCACAAAGTCTAGCAAATAAAGGCAACCAAGCCAATACAATCCTTTACAGCCCCTGAATCAGCCCATTTATCACAGAGAGAAACCCACTGCTATAGCAGAAAGGAAGGAGAAAACCCACGAAAATCAATTCACAGAGGACAAAGCTACCATACCAGAATCGCAAAAGGACAAGTACATAATAGGTGGTCCACTGTTTCCACTCTCCCTTCACAGACGGGGCAGCAAGATGTCGTGGACACCCCCCGAAAGGCCAATTGGTCATTCATCGGAATACGATCACGAAGACTTTGCCACAAAAACAGCTGTATCTTCCGATGAGCCTGAACCGCCCCAACACTCCGCCACATAGTACACTTTCCTGCCATAAATTTACTCCCTTCGTCCCTAGACATGGAAGAAGAAAAAGAAAGAAGAGAAACATCAACCATATAGGCACTTTTGACTGAGAAACAATCGGACTTGGATGCCCCCCAAATTTTACAGTCTGCACCCCCCGTAGAGCTGAGAAACAACTCGACTTGGATCGCAATCACGCTTATTAAAAGAACGGCGAACCAGATCTAAATTCTACTGGAACAAATCGTGATGAATGAGAGTATGCACTGAAGAGACTGAAGCCCCATTAGACTTTGATGTAACCGATGAGTTCTGGATATCGGGAAGCCAATTATCAACCCAACAATTAACATTAGAACCATCACCGATTTGCCATTTCATGCCCCTCCAAATAACGTCTTTAGCGGATAAGACACTTTTCTAAACCCAAGATGCAGAGGGACGAAAGGAGGCCTCCATAGAATTGCAATCCTTAAAATATTTCTATTTAAAGGATTGGTATAACAGAGACCCATCGCCTCATTCCATCCTCCAGGCTAATTTAGCTAGAAAAGCTAAATTAAAAGCCTCTATATTCCTAAAACCCAAACCCCCAAACTCCTTAGATTGGCAAAGAGTGTTCCAACTAATCCACTTAATTTTGGACGATTTCTCCATACCTCCCCACCAAAAATTAAGAAAGAGCTAGATAACAACTGACAAGTCTTTTTTAGAAGCCGAAAGCAATGCATAGAATACACATGGAGGGCTGCCAGAACGGTTTTCACCATAATCTCCTTGCCTACTTTGGACAATAAATTACTTTTAAGAAAAGAGATCTTCTTGGACACTCTCTGAGAAATAAAGTTTAGGGTTGCCACTTTCGACCGCCCAACCATAGAAGGTAGGCCTAGATAAGTATTGGACCAGTCAACATTTGGAATACCAAGAGTGAACCTATAAAAGTCCTTCTAAGCAACTTGAGTATTAGGCGGGAAAAACAAACAAGATTTTTCTAGACTAATGAGTTGGCCAGTGAAAACTTCATACCGGTCCAAAATAGACTTAACATGCATCACCTCTGGAGATTTAGCTTTGTAGAAAATCAAAGTATCGTCCACAAATAAGAGGTGAGAGATAGGAGGACATCCCCTTCCCATGCGAAGCCCCATTAGAAGCTTCTTCTTTTCATACGCCTGGAAAAGGCAAGAAAGACCTTTAGAGCAGAACAAGAAAAGAAAAGGAGATAACGGATCGCCTTGACGAAGGCCCCAAAAGGAAGAGAAATAAGCACCACGCTCCCCATTAATGAGCACTGAGAAAGAAACTGAACTAATACATTCCAACATCAAAGAAACCCATTGCCCATCAAAACCCAATTAGTCATAAACTTGCACAAGAAAGACCAACTCATTCGATCATAAGCCTTCGCCATGTCTAACTTCAGAGCAAGAAAGCAAGAATCACCATTTGTTTTCCGTTTTACAACATGCAGGAGATTATGGGCAATTATGATATTATCCTGAATTAGATGAGAAGGGACAAAGGCACTTTGAGATTCACTGATAATGAAAGGAAGAAATGCCTTTAGCCTGTTAGCCAGAACCTTGGTAAAAAATTTATACGACACGTTGCACAGGGATATAGGCCGAAAGTTAGACATAACTATAGGGTGAAGCACCTTAGGGATAAGAACAATATTAATAGAGTTCATACCCCTCGGAAGAAGACTGCCATGGATAAAAAAAAAATTAAAGCCCTTGAGAAGATCCATCTTAAGCAACTCCCAGTTAGATTGAAAAAACAAATGGGTAAATCTATCCAAACCAGGGGCCTTATACGGCCCCATACACCAAAGTTTCACGCAACTCCTCAACCGTGCCCTCTTAAAGTAAAGCTCTATTCATCTCGGGAGACATACAAGGCTGGATAGAACCCCAAAACTCCAAATCCTCCTGATCTGGCAAAAAAGAGAAAAGATTAAGAAAATAGTCTTCAGCCAGCCGACGAATATCGTCTTTAGTATCTTGCCATAAACCACCCACGTCCTCCAAACCCAAGATCTCATTTTTTCGATGACGAATTTTTGCCATTCTATGGAAAAATTTAGTGTTACGATCTCTATGATTTAACCAAGCAACCCTGGATTTTTGTAACCAGAAGAGTTCTTTATCCTGCCACACCTGACTAAGCTCATTTTCCAACCGAGAGCAAATAACCGGATTATACCCCTCCACCTCCTCTTTGAGAGTACGTCAGTGAAGAGAGAGAGGACGGAGAGGGGGTGAAAATTGAGGGTATTTTAGTCCTTTTAATCTTTTGATATTTTAGAATTAAAAGCATTAAAAAAATCAAGGATGTAATTGTCATTTTGCACTTTTTTAACGATGTCATTTACAAAAAAGATATTTTGAGTCTAAGTGATAGTTATTTTCGAAAGATATTTCAATTTGATATTTGGCCAAACTTGAGGGGGTGTTAGTGAAATTAACCCTAAAAACATTTGGCTTGGTACAAGAATAAAAAGTAACTTTAATAGAAAGATAATAATAATAATAATAGCCTCGAATCGAAAAGTTTTATTTTATATTAGAAGTGCATTCATTTGTAGCATAGAAGTGCAAGCATTTATGCTATATTTGGTATGCATGAATATAATGGAATGGAGTTAAAAAATAAATAAATAAATAAAATAGAATGTAATGCAACTGGGAATAAAATGGAATAGTCATTCTCATTCTATTGTTCGAAATGTGTAGGAATGGAATGATAATAAAGTGTTTGGTTGGACCAATTTAAAATCTAGAATGGAATGAATTTCAAATTGAATTCTCCGAAATACCCCTCTTATTGACAAATATATTAAATTAACAAAATAACATTCATTCTATAATTTTTTTTAAAGAAATGGCGGTGGTTGTGGTGGTGGAAAGCAGTGGTGGAAGCAATGGTGGTTTAGGTGATGATGGTGGAAGGTAGTGGCTGTGGCAATGGTATGAAGGTTGTGGAGAAAGGTGGCGGTGGTGGAAAATAGTGGATGTGATAATAGTAGAAAGTAGTAGAGGTGGTGCTGGTGGAAGGCGGTGGCGGTAGTAGAGGTCGATAGCAATAGCAATGAAGGGTAGCGGTGGTAGAAGTCAGTGGTGGTGATGGTGGAAGGCAGTGATGGAGGTGGCGGTGGAAGGTAATAGAGACAACAATGATGTGGTGGTGGTGGTGGAAGGAGACAATAGTGGAGGCAGTGGCTGTGATGGTGGTGGAAGACGACAGTGGTGTAGCTAATGGTAAAAGGTGGCGATGGTGGAATGCGGTAGTGGCGGTAATTACGGTGGTGGAAGGCGGTGGAGGTGGAGGAAGTTGGTGGAAGGAGGTGGCAGCGATAGTGGAGGTGGCGGTGATGTGGTGGTTGAAGGCGGCAATAATGGTGGCAGTGGCAGTGACAATGACAGTGGTGGAAGACAATGAAGGTGACACTGGTGAAATGTGACGATGGTTGTGGCGAAAAATGGTGGTGGTAGTGATGGTGGAAGGCTGTGGTGGTTGTTATTTTTATACTTGAAACATGAGTGTTTTAGGGAACTTGATTTAAAAAAATATATATATTTGGAAATGGAATAGTGTGAAAAGAATTTTCTTTTAAGTGGAATGTCCATCCCCAATTTAAATTGCATATCAAATAAATGATTAGAACAGTCATTTTATTTCATTCTATTCAAAGCACACCAAACGCAATCTTATTTACTTGGCATTGTTTGCATCGTTTTCAATTTGTTTGACGCAAGTTGCATCCTTACCTTGCAAGGTAGGTAATAATAATGATCTGATTTAGTCCTAAGGTGAAATCCAACGATTTTATTTCCATCTTTAGTCATCATTTGTAATTAAAACGAAATAAAAGAAAAAAAATTAGCTTAACCATCTTTGTTCATTAATTTGAAAATTGAACCAACCATTTAGCTGAGCTGGAGGGAAAAGTAAGAATAAAATATTCTTACTTTTCCCTCCAGATAGAGAGAGAGAGAGAGGAGTTTTGTGTTTGTAGTTATGAGAAATCAGAAAATGAACAGTGTTTTCTTTAATGAACACGGTTCTAAGAATGGGAGTATAAATTTGGATTTCTTTTAATTTATAGGGGTTGACTATCTTGTTCAAGATTTAATTTTTGCTTATTTCATTGTTACAATTAAAGCCCTACCTCTATTTTTCTCTTTTTAAAAGTCTGCGCCATTGATGTTTATCAAAGTGCAAACAATTGACATTTTTTTTTTTACTTCAAAGTGCTTATTTGCTGGTTGTTTTCTATTTCTTAATTTGGTAAAAAAGAAAAAGAAAAAAAGAAAAGCTGTAAAGAAATTTGTTGTGATGTTTCTTTAATTGCTCAGGCTATCCATTCATTTTGTGGGGCATAGAGAATTCAACCATATCTTTGTGTAATGCGATTTTGGAATCTTCTAGCATATATGTTTAATTAGTTAAGAACATTGTGGTGTGTTGTTGAATGGGATTATATGAGAAACAAAGGTGAATTTAATTTTATTTATTTATTTATTTGTTTTTGTAGGAAAAGCTTCTCCATTAAAATAAAATAAAAAAAACAAAAAAAAACGAAAAGAAAAAAAGATGGAGTCTATGGACACATAAAACATAGACCCGTTGATGCACACTCTAGAAAGCAAAGAGTAGTCCCTGGTTTCCATAGAAGGTAAGAGAAAGCTGTGATATCCAAATTCTGAAGGTCTGAAACTCTTTTTTGTTCCTTGCTGACGTCGAGGTGTCTCTGTAGAGAGAGTGTCTCGTTTTATCGAGATTTCTGATGTTTTGCGTTTATCGCGATTTGTAGATTTCTTATGTGTGGATCTTGTGGGTGTTGTGCTCCATAGGTGTTGGTGGTTTGATCTGTTATTCATGTTATAGCATTGGTCTGTAGTTATTCTCGCTTTCGTTTTTCGATCGCTAAATTTACTATCTTTATGTGGCTTTAGTGGTGTTTTCTCCTGTTGCTCTGTATTATGTTCTATTTTCCTTCCGTTTTTCATTCTTGGTTCTCTATTGAGGGTGAATCTGTCCTGCATCCTCGGTTGTTGGAGGGGTTTTGGGGGATCTGTGGTGGTTTTCTTAGTTGGTTGCATTTGAGTTTGATTTGGGTCCAGCCGGGTTTTCTTTTGGCCTTCTTTGGTGAGTTGCTTGGGAGTTTTTTTGGACTTGTTCGCCTTTTGGGGCCAATGGGTGTCACCAGAATGTTCCTGGATGACTTGGGTTTCACCAGTGCTTGTTGGCT
Source organism: Cornus florida (assembly GCF_030987335.1). Classification (NCBI taxonomy): domain Eukaryota; kingdom Viridiplantae; phylum Streptophyta; class Magnoliopsida; order Cornales; family Cornaceae; genus Cornus; species Cornus florida. The sequence goes on from NW_026775581.1 coordinate 90,237,639, forward strand.
AATTCTGGCTTGGGTGTCCTTCGCTACCGTTGCTCTGTTTTGGGTGGGCCACTGTGTGGTGGTGGTGGATACCGGTATGCTTGCCATGGCCGTTAGTAAGCTGGTGTCCTATGCACGGCCTGTATTAGGTTTTTTTTTTTTAATCTCGGTTGTTTGCTTGTGGATATGTTTGGTTGAGTCTTGTGGAAGCTGTCTTGGTGGGTACACTTCGCAGGTTTTGGATGTTCTGTGTTGGCCGGATTTTGTTGTTTATAGGGCTTTGGCGGGCATGTTCGGTGAGTGTCGGCTAGGTCGGCTGTGGATGATGGATTCTGTTTGATTGGGGGCCAACTTAATGACGTCATAGCTGACGTTGTTTCCAGATATTTTTCAAGCTTTTGCTTACGTGTGTAGGCGATATACTTTTATCTCTGTTACCTCGTGGTCTGTGTTAGGGATAGCTATTATCCTGTCCTGTAAGATGTGTTTGCCTGATGTTATTACTAGAGCTATTTTCTTGTAGTAGGGCCAGCTTATTGACTCTTCTAATGCTTTTTCTATGTCGATGATCTACTTTCAAGGTCTGTGTTGTACTGGGTTGTAGCCTTTCCTTTGCCCAAGTGTTGTGACGTGTATGGTTATGCTTGCTTGGTGTAGTAAGCACGCTTTTGGACTGAGTAACTTAGATCTTATTTATAGTGTTTTTTCTGTTGCTTTTTGTGCTTATCTCTGTTTCCTCTTTCGCTCTTAGATTCCACTTTTGTTACTAGTTATACTTGTGCTTCTTTTACTTTTGTGTTTTGCTTTTACGTATTTTGCTTTACAGTCTCGTGTGTTTTTTAGTTATCCTTTAGTTGGTAGGTTTACGATGGCGTCTACTATTCTCACTCAGTTTCAAGGGTTGACGTTAACGTCGAAGGAAAAGGAGCCCATTCAGTTGACGCTGGATGATATTGCTCAGAGTGACAAACTTTGTCGCTCTAGTCTTTTTGGGAAAGTGTGGGCTTCTAAAATGACGACTTTGTCTGGGGCTAAGTTTACTTTTTGTAATACCCCTAATTTCAAAAGGATAGTAATAGGATTTACTTTATTATTTAAATTGCGTTTTTAATTGCTGAAGTGCTTATGTGTTAATTTAATTGATTTATTTGTTATTTTAATTTACTGTTGTTTTGTTTTATTGAATATCTGATTAATTGGTTTATTAGTTGTAGTTAACTTAATTTGATTATTTTTGTTTTAATTAGTTGTTTTAAATATTGATTATGGTATGCGTTTATTTAATTAAGTTTAGTTAGTTTTCACGTAACTGTTATATAGTTCCATTAGGTATAACCTAGATTTTGCTATGGGCCGAGTAATCCGATTAGGGTTTAACTAAGCCTAGGGTTAGTGTGGCCTATAAAAATTCACCTAGGATGTCTGCCTAGGGTTTTAGAAGAAGATTATGACATTGTAAAGCTGTGTGGAGTTTTAGAGTCGGTTGGGAAGAAAACAGAGAGCAAACAAAGAATTCGCCGGAGAATTGAGACGGACGTCGGTGTAAGGCAAATTCTATCCTTACTCTCTCCCTTAGGCTTCGTGTTCTTTGTATTCCTAAATAATTCTAGGATTGATTTAATCAATAAAAACGTTATCTGTTTATGCTAAAAAAAATTAGATTATCACAGTATGTTTGCTTGCTTGCTAAACCTGTTAAACCATGTTACTTGCTTGCTTATTTCTCTATTTAAACCTATGTATGGAATGTGTTAATGACTTAAACATGGACTGGGAACCTACTGGGGTTGATTTACAACTTTTGGAAACCATAGCGCAGGGCAGAGAAGTTGCAAAAATCGTCTGAAGAAGAGGGAAGACAAAGAGACGGGGCAGAGAGGGAGAGAGCAGGCTCTCCCTTGGAGAGATTCGGCTCCTTTATGTTCAGAGGTGGCTCGTTTGGTATACCTCGAGCCATTATAAGTAATAATGGTTCACATTTTTGCTATAAAGTCTTTGGAAGTTTATTGTCCAAATATGGTATCACTCACAAAGTGGCCATGTCATATCACCCATAAACCAATGGTTAGGCTGAGGTATCCAATAGGGAAATCAAGCAAATACTGGAAAAACAGTTAATCCTATACGGAAAGACTGGATCCTTCGGCTTCAGAATACTTTGTGGGCATACCGGACTGCTTACAAGACCCCGATAGGAATGTCCCCATACTATTTGGTTTATGGCAAAACCTGTCATTTGCCTGTAGAGCTGGAACACCGTGCTTATTGGGCCATTAAGGCCATGAATTTTGACTCTGATAAAGCCGGTGAACATAGGAAACTCCAGCTTGATGAGTTTGAAGAAATTCGAAATAATGCCTATGAGAGTTCCAAAATGTATAAAGCCAAAACAAAGTTGGAACATAACAAGCACATTCTTCGAAAAGAATTCTCCCCCGAACAAAAGGTTCTTTTGTATAACTCCCATCTTCAATTGTTTCCCAGGAAGTTACGATTACGTTGGTCCGGCCCATACTTTGTCAAACATATGGCAAGTCATAATGCAATTGAGGTACAAGACCCCGCGACTGGGGAATTATTTAAAGTTAATGCTCATCGCTTAAAGCCTTTCATTGAGCTCAAGTCTCATGAAATTGAGGAAATTCTCCTCATCAATCCTGTTTATTTGGATTGATCTCTCCAGGGGTATTACCCTCTTGCGTCTGGCTGAAGACGTTAAACTTAGCGTTCTTGGGAGGCAACCCAGTTCCTTGTTTCTATTTCTTTAGCTATACTTATATTTTGTTTGGAAGTACAATCTGTCATAATTTCAGAACACTTGGTCTCTCTTTTGTAATGAATATCTGCAGGGATTGTACTTCAGAAGCACCACATCAATTGAGGTAATTCGTTCATTTTTCTTTTTCTCCAGCGGTACATTGTCCATTTCATTCACCACTTTTCAGTATTCTGTTTTTCAAACACTAAGGACAGCGTTTTATTTTATTTGTGGGTAGGACAGATTTATCAAAACATGTACCTCTTTTGAAAATCTCTTCACACAAAAAAAAAAAAAAAAAAAAAAAAAAAAAAAAAATTCTTACTTTTCTACTTTGTGAAAGTTAAGAGATGCCATTATTCTAGATTGAGATTAAGCTTGTTACTAAGGTGATATAACGATAGACATTGCACCATGAGAATTTAGAAGTAGAAATATTTTTGCACAAAGTCGCAGCTTGAAAGAAAGAAGTGAATAATCTCCCAAGAATCTAGAATCTATTACTGGAGACTTAAAACCATGTGAGCTTTCGTGTCTTTCATCTTTTTAGAGAGCTTTACGCTAACTCCGAGTCACAAGATGGCTCAAATTTCTTGGATAGCGTGATAAAAATTTGTTGTTAGTCTCATAATCCTTCATCTTGGTAGATCATTGAGAATGAAATCACATCGAATTAAGAGAAACATAAGTCTTCTAATTTACTATGTACTATCATACCTTCATTACCTTTTGTAATCTTATTATTTTTCTGAGAAATGTTAGGGATGACTGTATGTAAAAGAAAAAGGGATCAAGAAGTCATTCATATCCTCTTAAAAAAATAATAATAAATAAATAAAGACGAAGAAGAAGAGTAAAGTATCCCTTCCAAGTATTTTGAAGACCCCTCATTCTCAGAAACATTTATGTATAAATTGAGCTCAATAATGTTTTTAGAAAATGTATAACAGTGCATAGTAAATTAGAAGGCGTTATGGTGGATAACTCGACATTCTTTCAAAAGTGATCAACATTCCTGTCATGAGACTCTTCTATTATATGTATCGGTCCTTCAAATAATTAGTGTGTGAGTTTGATTTTACTTTCATAACAGAATTCCTACTCACATACATTTGAGAGATACAGTTAGCCAAATATTCGAGAGATGTTCTTTAAGAGAGATATTTACTTTGATATTTGAAGTCAAACATAGTTTTCTAAAGACTTGGGAATTTCATCACTTGGATCTGAAAATGAATTTTTGTTGACTTTACACACACACACTCTCTACTTCTAGGTTGTTTATGGATAAATTTTCTTGAAATATTTGTTTTTATAACACCTTAGTAGCTCGTTATATATAAAGAACTTGATATTTTCATCTCTAAAACTTTTCATGTTGTAGATATGCAGGAAAATTCTTTGGAAGTTTATGAGTACCTTCACTAGAAACCTTCACGAGGCTATAACTCGTCCACTATATGTAACCTAGTGGTTTAAGGCCTTATTGCATATGGTAAATGCAATCGAAAATAGCCTGCGAAAGTGGCACATCTTTTTGTTAATAAAAGTAATATTTTTTGCGAACTTATCTATTTTTGCCTTTCTTTGCTAGAAGATTAGCAAAAGCTTGTTTGGGGGTAGTTTGATAAATACACAAAACCTATTATTTCATGCACCAAAATAAGTTTTTAATTAGACTTTTATATTATTTAAATATTCTTATATGCTTGTTTTGTGTTTTGTAGATGATAGGGAAAAATATAAACCTACCCTACCCTCGATAAGATTGATTAGATTTCATTATTAAGAATAATGAAATCAAATCTAACGTGGTTTAACAGGTAAGAATAATCGTACTATAACTGGAACAGGTCAAAAGGATTAAATCATATCCCGAAAAATCTGGTAATAAATCTCCTATGATTTCGCACAAGTGGAAGATAAGGTCAACCATCGACATCAGCGGAACGATTTTGATTCCAATCGACAGCCATAAATAGGGCATCAAGCCAATAAAGAATGTACGACGTAAAAACTATTATTAATCGCTGCGTTCTTTTTAGAACTCCGTGACTAATTTGATCGTCGGAGAGCTCTTGGCAGGCACCACACCGGTGTCGTCAAGGTTCATCGATCTTCTCCTCTCTTCCTTGCAGGAAAATGGTATCGTATCGGACTGCACAAATTTCAGCCTCAACAGTTGGCGTCGTCTGTGGGAACGACGATTCCCTTGAATCAATTAATTACTCGTTGGGTATATACGTTTGCAGTCCGGTATGGTTACTGAAGGAACACCATCGCAAGGATCTGGTCAAAGGGTAGAGTCGGGTGAAAACCTGGACGTCCCAAACGACCAGGCACGGCTTGCAGCGTTGGAACTACAGGTTCAAACTCTGAGTCAGGGTATGAACCAGTTGATCCAGCAAAATGCAACGCTCTTGCAACACCTTGTTCCACCAGTTCAACAAAACTTTCCAGGACAAGATCTCTCAAGTCCAAACGGAGGTAATGGGAATCTTGAAGAGAGGGATAATCATTCCCCCCAAAATGAGACTGAAGTGGAACAAAGCCAGGTGGGAACCCGACATAGAGAGGTGGTTCACCCATCTCTCCTACGGAGTTCCCGACCTCCTGAAAGCATAGCCTTCTGTCTTAAGGAAAAGACAAAGAAAGTTACCCATCTCGACTTGCAAATCAAGGATCTCAAGGGGAAAATGGAAGATGTAATGCAGGCTATGAAAGGGAAAGGTCCTGTCGCCGTAGATGACCTGGTACAAAGGACCAACTTGCCTTTCAGCCCCGCCGTTATGAAATGTCCACTACTTAGCAAGTTCAGGATACCCTCGTTCGAAAGCTTCGATGGGACCAAAGATCCCCTCGATCACCTGGAAACTTTTCATACTCTTATGCATTTACACACTGTGCCAGATGAAATCATGTGCTGAGCTTTTCCCACTACACTTAAGGGATCAGCGAGAGTTTGGTTCAACAAGTTGAAGCCAGGAACCATCAACACCTTCAAAGAATTGAGTAAGCAGTTTGTGAGCCACTTCATTGCAGGTCAGAGGCATAGGAGGCCGGCTACCTACCTGTTTACCGTGGAGCAACAAAAGGAAGAGTCGATTCGGGAATACATCACCCGATTCAACGCAGAGATGTTGCAGGTAGAAGAGGCGGACGACAAAGTAGCTTTGACCGCTTTCATAGGAAGACTCCAAACCTCCAGATTCTTGTTCTCCTTATCAAAAGAACCTCCCACTAGCATGATAGAGTTGCTGGTCAGAGCGCAAAAACACATCAACGCTGAAGACACCATGAGTGCACGAAAGGAAGGAGAGGACAAGAAGAGACCAGCCCCTCTCGCCAGGGATGAAAATAATACCAAATATAAGAAATCGTTCTTCAGCCAGAGTGACAGCACATATCATGAGAATGACTCAGATGAGTATACCGACTAGAAATTGTCTCGCAGCTGGAATTAGCCTTATCAAGTCATTCACAATAAAGATTGGGGGCATCTTAGTTAATCATTTTAAATGGAGGGTAGCTCCATCACGTGTTATTTTGTTTTTAATAATGATGGTCTTTAATAAAATTCCTTTTAGTTTATACGTGCAGTATCCCCGTACTATAAGGGATAGTAAATGAGTGTCCTATATTATAAGGACCTAGGCTGAGTGAATCCCGTAATCCGTATCCCCGTACTATAAGGGATAGTAAATGAGTGTCCTGTATTACAAGGACCCAAGCTGAATGAATCCCGTAATCCGTATCCTCATACTATAAGGGGATAGTAAATGAGTGTCCTGTATTACAAGAACCCGGGCTGAATGAATCCCGTCATCCATATCCCCGAACTATAGGGGATAAGTATCATGTATTATCAGGACCCGGGTTGAATAAATCCCGTAATCCATATCCCATAATATAAGGGATAATAAATGAATGTCCTGTACTACAAGGACCTGGGTTGGATGAATCCCGTAATTAATATCCCCTTACAATAAGGGATAGTAAATAAAAATCCTTTATTAAAGAGGTGAGCTGAGTAAAACTCGTAAAGTTCAATTCCCTTACTAAAGGGACGAGCTGAGTAAAACTCGTAAAGTTCAGTTCCCTTATTAAGGAGTGAAACTCATATAATTTATTCCCTTATCAAAGGAAGAGTACTGTTCCTTCGGGTGCACACAAAAAAAAAAAAAAAAAAAAAAAAAAAAAAAAAAAAAAAAAACACAACAACAACTATTCATGAACAGTACCGCGGGTACTGTTCATTAACAGTACCTGTAACACCCCCACATTTTCCACGCATAAGTTGATCAGGCTTATACACGAAAAACGAGGGATATCAAAAACAATTGGCAATATACAAGCATGGAATACAAAATGATGATAATAAAAGAATTTAGACCGGAAAGGAACACTAAATAATACAACATCCATCCATCCTTTATTTAATACAGTACTTCATTACAACTTGGAAATCCTACGTCAGGGATCCCTAAATATAACCCTGAGAGTTCAACGTCAAAAGTAAATAAAAACTGAAACTGAAATACTACATAAAACTTCTACCCTGCACTGGATCGTAGGAGTAGATGAGTTCGGATGATGGTCCCACACTGCTAACCTCAGCCTTGAAACGGATACTGACCGTATCCTGAAATAACAACAATGGTGGGTCAACCCCACGAGCAAGTCCTCTCTACTATGACCCAAATCAGAGAATCAAATAAATTAATCATTATGAATCGGATGAGTACTATATCTGTATACATCCTACGGGAACTATCCGATGTATAACATGACCTCAACCAGAATAGACGGTGATCACTTAGACTCACACTAGGTGGTCAAGTGTCGCCTTTCCCTACCCGGGAAATCAACTATTATACATGGTGTACGGTACTGACAACACAGACTATAACGAACTACACAGTGATAACACCTCGCAAAGTACTGATGAATATACTGAGCATATAAATTAGGCAACACATGCCAACAATATTAATAAATGTACCGAGAATGTCAATTTAGGCAACACATGCCAATAATATTAATAAATATACCGAGTATGTCAATTAGGCAACACATGCCAATAATATTAAACCACATACCCCGACAGCCACACATCTGTCTATCGCAACGAATGCATAAGGTATAAATGAGTCTAAACTTATTAGCCAGCTCATATGGTTCTATATGGCAACACATCCATATAATATAAATGCGACATAATTAAACAGTCCATTTATTTCCTGAAATGCACACAGCATAATAATCATGGTTTATATATCAATTAACAGTATAAACATCCTATAAGATATCATGGATAATTTATCTGACTAAAACCATGGCCTTATTTAATTTAACAGTAATGTTTGATACCATTAAATACGATAATAACACTATTTATATTTAACAATGTCGTTAAATACATCACATTAGTATCCGTACTGCGAACGAGCCAATAAATGCTTAGAAAAGATTAATCGGCCATAAGAATAAGTAACGGGTGTTAAAATAATAATTTCGTGGCCCGTTAAACCCGTAATTACCAACACAGTACCTAAAAATCCAAGTTTAAGGTTCTGGAATTTACAAAACAGGCCCTAAGGGTATTCTGGTAATTTCTAGCAGCTGTAGGGACCCCACACGCGCCCTCACGCGCCTCCCAGAGCCTCCCCACGCGCAGCCCAACCTTCCCCACTCTCCCACGCGCCTCCACGCGCGTCTGGCATCAGCCACGCGCACCCACGCGCGCGCACGCGCTGCCACACGCGCACTAAGGGTGCCTTGCTGACGTGTCACTTCCTGGTTGGTTGGCTGCATCCGGATTCCGTACTCGCGTCACACCGGATCATCTCACCCTATCTTCCCTCCATCCAACGCCCACAGATCCGGGTGTACCGCGGTATCCTGGACCGCGATGCACCGGATCAATCAGACTCCACTAATGGCCAGGATGCGCGCGTACACCCTCCTATGGTGTGCCGCGTCGCACCGGATCACTCCGGTCGTCTCCCCCACTGCCGGCGACCGGAAAACTCGCCGGAAGGTCGCCGGAAATTGCAGAAAATGCCCGGAAAAATCTAGAAAATTCTAGAAAAATCCCTAAAGTCTTATTTAATTATTTTTAGCCATTATTAATTTCATAGGACATTAAATAAATATATACCATCCTATATAATTAAAATTCCATTAATTTAATAAAATAAAATTAATAATTTATTAACCTCCAAACCTTGGCTCTATGCATAAAAATAAGCTAAACAATTAATTTATTAATTCAAAGGGGAAAAGTAGATAATAACTTGCCTTTTTGGATTTAAAATAAATCCGCCGGTCTGCGCGTAGTCGGGTAAAATTGCCTACACCGGTCCAAGCTTCTTTCTCTTTCTCTTTTCCTTTCACTCTTATAAAATAGCTCTCTAGAATTTATACTTTGCTTCTAACTCCCTTTTATTTTTTTTCTAAGGCAAGCTAGTTAATTTATACACAAAATATATAATATAAATATTACAAATATCTAATTTATAATAACTTCTCACCCATTTCTCATATTCCTACCTATATGGCTTTAAGACAATGCTATCTTTAATCAAGATATTTGATCCACCATTCTACCATAGTAAATGAAATTCTATCCTAGTATTTAATTTTCCATCATTACATTGATTTATTATAACTATTATTATTATTATTACTAATATTATTATTAATAAACTTTTATTATTATTATTATTATATTCTTATTATTATTATTATTAAACTAATATAATTATTATTATTGTTATTACAAAATAATATATTATATTATCATAATACTTTATAACACAAATATAATACTCTAATTAACTAATATTGCTTAATTAAACATAATCAACAAATAAAAGTAATTAAAATAATACATGCACAATTAAATGAATAAATTTACTATTTTAACATACACAATTAATTTACATGCACAATTAAATGAATAAATTTACTATTTTAACATACACAATTAATTTACATGCACAATTAAATGAATTTAATAAAATAATGTAGTATGCACAAATAAATAAAATTAATTAACCTAACACAAAATTAATTTAAATACATTCTTTAAAATTACGGGGTATTACATTCTCCCCCCCTAATAAAGGAATTTCGTCCCCGAAATTCACTACATACCTGTCTTAAAAAGTTCTGGATACTTGGCCCGGATAATATCTTCCCGTTCCCAAGTAGACTCTGTAGCACTATGATGGCTCCACTGTACACGTACTAATGGAATAGTCTTCGTGCGCAGTATCTGATTCCTACGATCGAGAATACAGTAAGGTTGTTCCAAATAGGTTGCATCGGGTTGCAACTCAATCTCACCCACATCAATGTGTTGGTATCGATCTTCATCCCGTAGAAATTTTCGCAGCATAGATACATGAAAAACATTATGTACCCTATGAAGATTATCTGGTAGAGCCAGACGATAAGCTACTGCCCCAATCCGATCTGTAATCATAAAAGGACCCACAAAACGAGGCGATAACTTACCCTTTGACCCAAACCGCATTACTCCCTTCATAGGAGAAACCTTAAGCAAAACCTGATCACCAACCTTAAACTCCAAAGCACGAGTTCGACGGTCAGCATAACTTTTCTGTCTGCTTTGAGCTGTACGCATCCGATCCCTAATAATAACGATCTTTTCTGACGTGTCCTTAATAAATTCAGGACCCAAAAAGCTGTTCTCACCAACTCCAAGCCAACAGACAGGAGACCTACACGGTCTACCGTACAAAGCCTCAAATGGTGCCATACCAATAGTTTTCTGATAACTATTGTTATAAGCAAACTCTGAAAGCGGCAAATATTCCTCCCAATTGCCCTTAAAATCAAGAACACATGCCCGCAACATGTCTTCTAAAATCTGATTAACTCGCTCAGTCTGTCCATCTGTTTGAGGATGATAAGCAGTGCTAAGATATAGTTCTGTACCCAAAGCCTGCTGAAAGCTCCTCCAAAATCCTGATACAAACTTCGGATCTCTATCTGATACGATGGACAATGGTACACCATGAAGTTTCACTATTTCTGCAATATACAGCTTAGCATACTGTTCTGACGTAAAGTTTGACCGAACAGGCAGAAAGTGAGCGGACTTGGTCAATCTATCAACAATGACCCAAATAGAGTTGTGATTATGCTGTGAAGTAGGTAATCCCTCTATGAAGTCCATGGAAATACTCTCCCATTTCCACTCTGGTATGGGAAGTGGCTGTAACGATCCTGGCGGTCTCTGATGATCAATTTTAATCATCTGACAGGTGCTACATTTAGAGACAAAGATAGCTATATCTCTTTTCATGCCGGCCCACCAAAACTGGCGTTTCATGTCCTGATACATCTTGTCTCCCCCTGGATGTACAGAGAACTGAGAAGTGTGTGTCTCTCTCATCACAACATTTCTCAAATTATCAGCTGAAGGCACAATTAAACGTCCCTTGTACCTCAATCCTCCATCAGTCCCTATAGAATAAAAAGGAACATCTCCGGAGGCTAACTCCGAAACCCGATCAATACACTGTTGATCTGAGAGTTGCGCTTGAATGACCTGATGAATGATAGAAGGAGTTACTACCACACATGCCATAAAAGCGTCTGCTAACTCATCAACAGTCTTCAAAGCATCCCACTCTGTTGTAAACAAAGCTGAAAGGCTAACATATGGTCGGCGGCTGAGTGCGTCTGCTACAACATTCGCTTTCCCTGGATGATACTGAATAGAGAAGTGATAGTCTTTCACGAATTCCAACCATCTGCGCTGTCTCATATTCAGTTCCCTCTGTGTGAACAAATACTGTAGACTCTTATGATCGCTAAACAATCGAAAAGTCTCCCCCAAAAGATAATGTCTCCAAATACGCAAGGCAAAAACCACTGCTGCGAGCTCTAGATCGTGAGTCGGGTAATTAAGCTCATGAGGCTTAAGCTTCCTAGACCCATAAGAAACTGGTCGCTCTTCTTGCATCAACACACAACCCAAACCCTTCAGAGAAGCGTCGGTAAATACTAAATACTCGATTCCACTCTGAGGTGTGGCTAAGACAGGTGCAGAAGTTAACTTACTCTTCAATTCAGCAAAAGCAGTCTGACAAGAATCATCCCATACAAATGGTACATTCTTCTTAGTCAGATGAGTAAGTGGACCCGCAATTTTGGAAAATCCCTGGATGAACCGGCGATAATACCCCGCTAATCCCAGAAAACTGCGAATCTCTGTCGGTGAGGTAGGCTGTCCCCACTCCATAACGGCCGCAACCTTGGCTGGATCTACTGCTAACCCTTCTTCTGACACTACATGTCCCAGAAATTTGACCTCTTTCTGCCAAAATTCACACTTCTCAAACTTCGCAAACAACTGATGTTCTCGAAGTGTCTGCAATACTGTGCGTAAATGTCTGGCATGGTCCTTCTCCGACTTGGAGTAAACCAGAATATCATCAATGAAAACAATGACAAACTGATCTAAGTATTCTCTGAATACTCTATTCATCAAGTCCATAAAGACAGCTGGAGCGTTCGTTAAACCGAAAGGCATAACACGAAACTCATAAGATCCGTACCTCGTGAGAAATGCTGTCTTTGGAACATCTTGTTCTCTGACTCGTAGCTGATGATAACCAGACCTCAAATCGATCTTTGAGAAGTAAGTAGCTCCCTTCAACTGATCAAACAGGTCATCAATTCTGGGCAACGGGTACTTGTTGCGAATAGTGACCTTGTTCAGTTCTCTGTAATCAATACAAAGACGAAGAGATCCATCCTTCTTCTTTACAAACAGTACTGGTGCTCCCCATGGTGAAGTACTCCTGCGAATAAATCCCTGGCTGAGCAACTGTTGAATTTGATCTTTCAACTCTCGCATCTCCACTGGTGCCATTCGGTACGGCGCCTTAGCAATAGGCGTAGTGCCTGGAGCTAAATCAATAACGAAATCTATCTCTCGACTCGGTGGCAAGCCTGGAATTTCCTGGAATACATCCTGGAATTCCTGTACTACCGGGATGCTGTCAAGAGATACCGCAGTCGCTTCCTGTGAGTCCTCCTCAAGAACGAATAAATAAGTGCTAGGCCCTCTATCAGGTTGTGGTACAACAAGAAGATACATCTCCTGTCCTGGTATGGAAAATACAATAGACTTTTCGTAACAGTTAACCTGAGCATGGTACTGAGATAACCAGTCCATCCCAAGTATAACATCATACGAATGCATATCTAACACTAACAAATTTGCAAGAAATCGAAGCCGGCCCATATCTATAAAGATATCACCGCTATACTCTCGTAAAATTGCGCCAACTCCCAATGGTGTATAAATATTAAGAGGTTGGTCACATAACTGAGTCGTCATACCAGATAAGATAACAAAAGATCTAGACACAAAAGAATGTGATGCACCAGTGTCAAATAGTATACGAGCAGTTCTACCATGTATAGAAAACATACCCTCAATAACCTGAGGAGCCTGCGCATTATGTGGCATGAAGTTATAAACTCTGCCATGATGCAACTGCTGTGGAGGTTGTCCCAGAGGAAATGGTGGTGCTGGAAGTGCCGGAAAATTCTGAACTTGCCCACGTGGCATCGGTGGGGCCGGTAGAGGTAACGGCTGATTAGGTCTCGGCTGCCCATACTGTCCCTGTTTAGCTTTGGGACACATCTTGGCCGGATGCCCAATCTCTCTACAGTGATAACAACGTCCCGTAAAAGGACCTGCCTGCCTCCTCTGTTGACTTCCCGACCACTGTTCCTGTCCGGTCTGAGGTATCCCACCTTGTCTACCCTGATTAGGGACTCCATCCCTCTGCACATCTAGGTTTCCTTTGTTTTTCTTCCAAGGTTGATGTCCTTGAAATCTGCCCCGATCATTGGACTTGGCACCACTGTTGCTTCCTTTCTCCACTGTCTGGTAGTCTCGGTTAGTCCGCTTATCTCCCTTGGACTTCCGGTAATCACTCCTCATCTGGCAGTGCTGTAAGGCGGCATTAACCACCTGGATATAAGTAGTATATGCCGGACTACCTAAGATCACCACTTTAATCGGCCATATCAACCCCTTCACAAAGCGGTCTCGCTTCTTTTCTTCCGTATTGACCTCCTCTGGTGCAAATAATGACAAATTTATGAACTTCTGTTCATACTCAGCCACAGTCAGATCTTCCTGTTGCAGATCCAGAAATTCGGTCTTCATCGCTGATCTTACTGACATAGGAAAATACTTGCCGTCAAAGCGAGTCTGAAATTCAGCATATGTCAATCTGGTCCTCTCATCGACAGTAGTAATAGACTCCCACCACTGCAATGCATTGCCTATCAACATAAACGTAGCTAGCATCTGTTTCTGCACTTCGGTACAGATTACCATCCGAAGATGACGCTCGCTCTCCTGTTTCCACTGATATGCTAACAGGACATCTGTGGACCCCGCAAACGTTGGTGGATTTCCCCGGATGAACGAGTGACGAACTTTGTCCCATGACATTGGCTGTGCCACTGGTTCAGGAACAGGTACTATCGGAGGAGGTTGTTGGTTTCGTAGAGCAGATGCTACTCCTGCTGCCACCGCTCGTGCAATGATATCAGCAACTTGAGGAGAAAATTCCTGATTCTCATTTTGAGTTGGGGAAATACTGCGATGACGGTTCGCATTCCTTGTCCCACGCCGAGACATCCTTCTATTAAATTCAGAAAAATCTAACGTCAGTACATTATAATGGACCGACTAAAAGAATACAAAGAACCCTAATACTTAGGCTCTAATTATCAGAATACACAACGCGGAAGTATAGTAATCACAGATCCCTAAGACATTCGAACCTGGAATGCTCTGATACCAACTGTAACACCCCCACATTTTCCACGTATAAGTTGATCAGGCTTATACACGAAAAACGAGGGATATCAAAAACAATTGGCAATATACAAGCATGGAATACAAAATGATGATAATAAAAGAATTTAGACCGGAAAGGAACACTAAATAATACAACATCCATCCATCCTTTATTTAATACAGTACTTCATTACAACTTGGAAATCCTACGTCAGGGATCCCTAAATATAACCCTGAGAGTTCAACGTCAAAAGTAAATAAAAACTGAAACTGAAATACTACATAAAACTTCTACCCTGCACTGGATCGTAGGAGTAGATGAGTTCGGATGATGGTCCCACACTGCTAACCTCAGCCTTGAAACGGATACTGACCGTATCCTGAAATAACAACAATGGTGGGTCAACCCCACGAGCAAGTCCTCTCTACTATGACCCAAATCAGAGAATCAAATAAATTAATCATTATGAATCGGATGAGTACTATATCTGTATACATCCTACGGGAACTATCCGATGTATAACATGACCTCAACCAGAATAGACGGTGATCACTTAGACTCACACTAGGTGGTCAAGTGTCGCCTTTCCCTACCCGGGAAATCAACTATTATACATGGTGTACGGTACTGACAACACAGACTATAACGAACTACACAGTGATAACACCTCGCAAAGTACTGATGAATATACTGAGCATATAAATTAGGCAACACATGCCAACAATATTAATAAATGTACCGAGAATGTCAATTTAGGCAACACATGCCAATAATATTAATAAATATACCGAGTATGTCAATTAGGCAACACATGCCAATAATATTAAACCACATACCCCGACAGCCACACATCTGTCTATCGCAACGAATGCATAAGGTATAAATGAGTCTAAACTTATTAGCCAGCTCATATGGTTCTATATGGCAACACATCCATATAATATAAATGCGACATAATTAAACAGTCCATTTATTTCCTGAAATGCACACAGCATAATAATCATGGTTTATATATCAATTAACAGTATAAACATCCTATAAGATATCATGGATAATTTATCTGACTAAAACCATGGCCTTATTTAATTTAACAGTAATGTTTGATACCATTAAATACGATAATAACACTATTTATATTTAACAATGTCGTTAAATACATCACATTAGTATCCGTACTGCGAACGAGCCAATAAATGCTTAGAAAAGATTAATCGGCCATAAGAATAAGTAACGGGTGTTAAAATAATAATTTC
Organism: Cornus florida; assembly: GCF_030987335.1. NCBI lineage: Eukaryota > Viridiplantae > Streptophyta > Magnoliopsida > Cornales > Cornaceae > Cornus > Cornus florida. The sequence continues at coordinate 90,253,493 of NW_026775581.1, forward strand.
GTGGCCCGTTAAACCCGTAATTACCAACACAGTACCTAAAAATCCAAGTTTAAGGTTCTGGAATTTACAAAACAGGCCCTAAGGGTATTCTGGTAATTTCTAGCAGCTGTAGGGACCCCACACGCGCCCTCACGCGCCTCCCAGAGCCTCCCCACGCGCAGCCCAACCTTCCCCACTCTCCCACGCGCCTCCACGCGCGTCTGGCATCAGCCACGCGCACCCACGCGCGCGCACGCGCTGCCACGCGCGCACTAAGGGTGCCTTGCTGACGTGTCACTTCCTGGTTGGTTGGCTGCATCCGGATTCCGTACTCGCGTCACACCGGATCATCTCACCCTATCTTCCCTCCATCCAACGCCCACAGATCCGGGTGTACCGCGGTATCCTGGACCGCGATGCACCGGATCAATCAGACTCCACTAATGGCCAGGATGCGCGCGTACACCCTCCTATGGTGTGCCGCGTCGCACCGGATCACTCCGGTCGTCTCCCCCACTGCCGGCGACCGGAAAACTCGCCGGAAGGTCGCCGGAAATTGCAGAAAATGCCCGGAAAAATCTAGAAAATTCTAGAAAAATCCCTAAAGACTTATTTAATTATTTTTAGCCATTATTAATTTCATAGGACATTAAATAAATATATACCATCCTATATAATTAAAATTCCATTAATTTAATAAAATAAAATTAATAATTTATTAACCTCCAAACCTTGGCTCTATGCATAAAAATAAGCTAAACAATTAATTTATTAATTCAAAGGGGAAAAGTAGATAATAACTTGCCTTTTTGGATTTAAAATAAATCCGCCGGTCTGCGCGTAGTCGGGTAAAATTGCCTACACCGGTCCAAGCTTCTTTCTCTTTCTCTTTTCCTTTCACTCTTATAAAATAGCTCTCTAGAATTTATACTTTGCTTCTAACTCCCTTTTATTTTTTTTCTAAGGCAAGCTAGTTAATTTATACACAAAATATATAATATAAATATTACAAATATCTAATTTATAATAACTTCTCACCCATTTCTCATATTCCTACCTATATGGCTTTAAGACAATGCTATCTTTAATCAAGATATTTGATCCACCATTCTACCATAGTAAATGAAATTCTATCCTAGTATTTAATTTTCCATCATTACATTGATTTATTATAACTATTATTATTATTATTACTAATATTATTATTAATAAACTTTTATTATTATTATTATTATATTCTTATTATTATTATTATTAAACTAATATAATTATTATTATTGTTATTACAAAATAATATATTATATTATCATAATACTTTATAACACAAATATAATACTCTAATTAACTAATATTGCTTAATTAAACATAATCAACAAATAAAAGTAATTAAAATAATACATGCACAATTAAATGAATAAATTTACTATTTTAACATACACAATTAATTTACATGCACAATTAAATGAATAAATTTACTATTTTAACATACACAATTAATTTACATGCACAATTAAATGAATTTAATAAAATAATGTAGTATGCACAAATAAATAAAATTAATTAACCTAACACAAAATTAATTTAAATACATTCTTTAAAATTACGGGGTATTACAGTACCTCCCTTCGGTGCAAAAATAAAACTATTCAGGGAACAGTACCCTCAAATAGTTCCCTCGGGTGTAAAAAAAAAAAAAAAAAAATTCCTGAGTTACTATTCACATGAATAGTGCCCGCGGGAATAGTACCCGCGGGTACAGTTCACAGAGGTATTAAAAAAAAAAAAAAAAAAAAAGAATTCGCTGAATTACTATTTACGTGAATAGTACCCGTCAGTACTGTTCACCGGGGTTGAAAAAAAAAAAAAATTATTATTATTATTATTATTTATTACATTCCCAAAGTTAGACGTGCAAGCTTGGGAATGGGGGCAACTGATAGGGAAAAATATAAACCTACCCTACCCTCGATAAGATTGATTAGATTTCATTATTAAGAATAATGAAATCAAATCTGACGTGGTTCAACAGGTAAGAATAATCGTACTATAATTGGAGGAGGTCAAAAGGATTAAATCATATCCCGACAAATCTGGTAATAAATCTCCTATGATTTCGCACAAGCGGAAGATAAGGTCAACCATCGACAGCCATAAATAGGGCATCAAGCCATTAAAGAAGGTACGACGTAAAAACTATTATTAATCGTTGCGTTCTTTTTAGACCTCCGTGACTAATTTGATCGTCGGAGAGCTCTTGGCAGGCACCACACCGGTGCCGTCAAGGTTCATCGATCTTCTCCTCTCTTCCTTGCAGGAAAACGGTATTGTATCGAACTGCGCAAATTTCAGCCACAATAGTAGGTATTATGTATGAATGAGAATAAAAGAAAAACAAAAGTCAGTTATATTGTGTACATGTGTGTGCAAGTGAAGAAGAGAAATGGTGAGAGAGAAAGAAGAAAAGAAAAGAAAAAAAGAAACAAGTCAACTATATTGTGTATATGTTGGTGCACGCGAAGAAGAGAAAGGAGGAGAAAAGAGAAGAAAAGAAAAAGTGAAGAAGTGGTTGAAATAGAAGTTAGGAAGAAAATGTGAATAAGTGGTTGATGTGTGAAGTGGTCAGTGAATTGAGTAGCAGAAAGGTGGCGTGAGGAAATGAAGAATCAGTTTGGGAAAAGCCATCATCACAGCCTATAAGTGGGTTGCTTCCTTTGGTTATAAATTGCACACTTCGGAGGCAAAGTTAGATAGCTAGATAGAGTGAGATAGTTATAGATAATTGTAGTTTTTGAGACATTATTTCCTTGTGTAATTTACTTTAAAGCTTTGTTTAATTTAATAAAAGTTATTTTCACTAGTTTCATTCTCATTTAATTTCAAGCAAGTTAGTTCCATTTACATGCTTTGTTTTCTAGTTGTAATTTCATTTCCATAGTTCGTGACAAATCTCAAAATCAATGTTTTTAAATCTCTTGTTCGAAAACAAAAACTCACTTGAATACGTGGTTCGACTCTACTTGCCATTAGACATTTTTAGTTAAATGGTTGTAGGTATTTTATCTTGATATATAGTGTATTTGATAATGATAAGTCCATAAATACACCCTTATTACAAATAAAAAAAATTATAAGTCTTAGAATAATAATTAGTAACACAATTACACAAACTAAATTTTGAAAGAACAACAAACCCTAAAATAAATTTGATAGTAATAACTAATAATTTTTCTAATTAAAATTATAATATCAAATAATAATCGTAAATCAGATGATAAAAAAAATATATTAGATTACATGTCTGCCATACTGCAGTACGATGGTTGTTTCGCTTCCTTTGTTTGGATTGTGAATTTGTGAAATGTTGAAAACTCGCGGAAAGAAAAATGTTGAATATTGAAAATGTGATGGAAACAATCCATTTGTTTGTGGTAAAGTCAAAAGTATGAAATAATATTTTTGATGAAATGCTTTTTTTTTTTTTTTTTTTTTTTTGGAAAAGTGAAAAAAAAATATCATATTTTGAAAGAAAGTGATATATTTTGAAGGAAAGTGATAAATTGATAGATATATTATATATATTTAAGATTGTATCATGATTATATTTCCTATATATATGTATACTGTTAATTTTAGAAGGGACAATTATACAAATATAAAAATATTTTTATATAAAATTAAAAAAATTATAAATTCAGTGGGAATAGTTATCACCACTTGTCCCTATACGACTACGTCACTCTTAACGGTGTAAATGGTAAAAGGTCCACGTAAAAAAAAAATTCTGAGGCCGATGGTTCTAAATGCGGAGGGGAAAAAAATTATATGAATACGAAGTGATATGTGTCCGTAAATTGGTTGATCAGTGATTGATGCGTGGATATAGGCTAAAGAAACAGGTTTATGAGTCTATAAGTAAAAAATATACGGAGTATTTTTTTGAATGGCTTATATTCAATGGAGTAAAATTTTATTTCTGATTTTGTTTTGAACAGTAAAATTAGAGTGTACAAAACTATTCTTTGACATTTACAAAAGCAGCTCCATGGAAAATGGATTAAATATAGGAACACATTTTTAATCAAGAAAAATATGCTTGGATTAGGAGCATGTATTAAAGTTTGTGGTGGCATCTGATTTTTTTCTTTTTCTTTTTGAGGTAATTTAATTAAATTACAGATGATTGATTTTACTCGTCATAAATGACTTTGATGTATTTGACTTCTTTTACTTACCTTGATGATTATCACATTTATGATTTATGTCCAAGATATATTTATATCTATATTTATACTATTATTAAATGTGCAAATGTTTCGTATTTTAATATTTCACTATTTATTTATTAATTGATACAAATTTTATAAAATTCAAAATTACCTAATAAAATTTTAAAATTACCCGTTTCGTATTTCAGAAGTTCACTATTTATTTATTAATTGATATAAATTCTATAAATTTCAAAATTACCTAATAAAATTTAAATTAAGGTCAAGTGCATATGTATATAATGCATATTACACCCTTCCCGTGCAAAAAACACTCCTAAACTATGACATTTGTGCAAATAGGTCCTATTTATAAAAATTGTACTAAAATACCTTAACAACACATTTTATAATATATAATTTTTTTATTTTTTTGTGAAATGACCAAAAAGGGTTCGCCGGCGCTGGAGAAGATGATGACTCCTACTTCGGCGTCGCACAGAATGGTCAGCTCTTCCGCCTAATCATGCTAACCTTACACACCTTCTCTATCTTCTTTCATTTTTTTATTAACAAAAATAATTAGTAAAATATTGGAATAAAACATATAAACCCAGATCGTGATGTAGTGTTTTCGAGCCCACTCACCGACAACCCCCTTCCATCTCTTTCTCTCTCTAACCTAACCCCATTTCCTTTCTCTTTCTATCTCTACCCCACCCTCCAATCACAACCTCAACATCTCACTACCACCACCCAGTTGTGTCGAGGAACGGGAAGAAGGACGACGATGGTTTAAACCGGTGATGAGGCGGACTAAAACGATGGCAGCAGAGATGTCTTCGGCGAGGATGGCGGTGCTCTGAACCGGCGGCGGCGACGGAGAACTATCTGAAAAGTGAGCTCGACAAACACATCTCATCACCGGCCAGTTGTGTCGCCGCCGTCCTCAAAGCTGCACATCGCCACATCGTTGGACGCCGGTATCGGTAAGTTCAGATCCCTCGTGCATCGCCGTCGCTGTTCCTAGCTCGCCCGACACATCTCATCGCCGTCCAGTCCTTGCGCCGGCAATGGTGCTCTTTCCTCGCCGATTTACAAACCCGATCATCAACCACCTCTTCCCCACCGACCCTATTGAAGCCCAAAATCAGAACCTCCTCCACCAAGGTCAAATTTTGGATCTTCCCTTCAAGCTCTCAATGAGATCCGGATTTAAGTTTGCAAATTTATGTCATATTTATATAGACAAATTGGCATTTTTAAACCTGTTTTTTATAAGTTGGTGGTGGTGACGACCGACCTCCGAGAAATGGAGAAAGATATATAGATTAGATGTGTGTGTATATATATATATATGCACAGATATATGTATATAGAGAGAGGAAGAGAAATAAGAGAGGATGACTATTGGAATTTGGAAGAGAGAGAGAATCGAAATTACAGAAAAAAGGAGAAAAGAAACTGGAAATTAGTAGGGAGAAATGTTTGGAGAGAATTAGAGAGAGTTGCAGAGCTCCTTGTTGCCGGAGGTGCAGAGAAATTGTTTAATTTATCTAGGTGCGGAGAAATTGTTTGATTTATCTAGGGCCATTTTTGGAAGATTAAAAAGGGTAAAATGGGTATTATATTAATTGAGGGTTGTTTTCGTACAAATAAAAAAGAATAAGGTATTTTTTTGCACACCTTTTTAAATAAGAGGTAAAAGTGTTATAAAATGTATACTTCTGGTGTGTTTCTTACACTTACCCCTTTAAATTAACACAATATCAAAATCATAAAAGAAGTATTTATTTATTATACTACTACTCTAATAAAAGAAGTATTAGAGTCCTATTTCAGTATTTATTTATTAATTGATATAAATTTTATAAAATTTAAAATTATCTAATAAAATTTTAAAATTACTTCTTTCTTATTTATTATACTACTACTCTAATAAAAGAAGTATTTATTTATAAAAACAATCCTCCTATTATACTACTACTCTGATTATTATATCATACTGCTAAGCAGGAATCCTCTTCATAAAAGAAGTATTTATTTATAACATGATAATTCAAAAATAAGAAATTAAAAACCTAATAAAATACTACTACTAAACCTAACACGATAATTCAAAAATAAGAAATAAAAATCCTATTGGCTAGGGAGAAAAAGAGTCCATTTTGGATATTACATACTACTACTAAACCTAACATTTAATTCAAAAATAAGAAATAAAAAACCTAATAGCATACTACTACTAAACCTGACACGATAATTCAAAAATAAGAAATAAAAAACCTAATAGCATACTACTACTAAACCTGACACGATAATTCAAAAATAAGAAATAAAAAACCTAATAGCATTCTACCACTAAACCTAACACGATAATTCAAAAATAAGAAATAAAAAACCTATTAGCGAGGAAGAAAAAGAGTCCATTTTGGATATTAATCAAATCTATACTCTCTATATATATAAGTCTCTTTTTGCCTTGATCTAATCACCCCCACCCCCTATTATAGAGTAACTCATTAGCTATGTTTTCATCCTACATTGTTTTATTATTTGCTCATGCATTGTTTTATTATTAATCTTATGTTTTGATCATGCATTGTTTTATTATATATATTGTTGCACTTGTCTTATATTTTGATCGTGCATTATTTTATTATATATATTGCTACATTTAATGTATATAAAAATAAAAAAAACCTAATCAATTGTCTTTCTCTTCTTTTTATTGTTATTAATCTTATGTTTTGATTATGCATTGTTTTATTATATATATTGCTACATTTAATGTATACAAAAATAAAAATAAAACCTAATCAATTGTCTTTTTCTTCTTCTTATGAGTCGAAGCCTTTTTTTGCATGGTACATGTCACCCCCACCCCCTATTGGTAGAGTAATTCATTAATTTTTTATTTTTTATATATATATATATATGGGTAGTAATTATAATTTTTTTCTTGATTAAATTTGAATATTTTTATTGTTCTATCAATTTAATAAATTTAATTATGAGGTGTGTCTTGCTGATAGAATCAAAGCATAAGCAAGCCAAATATCAGACAATTATTCTTTCAAATTGTTTCTAACTCCACCACACTCAAATTGTTTCTGACTGATTTATTTGAATCGATTTTTAAACCATTAAAATAATTGATCAAAAAGAACCAAACCTCTGTTTTGAAAAAAAAAAACAAGCAAGGTGTTGGTCTCCCTTTATTTGCAAAAATATTCCAAATGCCGATAACGTCATTTTGACATATTCCAAATGGAGTGTTTTTATATTTTATATATTTTGTGTTTAGTCCTTCTGTGAATTTTAATTATTAGATTTTGAAATATGTACTCTTTCTATATATATATATGTATATGTTTTTTTTAGCCTTGCTCTAATCACTTTTTTTCAAGGTACGTGTCACCCCCACCACCTATTAGTAGAGTAACTCATTAGCTATGTCTTCATCATGCATTGTTTTATTCCCCACTATGGGCAAGTAGCCTAATTGAGAAAGAAAAAGAGAAAATTATATATACATATATAATCAATACAAGGCATTCTTATATATGCTTATGCTTAAGAATAATAGTACTAGATTTCAATATGAAAATTTAGGTAATGACATATATATAACATTACATATACCTTTATTGCATGAAGCATTAAAAAATTGATGATTAATATATCACAAATTACTTCATTTATTTATTTATTTAATTTTTTTTTATTTTTTTTTATTTTTTTTTTTTCTTGACTTGATAGAATAGTGTTATTCACCTCTTGGGATTCAAAATTTTGGCGGTGGGTTTTTAATTGAAATAAGAGATAAGCGACATATGCCATGAGCATCAAAATACTCCGTTAAACAAGAATATATTTGAACAAAATAAAATAATTTCTATAAAACTCTATCACATATAACCTGTATTTATCTATTTATTATGAATATTTTTACAAAAAATAAAATAATATATATAAAACTCTATAACAAATTATCTATTTTATTTTCTTTAAAACTCTATCACATGTAACATGTATTTATCTATTTATTATGAGTTTTTTAAAAAAGGAAATTTGAAAGTTGATTCTTATTCGATTCTAAGGTTGTTTCTCTTTAATGTTAAACATCTTTTACATTTTATAAAAGTATGTCTAACATATCTCTTTGTCTATACATATGTTTAAATTTGTTAGTCACACTTGAATGGCACCCACACATATAAACAAAATCAAAGAAGTTCAAACAATAGAAAATATTATGCAAATTTATCTACTAAGGAAAGACAGAAAATGATTAAATTAAGAAGTAACAAATGCAGTCAAAAGAAAAAAAGTAGATGTCGAACAATCAACACATATAGAAGGAGCATATGATATGATAATGGAATATGTTCTCTCAAACAAACCCGGCATCTTCTTCATTGATGGCCGATTTAAAATTCCAATATTAATAAACGAGTCCGTAGTTTGTAACATTTCAAAGCAAAGTTCAATAGCAGAGCTAATGCGTAAAGCAAGTGTCATTATTTGGGATGAAGCACCAATGACTAAACGTTATGCAATTGAGGCCATTAACAGGACTCTCCAAGATCTCCTCAGCACGTAACTGTTTTTGGTGTAGACATAAAAATATATATAAAAAATACAAAAAGTATTAAAAAATATATAAATATATATATGTATATATAAATATAAAATATATATATATATATATATATATATAAATATTTAAAAATATATATATAAGAATTACTAATATAAAAAATATATTTATTAATTGATACAAAAAATAATATAATTTCCCTAATACTCTACCACAAATTACCTTTTATTATGAGTTTTTTAATAAATAAAATCTAATTAGACTAGGATATATTTAAAGAAATAATATGATTTGTATAAAAGTCTACCACAAATTACCTATTTTATTTTCAACAAAACTCAATCACATTATACAATAATATATTTAAATAGTTTTTATAAAATTCTAAAACAAATTATCTATTTATTATGAGTTTTTTAATGAAAGTAAATTTAATTAGACAAAAATTATTAATATAAAAAAATATTTATTAATTGATATAAAAAGAGATTTTAAAAGAGTTTCTATAAAACTTTAACACAAATTACATATTTATCATTTTATTATGAGTTTTTTTAATAAAAGAAAGTCTAATTAGACAAGAATTATTAATATAAAAAATATTTATTAATTGATATAAAAAAATAAAATAATTTTTCTAAAACTCTACTACAAATTACCTTTTGTTATGAGTTTTTTAATAAAAGAAAATCTAATTAGAGAAGAATTATTAATATAAAAAAAATATTTATTAATTGATACAAAAAGAGTTTTTAAAAGAGTTTCTATAAAACTCTAACACATTTTACCTATTTATTTATTTATTATGAGTTTTTTTAATAAAAGAAAATCTAATTAGACAATAATATATTTAAAGAAAATAAAATAATTTCTATAAAATTACCACAAATTATTTTCTGTAAAGCACTATGACATTATCAATTTATGATGAGTTTTTTAGTAAAATAAAATCTAATTCAACAAGAACATATTTAAAAAAATAAAATAATTTCTAGAAAACTCTACTACAAATTAACTATTTTATTTTCTATAAAACTTTATCGCATATAACTTGTATTTACATATTTAATATGAACATATTTAAAGAAAATAAAATAATTTCTATAAAAGTCCACCTCAAATTACCTATTTTATTTTTTAAAAACTCTATCAAATGTAACCTATATTTATCTCTTTATTATGATTTTTTTAATAAAAGAAAATCTGATTAAACAAGATATATTTAAAGAGAATAAAATAATTTTTTAAAATAGTTTCTATAAAATTCTAACACAAATTACCTATTTATCCATTTATTATGAATTTTTTAATTAAAAAAAATGTAATTAGATAAGAATTATTAATATAAAAAATATTTAAGAATTGATATAAAAAATTAAATAATTTCTTTAAAACTCTACCACAAATTATTTTTTATTATGTGTTTTTTAATAAAAGAAAATCTAATTAGACAAGGATATATTTAAAGAAAATAAATTAATTTCTATAAAACTCTACCATAAATTACTTGTTTTATTTTACTAAAACTCTATCACATTAGACAATGATATATTTAAAGAGTTTCTATAAAATTGTAAAACAAATGACCTATTTATTTATTTATTATGAGTTTTTAAATAAAATATATCTAATTAGACGAGAATTATTGATATAAAATATATTTATTAATTGATATAAATAGAGATTTTAAAAAGTTTCTATAAAACTGTAACATAAATTACCTATTTATCAATTTATTATGAGTTTTTTAATAAAAGAAAATATAATTAGACAAGAATTATTAATATTAAATATATTTATTAATTGATGTAAAAAATAAAATAATTTATCAAAAACTTTATCACATATAACGTATTTATTATGAATATATTTAAGGAAAATAAAATAATTTTTATAAAATTTTACCACAAATTACCTATTTTTTTTCTTTAAAACTTTATCACATATAACATATAAAAGAAAATCTAATTTGACAATGATATATTTAAAGAAAAATAAAATAATTGTTTAAAACTGTAACACTAATTACCTATTTATCTATTTATTATGAGTTTTTAAATAAAAGAAAATCTAATTAGACAATAATTATTTATATAAAAATTATTTATTAATTAATATAAAAAAATAAAATAATTTCTCTAAAACTCTACCTCAAATTACCTTTTATTATGAGTTTTTTTAATAAAGAAAATCTAATTAGACAATGATATATTTGAAGAAAATAAAATAATTTCTATAAAACTCTAACACAAATTATCTATTTTATTTTCAATAAAACTCTATCACATTAGAGAATGATATGTTTAAAGAGTTTCTATAAAACTCTAACAGAAATTACTATTTATCTATTTATTATGAGTTTTTTAAGAAAAAATTATAATTAGACAAGAATTATTAATAGAAAAAAATATTTATTAATTGATATAAAAATAGTTTTTAAAAGGGTTTCTATAAAATTCTAACACAAATTACCTATTTATCTATTTATTATGAGTTTTTAATAAAAGAAAATCTAATTAGATAAGAATTATTAGTATAAAAAATATTTATTAATTGATATAAAAAATTAAATAATTTTTCTAAAACTCTACCACAAATTACCTTTTATTATGACTTTTTTAATAAAAGGAAATCTAATTAGACAAAATTATTAATATAAAAAATACTTTATAAAACTCTAACAGAAATTAGCTATTTTTTTTCTTTTAATATTTCAATATTTATTTATTAATATAAAAAAATTAATTGATATAAAATGAATTATAATAAAAGAGTTTTTATAAATAAAATGAATTAAAATATAAGAGTTTCAAAAAAAAAAAAAATTTATTTAATAAAATAATTTACCAAATAATAAAATAAGTTACAAAACATTCATTGCGTGCATTACACATGCCTTTTACTAGTATATATATACGCACACCCATTATCACATAGACATACACGTAGTATCTTCTACTCAAGTTTTCTAGTACGACTTTGTTTTTTACCCGAATGGTGTTAATGTTGGCTTTTTTTTCTTTTTCTTTTTTTTATTTTTTTATTTTCTTTCAAATGGTGTTATTGTAGACTTTTCTTTGTTGGACTGATGGTATAAAAATGGCCCAACTTTTTGTATGACATAAAAGTATTTGATATAAAAGAATATGCGTAAGGGAGAAATGCTAAAAACAGATTGACTACATATGATTATGCCCTCATTAAAATGTTGTAATGCGTTGGTCTTGCGCTTCGGTAATTAAAATTAGCATAGAAGCATTTGATATTTGAGAATATGCATTTGGAAAAATTGACAGGGATCATTGTTTGCATGACTCACGTGATCTGACATTTGAAAATTAAGCGGATTTGTGACAGAAATTAGGAGTTTTTTTCTTGTTATTTTGGACATGTTTCTATTTTTTATTTTTGTCTACTGTAACAATTTTATATCTCAACATATTTTTAAAATTTTGAATGCAGTGCAGTAATTTTAAATTAACATTCCAACAATTACATAAATGAGTTAAATTCTTAATTTAATAATATTATAAATAACACAATTTAATATGTTGCCCATTTTTGTGAAATTATTTTCATATCTGTAGGTTGAGAATTAGAATTTAATATAAATAGATAAAAAAAAGTTAATAATAAGTCCTACGAATTTTTTTTTTTTAATCGACACGTTTCTGCTAAAAATCGTTAAGTCAACAAGTTACAGAGAAGAGTCCGAAGACAGAAAAACCCTGGAACTTTATCAATGGCTATCCCTTGCCGCCTCGCAAACAGAACCACCGGTTCAACCCTCTTCTTCACCAACCTCCTCCTCCTGAACCGTTCACCACCGGTGGTAGCCTCCACTCGATACTTCGTTGCTCGTTCGATCCAGTACATCGGAGCTCCACCCAATTATCCCGGTAAAGAAACGTTGAAGCCGTTCACCACCGGTGGCTGTTATCGCTCCTTCAACTCCTCAGTCGTCCCCAATGACGATGATGACGACGAGGACAACAGCGATCGATATTCCGACGAAGGTCTTCCCGAGGAATAAGTAACGACTCGTACAATCAATATTGTCTCTCTGTGAATCTTTCACGCCCTTTTATTTACTACTTTGTGTTTAGTTTTCTTGGCTCGTCTCTGGTAATGTACTTTGATTCATTTTGATATATGCATATGTATGTATATACAGTTCATGGGATGGGTAAATTGGACTTTTTGGAACATCCGTTTCTCACGCAAGGTTCAAGAGTGATGTGCTACAGAGAGGATTACTCGCTTGAGACGGTAGTGAGGGTGGACATGCCTGGAATCTGCCAAGATGGTCTGAATATTCAGATAAAAAAGAATGCAATCCACATCCAAGGGAAGGCAGAGAAAGAAGCTGATTATTATGATGAGGAGGATGAGGAGCCGAGGATATACTCCTTCGTCATTGATCTCCCTCCCGGTATCTACAACACCGACCAGATCGAGGCATCGTTGAAGTTTGTTGTTTTGAAGATTGTGATTCCCAAGCATGGTCGCGTGATTGTTTGTGGAGGAACTCACCCTAGAGCTACACGTTTGTTTGAAAGGCTGAATTAGGTATATATGTGTGTGTGTGTGTGTGTGTGTGTGTGTGAATTTTCTACTCTAGTTAAAAATATCAGGATGAGCATGTTAAGATCAATGTGTTTTAAGCTATATTATGATCAACTGTTTCTTTATGTTGTTTTTTTGGTTCATTTGAGATAGATATTTAGTAATGAAAGTACTCATAATTAAAAACCTATATATATTAAGATAAGAGTTTTATATAGAATATGATTGATTTTGTTATGTAATTTTTAGAGTTTTATATAAACTATAATTATTCATAAAAAATAACTACAAATAAAAGTTTTATATAGAATGTGATTGATTTTGTTTGGTAATTTTTAAAGTTTTATAGAAACTATTTTTACAAACACTATTTTTATATCAATTAATAAATATTTTTTCATATAAATAAATAAATAATATATATATATATATATATATATATATATATCTTCTTTATGTTTCAAGAAGGATGTCCCTTTTGATAAACTTTAACCTTTAAAAATGTCTCTTTTGATAAATTTAACTTTTAAAAAAGGCAGTTTCTTTTAGAAAATTCTTACCATATACTTTTTCTCTTCTTAAAAGGATTACTTTTTTGTAAAACTGTACAGAAAAAGTATATAGTAAGAGAACTTTTTAGTCCCATATTTTTGTCCTTAATTGTGGGGATTGAATGGTACCATGTTAATTTATCAAGCAACTACGACGAAGACGATTGGGACAGTGACCACAACTTCGACCCCTACAGAAAGAACAAGGAAACCAAGAAGAACAGAGAAGAAAAGCAGCCGACGCCAATCGATCCGATCTGGAAGACGATGCCGCCAACGGCCATCCCGTGGCTGAACTGCAACTGTGTGGCTTCAGGCTCCACTGTGTACGCCATCACGAAGGGTTCTCGTATCTGTTCGGTGAACGCCGCCGATCTCTCAGGTCGCTGGAGTGCGATTCAGCCCAGTGCTAGTAGAATCTTGTACTCTCATGCGGCGGCTCTTGACGGTAAGATTTATCGATCTGTTTGGTGCACGACTAGCGTGTTGCTTTGACGAAGAGCCATATGATTCTGATTTCACGGTGGCGGAGGTTTTCGACACCAACACCAATATGTTTGAGACAATTTTGCCGCCTCCGCTCCAGTTTCCTCCGTCTACCCAAAAGGGATGCTTTGCGGTTGCTGATCCTTCACATGAAAGGATCATATTGGGTTCGTTCCGTACAGGGGTCCTCCTTGCCTACCACGCTGGGAAACCCTAGACCTGCAGTTTCATAATAGGTTTTGTGCCAGCACGAGCCACGCTGTGTTGTTTGACAATACTCTCTAAAGATATAGAGGAGAGGACTTGGGGTACTAGAGCTCACTACTAAGCTTGACTTCACTAGACACTAGCAATTGTATATCAATGGGGAAATTGAATTGTAACTTGTGTGTGTGTGACATTAATTGAAACTAGGCATGGATGGAAAATAATTGGGACTGAAGTATCCGAAGTGGGTGGCATGGCCCCCCAAACTTGGGATGAACTGTGGTCCTAAAAATTGGTACTTGGATAAGCTCATTAGATAACAAAATTTACAAAAATGGCCCTAGGGGTAGTCTGGTAATTTTCAGTAGCTGAAAGGGCCCTTCACGCGCCCCCACGCGCCCAAAAGTTTAGTAGCATTATCGCCATCATTTGTTTGTTAATCTAAGTCATGTAAACTGATGTACAGAGAGTTGAACTAGTCTATAACTCTTTGAGAAGCCTTAATATTACTCTGGTTCACATGATTGATTGTTTGGGTTTTTGGGGAAGAAGGTGGGATTTTTGCTTATGACTTGGATTGGAAGACGACCATTTTCGGTGGGCCTATCATACATCTACCTCCTGTTTTCTATCGCAACTCAGAAGTGGTTAACTGAGACCACTTTTCTTTGGATTTACGGAGATACAGACACACAAACTCTGGTTCAGTTCGTTAGAGTAAGAGTATGCTGGAAAACACCGGAAAAGCTCAGAGCTTATACTCTCTCCCAGCAAACTTACCAAGTTGACGGGATTTTATCCCTGACCGATGGTGTAATGCTGTAGCTCATTCTCTCGCTTCTTTCCTTTCCACCTTTTTGAGTTTTAAGGTCACTGTTGACCAATTCTTTTTTAATTCTGGTCACCAAAATCTAATTTTATCTATTATTTCTGTTAACTAAATTTATCTAACTCATTATTCAATTTATGAAAAAATGCATCTGCTTGTCATTTATTAAATTTGCTCTTCATTTATTTTGGTTAAATATAATTTTTTTATTATTTTTTAAACAAAGGGAATTTTTATAATCAAATAACCATGTCTTTAGAGATTACATCAAGTAGCCAAAGATTCCACTGTAAATAAATGGTTCCAGTGGAAGAATTCAATGGGTTATTCCACATTTCTTGTCGGCTGTTTCTAGTCGAATAGCCCCATTGTTAAACAATCTGTATGGCATAATCTGTGGCATCATTCCACAATTCTTGAAACCAACACCATGTTTGAATCCAACAATATTCAGTTTTAGGGAAATTGAACCTAATAGACTTAGTTTCCAAATCACCTGAATTACAGGACATTTAAAAAATATATTTCTCAAAAAATATTTTAGTTTTTAAGGTATTTTATTTTATTTCTAGGTATTTAACAAAGGTCTAGGGACAAATTAATGAATGAGTAGTTTATTTTGTTAGATTTTAATAAAATATTTTACTTGCAAAATATTTTACATCCAAACAAACATACCCCGCCCAGTTTCATCAGCTAAATTATTACACAAATCACACTTTGCATCATCTACCATCCCTTTTGGTTAAGATTCCATAAACTAGGCACCCTTTCATGAGAGCATTGCCATAGCATCTTCAGCCCAAATATCACTACTCGTTGAGAATGATGAATGCTTTTCTTCCACAAGCTAAAAGCTAACTTATATGCAGTACGAACATTGATTTTCCCATATGAATTTTTAAGCCCCATATTTTTGTATCCACTCACTCTTAATTGTCTTAGAGGATCCAATTTCAATTCACAACTACTACTGATATTGATTCAAGGGTTTGAATTTTAATTGCCAAGTTGCAAGGAAATATTATTTACAAATCTCTCTTATTCTATTATATGATGCATCATCATACAGATACTCATATATATCTTGTTCCATAACATATGCACTAATATATATATATATATATATATATATATATATATATATATATATATATTTTCTTCGGAAGTTCAAACAAATACACGTACGCAGCTAGACAAACACACCAACAAGTTAGTGGCCTAGCGCTACCGGACCCTTACTTCTAAACAAAGAGACAAACACCAAATGAGAGTACTAGTGGGATGCAACCAAGATCGAATTCTGGTTAGCAATCCAAACGATAGCATCCTCCTTAAGGAAATGGCAGATAGGAACAGTATTCCCCGGTTTAAGCTTGAGCACTTGGAATGCCAAATTCTTGGGATCCCATTCCGCCGTATCAATGTGGCATATTGCTACTGCTTTAGCTTTTGTACCATCTGCACCCACCAAAGAAACCATGTATTCTTTGGTAGAACGTGTTTTGTGGCAGTAAAACACAGCATATTCATAGTTTTGCTTATGACACACCACTGCATCCTCACCCACCATCTTTGCTCCTGCAATGCTATAGTACTTCTTGACTTGAACAGTTTCTTTTTCCACCATTTTCGCGATTGCTTGCACATTATTATAATTTCCGAGCTTGGATGTGCTGAAATCTATCATTGACTCCAACGAAGTCGCGCAGTACTTCTCCTCTCCTTTAATTCCAGGCTTCTCGCAGAGTTCGATTATTTTCTTCATTATATCGGCCTCAGTCGAGTAGGGTTTCATCGAAAAGTAATTCAAGATTTGTTGCATCTTATTGGAGGAGAAGGGTATTGATTCAACAACCTGACGAGGTTGGAAAGTAGCTGCATTCTTGCTTTTTGGTAAGTGCAAGTTCATGGTCATGCCGGGCTTCATGTCATTTTCCAAGAAGTAATCAGCTACGTCGGTGGTGTCATGAAATTGACTAGCGGAATAAGTATGTAATACATTTGTCGTTTATGTCAATATTGGTGCCAACTCCCGCCTTTCTTTTCCCTGCAGCAACGTTTACACATTAGGTTTTTTATTATTACTATTTTTTTTCTTCTTAATTGATACTCACACACACATGTCTCCACTAAGTTCGAACCCCTAACCTTTTTTTAAAAAGTATAAATTTGGTACTGCTAGGCCACTGGCTTATTGGCCTTACAAATTTTTTTTCCCCCTCCATTTTTTTAACCATGTCATAAGGGAGTAAATAACTCGAATAAAATACAAGTAAATGGTGTATTGTGCCTAGTATAAAATTTTGGAAGAAAAATAAAAGAAAATAAGGGATTTGGAGGGATATAAATTACGAAGATTGAGTATTAAAAATTTTTAAATTTTTTTTCCAATTAAATCACGTGGAAATAGAGTTTTAGATTATAAGATGAACCAGGGCGCAGAAGATCCATGATAGCTTTTGGCATATTGCAACAAAAAAAAAAAAATAGAAATGCACTCAATGCCTCATACTATTGTTTCAACAACAAACAAATACAATATTTACCCAAAAAAAGAAAAAGAAACAAATACAATACCTTTCAAAAAAAAAAAACACACAAAATATCATATTATATTTATACATGCCTATGAGGGCGGCCTTAGTGCAACGTGAATGGCGGAGCCAGGATCTTGAGGTTGGGGGGAATCAAAATTATAAACAACATTACCTAGTTAGAACTTAAAAATATATATATATATATATAGGCAAAAATATTTTACTATTTATTATACTCGTACAAAAATATATCTATCTAAACTTTTACCAATTTATATAAATAAAAAAATTAGTTATTTAAAAAAACTTTTTATCAATCTTTCTGAATAAATATAAATAAGATTTATGCCAGAATTATAAAAAAATTTCAATTAAACAATTAGATTTTAATTTATAAAAAAAATAAGAAATTCATGTAATACTTGTACAAATTAATAATCATTACACAATATATCAATAAAAAATAAACAACAATAAATCAACTTTGACTAACTTAAATCAAAGAATATTGGGCAAATAAAAAGAAAAAAAAAAGGTGATAAATAAACATTTTTATTTTTTTAGAAACTTATTTGAGATGCAAAACAAAACTATACTACAATATTAATATTGAAAAATGCATATATTGGATCTTGAAAGAATGCTATGTATTCTTAAAAACTAAAAATCAATACAACAATATACCAAGTAAAATTTTGAGAAATTCAACTTTTCTAGAGATTAAGAAAATGATAACTAATTAGTCTAATCCAATCCAAATTTAAGAAAGCTAAAAATAAATAAATAAATAAATAAATACACACCCACATAAAAATACATATATATATATATATATATATATATATATATATACAAAATTTATATAGAGAGAGTAACAAAAAAATCTTTGAGATTAACCTGGATTACAGTGTGCATAAAAATTATCTACACTAATGAGAAGAAGTGATTTCTTAGGTCAAATCAATACATGTGTGCACTGAAATAAGGGATTTTTTATTTTTATTTTTTTTTGAAAGTTACATTGAAATAAGGGATTGTAAGGATATAAACTTTATTTATGTGTGTAACTTGTCTCTCTACACTTTCTTTCTCTAAGGAGAGAAAGGGCAAACAAATTCAAGTGGGGAAACAAACAAAACAAAAAGGTGAAAAGTGTGGATGAAAAACATTAAATAGCAGTGTAAAAATAGGTATTTTAAAACCAAAATATAAAATGCCTTTCAAAACAAAAACTCTCCAAAAATAAATTAACAAAAATAACTCTTTATTTACCAAAAAGAAAAATAACAAAAATAACTTCTAAAAAAAGTAACAATTGAAAATTTAACAAAACAATAACAAATGATAAAAAAAAAACCACAAACAAATTAATAAAATAACAATTTAGATTCTTCAATTATCTATTTTTGTTGATATTTAAAACTTCAAATGAAATTTTTGTTCTAGATTTTGTAAAAATTAATTTCTTATAGAATTCTTATACAAGCATTCCAATAAAAAGGAACCAGGCCCAAACAAATCAGAACTACCAACCAACCTTAGAACGAGGTGGGAACATCACATTTATAAGTTAGGAACAGATGTAGTGGAGACTAAGAAAATGAGAAGAAGGGATTGGGTGTGTTCGGCTTATAGAAAGATGAGGGAAGGTTCCAGTCTGCTGCAATGCAGTTTCTGTATAGAGACACTTACATTTCTTAACTTACTGTATCAACGATCAATCTCAAAGTCTTCAGTGGAGGAGTTGATTTGCTTTGGAAAATGCGATTGTTTCTCTCCTTCCAAATGTGATCGACAAAACTCGCTAATGTGAGTTTCCATGCGAGTATTCTACTGAATTTTAGTTTTTGCTTCCAATTTGATGAGGCCCAAATTAGGAACTTGTACCATGAATTTAGGTTTGTATAAAACCCACACTTGTCTTAAAGTTTTCCCAAATTGTCTTTGAGTATGTGCTTTGGTTGAAGAGATGATTATGATCCACTGTTGCCTTGTGGCATAACAAACAGATGTTCGATTGCATAGTGAAGTGGAAAGAGTGTTTGTACTGTGTGTGGAGTCTGCTTTGGATAGCTAACCAAAGATAAAATGAGTGTGTTTTGGTGTTGATTTGCTAAACCAGACAAGCTTGTGCCAGTGGACATTGAGGCTTGTCTGAGATTTGGATTTCGATCAGGGTATGATAGAGAGAGTATGTCTTGTTTGGAGAAATAGTCCATTGGATAGTGTCGACAACGCTAAGGTTGGGTAGAAGTAGGGAAGTGATATCACAGTGAGGGGTGACATAGTTTTCTGATGTGGCTAGGTCATACCCACTGGTTGTCTGAGATGAGATTTGAAACTTTCATGTGTTTGTTGATGTTCCAGCCAAGAGGTCTGTATGGTAACCAATTATCGAAGTAAACCACTGTTGAGGTGCCATCATTAATTTTGTGCTTGATAATTGGCTATTCAAGATTTCTGTGTTGGAGATGTGAGATATAAAATTTGTATTTGGCGAATTTCATTGTCAAAACAAGTCCGATTGAGTTGTAATTTTAAGTTCAAATTTCAAATTCGAGATTAGAAGTAAAATTGAAGAGTTGTTCGTGATCAACACCTTGATGACTTCGAAAAGGGTAAGAACAAAACTTTAGGAAGCTTTGTTAGAAGATAAGAACACTTGAATGTCTTCGAAAAATAAGCGTTGCCGAATTTTTCTAAATATAAAAACCTTCAATTCAAGAATGTCCAACTTAAACCGGTTCAAGAGCAGCTGAACCGGTTTAAGTGTACATTAAAGGTTTGTTTTTAAAAAATACACTAACCAACTTAAACCAGTTCAAGGGCAGCTAAATCGGTTCAAGTTTTACAGCAATTTTTGGTAACTTTGTTTCCTACTATGTTTTCACTTCCTATTCTGTATAGATTTTTTCCAAAACCCTTATGCACGAATTTGACTTATTTTACAAGTACAATTATGGTTTCAAAAGTCTATATGAGCATATTTTCTCACTTAGGGTTATGTGACTTTTTGCATTAAAATTCTAATTTTTCATTAAGAGCCTTTTTTTGTGAGATTTTTTTAGAACATACACACTATATACACACAAGTGAATTAGGGTATTATTTGAATCTTGATCGTATTCAAGTCTATTGAAGATTGTATCTACAACGATAAGAGAAAGCAAATTTTATTTCTTCTACAACAAATTCAGATTCGAAGAAAAAGAATTTCCGATCACACTTTGAAGGGATCAAGACGCTTGTGGAGTGTTGTTGATTTACCAAAAATCCTTCTCCAAGGTTCAAGGCATAAATCTGAAGTCGAGAGCTGTTGGACAGGAAGTCGCAAAGTTAGGGACGTTCAGCAAATTGAGTCTTGGTAGAGTAAAGGGGTTTGAGTCCGGGTCAAAGTTCGGTATACTTTGCTTCACACATAGTGAATCGTTTTATGCTTGGGATGGCGCATAAAACCTCAAGATTTTTTAATTGGTTTCCTCGCTAAAATCCGATATCACTCTAAACCTTACTTGCTTTTAATTTGTGTGTGATTATTTAAATAATCGGTAATTTTAGTTTAGTTTTATTTAATTTCGTTTCATGGTTGTGTAGAAATAAAAGTGAATGTGTGACTAAAAAATAAATAAATAAGGATAACACTTTTTTACTCCTTTATTGATTGCTAATGCGGTACAATCAAAATTAAGAAATTAATAAATAAAGAAAATAAGTTTTTTACAAATAAACTATGTAACCCTCGGTGTTCGTGATTAATCCCTCTGTAAAACAGTTTTTAAAACTCAACTTTCCACATTCTATTAGTTGGTTGCACAACTCATAGGAGAAGCTTCCTCCAGAACCAAGTTGTTGTTAACAGTGAGTTCCCATAGGATTTTTTGCTTGATGAGGTATTTCTGAGTCCATTTCTTCCGTAGGTTGTTGTCTAAATTTTCCCATAGCTGGTTCTGCCCAGAGAAATCTCCGAAGAATATTGTCAATTAGATTATTAACTTTATTGGGCAGGATGAGCAGGTTGGTCCAGTAGATGTGGGTACTGAAGAGTGTTCATTGAATGAGGTGTAACCTCCCTACAAATGACAAAGCTTTTGCAGTACAATTTGTAATTCTTGTCAGCAAGCTATCCACCACAGCTTGGCAGTCAACTACAGTGAGTCTGGTGGTGATCAGAGGGATACTAAGATATTTAAATAGGAGAGTGCCACATGGAAATTGGAAAAGAGAGTTAATCTCAGTCATAGTAGAATCAGGAACTGAACAGAAAATAAGTTGATCGACTCTTTGAGGGATTAGAACTTGGCCAGAGAGTCCAGAGAATGTATCCAAGGCTTTTTTAAGGACTCTAGCTGAATATATATATATGTCCCCATTGCAAAACATGAGGACAACATCAGCAAATGTGATGTGAAAAATATTCAAAACCTTACACCTAAGTGTGATAATTGACAATGGATGTTATCCTTGATGGCTTAGAATGAGGACTTTCCTCTCTTTTTATATTCTCTTTTGTATTTCAATGATGGATGCAATTAAGTTTCAGCATTCATAAAGCTTTGGTGTAAGTCAGAGAGAATTCTAGTTTCAAATTTAACCATCTGTACACAACCAGGATACCAGTGTGTTGGTTAGATGAAGAGTTGTTTAACTAGATAATATTTGGCAGTTTAATTGCAATATTTGGTTATTAGGGGCATAGTTCTGGTTCTTAATCTTCATCTTAACAGGTTTGTTATGAATTCCACCCGCCATTGAAGTTCATTTATCAATTAGTATCTCTATGTGAAGTCAGATAGAATGAACCCCGCCACTGGAGTAATCATCGTCCGAATATGCAGCCTAGTGGTACTATTCGTCTTCTAAAGTAAAATGTCTAGGGTTTAAGTACTTGATAGAACCAATCGGAATAATCATCGTCTGTACCATTCGCCTTCTAAAATAAAATGTCTATGGCTCAAGTACCTGATAGAATGAACCCAACGAAGTAATCATCGTTAGTACCTGTAGCCTAATGGTATTACTCGCCTTCTAAAATCAAATGTTTAAGATTCAAGTACTCATGAAAACAAAAATGCATGTATGAGTCAAGAAACTAAGGTATAAGCAAAATTTGTTCGTTTAAAAGTTGGAAGTTTAGTGCCTAAAAATTGTGCTTCTTGCCTATAATAGTATGTATAAGCACAAATTACATTAGTAGATTGATGACTGGGAAGTCCATTGTTGAAAATGACATTTTATGGCTATAATAGTATTCAATCATTATTTTATGTAGTGGCTTCAGGTGTTATATCTTGAGACAACATGTGGGTCATATAACTTAGTGTTTTAATCATTATGCTTTTGGATTAGAGTTAGGATTAAGCTTTTAAGTTAAAAATACCAGTTACTGGTAATATATAATCTTCCATTAGTTATCCTTCAAACAAAATAAATTTTCAAAATTCTTATAACTTTGTACTATACTTAAACTTAGAAAACAATTTAATAATTTTAAAGGAAACCATGCATCATGTTCCCTTGAGAATTACTAGGTAGTACTTCCAAAGATGGCAACTAACTGGGAGAGGGGTGAGTAAAACTAACAAATCAATAATAACATGAATGAGTTCAGTTTTTACCCGAGCTAAAAAAATCTATCCAATTCATATGGATAGGATCGGATCGGATAATAACCCTAGAAATCGATAGACTAACAAAAATTGGAGAGAAAACAGAAAAAACCCTCCAAATTCGTCAATGGCCATCTATAGCCGCCTTGCAAGCAGAGCCACTGCTTCAACCCACTTCTTCATCAACCTCCACCTGAACCGTTCACGACTGGTGGTTGCCGCCACTCGATCCTTCGTCGCTCGTTCTATCCACACCATAGCTCCACCCAATTGTCTCGACAAAGAAACGTTGAAGCCGTTCACCACTGGTGGCTGTTATCGCTCCTTCAACTCCTCCGCCGCCCCCAATGATGACAATTCTGACAACTACGACTACGATGACTACAACTACGACGATGGATATTCCGACGAAGAAGTAGAGCGTCGGTCCTCCCGAGGAATAAGTGACGACTCATACTCATACTCATACTCATACTCAATCAATATTGTCGATCTCTAAATTTCTCTCACCCATATATATAATTTTTTTTTTAAAGGCTCTCTCACCTTGTTCCTACTTGATGATTATTTTTCTTGACTCGTTTCTTTATTAATGTATTTTGATTCATTTCGATACATGTATATGTATATATATATACAGTTCATGGGGAGGTTCACTGGGACTATTTTGGCCATCCATTTCTCAATCAAGGTTTGGTTGTGATGTATTACGAGCTAGAGACAGTAGTGAGGGTGGATATGCCTGGAATCGGCCAAGAAGGTCTGAATATTCAAATAAAAAAGAATGCAATCCACATTCAAGGGAAGGCAGAGAAAGAAACTGATTATGATGATGAGGAGCCTGAGGAGGAGGAGGAGCCGAGGATATACTCCTTCGTTATTGATCTCCCTCCCGGTCTCTACAACCCCGACCAGATCGAGGCATTGTTGAAGTTTGGTGTTTTGAAGATTGTGATTCCGAAGCTTAATTGCATTATTGTTTGTGGAGGAGTTCACGTTAGAGCTACACGTCTGTTTGAAAGACTGAATTAGGTAGAGGCTGGTGGATCCAGGGTGTCCAGCAAAAATATAGCCCAGCCCTAATAATATAATTAATTAATTAATTAAAAAAAATTATTACTATTATTAACCTACTCAAAAAATTATGGACAAATTACACAAAGGACTCGTCAGGAATTCAACTTATATACGTAGATAAAAGATGGCCATATTGTAACAAATCCAAATTAACTGTTTATGGTCAGTGGATTAATATGAATTTACATTTTTGTACTTAGAGTTAAACTATTTGTTTAATGAAAAAATTTATAAAAAAATTGATGTATTATTAAAGTTACAATTTTACCCCTAAGACTCCATCCCAGCTACCAAATTGCACAAACCACAAAACTATCTGCAACGAAACCAATCACAGACCCAAATCCAACCATAGAGCCAAAAATCATTCCGACCTCATCACAGCCAAGTCTTCTGTTCGAAGCTCGTCGTTCCGTCACTGCCATCACCACACAGCTCTCCACCGTCCGAGCTCAACCTCGCTTACCGCATCCGAGTTCGTCGCCACCTCCATCACAGCCGACATCCGCCACAGCCAAGCTCATCCCATATAAGCTCGCCACCGCCTCCATCACAGCCGACATCCTCCACGACCGAGCCCATCAAGCCGAGCTCGTCGCCGCCTCCATTAAAGCCGAGCTCTCCGCCATCATCCTCGAGCTCACAGCCGCAGCCCATCGCCGTTGCATCCACCTCGGCGTGCACAAGCTGTCGTCACCAAAGCTGGATCCGTCTCGCCGTGCACTGTCGCAGTTCATCTACAGTCGCAGCCACCGTCACTCAACGCCATCGATTCCGGTGACTTGGTTGAGTGAATCAATCGCGTCGCATCGCGACGCTTATCCAAGGGCAACGACTTCTTCTCTTCGGCGACAGTGGCAATCAAGACATCCTCGACGAGTTGACGCTTCAAATCGTGGAGCGAATCAGCAATTCCTTTATTAATTGCATTTCATGGCGGCAAGACGTGACTCCAGTTACGACTAACAGGCTTGGTGATGACAGTGATATTCTGACCACGGCAAGACAATTTTTGGCGGTGGTGATGGTTTTGGGTTGGGTTGGGTTGGCTTTGATCTGTGTTGGGGTTTTGTGGTTTGGGTCTTGCGTTTGGGTTTTGTGGAATTGGTTTCGGTTACGGGTTTGCAATTTGACAATTGGTTTGGTTGGGTGAGGACAACGATGGGATTGTAATATGTGTGTTGTAGGCGTCGCCGGGAGAGAGGATGAAAGCCTCGTCGCCGCCGCTGCTCTTCCTCCAGACGAGAGAGATGAGAAGATAAGATGAGATGAGATCTTTGATCTTGTGGTGTTGACGTGGTGGTGTTGAAGGGCTGAGGGGGGTGGGGGCGGTGGCAGAGGTGGAGGTGGAGGAAAGAGGCCGTGAGATTGTGGAAGCAGAGGGAAGTGGTGGATGTTACAGTGGAGAGAGGGTGGAATGATGTATTTAGAGAGAGAAAAGAGGAATGATGTGGTAGGGAAGCAATGTGGTGTACCCAAGGGCAAAAATGAAATTTCAATATGAACCTTCTTGTAATATTGCTATAACTTCTATCTACATACACAATAACAATATAGAAATTTCACGGATGGTTTGTGTAATTTGCCCAAAATTTATTAGCCCCGTGGACAATTCTTTGAATTCACACATATCCGAGATAACTAAAAAAGGATGAAGGCAATGGGCCTTCTGGTTGGTGATGTGTTAAGTTTGTTTATGTTTCCCAAGTTGTGATAAGTGTATGTTTTTTAAAAATACATGAAAGAAACTGGTTTTATTTGTCTAGAATAATATATATATTTTTTTGAATGAGTTATATTCAATTGAGTAAAATTTTAGATTTCATTCTGCTCATCTCTTAACAGATCGATTAAATTAGTTTTTTCTTCTGAGTCTTGTTTATTTATTAGGATAGTTCATGTTTTTTTTGTTAAGAATCAAATATGTGAAAAACATAATTTTGGTTGACAAATTTAGATGTCAAATTTTCAATTAATCGAGTTGTAATTTTTGTTTTAATTGGTAGTCGGTCATCCGAGTTAAATAGGTGAGAAACATAGTTATGGTTGACAAA
Source organism: Cornus florida (assembly GCF_030987335.1). Classification (NCBI taxonomy): domain Eukaryota; kingdom Viridiplantae; phylum Streptophyta; class Magnoliopsida; order Cornales; family Cornaceae; genus Cornus; species Cornus florida. Next base: position 90,280,196 of record NW_026775581.1, read on the forward strand.
TTTCAGTGTCAAAATTTGGATTGATCCAGTTCTACTTTTTGTTTTAGTTGGTGTCCTGGCGGTCATCCGAGTTGAACAAGTGCATGGATAATTCGATGAAAACATAATATAGACTTTGAAAAATAGTGTTTAAAGTTAATTTCTTACTTTCCAGGAAGTCCAACCGATTGTAAAATTTCTAACTAGTTAAACATCTCTTTTATACTCGTGATCACCATGGTTCTGAACGGACGTTTGCATCCAAATAGGTGCTGGTGGTAATGTTTCTAATCCTAGTTTTACTTGTAACATTGAGTTTCTCAGCTTTAGCTGTTCCAACCAGAAAAATAAGTCAAGTACAGTGAGCTGCACAAAATAGCTTCAAATAAAGAATCAGATGATACTAGAAAGTTCAGATCGAGTCGAGAAACTGAAAGATGCAAAAAGGCAGAAACAGGTAGCCCTCAGTTTGTGATGCCACATTCTGTGACTTGCTCTGCTTCCAGGGCAATCTGTTTCCTAACTGCTCTCATTCTAGCGGAAGCCACCGTCAAAGTGCACTTCTTGTTTAGCTATGTTTATGAAATTGATTCGGATTATAAATGGTCAACTTATTTCATTCTCGTGATTCAGTATAGTGGGATGATACACTGATACTGGGTACAATTTTCCCAGCACAGATGGTTCGCCGCTATAAAATTCCAATATACAATTCAAAAAGTCAAGAGCTTCAAAACAGAGAAATACTGGATCCAAAAAGCTGCTAGAGTGGAAAGAGAGCCCCTTGCCTCTTTGTTCATATTACAAAAAAATTGATTATGAACTTCTGCATAAGAGTTCAGACCGTGATTGTGGTAGTGAGCAAATTAGTTCTACTTGTCCCCGTTTTCTTCATATTCCAGTTCTTGCAATGTTGCCACTGTTGCACGAGGTTCAGGAAGAAGCCCAAATCAAATGCAGGAAACAGCGACTCCAGATCCGAATCGCAATCACAGTCCAACCACAGTTCATACCTGTAAGTTAGCCATTATGTTTTGCATCTTGAAGGTGAGGAGGAGCTACCTCTATACATCATGAAGAATAACAGAAATGCAACTGATGTTTTCATTCAGATAGGTAAAAAACAGCAGCCAAAATGTCCGAAAGAGCTTTTAGAGAAATCTACCAGCTTCAAGTGGATAGCAAAGTTTGACAGCTACCAAGTTCCATCTCGAGTCTGAAGAACCTCCTAATTGTTGGACTCTTCTTGTGATTAATAGGGATGGCAAAATCCCCATACCCAGCGGGTCCCAGCCCCATCCCGCCCTGTTTATGGCAGGTTTGGGAACCCATTTATGTAAATGGGGAGGGGATGAAGATTGTATTTGAAACCCCTGCGGGGGATGGGGTGGGGGCAGGGGAGGATAACCCCGCCCCATTTATAGTGCATTTTTATAAAATTGTCCTTACATGTTATAAAATATTACTCAATTACATAACTATATATATAATATATTCACTTCTAAAAGTGAAACCCTATATCTATTCCCTTGCAGCATAGAGAAAAAACATTGTTATTGTGCATCAAACATCTGATCATATTTTAAATTGTTATAATTGTGCTGAAACTTTATTTAATTATTAGATTGAAAAATATTATGGCTATATTGATTTTGTTGAAGGTGAATTGGAATTTAAAAAATGTTATGCAGGGCGGGTTTGGACGGGGATGGGGGCTAATGTGGCGGGGCGGGCCGGGGATAAGGAAAGGGGTTGAAAATTAAACGGGTATGGGGGTGGGGATGGGGGTAAAAAATTTGACTGGGGATGGGGATGGGGAGTGAGATCCCCGCCCCATTGCCATCCCTAGTGGTTACCCTAACAAGCATCGCCATTGAACTTCCCGACATTGAAAAGCACATGGCAGACAGGTTGGTAAGAAGTGTGAGTGAAGACCTCTTGTATGTCAACCTCGTAGAAAAAAAACCTAAGTGCTAAAGGAGGTTTGATAAACATCATAAAAGCAGCAGATCGATATGGTGTGGTTAGGAGTTGATCTTTATCGCAAGTGGCTAGATGAAGATCTGCAGAAAATATGATGCATCAGCATTGCGAACATAGATAAAAATAGTCTCTTGGAATTCAAGACAAACGTGATCAGAGATCTGATGAAGAATCCTCCAAGACATGACACATGCAAACTACAAACTTCCTCCTTTAAGTAAAATTATTTATATGAACATTGGTGCAATTGGATACATAAATGTCATTTATCAGTCCACTGTGATGTTAACCAGTTTTCTCAACCCAAATTCCCATACCCATAGGGAAAGGGCCAACAGCTCTCTACTCCAAAGCCATAAGCGCGCACTTGAAAAATAACAAATAAATATGGGTATGCACGGCTGCAACATTGATATGAACAAAGACTCGAAAGGTTTAACAAGGCAATGCCATGGATCAATTTAGCAGCAGCATCTGAGGCCTGTGACATAGCTCATAGCTTAACAGTAAGGAGTAAGGACAGAATAACCACTGGACTATTAGCCCAGCTGGTAGAACCTCTCCTCCCTCAAATGGGAGGTGAGGGATTCGAGCCTCATAGTGGCATTTGTGGGTGTGTAACTGTTTGCCTAACCAACACAGTGAGGACATAATACATTATTTCTAGAGACATCTCCTGTGGTCAAACTTAGACTATAGATCTAAAACAATGTAAGGTAAAAAAAATTCCCTGGGTAAAGTTGGAAAATTTTTATAGATAATGAACCTATAGTACAGGTCAACTAGAAGGGCATACCCTTGGAACAGCAAGAACAAAACTAACAGCAAAGGAGTTGGAAACCTCAGTAAATTGTATCAAGAAAGACGTGAAATAAGAAAACAGTAGAAAGAAACATCAATGGGAGGTAAGCTCTCCCATGTTCATATCAGCAAGTAACAGGACCTCCCACCACACACCTGACACCTCTAGAAATGTCTTCAAAAGTTCTCTTAGTGTTGTGGTGCAGTCTTGAGTTCCTCTCCTGCCACAGTTGCCAAATAACGGTGGCAAAAATTCATTTCTGAGCTTTGTGTTTTAACTTTTTGATACTAAACCAGGCAACAAGTTGGTCCAATGTATCACATTGAGGTAAATTTCATCCCAATAGGTCTGAGAACCAGCTCCAAACAGCTGCTGCAAGAAGGCAGGTAACAAACAGGTGGTCAACATCATCAGCAGCAAGCATACAGTTGTGACCAACAGCAGTGAGTTGTAGACCTCTCTTCCTCAGGTTTTCAAAGGATAAGAGCTTATTCTGAACTGCTAGACTGCAGGTAATAGCTGCTCTAGGCCTGCATCTACTCCAACATAGACCAAACCATTGAACTTTCTGATGTTGTATCCGAAACTTATCCCACACATTCTTGAATGAGAATGCCCCATGTTTCCATGTGATAAGAGTCCTTACCATGATGAAGCTTAAGTGAGAAAGCAAAGTTCCTTGGGAAGTTCCATTGTCCATTTTGGATTATAGCAGACAATGGAGCTTGTTTGGGCAACCCAAGTTCTCTATACAGTCTATGTCCAAATCTAGATAACAGACTCTGTGAACTTGGCACCAAGGATCAGTGAATATCTCATTTCAGAAATGTATATAACAAAATTTTATATGCACAAATGAAAAACCTCTATCCCAAGATGGAAGTGACAGAAAAGTACCTTTTTTTTTTTCTTTTTTTTTTTTTTCTTTTTTTTTTTCAAGGATAAATAACAGAAAAGTACTCATTATGTAAGCAGTTAAATTACTGACCTAATAATTTTGAAAGCATCACAGTCACGCCTGTAATTTCCCCACCAGAATGTACGCTTTAATTCCAACTTCAAACATGAAGCCACTTCCAGGAACAATCTTCCTGTCCTTGCTCCCCTCCACCTTCTTTCGATTCATCCAAGGCACACAAAAAGAGACTAACATACACAAATCAAAAGAACCCACATACAATCGAAGCGAATTTGCAACGAAAAGTTAACACCAATATATAGATGATCAAGAAAACAGAAAAGAAGAAAGTTCTACAAAACCACTGAGCACAGGGTGTCGTTTTCATTTATGCCAAATATGTGCCCTTATAAGCCGCCTTCATTTTGTAGAATTATACTAACAATGCCACTCAAAGTGGCCCTATAGGGTATGGTTCATCTAGGATCATTGCTAGTGTTCAATGACTACTTGTGTGGTTGGTACAGAACCCATAGAGGATTTTGTTGGGATCCATTACATTCATTATTATTACCTTTACTACAATATTGTTAGCACCACAACTGTAAGTCATGCAGCACCAGTGTACCACTAGAAGTGCCCAAAAAAATTAGTGTAATATTGTTTCTACACATGGTTTTGCCATAGAAAGATGTCTGTCAAGACTGGAGCAATGAGATTCAAACAAGGTTAATGTAAGAAGGATTCATCTGGTTAATGAAATAATGTCAAATTTTTACTTTCACTTTCGGAAATTTCCAAATGAGTCTTGCTTTAGACTCTGCTTAATCAATGAATCTGATCACTTGTGTAATAATTTGTTATCACCCAACGACTCTAGTCTTCCCAAAAATGTCAAAATGATCATCATCTGCTCCCATATTTCTCCACATAGATTACATGGAGGTGAACCCCAACTTACACCCAGCGATGGATGGACTTAAACAAACAAACAAAACAAATTTGATCGAACTTAAGCTACAGTCATGATTGAAGAGGTCCTATGTTAACAAATTTCATTAGTTTTTCATCTAGAGGTTTGCCTGAATATGTTTTGTTTTATGTCTTGATATGCTTTGTTTAGGCTGTGTCCCATGTGGGGTATGTCCCATGTGTCTCTTGTATTTATTGTTTATATTTATAAAATATTTCCTCCATTTAGGAAAAAAAAAATCTTGAACCTGGAGCCTCTCATGACCGTTTTACACCTGCAAGTACTGAGATCGTAACACTCGGAGCACACTAGTCTTGACTCCATTATTACGCCAATTGTGTCAAAGTTGCATCCACAATTTCCAATGCGAGGAAAGAAGACACTATTTGTCTTCGAGTTCTAATAAACGTCCTTATTGGCTGACTACTGAGCTCCCTTATCTTCACAAGGACTGAATAACTTTTATTCATTAATCAACAATATCCTTTCCTTCATTTGTACATCTAAATTACAAACTACCACAGTCATTATAGATAAGTCCACCTGACCCAACACGATGTAGAATTCTATGCTTTGATTGCTAAGAAAAATTATAGTGAGGAAGGATTCAGTTTTACAATTGTCACTATAATTAGAATACTACAAGATAATTGAATTGAAGTACTACTTTGTTCATAAATTTTATGTGCAGATCAATCATATTCAACAGGGCCGTTCTAGAAAGTGCAAACATTATAATAGATTATAACAAAAATTAGACATGATTAATTCTAAAACTGACCAAATACCAAATGTCAATTACTTAGAGACCACAATTATTGGTCAAATTGTAATGTGACATGGATTTTAAGCAAAAATGCACTTCAAGAACTTACTGATAATGATAATTAAATCGAAGGCCTCTCACTGCGTGTTCAGCTGACCAGTCATTAATCACACCATTATATGTAAATTAAGTTTCTCTTTTGTGTTTTATACAGGCACTAAATTTTTAGCTTCGCTCAAAAGTCACATAATGATAAAATCATCAAATTCTTGAGCTTTCCATTATCAATCTTGAAGTAAATCCCACAACAAAGGGGGAAAACAAAACAATTGATCATCGAAAACCCTTATTGATAGGGGTACCGAAAATAACAAAAAGCTATAGAAAACCTGAAATCCAAGGACGCCTTACATCTTGGAAATCAATCGTCTTCGTTTCTCTTCTTCGGCTTCCGGTAATTCTCTTCGATGTGCTTCGCAATCAAAATCCCTGTGTTGACAAGCTTCTGAATGTTGGGAACATTGTAGTTCTGAGCGACGTAGACTCCGACCGCTGTCCCTACCATGAATGAGAAACTACTTTTGATCAAGCCCATTGCAGATCGTTTATAGATAGATGTAGAGTTTGGTATGTAATTGGGAGTTAATTTTCTAGGGTTTACAGTGAGTGAAGAGTATAATAATACATACAGTATGTATTTATGGAGATCTGTCTAGTGCCAAAAGCCTGACCCCTTCCACAAGGTTCTCTTGTTGGAACAATAGCGTTGATCTAGTGGACTCCAGTCTTTGAGAAAATCATAAACTTTTCAACTGTAAAAATAAAAATAATAGTAATAATAAGTGATATGCACGGATATATATATATATATATATATATATATATATATATATATATATTCTGTAAAATCCCAAATTAAATGTTCTTGGGAATCTAACTTTTTATGAGGATGAATTTTAGGATTTTTTATTTTTTTATTAATTATAGTGGCAATGATGAATTAATAAATTATTCGTAGTAAGTTGTAGAAATTTGACAATTATTTTTATAAGTTTACGGTAAGAAAGTTAAAATAATAATGTTACAAAAATCAATTCTTTAAATTTTTAAACATAACTTTTACTTTGAATTTTGGAACATTCAAAAAATAAAAGATAGAGATATCTATTTTATGTAAGTGGCTAGGCCTTTAAATATAGACATACATGCATGGATTCTATATCATTACTCTTGTTTATATGTGTAATGAATAGAAATGTTTTGCAACATATATAAATAAACACGTGTTTAAGTATTTTTATAAGTGGATTTTTTGGAATAAAAGTTTTCTAAGTGTTCGCTTCTCACCACTTCTCTTTCACAAAATATTAATTTACATTTATTTAATTCAATTATTTTTAACATATCAGAGATTCCAACAAGTGGCGTGGAAGATTATCATTATTACGTTAGTTCAAGATCTTTTGCATTGAGAGGAAATTTTTGTAAAACCGATAAGGTTTTGTTTTGCATTGTACATCTCCATTTTAGAAATTCTAAAATTAGATGATTTGACCCCGAAAATCACGACCAAAAACGAAAAATGGATCCACTCAGTTTCAACACTTTCTGGTTCATCCAATCCAAATTGAAGCCCAAATAGTAGGCCAATTTTATTTATTTACTTTTAAATAATAATAATAAAGGCAAGCAAGAATATTCAATAAACAATGGAGGAGGAATACAATCAGTGGCAGCAATACATTCAACGTCAGAGGAGATATGGCAATCCCACACAAGACAATACAATTACACACACAACGCTGCATTGCCTTCTTGTTCAACAACACATTCAACATCAGACCATATTTTAACATTATGCGATGCCACCATCCATATGCGTCGCCACGCCCATGAACAACCACACCCTCACTGAGGGCCCTTAAAAAAGAACCATTTCGAAAATATCTGCCTTCGTGTTGAAGGTTGGATTTAGACACAGTGACGCGACAAACCAGGAAGTCATCCTACATAGATTCCAGGAAAAATATTAGAAATTGTCAGATCATTCCAACAAAGAATTATGAATCCCAAGACCTGCCTGGCTGTGAAACTATTTCAGCACTTGGTTGATGGCCAACGCAGTAGGCACGGAGCTTATCTGCAAAAATGAGCACATCATCCGCATATATTATATGAGAAACATTAGAGTTTATGAAATCTTCTTGAATGGGTGATCCGGTTGTTGTTTACTTCCCATAAAAAACACATTCCAACAAAAAGAGAGGATTTAAACTTGAAATACAACCACCTTTTCCCAACAATTGAAATGTTGATGGAAAATTTGTTTTTGGCCAACAAATGTCTTCTCACCATGAAAGTCGGGTGGCTTCTTTAAATCAATCTCCTGACAGACAGCTCCAAACAGCTTGCTTTCCAGAATCTTCACCAGAAGATACATGGAAGATCAGGAGGCTTTTAACCTCAATCAGCATCACTAAGTTCATCAATAGGAAACATAGCAGCAAGGGCTTGAGAGCAAGACGCGATCTGACCATCAAGGTCTTGCCTTTCCCCAACAACATAACTGTAACCCAAACAAGAAACAGTCAGATTAAGGGAGATAAAAAATGTATTCTTGCGACTCTGACCATTGTGACACGGAAATAATTAACTCACCGATGCCATGGATTGGCATCTATGTTGCTGCAGCATCTCTAGTCTGTTCTCTTGCAATGGCTGCCGATGCCTTCCAAGGTTTCCGCCAAAAAAAACTCTGGTTTCCATGCAAACGTTTCACTCTCAATGCCACTTCTCTGACAGCATTATCTGTAGCAATGAAGCTGCCGGTAGATCTAACTAACCCAATGCCAGGAAAAATGGATCAGCTTGCAAAACTTGGAAGCACAGTTTTTCTGTCTACCGTAATGGCTAATTTCATGCCTTCTATAGGAGCAATAGATGACAGGGAAGTTTTAACGAATATAACTGCCTTGGGTATTCTCGTGATCACCATGGTTGTGAATGTTTGCATCCAAATTGGTACAGGCGTAATTTATGCTCTAAGGGCAGAGCAAAGTTTAGTCGTGTTTCTAATGCTAGTTTTGCTTGTAATATTGAGTTTCTCAGCTCTAGCTGTTCCAACGACAAAAATGTATCTAGAATTTAAGTATGGTGAGGTATACAAAATGGCTTTAAATAAGGGAACAGAGGATACTCGAAAGTTCAGAGTCGAGAAACTAAAAGAAGATATGAAAAGACACTGCGTTATGGCAGAAACAGGTAGCCCTCAATTTGTGATGGCACGTTCTGTGACTTGCTCTGCTTCTGGGGCAATCTGTTTCATGACTGCTCTCATTCTAGTGGAAGCCGCTGTCCAAGTATGCTTCTTGTTTAGCTATCCTTATGAAATAAATTCGGATTATAAATGGTCAACCTATTTGATTCTCATCACTCAGTCTAGTGGAGTGGTACTGGGTACACTTTCCCCAGCATTTAGATGGTTCACTGCCATAAAGTTCCAATATGCAATGAAAAAAGACAAGAGCCACAAACCTGAGTTCATAACAGAGAAATACTGGATCCAAAAACTGGTTGAGTGGAAAGAGAGCCCCTTACCTCTACAAATTCGGGGACAAAAATGCAGAAAACTTGTCCATGTCACAAGAAATTCAATTCTGAACTTCTGCATAAGAGTTCAGATCGTGATTGTGGTAGTGAGCAAATCAGTTTTACTCTTCCCCGTTTCCTTCATAACCCAGTTCACGCAATGTTGGCACTGCTGCAAGAGATTTGGGAAGAATCCCAAATCTAATGGACCAAACAATAACTCCAGATCAAAATCGCAACCAGGGTCCAAGCACAGTTCATATCTGGAACTTAGCCATTATGTTTTGCATCTTGAAGGTGAGGAGGAATTACCCCTATGGATCATGAAGAACGATAGGGATGCAACAGATTATTTAATTCAGATGGGTAAAAAACAGAGGCCAAAATATCTAAAAGAGCTTTTAAAGAAATCTACCAACTTTGAGGGGGTAGCGAAATTCGACAGCAACCAAGTACCATCTCTAGAGTTCGAAGAACCTCCAAATTGTTGGACTCTTCCGGTGGCTACCCTAACAAGTATCGCCATTGCACTTCCTAACATTGAAAAACACATGGTGGACAGGTTGGTACGTAGTGTAACTGAAGGTCTATCATATGTGAGACTTGTGGAGGAAAATCTAAATGCCGAAGGAGAGTTGATAAACGTCAGAAAAACAGCACACATGGTTTGGTTAGAAGTTGACCTTTATCACAAGTGGCTAGACAAGGATCTCCGAAAAATGGCTCTTGAAGGAAAAACCTCCAAGGAGACCCTTGAAAGACTTACTGACATATCTAAAAATAGTCTCATGGAATTCAAGACAAACATGATAGGGGATCTTAAGAACCCTCTCAACTGGCCCAACAAGATCATCGCTGCAAATTCAATGTACAGAATCAGCCAAACTTTGCTGCAGGACTGCAAGGGTAGAGACAAACAGGCAGATGAGAGATTGTTCGAGCAGTTGTCTCATGTGATTGCTGATTTATTGGGTGCATGCCTCACCAACTTACCACATGTCATAACTACGAAATACTTTTACAGTGACATAAAGAAAAGGGAGGAGAGTGTCCGGTACGCAGCCCGCCTTCTCGGTGAAACTGAAGAGATTCTGGAAATCCTACAACAACGTGAACTTCCTAATCTGGATCCTGATCAAGCAGCGCATATTGATCAGTGGTGTGCTTTAATGAAACAGACAATTCCCTTGGCTTCCATTTCTTCATCCAACAGTAACACGGCTTCTTCTGGTTCTGGTGAACTGCATATAACTATTAAGGAGGATGCCTGACTGAGAAAATAGAATCTAATTATATGGTATTGATGTATGGTTTTTCTATATTGAGATGTTGATTGGATCTCAATATATGGACAAGGGATAGACGTAAGACGCAATTAAAAAAGAAAACCTATATATAATAAAGGCGTGATATATGAGAACTCATATATAGGTTTCTCATTGTCTAGATTTTGGTCACTTTCGGAACATCCGGTAAATTTGTCAAGTTTCTGAATTTACAGCATTCATGCATTACCAGTTTTACCAATCAAGATATTAATCATCCTAAAAAAAATGATGATTATTCCTTAAAATCTTAATGACTGAATGCCCAGATTTGTTCCCATCTTATGTCGCCTTTAACTAGTAGGGAAGGAAAACTATGATGTATCAGCATAAAATAATCAAAAGCTATAAGTCGCCTACAAGTATCAATTCCGAACAATGACAGTAACAACATATAGACTTCACTTTAGAAAAAAGCTGTTAACATGTAGATTGGTCCAGTTGAATACAAATATGTGATTCATCATCTGCGTTGGTTAGTTAACCAGTTCTCTTAATCCAAATTCTCATCCCGACCGAGAAAGGGTCATTACTCTCAACCCCAAAGCGATAAACACATGGAAGCAAAACAAAGAAGAAACAGAAATATGGGTATGCTCAGCTGCAACATCAATATATAACCGAATAACACAATGTTTTACCTGAGTGACTCAATTGTTTAACAAAACAACGTATGGATCAATGTACCAGCAGCATCTGCAGCCTGTGACATCGCTTAATTATAAGGATAAAACACAAAAGTTCTAGCTCACATCCATCATGGTCAAACAGACTATAGATCCAAAACTATGTCACGTGAAATTTAACATCTTTCAAACTGCAATTACTCAAACTCACATCTGGCCATAGAAATGTATATCTTAATCTCAGCTTCCGTCATCATACAGACATACACCTTCAAGGAAAAACACACACACACACACAAGAAGATAATTAAAGATGCATCAACAAAAGGAAAATCTTATAATTTAATTACTAATCTTAAGCTGTGAACATATTAACGAAAAACCTCTACACCAAAGATGGAAGTAACAGAAAAGTACAACACATTGTGTAAACAGTTAAAATACCGAGCTAAAGATTTTAAAAGCATTCCATTCACACTAGTAATTTCCCAAAATATATGCTTTGGTTTTAACTTTAACTTTTAACTCTGATGTCACGGAGTTCCACCTTCAAACATGAAACCACTTCTAGGAAAAATCTTCCTGCCTGTGCTCGCCCCTTTTCCCCCTTCTTACAAATCCCCCAACACACACAGAGAGTAACATAAGCAAATCAAAAGAACAATATGCAATCAAAAGCAAAATTTGCAAAGAAATGTTAACACCAATATATAGATAATCAATAACACACAAAACACTTCAAGAAATTTCTACATGACCAGCCAGCCAGCAGGTTCTATTTACGATTATACCAGGTACGTGCCCTAAAAGAGAGAGCCTCCGTGGAGTAATCCAGTGGACCAAGATTCACCCTTATAGGTGTTTTGGTTGCTGCTCATTGTCAGATACTAGCACTACAGCTGTAACAAACAATATTCTTAAGCGATTAGTTTATGATGGTGAAAATTTTATTTATCTTTATATCATAAAAATCAGGTTCCAAGGAAAACCCATCATTCTTTTTTATATCTTCACTACCTCAAAATAATTTTAAAAGCAATGACCGCCCAAAAAATGTATTAAACACGTGTGTCTCTATGGGTCAGGGCAGTGCATGAACCTCCTATCCAATGGTGATTCCAAATGAAAGATTGGGCAACATGGCTTTGAAATTATACTGATTTCAAATTCTTAATAATGAATTATCATTTCATCCAATAATTCCATGATTCGTTTTAACTTAAGCTTTGTACAAGAATATAGATGGGGAAAGAAAGGTGTTCATTTGCCACAGAAGTAAGAACTTCTTTTCTGTTATACAGCCATACGGCAATTTACAAACAGAATCACAACAAGCACAAAATTCAAATAGGGTGGAGGAAATACCCAAAATAAGTTCCTATACTACTATACTCTGCTTTCACTTTTCAAAGTATCTTGCATGGATATGAGGATATGTCTGAGGACAGAAACATCAGAATATACTGGTTTAGAAAACTAGCTATTCATCATCATTTTGAAAATGGAGGTTCCTTTCTTGCTTCTCACTGTATACCAAAATAAGATTTATCCAAAAACCAGTTCCTTTTTTTTTTTCTTTTAATAAAGTATTAGATGTGTCTCTTTAATTAGGAAGGTCGTTTCTTGGTTCAGTGGTAAAGCACTTAAGCATCGGTGCCCCTAGCACGTCAAGCCTCAAAGCAGCCACTTTGTAAAATACTAAAAGTTAGGCCTGTCTCGTATCCTCCACTCCAATGACCTGCCATGGCAAGACGAAGACCGAGTAATGCCACTTTTTTCTCTTTAATCAGGAAGGTACAGTGAAGAGACGAAGCATTAATAGTATTTCTGTGCATTGTTTTCCAGTACTACAGCAGCAACCACAAACACCACCCAGCTGCCATAACAACACTGGCTACATCCAAATCTCACATGCCCATTACATTCTCCCAAAATCCTTTAGCTGTATAAGGTTCTCCTGTTTAGTAGTAGCGATCTTACGCTTTAATTATCTAAGAACTCCAAACTTAATGCAACAATCACTTTCAAGAGCCTAGTGGTTCAAACAAACTCTTATTCTTCCCTGCTTTCAGCTACTTTTTCCCTATTTCTTCAATTTCTCTCAAACCTCAGCTGGGACATTAATTATGTTCATCTAGGATGGTTTGTGGAGTTAAAAACATGAAAAAGCTTCCACACTACCAAGAGGTGGCTGCATCAGGAATTGGTTATCAGGTTCTTTCAAGACACCTTTTTGTAACTATACCCTCGAGTAGGTTAAACGTACACTTACAAAAATTCCCAGAATAATAAAGGCATGTGGCATTACATAAGGTGGCAGGATTTATTACTTATTGTTTCAATAATTTTCTGTTCATTTCTGCCACCTGGAATTATTGTTCTACTAGAGCTGTGAGTAGGCATTACTGCTGCCTTCATGGTAACTGAATCATTCAGAGACCATGTCATCCCTGGTCAACATTCCATTTCTTGATTTGAACATTCATATTTCTTTAAAGAACCTACTAAGCCCACTTCATTTATTGATTTGTGTCAACAGTGTTACCCAAACTGGAGCTACCAGGGTTCAGTTCATCTAGGATCATGGCCATTGTTGATGACTACTGGTGTGGTTGGTGTGCAAGCTCCAATAGTCATTGATCTTTTTATGTTCAATTTCAGGCGCTATTCTCTTGGCTGATCACTATTATTAAACATCAGTAGACACAGGATAAAAGATATGATCAGCCATCTTGATAGGTGCCTGCAACATGCCTTTTTATATGTAACTTTTTACGTTCAAAATACAGAAAACCACTTGTACAAAGGGGCCCCATGTCAACAATCTTGACCAGAAGCCTCTCATGACTGCTTTTCACCTGCAAGTCTTGACTCCACTGTGCAAATTGTGTCAATATTGCACCCACAATTTTCCAATAAAGAAGACATGTTTTTGTCATTGAGTTCTAATAATCATCTAATTCATCTGCTGAACATTGTGTTGCTGTAACTTCTCAGTTCTCACAAGGACTGAATTATACATTTATTCACTATATACTTCCTCTCCCTTGCACATCTACAATTATAAACTACCAAAGCCATTATAAATACATCTACAGAATTCTGTACTTTACTTTGATAGCTAGGAAAATTTATAATGACAAAGGATTCAGTTTTACTAGGGTCTCTCCATAATCAATCCTACAAGATTATTAAACTATTCAAATACTGATTTGTTCATAAATATCCATTGAATTTTTAAAATGTCAATAAGAAAAGTGCAACCATCATAATAGATTATAATAAAATATAGAAATGGTTTTGCTTCATAATCCTAAAAACTGACAATATACCACACACTTTTGGGAGAAATGTCAAAATCTTTTAAGAACAGATTTAGCGATGAAATTGTAGTGTGACTGTTAATTTTTTAACATAAAGAAGTATTTTTTTAAAAAAAATAATAATCTCATAACATCACAATTGAGTGATAATGTTGATTGAATCGAAGAGAATGCCTTTCAAAATGTGTTCATCATCAGATCAGATCATTAACCACATCGTTGAACTTCTTATAAATTAAGTTGCTCTGTTGTGTTTTATACAACATTCTTTATATACTCACAGAACAATCACAAAAAATTTCCCTTCACTTGGAAATAATAATCTGATAAGTCTTATTTTATTTTACTTCCCAATATTCTCAGAAACCAAACAAAGGGTAAAAGGACATGTGCAATTCAAACTCAGAACCAAAACACAACTATAAAATTCATCAAATTCTTCAACTTTCCATTATGAATCTATAACACAATAAAAAAAACCTCATTGATAGGGGTCCATAGAGAACAAAAAGCTATAGAAAACCTGAAATCCAATGACTGTCTTTTATATCTTCGAAATCAATTGTCTTCGTTTCTCTTCTTCGGCTTCCGATAATTCTCCTCCATGTGCTTCGCGATCAAAAGCCCTGTGTTGACAAGCTTCTGAATGTTGGGGACGTCATAGTTCTGAGCAACGTAGACTCCGAACCCTGTCCCCAACATGAATGAGAAACTACTTCCGATCAAACCCATGGCAGGTAGTGTGTAGATATAGACTTTGGTATGTAATTGTGTGTTCTTTTTCTAGGGTTTACAGTGAGTGAGTATAATAATACAGTATCTATTTATAGAGGCCTGTTTAGTGCCTACGCTT
This sequence comes from Cornus florida, assembly GCF_030987335.1. Taxonomy (NCBI): domain Eukaryota; kingdom Viridiplantae; phylum Streptophyta; class Magnoliopsida; order Cornales; family Cornaceae; genus Cornus; species Cornus florida. The sequence goes on from NW_026775581.1 coordinate 90,295,312, forward strand.
GACCCCTTCCCCAAGCCACTTGTTGACGAAGAGAAGGCATGCGAACTAATGGCTGCGAATCTACTGGCTGCCGGAATAGCGTTGATCTTGTGGCTTGATTTTTTATTTTATTTTATTCTTATAAAATACGATTAAAATTTCGGAATAAAAAAACATAAGGTAAATTTCACTTATCGGTTTGTTAATATTTTACATAAACTTCTATTAATTCTATAATTTTTCTTATCTCCCTTATAATAGTCATCCCAAGGCCATAAAGTATTTGTTGTTGTCATATACTTATGATATTAGAAGGCAAAACTAATAGCCTATTTGATTTGTAATTATAAAAATAATTTTTTTTTTAATTAGAAATGTTTGATTCAGTTTTTTGAAAATTCAGTTATAAATATTTTCAAAGTTACAATTCAAGCGGTCCCTAAAATTCTATCCACTTTTCATTACTAATATAACAGATTTTGCTTGTTTACGCAAGATATCTTTAATTTATAGGAGAATCTGTTACATAAACCACATCAAAAAAGATAAGTAAAATTATAAAATAAAAATTTATCTTTGTGATATTTTGACAAACTTAAAATTTACCCAAAATAATTGTAAGAATAGATATATGTTGACCTTAAGGATTTTATCCAATGACAATATAATTGTTTTGATGATTACAAATCATTAATGTTGTTTAAGAAATAATGTTCACATTGAGTATTATAGATGACTTATATTCAAAGAAGAACCTCTATGAAGATCATAAAGACCATTCCAAGTATTCCATTACTCAAGATCACATTAAGGAAAGAAATGGATACAAAGAAAAGTTGAAGTTGCAAAGATAACTTGGACTACAATGAGCAAGAAAGAAACTCAAAGGAAGGAAGAAAGCAAGACTACCTCAAAGCCTAAAGATCATGAACAAAGCTTGAAAAAAAGGGTAGATAGGATGGTGAGTGTTTAGGATTAAATGTCAAAGTATTTATGAATCCATTTAAAGCTCATCTCTATAGGACCATGCATATCATATCATATCATCATTCATATGCTCCTATATCCATTAGCAATAGATTATGCACTTCATTCATATATAATTGTCATATGGAGTCTTTGCTAAAGAGTGAGTTAGTTCAAGCTTGCATAAGCTTTGAAAGAACTCAATACTTGAGCTAAAATGCCAGGACCATGCACATCAATCATAATTCATAATGGTCAACAATTAAGGCATGAGAAGCCTTATTACCATGAGTTGGTAACGGACATTAGGATCCCAGAATGCGCGTCATGAAAAACTGTGTTTTTGGTTAAGTATGAAAAATTAATTTTTGAAATAATGATTATTTCAAAATAATTTTCCCCGATAATAACTCTTTATACTTCAACTAGCCTAAACTGATTTTATCATAATTTTTTACCAAGTCTACATTGGTCTACATAAGGATTCATTTTTACCAAAACTGTTGGAAATTCAAATTTGTACTAAAACTGAATTTCTACATTTTGATTTAGTTGGATTTCAATTTTTTAGTATTTTTTATTGAATCCAAATGGGGGGTACTTCCTTATTTACATTGTAAACTTAAAGTAAATGGACATATAAATTAAAGTAAAGACATTTACTTATAAGCTGTGTGCAGATGTCCTGTACTGAAAGTCCTAAGCATAAACCTGTCATCTATCAAAATTGTCAATGCACCAGAAAACGTCGACTGGTTTGATGCACATGTCGACCGGTATCTAGGCAGTGGCAAAAATCCAAGCTGAAGCTCACACATATCGACCGGTTTGACACACATGTCGACTGGTATCTAGGCGGTAGCAAATGTCCAAATGGAGCTCAGTAGATGTCAACTGGTTTGCAAGAGATGTCGACTGGTTTGCAATACACATCAACCAGTTCAAGCCAAGATGTCAACCGGTTTAGCCACATGTCGACCGGTTTGGTCGCAGATCTGCAGATTTCAAACTGCAACGCTATTTTCTTCTCGACCCTCATGCATTCCACTCCCAACAGCTATATTAAGCTTGGAAACTCTATAAATAGAGTGGAGAATGTCTTAATAACTAAGAGACATCATTTAAAAGCCTTCACATTGCATTAAAGAGAGCTTTTATTCTCAAATCTTCTCTTCATCTCTCTCATTCACTCTTATTCTATCTTGAGAGATTTAATTAAGCACTCAAAGGGCTTTTACTCTTGCTTTAATCTTCATAGAGTTTTTGCTCTATTATACACTTGAGAGATTATAAGAGCTTACATTCTTCACTTATATCATCTCCTCTCATTCATTTCATTCATAGAGTTTGAGCTTCATTTATATTCATCAATACTCTAGTTGTGAGCTGAAAATTGTACTACTATCTTTGAGAGATCTATTGTACTTCATTGTTCTTGCTACTATCTATTGTAAGGGTTGGTGTAACCCAAAGGAAGACTAAGAGAAGGTTGTTCTCTTAGCAAGGAAAAGAAGCAAGGTCTTGCTTCATGTAAAGGTTTGCTCTCCACCCGTAAGGAGAAGCCATAGTGGATTAGGAAGTCTCAAGAGGAGTCTTGAGCCGAGGAGTAGGAGTTTCCGAACCTCGCTAAAATCACCGAGTCAATGTTTGCAATTTCTCTTCCCTTATCTCTCTTATAATTGTGCTATTTAATTGCTTATTTCATATCTTTATAATTGCACAATTGTGTTAAGTACTTTGCTTGAAATTGCTTTTCTATATTGCAAAAATTATCCATTGTTTATCATTGACTTTATTCACCCCCCCCTCTAGAGTCAATACTTGGGCAACAATATATATATCCAATAGTAATATTGTGAAAAATACAGTAACATTTACGTATACATATTATTTCTTTATATATATCACAACAGTTATTATATTTGTACTTCTTCTTCTTTTTTTCCTTTTTCTTTTTTCTTTTTTTGGTCGTAACCCAATATTAAATCAAAGTAAAAGAGTGTACGAATATCTAGATTAATGCTAATGAAAAATTGTTGTGAAAAATACAGTAGAAGTAAATATTATTCGTTTATATTTATTACAATAGTCATTTTTATTTTTTATTTTTTATTATCGTATCCCAATATTAAATAAAAATAAAAGAGTAATGCGATGAATTTATAAAATATTTTAAAATTACATATTTATATATTTAAATTATTTGAAATAATGATATTTTTTCGACTTTCAAAGTGACTCCGGGTATTAGAGAGAAAATTACTTTATTTGCAAACCAACATATCTTCAGAAATTTTTTTTCGGCAACCTATTGGAGGAGAAGAGTCCTACTTGATGCTCTCTAGTGATAAAATTCCCTCTTTTCAAATTAAAAGTCCACTTTGTAAAGCATGGTCACCCTGGAGACTTAAATTTTCACTATTTATTTGGGAGATAGATGAGATATCTCTAGATCATATGATTAGAAGTCCTTTAAAGTTTAAATTGTTGACCTTAAGGTCCTAAAGGATTTCATCCAATGACAATCTAGTTGTTTTGATAATAACAAACTATTAATGATGTTTAAGGAGTAATGTTTACATTGAGTGTTATAAAGATTCTTTGCATTCAAATAATGACATCAATGAAGCTATAAAGATCAGTCCAAGTATTCTATTATTCAATATCACATCAATGAAAGAAATGGATACAAAGAAGAATTGAAGTTGCAAGGAACCAAAATCAAAGTTCATCCAAAGGATAACTTCGACAATAATGAACAAGCAAGCAACTCAAAGAAGTAAGGAAACAAGAATACCTCGAATCATAAATGATTATGGCCAAAACATAAAGAAATGGGTAGATAGATTGGTGAGTATTTAGGATTCAATGTCAAGGTATTTATGAATCCATTTGAAACTTATGTCTATAGGATCATGCATATCATCATTATTATTCATATGTTCCTATATCCATTAGCAATAGACTATGTACTTCATTCACATATATAGTTGACGTATGAAGTCATGGCTAAAGAATGAGTTAGTTTAAGCTTGCTTAAACTTTGAAAGGACTTAACACTTGTGCTAGAATGCTAGGACCATGCATATCATATCATCATTTATATGTTCATATATCCATTAGTAATAGACTATGCACTTTATCAGACATATATATATATATATATATATATATATATATATATATATATATATATATATTTGTTCATGAAGTCATTGCTAAAGAATAAGTTAGTTCAAGCTTACTTAAGTTTTGAAAGAACTCATCACTTGTGCTAGAAATGTTAAGATCATGCACATCAATCACATGATTCTTATTGGTCAACAATTAAGGCATATGAAGCCTTTATTACCGTGACTTGGTAATGGACTTTAAGACCCTTGTATGCACCTCATAAAAAATTGTGTTTTTGCCTAAGTATGAAAAATGGCTAAGTGTGAAAAATGAATTTTTGAAATAATGATTATTTCAAAATAATTTTTTTCGGTACTTATTCCTTACACTTCAAATAACCTAAACTGATTTTATGGGATTTTTTTCATCAATTCTACATTAGCCTATACGGAGGATCAAGTTTTACCAAAACTGTCGGGAACCCCAATTTGTACTAAAACTGAATTTTCACATTTTGATTTAGTTGGATTTCAATTTTCTTATATTTTTTTAGTAAATCTAAATAGGGGGTACTTTCATATTTACACTATAAACTTAAAGTAAATAGACATATAAATACTATAAAGACATTTACTTAAACGTTTCCTACACACTTCACGTCAACCGGTTTTTACACACGTCAACCGGTTTGTGTAAAGACGTCGACCGGTTCCTATCGAACTACAAATTTCAAACTACAATAGCTCTATTCTCCTCGAGCCTTGTGTGCCTCATTTCTAACAGCTCTTTTAAGCTTGCATTCTCTATAAATAGACCATAAAAAGTCTGAATATAATAGAGCCAATATTGAGAAACGTTATTAGGCATTAAAGAGAGCTTTTGCTCTCACATATTCTCTTCATCTTTCTCATTCGTTCATATACTATACTTGAAAGATTCAACTAAGGATTCAAAGTTCTTTTGCTCTAGTTCTAATCCTCAAAGAGCTTTTGCTCTACTCTACACTTGATAGATTATATTGAGTTCATAAGAATTTTTGTTCTTCACTTACATCATCTTCTCTCATTCATATCATCCTAGACTTGAGCTTCATTTAATTCATTTACTACTCCAGTCCTGTAAGCTTACACTTGTACATCAATCTTTGAGAGATCTCTTGTACTTCACCGTTCTTGCTACGGTTGACCGACTAGGTTAGTGTGACCCAAAGGAAGACTAAGAAAAAGTTGTTTTATTAGGAAGAAAAATAAATAAGGTATTACTTCATGTAAATGTTTGCTCTTCGCCCGTAATGAAAAGCCATAGTGAATTGGAAAGTTTCAAGAGGGGTCTTGAGCCGAGGAGTAGGAGTTTCCCTCGCTAAAATCGTTGTGTCATTGTTTACAATTTCTCTTCCCTTATTTATTTTACAATTATGCTATACATTGTTTACTTTCATATCTTGATTATTCCATAATTGATTAAATTGTTGATTAGAAATTGTATTTCTATAAATTGTAAAAATTGATCATTGACTCTGTTCACCCCCTCTAGAGTCAATTCTTGAGTAACATAAATATTTTATTTTAGGCACTTTTAAGTTTTAAATACTACAAAGTGATTTTATAATTATTTTAAAATATATAAGATTATATTCAAACTAAAATACATTATAAGTTAATTGAAAAATAATATAGAAAATTGAAAATAAAAATACCAAAATATATAATTCTAAAATCTAAATTAGCAACAAAAGTTTTTTTATTATATATATATATATATATATATATATATATATATATATATATATATATTTGATGTAACTAATTCTAAATTCCAAATTAGCGATTGTATTCATAATTGTTTGAATGAAATAAGCAAAAAAAATTATTATTATAAATATATACCGTAATATATTTTTATTTTTATGTATTTTTACCATATTCATATTTTATTTTTAAAGAAAATTTAATAAATAATTGATCCCAATCCCACGCTTGCACCCCACGTTTAGTTACATCTACGAGCGACAATAGGATAGCTTTTCCTTTTTTATACCAATTAAGTAGATATATATACGTAGTATTTGTATACCAACTAATTTGGATAATGATTAAAAATTGGATATAAATAGTTGAAAACAAACCAAGCCGCTATATTTATATGTTATTTATCTTCAATCAAACAGCAGTATCTTCCAGAGTTCGGCATCAGAAAGCTGTCCTTCTTCTTCTTTTCTATAGATTTGCGATTCTTGTTTGAAAAAGGTTCGTGCTCTGAAATTTCTCTTTTGTTTTTGGATTTTAATTGATGTTCTACTTTGCAGCTAATTCAAATATTATCGCTTTATTTATATAGATCCTGGGTTTTAGTGTTTTTTTTTGCCCGGAAACTAGACCTAGTAAGACATATAGTTAGATTTATTTATTTATTTTTCTTGATTTTAGGTCTCATGTCAAGATGGGTTTCTGATCATTGTAATCAAGCATGAATCTTTATGAAATTCTTTGCACTTTCAAGCCACAAATTTAGGGTTATGGTTGTGTAATTCTTGTGTTGGGATTTTTAGAAAATTTATGCACGCAACATTTTGAATAAGAATCTATTATTAAGTTTTTAAACATGTCATTGATGACTTCATTTTTGAACTGTGATTCCAGGTAAATGGCGAAAAGTAGCTTCAAGCAAGAGCACGATCTTGGTAGGCAGTGTTATTTGTGTGATTGAACTGTGTAATTCTCATATTTTTTAGTTGTTTCTATGTGGATTGGTAGAGATAGTTTGAGTTATTGAGTTTGTGATGTCTTTCTTGTTCAGAGAAGAGACGTGCTGAGGCTGCTCGGATTAGGGAAAAATACCCAGATAGGATTCCGGTGAGAATTAAACATTATTTTGAAATTCAATCATGTATCATTCAATTATCTTACAAATTGATCCCTATAAAACATGTTGTCTTTAAAATATGCTGTCTCTATTAGTCAGTTGAACTACTTTTTTGTAGTAGTTTTTGAGTTTTGAACATGTGTTCAGTTTTGGGGTTTGCTTGAACAGCATTTAACTTGGTGCACGACGTTGACAATAGTTAATTTTGTTTGTTTAATGATTCAAGAGTAAACATCATGTCCTCTTTGGTCTGTGATTGTAGCATTTCACCGTGTGAATGAGATCTGATGATGTTTTAAATTCAATTGGCTTAGGATGTGAATTTGCATGTATTTTAAACCAAATTAAGTTTGAGCTGTTTGAGGATTTACAATATGGTGTCACATCATACCATATATGGGATTCTTGATGATACATAGGTGTTCGTGTCATTTTTAGAGTTGGCCTATTTGTTTCTTCAAGTACATTGGAGAAGGCTTTGTTGAGTATTGTTGATAATGAGTCATCTGTCTCATATTTAAAACCTTGTGGTCCTCTTATAGGGTATTTCGGGTATGCAATACATGCACTCTGTAATGTGTTGGATTGGTGAGTGTAGGTGTCATGAGCAGTATGCATTGAAGAAATATTGTTAATGACAATTTAATAAAATGGATCTTGTAGGGAAAATGAATGGAAGGATGAGTAATATCCTAAGGAAAAAGAATTGGTTGGGATGAATAATTAAGGAGATATATTGGAATAAAACTTTCAGAATATTTGTGTGTGTGTGTGTGTGTGTCTGTGTATAAACCAAGGCTTAGATGGAGATAATTGTTCATAAATATATAAAGGAAAAAGATACTAAGGACTGCGGAGAGGGAGAGATCTAACCACTAATGACCTTAGTGGTAAGGGCCGTAAGACTATCCTGTCAAAGTATTTTAAAGTTCTGACTCTTATAAATATAAAAAACTAAAGCACTATGCTGATGGTTTGAAACATCAACATTCGTTTAAAGTTCAATCACTACTGAAATGACACTATTTGGTGGAAGCTTTTGTGAAAATATAAAACCATGGCCCTTTCTATTACTATCATTTTGCTTAAGAAGAATTGTATAGGAAGTAGGACTACATGATGATCTGGCTTGTCAAGTCTGTGTTATTGTTTCAGTAGCATCTAGCTAATATGACCTATTAGTACAGAGGTCCATATTTGGTTTTGGTTATTTTTCCATTACTCTCTTGTCAATCTTCAATACAATTTCACCCGGTGTCAAGATAATTTAAAATGTGGGCAACTGTTGATGGAAGTTCCTCTAATTGTTGTTTTTTTAGTTTGATCAAGGAGGCCTGTTTTGTATTCTTCTGCTATACTTATTGTCTTAAATTGACGACACCATCACTATAAATTTGCTTCCTATGTTTTTTCTTATATACCTTTGCTTTTCTAGTCGTACTAAAAGAACTGCTTTTATGATTTGAAGGTGATAGTCGAGAAAGCAGAGAGAAGTGATATTCCCAACATAGATAAGAAAAAGTAAGTGTTGTTCTGCACTAATAATGGTTCTGGATGGTATTATTTCCCCTCTTCATTGCGTTATCTTGATTTGGTTATATTACAGGGAATGAGAAATCATTTAAGTTTTTAGTCAGAATTAGTCAGTGTATGTATATTAGCATTAGGTGGTCTCTTTTTCTCCATTTTATGAAATGGAAGAGTCCATCAGGAGTGGCTGTTGATTAATGTCATGCAATGACAACCAAAAGATGAATGTTTAAATCTAATAAAAGCAACTTAATTTTGCCCTTCTATATTATTGGCTTCCACCATATATACATATATATTCATATTTCATTTCAAAAAACAATGAAGAATAGTAGTCCATGTTAACTTAAGAATAAAGTATGTTTGTTATATCTTCCATAAACCAAGAAAGTGCAAGTTATTACTATCAGTTTTTTTTTTTTTCATAAGTTACTATCAGTGAGTCAGTGTACTTTGATTCTTTCTATATCCAGCTTTTGACCTTGGTATCATGATAATTCTGTAATACCAGAAGTTTTGCCTTTTTGTGCCCTTATAAAAAAATATCTTTTATTCCTTTGATAACAATTTTTTTTTTTTCCTAGTTGGGATTCACACACACGGTCTCCACTGAGGTTCGAACCCTGACCTCCCTTTGGGAAGTAGGAGCCTTGTACCGCTAGGCCACAAGCCTGTTAATATTCCTTTGATAACATCACAAAAAGTAATGCCACTAACATTACTGCTAAAATCATATGCAGCTCAGTTATAATGTGGTGCAAATTGGAGAACATGCGCCTCTCTCTCTCTCTCTACATATGTGTGTGTGTATTGATCATATCTAGGGACTTTATAGTAAAAACGCAAGTATGACTTATTGGGGGGAAAAAATTGGAAGTATGGCTTGGTATAAGAAGCATGGCATCTACCGGTAGGTTTTTTTTTTTTTTTAACTCTTAGGTGAGATGTGGTTATTTGTTGAATCAATATTAAAACTTGGTCCCTTCAATCAGTCTGGATCGGTGCTGATGAATATTTGGTAATTTCAATTTCGTAATTGATGTTTGATTATAGTGAGCTGCTGTATAATTTGAGTATGAAAATTTCAGGTACCTTGTCCCGGCTGACTTGACTGTGGGACAATTTGTCTACGTGATACGGAAAAGGATAAAACTCAGTGCAGAGAAAGCAATTTTCATATTTGTGGACAATGTGCTGCCGCCTACAGGTGATAATTGTATATGTTGTTACTTGAAGCTGTTGGTTTTTTAACTAATGATGGGATTCTAAGATGGTGTTCTATTTGGCGTTCTAGGGGGAATTATGTCTGCCATATATGAAGAGAAGAAGGATGAAGACGGGTTTCTTTATGTTACTTACAGTGGAGAGAACACATTTGGGAACCAGATTCTAGCGTAGCATATGCAAATTCAGGCATTGCATTGTTTCTTTAACAGTACTATATTTATTTTCACCATATCGTCCCAATATTGGCTGTCATTTCTTATTTGTACATATTCTATGAAGACCTTGCCAGTCAAAACATGTACAGTAGTATTTTGTATATAGCATTCTAAGAACCTTTCCAATTTCTGATTCTCCTGCTTTATGTTTTAATAATAATTGATGATTAATGTCATTTATTGTGTTGTTTGATATTAACTATGTACTGAAACTATATGGTCATCATATGTCATCATATACTGTCAAGAGGTCTCAGTTTGAACAATCTTGTGATTTGTGCTTCTATAGTTTTCCCTTTTTTTAGCATTTTTTCTTTGTCGAAAGTTTCTCCAAGGTGGTTGTGCAATCGATATGAGTAATTTATTCTTGTACAAGTCCTTGTGTGATTAGTTTGCCCTCTTCATTGTGGATTCAAATCTTACATGCCGTATGGTACCTCTATTTTTCTTTTTTCCTTGATGAATGTGAATTCATGCAGGCGCACACAAAATTCATCTCATTGGTAGCATTTTGAAGCTCTGTACGACTCGATGGGTGGTTTTCATCCATTGGAACCTAAGGATTGAACTTTTATGAATGGGTCCAATGTTATTGAGATTTGACTAGTTTATGCATTAATCTGTATTGTTATTTTACTGCGTGACCTTCATTGGCATTTTAGTTTAGGTTATCTAATAATGTGACATATAAGCGCAGCATCATGGTGGTTAGTCTGAGGATTACTTTGCGGCCACAAGTTCCTGGTTTAAGCAACATTAGTATTGGGGTTTCACAATGCTACTGGTGCATTTGCAAGCAAACTTCATTGGATTTCCCTTGTACCTTGTTTTTTTGCTGGTAAATTAACAAAAAACAAAAGGATAAATTGCACTGATACCCCGAGGTTTCGATCAACGCCACTAAGCGGATGATCAAAGCACTTTTTTACATACACACCCCCTCTAAAGCACTTTTTTACATACACACCCCCTCTAGACCTCTGGCACACGAGAAAAATGATCAATGATCGTTTAACCTTTTGACTTGGCCAACAAATACATTGAAAGTGTAAAATTATCAATATAACTCTTTAAACTAAATTTGAAGGGCCAAAATAACCTTAATTTCCCATTTACTCTCTCCAAAAATTATACACCCTCCCTATCCTCACCACCCCCTCTCATCCGTCACTGTCAACTCACACTTCGAAGGCTTCGACGCCGAAACATTAGAAGACAACTCACTTCAACTCACCAATCTTCCACTCTGATCTTCACTGCTCCAACTCTTACTCTGTTGGATCTCGAGTCCCACCATGGCCCTCTTGAACCAAACCCACCTACGATCAAAGGATTTATCTCAGTTGGTCGATGAGGTCGGAGAGGTGTAGATGGTGGGACCTAACTCATCGACCTCTCTGATTCACCTCCCAACTCTCTCTAGAACTCCTCGACGTCGATTCAGTCTCGGTGAAGTCAAACCATCACATCAGGGACGTTGACATTTTGATCAAGAGCAGGGTCCTTAATGATGACATCGTTCTGAGGTTGTAGTCCAGTTAGCCATTGTAAAGTTCTATTGGCATCGTGTGCATCAACGCGCCACTGACTGTGACGTCGACAACAACGAGGATCTGTTTGTCCCCTGTAAACGCCGACGATCTCGACAAGCGCTCTCTCTTATCTGCAATGTTACTATTAGTATTCGTCTTTGGTTTCCCGGTGATTAGGGTATCGAATCCCGGAGAGGAAGTCCGGCTTTTTGTAGCCGAAGCCGCTCTGGACCTCTTGCTCCGTGACCGACCGTGAGACGATGTATTTGGGTTGGCCATGACTTTTTTTTTTCTTTGGTGGTTATGGTGGTGTGTGGGTGTGGTGGTGGTTGAGAGGGGATTACAGAGAGAGGTCTAGTGGATTGAGATGAGAGTATGGTTGGTTATGCGTGTCCCCATATCCATGACTTAATGATGAGGATCATTTTTGTCGATGATGATCATTTTTGTCGATTTACAAGCCTGATATGTTGTGAATTAACTGAATTAAATACTCAGGCTAAATATGATATTTGAAATTTCAATGTGTCAATGTAAACAAATGCGTTGACCGTTCACGGAGTGGCGCAAAAAATGCATCCAAGTAACAAAACTTGTACAAAATCATGCTAAGCATAAGCAACACCCATACGTAATTGATATGAATTGAGCTTATCTTTCTGTTTCTGTGCTCCTGGCGTATATGAGCTCTCTGGGAAAATGATGGAAACAGAGGATGGCATGATAATGTGGTAGATATGCTGGGCACCAAGGCAAACATGGTGTCCATCGTGTTTTCTGGCAGCAATATTGTAATATCAGTATTTTTTTTTATTAAGAATATTTATTATTTAGTTGACTTTTTAAGGAATATTAGAGATAATATGTTATTTTATTTTATTTTTTCCTATTGCGTAAAAGGAAGAAATAAAACAAGGGAGAAAGAGAGAAACAGAAATTATCGATACTTCTTACCTTCTGCAGTAGCCGGGAGAAGGGACGGTGATCCAATCTTAACATAGGAAAGAAAGAGTTGCGTACTCAGACAAGTTAATCTTGCTTTGTAATCTTATATTATATTTGTGACTTGATAAGAATATTATTTAAAGTTTTATATCATATGAATTTATCGAAAATAAATTTAGTTTAGATTTGTCAAGATTGATGTATATTAATTTAGTGTCATCTGCTGAGTTATTAGAGTTCATTTTAACGATGATTAATCTTAGATTGGCACATGGGTATTATTTGAAAACATCAATTTTAAAACATGTATTCCTTAATTTAGTTATTTTATTTCCTGATAGATGACATATATATATGTCATCTATCAGGAAATAAAATAACTAAATTAAGGAATACATGTTTTAAAATTGAATTATAGAATTATATATATATATAATTATAGAATTTTTTGTTATATATATACATGTTATTTTAAAATATGTATTCATAATATGTATTCATTGATTCGTGTTAACCATGTGGAGGTGTTGGTTACTTGGTACACAATGGTATATGTAATACATATGTTTACTAAACAATGATTTGATTGGACATAGATGGGTCAGATTGTATGTTAATTTGTTAGTGAATGACGTGGGTTTAAACTGGACATTTGAAACAGATTGGTTCTTTGTGCTATATAAAATAATTTTCTTTTTATTTAATTATTACTGTTTTAATTGATTTTAAACTAAAGAAAATTAGGAAAAATAGTATTGCTATCCCAATAACTTAGGAAATTTCCAAAATATTAGTTCTAAGTGCACTGAACTTAGTTGTGCTGAAATACAGATTGTTTGATGGTTTTACGAAATTAAAACCTGAAAAAGTATTATTTTCGGCACTAAAAGGGAGAGTACGGAAAAAACTATTAGGAGTTAGATTCTGAAATTTTGCAGGGTCTTATATTTAATGTTAGGCTTTATCCAGAAATTTTGTACTCTCACTAGTTGGGTCTTTAGAGTTCTGTTTTTAAATTAAAAGTGTATTTGTGTGTATTAATTATTAATTTAATTATTAATTAATAATGTATTTCATAATTCACTATAATTAGCAATTAATGGATGAGTTCAGATTAGTCGGGGGTAGTGAGGGACTGACCCTATGATGACTTTTGGGTATGGTCAGAGACCTGCCTAATTGGGAGTGCATTACCCTATTATTATGGCCATGGGTCTAATGAGTCCTTATTGTGTGGACGTGACCAGGGATTATCTAGGGAATAGACGTACAATCCAGCCACACGTGTGTTTTCGGTAGTCAGGGACTATACGATTCACACCACTTTATTGGATGTGAGCCCGGGGCTCATGTGAGATATGCGGATTTATTAAAAATAAATAATGGTTATTTATTAAGTTTATAATTAACTGGGTTATGCATAATTAATTAATGCATTTATTGAGTTGCTTATATATATGGGTATACAAAGTAAGGTTAGCTGAACAATGATTGTGTTTAGTATTTCTTGCTGAGCTTGTGAGCTCACCCATTTATCACATTTCAGGTGCTCGTAGAGTGGGAACGTGATGGAGACGCATGACAAAGTCGGATTTTAGCTCGGTTTTCCTTTATTATGATTATTGTAATAAAAGTTAATGTTTTATGAAACTTTATCGAGTTGTTTCAGTGGTAATAGATGTTTTGTTGTGTTAGAGGGACTTTCACCTCTATTTATGAATTGGATTTATGTTTGTCAGACACTCGTGTTAATAAATTGGATGATGGAATTCATTATAGTTATATTTTATGATGGATGTATGTGGAAAATTGGTGGAAGTTATACATCAGATTTTACATACAAGAGAGAGTCTTTGCGTTAAAATTTGGGGTGTGACAAATATATTTCACAAGTCAACAGAACATGGACTACATTTTTACATCAAACACCCTAGAAATGGTTTCAACTGAAGCTTTGAGAATCCAAAGCTGCCTCAAAGTGGCAATATATTTCAAAAGTCAACAGAAAATGGCCTACATTTTACATCAAATACCCTAAATGGTTTCAACTGAAGGTTTGAGAATCCAAAGCTGCCTCAAGATTATTTTGTATAACACAGAATGCTCACCTCTAAATCATTTTCTTTAGTTTATTGACAACGTGACCTATATAATATCGCAATGTACTGTGTAGGCCCTAGGTAAATTGGAATTCTCCATAACAATCAAAAAAAATTGTCACAATTCTATTTTCTAGCTATTCTCCATAACAATCAAAAAATTGTCACAATTCTATTTTCCAGCCAAGTCACTAACTGGAAACACCAAAAGAAAAGGAGTATTAAACTACAAGTGTCATTTTCTTTCAATAAGAACAAAGAATCTGTAAAGCAAAAATCATGCTGCAAAGATTACTAATGTCCCAAACTAGATCCTGAACAGGAGCAGGCTGATAATGGCATTTGTAGCATTGTAGGATTGATGAGTCGCAAAACAGGCAGTCCTGTCAGGTTCTGCACTCTATAATTGATTGTATAACAGTTAATTCTGGGTAATCAAGTACCACTGCAATTGACAATGAAAGGTTTCACGAAGTTGATGAATTCAGATGTCCTGATCCCCAGCTTCAAATCAATCTCTCCGCCTCCCAACCAGAAGAAAACAGAATTAAGCTTCACAATAGCCTCATCCAAGATCACCTGGTATCAATCCACACTATATCTCGTTAATGATACTATAGAAAAATGTTAAACATAATCATACCCTGATATATTATATATATATATATATTTAACACCACGCATGCATTTATATGTAATTCCTTTTCACATATAATGTGTGCCTCACTCCCCTGATCTTTAGATAAAATCATTTTGGATAATTCCAGATACCATACTAATATTAATTTAAGAAATATGAAGAATTGTACCTAGGTCTTCAATCCCAATTAATTACTTTTAAATATTAATGGCACGGTTCTAGTACATTATTGATCTCGAACTATCACAAAAGATAGAACCATTAAATTTTAATTTGTCCCTCAACCTCTCTCAGTATTTCAAGCTGGTATAACCTCTCGTCCCTCGAAGGGGAGGTGAGGGGTTCGAGCCCCATAGTGGGCATTTGTGAGTAAGTGTGTGAGTATTTACCTAATCAATATAGTTGCCTAAAAGATTTTTGACTTGTTTATGTAATTATATATGTACTCACCTTTCACAGGAAGGAACACCAAAGAAATGATGCTTATTTACTTCAATTAATGATGGGGTCACATTGCCAAAATGAAAATGAGTCCTTTTCCAAATTCACAAAATTTAAAATACTTTAGCACACATACAAGGTCTTTGTGCTTTTAAAAATATTTAACTCAATAACTTTGAGAGATGAGAATAATCATTATTCCAAATTCAAAAGTTTCAGATTTCCAACAGTCCTACATACACGTCATATCTGCCCTTTCATGGTAGGACATACTGCCAGTGTGGGCATATTTTGTGCAAGGTAACATGATTGAGACAGTTTAGAAGGAAAAGGATAAGGGAGTTAGTTATTAAATGCTTTGGGGCTGTTTCTTATAACGAGTGAATTCTTAATTTGCGCTTTCTGCTTAAATAATAAAAGGGTAAAATGCAATAAACCCCCCTCAACTACTGGGGTATTGCAAGAAACCCCCGGAACTACAAAAATACCCCTCAACTATGTTTTTGCTGCAATGGCACGATAGGATAGTAATATCACACATAATACAATAAATATATTATTTTTTATATTGGAATAACGTCACCTTCTAACTTATGTAACTTTAGTATATAAATTATAAAGTAATTAAAGTTCTATAATTGTCTTACTCAATAGATATATAAATGTATATTTATATTTATATTATCCTTTCTGTGTCCTACTTTTTTAGAATTTCACGTATCGGCTTATCCATGTCATAGTGTGTCCGTATCTATCCTATATTCGTTTATTTATCAAGGTTTTCAGGAGTAGGTCAAGTAAAATACCAAAAGTGGGAATCTGGGTGCCATTATAAAGTTATAAAAGTTAAGTGGACAAAAAAAGAAAAAATATAAAAATTGGTGGCAATGAAATAATATTTGAGCTTTAGAGCGTAATATGGAAATATAAAGACCTAGAGAAGGGTTGACTCATATATAAAATTAAAAAAGAAAAGAAGAGAAAAAAAGAAAGATAATGTGTTCAGCATATATCCTGAAACTGAACAGAGACGAGAGATGTCTAATTCACTTAAGAAAATAAATAATGAAAAGTGAAGCGATTAAAAGAAATTGTCCACCAATGCGCCAGAAAAAGAAACAAAAATGGAAGGGTTGAAAGAGAGGCGCCTGGAAAATCATGAAAGTAAATAAATAAGGAGAAGTATGGAAATGAGAGAAATTGGGATAAAATCATGAAAATAAATAAATAAAGAGTCATGGGGACACCAGCTCAGTGAACCAGAGCATCAGCTCTTTGTTTTTTCGATTTCTGTCTTTATATATAATAGATTTGACTTTTCTAAATAAAAAATAATAGAATTTTTCATGAAAAAATTCTCAAAGAATTAGAGCAAAAGTAATTTTAGCAATTCCAAGGTATCGAACTCTGACAAGGAGATTTATGTATTTTAACAAACAAGAGGAGATCTATGTAAGCAAATCAGAGTAATCTACCCCAGAAAAAGTATTTCAAAAGAGCAAATGAACAAATTGTTTTAGACAAAAGTTCCACTCTATTTACAATTTCCATCAGTCCTAACCATTCAAATGATCTTTGTATTGATTACTATGAGTGCATGAGCACAGCAAAGTCAAAGTTTCAAGAAATGATAATGGCCAACATACAACAAAAGTAGGAGCAAGACAATATGGACTTGTTTTCAAGTGTTACGTACTCAACTAAACAAAGCCTTTTCTCAACTACATGGGGCCAATTACATGAATCCTATTTTTCCATTCTACTCTATCCTATTTATCATATATTTTCTTATTAACTCTACCCATGTTAATGTTGGTCTTCCACTTCCCCTAACATTACCTTCAATGTGAACCACGTCACTCTTCCTAAGTGGTGCACTGAGTGGTCTTCTTTACATGTCCAAACTATTTAAATCCATTTTCTCTCATTTTATTTTCTAATGGGTGATACTTAAACCATCTCACGTATCTGTTCATTTCTAGTTCTTTCTTGTCTTTGCCACATCCACCTCAAA
The DNA here is from genome assembly GCF_030987335.1 of Cornus florida. Lineage (NCBI taxonomy): Eukaryota > Viridiplantae > Streptophyta > Magnoliopsida > Cornales > Cornaceae > Cornus > Cornus florida. Next base: position 90,312,876 of record NW_026775581.1, read on the forward strand.
ATTCACATTTTTGTTACATGGATATCTTGTTTTCAGTTGCCCAACATTTTGTCCCATAAAAAAATGAATGGTCTAATAGTTATTTTATAGAACTTCCCTTTCAATCTTAGACGAAAGTTTAAGTTGGTCATGCAATATACTAGATACATTCCTCCATTAAACCCAGTTTGCCTCGATTCCATAATTAACATCATCTCCAGTTTCTCCTTCATTATGAATAATTGAGCGTAAAAACCAGTAATATTCATTTTTTAGTATATATTGATTCTCAATCTTCCCTGCATCCTTATTTGTATTTTTAGATTTAATAAAGTTACATTCCATATATTAGTTTTATTCCTACTAATCTTAAGCCTTTTAATTCTAAAGTTTTTCTCCAAACTTCCAATTTAACACTTACCCTTTCTTTAGTTTCAAGTGCTATGTAAAAGATAAAATATTTTCATTTCCCCCTAGATGTCAAAATAGTTCCTAAAAGCAGAATAAGCAATTACCGGAATGTCTGTCTTCATGCCAATACATGTAACCCCATTGCGTTCATAACCCGTCAACTTCAGTGATGTCTCCTCAGGAGCAAGCCGCACTGTAAGAACAAAATCAACAATGATTAAGAAAGCCAGTATTGCAGCAAAACAACTTTTTTTTTTCTTTTTTTCTTTTTTTTTTTTTTTTCTTTTTTTTTTTGGCACATATGCTAGCAGCACTAGAAAAAGAAACACCAATAAATAGCTAATCTGAGCTTTCATCCAACCTTTTTTCTGCTTTTGATTGGTTACATCCAACTATAGGTTTAATATTTTGTAACTTGAACAAGATTACCATCAGGTGTAGTCAGCCAGCTCTATGACTCCGCTTAGTTTTCAGCCTTGCTATAACCTTTCGCTATATAGGCACCCTAGGGAGAGGGGTCCTGTTCCCCAATTATTGGGGGTGACTAGTGAAGAACCTTTTTGAAGATGAGCTAGCCGGTTTTAAGTAAAATAAATTCAAACTAATCATGAAGGCCTGAATTAGGCAACTAAAAATGCCAACGTGAAAAATGATAACTTCTCAAGTTGATATTCGATAACTTTACCAACCAATAAACATTATCAATTAGTTGTACTTTTTAAATATATTATTATTTTAAAATGAATGAAAACTTGCTGATACATTAGTTCTCAATGGTCCTAAAAAAATGGGCCAAGTGTTTGCATTTAGACTCACCTGCTTTAGACCCAACTAAATGAGATCAAACTGCCTAGGGTGAACATAAATCCATTACTGATGATTTCTCCAACAATTAATGATTCATATCTTCCTCTGTTTTTCCTATTTTTCAGTTCACTTATCTTTTTCTTAGGAAATTAGAAATTACAACAGGTAAATAACTAAATAAGCAAGGAATTGCAGCCCATGAAGACAGTCAGAAAAAACTAAATCCAGAAAGTATACATATACACAAGAGAAGACTAACCACATACTATAACATCTCCTATGTTGTTTTCTGAAATCTAATGTTATTGTAGCCTAAACTTCCAACTTTTAAGGCTTGAAGCTACAATATTAATTAGGTCAAATACATAAATGGCAAAACCAATATACACTTATTATCATCATTCTGTTAGATCACTGGCAACTTCAAACTCCCGCAGCTGATTCCAGACAACAAGCTGAACTTGGGGAAAGAATGAGGGAAGAGATTTGTACTTGGCATAGGGATCTATTTTCAGTTGAGCTCATTTCAGCCTGACCCTGTGGGTCCATTTTGTAACCATACACATCTTAAAGTGTAATTCCAGAATCTTTTAATTAAAATGGCCAGTTTAGTCCAGATTTTTAGAATATCTGAAAGCATATTTGAAAAGATGCAGAAGCACTCCCATCCATTGGTAACTTGAATAACAAACCTCTATTTTTAAAAACATTAACTTGCATTTCAACTTTAGAAGGCAATAAACTTACAGTTAAATTTCTTTTTTGGTATCTTCCCATTGTTGAGCTCATACAGAAAGTTCTTCACTGTCTCTGCACTAAACCGAGCAGTATACTGCAATAAAGGAAATGTCCCACACTAATATATTTTGAGCGACAGGTTAGATTCAGATTGTTTATAAATGAAGAAGTACCAAGGCACCTGAACAACGACGACATAATACTTTGAATTATTGCGATCACTACAATCAGTTATATTGGATGGGGCTTGAGTATTGACCTGCATGGAATAAAAGTAACCTTGGTTAAGGAGTCAACAAACTAAAGTAACTATTCTTTAATGTTTCATAAACTTCTGATGCCAGAGACAGATAAAAGAGTCAGATGTTATCGAACTTCAATAAGTTTGTAAGAACAGAGCTCCTCACCATCATCATCAATTTAAAAATATATGCATGTCCCCGAGTGCTCGCACATCTGTGAGTGAGGAATCTATTGTGTCCAAATAAGATGGGCCCTAACTTTTCAAAACCATATTTTCTATTTTCTTTTTATCAAAATGACTACTAGGCCAGGTACATTAATACTAGGACTCAGCAAAGCCGACTAAACATAACTTAGATAATAAATAGCACTACTGCACATATATACAGTCATCAGTTTGGTAACCCAAGGAAAAATGTGCTTCAATTGATTCTTCAAATCCACGTTCAGTTTTTGACAAAGCCACGTGGTACATCTAACCTTAATAACTTGCTGACGTATGTGTTCAAATGATTTTTGTTGCTAGTAATCAATCTTTGCCCAATGAAGAACTTGGTTCAATTGCGTGGACATTTTTCCTGATTAACTATGCCTAGAGCTATAGAATTTCCTATACTACAGGTCATATGTCTTTCTCACAAGGCACAACCTTGATAAAAAAAATAAATAAATAAATTAGTCTCCCTCCTGCACTCACAGTGCCCCACATTACTCCTTACTGCTGTGTTTATTCAACTTCATTCCACATGATCAAAGAATCATCACTTAAAATTGTTGACTCTGGCCTCAATTAATTCTACATTCAACCACATCCATTTTATGGATATGTTTTAGTACATATTCACAGTCCTATAGAACTTTCGTTACAACTTACAACTCCTCGTAGACACTCCAAATGTGCTTCTTTACTTTATCGGGTGTCCCACAAAGGAGGGTTTCCAGTAATGGTAGACTAGAGACAGACCTAGCTTTTGAACAAAGTGGCTGAACTTGAATCTGTGACCTAAACTCAACTTGCAGTTCGAGCTTTTGACCATTGCACTGCACAAAAACCCCTATGTACAGTCTAAATCCTACCTCTTTTAAACCTTACTACGCAACTAATTTTGACTTGCAAACCGGTAGTGAACAAGAGGTTGTAATTGAACTATAAAGGCTCATCATTTCTGTGAAATTGGATTTAGGAAATCAAAATTAACAATACAGTGCCACTGATCAAATCAGTAAAATTTACGAATTAAAGAAAATTTTCAAACGAGATAAATATAATATATATATATATATATATTGTGTATAGACATAGATGTGGAAAAGTGGTAAGACTGGAAATACCAAGACAATGCTTTTGCAGAGATGATCGACAGAGGGGGCACCGAGGATGTCTCGTCGGGCTTCGAGGGGGCGATCGTAGTAATCAGAAGGGACTCGCTTGAACGAGAAGTCTCGAACGCCATTGGCGCGAAGGATGGCGGAGAGGCGAGCTTCGGTGGCGGTGGAGGTGGAAGTGGTGTCGCAGCTGCTCCTGTTGGGTGTAGAGAGATAGAGTGAGTCAGAGAAGCGTTGTGGCAAATGAGAAAGCTCTAGTTCCGTTATTCGTTGGAGGATTCGGATTTGTCTTCTCTCCAGCTCTGCCAAACCCTCCATTTTTGTTCGCCGCTGGAGAGAGGAGTTCAACTTCATCAAAAATTAGATGGATCCTTTCTTTTTGTAGACGATTCAAAAGATATTAGAAGAGAAGAAATAAAAAAACTAAAAATAAAAATATCAGAATTTAAACTCAAAAACAAGAAAAACCAAATAAACATTCTTTCAAAATTTACACAATGTACCAAATAAACATTAACATTCTCTAACAAAACCTCATCCAAACAATACATTTGGATACATAGGAGAGAAAAGAAAAAGAAAGCATAGGATAGCAATACAAATAAATGATAATATTTTTATTTGGATACCATAGAAAGGGAGAAAACAAGAAAAATGATAACAATTAAATTATTATTATATTATTTTAAATAGAAGGGATATGAGTAGAATAATATATTTTTCTTTTTAATTATTGAGGGCATGTTCGAAATTATAAAAATACTGCTTAACACTGTCCTTTCTCTCCTTCTCGCTCTATCTTTTCTTTTCTCTAATTTTAAATCACTCAAACGCACTTAAGCCTAGGGATGGCAGCGGGGCGAGTTTAGAGCGGGTTTCTCTAAATCCCGCCCGCCCTTTTTAATTTTTGTCAAGTTCATGCCCACCCCGAGACCCGCGACGGGTCGGATTTTCATATCCAGCTCCGCCCCGTTAGGAAATACTATGCCCCCGTACCCGCCCCGCTAACAAATTTTTTTCTCCCACTTTTTGGAACTTAAGTTCCTACTATTTAAATGTGGAAAGCCTGGGAATGACGCAATATTTGAATCCCGCCCGCCCTTTTTAATTTTTGTCAAGTCCATGCCCACCCCCAGACCCGCGACGGGTCAGATTTTCATATCCAGCTCCGCCCCGTTAGGAAATACTATGCCCCCGTACCCGCCCCAACAAAAATAATATAAAAAATAACATGCACATAATAAAAAAATATGCATAAATGAAATTATGTATCCCAACAAAAATAAAAAAATAACATGCACATAATATAATTCAGAGAACATTGATAGGGAAAAATATAAACTTACCCTACCTTCGATAAAATTGATTAGATTTCATTATCAATGATAATGAAATCAAATTTGACGTGGTTCAACAGGTAAGAATAATCCTACTATAACTGGAGGAAGTCAAAAGGATTAAATCATATCCCCGACAAATTTGGCAATAAATCTCCTATGATTTTGCACAAGCGGAAAATAAGATCAACCATCGATATCGGCGAAACGATTTTGATTCCAATTAACAGCCATAAATAGGGCACCAAGCCATTAAAGAAGGGACAACGTAAAAACTATTATTAATCCCTACCTTCTTTTTAGACCTCCGTGACTAATTTGATCGTCGGAGAGCTCTTGGCAGGCACTACACCGGTGCCGTCAAGGTTCATCGATCTTCTCCTCTCTTCCTTGCAGGAAAACGGTATCGTATCGGACTGCGCGAATTTCAGCCTCAACAGTTGGCGCCGTCTGTGGGAACGACGATTCCCTTGAATCAATTAATTACTCGTTGGGTATATACGTTTGCAGTCCGGTATGGTTACCGAAGGAACACCGTCGCAGGGATCTAGTCAAATGGTAGAGTCGGGTGAAAAGCTGGACGTCCCAAACGACCAGGCACGGCTTGCAGCGTTGGAACTGTAGGTTCAAACTCTGAGTCAGGGTATGAACCAGTTGATTCAGTAAAATGTAACACTCTTGCAACACCTTGTTCCACCGGTTCAACAAAACTTTCCAGGACAAAGATCTCTCAAGTCCAAACGGAGGTAATGGGAATCTTGAAGAGAAGGATAATCATCCCCCCCAAAATGAGACTGAAGTGGAATAAAGCCCGGTGGGAACCCGACATAAAGCGGTGGTTCACCCATCTTTCCTACGGAGTTCCCAACTTCCTAAAAGCATAGCCTTCTGTCTTAAGGAAAAGACGAAGAAAGTTACCCATCTCGACTTGCAGATCAAGGATCTCAAGGGGAAAATGGAAGATGTAATGCAAGCTAAGAAAGGGAAAGGTCCTGCCGCCGTAGATGTCCTGGTACAAAAAACCAACCTGCCTTTCAGCCCCGCCGTTATGAAATGTCCATTACCTAGCAAGTTCAGGATGCCCTCGTTCGAAAGCTTCGATGGGACCAAAGATCCCCTCGATCACCTGGAAAACTTTCAAGTTCTTATGCATTTACACGCTGTGCCAGATGAAATCATGTGCCAAGCTTTTCCCACTACACTTAAGGGATCAGCGAGAGTTTGGTTCAACAAGTTGAAGCCAGGAACCATCAACACCTTCGAAGAATTGAGTAAGCAGTTTGTGAGCCACTTTATTGCAGGTCAGAGGCATAGGAGGCCGGTTACTTACCTGTTTACCGTGGAGCAACAAAAGGAAGAGTCGATTCGGGAATACATCACCCTATTCAACGCAGAGATGTTGCAGGTAGAAGAGGCAGACGACAAGGTAGCTTTGACCGCTTTCATAGGAGGACTCCAAACCTCCAGATTCTTGTTCTCCTTATCAAAAGAACCTCCCACCAGCATGATAGAGTTGCTGGTCAGAGCGTAAAAACACATCAACGCTGAAGACACCATGAGTGCACGGAAGGAAAGAGAGGACAAGAAGAGGCCAGCCCCTCTCGCCAGGGATGAAAATAATATTAAATATAAGAAATCGTTCTTCAGCCAGAGCGACAGCACATATCATGAGAATGACTCAGATGAGTATACCGACTAGAAATTGTCTCACGGCTGGAATTAGCTTTATCAAGTCATTCACAATAAAGATTGGGGGCATCTTAGTTAATCATTTTAAATGGAGGGTAGCTCCATCATGTATTATTTTGTTTTTAATAAGCCTTGAGGCAATGATGGTCTTTAATAAAATTCCTTTTAGTTTATACGTGTAGTATCCCCGTACTATAAGGGATAGTAAATAAGTGTCATGTATTACAAGGACCCGGGCTGAGTGAATCCCGTAATCCGTATCCCCGTACTATAAGGGATAGTAAATGAGTGTCATGTATTATAAGGACCCGGGCTGAGTGAATTCCTTAATCCGTATCCCCGTACTATAAGGGAATAGTAAATGAGTGTCCTGTATTACAAGGACCCGGGCTGAATGAATCCCGTCATCCATATCCCCGGACTACAGGGGATAAGTATCTTGTATTATCAGGACCCGGGCTGAATGAATCCCGTAATCCATATCCCCGTAATATAAGGGATAATAAATTAATGTCCTGTACTACAAGGACCCGGGTTGGATAAATCCCGTAATTAATATCCCCTTACAATAAGGGATAGTAAATAAAAATCCTTTATTAAATAGGTGAGCTGAGTAAAACTCGTAAAATTCAATTCCCTTATTAAGGAGTGAAACTCATACAATTTATTTCCTTATCAAAGGAAGAGTACTATTCCCTCGGGTGCAAAAAAAAAAATAAATACTATTCATGAACAGTACCGCGGGTACTGTTCATGCACAGTACCCGAGGGTATTGTCCCTCGGGTGCAAAAAAAAAAAAAAAAAATCCTGATTTACTATTTACGTGAATAGTTACCACGGGTATTGTTCACAGGGATTACAAAAAAAAAAAGAAAAAAAAAATATTATTATTATTTATTACATTCCCAAAGCTAGACGTGTAAACTTGGGAATGGGGGGCAACTGATAGGGAAAAATATAAACCTACCCTACCTTCGATAAGATTAATTAGATTTCATTATCAAGGATAATGAAATCAAATCTGACATGGTTCAACAAGTAAGAATAATCCTACTATAACTGGAGGAGGTCAAAAGGATTAAATCATATCCCCGACAAATTTGGCAATAAATCTCCTATGATTTCGCACAAGCGGAAGATAAGATCAACCATCGATATCGGCGGAACGATTTTGATTCCAATCGACAGCCATAAATAGGGCACCAAGCCATTAAAGAAGGGACGACGTAAAAACTATTATTAATCCATGCCTTCTTTTTAGACCTCCATGACTAATTTGATCGTCGGAGAGCTCTTAGCAGGCACCACACCGGTGCCGTCAAGGTTCATCGATCTTCTCCTCTCTTCCTTGCAGGAAAACGATATCGTATCGGATTACGCGAATTTCAGCCTCAACAAACATAATGAACAAAAATAAAAATTTAATACAACCAAATCACAAGAAGTTCTAAGCTCCAACTTCCACCATAACTAAAACAAAAACAAATTTAATACCAAGTTTACATCCCAAAATAGGATTGTAAGAGATAGGTAACTGGGTAAGTCGCTAAAATAAGTTATTAATATTATATATACACACACACATATATATATTAAATATAATTATATACTTAGTGGGGTGGGACGGGGTGGGGCCCTTAGGATATATATATTGAACCCTTACCCGCCCTATGACCTGCGACGGGTTCAAAATTTGTATCCATGTCCGCCCTAACGGTATAAAAAGTATTCCCATATCCGTTATTAACGGGGCGGGATGGGGCGGGGCCCCGGCGGGACGATAAAAATTGACATCCCTACTTAAGCCCTATCTTATTTTAAATCACTCAAACGCACTTAAACCCTGTCTTATTCTAAATCACTCAAACATACTGTTGATGGTAGGGGTGTCCATGGATCGGATTAGGCATCATTCCTAATCCAATCCGCTCACAATAGATTGGAGAATGTTGAATCCACCACCAATCCGTTATCGGATCGGATCCGTGAAATGACGGATCGAATTGGATCCAATCCACGGACTAAATTTTCTAAATTAGTCTATTTTTAATTTTTTACCAATTTCATATTGAATTACAGAAGTGTAAAATAGAACATAGATTAACCCAATTTAAATGCATAATAACAAGAATAATTAAACTTGTAAAATATTGTATAACCAAGAGGATAGTAGTTATCCAAATTATTCGAAAAAATAGTAGGACTATGCCAATATTACATAACAGTAGTAGTGAAGTGAAATAAAAAAAGGGATAGCAGATCCATATGCCAAATATTACATAACCAAAGGTCCAAAAGTAGCAGTGAACCAAATAGGCAAATATTAACCAAATGTCCAAAAGTAGCAGTGAAGTGAAAAAAAGAAGAAGGAAGTAGCAGATTGGCGGTGCAGTGAAAAAAAAGGGGTAGCAGAACAATCTCCATGAATCTCCTCAAACCGTAGACTATCAATAAATACTTACCAAAAAAAATAAAAAATAAAAAACGTCAGGTATGTGGCACACGAATTGCCACGGATAGAGTTGCTATATATTAATATTATATATATATATATATATATATATATATATATATATATATATATATATTACAGATTACCTACGGATTGCCACGGATCGGATTCATAGATCGGATCGAATTTTTGACAGCCTAATCCGTGATCCGATCCGTGGACTACGGATTCAATTTTTTAGAATCCGCCACCGATCTGTGGGTCTAGTAATCCAATCTGATCCGTACGGATCGGATCGGGTTCGCGGATTGGCGGATTTTTTGCCCACCCCTAGTTGATGGTGGTTTTTGAAGATGTGAAGAGATCATTCAACGTCTGTCAGGGATGCTGAGATCAGAGGTTCAGTGAAGCTCAAAGCTAGCACAAGGGACTCTCTGTAGAGGAGATTGAGAGAAATAAGACAAATTTATTTAACACCCTATGGTAACTCGAGTCCTAAAGGACCATTGTTTGTTGTTATAATTATGATGGTGTGTCTGTATTCCTCCCCCAAAATGATGAGAGTTTAGTCCTATTTGTACTACTTTCAATTGGGTAAGGACCATTGGTCATGAGAGCCTATTCCTCCCTATCCAATGGTCACTTTTCCTAGGTAAGGACCCCTGGTTACGAGGGTAGCTCCTTCCGTATCCAATGGTCACTTTATCTAGGTAAGGACCCTTGGTTACGGGGGTAGCTCATTCTCTATTAAATGGTCACTCTGCCAAGCAAGGACCCTTGGTTACGAGGGCTAGCTCCCCCTTTATCCAATGGTCACTTTACCTGACCTTTGACAGGTGGGACATCTAGTCGGCGGCTCGAGGCATGCCGCTGCCCTCTTTAAGGCAATGATGATGGTTTGTGTTTAATGCAGGTCCTATCACTCAATCAATGGTATATCTAATGCATTATGTGGTCTCTATTACTCGAGCTCAGCTATTGGGTATTAAACATTCTCTCTCCCTTGTGTAGACCTCGAGGTGAGGCGGATCCTTGGAACTCAACCGCCTAACCACTGATACGCAGATTCCTGCGAAGTAAGAGGAGATAGGGAAATTGCTTAGGACTTGCCTTCTTTGGTCCCAAGTTTTCACACTTCTTTTAATCCTCGAGCTCCTACGCAGGGGGAGCTCGAGATGAACAATTAAGTTTGAAGCTCTCGAGCTCCTACGCAGGTGGAGCTCGGGGTGAACAATTAAGTTTGAAGCTCTCAATCAATGGTACATCTAATGCATTATGTGGTCTCTATTACTCGAGCTCAGCTATTGGGTATTAAACATTCTCTCCCCCCTTGTGTAGACCTCGAGGTGAGGTGAATCCTTGGAACTTAGCCTGTAATACCCCAATATTTTAAATGATTTATTAATTAGAATTAATTACTTTTATTTTATTTTTAAATGATGTATTTGATTTAATTTGAATTAATTGCGTTTATTTTAATTTTTAATTAATTTGTTTTATTGAGTGTTTAGATTAATTGTTTTATTTTATTTATATTTCGTGAATTATTGATATGATGATTGTTGTCTGTGTGCTTAATTATTGATTGAGTTGTTGGTATGTTAATTTTATTGGTATGGTATAACTTGGTTGTAATTTATTATTTTGTTTATGTGCTTAGTGTAATTAGTTTTTAGTTTTTATTATTTAAGTGTCTATTTAATTATTTGATTTATTTAAATTAATTGAATTTGGGATTAAGGGAAGTTGGACTAAAAGATATGGTATTGGGCTTGTATGAAGCCTTATTGGGTTAATTAATAAAAGCCTATGATTATTTAATTATTTAAATGATCATTTTTGTATTAATTATAAATATATATAATTTTATATAAATATAATTAATTAATAATTGTTATGAAAATATATATCTAGAGATATATATTTATGGATATATATAGGTTTATATGATTTAATTAACCCATGGATTAATTATGGAAGGTATATATATATATTTGTAATATAATATGTGTTTATAGATATATATTATTTAAGAATTATTATTTTATTTGAAAGTCCTAGTAGGAATAGGATTTGGATTCTAATGTGTATAAATATACGCATAAGACTTTAGGGTTAAAAGTTTACACGTTAAAAAAATAAGAGAGAGAGAGAAAAGGAGAAGGCCGATAAAGAGGAGGCCGGCTCAGAGAAAGAGGATATTGGATTTGGAAGAGGCAATCAAGGCTTGAAGTTTCGGTTTCGTTTTGAAACCTTCAGGCGAATTTTTCTCTAACTTTCCTCTTAGAACTCATAAGGATTTCACCTTGAGTATCAAAATCTAAGGTTAAATTTATTGATTAAATGATGGTTAGAACGGAATATTTAAAATATGAATTATTATATTTTTTTTTTGAATTTTAGATTTCTATTGTTGTATATATGTGTTGTATATTTTGTTTACATCAACAGATAGGCTGGATTTGGACCCAAGAGGGGTTAATTAGTGTTTCTAAAATTTTTGGAATTTTTGTTAAATTTTCTGGAATTTTCTGGTATTTTTGGTAATTTATTATAATTTATTTTTATATATTTATTGGAAATATATATATGTATATTGTTTATACATATATACACGGTTAGTGGAATGACAGCTCAATAGGGAAGCAATTCAGTGTGGCGCGGTACATGGAATAATGGTGCGCACACTGATCTAGACCATTAGATTGGTTAAATATTAATGGATTGATTCAGTGCATTGCGATACATGATATGTTAATGCACATGCGGAATCTAGCGGTTTGATTTGATTGATGAAAGGGAGATAATCTGGTGCGGGTGCATACATGTGAGCTCAAGTGAGCTAATCTGGTGTGGGTGCATTTGTGTGAGCTCAAGTGAGCTAATCCGGTGTGGGTGCGCTCACAGTAGTGTTTGAGTTCATCCAATTATGTTGCCTATTTGTGACATAAAATTAAAACGGTCATAACTTAGTCATCTTAAATCGAAATTGGGTCATTCTTGAGCTCAAATTAAAGGATTTTTCGTCCTATTTCCAATGGTACTAATTTCATTATCAGTTTCCCATCCTACTAGAAGATAATTACGTTTTAGTGAGACGGTGTCGGAAAACTATTTAAATTGATATGGAGTATTTATGGGAAAACATTTGTGACGATATTTAGTGACGTTTAATTTACCTAAATGTCATTAATTAATAGTTTGATGATGGAAGGAGTTATATATATACTTAATTATATATGTGTATATATGATTTAATTAATTTATGTGTAGCATGGAAGGAATTATATGTATATATATATATATATATTCATTAATGTATATGTATATATAATTTTAAATAATCAAGGATTATTATTGAAGGTATTATACATATACATATATTATATAATATATGGCTATATGTATATATCATTTAAGATAATTAAATTATTATTCTTATTTGATATATTATATTAGGCTGGTTATTAAATTAATCTTATGCATATAATATGCATTAAATGGTTATGTGTGAATTAATTTATTTTTAAATTTAAAGTTGATACATAGTTGAATTGTAGGTATGGATGAGTTGCCATAGGCGTAAGTATTTTGCCTAAGTATTTGTATGAATAAAATACATACACAGAAAGCATGGTTGAATTGTTAATTTAAAAGTATAAATATATATACTTAAATGAGGCATGGTTGAGTTGCCAATGTATAAATAAATATATTTATAATGGCATGGTTGATTTGCCAAATATGTAAATAAATATACTTGTGGAGGCATGGTTAATTTGCCAATGTATAAATAAATATATTTAAGGAGGCATGGTTGAGTTGCCAATATATCAATGAAAATATTTATAATGGCATGGTTAATTTGCCAAAGCGTAATTAAATTGTTATGTGTTAGATGATTAAAATATCATCTATGGTTATTGTATGTATAGACTGGATTAGGATTATATATTCTTAAATTAGAATAATCTAGTACTTACTGGTTAGTGTATTATTTTATATTAATAAAATAATATTAGTGGAGACATGGATGATTTGTCAATGCTGAGATTTTGGATATGTGATTTAGTTAAAATCATCATCGGGTTTTGGGATTAATTATAATATGCCTTTTATTATAATTTATTATATAAATGATTAAACAACTGACTAGGATGGGATTAAGGTCAGAGGAGTTTTTTTAAAAAATGAAATGGTAGATTGGTTTAGGTATGAATATTATTTTAATAATTATTTAATAGGTATGAAAATTTAATAAACCTATTAACGGATGTGATTAGTATAGTATATATAATTATATATAGACATGTATATCGTGCTTTATTAAAGTTAAAACTTTATTAGGTTTGGTTTGATTAAAGATGATCTGCTTATTAGTTTTCAGAGGCCTGGTAGAGTGAACTTGCTCATAGGGTTTAACCCAAGATTTATTTTTCAGGTTATTAGAGGTTCCAGTCTCGAGGTTGAGGATCCGCAGCTGGGAGACTGTCATTCATCTATTCATCTTGTGTATTTTTAAATAGTATTGGATTATTGGATAATGTTTTAAGGGGTCCTTGAGTTATGGGATTTCCGAGTTATAATTGTTGGAGAATCATTAAGTAATATTTATTTATTAGTTTTCTTCAGCGGTTTATTTATTCTTTATTATTCATCTTTGTATTCTGTGCTTGTTAAATACTAAAATTGTTTTGATATTCCTTGATTTTGTGCGCGGACTTGATCAACCCGTGTTCCGAAATTAGGGGATATGACACAGCCGCCTAACCACTGATACTCAGATTCCCTCGAAGTAGGAGGAGATAGGGAAATTGCTTAGGACTTGCCTTCTTTGGTCCCGAGTTTCCACACTTCCTTTAAGCCTCGAGCTCCTATGCAGGGAGAGCTCAGGGTGAACAATTAAGTTTGAAGCTCTCGAGCTCCTATGCAGGGGGAGTTCGGGATGAACAACATAGATGATACAGATATAAGGAGGCCACAAAGATGGTGCATAACAATACCCATCTAACTGAAGCGGGGTACTTCCATGATAGTAGGACAGTGAAGGGCAGTGACCCCTTCCTCCAAACAGTGTAGGTGCGTAAAAAGAAGCTCATCCGACTGGAACGGAGGCCCTCTCGTGAGGCCAAACAAATAGAGCAGGTTCTTTACATTATGCAAATGTGGCCTGTGTGATTATGCAAATGTGGCCTATGTGACCTTACATTTATAATATTAAAATGGCTGGTGACATATGACTTAGAGCAGTCATCTACAAAGTTGAATTCAATTATGCCCGATTTATATTTGTTTGGGCGATTCTTTCTATTAAAATTTTAAAATTTCAATAAAAATCTCATTTTTTATTTTTTCCTCTCTGAAAATCCCAATAATCCATTTGCCTAGGAAATGAAACGGCGTCGTGGGATGTACATTTCCTTGGCTGAAATAAACACCGTCACAACAGCTTCCATTACACGGTACGCACAGATCAAACGGATTGATCACTCTGGTTTTAAGAGAGAAATCTCATCTCATCGGGAAAAAATGGCAGGGAGATTGAGCCACGCGGCGTCTAGGCCTATGGGCGGAAACGACGTCGTTTCCCGCTGGTCACCGCTCCGGCAGGGGCGTTCCCGTCGGCAAACACTGTCCCCAACAAACCCGTGAGCCTTTCTCCTTTCTAAAACCCCAAAATCACACATATATAATAAAAAACACATGCACATATATCAAATTTGAGAATCTATTTTGTTGTGTATTTTAAATTTTCGACTCCATTTGCAACAAAAGAACTAAACCCAAAAAGATACTCTTTTTTTCCTCTGTTTCAGCTTCCTGTAAACGACGAGCTGGTTTAGGACAATGGGACTCCGTTTCCTGAACCCTGTATAGATCGTATCCCCGATACAATCGGAAAGGTGCGTTTTTAATTATATGTATCTATATATATATATATCATCAGAATAGCTCTTCAGAACTCAATCATGATCTAAACTTTAATATATATATGTGTATATATATATATATATTCTTTTTCAGTATAAAGCTTTGGCCCCTGTGTCGAGGTTTGGGCTTTTTTGCGTCTCTTGGAATGTTGGCTGTGTGGAATGACAAAGCCTCCAAAATACCATTTGTAAGTTAAAATTCACCCATAATTTGATTTCTGAATCTTTTTAGTGACATTGATTTAATTAGGATGTCTTACAATATAGTCCTGTTGTGTTATACTAGTAATAAGAATGACAGCGATATAAATCATATTGAATTTAAAATATTTTTAAAAATAGTTGCAACTAAAGGACCAGTTTTTTTTTTTTTTTCTTTTTTATTTTTGCTAGGATGAATTTATGGTGAATTTAAAATATTTTTGGTTCATTGCTGGATAACTCGATTGGCAACTACTTTGGCTGTCATATACACTGAAAATTAACTGAATGGAACATGTTTAACCTTGATATCATTCATATTGATTATCCCGCTTCAACTAAATTACTGTCTGTAGCTATAGTTGCCACTATATACTAACGTCACTAGTGACAAAATAGGTATACAATGAGTTGCCTCTTACTACATATGAAACCACCATTATTAGATACTAGAATAGTATTCTGTAATAAAGCTACCACTATTGATGTTGGAATAGACTACACAGTCTCTATTTATGGATTCTTGAGCAGTTCTTTGCTTGTTCAACATATTAGAATTTTCATCTCAGCAGCCAATTCAGGAGTGTTTTTCTTCTGTTTTCACACATTTAAGAATCCTTCTTACCATTTCAAGGAATGCTCCAATTTCACACTTTTACTTTGTAATGACCAAATGACCTAAAAGATAATTGGGATTTACTCCAATCTCGAATTGGTTCAGGTCTATGTCTATTGACCAAATATTTGGTTTCCATAGGATTGTTTGGTGGCTTAGCTAGCCCATGATAAAATGCTCTAACAAGCCATTTATTTGTCCCATCTTGGGTAAGGTGAAACCATTTCTTTATTTAGCTGTAGTGGGGGAAAAAACAAAAAAAGAAAAAGGGAAAAAAAACCAGGTTTTGCCTTAAAGGGCTGCTCTGGATTGATAGGTTTCCTGTAACCTTCATTTCCTTGTTATTAATCATACCATTCACACATCTAAGCACCACTAGCATTGCAGATTCTGCTTTTGCAGAAATTCTAAAATCTAAAACCTAAACTTTGAACCCACAGAAGATAAGATATTCAGAAATTCTAGATTATATTCCACATGGATGATGGAACTTGTTTCAGATGTCTACAATGCCCTCATGTTTGAACACACATGGTGAGTCATTAGATGAAGTAGTAATGGCTTTCATTATATGCCTGCATTCAAATAGATGATGAGTTCTAAACTTAACCACCTTAGCAACAGGGTAAAATGTAATTTGATTATCCATCTTACGCTGTGAAAAAAATTGAACCAGAAACCAAGAGTGTAGCTCCTCTTTCAAAGTTTAAGTTCTGCCCCATTTACAAATGATTGGCTGGAAATTTTCTGGTATTAGCTTCAGCTCTAAGATCTATTTCTAGCTACGGTAGCAGTAGGTTGGAATTAAATTTGATGGGTTAAAATGTATTTCTATTTCTAACCACCTTAGCAGTCAAAGAGATGACAAGTTCGAATTCTGACCACCTTAGTAACTGTTAAAATGCATTTTATTATCCACCTTACAATGTGAAAAATCATGAATATGCATTAGAATGTGACTTTTTTTACAAACTTTTGAGATTTAAACCCATTCTGGCATTAGCATCAGCTTCAAATTCTATTTTCTTTGACACTCTGTTTTGTACAAAGGATCGGAAACTTGGATAGGAGGAAGGCTGGAGAATAAAGAGGTACCCTTACGAAAAATGAGGAGTCTCTTTACTCTTGTTGTTTGGTTGAGTGGTAAAAAAAATGTAGGGAAAGAGTTTCACATGATTTGATTATCGTACCTTTCACACCTTCTCGCATATATGGCAATTGTAATTATATGTACTTATTCATTTTTTTGATAAGTGTAATTATATGTATTTATGCAAATATAATATAATATATTTATGGGTAAATTACGCTCATCTCTTAGCATAAATTATACGGTGCTCTCCTGCTAATTTAGAAATTATACTGATCTCCCAAGGTTAGTACTTGGTAAGAGATTCCTCTTTTTATGTTAATGGTTGACAAAGTCAAAAGATGGAATCTGTTCACATCAGCAAAATTAAATTATAAAATTTCAATTTTTTTCTTGTCTTTTTCCTTTTACTCTACGTGTCAACTAAAATAATATAAATAATCAGTAGGGTAAAAAAATAAAATCACACTTTCGCTTAGCTCCATGCAGTTGAAATGTTTGACAGGAGGTTAATGTAATTTTTGGATCAACAAGAGAGACCCATATAATTATTTACTATAACTCAGGGAGGTTAGAATAATTTCCTCTCTCTCTATATATATATAGATATTGCGGAGTAATGTATATTAACATGGTGCAATGCAGAAAGTTTGGGCTGGCAAGCATGAAGACATTTGTTTCAGTCCTAAAGCAGTAGCATTTTGCAAAATAATGCCAAACGTTATATTTGTCTACATAATACCCCTCCTAGAATTATAGGAGGTAGGACTAGCACGGTATAATTGCCTTATTATTTATGTATATGTGTACATATTGATATGTATTTTGTATTTACATAGAGAGAGGCAGTTGTCATATGGAAACTTGGCATTGTCAAAGCCATTATAGCACAGTGGTGAAGTTGTGGCATGGCATTGACAAGAGAGACTAGTTTAGATTCAATACTTATATTGGCAAAATGAAAAAATATTAGTGTTGAAATAATAGTAAAAAAATTATTACTAAGCTCAGTGTTGTTTTAGGAATGAGGAATCTTCCAGAGGATGTAACGTTCTTAAATAAAGTTAAGAAATTGTCCAATTTTTTTCTTATATGTACTAGGGTAGAATGAAACATCAACTGCAATATTGAGTTTCCATAATTGGTATTTTACTCTTTTTGATATATCAATCTTTCGTGATATTACTGAAGGATTAATATCATTGTAATGATGATGTAGCAAAGAATATGTAGCATTCAATGAAGATGAGTTTTTCTTTGATTAATTACCTGAAAACTTCCATAAGAAACAAATCTCTAATGTTACCTGATAATTAATATAAATTGCACGGGATCTGACATTCTGTGCCACTCGATCCATCGGCCAATTTAACACCAAAACTTGTACTCCGTTGGAAATGTGAATCCCAAGTGAACTGATTGTACTTGCACTATTGAATGCCATTTGTGTTTGAGAGTTTTAGAGGCGGTCTCTATGCGTTGAAAATGGTTTGCATCTTAATTTTCAGTTGACATGATATTGCTTTTATATCTTCTGCTGTTGTTGAAGCTCAAGAAGACATTGCACCATTCATAATTCAGCACAGTTCATTTGATTATATTATTCTTTTGAAGGTACCCTTCCTCCTAAAGCAGATAAATCAATTCAATTTTCTACAAACATTTCAACTTTATTTTCAAATATTTATTTTGCAATTTTTTATAGTTGCAAAAATGACTGGGGGAAAAAAATTGCATGAGAAGAACTAAGAGTTTTGACCTTCTTTTGGAGGTGACGGGAGTTGGTGTTGGAGGAGAGGGCACTGGATCCTCTAATTCAGATTTTGTATATATTGCTGGTTGCATTTCAGTTTTCTATAGTCATTTATGCATTGATCTGTATGGTCGCCGGTCGGATACTTAAATTCCTTTTTTCTTGATCATTATCCCAATTTCACGTAGCTAACCCAACTAGTTGGGAAAAAGATTTGTTTATTTATTTATTTATTTATTATTGTTGTTGTATTAGTCCAAAGAGTAAGAATAAGGAGAGAGCCATGGCTCGTCATGAGACGACTATCCTGATAACCTTACTCTATTCCAAATTCTGATGCAGACTGATGATTTTCCTTTTTCATTTTAACCAGACTCCTAAGGTCTCTATCTATATAACCTGCGAGTGGAGCTTGGAGGAGAAGCATAGATATCTACTTGGTGGTTGTTGCAAGATAACGCTGTTTCACATTCTCTCGTCTATTTGTTTGTTTTTTGAACGTTTGAAGCAGTAAGAAATAATTGTTTCATCTTCACTGTTGCTAATACTAACAGCTTCGAAAAATAAATGCAATCAGATTTGTCTAAAGGTGCTTCTTATGCTTTATATTCATTTTTATCCACTTGGCTTTGGTGGTTATGATGTTTTTACATTCTAGTCATCCCTAACCATACTTTGTACAACCTGTGTTATATTGCATCAAAGAACTGGTAACTGATTCACTTGCTACCTTCATTTTTTGGTGTAGACGTCAGATACAACGGAGCACAAATAATAAAACGCCATTTTATACATGGATTTATATCTCATCTCATCCTCTGTAAGTGTCTTTTTTTTTGTCAATATGCCTTTCTTTGTTCTTAGGATCTTTATTTTCTGTTGTGGTTTAGGTCATTTATGGCATTTGCATTAGGGTAATGTGGCTTCTAGGGGTATGTATGTATATACTGATGCGATGTCTTGAACTTAATGTGCTATTAATTAACTGTATGAAACTTTCTAATGTACAGAGAGAATGAATACCCACAAAATGTAGAGAGAGAGAGAGAGAGAGAGAGAGAGAGAGGTTCCATCTATATTATTAATAAAGGGATGGGTTCTTCATTTGAGATAACTGGGAATTGTTCTTGATAAAGCATGAACTTTCTTGTTCCCAAACAATAAATAATTGTAGACCCTCACTCTATAAAACTACTAGGCCTTAATGGCAATATGGTTTGTGCCACCTACTCACTACTCAGGATGTGGGGAGAAAATATTCAAAGATACACCAAACTTTTGATATTAAATTGCAGATAGTGACTTCGAAATAATGGAAAAAAATAAAACCAAATCCGTGTTATAATGATTAAGAGGTCGAATTTGTCAAAGATTATTCACGAGAGTATAGTATAATGTGGTTAGAGTAATGGGGACCATCTGAAATGGTAGTTAAAGTAGATCATCATTTCAATTAAAGCTAATTCAAGAGAAGCAAACAAACTTCACATGCAACACGGTATTAGATATTAGTTGGTCACCCTTAGGATTTAAGAATGTACACTCGTGAGTCGTGACATATGTATTCCATAATTTTTAATTTTATTTTTATTCTTCTAAAGTTCAACTTCTTTTTAGAGAAGAGAGATCATACCATCTGAGTTAATGTCTATTGAGCATAAATAAATCTATAATTGAGGGATGCATGATGATTACAAAATTATTAGTATAGAAGATAAATATTATTATTTTTTGGTAACAAAAAATCAACTCTAACCACTTTGAACTATGTAAAGATTTGTAAACTTTTAAGTATTAAATAACCATTTAGTTGGTGGACCATTTCACAAAGCTAATTTCAAGCATGCATGGACTTGAATCATGATCAAATCAAAGATTAATTGCAAGGGCACATCAGCGTTACTATTATTATTATTATTTGAAGGTAAAGTAGATTATACTAAAAAGTTAACAATGTACAAGCCAATGGGTCCCAAAAGGGCTAGCTGAGTGGACTAGCACAAACAGGCCCAACCAAAACACATCACATCAGCATTATTGTCACTGAATGAATATTTTGCATGTCCCATTATTACACTCTAAGTTGCAATTGTAGAGATGCTATGATTTAAATTTTGCACTAAAAAGCAACTAAAACACTTCCAAACCTAACAAAACTATTTCTTAATTATCCTATATAGTCATCAAAATCTCACTTTCCCTGCGCTTAACAAGAAAATTTTAGGTTTAGCTGAGTGATTATGTCTAGCTTCCCTTCTCTCTCATCTTCGGGAATTTTGGTGCATGTTCCGAGATTTATTGTATCCTTTATTTTTTTCGACAATAAAATATAGGTGGCATTTAAATTTATAATTAATAATCGTTTCATTTCAAACAAAATTACATATTAGTAAATATGATATGATAAGAACTGATATAACATGATTTTACACGAAGAAATGAAATTTATTTAAGATCACTCCATACACCAAATCACACAACAATATATAAATCAAAGGAAACAAGTTGTTACCATGCAGTACTTATACCACACTATTTAATATATGGTAGAAATTAAATCTAAAGCTTGTAGGAGCAGAAGCTAGCCTGCAGAGAGTGAGAAAAAGAAAGTTGTTTAGGCGCATTGGAAGCCAGAAGGGACCTTCATTGAACAGACATTGAGAAGCAAGCTGAGTGAGATGGGGATATTCAGGTTGATGCCCAAAACATTTGCTTTAATGGCAATGCAAAGGCAAACAGCGGCCTCGAGGTCGGCAAGGCCTTGAATGAGGGTGCAGCATGGTGTTTTTGGAGGGTCACCCACCACAACACCGATCAGTCCGCCAAGCAAATTGGCACAGACACCTAGCTTTAGGGCATCTCTAGGGCAGGTGGCTGTGGAAGGAGTTGGAGTTGGGTTAGGGTTAGGGTTTGGTCTTGGCTTAGGAGAAGGGCAAGTGCCACATGCACTAACAAGGGCAAAGAAGAGAAGGTTGAGTGAGAGAAAGAGAGCAAGTGATGCATTGCTCTTAGAACCCATCTCTCAACAAATATCCCTTGTAATTATTTACTAGTGAGAGAAGGGTTTTTGTGGTGATGGAAAGATTTGTAGTGAGGTGGGTTTTTTTATAGGTGCAAGGAGGATCTGGTCACATGAATTGGTTTAAAGATAAAAACAATAAAGAAATCTCTAAACCCATGTGTGCCCTTGGGATATTTAGCTGGCAACACAACCCTAATTTGGCTGAAATTTTGGATGTTTGTGAGATTGGGAAAGCCAGTAGCTATGTTACCTGCTGTAGCATATTTCTGTGGATATCATTTATTAAGTCATACACACGCACACACTCACCGTGTTATGTGATTTCATTTCTGATCAATATGTTACAGATTTTTAGGTAAAAAAGGTGGAACTATATATCACACTGATCTCTCTTTGTCATCCCATTCTTTTGTAAATATGAAAATGTTTATGTCCATCATAGTATTAACTCGTTCAACGACTCAAATCAATAATTAGTCCGGCTCTTATTGTGTCATTTCACTTATATGAAGATGCCTTCTTATATATACGTGTTTTGAAAATCATGAGATTTGAGAATGTGTATAGCGAACGTATCTACTCACTTTTACGACATAATATACTCAATTTTAAGACATAATATAATCGTCTTTGCAAGACTAACCAATATAATTTGTAAATTGTACGTGTTTGTTCATGTAGCTTATGTTGAAAATCCTCTTCCATATTGTCATGTTGTGCCCGATTGCGACTTGTTTGTTGGATGGAAGTGTCACGGGCACACTTGAACCTACCATCTCTCTACTGGACATTTTTACGAAATTAGACTTCCGGCCAAAAATATTCCATGTCAGACATTATGGCAAGTAACCAACTTTTCTTGTATTCACACTAATAAAGCATGATTGTTTATGTCAAAATTTGGTGGTGAATAAAATATTCTATTTATTTATTTATATTATTTAATTTTAAAATATATAGGTTATTAACATATTCCTATCATAGTTCTTTGATTATCATAATTATCGATTTTTTGGGCATTTAATCTCTCTAATTTCTTTGGTACTATATGAACAACAATTTATTCAGTCTTTAAAAATCAGAAAGAGTGATAATTGGATGAATATGTATATATACATCCAAAATAGACACACACACATGGACATGGATGAATAATGCTCCAGGTTGGTTTGTTTTGTGGTGACGATGTCTTGAAAATGAATTAGTGCCTAGTCGAGCTCCAAAGTTAATTGCCTTGTTGTCTATGCCACTGTTTTTTGTTAATATTAGGTGTGGCAAAATTTGAAGGGCATCATACTTATCCACCAGTAACTTTTTTTGGGCACCGTATCCCAAGAAAATGAGAAGATCCAAAACATTTGCCTATTATTGTTGTTGTAAATCAAACTTTTCAGCAAAATGCATTGGGCGTGGGACGAAGGTGGGGCAACCTGCCTCCAACACATCCATGCGATGCGCCAAATTATGGAGAAAAAGAGAAAAAACATATATTAAAGGATTATCTATCCTACCCAAATGTCACCGTCCCTCGTCGTGGTTTGATGCATTTGTGAATACTTCTTTTTGAAAAAACGGGGGACAAATAGTTAATGGTACCAATTTCCCAAAGTTTTGAGACATTGGCTGCTTAAGATCAGCCCGTTGAGACATGCATTACCAAATATGTTCCTTTTTCGTTCTCTTTTCTATTTACGTGCCCCCTATCAAAACTAGCCAACTTCAACAAATGTTTCATGTAGAATAAGATCGATATAAAGTTAAAGCACCTTTTTATTTTATTTATTTTTTTGAATGCCAATATGTATAACCCTTCAAATTGGTCAAAATATTAGTATTTTTCTGTCCCAAATTCCAATACAACAATTTTATTTTCTGTCCCAGTACAACAACGTCTTGGATGATTGTCACGGGAGTACCTCACCTCACATGGCAATTGGTCAGTCTTGCAGACCTAAAAAGTAAAATAGAAATATATTTAAAAAAGAAAAAACTAACAACCCTGAATTCGAGGTATAGAATCTCTCGAATTGACAGGAAAATTATTGGCAAACTGTGCTTCGCATGACTGCTCGCTCACTCACATCGTCCACTTTTTACAACATTATTTGTCCCGTCGATTATTAATTCAAGCAACTCACTCTCATTCCACTCTAAGCTATAAATAATAACACATTTGAGTATGTCTAGAATAAGACAAGTTTCCACTCCAGTTTCTGAATTCAGTAATTGAGATTACATTATTATTAATGAGTTCCATTTACCAATTCAATCTCAACCACGGGATTCTATTCTGAACTTCTTCTGCACTAGAGAGAATCCTTGTCCGCCCAGAATATTATAATTTGAAGTCAAGAAATGTATATGAAAATTCAATAATTAAGGAGTTGAATTTTATTTCTAACCCAAGAAGAAGCATAGAATTATCTAAATAAACAATCAGCCAGCGGCTAGCAACTACAACACACACACACACACACACACACACACATATATATATATAGTGAGAGAAATACACCATTACACCTTGAGGCAGAAATGACAAACCAACATGTTACAACTATGAGTAAATTTGACTCATATCTACCACAGTCGACTGAGATTTTTTCTTCGTTCCCGTACGTCCCTTGTGGTTCAACTTCTGTCATCCTTGGAACAATCATATATAGCAAACTGATATAGAATCAGGAAAATTTAGGCTACCTATGTGCACTAGTTGCTCCGCCACCCTCCTGAAAATTTTGGCATTCATCCTGCATGACCTACAATGTAATGAGCAATCAGGTTTAATCGCCTAACCACTTCAGAACCAGTATAATTCATCATTAAACGTCAGATATATATAAACTGTCATCAGCAAGTTGTCGCTCTATTTCTTTAGCCGAAACGAGTTCTCTGTTTTCGCTCAATTTTTGGGAATTTGATTTTTTGTTACCCATCTTTTGTGTAGTTGTATATTTCCTGCTTTTAGTGAATTTATCTTATGGAAAAAATAAATTTTTAAAAAGGGAGGAAAAAGGAATTGTATGCAACATAGTAAACACAGTGAAAGTTTTCAACCAACAAAATGGAATGTATGATAAGTATCCATCTTAAATTGTCTCGAGGCTTTTATCACATAAAACACGATTTTAACAGAGGCAGCCCAAAATCATTATATAAGTAAGAGAGCTTGCTAAAAAATACACACCTTTGCTCAAATCAGGACCTTTCAAAGGAGTTAATAGTGTCTTCATTATATTCATCAAAAATATTTGGGCATCCGTTCCATGTTCCCTGCTCCCGTGCTTCCCAGTAACCACCTACATAGCTAAAAGGTCCATCTTCGCCCTCTCTCTGGAACCATCTTGGTTTCCACCCGTTTTCTTGTAATTTCCTCGACTGCATGAGATGTGAGAGTGTGATCAACGCGGCATCAGCAAATGTACACAAATTAATAACATATAAGATCTCCAGCCATTTTCAAGGAATTTGTAGCCCAATTTGATAAATATTATATAAAACTATGCAAAAGAAATGACATAAAGAAGAAAAGGAAGGAGGAGTTTCAAATGACGCTCTTGATTTTAAGATAGACAACACTGCAACAAAATTACATGTAGATTGGGAATAGATTCCTACTATACTTTGTCACTAGAGATTTAATCTTAATATTCTGCTTTGGAAACCCAACCTTCCAGTTATATTAGTCTACATACAGATCCAAACCACACTATATGACATTCTTCCTTAAACGTAAAATAATACACTTGAACCCACTACCTATGATTCAAAGAGCTAAACTGATTCATGTCATCTCTAGCACTTATTATGGCAATAAAATGAAGACTTTCAATCATATTCAGGAAACACTCCGCAAACAGTCCCACAAAACAAAAAACAAAAATAGAATTGGAGACGTTATCTCAAAGATTATCAACAGTCATCACAATGATTCTATGTGCATGACATTTGTACCCTTGCCCTTGTTATAATGCTGAATTTTATATCAAATTAACCTACAGAATTTCTAATAATTTTTTGAGAAATGTGCAATCCGGTTACTCAACTACTATTTACTGCACAATGATAGTTTTAATCAATTGCCAAAAAAAGAAAGGCACATAGAAGACGGACTTCAAATTGGCAGACACCTGGTTTTAGGCCATCTGTAGGGCAGGTAGCCTTGAAGGACTGGGACTTGGCTTTGATTTTGGGCTTTTGGGTTAGGAGACGGGTAAGTGTCACATGCTCTAACAAGGACAAAGCAGAGAAGGTTGAGAGAGAGCAAATGATGCATCTCTTAGGACCCATCTCCCCAATTACAAATAATTGTCAGTAGTAGAATCTCCAAATTGGATAAAAATAAAAAATAAAAAACCAACAAATAAGGCATGAATATCAAAAATAAAAAAGGTGGTCGCATACATACCATTCTTTGCCGCATCTCCAACCTTAGCTTCTCTGCATTTGCCTTCTCATATTCCCCATTCTCTAGATGCCTTTGGTCTGGTCTTAGTCTTGAATCAGTTGGTGGAAGTTTCTCCTTAATCCGTGATCAAACACCCGGGATCAGAAAGAGCTATAAAAGAGTATTAGAAATGCACAAGAGAAAAATGGAAGTGCATATGAAAAAATTGATTCAATACATTATTTCTACCTGCAACCCTGATGTCAACTCATTTAGTGTAATCGCAAATGACGACATGTTGTACCGAGTGAGATTAAGTGGTGGCTTAATACTTTTCCACAACAAAGGTACATCTGATAAATCCTTTGGCTTGTTAGTCTCAGCTCCATTCACATAATACATGCTGTCATCCCACTTCCCAAATAACGTGGCTACTTTCTTCCCAGTGACATCTTCAACAAATCCATGAACCTGTGTAGTGAGTGGGAACTTTTATATGGATCCAATTATTAAATTTTAGATTAACAATGGCAGCAACTGGATGCATACAGATGTCTATGGAATTTATTAACCCAATGAACAAGAGTTGTTAAGATCAGAACGTTTTAACATTTATATGACAGGAGAAACTGAAAACAGACGAAACATAATTATAAGACATAAGATCTCTTTATTTACCTGGTGAGGATTTCGGTCAAGAAAAGATTGTTCCTTGAATTTGAGTTTGCATGAATATTGGCGATTACCACGTATGTGCATTGTCCCATGGTGATCACAATATACTTTACCAAGTATGAGATTATAAATGGTTGTTGTCACCTAAGCACGAAAAAGTTTTAAGATTATTGTATTGTGAGAACAAAAATAGAACCAATAAATAAAAGCAGTCTATGTACAGCAAAAGCACAACCATGTGGCAGTTCACACCTTGCTCCATTGGAAAATCTCGCCATCATCAAACTCTACAGTTAGGATTCCAACAGGGTCAAGCTGAATTGACCTTCCCCAAAATTTTGTTCTAAGATTACTGTCACCCCAAAATTTCCACCCTTTACCTTCACAATGGCAGGCAATGAGGGTTGGGTGATGACTGACCTGTTTCACAAAAACAATAAAAAAGATCAGGATGTACAACCATACTTACAAGATAGACATTGGTACAAGTTCAACATTGACAACATCAAAATCTGGCCAAACAATGCTGATAAAAATTTGTACACATCAGTTTTGGGTATTCCAATCCTTGGAAAGGTAACTTAAAAATGTATAATAATTGCTTCCACCGTTTGTGCTATTTTGATCGTCTGAGATGGTTCACAAATAGGGACAAAATAATGGGTTTTAAGGACTTCCTTTTAACTCTTATACTGGAGATGATGACAGTTCTAAAATTAAAGCAAGACGGGTAAAATGGAGGAGTATTTCTAGAATATTGTACGACCAACATATACCTCTAAATTAAAGGGATTTTTTTAAGGAGGACAGAATATCAGGTGGATAATAAGAAAACATGTTTATAAAATGAGTGTAACCAAAATCTGAATGTTAAAATGACTGCGTGGTAAGATGAGAGTATAAAATAGAAATAAATATAATTGTGAGGGTAAAAGTAACACTAATAAAATTAGAAATTAATACATTCTGTGAAATAGTAGAAGTTGGATCAATGACAAAATGAGAAAAATCAACAAATCAATAATTTCACTTAGTGATGACGAGTGACTTGGAAATGCTAGGGAGGGACAACCAAAATTTACATAGGTTGAGATACTAAGGAAATATATGATTGCATGTTTACTGTATGGCGTATATAGAAAAGAAAGGCCGAATGCGAATTATGTAGCCAACCTTAAATAGTTTGAACAGAACTTCATTGAATTAAGTCGAATATCAATAATCATAAAAGACGTAAATAATAAATTTATATTTCTCTAAAAGCTTAAACTTTTAGAGGAGTTGGTGGTTAACATGAGCAGGCAAGGTCATGATCAGTTTGATGTAATAAACTAAGGAATGAAAACAACAAGTTAGCAGCGATGCCATTATATTTAGAAGTACAGAATAGTTTGGTAGGGAACTTATCAATTATTAGCATGCTCAAACGGTTTTTGGCAGCATTTTTTTATTATTAAAGTATCCCCACCAAACTTTTCATCCTTAACCCTCATGTCAAACAACAATAACAATGAAGATGAATATGAAGATAACGAATTTGGATGAGAAAATTCACATATGCCTTCCCTCGTCTACTGTTGTAAAATATGACCAAAGTCATGTTATTTATTTTCATAGATTGTCCTTTAGGTCTGAAATTCGACATAAAAACAGGCGATGACTTCTTTTTATTTTTTCTAAATTTTATATAAAGATCTCCTTGGAGGTATAAATTCTAGAATCAATTTTCTTGAAAACTTGAAAACTGATATATATATATATATGCATGTATCCTTATTGTTATTTTTCTTTAGAAATTCTGTATCACAGTCTGTCCCCAAGGATGCAGAATCTCTTTTGAAGCAAAACATTGCACCATATTAAATGTGAAAGCATATCCAATCTCATACAAGTTATTAGACAAACTTCCAATTTTAGTTTAACAGCAGCTGTGCCACTTTTAATATATACCTTCTCGGAGAAGAAGCGAATTCCTTTCTCAGGATAGTCGGCTTCATAAGTTTCACCCAACAAAGGATTGAAGGGTTTACAGTGACGCCCTTCAGATGAAGCATATCCAGAAACCGCAAAAGCAGCAACATTCAAAACTCTTAGGAGACTGTTGCCCTAGAAGCATAATACAAGACCCACAAGAACAAAACTTCAGATTTAAATACTTACAAGCAACAAAGTTAGTTTCACAGGAATATTTTTTTTACTGTACTAAATCATGCCAAGAGGAATTACAAAAGAGCAGTTCACATACGAATAAACCTCTACACAGAAAAGAAAAGGACAAGAAAAAAAGTCTAGAAAAAAAGTCTAAAAGTCTTGCTTCTCGTGTAAAGCAAGTCTGATGATGATATTGGAGCTTGCAATACCAAGATATAATGGTTTATAGTTTAATCAATTTTCAAAACAATATGAAGCCAAATCACCGAGGACTCAAGAAACAGGGTCTTTAAGTACTAGTTCTGGATTAAATGCAGGTCCATGCTAATTTTAAGAACAATCCACAAGACAAGCTCAGTAATAACTACCAAGGGCATTGTAGCCTAGTGGTATCTCCTCTACCTCCCAGAGTGGATGGTGAGGGTTCAAGTCCCCGTAGGGGCAAATGGGTGGTGTGAGTTTCTTGCCAATGCAAAAAAGAAAAAGAAAAAAGAAAGTTGAGTAATGAATGAAGGTCCACTAGATTATCTATATCACACTCATTCATCTATACCACCAAAGTTTTTCACCTTTAATAATGAATGATTCCTTCTAGATAATCTGTAAAGAAATGATAGCATACAGCACACAACCTCCCCACTACAACAACATTCACGATAAATTCGAAGAAAGTTGCAGAATAGTTATATTTTTCCAAACTAGAAAGGACATCAGTTGTTGAAGAGAACTCAGAACACTTCAAATATATCTCGTTCTAGGGTGTTGACAGGGAGATTTTTTGACAAGCCTTCATTATTAAATCCGCAACATTGTGCATTGTTCCTTCTGTCTCCTTAATTATGCATCCTAGCACTCATCCCGTTATGTAAGAAGTATTAAGTAATTTTAATGTACCGAAAAGTAGTAGCACAAGATCATATATATGTCCAGAATGCCATACAAAATAGCAACAGATGGTACTTCTGGAAAGACTCAGTTGAAGAAGGCTAACAGAATAGACTAAATTTCTATAGAATGTCCACACACCCCATTATGTATATAGCAAAATCCTGTAACATTCATTCAATTAAGTAAATAGAACAGAAAAACAACCCAATTGGAACACATAAATAGCAACAAATAGTGCAATGGAACCAAGGGTTTAGCCCAGGTGGTATATCCTCCTCCTTCCAAATAGAAGGTTGAGTGTTTGAAAAATGGTTGTGAGTGTGTCTCACTTACCACAAAATAAAGAGGAAAAACTACAGATAGTGCAATGAAAGGAGACATTTGTCAACAAGAAGATTTGTTTATAATGGGCAATCAATAGCACATTTCATCTCCCAACCAAAGCAATAGATCATAAGAGGTAATATAAATAAATCATACCGCTTTTCCATGCTCATATGCTCGATCCAAAAGATAAGAGTACTCCAAGTCCTCAAAACATTTTTGGAGGGATGATATTGGTTCATTAAAATACACGGGGAGACAAACTCGAGTCAAATCCTTTCCAACATTGTCTTTAATCATAGACCAAAGACTGACCCCTTTCTCTTTCTCAACTGGATCTGGAAGCTTCTTTCGCCTTTCAATTTGTGAACATCTATAGTCAAATTCCTTCTCAGCATTCATCTTCATTTTATCATTTTGACTTTCAATCCCCACATGCTTATCCACATGAACAGTAACTTCAGTTACAGAGCCGCAACAGTCAGTTGGTTCCAGAAAGTATTCTATAGTGTCAAAAAAGGAGGTTTCCTCTTCATCTGACACTTCCTCAAACTCTTGTTTCTCAGTATCATCGGATGATTCAGTTGTGCTGCATTCTGACCGCCAAATTAAGATGTCAAGAAAATTAGAATATGATTGAAAATTTAAACTAAAAAACATAAATGACTTCAACAGAGTGAGTGAAAGTGGACAAAGTTAGCTGTTGCAATTTATAAGAAGAACTTGTCATGGAATTGCTTGATGACTAAAAACTATGCATAAACAACCAATAAATAAACATATGGATCACAAATATTTCGAGTTTCATGAAATTTTGTTGTTAGGTGCTGTGACAGTTTTGGGATCATACCCAACATGACCTGTGTAAACAAACTTGTTTAAAAAAAACAACAAACAAATCAAATCAGGAAAAACCATTGGACCACAAAATGTATGGAAGTATAGGAAGTTAGAAATTTCAGTTTTTAAATTAAACAACAAACAAATCAAGAAAAACCATAGGACCACAAAATGTATGGAAGTATAGGAAGTTAGAAATTTCAGTTTTTAAAACAAAATCCCAATCAGACTTTTTAGGTAAATGTGTTGAATGTAGATTTGAATAAACAACATGAAACCACCAGCACCACCTATCTTATGCCTAACAAACTTACAGGGAAAAAACTGAATTGAATTCCAATATAAATCTGAATTCCGATATAAATCCAACTTGGGCTCTTCCACAACAAAATTGTCCATAGGAATCTGAATTCCAATATAAATCCAAGTTCCATTAACTATCACCAGCACCAAACTTTGAGACTAAACAAACAATTGAGAAGCAATAAATGTGCAATTATATATGCCAAAAATCAAATTATTTATCGACTGACTTAGATATACACGTTTTATAAGTTATAATCTTAAAAATTTATTTTTCTTTTACAAACTGGATCATCATCATCCTTGCCTTAATCCCATATGAATAGGGTCGGTCACATGAATTCTCTCTCTCCAAATTTTTCTATTACATGTCATTTAACCTACTATATTTAACTTTTTAATGTCATTTCTAATAACCTCATCCCATGTTAGTTTTGGTTGCCCCCTCCGTCTCTTATCTTTTATTACAACTAATCTTTCTCGTTTGACCAGCGCATCTCTAGGCCTTCAATGTATGCGTCCAAACCATTTAAGTCTACTCTCTCTAATTTTCTCACCAATGGGTGCTACACCTAATTTTCCTCTCACGCTTTCGTTAGTGATCCTATCTCTTCTAGTCATTCCACTCATCCATCTTGTTTTTACAAACTAATTACAGGTGCTAATTAGGATTCTCTACCTTACATCGTCAACTTTTTCTTCTCTCTTTTCATGATCTTGTTAGTACTTTGCTTGGGTATTGTTGAACATGGACATGCACAATTAAGTTTGTAAGAAAGGTCATTGCCTAGTGTGATCAGTGATGAACCTAGAAAATTATGTGTGAGGGGGCAAACTTATATAGTGGGGTATTTCTGTAATTTCAATGGGGGCAATTTAAAAATTTATGGGTATATAATACAAAAGAATTAAAATTTAGGGGTATATACTACCAAAAAAAAAAAAAAATCAGTGGGGGTGGTTGACCCCACTAAGCCCACCGTAGATCCGTCCCTGAGTGTGATTCCCGTTAATCAAGGATGCCAGAAAGAGCAGGATACAGATCTAACCTTTGGCATTTTTGCACAAAGTGGCTGATCTCAAGTTAAATCTCACATTCTCACACTTTACAACCCGAGCATTTTACCACTATACTAGCCAATGTCCCCTAAGTAAATTTGTGCTAATATTTAATTATTTTTTGTTGAACTACAATTTATTACTTGATGGACAATTATAATCTTGAACAATTGGTTGTATGATGAAGAGAACAATTATAATCTCAAACTACTATAAGGTAGTTTGATCATAGAAGTCAATATTTATTTTCCTAAAATTGGTGAAGAGAATTGCTTCTTGCAAAACGATCCTAGAGCTATTACTGTTGTGATGAATACTCTTCATAGAGGAAAGTGTGTGTGTGTGTTTCCCTTTTTTCATTTCAAAAAATTGCTTTTCGTTTTAGTAAAATGTTGAAAACATATTTTTTGCAATCATGAGCCTTTGTCCAAAAAGGAGAAAACATATATTTTATTGACAAAACTGTTGCCTTTTGTAATGATATTGCTACAGATACATTATTCATGGTGATGACAACTTTCGTTGCATTGACATTATGTTGCAAAAACTTAGGATTTTTGTTGGAATTGTGGCAGTCCGCACAAGATACCTTCTAAGAGAAAGTGTTGGTGAAAATTTAGACAAGTTTCAGTGCATTTTGTCGCAAAATGGCCCTACTGCTGTAGTGATTGCAACTTTTACTGAATATTATTTGAGAGAACTGTAGACATATATAACATATATCATGTGAAGCAAACATAGGTAACACATATCAAATTTACCAATATATCTTCCATGCCCTAAACTCGAATATCCTTGCTTTATCAACTGATATTCGCTATCATGAATTCCTGAAACTTCAGCTTCAAAATTAGCTGCCTGCATATACAAAATAAAAATGCTTAAGGTAAAATGAGCAAGCTTATTTTAAATATCCATAAAGTTAATCACAATAATAGTTAACCATTCAAACTTGTTAAAAGAAAAGCACAGACCAAAACAAGCAAACAAAATGACTAAATAGATTTAACTTATTAAACAGTCATCAATTAGTAAACTGTTTAACAACACTACTCCCATTTCGATAATAGTGCCTTAAATGAAAGGTTGAACCAAGGCTACTTACAAAACCATAAGAACAACTTAAGAGTCTTTGACACTACTAGGTTGTGAGAACTGCTTAGGCAATGTGTATCATGTGATCAAATGGAACATTTAGATTTCTAAATTCTAAAAAACTAGATTCTAGGTGGCATACACAATCAAGTAGAGTTCTTGCAAGGAGTGCAGTCACTATTACATTTTTATTGATTAACTTTGTTTATCAAACAAAATATCTTCAGAATATATATGTCCCAAATATTAGGCATTTAAACTTCAGTAAATAAGTGAATCTATTCTCTTATGATTTCAGTATTTAGAGTATGTAAAGATGATAATGTGATTATGTCATTTGGCATTTACAGTATTACAATACTTGCAAAACCATAAGCCAACTTTGACATTAATAGTTTGTAAAAACTGATCACGCAATGTGTATCATGTGACCCAATGGAACATTTAGATTTCTAAATTGCAATAACCATTAAACAACAATCTCTATATTCTAGGTCACATACACAATCAAAGTAGAGTTCTTGCAAGGAGTGCAGTCACTTCTACAATAAATAAGTGAATCTATTCTCTTGTGATTTCAGTATTTACAGTATGTAAAGAAGATAATGTGATTATGTCTCAAATATTTGGCATTTACAGTATTACAATACTTGCAAAACCATGAGCCAACTTTGACATTAATAGTTTGTAAAAACTGATCACGCAATGTGTATCATGTGACCCAATGGAACATTTAGATTTCTAATTTGCAATAACCATTAGACAACAATCTCTATATTCTAGGTGACATACACAATCAAAGTAGAGTTCTTGCAAGGAGTGCAGTCACTTTTACATTTTTATTGATTAACTTGGTTTATCCTACAAAATATCTTTAGAATATATATGTCCCTAATATTTGGCATTTCAACTTGGGTAAATAAGTGAATCTGTCCTCTTATGTAAAGAAGCTAATGTGATTACAGTAAATACAATAAATTGAGAAAGAAGTTCCATGCTCTAGTATTGTTGAAAGAAACCTATGATTAAAGAAAATCTACCTCTAATTGCCTTAAGGTGTCGAGCAAATTGGAACGCTCTTCACATAGAACTTTAAATTGTCCTTGTATTTCTGAAAATTCGGAAAGCATGATCTGCTCGCAGTCCTTTACAAGTACCTCACTGATCCCTTCTTCAAGCAAGCGATTTTTGAGCCTATCAGTTGATATAGAAATATCATTTGGTACGAGGAGTAGATTGTCATTCAACGGTCTTAGCCGAAATAGGCTTCGGATCGAAACCAGAGCTTCTATCCAAGCCTCTCGTTCTTTATTTGAGTTAGTTCTGAGATGAAGGGTTTTTGTAGGAGTGAATATGTAAAATCGCCTGTTGTCCGACTTGCTCTCCCGAAATGAAGAAATCTGCTAAGAAATCCAACAAGTCTCAGTACTTAAAGCCAGAATATTGAAATTGTAGCATCTTCACGTTACCTAATTACGCTAATACAGTATTTAGTTCAATGTAGCAATGCAATTATCAAATGTAGTACAACCCTTCCAAACAAATGTATTCTGAAAAGCTATAGTTTCAAATATAACAAGAAAAATGCATCCCTAAAGCATTGAAGCACCATAAAGCAACAACATACCACTAGAAATACAAGGAACCCAGAATGAAAACTCTTGAACTGACCTCAATCCGACCACATTCAGGTTACCGGCGGCAAACAACCCTATTCAAGTCTAGAACCTCTTTACAACCAAACGCTTACAAGAAACCCCGGCATGTTCCACATTGGTGTAACAACCATATTCAGTCTAAGATCATTTCATAACCTTCTGCGTGCACAAAACCACGGTTTGGGTTTGGATAGGAGAATAAACTTGACCAAAACCCGAATAACCTTATACTACAAGTCAAAGGAGCATAAACAGAAGTCAAGCGAAAGAGATTCAGATTAAAAAGCAAAAAACCTTTCCAAGTTTCGAAACAGTGGCCACTTATTACTAATTTACTCAAAACCAATTGAACACCGAGTCCCAAAAAATTAAGCCAGAAATACAAACACTGATTAATATATTAAAACGTTAGATCCACCGTTGGATCAACGCACTGAAACAGTTGAACAGTATTTATTAGTATTTATTAGAGAAAGCAAAACATCGAGTAATAGTATTATCTTATGAGAGCAAAACAAATGACAAAAGCCCTACACTTTTATTAAAACAAACACAAGATCGGTAAGTGGAAGTGGAGTGTCGCAGGTGACTACTGACGAGTGATAATGAGAAGAAAAGTGGAAAGGAGGAGGCCGACAGATCCATGGAGAAATCACAATTTTCTGACCGGAACAATGATGTGACTACAGCTAAAAACCTAGGCCTACAACATAGCTCTATCTTTGGCTCCTATTCGATGTGACTCACTAAAGATTGACAACCAGTTAAATACCGTAAATATAAAAAAGAAATTCACAAAGTGAAGAGAGAGAGAGAGACGTAGTAGATAAATGAATAAAAGAAAAAGAAAGGAAAGGAGAGAGAGTTACACAGTGAAGCTCAGTTATCCAAGATATTTGGTGGCGGATAAAAATGGAAGAAAATTTCAAAGAGAAACAAGGGAAATGGTAACAATTGGAGTAAATTTTTTGAACCAAGATATATTACCGATTGTGGAAAGTTTTCTGAATTAGCGCCAAAAAGAGGCAAACTATCCAGCGGAGCGTTAGCGATTGGAAAAGTTGATCGTTGTGATCAGAGGATGGCAATGGCATCGTATAATTAAGTTTCT
The DNA here is from genome assembly GCF_030987335.1 of Cornus florida. Taxonomy (NCBI): domain Eukaryota; kingdom Viridiplantae; phylum Streptophyta; class Magnoliopsida; order Cornales; family Cornaceae; genus Cornus; species Cornus florida. The sequence continues at coordinate 90,348,962 of NW_026775581.1, forward strand.
CTCTCTACAACAAACACACACTCTCTCTCTCTAACTCTTACCTTGAGATGAACGATGCCAACCGTTTTATGGTGCTTGCGACGCGAGAGCCGACCAGATGAGACCTCGCCGATCATTCTGACATCGTCTCCGGCCGGCAACAGAGCGAGATTCTCCGGCCGGAGAACCTTGCAGTATGATAGCACTCCGTTACGCAACAAAAACCACCTGGATCTCCATCCTTTGCCGTAATTCGTCCACTTGTAAAGAACTCCAGCGAAGCTCGCTTCAGAAACCCCCGTCCGTCCAGCGTTACCGTCCGATCCGCCGGGAAATATCGCCGCCGGAGAAGCAGAGACGGTCCTAGACATGGTCATCTCCGGCGACCGGTCTCCGATTCCCGGACTCTCCAGCGAGATGCAGCACAGTGGATGCATTTCCTTCACTCGCATTCTGATATAGGAATTCAAATTCGTTGAATCAAATCCCCATTTCATAGACCTCACACGTACATATTTGATATTTGTGTGTGTGTATATATATATATATACCTTTGTGTCACTTTTGATGGAATGACAGTAACATAAAGAACAAAGAGGGATAGAGAGAGAAAGAGAGATCTGTGATCGCTCTGAAACTGAGAAATTGGGGATAGAGAGAGAAGTGATGATTTGGAAGGATTACTAAAATAAGGAGTGCTTCGCTTTTCGATTGATTACAGAATTATAAAATAGTGTGAGTTTGCAACGACCGGATGGCAGAAGCGTAATTAACCACGTCATAGAAACAGAGTTTAGTAAATGACACGACACCATTTTCTCTCACTAACATACGCAGCAGAGAGAGAGAGACACACACACAGACTGTTTTGAAGACAGTGTACCTAACGTTGTGTATACTGAGATGATTACAGCCCAAATGTTGCGAGGACGAAGAATTATAGTGCGTGGGAAATATGACGCTTTTAAATTCGGATTACTTGTCATTTATTTATAATTATTCCAAGTCAAAATTTAAAATATATATTATTTTTTAAAATTCTTAATTTATCCTCTTTATATTAAAAATATAAAAACAATTAAAATTTTGAAAATTCATTTCTCACCACTAAAATAAAAATAAAAAATACGCTCTTAAATAGTTAGATTCCTGTAAATGAACACTTTTTAAAAAAAATTATGAGAGGTAAATATTTAATATCAATGATCACACACGTCATATAAAGACTTGAATCCTCATACGTTACCGGATATGATCCGCCTTTCCTTTATCATTATATCTTATTTATTTTCCTCTGGTTTGAGAGACATCTTCTTCTTACATAATATAACCACTTCTTACAAAAACACATATCATATCAAGAACTGTAGGTGATGGTAAAAACCGTTGATATGATCCATATGATGATATAAGAAATGATTTGTTAGAAGTGATGATATTGGAATGGTTGTGACACACAGTAAAAACTATTTAAAGGTTGTCTTGTATAGTTTTGTATTGTACCACGTTGATTGAAGTTGGTTTCCACGGAAGATGTTGGATAAAGTGAGTACTTTTGGCAAACACATCCCACTTTACGTTATTGGTTGGGTGAGGGTTACAGGGTTGTATGATTATTAGGTTTTAGCATTGCCCTCTTTTTTAAGTGCAGAAGGAATACTACTAGCTAGTCCTTGTGGTGTGCAGAAGCAGAATAGTAATGTACAAGGTACCTAGGCTTATATGGTTTTGGGATCTCAACATTGTCCAAGAATATTTTGCAAACCCACTTTCACTGTACTACTTTTTCTTTGAAACGTCTCATCATCTATGTCCACGACAAATAAAAGCTAGAAACCACCATACAATGGAGACTTGATCAAATGTATTTTTTTTTTTTTGGTTTATAGAAAATAAGACATATACACAGACAGACGAGAATGTGTGTAAAAGAATATTTATATAATAATGCAAGATTTAAATTTTACTTGTTTTATTACAGCTTAGATAATAGACACAGATGAATGTTTTTGCTTCCTGTATGGACAAATATGGGTGTGTGTGTATATATATATATTATATTTTAATAAAATTATTATACCATTGTGTTCGACTAATTATTTTTATTATTTTACAATTTTTTTGTAAAATAATAAAATAAATGGTTAATTACATGTGCCTCCCTTATTGTTTGAGAAATTACTTAAACCTTCCCTAAAAATGAAACTAACCTACACGAACTTTCCTTCTGTGACAATCAACGCGAGTCAATGACGGATTCTGCTAATATCATACACTGAATAAGATAAAATTCCAATATTTCCCGTTGTTGCGGTCAATGACATTTTGAATCTTCAAAAGTAACAAAAATTACCAAAATACCTCATCCCTGCTAAATGTTGAATCCATTAACTATTCATGGAAATATATATATATATATATATATGTATATATATATATATATATATGTATATGCAAAGATGGAGGAAAACATACATGGTGGTGGTGACTGTGGCCCCCATGGTGGTTGGTGTTTATTTATTTATTTTTGGTGTATATGGCATACACTACTTTATACAATTTTTTTTTTTTTTTTTTTTTTTGGTGCACTGCTTTATACACACACATTTGGTCCCCAATCACATTAGAGTAATGATACTTATACATGATTTGTTACAGCGAATTACCTAACTGAATGTTTCTTATTAATTATTTATGCATAATACATGTAAATGGAGGACCCCACTTCTTTACTTATGTATAAATGGACCAATTAAAAAAAATAGGTTTGGGATTCACTGCAACAAATGAGATAAACAAAGGAGTAGGCCCTCTACTTACATGTATTGTGCAGAAAAAATCAATAAAAAATATTCGGTTAGGTAATTCACTGCAACAAATAGGTGCAAGTATCATTACTCATCACATTAACATTGAACAAAACTGAAAGCATTGGATAAACTTTGAATGCAAAATAACAACTCACTGGATTGGTAAAAAAACCCTATGATTCATATCCACTATCTCAAAATGCACTGATACTAGGGTGCTTTAGACATTTATCATAGAAAGTTGAGGGGATTTCAATAAATTAGATAAGTCTATTAATGCAAGTGATGGTCCGTAACTAGGAATGGAGGTATTTTTTTTTTAGTTAAAAGGGATAAGCTTGTATATATAAGAAGAAGAATGTACATTGAGGGCCACAATTAAGTGAGGGGAAAACAAAAGAGAACAACCAGCAGGAGGCTTCGAAAAATTCCAAAATACAACAACTAATATTTAGGAATGGAGGTTCATATTTAGGAATGGAGGTTCATGTAGATTAGTTTCATTTTTAGGAAATATTTGAATAATTTTCCAAATCATATGAGAAGTACTTGTAATTATGACAAACAATAGAGAAAGTCCATGTAATTAACCCTAAAATAAAATTATGCTCAAATCTAACCTTTTTCTTTAGAAGAGATCCTTTTATTTTTTAACAAGACTCACAGTCTTATTTTTAAACCACTAAATTAATCTTTCATGTATACCCTTATCAAATTAGATTTGAAGTTGTGCAATTAAAATTTCTATCAAATAAATGACATGTAATTCATTGATTTTATATTTGACTATTTAAATACGTTTAAACTTTCCCTTTGCAGTTCAACTTTTTGGAATGTATATATATATATATATATATTCACAGGCAATGCTAAAAATAGTCACTCATTTTAAGCTCCAACAAAGCAAAATTAGGGTTCGAATCTTTGAAAAACCGTGAGTATTCTATCCAACAATTATAAAAAGCCCACAATTAGAAATGCGCTCACAATAGCCTTTTAAAATGAGTGACTATTTTTGGCATTGCCTGTGAATCGTATTGATGTTTATCCAATGTTGTTAGTCGTTCAAAGGGTTAACAATAGTTGATGTGCCTATTCCAATGAGTTGGCAAACCAGAGATTCAATTATGTAGTTGGGCATTGAAAGTGATCAAAAAATGTCAATTGGGCAGATCAAATCGTAAACACCGAGTCCCAAAAATAGTGTCACTCCTTTGCTAGACCAAAACTATCACTGTCATTTCATAGCCCATGTGTATTTTAAGTCGTGTTAATACCCCATTCAATGCGGGCCAAATCAAACCTTAGCTTTGTCCCAATCACACGTCATTATCTTAGAATTGGAAAAACTACCTCTCTAAGTCTTATATAAGATGCACTAAATCTCACTTTGCAACAACATCCAATTAATTTCATTGTTTTGAGTGTGTTTCTATATGTGTGGCATGTGGGAGAGAGAAAACTTTTATTATTTAGTCATTTTCTACATTCTTTTCAAGCCTAGTTGCACCGATTGACTTGGGTTAAATGTTTGTTTTATACAATCAGTAAGATATAGTAGATATTTGAACAGTGATAGAAGCTTAGATGGGGTTTAGATGGCGATGGGGTGGAGATCCACATTCTCATGTGTTATGATAGAGAAGGGCGCCTTAACACACGCTAGATACCTCTATTGTTATTTATTTATTTATTTATTTATTCATATAATTGTTACACATATATTTAAAAGTGTATTAATAATTTGAAGTTGAAAAGTCCAATAATTTTGATTCATTTATGTAAGTAGAGACTAACGTTATCATCATGATATTGTTAATACATATGACATAAAAAAATTAGCGGAATTAATTCAAATGTTGGACTCCTATCATTTACTTAAGTACATAACTATATTATATATTTTCATCCATTTTAACACTTTATTTCTTCTTTTTTCCACACTTTTAACACATTTATATTCTATTGATGAATTCATAACTAATCTTTATAGTTTATAGTCATTTATAAACTAAATGACTATAATTACCTTTATATTTAAGGAGTCAAGTCTATTGATGAATTCATTACTAATCTTTAATCTCAAAAGTTATGTCTATTACATGTACATTTTCAAAAAATTACATCTAATTTAAAAAGTCATGTTTATTGGTGAATTCTCAAAAGTCACATCTACTTCCTCATGTCTTTTTTTATTAGTAGTTCCTCACCTCTTAATGTAAAATAATATTTTTCCTTTTTTTTTTTTTTTGGTTAAAAGGTAAGCTTGTATAAATAATTAAAAGAAAAATATACAAACAAACCTCGAAGGGGGGAAAACAAAAAGGAACAGCAACTCTAAGAACAACTCTAGGAACAACATCTCCTTTGGCAACTATAAAGGAAAACAAAAGCATAACATCAAAGACAATATCAGCCAAAATATAAGGCACCCTCTCTAGCCTTCAACCATGGTAGCATTAACCATGAACAATCATCACCATTGCTTAGGATAAAGGCCAGAGATGTCCACTAGATGTGGAGCAGCCCTGCTGGAAGAGTGTCTGTAGCTGTGAGGGAGAAGAGATCAGCTTCAATTCTGAACTATTCCTAAGCTTGAGTGATGCAAGTCTACTTCTTACACACGTCTTAATCTGGGCAATGATGTTGTGGGCAGTGGAGGATTGATTCCTGAAAGCTCTGGCATTTCGCTTCATCCAAATGAAGTAGACTGCAACAGCCCAAAGAAGCTTATGAAGCAAGAATTGTGTTGAAGCCCAGTGTATTGAGCACCAAAGGAGTAAGTCAGCCCAACTGTTTGGCAAAATGTAAAATCTAGCAGTATATTGGATAAACTTCTAAATGTGTGAAGTGTAGTCACATTTGAAGAAGAGGTGATCAATAGAATCCCATGCTGTATGACAGAGATAACATCTGTTTGTGTAGTGCTTGTAAAGCATTGGTTTTGCATCAAGTGTATATAATCTCCCTCTAGCAGCTAGCCAAAGGATAAGGCTGTGTTTGGGTATGTGGTGTTTAAACCACACCACTTTACACCAAGGAAAGATTGGGGATGGGGGGCTGAAGTAAGCAAGGGTATGTGCCATTGTAAAGACCTTAGTAGAGCTTGGTAACCATTCAATGCAATCTGGATCAGCAGAGGGCTGGGGTAATTCATGTAACTGTGAAATGAAGCTTCTTGATTGGAAAAAATTGTGCAGCTGAATTGAGTTTGGATGGACCCATTGGTGGTTGGAAATTAGGCTATCAACTAGAATATTGTTATCTAGTTAAAGAATTTCCACACCAATGAGACTCAATTGCTGCACAATTGCCCTATTAGGTAGCCAGTAATCTAACCATAAGCTAGTATCCTTACCAGCCCCAACCTTGTGCCTTATCAGCCCTCTTGCCATGGATATTAACCTAAGAAGCTTCTTCCAAAAACCTGAGCTCAGACCATTAGTTTTCACTGACCAGAAATTCTTTGTTTTGATGAGGTAGCTAAGTGTCCACTTCACCCACAAACTGTCTTTCTTCGAACAAATATTCCAAATGTGTTTCAGATTGGTTACCCTGTTGGCTAATTCCAAGTTAGGAAATCCAAGACCACCATTAGCTTTAGGCCTGCAGATAGCTTGCCATGCTACTTTAGCTCCTTTGTTTTTCATATCCACCCCAGTCCAGAAGAATCTTCTGAGAATTTGGTTGATCTGCTCTATGACCATCTTTGGTAGAACAAAGGCTTGGGACCAATAAGCTTGAATTGAATAAAGCACAACCTTGACAAGGACAACTCTACCAGCATAGGACAGAAATCTAGAGGTCCAGTTCCCTATCCTTGAAGAAATCTTCTCCACAAGGGTTTGACAGTCCCTTGCTTTGATTGAGGAAGAAGATAGTGGTAACCCTAGGTATGTAACCGGCAGTGAACCAGCTTCAAAATGTAGAAGTTGTAGGATTTCAGCCTTCAATGTATTGTCAATACCACTGAAGAAAACCTTGGACTTTGCTCTGTTAAGTTGCATTCCAGAGATGTTGCAAAACTGATTAAGGGTATCCATTAGAGTCTGAACTGAGGTTGTGTTGGCATGGGAGAGCATCAAAATATCATCGGCAAAAATAAGGTGTGAAATTGAAAACTTCTTGCATCTCCAATGATACTTGAACCTTGTATTTGACTCAATATGTTTGTTAACACACAAGGTCATGACCTCTATTGCAATGACAAACAACATAGGGGATAAGGGGTCCCCTTGCCTAATACCTCTCTTCCCTTTAAAGAAACCAAAAAGCTCCCCATTGAGAGAAATGGAAAATGATGTTATAGTTATGCATTGTCCAATCCAATGTATGAAAGTAGGAGGAAATCCAAACAAATGCAAAGCATCCAAAATGAACTTCCAGTGCAGTGTATCAAAAGCCTTTCTTAGGTCAATTTTGAGTGCCCAGTTGGGAGGGTGGTTAGCTCTGTGATAGCCATTCATCAGTTCATGAGCAAGTATAATGTTATCTGAGATGTGTCTTCCCTTAATGAAAGCATTTTGGGCATTGCTAATAAGAAGGGGAAGGATAGGTGCAAGCTTAATTGATAACAGTTTGGAAATAGTCATGTAAATGAGGTTGTAGCATGAAATAGGCCTAAAATCATTAACTGATGAAGGGTTAGGAGATTTTTCCTATTGAAACATAATATATAACAAAAAAAAGTCACCACTCTCTTATCATTCTGACATGATATTAATATTTAACTCTATCAAGGTAGATAACTTTTTTCATTTCTTTTTTATTTTTTAAATGACCAACCAAATGAAAAGATAAGTGAACATTTTAGTTGGTTATTTAAAAAGCTAAGAAAATTTGAAGATAAAATGAGGTGGTTTACTTCTTCTTCTTCTTCTTTCCCTTTTTTTCCTTTTTTGGTTTTGTTTTTGTTTGTTTAGTTGCATTAAGATTTATTGTAATTATAAATTTATAAAATAATTATTGTGGTAAACTTATGTTACATCAATTTGCAAGTAACATTTTTTAATCACATGCACTTTTATTAGTTTACAGTATGTATGAATTCGTTACTTACTTGGATCTTTTCGGATGCATTGAACGGTCCGTTAATCATCTTATAGGTGATGAGGTCCACTGGCTAAACATCCCCACGCCGACAAAGGAATTCAAATTCGTGTGTGTGTGTGTGTGTGTGAGTACGCGTAAACGATAAAATAATCAATAAAGTGGGGGACAAGAAACAACCTTTAGAGTGTCTCGTCAACGGGCAAGGCTGGTATTTAGTACTATTAATAAAGATTAAGCATAAATAAACCTATTAATTATTCAAAACAATAACTAGCAAATTTAACTTGTATGTTATATATGTATAGACATGTTAGTGTTCTGTTTGGTAGCAGCATTTTTCTATCGTTCATGTGACAGTGCATCTTTTGACTGGTGGTCTCCATTTGAAATTAAAATCGAAGTGTATTTACATAATTAATCCTGAAATTTGTTGGTTTATGTCTGAATTGAGTACACAACAAATTGAACAATCAATGTCGGAGATATAAGATTAATAAAGAGAACAACGGTACATAAAACACAATAAGGAATCACCTGAAAGGTCTACTTTATATATATATATAAAGAGTAGTTTTAAAAGTATATTAGGACAATATATGTTTAATTAATTATATACATTATGGTATCAACCAAAAACAGAATAGCGATTTTTTTTATATATATTTTGGAATGAATATAATAGATTTTGCTGTATTTTTGGGCCCAAGAGAGAATGGATATCGTCATTTCCAAGTTTTATGGGATGCTACGCTAATAATTTTATACATTGTGCATCTAAAGATGTTAGCCAGGGATGATGACTCCATCACTTTATATATATATATATATATATATATAGAGAGAGAGAGAGAGAGAGAGAGAGAGAGAGAGAGGTTTTGGACATTGGAGACAGAAAATAGTAAGGTTCATATGGGTTGTGTTTATTTTTGGTCCCATAGATTGCTTATGCATTGCAGACCACCATGGAAATTGAGATTTTTTAGAGGTGGGACAACTAACATCTATGATGTCCTGCAAAGCTTCCTAATTTTAATTTGTTAATTTCCAAATTTCGCTGTAACTTTTGAGCAAAAAAGATCAAGTTTCACAGGCGAAAAACACGAATTTCAAAGACGTGCTTGCCATGAAAGAGAGTATAGGGCATGGAGGAATGGGTCATAGAGAGAAACCAACAACATGCAGGCCATCAATGCTTCACAAGTACTGAACAATGGAAACTATTTTCATTTTTCAGTACCAGCTACCAAATTAAGTTTCACAGTGCTAATAGAGACCATGAATTCATTCATGACCAATTTCCAGATAGGAAACACCTCATTTGACACCTATGACTGGCCCCCCACCACTCCTAGTGTCCTCAATCCATATAGCCATTATAGTTATATATATAAAATCATATCAAATGTGTCCCTCCATCACAACAAGTGCCAACCCATACCATTTTTCTTTCGAGGCAAAATTCAAAGGACAACTTTTTTATTTTTATTTTTATTTTTTTCTATTGATTTGATTATTGAATCCCAATATGGGTTATGATATCTTGATGCTCCAATCAAGACCGTGTGTCCGTGATGCAATGGGGCATAGGGGGCATGGTCCATGGACCATATGTCCTACTAATTATTGGAACTTTAAATTGTGTGTTTGAGTCTAAGCCTTGAGATTTTCCTTTTAAAATTTGATTGTGACTCGAAAATGCTAATAAAAAGGGTCAAGAAAACAATAGTTTAGAGGTGCAAAGACTCAAAGCTGTACTCCCAAATTTAAAATAGTTTATTTTTAAAATTTGATTCGTGCGTGTGCTTGCATAAAATGCAAAAAACACTCTTCAAGTTTATCAAATTTACAGATGACTCCCTTGAATTATCATTGTAAAAATTTACAATTTATTCCTTGTCACATATTTTCCATTAGAAAAAAATGGCATATGCACCTCATAGGACGTGTTAATGTTGTATTTTGTTCAATATATTCTTTTTAGTAGATTAAATTATTCCTAGAAAACAAAAAAATTACGGAGGGATCTACTTTTGGGACTTGAATAAGAAAAGTCTCACACAGACACACACACACACACACAGCCTTACTCAAAGATTGAGAAAGGCAAAAATAAAACAAAACTAGCCGCATAAAAAAGAGGAAGAAGCAACAAAATGAGACGCAGAAACACAGAGAAAGAAGCACCTGGGAAAGCTTTTTGCATGCATAACAGTCGTGGTGTAAGAGAGGACAGACCTACTAATGATCTGTCTTCATCTCCTCAATTTTTACCAACATATCCCTTTCAGTAATATCATTTTTTTTTCCTTCTCTTTCTGGCGGTGAATCAGTGATCAAGGTGTAGTAAAATGTGTGTGTGACTGTGTGTGTGTGTGTGTGTGTGTGTGTAAAGTTGTAAAAGAGAGTCTATAATGCGTTTTCACCTCATAATCCAAAATTGGCACAGTGGTCCTCTTCTGCTTTTCCCAAGTACACCATAAAAAGAAGATAAGCATATGTCAAGAACTCAGTTCTATGTTATCATGAAAAATGGCACAACCACCAAAATTTACATTTGTACAAACTCAAATGTAAATTGAGGTTAGCCTCATGTGATTGCACAAATTTCTGGGTTGTCCTCCAATGTAGCATAGATATGTGAAATTGAGCATAGGATCATCCAACACGGGCTTATCTCTCCTTGGATCTTGTCTAAAGTAATTTCACAATCATAAGGTCCTGACTATGCCCAAAATTTTGCAGCTCAAGGATTTGGATACAAGCTCAAACATCAAGAATGTAGTACAATCACACATAGATAAGATAAAGTGTGTATTCTACATGAGGGAGAAAACATACTTTTTTTTACTTACATTGACAGCTTGATGACAAAGGCCTTGTTTGCTATGCATTCTATTTTTGCTGTTTTTGTTTTTAGACTGCTACAATGTCGATTTTAGTAACAAAAGCATGTTTGGTGCGACCTTAAAACACTTCGTGAACAGTGACCCAATACCAAAATACCAAAAAAAAATTTATTTTTTTATTTTAACAACTATTCATAGCCCAAAACCATAACAGTAGCACAATACGGGCCAAAAACAAAACGTCTAAAGTTCCCAAACGTGCTTTCGATTTTTTTTCAAAACACTCTTACAGCAAAAACACTGTTTTTGTTTTAGCCAAAAACAAAATATCTAAAACAAATCGCATGTCAAACGTGCCTTAAGCTTTTAGAACCCAATCTTGACACTGGATAAATAAAATAACATGAGACAAGGTTATTAAAAATGACTTTAAAAAACTATGAGAAGTAATTATTAGGAAATAAAAAACAACAATCTCATGCATTGGAAAAGTTGAACATCCCGGGGACCAGCCATTAAGACACTATTAGAGATGCTCAAAGAAAGGATCATAAATTCAACGTCAGTGTCCTCAGTATTGGGCCATGGCCATGGACTAATGCTTCTGCCTATCAAGCAAGATATAAATCATACAATTAACAAAAATCAAAGACAAGGGACCATTTTCAGGTTCTGCATATAACAACGTGATGGCAATTAAAAAAATGCAGAGTGAACAATGAACATGTACAGTATTAAAAGAAGGTTCACATTAGAATATGACATACAAATACAAATGATGATATGCATATATAATTGAGGGAATACGAGTTTAAAGAAGTTTCAAGCCACAATCAGACACCTTATGAGGTCCTTTTGGTCCCCTAAAGCAACCAGGTGACCAACCCACGTGTCCACCCAATTCATGTAAGGAGGTATCAAATTCTTCCTTTGTAGCGTGTTTCAGTTTTCCACCATCATAACCATCACTGTGCAAGCTAACCAAAGTGAATTATTCGAACTTCGTCAACTTGAATATACATGTATCAATCAATCAAAACATAGCCTTATCACCAAGCTTATCTATCGCTAACTGATTGAAACAAACATGCCACAAATGTTTGGGCCTACTACTTTGAATGATATTAGTCTAGATTCCATTATAGAATTTACAAACAAACATCAAAAAACATGAAACATACGTATTTCAGAATGAGTGATTTTTTTTTTCCTACCCTTTTTTAAGTGCTACCATCGCTTCCTCTAAACAATATGCAGGATGAGATAAATCAAAAAATGAATATAACTTTCTTGTAGTTCAAATATATCCACCATTTTCTTACTGACGATTTTTCTACTAAAACATCATGAGACAAGACAATTGGAGGGAAACAAAGGAAATCATGCCCCGTGAAACAAAGCATTTTTTGGATCAACCACCCTCCCTTGGCACAAAAATCTATGAAATTTCGTCGGCATAAAACCTTTAAAATTATGTTGTGTGTGTGGTGATCTCAACACCCACCCACCCAATATACAAATTCTGGCACAATTTCAACAGCCACATTGGAAGAAAATACTTGGGTTGAAATGCTTGAACCCGTAGAAAATGGATCAGAAACCTGATCAGCCAAGACCAGTCAAGCCAAACAATAAGACTACTACAGCCAAATGCACCAACGTTATTCAGAAAAGCTGAGTCCAAAAACAAATCCAAGAAGGGCTATATAATACATCCTCCAGAGAAAATGAGAAATTCCTACAAGATTATCTCAACAAGTCCTCTGTGCATAAATTTAATGTTTCTATGCTAGAAAAGAAACAAAGGTCTCAATTGTTGAGGTTCATCAAGTTCACTACTCATAGCAATGGGGCATAAAAATGAAAGAAGATTCCAGTCCACCAATGTATTTGTCAAGCTACAACATGCCGACAGAAATGTATTGTCATCTGCCAGTGCTAATGAGACTCCACAAGTACATATAATGGCTTGCCTTTCAATCGCTCATGGCCCTGCAATGTCCAAGAAAGTTCAGAGACTAAAAAGCACAGAAAAAATCCGTCATCAGTGGCTAATCAAGTTTCGGATAATTTCTACTCTGCAATAACACGTGTTAGAGCAGAATGCAAACCAAATTCAATCTGCAGATTCTGAAAAAGTGAGTGGATCCTAAAGTTGTTCTGCTCTTTTTATCAAGTTGACCTGGCATTCCTTTTGATTCCATATCCAAGGCTTAATTTCTATAGTATCAGAACTTTGAAGAAAAATAGTTTTCAAACAAAAATGAGGGTAAGCACGTGGGATCTCAGACTTGGGCCATCATCAGTGTTTAGCATATTTAACAGTAAAGCTTTCATAATGGAAAAACAATAATATGTGAATCATTATCATCATCATCTTTGCCTTTATCCCATATGAATGGGGTCAACCACATGAATTCTCTCTTAACTTTTCTATTACATGCCAATTCAACTTCTATATTTAACTTTTTAAAATCATTTTTAATAGCCTCATCCCATGTTATTTTTGGCTGCCCTCTTTGTCTCTTATCTATTATAACTCGTCTGACCAGCGCATCACTAGATCTCCAATGTATATGTCTAAACTATCTAAGTCAAATCTCTCCAATTTTCTTACCAATGGGTGTGACGCCTAATTTTCTCACTTTCATTAGTGACCCTATCTCTTCGAGCCACTCCACTCATCCATTTTCAGATTCTCATTTATGCTACACGAAGGCTGTGTTCTTGTTTATTTTCTAGGGCCCGACAATCCACTCCATACAACATAGTTGGTCTAATAATGGTCCTATAGAATTTTCCTTTTAGCAGCATGCGTTATTCTTTTATCACATAAAATCCCACTAGCTTGCCTCTATTTTGTTCAACCCGCTCCAATTCTACTAGTTATATCACTAGCTTCCAGCCTTCTTTATTATCGATCCTAAATACCGAAAGTGGTTGTTTTGAGTAATCCTTTGTTTTGATGTGAATGAGAATGTGTTATTCACAAAAACCCTTCTTTATTTTTTATTTTTTATTTCTTTTTTACAAAAACCATTATTTCGTGATGCATCTCTCACCAGAGGGTGAGGGGAAAAAAGAAGAAGAAAGGATCAACAAAAGCATTACAATCTTTTATTTATCCATTTCTTTTTGTGCAGAGTATGAAAATTGATACATACCTACAAATACAAAACACAATCTTACAAATTTGAATTTAAGGAAAAAAGTAAAAGTTACAAGAGAAAAAGAATATTAACCTTTAAATCTGGCAATTCAATTACGCAAGCACATTCAACAACTTCAGCTCCCGCCCGTTCTGAGAAATAACACTCTCAAGTCAAATAAATAAACCTAATTTGACAAAGAAAAATGCTTATTTTCAGCAAAGGTATATAATCTCAAGAAGAAATGGAGCATCAAACTTCCTACAGTTCCGAAAATTTAAACTAAATATGTTACAATCAAGCAATAAATCAGTTAATCAAGCCACAACAGTACAAAATTAATTTATGAGATATAGGAATAATCCAAGACCAAGATATTTTTATTTTTGACTCAAAGTGGTTGATATCCTTTAACGATAGAAATGAAGACTTCACCAAAAAGCTACATTATGCAGTTCAGTGACATCAGCAGCTGATATATACAAAGACGAATGCACACAGCTATGGACGCCTAAAACACAGTATGTTTGTTTCCTTTGCTGCAAGTTATGCATATGTTGTGTCTATGATTGCCCCCGATTAGAAAATGACATATTGTTGTGACATCCTTGGACATAATTGACATTTCTTCACACTTTAGAAAAACTATAGTAAATGCTATTAACTCAACTCAGATAATAAATAGCCTCACTAAATCGCATTTTGAGTTCCAAAAATATATTTACCATATGACATGTTTTATCAGATATTTTACAATTATCATGAAACGTGGACTGATTGCATTAATTAAATGTAGAAAACATCAATAGCAGACAACCTTAAATTACATGCAAAGTAGCGCATAAATAATTGCAGCAAGACAACTATAGTTTAGTTTACTTCATCAAGAGGCCAAACCTGTCAATATGGCGTGTACATTCCTGGGGTGCTATATTCTAAATGCAAAATGAGTATAGGACAACATATATGAATCCAACATGCATAAACGTCAGAAACTAAAAAACAAATGTCTTAACTTCTCATTAAGGCTGCAACTCAACCGTGTTGAGTGCGGCACAATCCAGCCAATAGTTAGGTACGACTTGTGTTTTAAACTCAGGGTTGTCTAAAGGTAGGCCCCAGGTACACCCTTGTTATCAACTACATAGAAATTTATAGTCATTTCCATACTTTTCTTTTTCTAACATTGAAACAAATCCAGGAACTCCCCATCTACAACTGGTTAAATAACTTTTTACTTTACATAAAAATAGTTGCAATCAAGTATATGGCTTATGCCAGGTAGATTCACTATGTAAATCATATACTTTATAGGAAAATTAATATACTTTAGTAACCCTCCCCCCTTGGCTCATAGGTTTTCTCGACTTTTCCGGATTGTTGTGAATGGAGATGCTGTGGTTGCCGACTATTATCGCCTTGATAATGGGAGGGTGACTTGGTATGTGCAGTTCTGTAGGCAGTTCCACGATTGGGAACTTATGGAGGTTATAGACTTCCTAGCGTTCATCTATAGCCAGGTGGTGGTTGGATTGGGCACGGACGAGATGGTGTGGGTGGGTACCTCGAGAAGGGTTTTTGAGGTAAAGTCCTTTTACCACAGTATGATGGAGCTTGCTGGCCCTGCCTTCCCTTGGAAAGCTATTTGGAGAACGAAAGATCCACTAAATGTGGCCTTTTTCTTGTGGACTGCTGCATTGGGAAGCATCCTTCTTGACAACCTTAGAAAGAGACGTCAGACTGTGGTTAAAGCATGTGCAAAGAGTCGGGTGAATCTGTCAATCATCTTCTTATTCATTGCTCGGTGGCAAGGGTTGCTTGGTCTATGTTTTTGGTTGCGTTTGGTCTTCCATGGGTTTTCCCAAAATCCACAGTCGCCTTGTTAGAGATTTGGAAAGGGTGTACAGTGGAGAGCCAAGTCATAGATGCTTGGAGGGCCACTTCCCTTTGTATTTGGTGGGGTTTGTGGTGCGAAAGGAATAGCAGATCTTTCGAGGGAGAGGAGTCCCCCATTTGGGCTCTTCGATACAATATTCTTACTTCTTTATTCTTTTGGGTTAATGGGCAGGATTGTAGTTCTATGGATTGTCTTTTGGATTTTGTTGATAGCTTAAAGCTATAGGGGCAGCCTGAACGGCTTTTGTTTTGTTGGGAGCACTCCCCTTTTGAGTTCTTTTATGAAATCATACTTATCAAAAAAAAAAAAAAAATAGAAGAATGTAGGAGTAAACAAAAAGTTTATCATGGTTCTTATAGACTTTGGAAAGACGTATGGTATGATAGAGTGCCAAAGGACATAATTCGATGGGATCTACAAAGAAAACAAGTTACTATAAAACTTATCAAACCTTATTCAGGATATGTATAATGAGACATTGACTACATGTGAAGAAACTAGTGATTTCTCTATAAAAGTAAGATTACATCAAGATCAGTGTTAAGTCCATATTTACTTACAATAGTGTCTGATGAGATAGCGAAAGATATCCAAGAAAACATTCCATAGATAGTGTTTTATTTAATACTTCCAAGGAAGCCTTAGCGACCAAGGTAGAAACATGGAGAAAGACTTTAGAAGTAAAATGCCTAAAAATTAGTTAAACTAAAACAAAATATATGGACAGTATATATATTACAATTCAAGACCAAAGAGTTACTCAACAACTACTTTTATTATTTAAGGTCAATATTACAAGAAGATGGGGAGATAGATGGTGATGTCCTAACTAGGATTAGAGTAGGGTGGACTAAATGGAGGCAAGCTAGTTGTATCCTATATGACAAATGAATATCAAATAAATTAAAAGGAAAATTACATTAGACAATTATTAGGCCAGCTACGTTGTACGGAGTAAAGTGTTGGGCGTTGAAAAAGAAACAACAACAAAGCATTCATGTAGTGGAAATGAGGATGCTACAATGGATGTTAGGAGTTGACAAAAAGAGATAAATTTAGTAATGAACAAGTAAGGGAACAATTAAAAATAGCATCTATTAGTGATAAAATTAGAGAACGTATACTTACGTGGTATGGTTTTTCACAACAAGATCCGAATATGCACCGATTAGAAGAGGAAGTGTTGTTTGCTTAGAAGGTAAGCGACAAAGAGACCGATCAAACTTACATGGGATGAAATAATTATAAATGACTTTAAAAAAGAGGAAACCATAGTGTATAATAGGAAAGAACGAAAAATGGAAATTCATGTGCCTGACCCCATTCATATGGGATGAAGGCAATGATGATGATGATGAAGTTGCAATCAAGCACAACCTCATAATTTTTTAGGAAAAATAATACATCCTTAAAACCCTAATTAACAACTTAAACTTTTTAAGCAGTTGGATGTTATAACATGGTGCCAGCTAAGCTAATGACACCTTCAATTGATGGCATAAATGCTCTTAAAGTACATTGATCAACCGGAACAATAACTGTGCATGGCAAATTTAATTGTTCCTCTAAAGTTCCAGAAAATCTAAACAACATGACCAAACCCAGGTAAAGCTAAACACCAAAAGTCTGACCTTCCTTTTCAATCATTGATCCCAAGTGTTAGTATAAGGCATGACCTAGTCTAGAATGCATTTTATCATGTTCAATAAGGATTTCAGACCCAATAAACAGGTGCTTCTTGTATTCAACATAACAGCTATATCTGACAAGGGATCACATTCCCATTTTCGTGTTATTGCGGGCCCTCCAAAAATATTCTTCTCCCTCAAACAGCCTAAAAATATTGGCATGAAGGCTCTAATTATCTGATAATAAATGACAATTATACAACTACACATCATTAAGCAAGTAAAAAAAAAATTAGTACCCAGTAAATTCATAGCCGCACAAAGAGTGCCACCAGTAGCAATCAAATCATCAACTACCAAAGCACGTTCACCAGCTACAACTGCACCAACATGCATCTCAAGACAATCTCTTCCATATTCCAAGATATACTCTTCCGAAATAACTTCACCTGTCATGATGGCAAAATTTGATTAAAAGGGAACTATTGAGAAGAATATCATCGGTAATGTTTCAAACTTTATATTCCAAAAACTATATAGTACAGATAAGACATGCACAAGGACTTATCAAATTGTCCATCGGATCTGTTTGGTCAAATGAAACAACAAAAGATAAAATACAAATAGCCCTGCAAAGGAACGAAAAAGTTCACCAATAGCTCAAGCTTATCTGAAGCTCGCTCAACCTCATTCATCAGTGTAGACAAGACTGGCTTCAACCTGATTTTTTAGCTCAATAATTAAACAAGCCACACTTGGCTTAGCTGGTGTGCATTAGAAATAAGTTAATAACATAAAAGTTATTTCCGCACATTTGTTACCATAAACAATGCTACAAGACAGCACTTCTATTTAAATCTTCATCCACTACCAATGTATGAGAATGAATTGAGAAAATGAAATAGGATGTGAGGCCAAATCCAAAGAACAACAAAAAGAAATTATAATAAATATTATAAAACATAATTGCAAAGAGAATGGAGTGTCTGGATGGGAATTAAGAAATTGAATCAGCATGATATTTACAACTCATTATTATGAAGAGTGGACCTTAGAAAAGGTAGAAATATGCATGTAATTATAACTTGTTATATCATGAAGGTTATTAAAAAAAAAATTCCTTTTCGTGAATAACCTATCAAAATTATTAACTATGCATGCCTACTGGTGAAATTTTCCCTCACCCAGTTACACTGTCCACATCTACACAATGAAGGATCTAAATGTCGTATCAAAATTGTGACGCTGTCACAGAGAACTGGAACAGAACCGAGTTAGATTATATCCAAAGATACAGGGCTTAAAAAAGACTACATAAATTCCGAAAGATTAAATTAACAAAGTAACATAACAAAAGTGTAAAATAAACAAAATATAGCATCTACAAATGTTGTTGAAAAAATTAAAACAGATTTTACCGTATTTGTCTATTACATATTACGTAATAATCATAACATAGTTTTTTTCATTGGATTTATTCTTTATCCATACCATAGATCCAATGACATTTAATAATTTTAAAATATTATTTAAAAAATTGCAAAAAAATTAAAAAATTTCAAGGATAGTCATAGATATGGGACATATGTGCATAATCATATTCATTAACTTCAATGTTGCAAGACATCGTGGCAACTCTGGGATAACTCGTACTAAGGTCATGTAAGATACCCACAATGTATTGGCCAATAATTACTTTCTTTTTTTTTTTTCACTGCACAATTCTTACCCGGACGGCATCATCTCAGATGTTGCAATGGGTCTCGTCAACCGAAAGCACCGATACTGAGGTGATTAGGGTTAATCAATTTATTCACAAGCTATATTTCAAACCTTGCAAATAATCTAAACATAGATGCATTTTTAACAAAACAAATTTTCATTATAAAGAGGTTCGGAATACAAAAATTACCATATAAATCTCAACTCCCTGCTTGAAACCACTATTAACTGCACTATCTTGTATAATTAACGCCCAACTACATATCACAAGTAAATCATTCAAAGCAAAGCACAGTCTCAAGAACAAGATCGAAACCAGTGTTTGAGCAAGGGCAGTTAGTGGGTAGCAGTTAGTAATTGGATACAGTCGGTATTATATGTCAGAAGTACCCTCACAAAAGAACACCTGATGAAAAGTATCTTTCCAAAGGTCCCCAGTACGAGTTCAGTTATCAGTAAAGATTAGCATCAAAATTGATTAATGCATGACATGACCACTTAGTTGAGTATGCAAGCATGTGATAAAAATTGACGATGATGCGAGAACAGATTTGTTTCTAAAACAACTGAAAACAGAGCAATCCAATGGAATGAAAAAGCATTACCAACAACCCAATAGTGCATGAAACAAATGGTCATGAATATTTTATGAATGGTAACAAAGGTAGAAATATACATGTAACTGTAACTTCTGAAAAACATATATATATATATATATATATACATGTAACTCTGCCATTATGAATAAGCAATTGCAACAGAAGAATGAATTACCAGGTAACTTCTTCGGTTTTCGCAAGGGGACAAACTTTGCTCCTATTGCCAATGCAATGGGTGGACCAAATATAAAACCCCGAGCCTCTATTCCTGGCAATACAAATGCAACTTTATCATGAGAACTAAATGCATGGAATGACTTCTTGAGTCTAGTTCAACAAGATGCCAATTTTTATTTTGTTGCTTGGTAGTTTAATTATACATATACCTATGTGAGTGTAACACCACATCAAAAATCCAAGTAGCCAACTCTAAATCATCAATCAGTAGGATGAGTTATATCATAAATTGACTCCCTGATCTATGCATACATGCATATACATATCGATAACCATATATATTCTTATTTAGAAATCAGAACAGAACTTTTCACCATTGCCCATCAGTTTGGTATTTCACGGCTTGAAATTTCTCCACAAATACACTAACATCTAGTTATGTACACAAGCTATTCACGTACTCAACCCTCTAGCTCAACCAAACAAGGAGTAAAAGCTTTTTGCATAAATTGAAATTGTTCCTTGTAACATTTCTTTGGAAGCACCACGGAGGATATTTCTTGCAGATAAGGGTCCATAGCACAACATTTAAAATTTAAATACTGAAATTGGCACGAAGATCTCTAGTAAGTCTCAAAATCAGACCCAGAAAGGTACAGTCTCCCCTAATTGGACTTTATTCGAGAAAAAAGGAAAAAAAGAAAAAGTAGACAGTTTGCACATGTAAGTTAAAAACTGAAATGTAAAGAAAGAAAACAAAAGGAAGAAGAAGCTAAAATGAAAAACCATATTGTAGAGTAATCTTGCATACAGCAAGAAAATCCATACTTCATTTGAAAGACAAAAAATAATCAGTAAACACCGCATGGAAAGCAAACCACACTAACTAAGACTAGTCAATGAATCTTTGAGATACGTAGTATTTAAAAACTAACACTTGCGATTTGAGAAAGGACATAGGAACAGAAGGGGAATGGAAAATAACAGCAACAAAGCTCAACATACTATGTTGGATATGATGGTTCCAACCCTAAAGACCCCGCATGTTGGTATGCTCAATGCAGTCTCGCATTGCCACCTATTGTATGAGCTATCTAATGAGCGAAAACATATTCATACATTAAACTAATTCACAAGATAAGATCAACTTGAATGACAACTAACAATCTCACGGTGATCCATATACACTTTTTGGGAAAATATAGTAACTTTTCCATACAAAAATTATACTTTGCGAGCAAAGATTCTGAATGGATATAAAAATTTCATCTTTCATGAGCATAAGACAGAAATATCCACGTACTACGCAGAGAGACAAATTCTAGTTGACAGCAATGATAACAAAGTAAGAATTTGATAATATATTCAACCAAACTATTTTTCTTTTAAATTAATCAAAATGGAAGTTTCCACTAAGGGTCCAACCACTAAAAGAGATCATGAAAGTGATTCAACTTTCCACAAGTTCATAGTACTACTGTTAGTAGCTTTACAGTATACAGAGGTAGGGTGAGATATAAAACACCGTGTTCATCTCATCAACAAATAAATCAAACAAAATGAGATGCCTTGGGGTATAAAATTGAATTAGGTTATGCTTTACATTTACTTTCTAAATATATGACCATAATTCTATTAATTTCTCCACCTTAAAAAGTTACTTGTAATAGTCTTTAATTTTAGTTTCATTTGAAGAAAATACAAGAAATTTTGGAAACTCACTATTCACTGGTTCTATCACAAGATATCAATAAAGTTCCAACAAATTGAACAAACCAATATGCACTGTTTATCAAATGATTTAGAAAATAGCGAAAAGGACAAAACCCCAGTGAAAGAAGTGGAGCCTGGACCTCACAATATAATCTTTCCGGCAATAATTGATGATTTGAAAAAAGAAATATATATCAAATGGCATTCAAATATATAAACAAAAGACAATGCATATACGAGGAAAAGAGAATAAATTGAGGCTCATAATAAACACATCCAACAGTGAAATGTTGAAGGAAACCCACAATATAATGCAGCCAAATATCGGCCCAATATAAAACCGTCATCACGCAAGTGGGTCCAACTTTTTTCAAAAAATGCGAGCATCCATCACCAACCACCATAGGCTCAAATCGGATCGGAGCACATGACACAGCAACACCTCTGAACCGCTCATAATATCACACAAAGTAATCAATAACACACGCCACTAGCAACCTCTATAGTCAATCTCAAAATCACTCCAAACCTCCTTTCAATTCTAAAATGTCCCTTAAAAGCACTCAAATATTTAACCAAACCTTTGAATATATATATATATATATATATATATATATATATATATGTATGTACATGTTGTATGTATGTATTGTATACCTGCAACTACTGATATGTTTTTGCCTTTGTACCGCTCGACGAACAAATCGATCGTGTCTTTGAAGGCCTCTGGATCGAGTAACAATGTAGTGATGTCTTGAAACATTATTCCTGTTATTATTCCATTGATAATCATTATTTAGTGATTGGTAAAAACGATTAAACACAAAAATGAGGTGTGTTTGTGAGATTAAACGAATTTATATATATTCACACACATATAGAGAGAGACTGTGTATGTACCTTGCTTGGGGAAGTTAGGGACAACACGGATTTTAGATTTGATGCCATGAATTCGAGGATCATCGTCTCTAGATACCGACATTGTGGATGTAACAGAGTTCTCACTTCTCAATCTCTCTCTCTCTATATATATATAGGAATGCTCTATGTATACGAAGAGAAAATTAATTGTGATGTGTAAGAGAATCTGTAGAGAAAGGAAGAGATTATAGAGAGATAAAGGAGGGGAGGTAAAGGGACAGAGAGAGAGAGAGAGAGAGAGAGAGAACAGGGAAGGGAAGGAAGGTAAGGTTATTTATAAGAAGGTTGAGGAGTTTAATTTAGAGAGAGAGAGAGAGAGAGAGAGAGAGAGTAGGTGAGGACTGAGGAGAGGGAGAGGGAGGCACTCTGCACAAGAATGAGGGAGAGCGCGAAAAGCAGTCTCTCCTCGATATGTATATGGACTGTGTATATATATTTTGTTGGATAAGACTTTTAAGACTGTTTTTTCTTTTCTTGGTTTTTTCCCTTGCTTGTAATGTAAAAAATAATGCTTTTAATTATTTATTTATTTATTATTATTATTATATTTATTTTTGACAACAAACACATTTGCTCCCGTGTATATCTCAACTAAACAAAAAAAAAAATCTTATTAATCTTATTATTCTCCCCCCTTCTTACATAATTTTTTGAGTCCGTCTCTAAATACGCATAAGTGCTTAAACAAATTAAAATCAATTCACACAAGAAAAAAATACAAAATTTGTAGGTGTATTTGAGAATATTTAAAATTAAAAACATCTAAAATGATTTTTGGAGAGAGTTGAACCCTTTGATTTTGAAAGGAAGGTATATATTTGATTAGGCTACATGCCCTTCTCATGTGTGGCAAATTATTGTTTCTAATATGTTTAATTCCCTGATTAATGTGATTCAAAGTCCATCTTATGCCTGATATGACCTTTTTACTCAATAATATTATACAGTATTCCCTACCAATATTATATTCTCACTTTTTAAAGGTCATTTGTTAGTGATGTACCCTACTAACATCTCCTTTTTAATAATATTATTCTTTTCTTTTTCTCTTTTATTGTTTTCATTGGCACAATTCATTGTCTGTTGTCACCTATTGTACTTTCAGACAAGTGTAGTGGCATTGATAAAAGGTTATATAAACCAGGAATAAATAAAGAACAAAAGGTTATATAAACAAGCACTGAGACCTTTGGCTCTTTGCAAATAATAACACTTGATATTATCATTATTACAGGAATGATGGCTTAATTCACTTATGAAAACCAGACAAAAAAATGCATATACACTCACATACTTATCTGGTATATAATAATTTTCGTTTTTTTTTTCACCACATTTTGAAAAGTTAATTGTTACCGTCACAACAAATACATACGTTTGTGTCAAATGTACAATATTATTGCCAATTAGTACATCATGTCAAGCTTATTACCGATATATAAACATATTGCAAACATGGCTAACACAAATATACGGAATCCCTTTGTCCTACATGCACCAGATCTCGCCGGTCTTTCACCTTTTGACTCTTTATCACTAGACAAATTCACAATTATGAAAGAAATAACATTGTGTTATATCATCAATATATTTTCATTTTATCACACTCATGATACGAAATTAAGATTTGATAATAAAAATTTAAGATGTATATTCCATTAACATTGGACTCATGCCAATAAATAGCCACACAATTATCATAAGCAACTCAACAATTGTATAATCCTACCATGAAATATCAATATCTTATTCTAATTCTTGTTATTGTTGAAATAATTCGTTGACAATTCAAATATCGCCATTATTTTTGTCAAAGAAAGTTAGTTATCTAAGGAATTGGAACTTTGAATAAACTTGTTTCAAGTTAAAATGTCTAGTTAGCTAATAAAAATGGTCACGGTTAAGCCAGAATGGTTTATACGTTGCTCCTAAACATGACAACATAAGGCCAACATACGTTCATGGCAAATTGTAAATAAATAAATAAATAAAAATTTTGAATGCCACTTTTTATATAAATATGGAAAATGTACATATTTCACAAATCAAATGAGAATTTTCTGTCTCTGTGAATTGGCATCTAATATGCTTAAATGTAGAAGTCAAGTCCAAGACTCAAAATAAAAGGTTGCTAATTACAGATATTTGACAAAATGACTATATGCGTCTCCTAAGTCATATGAATTGCTTTCAGATCTTTATAGCAAATATTTTCTGACCAATTCTCTCCCCCTTTATTTCTAATAACAGATAGATATCTTTATGTCTTGCATTCAAACACTTTCAGCGACCGCAACTACCTGCCTAACTCGTGCTATATATATAGACAAAAATGTAATGGCAAATTCACACAAAGGTTTGACTATAGACGAGCATACGTTGACATTTTTGTTTCTGTGAGAGAAACAAAGAGAGGGAGGTTGGTAGGACCACAGAAATTCAATTAAAAATTGAGATTCAATAAAATTACGGAAAAATATTTAATGTGCCTGGTGTGCATCAGATTACCATAATTGTTCATATTTTTGCTTGTTATGCACACGCCACACGTACACGACACGAACAACTGTAATGAGTCTGGTGTATGTTACCATCTTTGCCAAGGGTAAAGAAATTAAACAAAGTAAATTTAAGTACTTATAGATGCATGAGTAATAAGAGGTAGAGAAGTTTGTATAGAATGTAAGAAATGGATAGAGTGACCAAAATGAATAAAATTATCAGAAATGAGTTTAACAAAGTAAATAAAGGTGGAAAGACTTGTAATAGGAAAAAAACAAATGGAGAAAGATAATTCAGGTGACGTCATTGGTATTAAGGTGGTTAATGATGATAATGAAATATGCGAATGTTCATTTCATTTTCTTTGTACCCAAAATTCAAATACCATTAAAAGGCTAGATTTTTGTAAGATTAAGTTAAATCACTATGGTCTCTATGTTTACCTATTTGAAGCAACACTAATTCAAGATGAATTTGATTAAGATAATTTGGACATATAAAAAAAAAAATTAAATACTACAACCATGAAAAGTGACATAGTTCATGCAGAGAAAAGATCAAAATTAATATGAGTACAATTAGTAAGGAATAATATGTTAATATGTGATCTGAGTGGCGGCTGTGGTCAATTTGATAAAGTGAAATAAAAAAAATAAGATTCACGTAACCAA
This sequence comes from Cornus florida, assembly GCF_030987335.1. NCBI lineage: Eukaryota > Viridiplantae > Streptophyta > Magnoliopsida > Cornales > Cornaceae > Cornus > Cornus florida. The sequence goes on from NW_026775581.1 coordinate 90,374,628, forward strand.
CTCCAAATTAATTAAAAAAAAAAAAAAAGAAAAAGAAAAAGAAAAAGAAAAAAGAAAGAAGAAGAAGAAGATGTTGAATTAATTAACTTATTAAATTACACAAACCTCTCCTAATGCTCAAGAAACCAACGGGCTACAAACACTCTACCAACATAAATGAATCACCTTTTTTTATTGTATTGTAGCTTCATTTTGCTTTTTGTGAAATGTTTGCCGCCGTGGTTATACCACGTCAACGATATAATTTCTCATGCAAAAGAGAATGGTTCCACCTGAATTCAAGTAAACTAAAAGGCAACAAATTAGAGATGCACACAATTCAGGTAGGTCCGATTCTAAGATGAATCAAAATATCCCAACATTCTAGAAATATTAAAACTGAATTGTTAAAACCAATGGAATCAAAACGAAAATAATTGATTCGGTTCATTTCTACAATTTTAAACTTCTATATATATATATACCAAAATATATACATATATTCTTATTAATCAAATGGAGAACCAAAATCTGAAATACATATATCATCATCTTATGTATTATGGCACACGATAAGTTTATTTAATTAGTTTTTGGAGGCAAAGAAAGGATATACATTGATAAAATTAGAACATATAATCCTAAATAACAACATTGCTTAGCCATTGCAGAATTGCATGAACAATAACACTTCTAGCGCTGGCCCAATAAAAATTGAACTATTTATTTATTATAATAAGGTTAAGTTGCTAAAATCTCATGTACATACGAAATGTGCAGAACTCCCCTACATTTTTCAAATTGAGCAAATAAGAAATTTTTTTAAACCTGAAGATTGAAATACCTAAAATGTCATTAAAGCATAAAAAAATAAAAAAATAAAATTATATGCACAAATTCTATTAAGGTTGTGTTCCGATGCATGTAATTGAAGCTTTGGAATTTAAATTAGAAAAAAAATTTATCCAAATTTTTGAGTTAGTTTTCTCCAATTCCACAAATTTTAATTCTAAAATTTCAATTCCATACAACCGAACATAACTTTAGGGTATTTTGTGATTTTTATAACAAAAAAAAATTGATTAAAATTGACAACCAGGAGTCAATTTAATTGTTACAAATTTTCAAATTATGGAATTTATATGAACATGCTAGGAGGCAATTTATATGCACAATTTTTTTTCCCTACCAAATTAGGGGAGGTCCGAGAAACTTGAACACAAGCATAACTGCTTAAGGAGCTAAGCATTCTACCAACTAGATCACTGACTGCTCACATGCACATATTTATATAGTAAGGCTGTTTCTTACACAATTTTTTATGTGGCGGTTTTATTTTTTATTTTTTGCTTATTATAATATACATGTGTTTGTAATTAATTTTAACTTTAATTAACCAAACATGTAGAGATATATATATATATATTGTACATAAAATATTTATGTCCAAGTTTGCTAATCACTATTTTTTTAACACTTGTGAATTGTGACTCAAATTGAACAAGATAGAGGTGTACTTAGGGGTGACAATTCATGTTTGCGAATCATAATTATGTCACGTCGATTTAAGGATATTCTACTGAACAAGTAAACCTAAACATGACCGCTTAACAATTGTGGCAGAACCTCCAACACTAACCCGACCCGTTTATCAAACGGATTACAACTGTTAACTTATTTAATGACCTATTTAATGAAACAAGATATTTAATACTTCATCAATCCATAAATACTAAAAAAACAATATGTCTCAATTAACCCGTAATCAAACACCCTATAATCAAGTAAATAAAATACAAATATATAAGTAAAAATTATGAGACCTATTAAGAATTTATGTTGAAATGACATAATTATTCATAATAATTGAGTCTACACATATAATATGTTACTCATGTTATACTGACGATTATGACATGTTGAGTTAAATGTGTATAAATAGGTTATACGGGTTGAATCATTCAACTCTAATTCAACACGATTAAGTAAATGGGTTAATCATATCAACTTATTTATGACCCAAACTTATTTAAGGTCAACTAGGGGCGAAACTAGTTAATGCCTAGGAGGTCTTGCCTATTATATATATACTAAATTTATTTTGTTTTCCATGTACATATGAAAATATTCATATAATGCACCCCTAACATTTTTTATTTTCTAAAATTTTTTCTTGTAAGTTTTTATTATTATTTTTTTTCTCGTTTACTCTTTAAATTTGTTTGATTTTCTTATAAAAAAGTTAAATTTTATTTTTTGAAATCAATTCTAAATTTTTTTTCTTTCAAAGTTCTCTTATTTATCTTATTTTATTTTTTTTTAAATTTTTGTCAACTATTTATCTTTCTTATACTATATATTATTTTGTAACTAATTTTTCCTATTTATATTTGTTGTAGTATTCATTGAATTTTTTTTTTTTTTACACCATGCCTTCCCTTTATTTAATTTTTAACTCTGCCTCTTAACTCTAAAGCCAATAACTTAAAACTTATTTATCTCGCGTCTTGTTGAAGTTATATTGGGCGGTGGTACCCAACTTTGCCACCCTGTACCCTACCTATAGGAGTGTCAAGCGAGTGAGGCCCCCCTCATCCACAACCAGAAGAGCTGCTTGTTCTAAACCTGACATGCAAGGACCAAGGAGAGAAGGGGAACGGATGATAATCACGTGCTCTTCACACGCTCGGTCGGGGGCTCCACGTGATCCATCTGGGTTGGGTCTGTTATCTTGCTTATAGACCATGACGTGACTCCGTTTAGATCTTCATGCTTCGTACGCACCATACACCATGCATCTCAGCTTTTTGTACGGTCTAGATCTTCTCGCTTGTCCAATCCTCTCCACACGTTGATCAGAGAGCTCTAGTGGACCCAAATGACCGCTCTGCCCCTCTTTGATTTTGGACCACAGCCTTTGATTCCAGTTGCCAGATCGTTGTCTAATTTGTCCTTTCCTCATCTGAAGTGGAAACACCATTTGTGTTAGACAACTCTCGCTTGTGTCTCTTTAAAATTTAGTAATTTTTTAATTTATACCTTTTTAACTATATTTTGAAAAGCCTAAATTTAATAATTTTTATATATAATTTTGTAACTTTAATTACAAAGTACAAATTCAGCCCCCAACCTCAAATTTCTGACCCCACCCCAAGGTAAAAAAAAAAAAAACAAAACAATTGTGAAACAGGCTCCAAGATAAAGCTTGGTCTGAAATCGAAACCAAACAGGCTACAAGATAAGTAATTCATGGTTATGGCATCCAAGCAATCTTTAAAGTGTTTGTTTTTGATGTCTTTTAAAATGTGTAAACAAGAATGATACATATCTATCTAGACCATCTATATATATACATATATATTTATTTATACATAAATGAATGTGCGTCATACATATTAACATTGTACGTAGATTTTGTCGCAACCGACGAGTCCACAGTCATTTTTTGTATTTTAGTTTTTATTGGCTTCGTAATCATTTACAATCTCATATAAAACATGTTCTTTTTTATCCTCTTGTGGTGGGTGGTGAGACAAAGCTCATGCTACAATTAGTGACCTTTAAAATGATGTGCAGCTAGTTTTTTCCCTATAAAGTATTACCAACTTGTTATTATCTATACCATCTCGAATACACAAACACATAACCTACGAACTAATACACCCTGCCCTAGAGTCTCATCATATTTCACGCCCAAACAAGTGCTGTTGTAAACAATTGTATCAACTCTTTCCACAATCCTATATCAATTTGAAAATGTTATCGTTTTGGTTATGGAGACATTAATATTATAATTAGTACTAAAGAGAAGAGCTGTTGGAGAATGTTGATGATAATCAAGATTTGCTATGATATACAAATCAGTTTTTGTATTGGTTGATGTGACACTTGTTGACATAAATATTTAGAATGGGAGAGTATTTTTAAGTGATAAATTTAACGTTTCCCGAATCAAGAAGAGGTTTTAGAATACATTTGATGATACATTTATTAAATTATATAGACGTGTTTTTAATAATGGTACACTCAAATATTGTATAAAATCTGATAATATTTACATGAATTGAAACGAATGGTAATAAATGGTATCAAAATTATTTCTTCTAAAAATAGAAAACATACGGGAGTTCATGTGAGTTACTTGAGGAGGAGAAACTTACGCGTGTACTTGTTTATGACCGTGTAGAATGTGCATTCCAATTTAAAATTTGTGACTTTATGCTAAAAGATGAAGGGAATCCATGTTGCCCTTATCCCCAACAATAGGATAATTATGGGGATCATAGCCCATAGGAGTAGAACTGTAGAAGGGGAAGGAGGACCTCCTTAGTGGGGGTGGAGTAGTGTAGTAGGGTAGTGTACCCTAAAACTCAAAGGGCGCAGACAATAGGGGTTGTGTTTGGCAGGGTACTTGAATTTATGGGGATGGGGATCTTTCTGGAAAGATAGAGTTGAGATCTTCTTGTCCCCACTTTTTGTACCAACCCTTCCCACAAACCCATCAGTACTGTTCTCAGAAAATGAAAATGAGGCTGTAGTTGCATTGGACTATTCTCTCTTTGTAGTTTTGTGTATGAATTTAAATACATGAAACTTGCATGTGTGCGTGATTAACTGTTGTCCACTCACTATGTTAACAAACCACTAATTAAGGTGTGACTAATTCTCTGAAAATTCATTAATTTTTGCTTTATGAAGATATGAACTACTGTACAATATCACTTTTTTTTAGTTAAAACTGTACAAATCACTTTATTTAAAAGTAAAGTGCATTTATCAACTAATTTCTTTCATTTTTTATTTTTTATTTTTATTTTTAGGTAATGTCATGTCTAAAGTTTGGAGAATGCTATATTTTGCAGTTATTTAGGAGATTTGGCAAGACTTTACCATGATTTGAAAAGAAGATCCTTGGGAGGTTGCCAAATCTATTTGATGCAGCCTCTGCATCTCTCTATTCATGCAGTTACAGGCATGTTTTAGGGTACTTTTTCATTCCTATTATAAATGGATGTACTCAATTATTTGCTATATATTCTTTTTCTACCTAGACTAGATAAAAATTCTTATCCATCCAAATTTTGTTTTTCTCATTTCCTTTTCACATTTTATTTCTAACAGAACATTCCATAAAATGGTAATCCTGGCCAAACAAATGGATAGAATTTAGCAAATAATTGAGTAAATCCATTTATAACAGAAGACGAAGAAAAACCAATGCTGGAAAATGGAAAATAAAAATTAGTAAATATGATAAAAACATCATGGATTATCAAATTGAAACATTGCCATTTTCACTGCTATGTGTGCCTACAAAATCGTTTTTGTTTCACTCTGTAAACCCACTTTGAGGAGAAATTATTGGTGATTTAATTCCCTCATATGGAATATTACTTAGTGATCTAGTTGATAAAGTGTCTAATTTTCCAAGTAAGTATGCTTGTGTTTGAATCCTCCGTCCCCCTTTATTTTGCCAAGAAAAAATAAGTCATATGTACCACTTCATCAAGTAGACTATCCATGTAACATTGCTCAATCAGATTACCCACTTGGGCAAACTATTAGCCATTTTTCAAGTTATTAACATACAGTCAAATAAGAAATTATTAGATTGTTGTGAACCATTAATACTTAGTGGACCAATTCAATTTAGACTTTTCAATTGAAAGAAATTATTAAATTGTCGTGGACCAGTTCAATTCAAACTTTTCTATTGAAAAAAATTATTATATTGTCGTGAACCATTAATAGCGGACCAATTCAATGCATATTAATATATTACAAAGAATTCTTATGACGTAATTTTCAACATTAATTTATGTTGGATTAATTCACCAAGGATCAAACTAATAGTTTGCTAGAATGTTAGACCATCTTTAATTTAAAATGCCATTTTTACATGCCAAATCTATATTTTGAGAAGAACTATGGTGTCAAATTGTTATATTTTAGTAATTCTGCTCTAATAGTACATTTCATAAAAAACGCTATTTTTTTAACACAACAATCATTCTTTTTCAACTACCATTCCCAACTACCAATTTTCAACAACCAATTTTTATTTGTGAGTAGTATTTTATTTAGCTTATTTGCCTCATTAAAAATAAATAAAATATAAATGATATATTTGATTATATTATTAGTAACTCTAAACCAAAAAACAAAATATTTTTAGGGCAAATTATTTTAGCTGAACTTGCCCTCTCAGCCTCCCCAATCGCCTCCATCTCTACTCTCGTTCTCGACTTTGAACTTGCCCTAATAATCTATATGTGGTAGACATATGAAAAGATTAATAAATAATATTCATATTTTCATGCCAGCTTCAAAAAATGTTGATCCTTTTGGTTATTGGAGTGTGATGTACTTGTGCATATTCATGTGATATTTTTTTTATCTTTCTATATATATATATATATATACACACACACACATTTAAATTATATATATTTAGTTGGATGATGCATATTTTATATGGATAGTGCTGAAAAAAAGTAAATACGGAGTAACTTTTTAATTTAATTTTATTTTAAAGCACTTGTATGGAAAAGCTTACATTTCACAATTTTTGTAAACTATTATGCGGCGAGTTTATGATTAATGATTATGACATGTGACTAATAATTAATTATGTGCCTATGTATCTCTCTCTCTTAAATAACAAAATACATTCTCTCTCTGCAACTCCAAACTACAAAATCTACAAGAATCAGAAGTTCAAAACCCATATATTTAAGTTTGGCAGAAGTAATAGCAATAGTTATATTTGACAAAATATTTGGCAAAATATTTGACAAAGTTATATTTTGGCAGTCTATTGGGGAGTCCATATTAAATCCATCAGCTATATTTTGAGATTGACAGGTCATTGGAATCGCTCTTATTATTTAATTAGGTTAGAAAATCACGTGGTGCCGCTCATAATCATAAAACATCATAAGTGTCATTATCTGACTAAGTTATCACGTTTGAATCAATAAAAATAATAAAATATAAAACATCGTTGCATTTATAATTCATTCACTATTAATATAATATTTATTTACTTTTTTCATTGATAAGAGACTCTCACACACACTCATTTTGTTCATTTGGAGCCTCAAACTCTCGACCATCTACTTTGAAAGGCAGATAAGATACCACTTAATTAATCGATCACTATTAATATAATAAAAATATATTTAAAGGATTGATTTTTAAAAATGAATCATTAAAATGGGAGGAAGAAAGTAATTCTCACAAAACTTCTCATCATTTGAAAATTCGAAATAAAGATTGAATAGCTTCTAGATGGAATCAAAAATTTTTTTTTTTTTTGATTTGACGTTTCTTGGCGCTTATTTATAATATATTCTTGCAAAATATCCAAATAAGAAAAAACAAACACCAGAAGGATAAGACTTGAGAAAACATGTGATGGACCAAAACGACTGAAAGAATATCTGGCTCAAAATTCTCATAGAAAGATACCTTTGATGTATGGTCTCAGATTCTCAATGGCCTCATTCTCATCTATGAAGGCGACTGAAAAATGTTACATGATGGTTCTTGAAATAAATCAGAGACTTTGGTGCTTTTTATTTGCATGGTTGGCTAGGTTTCTTTGACGTATATTATATATATCTATATAAGGTTGGCTAGGTTTCTTTGACGTATATTATATATATCTATATAATATATAGATATATATAATATACGTCAAAGAAACCTAGCCAACCATGCAAATAAAAAGCACCAAAGTCTCTGATTTATTTCAAGAACCATCATGTAACATTTTTCAGTCGCCTTCATAGATGAGAATGGCCTATATATATAGAAGAAGAGAACAAAATATAATATACAAGTCTTAAAAATTAATCATGTTTGAATGAGCTTTCACTGACCGCGAGTCTTAAAATAGCTACAAAAAAATTCACAGCATTAAGTAATTTACTATATGTTAGTATGTTTTGCAAGTATATATTGTTCATTATTGGATGAGGCCTGGTGTGTTATTCTATAAACATGGGACATCAAATGATGAACACACATGCAGTGGTTGGAAGAATTTCTTTTTATTTTATGAAACAATGCTAAACTCTCACATTGAATAACTCGAATTAATCCCATCAAAGTTATAGACTGGAGGTACTTTATCAATTTTCAAAATAGAAAGTCGAGAATTTAGGCCTTACTTGGTTTGTAGAACAATTTTCTGTTTTTAGAAAACTGAAAATAGAAAATTGTACAAAAAACTTTGTTTGGTTTAATTTTATGAAAATTCAGTTATAAAAAAGTCTGTTTTCAAAGAACTACCTTTTATTGTTATTTGAAAACTGTTTCTGTTCCCTGAATTCTTGAAATTGTTTTCAGAATTTACAAACCAAACAAGCCCTTAAATTCTCATAAATAAAAAAAATAAAAAAAAAACATTTTAAATGTTTAAGCTGATGATGCATGATTACATGTGATATCACTTGTAGAATAATGATATTTGCATGGTTTAGCAGGCAAATATTTCCAGTCTACTTATCATAACTCTTCTATCATATTATATATTTGTCATATATATAATATGTGTTTTTAGTTTTCAAGTGGTAATCAGGGTGGGTCAATTATATATCATGAAGAAAGAGAAGGTGACATGTCATAAAATGTGCATTCATAGTCAGCTCGCAACAATTATAAACCCTGTCATGAACACCATTCTTGGACGCAAGCATGAAATACATTAAGCAGAGCTTTGAATATGCTTAGCAAAATCTTTGAAGATTTTTCAACAACTTTTCTATTATAGTCTCTCAATCATAATATACATCACCTCTTCCCCCATTTTTTTGTGTCTTAATTGGCAGACCTATAAAAGAAGGGTATAAGTTAGTTAAGCAAAAATAGAAGACTCTAATTTTACTATTTTGCTCCATGGCTCACAATCGCGGTATAACGAATTCAGATAAATATTGTTATAAATTGATCGAAACGACTTATTTATGAAAGTATGTAACAGTTTAAAAAAGGATAACGAACCGACCGATACGACACTCTTATAATTAATATATATATATATATATATAATCTTTAAATGACATTTTAAACATTTATTTTGCTCACTAAACATAAACAACTTTTTGACATTGACTAGTTTTGAACTTCAAAAAATTATCTTATGCGTGTGCATGCACCATCTTGTGTGTGTGGGTGTGTTTGAGTGTGTGTGTGTGTGTGAGAGAGAGAGAGATTGGTGCCATGTTCCAGCCCACTTATTACTTGTTTAACAAAGTTAACAAAGCAATTAAGTACACCATGACTTGATGATCAATCATCCCACTTTTCTCCTCCCCATTCCTAAGTGATGTTTATAATGATATCCATACCATTAAACAAATGTGCCTCAGAGTCATAATCATTATTTAATTAAATCGCTAGATTTTCCATACAAAATTATCCATCTTAAGGTCCAAGACTATGAAATGTTGGACCTACCACAACCGCAAGTCTATACTACTCTATCACTTTCAATCTAACTCATCATTTTTATTTTTATATTTTGAATGGTAAAATAAATACACATATCTTTTCCCCTACTTGTTCGGACTCAAATCCCTCCCTCAGTCCCTCTCTCTCTCCCTATGCGAGAACAAAAATAGTTATACAGCTAAGTCAAAAATCCTTTTATTCTAGGCCATCATTTACTCAACGACAAAGAGTATATATATATCCCAAACTATATATTATATATTTATTAGAGTATTTTAGTGATTGTAAGCTGAATATAATACCACTGGCCGTTCTTAAACAATTCTGTCTAAGATTTAAGTCCTAGATTCGTTAGACAAAAAACACAGTATCCGATGAGGAAAAAATCCTAGGAAAACCAATTTAGTTTGTTCCCGTGACCCATGAAGACAAACCCCACGTTTACAAAAGAACAAAAGAAAAAACACTCCTTAGTCCTTAGTGTGTGTATATATATTTTAATATGTATATGATCAATGCTATACAGAGTCAAAAGTTTATGCCGACTAAACAATACCATCATGGGATGATCAAATAAATATTTTCATGTGGGGTCCATTGGATCGTTGTTTTTCACCCAGTCGCGTACATTAATTAGTAAAATAAAAATTCAAAGAATATGATTTAACTTCTTCAAACTAGAGGTTCAGTGGGAGAAATTATTCAATGCTACATGTCCATAAATACTTGCTGGAATAATTTAATTTAGATAATTAAATTAAAAAATTGACACTATAAAAATAAGGAAAATAATATATTTAATACACTTTTGAGATGAGAGAGTATAAAGAAATTTTAACAACGATCTGAATTTAATTAGTTGTTACAAGGGTCATTTGTCTCACATTAAATCTGGATGGGGAAGTAATTCGAGTATGCAACACTACTCAATAGTTTGAGTTTTTGGGCAAATAGATAAGCGCCCGCCTGAAAGGCGTCCGGGTGACTCACCTGGAGAGACAAGGTGGCCGGATCGCAATAAGGGCGTTGCGAGTTCGGAAATATTACAAGTGTCATTTGTCGCACATTAAATTCGGATGGAAAAGTGATTGGGTATAAATGGATGAGTATGTAATATTACCCAATAATTTAAGTTTTTGGGTAAATGAACAAGTGCCCACCCGTTACACTAGTCCATCACATGTCAAATGGACTTGGAGCATCTAATAAAGTGTACGCCTTTAGACCATGTTAGACTTAATATTTTTGGTACATATATATACATATATGTAAGCCTAGGGGTTAAGTAAAGCTTTTAAGTTTTGTTAGTGTCTTTAATCATTTTTACATATAAAAAAAGCATTCTGAATGAGAAGCACAACTCAGTTTGGGCTTGAAGGAGACCTGTACGTTGCACAAAGGTAGTAGGCCTAGTTGTTTAGCCCCCAAAGATTTTGGGTTCGTAGTTTGTACAAATTAGTGGGCCTCTTCCATTGCACTGAATTATCACGAGACATTTTTGGCTAAGCATTCATGTGATTCATCAATAATTAATTATTTGATACTATTGATGACTTTATTTATAGATTTTTTTAACTGTGAAAAAAAATAAATACGCATTGTTTTTTTATCTGTATATCATCACTGCACAAAGTCAAGGAAAAAAAATTTATGCACCAGCCGGGAATCGAACCCGGGTCTGTACCGTGGCAGGGTACTATTCTACCACTAGACCACTGGTGCTTTGTGATTTCACCGTTCTACATATCATTATTTCACACGATAGAGAAGAAAACCAATGGCCTTGCTTCTTTAGCAGGCTCTTCGCATTAAGAATTATTTTTTATTATGCTGACAAGTTACTTGTAATCTGTTTTGAAAGCAGCTCTTTCCATCACTGGATTTCGTAAAGGATTACAACTAGGCTGGTTCGAGGTAGAGTCCAATTTCAATCACATATATAAAATGTTCAATTCTAACTCAATTTTAATTCAATTTTTAATCTTAATTAATCAACTCAAGTCCAATTCATCATTCTATTTTTAAACTTGAGTTTGTAACTTAGATTGAGTATTGAGATTAGAAAGTCCGGCTAATTCGGTTATCCATATGATTAATGTCCACTTTGAAATTTTTGTGATGTTTCAGATTAAATTACTCTTACAACACAAGAAATTTATAAAACATTATTGCACTTTTTTAATAAATTACAAATAAATTTTTAGAAAATTAATTCTATACCATGTTTTTTTTTTCTTTTTTTTTTTTTATAGTTCGGTACTCATACATTCATACCTCCACTGAGATTTGGACCCCTTACCTCCCTTTAAGAAGTAGGAGTTTGATACCGTTGGGCCACTAGGCCATTGGTAATTCTCCACAGCATTAACACACAATAAATTAATATTTTTAAAAAAATAAGTTGAAAAGAAAAAAAAAGGTGATCATAATTAAAATATTACATATATTAAAAATAAAAAATATATATGAAAATGATATTGAAATTCAGGTTGGGTTGCTAGCACCTTAATCCAAAATCAGACTTAATTAAATTTGCATTAAAATCTTTTCAACCCAGGCCTAAACTTAATTATAAATATAGTTGCTCATGCTAGGAAAAAATCGGGCTTGGCTCGGGTTGGGTTCGTATTCCTCAACCCAAGTTGCAGTTATACCGCAATCTAGTAATATTTTCTCCATCTTTTTAAGGAAATATCAGTTCAAGTATTATTATTACTTACTCATTAAAGACAAAAGTAAGTGTGAATTTTTTGTCAACATAAAAAATAAAAATGAAGAAGAAGAAAAAGAAGATAGCAGTATGTAACATGGTAAATTTCTTATTTAATTTATTAATGTCATTCCTATAGTTTCTTTTTTATTTGAATTGTCAGGGTTAATTACATTTACACCCTTTGAGATTTGCCCGATTGACAGTCAGATAAAAAATAGTCATTTTTTTATAATGACACCCCCTATTAGATTTTGAATCTAAACAAAGCCTACAAAAGAGTGAAATGTCTACATTACCCTTCCATATATTATATGTTTGATATAAAATATTATAACCATTAAATGACTGGAATGCCCTTATTTGAGGAAAAAACAAAATTATTTCACCTACCCCTACTCTTTCTGACCTCTCAATCCCCTCCATCCAACCATCGGCACCACCACAACCCACCTTTGCCACCGCCATTACCCCTTAGGCTTGTCAATGGATCGGATTCGAATTAGATCGATTACATTTATATCCGATTTGTTAAGTAAACGGATTATTAGATTCGGATCACTAACGGGTTCTCGGACTGAATGTCCCAATCCATATCCTATTTAGTTCGAATTCGAATTGAATCGGATTTGAATTTGGATTAACATCATATTTACTAACATATATATAATTATATATGTTAGAGGAAGCGGAGAATTGCTAATATACATAATGCTACATAATATAATTATGCAACCAAATGAATGCAATGATAAATAATTAATATATATAAATTTAGTAATATATAACTAATATATATGATATTCATATATAGTAAATTGTAAATTATTTACTTTTTATTTTATTATTTTTTTTTTGCTAACATCGGAACTCACCTAGGCAGGGCCCTTTCGGGACCCACCCCAGGTTACAATTTACTCTTTGTAAATTATTTACTCTTTATTAATGGATAAAGAGTATGATATTATTAGTATGTATATTAAGACATTTATTAGTATGTGGATGAGAATACCACACTATTGTATATAAAACATTATGATTTTTTTTTTTTTTTTTTTTTTTTTTTTTTGGGATTTTGGGATTTTTGGGTTACCTCTAATACAATTTTTGAGTTACCTCTAATACAATTTTAATAGAAGTATTGATAATAATTTTACACATACATACATACATATATATATAATTTTAATCGGATCCGATCGGCTCGGCGTAATCCATATTCGATTTGTTAAACTAACAGATTATCGGATTCGGGTCGTAATCGGATTATCAGATTTTTTATTCAATCCATATCCGACTAATCGGATTGGATTTCGAATGGATCTGGTCTATCACCCCATTTAATTTTTAATATTTCAAAAATACCCTCACTCAATTTTTAAAATGGGCCACTTCACAATTTTTTTTTTTAAAATTTGTCTACAATTTTTTTTTATTCTTCGAAGATACCCCCCTCAAAATAATTCCTAGGTCCGTCACTGGCGTACTCCATTCTTTATTTTTCTCTCTCCACTCACTACAACGTTCGACACACCCAATTATGGATTCTCAATCTTCGAATCCCAATCAGTCCTCGGTTCACGCTACTTCTCCGTCGATACGTCATCGCTCACCACCAATTCCACTCCGTCTGATCAAAAAGAGCCCAACAAGGGTAACATCCTAGTTGTGAGTGTACACACACACACACACACACACATTATTAAAAGAGCTAAAATCATAAAACCCCCCACTACTTTCAAATTTTGATCATAAACCCCCCAACCTGTTTCAGAAAACCCTCAACTTTATAAAATTTGATCACAATACCCCAATATATGTATCCGACTCGTTAACCGGGCTGTGAAATGACAAATTTGACCTTACTATTTAATGTTAAATTAAAACTAAAAATTATTTTTATAAAATTACAATAATACCCTTTAAATCATCTTCGTCTTCACCCCACTTTCTCTAAAACTCTCACCTCTTTCTCTCTCTCTCTAAAACAGAAGAGACCCATCAATTACTGGGTGAGTTGACCCATCAATTCCCTTCACATCCATTATCTTCATTCTTTTCTCTCTTCAATTTTATAATTCCTAACTCCCACATTAATGTAATCCATGGATTTAATGGCTCTTCTCTGGTGTAATCAAAGGCTCAACATTTGGGATCAATTCTAGTTTATACCTAGAACAAATTGTTGAAATTTATTTATTTATTTATAATTTTCAAGACAATCAATCGGTACCTTCGATATCAACGTATAAGAACCTACGAAGCACTGACACATGGGAATAGGCTGTCGTATTGGTGTCGGACACGTGTCTGTGTTATGCGTGTATGAGACTCCGACAAGTGTCTGACACTTCTATAAAAGTGTCCTACTTTTTTAATATTTTGTTTCATACCGGACATGACGAAAGACACGTGGGCAACACACATGATATATATACCTCTGATAAATCAATTTGAGCTTTGTCTTAGAAAAATACGAAATTTCCACCCTCCACAACTATTGGCAATGCATAATCTAGCAAAAGCCATTCCCTCTTTCCAATCAAATTAGTGAACTTCAATTTGCATGATTAGCAAACAAATCAGGTGAAATTTCAGATGAACCATTAGGTCAAGTGGTTGGGTGCATTAAAAGCCATCACCCACTGGTATTTGACTGGAGAGAGAGAGAGAGAGAGAGAGAGAGAGAGAGGCATTGGAAAGAGACAGTATACAAATAAATGTTGTTTTTCATATTGTGCGTGCATAGGGAAGCAAGGAGGTCTGTGGGAAAATGAGGAAAGAAACAAAAAAACGAAGACATGTATTTGATTTGCAACGCATGTGTCACTCTCAACTGTGTGAGTGGGGTCATACATATATACAATTATACTCTTCCCGGCTTCCCGCAATATACAGATTTTTAGGGTCCCAATTCTCGACCAACCTCAGACCCTGTCTTTTCGTATCGGACCCTTTTGCCCCTCTTTTAGCTATCCCAACTTGCTAGCTATTTAGTGATGCATATAATTGACACACCCATACTACTTCGTGTCCCAAATTCCCTACCAATGTTATCCCTTTCTTTTTAAGGGAAATTTCTAAAAGGCCAGAATGACTAAAAATTGGCAGAAAAAGGTTTATACTATCCTTCATTCTTTCTTTTTTATCTTTTTATTTAAAAATAAATAAATTATAATGAGAACGAGTTTAATGAGTGTTTTCAATTTCACGATAAACTTTTTCTTTTATAATTAAGGTCTACATTATATAACTTTAATTATTGTGTTCATGAACTCTGTATTATGAATAGTATAATATGGTTGGAATCCCTCAAAGTTCCCGTTCGAAAGTCCCTTAATTTGCATGATGTCACTCACATTTGCATTATTATTTCAGTATTGTAAAGTTCATAAATCTAACCACTTGTAAATTGTAATATGATAATCCATCTCAAAACTCGGTTTAAAAATTTACATTTTCTGACCTAAAGAAAACTAAAAATGACTATACAAGAAAAAACATGGTCCACATTCCTAATTAGATAGTAAAATAGATCATTCAAGCTAATAAACTAGCACATAAAAATAAATTGTTCAAATGAGAGAACATCTCAAGTAAGCAGTATAGCACTATCCTTTAAAAGGATAAATCTGTACCCCGAACATAAATTAGTACTCATGATAATTATGAATAGATTAAGTAATTATTTAAAAACATATAATAACTACAAAAATTGGGATCTAATAATACAAGACATATCCTCAACTACACAACTTACCAGTTACTTGCTCTTATATTTTCTGCATTCTTTTGATTTTCATGATAACCAAACAAACAAAAACATTCTATTTTTCTTGTTCTTGTTCCTCACTAAATCTTAATCTGCAGACTAATTAAGCCTTAATACAACGGAGACCGGTGAGGAACACCCTTCCGCCGGTTCAGGGAGACGCCAAATTCCATTGCCTTGGAGCATTTCAGCCGGTACCGAGTCCGACAAGCCGAGATAGAGCTACGTTTCTTCTTCACAAACTCAGTAGTCGCAGTGCAAGAAAAAGTCCTACAATTCAGTGAAGAAACACTGTTTGAGCTTGACCCAGAAGAAAATCCTAGCGAAATGGGCAATTCAAGTACTGATTCAGGGGTCATTTGGACATTTTCGAGTCTTGGTCCATCCAATTCGAAGTTGCACAAATGTTGCTTCATTACACCAACTTTGTCACCACCCATATGATGAACCTGTAATGTCCTAAAATTGTGAGTGAGCACCTATAGAGAGACACCCAAATAGGAAAAATAAAATGGGTATATGAAATATGGTGAGAAAATTCAAAATAGTGAGAATTGGTTACATATATACTTTGCAAGAGAGAGAACAGAAGAGGTATGGGTCTTGAAGGTTTCGGCTACACATAATGCAGAGATTGCCAGAGCCTTTGAATTGTCGAGTGATTGGCCTTTGTTGCAAAAACACAACTTTTGAATTGTTTGTCGTGTATGACTGCATTAATTAAACAAATTAACACAAAATCAAGTTTGAACAGAGCATGAATTAAAAACAAGTGTGTGTGTGTGTGTGTGTATTTATGGCAAGTTCAGGGTCAACTTACTTGAACAAAGGAGCAATCGATCAATTTCTGGGCATCATTCAATCGTATGACGTCTTGATAAACATACCTTCGAACCTGAGAGCCAATTTTGGGTTGTTGATTTACCATATTGAGCAATGAAAGATAGTGAATTATAGTTAAAATTTATGGTTTTGAGTTCATGGGTTGATTGGTTTTTTGTGGACAAACCTGTAGGAGATGATGATTCTGGTGAGGAGGCAAGCAATGGGGGCATAAGCAAGTGCAGCAATCCAAACAAAATGTGTTCTTTTCATTTTTCTTTTGGGATTCATGAACCAAACACGAGTTGAAGAACTTTTCACCAAAAAGAACTTCAAGCCACTGAGGAATTGAAGTCAAACCTACCTGAAAAAAAAAAAAAAAAAAAAAAAAAAAAAACAGAGGAAATTAAATTGAATTGAATCCTGTGGAGAAAAGATGAGGAATTTCAAAATTGGACATAAAAAGGGAAGTGATAATTCACCATTTCTTTTCCTATTGCAGAGAGAATATGGAAGGAGATGGGACTACTAGCATGACTAGAGAGTGGCCACCATAACCTTATAGAGGTAAGAGAGAGAGAGGAAAGGAAAGGAGGGAAAGGGATAGAGGGAGGAAAGATGGAAATGAAACGGCGGTATAGCTAACCGAGACTGCGTCTTACTGTTACCAGCAAAGCAAACAGTAAGTTTGGGGAGGTTGGTCCTCATTTAAAGATGGGCAGAGAGGTTACTATAAGTCTACAATTACCACTGTACTAGTGTATACATGGTCATTTATTTTTACTGTACGTATCATAAGTATCTATCTAGTCCCTAGCATCCAAAATTCAAAACCAAATCTTTAGCCCAAATCCTGTCTCACCTATACGACCTTAAAACTCTCACTATTCATTACAATCCTACTTCACCTACGACCTTAAAAATCCTCACCATTCACTACAATTCCTACTTCACCCAAATCCTTACAACCCTCACTATTCACCAGACTCACCACATTAGGACATTCGGCTGGGAGAGCCAATTTTGGCTCTCTCCACGTTTATGAATTAGAGTCATATCAGCTTTACTACATTTATGTTCTGTTTAGTAGGATGAAAGAAAACTGGACGGTAGAGAGAGAAAAAGACACGAATGAATCAGAAAGAGGTTGTGTATTTTTTTTTTCTTTTTGTTTAATTAAATGGAAGAAAATAGAATATGGTAATATCTTATTTTGTTTGTTAAGAGAGAAAGGAAGAAAAAGTAATAATTATAAGAAAAATTTAGTAATTTAAAATATTTATAATAATATTGTGTTTCTTTCTTAAAAAAAAAAATTGTGAAGGAAAAATGATATTTCACCCATCTTCTTCTCACTTCTCTCCTTATCTCTTCCTCACAAGCAGAGCATAACGTGACTCATTATATTTGTGACTAGCTCAATCAATTGGTCTGGTATTGGCAATAAATAAATATATAACCAATGCGACCTCGCGCCTGCCGCGGGGGGATGTAAAGGCGCCTGCGAGCCCAAAGTTTTTTGGGCGCACAACATCCTAATTAAAAAAGTGGAGCTTAATTGTGGGCCGGTTCGTGGTATTCAGCGAATCAGCCCGCAATTAATGAATAATTTTTTTTTTGTTTTTTTTTGTTGCAAAACGGCGTCTTTTTGGTTGCTTGTTTTGTTTTATTCTATTATTCCTGAAATAGTGCGCTAAACAGTGCCTAAAAAAAAAAAACAAAAAATATGTTATTTTGAGATTTTTTTTTAAATAAAAAATAAAATAAAATAAAATTCATTAAATAATAAATATATTGTTTAGCCACAGTTTTTTTTTTTTTTTAATTTTAAATGTGTACCACAAATTTTAAATGTGTACAACAAATAAGCTTTTTTTTCCTTCCCCTAAATTATTTATTTATTTATTATTATTTTTTTTAGAGCGAAAATTTGGAGGGTACGATGGAGTGCATGTTTTTGGAAAACGAAATCTGCTGATGTGGATCTTGAAATTGCTAACGTAGCACTTGAAAAAGCTGATGTGGTATTTTAGAGAGGCAAAATCCAGAGAGGCTAGTACAGATGGTCTTATGAGGCTTGAAAAAAAAAAAAAAAAAAATTTATGTGGGGCCTATCTTTTGGGTGCCAATTACTCATGGATACCGAATGGCCTTCATTGGTGTTTACAGTGGCTTGCCATCTTACACACACACAAACACATTTTATAATTAGAATCTGAATTGAAAGACGTTTAATTCATGCATAATTTAAACTCAACTGCAAGAGTTTAAGAGTGTATTTGGCAACCATAATTGCTTTGTGCATTTACTTAGATTTGAAACAGAATCATTTCAAGTGTGTTTAATATTATTTGTAAGTTTATTTGGTAACGTGTATATTTGTTGTAAGATTTTTAAAAGTAAAAATATAAAAGCATATTTGGCAAAAAAATATTAAAAATGTCATTTAAGAGTTTTTTTTTTTTTTTTTTTTGGAACAATTTTTTGCTTGAATACTGTCAGAAGCATCAATTTCTTTGTTTTCGATTTTGACCTTTTTTTCGAAAGCGTTTCGATAATATTCAAATTATCAAGCGCACTTTGTACTTCTACTTCGTTATGGTACACTTGTAGAAACAACAAAATACGAAACAAAAACAATTGACAGATGAACCCAAGGCCAATTCAATTTGTAACACTCGAAATATATATTTTTTATGCACGGACTAAATAAGGCTAGTAAACATGACAATTTGTTTATCTAATTTTTTCTCCTTATTAAGTTTGCTATAACGTAAAGCTGGAGTTGAAGAAACGAATGAAATGACAAGACGAAGATGAAGTAAAATCTGTTCTAGAACTATTGAATTACAGTGAAGCCTGCCTACACTTTAATGCCAACATCGAGTAGTAGTGGACTACGCAACTGGTTAACTTTTTGCAGTTTAGAGTCTTGGACTCCATAATTCTCTGATAGGGACTCCATCGTTATTTATTTCTCTCTTGCAAATATTTCAGACATACAATAATTTTGCCCTCTACAATAATATAAATATGCCCAGTTCTGGAATGATCTCAGAGGGTCTTCGTCTTTATTTGGCTTTTCTTTTAATTTTTTTAACTTGAATTTAAGATTTTATGGGATGAAACAGTAAACATGACGGTGAACTAAATCAAGTGGCAGAATTATTCATTCTTATTGATGAATTATGTACTATGTAGCATAAAAAAATGCATGTAATCTCATTGATGAAGGGGAGTCTGGACTCTGGAGATAAATAAGTGGAATATTGTAGCCTGAGACCTCAACTTAAATAGTACAAAAGTACAATTCCAAATTGGATATCTAATGGATACAAACATTTTTTTTTTTTTTTTTGTATTATATGCTAGAATTATTTATAGAAGAAACAAATATAAAACCAATAATTGAGTGACCTAGAGATATCAAACTCTTACTTTTTAAAAGAAGGTACGTTATGTTCGGTTAGATAAAATTGGTGTCTTAAAATTAAAAAAAAAAAATTAGTTTAAAACTAAATTAGAAATGTTTTGCTTATTTTTTTCTAAAACATTTTCCTTAAGGGTCTGTTTGGTTAGATGGAAATATATGGTGAAAAGTGAAAGTGAAAGAAAGTGAAGTGAAGGAAAAGAAAATTAAGTTTTCATGGTGCATTTGGTTAACATGGAAATTTTTCAAGAAAGTTGTGAGAAAATATTATGTTGTTAGTTTGGATAGAATGAAAGAGAAAAGAAAATGATTGTACTTGTCAAAATTGTACTTATAATTTAAATACTAAAAATATAAATAAATTTAAGTAAAATTAATTCATACATCAAATTTTGTTGTTGATAATAATATTCTGAACTTGTGTGAGACACCAAGTCACCGGAATTTCTCTACTCAAAAAAAAATATATATATATATATGATTTGGACCTTACAATTTATATAATAATTGTAAGGATTTTGATGAAGTCGAATAAGATTAGGATTGTTCCACTATATGTTTGTTTATATTAGGGTTTTCTTTTTGAATTCAAATAAAATTATATAACTATAAAATATTTTGTATTATTCTTTTTAAGAAACGTATATATTTCGTAAAATTTATAATAACTCTAGTATCAAAATTATAAAACCTAGTTGATATGTATATACACATATTGAAAATTAATATAACACACTTAAAAAATATCCACCATAATATGTTATATGTATATACGTATTTGGAAGGGAAAAAAAAAAAAATAGAAGAAAAAAAAAGGGAAAAAAAAGAATAAAGCAATAAAAATAGATTAAAAAAATTTGCTAAAAATAAGGTCTCTCCAATTTCACGATTTCATTTACATTTGGAAACAAAATGTCTATAAAAAAGGGACAAAAAGATAAAGGAAACCCAAGTTATCCAACTAATAATTATGGGTATAATAGGAATTTAAAATATAATTTAACAACTTTCTCGAGAAATAAAAATTTTCGCGTGTTTTATACCGGAATCGTTTTAAAGAAAATTAGCTACTTGCGAGAATCCAATTTCCTGAAAATTTTCCCACAAAAAATTAATTTTTTTTCTGATTCTTTTCTTTTCTTGCTAGTTCTACCTAACCAAACGAACCCAAAGATTCCACACATCTTAACTTGGCATTAGTTTCTTTTCTTTTCCTTTGAATGTTTCACTTATTTTTTGATAAAACATTTTCCTTTAGAATTCAAAAAGTTATGGTGCCATTTCTCAAATTACTAGTATAAGAAGTGGAATTTCTCGAAGTTTTTCATTTTAATAGTTGAATGTAAGAAGGGAAAATAAAAAAAATAAAAATAAGTGTAATCGGTTTGCAAGAAAAATGGCTTCAATTTAATGCTCATGAATCATGATAAGCTAAAATCAATTAAATAAACAATTCAAAATCAATATCTGTGTTTGGCTGAATCTCATTAACAAACAATCAAGTTACATATGTAACTAGGGGATTTTTTTTGAGCCCAGTTTTTAGGTATTTCTTTTTTGGCTATAATTAATAATTGTAAATAGATATTCAGACCGGCCCATTCAGCCATTTTATTCACTTTATTTTATGGCAAGATTATTGAAAGATTACTACTACTACACTTCAAGTCAAACAAAATATAAAAATGTATATAAAATGAGGAAATGTTTTGCTTATATGTATTTTATCATTCTATCTCAGTGACAACGGCCTTTCAATTTTTATGAAAAAAGATTTACACAAAAATTTTGAATCATTTATTTTTACCTCCAGCGATTGTTTTATACCTTTTGTATAAAAATATATCATCCAATAACAACCAACTAGTGTCATGTCTGAACACCACATAATTTTTACAAACCTACTTAATATAAGGTTCATTTGTTAATAGAATGAAAAAGATAGATGTTGATTTGTTAATAGAATGAGAAAGATGAAGGGAAAGGAAATATGTTGATGTAACTGCGTAAAAAAAAAAAAAAAAAAAAATTTACACATTGGTGACGTGACAATGTATCTTAATAGACGGCTAGAGAAAAAAAAATTATACATCATATGTGGTAGTGTATATTTTATACAAAAAAAGTGTTTTAACAAATTGCTAGAGATACTCTAAGAAATTAAAATTATTATCCAATAAGGAGTTGAGTTTAGAGCTCTATAAATAGATATATAAAATAAATATATAAGTTTTTTTTGTTGAGAGTTATGAGTTTGAGAGAGATGTAGCCTCATGAAGGTTGGAGTTGAACACTAATGGTGAGAAGGAATCTCGTGTAGTACACGGAGAACTTGGTCATAGTGAATCTTCTCTTATATGTGGATGTAACTCTGGTTTTGGGTGAACTACATGTATCTTAACAAAAACATTCCACAAATACTCTAACCCTATCCTTTTATAGTGCAACGGAATCAACTAGATCTATAATAAGCTTGAAGTCCAATCAAATAGAGAATATCATCCTAATTGACCCTCGACCCTAGTGTATAAGTGCAACGGGTGGGCACTTGCCCATTTACCCAAAAACTCAAGTTGTTGGCTAGTACTGCATACCCACCTATTTATACCCCATCACTTTCCAATCCGAATCTGATGTAGGACAAATGACCCTTGTTATATTCTCCCCCCCCCCCCCCTTGAACTCGCAACGCCCTCTTTGCGGCACGGGCCACCCTACCTACCCAGGCTAGCTCACTCAGACGCTTAGCGTGATATCGGATCAATGACTGGTTTGGCTCTGATACTAAATGTAAAGAATGGACGCTTACCCATTTACCCAAAAGTCCAAGTTGTTGAGTAGTGCTGCATATCCACACATTTATACCCAATCACTTTCTCATCCATATCCGATGTGGGACAAATGACCTTTGTTACCTAAGTCACACAATTCGTCCAAATAGGCCCCGCTCCCAAGCTCCACACGTAAATTTGCGATTTGGGAGTGAATTCGCACAAAATCCGCGAATTCAATTTTAAATTCGCGAATTTGTTTTCCTAATTCGCGATTTCTGTATGAATTTACTATAATATTTCTGAATTTCGTCATTTCTATTTTTTTGAATTTTTCGTTTACGTAAGGGTATTTTCGTCTTTTTACCATTTTGCGTGCCGGGCGTTGTGGAGTGTGCCGATAGTGTTCGAGAGTTGGTTGGAGCATTTTATTAAGTTCAAGACTCTTTGAAATATAAGGTTTGTCATTTTTGCAATTTTTCAGTCTTTCGGGCCGGACGGTTCCGTGTGGGACCCGCTAACGAAATTTGTCGCGTATGAGAATTTTAATTGGATCCATTGGCATCACATGTATTTTGCTTGATGTATTTTTTGTGGGTTTTATATGGTTTGTATATATATATTTGTGTGTGGTGTAAAAAGGGAAATAAAAATAAATCAAACTGATAATAAAATTTTGGTGGTGGGACCCACCACCACTTTAAAGGTCAAGAGACCCTTTTTGGCCTCTCATTCTTCCTCTCTCTTGGCACACCATCTCTCTCTCAATCTCCTCCCTTCTTTTTTCTTTTCTTTTACTTCAAAGCTTCAAATCATGATTTCTCTCTCATTTTTGAGAGATTTTTGATGCCGTTTGCGGTACGTTAAAGAGCACGACGAGATCTACAATTTGATCGGAGCCAATCTCCATTTGGCCATTATTTGGGGGATCTCAAAATCCTAGGGTTTGAGGTGAATTTAGGGCTTTTCATCAATTTAGAGGTACAGGTTTCTAATATATGTTTTCTTATACTTTTGTGAGTTAAATTTCTACAAATTGTTGATTTGCATGCTAAATTAGCTTGAATTCTTACTAGTTGCTCATGTGTTGTGTATAGAAAATATGTAACAATGTGCTAGTTGATAAATTGTGTAATAGCATGCATATGTGAAATGGAATTTACTCTTTGTATACTTAATATGCTAAATGTTGAAGGAACGCACGAATTACTTGTTTTGGAAATTTAACTTGCAAAGCATATGTGATGTTCTATAGTTGAATTATTGATTAGAAGTATGAGGCATTCATGCATCCATTGGGAAAGGAAAAAGGGAAAAATGTTTTAAAAGCAAATGAAAGGATTTTGGGGAAAAATGTTTTGAAAAGTGTTGTGAAAATCGGACGCCTAGGAGGCGCCTAGTGATCCGTGGTGTCTATGTAACCTAAAGGGAAGTTGAGCTACCTAGGCCCAGATGACACCATGGAGGTGCCATGTGATCGGGGATTGCTAGCCAACTTTCTCCTCGTGACGCCATAGAGGTGCTATGGGTCAGGTTGCATTGACGGTTTGGAATTACGTAACGGAATTGTTTTTTTTTTTGGGAATTGGGGAGAGACATCTCATGGATTGCATTCTTTAGCATGGCATGTTCTATTCATGACTTGAGTTACTGCTAATGATATTAGTGTTGTATTCTCCCGAAAATTGGCATGATTCCACCCCTTCACTCTCTATTCATTGTATGGATTCACGGGGACATAAAAAGTGTATCTTAGACACTTCCTACTGAGCGTCTAGCTCACCCTATTACTTTAACATTTTTTCAGGACTCGAGAAAGAAGTGGCGGATGATGATTTACCACAAACTTAGTTCAAAGACTCGGCGACCCTTTTTTTTTTTTTTTTTTTTTTACCATCTCTTGTGCTCTTGTACCCATTCTTTTGTAAAGCCCTATTTGAAAATGTATACGTTTTGTAAAGTATGCCATGTAATGTGAATGTAATACTTAATGATGGTTTGATGTAAATTTGGAACCATATAGGCATATTATAATGAATGGGAAATGGTAACACAAATTATACATGATATTGATGTCTTTAACTGTATAACATTATGCATTATTGCCGTGAATTCGGGATTGAATGAATACTAGATTTGACTCACAATAAGGTTGAGATTTTTGAACTTTCAGGTTGCACAAAGCAGTGTTCTAGGGCTCACCAGCCGGCTGACAAACCATTTAGTAGCATTCCAGTGAGTTGAGACTTGAGAAAATTTGTTTCAGCCGGTTGAAGATCTTCATCAGTCGACCGACCTTCCTTCATTAGCTGGCCGAACCCTAATTTCAGTTGGCCGACGAGCCACTGTAACAAGTCCTAAGAGCTTGCACTTTGAGAACCGTTTTGGCCGACTAACCATCTTAGTTAGCCGACCGACCAAGGGCCATCAGCCGGTTGACCTTCCATCTTTGACCAGTGTTTTGAACCTCTCATCTTGGGCTGTGATTTTGAAGTGTTTTATGCCATGTAGTAAATTGAATATTAACCACGAGCACGAGAAATGACCTTTGTACCCTTGTTGAACACAGGTTCAGGTAGGGACCCGGTCAATGATCCGGACCTACGGGTTTGGATCGTTTCATTTACTTTATACAGCTAAATTTATTAGAGTCCCAATGATATGGAACACCTATATTATCATATATGCATTTATTACTTACACTATTACTCAATATATATATTAATTACTTAAATTTCACGTGTGCCCCAACTGTATGACATTGCTATACAGCCATATATATATTAATTATACATGTTTGAAAATATACTACTAAAAAACAAATAAATTACGTATCTATTAGAAAAAAATTAACTTCTTTATTACATATATCATTAATGGAATAAATAATAATGAATATATTTGTATATGGATTTAAATAAATAAAGGACGAATTACAAAAAACCCCTCTTAACTATTACCCATTAACAAGAAATTCCTCTTATGAATTTTTTTTGACAAGAAACCCCTTCAGCTATCTTGAGGGGGGTATTTTAACTCAACCCGTTTAAGTGATCTCTTGAAGTCATTTTTTTGGACAAAATTACCCCTAGGAGGAAGTTAACCACCTGTTTCATAGAGTTCTCCGGCGACGTAGCCTTCTTGTATCCTACCCGCCCTCTCTAAAGAAGGCATCAAGGCTCTGCTTTTTAAAATTGACTCTTTCTATCTGTAATCTGGATCTCAATCAGGAAGCCTCCAGCTCCCTTTTCCCATTTTCAATCCTCTCTAGATTGTCAACTCTGTGGAAAAAAAAAACCTGCTCACAATGCAAGACGTCGTCACTGACGTCGCCGACCCCTGCTCCGTCGTACTTCGCCTTGATCCGGCCATCACCACCAAACTCACCCGCTTACCACCACTACCCTCCCTGCCGCCTCCTTCGCAGGCATCATCTCCGTCGCGGTACGACCACGCCTGTTTTATTTGTCCATTCTTGAATTCACGTCGGTCACCTGCTTCGACATTAGCCGGAAATTTGCCAGATCCGCCGCTATAAAAGTGGTCGTCATCCTCTTTAACGCACGTGACTTCCGCTCGGTCCTCTTCATCATGAGATGAATCGTGTCTAGGAGTTTCAAACCCGCCGTTTCCACCTCCGTGACAGTCCCGGTCATCGGCTTTTTTGGCGTAATCGTCTCCGGTTGGTTGAGAGCGATTTCTGGAGGGCTTTGGTTAGGGTTTTGTTTTCTCCGATGAACATTTGCGAGATCCACAAGTCCAGAAGTGTTGAGCGAAACGCCCAGACAGGGCTCCATAGTCGCCAAACTCTCCGATGACGCCATTCACAAAAAATTTCTTAATAATTGTTAACAGAAAAACAAATACATTGTATAATTGTTCAATTAAATCAACCATGGTTTTTGAGGAGAACTGGAAACAAAATGGATGGAATGGAGTTTGCAGTAGGACGCGACGAGACTGTATGCGCATTGGGTTCCGAGGCATGGGGTTTGTTTTGTGCTGCTTGGTGACTGCGCAGGATCTGTGTATATGTTTTGATATAAGGGTAATTTTGTTCAAAAAATTCCTTCAAGAGATTACTTTAAGGGGGCTAAGTTAAAATACTCCGCCAAGATAGTTGAAGGGAGTTTTTTGTAAAAAAAAAATTCAAAAGGATTTTTTCATAAATAAATAATAGCAAAAATATTTTCCTATTTTAAACCCTAATTAATCAAGAGAGAAAGAGTGTTTCTGTGTACTAAAGAGTCCTCAAAATCTATAAAAAGTTGTTTATTAATCAAGAGAAAAATAGAGTTTATATAGACTAAAGAATTCTCAAAATTTATGAAAAGTTGTTTTAAAATTGTATAAGTACTTTTCTAAGAGTTCCCGTAAGAACATGAAATTAAAAAGTCACCAAAATCTAAATTTTCGCACATACAGAAAAACCCAAGAGTTGTATTTCCATGTCCAATAGGTTGGACTTTTACTTTACATGAATGAATTTAATTATATTAAAATGCATATTATGAGGTTAGAGCTGACCTACTGTTCCAATTCCAGGCAGTAGCAGGTTGCAGATCTGGCCAGAGCATCCATGGACCCAGGTCGAACTGGGCCTCCCAAGAGGCTTAGAAAACAACCTTCTAAAAAGCTTCATGAATTTGCAGATTTATGGCTCATTAACTATATTAGACCCGTCCGGCCGTCCCCATTGGTGCTGGAAGAGTTGCACAAAAAAAAATGCACTTACAATTGATTCAAGGATCACAATGTGAGATATAGATTTTGTAATGTAATTATAATTTTTATTTATTTTGAGTCTTGAAGTTTAAAGCGGAACAATAAGTGCATCTTATATTTGGACTGGTTGAGAACGTCATTTAAATCAGGCATGTGACTGAAGAACATTTGTGAGTATGTTTAAAATTAGGTAAGAGAGTAGAGGTTGTAAATAGCACTCAACAAAATTCAATCGGTTGCATTTTATCTCTTAAAATGAAATTACAAAAGAATTCCTACATCACACTAAATTTAGTTCTTATATTTTAATACCATAATTGCCCTTCATATAAAGACATGACTTAATCAAATTCTTTTTAAATCTTTCCTAAATAGGACTATTTTACAATTCTGGGACTTCTTTACAATTCTAACTCCTTTAATTCATTAATGTTTTCTCTCTGGTTTTTTATTAGATTAAATAATGATAGGTAACACGAAAGAGAAAACGCCAAAAGTTCCGAATTTGATTTGGCTAAGTCACGTTAGAATTAAAAAAGAAAGAGTCATCTCTTACATAGTATAAATGAAAATGAAAAAAAAAAAAAAAACAACAACAACAACAGGGTGTTTTCTCTTTCCCCTCGTAAACACGAAACTAAAAACTCTCCAAAATTGGATAGAGAGAGAAAAGAAAATAATTACAAACCGAAATTACTTGTTCCAGTTTTTTGTAAATTTAAATTTACTAAGTAAAAATTCATAAACTATACAAATATAAAACCACATATTTATTGTTTTAAAATTTATATTAAGGAATTTTTAATCTATAATTTATATTAAGGTGACGTTTGAGAGTAGGGGTAAGGTGACGTTTGAGGAGAAGTGTTGTATATATCCAATTTTGGAGAGTTTTTAGTTTTCTTTTTCTAGGAGAAAGAGAAAGCACCATGTTTTTTTGTTCCTTTTTTATTTTTATTTTTATTTTATTTTATACCACGTAAAAGGAGACTCTTTCTTTTTAAATTCTAATATGGCTTAGTCAAATTAGATTCTGGGAGTTTTTGGGTTTTTTTTTTTCTTTTCGCATTGCCTATCATTACTCATTAAAATTTAATGAAGCTTAGTGTGAATCGATTGGAATTAGTTTTATATAGAGTAGTGATCCCTTACTCCCCATGGAGTAAGAAAATTCTTCCATACTTTATATAGTGACCATTAGGTTTTGACCATTAGATTAAATCTAACTGTCAAATTTCAAACCCACCTATATACTTTTCTTTTGACATAAAACTACTATCACAATTTCTAATTTCTAAATTTAAAATTTATCAATACCATTAATTACAATAATAAAAGGTAGGTACCAAACAAATAAAAATAGAAATCGTTTTACCTCTGGAACGTCTTACTACCACTAATTGGAATTTTTGTTTTCTTTGATGTCTTTGATAATATAATAATAGGAGTATTAAAGAAAACATTAAGAAAAACAACTAATTTACAAGGGAAATCTAAAATTTCATAAAATAAAAGAATTTTTGTCGTGAATCTCTTCATTATGTCAATAAATTTTTGTTATTATAGTAGAACTAGAAAAAAGATTTTGTGTGACTTATTATAACATATGAGCAATTGAAATGTGTTTACAACTAGTTAGAATTTGGAATAAAATAAAACAAAATTAACAAAAAAAATGAAACAATTTGTGAAGTGTTGTGCAAATCACGGATTACCTTAAGTTAATCAAGTGGATAAAAAAATAGAGATTATATTTTTAATTTTTCATTATTTTTTAGTCGATGTTTTGCATATCAAAAGTGCACTTTTTAATTTCTTTTTCACATTCAAACAAATAGGCAATATCAACTTTAGTATCAAGTCATGGATGCAATTCTTTAACACTTATAATTTCTTTTTTTAAGAAAACAAAATTTTGATTAGTTGTAAGACGGAATCTCGAGAAGTGAAGAGATATCTATTTTTTTTTTTTTTTGTACTTACCTTTTATTGTTATAATCAATGGTACTGATAAATATTAAATTTGGAAACTAGAAATAGTGATAGTGGTTTTGTATTAAAAGGAAATCATATAGGTGGGTTTAGAAGGTGACATTAGATTTAATCTAATGGAGCAAGAGATCAGTACTCTCATTATATATATATATATATATATATATATATATATATATATATATATATATATATATATATATATATATATATCAATCGCGATATTCAGGCAGAAAGATTAGATCTATTTGTTAGGTAGAATGTACGTGGCACAAAAAGACAAATTAATATGACAGTCAAATGGTCGCACTAACATGTCCATTAAAATAATATGAATTTCCAAATACAAAATTACCCTAATATTGCCTTCTCGTATTCATCCTCCATTTTTTAGGATTACTTAACTGAGTTTGTCGCTTCAAAAATAACTGTAATTAAAAATTCATTAAATCTGTTTTATAAATTTTATCATAACAATATCTCTCTCTCTAGATAGATGTGCAATTCAATTCCCATAACTTTGTTTTTAAAATTTTATCAAAACACTCTCCCTCTCCTTTATATATATATAAAATAATATACAAAATTTCGCAAAACATAAATAAATAATAAATAAACACTAGGGGAGGGGCGGAGCTCCTGCCATATATACATTGCCATATATACATTATATGTATTTTACTATATATATATATATATGTAAGAAATTTTATAGAAATGTTATAAAAGGCACTCCCTAAAATTTTAAATTTCTAAAAATATATGATAATTTTTTTTTGGGCAAAGTACAGAAAACCCTCCTCGACTTGTAGCCTTTTCCAGTAAACTCCCCTTGTCTATTTTTTTACTAAAGAAACCCCCTCAACTTGTAGCCTTTTTTCCAATAAATCCCCTTTTCTAATTTTTTACCAAATAACTCCCCTCAACTATCCGAAGGGGGTAAAAGAGTTGATATTTGGACCAAAACGCTCTTTTATTTAAAATTTAACTCTCCCAAATTTCAAAAGTTTGTATTTCACAAACCGTACATTTAAAAATTGTAAATAATATATGCACGAAAAGTTTATGAAATAAGTATTCCAGAAATATAAGATTTATATAACAAACTTTTTCATAACGAGAGAGAAATAGGCAATTTAAAAATCTACTCCAATAATCTTATTTTATTTTTAAAAAATAAAATACTCAAGATATTTGCAAGAAAATTTTCAGAACTATTCATTTACATATGGAGCCGAATATGTAAAAAATTTAGCCTCAACAGAGATCGATTTTATTAGATATCATATTTTGCGTCAAAATATTTTCATTCTTTTATAGACTCACCATTTAAAAAATAACTAAAAATAAATATTCGGTCTCTGTTGGGGCTAATTTTTTTATATGTTATGCTACATATGAAAATGAATAATTTTAAAAAATTTCTTGTAAATAACCCGAGTATTTTATAAAAAATAAAATAAAATAAGATTGTTACAGTAGATTTTTAGATTTTCTATTTCTCTTTGGTTATGAAGTTTTGTTAAACAAATCTTATATTTCTGGAATCCGCCTTTTATAAGCTTTATGTGCATATATTTTTTGCAATATTTGGATGTATGGTTTGTGAGATATGAATTTTTGAAGTTCGAAAAAATTAAGATTTAAATAAAAGGGTATTTTAGTCCAAATATAAACTCTTTTACCCCCCCTAGATAGTTGAGGGGGGTTTTTTGGTAAAGAAAATTAAACAAGGGAGATTTATTAGAAAGGGTCTCAAGTCGAAAGGGGTTCTTTGGTAAAAAATTAGATGAGGGGGGTTTACTAGAAAAGGCTACAAGTCGATGAGGGGTTTTCTGTACTTTGCCCAAATTTTTATTTTATTTTATTTTATTTTATTTTTTTTTGTACTTTTTAAATTCTTTTGATTCCTTATTAGAAAAAAATGTTATATTCCCTTTTTTAATTAAATTTCAATTTTGCTTTCTTTTCAAAGTTCTTTCTTTTTTCTTTTTTCTTTTGCTTTTCCTTTATTTTTCTTAAATTTATTTATTTATTTTTGAAAGTATACTTCTATATTTTGGATTTGTGTCTTGTTGCATTGTTAGTTTCAATACATTTCTTTTGAAAGTGATTTATGCTTGTCACTATTTTTATTAAGACATTGGTGCATCCTTAAAGCGACTAAGACTAATTAAATTAATGAAAACCATGGGGCAGTTGAATTTTTTTTTGTTTTCTTTTTTGATAAAGTACATTACACCCCTTGAAATAAGATCCTGGCTATGCACCTGATCAACACTCTTCTGTACGAAACCAATAATAGACTAAATGAACTTATCGATCGAGTGGCGGACCTAGAGAACCGGGTTCATCAAACTTAAAGAGGTGAAAGAGAGAGAATGCCACCAAGGAAGAGGAACGAGTGGTCTCTCAGGGCGACTAGATGGCGACGGCGACGCCGGAGATAACTAGGAAGAATAAAGTGATATATTTGTGTATTGGGAATCAATGATGGTGATGGAGAAAGGGTGGGAGAAGAAAATAAAGAATGGTTTAACTATGGGATAGAGATAGGGCTGCAACTTGGGCAAGTTAGGCAGGCTTGGCACTCATCTCGGGTTGGCCCATATAGAAAATCTTCACCTCAAGCCCAACCACTGCCCAAGCTTAGCCCATACATAATTTGTCTAGCCCGAGCTCGCATTAAGCCCACCTTAAAAGAATTTATGTGTAAAAAATAAATCAATTAATGCTACACCCATGACTTAAACCTGAAACCTTAAGTATAAATTTCAAGCACACTACCAATTTAGCTATTACACTTTTGTGACTAAAGTATAATTATAAATATATATAATATTTTCGAGCTCGGGTTGGGGTTCGAGCTTCATCCATATCAATCCAAGCCCAGCCCGAATTGAGTTCAGGCTCAAAATATATAGCCCAGGTCCAAACCGAAATTAGAAAATTATTGCCCAAGCTTACAAAATTTCGGGCTGGGGCTCGGGTTATTTCGACCTAGATAGAGATGGATGATGAGAGATATTACTAGTAATTGAGATTCTGGAAGGATAATTTTGTCTTTAAAATTTTATATTTCTAAGTGTAGTACAGCTATAGTGACACATCACGCTTGAGTTTTGGGTCTGAGTATTCAATGCAAGTATCATTTTCCTATATATATATATATATATAAAGTTGGAATGTATAATACTTAGTTTTCAAATTATTTACAATAAAGTAGTTTTGAAACTTTTGCTTAAAGGATTCAAATAAAGAACATATAGAATTTTGAGTTGTCAATCAAATCATTTGTTATGTAATATGGTCAATTTTGTGTGCTTATGAATTCCTAAACAAGTATATTGTTAAAAAAAAAAAAAAAAAAAAAAATCATATAATTCATGTTCTTGTTTTTAGCAATTTGTACTTATTTATAGTTTCGTCGTTTCTTTTTTGTGTTGGTGTTACTGCAACAATCACTGTTGTTGTGTTTTATTTATTTTGGACTTTGGGAATGTGTATATATATATATATATATTTTTCTCCAAGCAGTAAACCTCAAGTACAAGAGGAAAAATCCTCATTGAGGACAGAAAGAAGTTATGATGGCCAAATTTGCCAATGTAAGTCTCACCCCCCCCCCCCCCCCCCGATGAAAAGCCCACTTACCCCCTTTATGAGCAACTTTGTTACATAATCTAGGACACCATAAGAGCTTAAATCCTAAATTATTAAGTAACAGAGACTCAATATCTTGAGTAATAGCCATACAAAGAGAGTTAGATGGCCTAAATTTGCCACGGATTGACAATCCATTTCAATGTCAACATAAGCGTAACCCCACTGACAAAGCAACTGTAGTCCTTTTCGTAAGACGAGCTTCCGTGGCCTCTGTTTGTGTTGGATTCTCTCTCTATTTCTTTTATTATTATTATTGACATTCTTCTCATCAACTTGATTCTCTTGGTCCCAAAAAAAAAAAAAAAAAAAAAAAAACCACTTCCTCTCTTTGTTCAATATATATTACACTCCTAATTCTAACACCAACGAGTACTCTCATTTTTTTCTTTTTGGTGTTGGTAATGTTGTTTAATGGTTTCCGTTTTGGTAAAGAGGGATTTGGCAGCATAATCCAAACTTTAATATGAAAGGGCAATTATTAAAAATCATATGAATCAAAATGAAACCCTTTTGTAATGTCATTGTTTGAATAGAGAAAGGAAATGGAGCGCATGATCCACCAGGATAGCATATGTCATGGCGTGCCAATTGGTCCAATTGGAGAAAAGTTAGGTGACATGCGAGCCTATGCTGTGGAGAATTAGTTTCTAAATTTTTTTATGCTTTGTGTATAGATTGTAAGAAAATGAGAGAGAGTATGAGAATATTGGAAGGTTTTGTTATCAATTCAGACTATGGATGTTTATAAAAGCGAACAACTCATTTGCTACATCAAGTGAGAGTATAAGTGTGTTATACTTTTGATAGTATGAGAGATTAGACTAAAATTACTCAGATATTGAGTGTATCATTTCATTCATGCTTTGAAATTCAGGCTGTGGATATTTATAAAAGCAAATAACTCATTTGCTACATCAAGTGAGAGTATAAATGTGTTATACCTTTGAGAGTATGAGAGATTAGACTAAAATTACACAAATATTGAGTGTATCATTTCATTTATACTTTAAACTAATATTAAATTTGCATAAAATTAGTCATATTATAAGTGTCCTAAATTCTGCATATTATGGTAATGCAAGATATCATCCATCTCATTTGTAGTTGATGAGGCAATATATATCCTTGTAGTTAGTTACTCTAGTTAAAAGTCAAAAGTCAAAGATTGAGTTTTTTTTCGTTCCATGCCTCTTGGTTAGGGAATTTTTTTTTTATTTTTTATTTATAGCAAATAAGTTTCTTTGTTTCAATGAGTTAATAAACTCGCCTTATGGGTAGTTTTTTTGGTGGTTTCAATGTATTTCTTTGTTTCTATGACTTTTTTTCTTTTTTTTTGGAATTTTAAGCAAGTGTATATATAAAATGAATAATTACAATGGTGGGTTATTCGGCCAAATACAACCCAAAATGGTAACATGCTTAAATAGAGGCCCAACAGAGGAGAGCCCATGACCAAATTTCAAACCTAATAACCGCAATTAACGGCTTATTTAGCCGTTAATGGAGGTTATTAGTGGACAATTCGGTTTGTAACCCTAGAGGAGGACGCTAGAGCAATTCTCAGTCAGGTGGTCTTGGTGGTGGACGGCAGCAATCGGGAGGGGAGATTCCAGTCCTAGAGTATCTGTCTCTAAGAGGGGCAGTCACGAAGGAACCCCAATTTGAGAATAACAGTGATGGTGGAGGTGATTTTAGTGAGAACCATTCTTTGGGTAGAAGATTTCCCTATGAAGATTCGTTCATTCTTTTCTTCCCAGGTGTGGTAAACCATTGATGAAAAACATAGTTTGTGAAGGAGGTTTGTTAGTGAATTTCGTTTCCAGTGTGCAGAGATCAGGTGGATCAAGTTATCCCAATTTGTAATTGCAGTGTAGAATTGACATTTGAGTTTGATGAAGTGCCAAATTGGGGATACAAAACAGCAAGTGAGGAATAAATACTGGTGGGATTCTGGTTGAGAATGGCATAGAGCACATATGTTATCATAGCTGGACATGGATCTGCTGTCTAAAGTGGGTAACCTGGATTGGACTGCAAGCCATAGATTGAGCTTCATTCGAGGAATTATAGGGGAAATCTAGACTAAATTATGCCAATGGACTACTTGAGAGTGTTCTATGAGGTACAATGTTGTATGCTTGAAGTTGTAC
Organism: Cornus florida; assembly: GCF_030987335.1. Lineage (NCBI taxonomy): Eukaryota > Viridiplantae > Streptophyta > Magnoliopsida > Cornales > Cornaceae > Cornus > Cornus florida. Next base: position 90,410,101 of record NW_026775581.1, read on the forward strand.
TTACCATTTGGTGATGCTTACTAGTGCTTACTATCACTTCTTGAAGAACAAGGGGGATGTAGTAGCAGTAGCTCTGGGATTATAGAAGTTAGGCATATGGGGAATGACCAGGATGAGTTTTGGATGACTGTGGCCACTGTGGTTGATTTATGGAACCCTGCATTGGTAAGAATACTTTTTAGGAAGCAAGTGCAAAGAGGACCCCCTATGGACCAATTGTTAACCAGAATAAGGTCTCTGAGCCATTGCTAATTTTGTGTTTGAGAAGTAGTCTAGCAAGATGTCTGAGCTGCAAGAGTTTCCTCAAACTCCAGGAGTAAGGATGTGAAAAGTTAATTGTCCAAATATTCTTTGATTTGATGAGGTGAACTCTACACCAAGTGATCCAAATTCAGTCAGTGTCATTAGAGTGAATGTCCCAAATATACCTCAGGATTCCAGCTTTGTTAGACAACTCCAAATTTGGAATGCCGAGGCCTCCTTAATTTTTTGGCAAGCAAACTTTGCTCCAAGTCACTTTAGCTCCACTTGTCTTCATTTCAGGCCCTGACCAAAGGACTGCTCTGAAGATTTGATTGAGCTCATTGATAACTACTTTGGGGAGAATGAAGATACTTTACCAATAGACTTGTGTTGAAACCAGTACTGCTTTTATAAGTTGAAATCTACCTGCATAAAAAAGAGATCTTGAAGACCAATGTGAGATTCTATTTGTGATCTTTTTAATTAGTTGGCTGCAGTATGATGATTTCAGGTTGGTAATGATGAGAGGAACTGTGATACCCCTAGGATCCGAGACACGGGTTGATCAGGCCCAGACCCAAACCCAAACCCGAGGGATATCAAACAATTAATATGTAACCGAACACAGAATAAAAGATAAAATAAGAAATAAAAATAATAAGCTGAAAAAATGCTAATTGAAAATCCTTAAAATAATATAATTATTGAAATTTGTTAAATCCAAACTCCATAGGTTTACAACTTGGGAATCCATCCATTGGACCTTTTATTAAAGATTCTTAAACCGAAACTAAAATAATGGAAATAAAATCTAAAGCTAGCATAAAGAAGACTCCTATATAGTTGGAGGAATGAATATCCGTATCTGCTCTGCACGTCCAAGCTCTAACCCTGAAACTAACTAACACCTGAAAAATAAAGAAGTGGGTCAGGCCCACATGCAAGTCCTGATCTACTACAATCCATACAGTAATCTGATACGTAGATACATCCTAGGAAGACTCAACAATATCTAGAGTAGTCCATATAAGTATAAAGTACACACTATAGGACGCTCGCTAGTCCAGTAGGTCTGTCTCAGCCTGAATAGAAGGCAACATGCAAATACGTACCCTAAGGTGGGCATGAGTACCTAGACCTACCAGGGAACACCAGCTATGTCCAGTTATCCATCCTAGGCGATATACTCGCCCTAACCATGGTCATGAGACTCAAGCTCATACCACAGCACCATATAATATATATATAAAGTCCGTACTCCTCCTAATACAAAATATCATTCAACCTTGTAGTGGTTTGATATAATGTATAACACATCCATCCTGAAACCAAAAGTAGGTCACTCAATTTACAATTGATATGACATATGCAAGTGAAGGACTTAACCTTTACAATTAATCCATACCTTAATCCAAATTAGGTAGAACTTAGTATTTTAACTAGTCCTTACCCAGTATGTCACCATCCCATATCGGTACATGCAATCCAATCCATCCAACATAATTATTAAGATAATTATTGTTATTTATCAACCATTATCCAGAATATGCATAAATACAATTTAATACATATCACATGACGTTAGGAAAATCATTACAGAACCTAAGCATCACATTCCATCCATTAAAGTTGCTAATACGAGTTATAGCACTCAAATCCTCCATAAAATCCATAAATTGATAGAATTTACAAAGTATACTTATCAATTTATTCCATATCAAGCATAGATAAATTCAAGTATTTATTCTTCTTATACTTCTGTTTAAATACAACCAAACAGTAATAAAATATATATGCCAGAAAAATTCCAAGTTCCAGTACATGGTTTTAAATGTTCAAAACAGTTAGCAACTCCCGATATTTCTTATATTTAATTTGCTCCAATCCTTAACCCAATTATGGATTAATATTTCCCTTAGTATAACAGGTTTATTCCAGACCCAACAACAATTTAAAATAGTTTAAACAAAGTTCCAAGAACCTATACAGACCAAACAGTGCACAGAAACAAAATTTGGTGCGTTCAACTGAGAGCAGGCTCTTTCAAAACAAAGAGCCTGCTCCATTGATCTAGGAGCCGGCTCTTAGATGCTAGAGCCTGCTCCACCTTCCTTTGGAGACTGCTCTAAGGTAAAAAGAGCCGGCTCCTCCTCTTCTTGGAGCCTGCTCTTCTCCCCTTAGTTGCCATCGTTCGTTCTGCTGCATCTTCTTCAACTGCGGTGTTTTCCAGACCTCTGTAAGGTTCTTAATGGTTGTTCTAGGGTTCAATCTTAGTTCTAGGGTAATCTTAACCCATTGATAACCAATCCTAACTTGTATAGAACACAACCCTTTTTGAAGCAACCAATTACAGAATTCTTAGTTCTAAACTAATTTGATTCAAAACAGATTTCTTCGGTAAAATTTGAATACTATTTTTACTACTTGATTCAGAGTTTAATCTCAATCCCAGATTAATTACTAATCATCAGTATACATTCATGATCTCAACTTAATAAAAAATTTAAATATAAACACCGAGAAGAACAAATAACAGAAAACATCAAGGTTTATGCAAATCACTTATTTCAATGACATTTATATAATTCATACATGCATACAAGACTTGATATCATGTTGGTTTAATCCATTTTTTTAGCCTTTAATTAATCCCTGAAGTCTAACCAGGCATGCACATAACACGAATTAAAGGGAAGGAGAAGAACAAGACTTGCCTTGAGTTTCAGGCTTTGAAATTCTAATTCCACAGTTTCTGTATTCTCCCTTGAACTGCTCTGCCAATTCCCCAAGTTCACGCTCTGTTTCTTAGCAACCCCATGTGTTACAGACGTAACCTTATGTTTGTCTCAAATCCTAACCCCGAGTACGTGTATGTATTTATAGACTTAAACATTAACCCTAATCCATAAATAAATTGGCCCATTGAACAAACTAGGTTTAAAACAATGTCGACTAAATTACATAAGCTTATACGTACGAGAACCAGAAATATAAAATCAATGAATTAAATAATAACAACTATTAACAAAAAAAATGAATAATTAACAATTAATCAAATAATTAAAACAAATAAATAATTAACAATTAAGCAAATAATTAACAATTAAACAAAATACATGCCATTTAATCAACACAATAAACAAGTAAACAATTAAATCAAAAATTAAATACTAGAAATATCCTTTTAAAATTAGGGGTATTATAGGAACCCCTAAATATTTGACTAGAAGGGATCCAATCCCAATGCCAAGCATGAATGTGATTGCAGCCTCTGTATAAAGATCAGTTCCAGTGAAGTAAACATTGCTCTTTGAGAGATTAATATCCAATCCAGACATGCAACAGAAGTGATCAAGGGCAGATTTCAGCACTGAGATAGATGTAATATGTCTATGACAGAACAACATGAGGTCATCTGCATATGAAAGGTGTGTGATCTTCAAAGGTCCACATCTCCAGTGGAACTTGAAGGTATGAGCTCTTCTTATATATTCATTGATGATGGAGGATAATGCATCCATTATAATGACAAAAAGGAAAGGTGAAATGGGGTCACCTTGTCTCAAGACTCTTTTCCTTTTGAAGAACCCTTGAAATTCCCTATTTAGAGCAATAGTGAAAGAGGGCGAGGAGATGTAGGCCTGAATAAGGGAGATGAACTTAGTTGTGAAGTTTGGCAGACTGAGACAACTTAGGATGAAATCCCATTTAACTGAATCAAAGGCTTTTTTTAGATCAATTTTGATGGCACATTTTGCAGTAGATGAGTCATTATGGTACCCTTTGAAAAGCTCATGAGCTAGGAGGATTGGATCTCTGATTTTCCTGCCACTTATAATTGCTGACTGTGATATGTCAATGATATGAGGGAGGGACTGCTGCAGCTTGTATGCCAGAATTTTTGCAATGCATTTATATATGGAGTTGCAATAGGATACAGGCCTGTAGTCATGGATGGTGGTGGGTTTTGGCATTTGGGGATCAATGCAATATATGTATTATTTGCTTTAGATATCATCTTCCCATTCCTGAAAAATTCAGAGACAGCTTTAGTGACAGTTCTTCCAACAATTCCCCAAGCTTTTTGAAAAAATGTTGCATTGTATCCATCTGGACCAGGGGCTTTGTCCTTGCTGAGCCTAAGCATGCATGATTGGATGTCACTGTGGGATGGGGACTCATCCAAAAAACTGTGGAGGTGAGTAAGTACCAATCTGGATATGAATGGCTGTAAATCAGTAATGCTGTGTGTTGAAGGGGGAAAGCAGCCACACAGGTTGTGAAAGTGAGATACAACTTCTGTTTTGATGGTTTCCCTATTAGTTAGGACTCGACCATTATTAGTGGTAAGGGAAACAATTTTTTTCCTGTTGTTTCTAGATGAGAGGGATTTGTGGAAGTAGGAAGTGTTGCAATCACCCAACTTCAACCATGTTATTCTTAATTTCTGCCTCAACATATCTTCTTGATGTTTTGCCAGCCTCAGGTATTCATTGGTAAGTGATCTCTCTACGTGCTTTAGGAAATCATTGCTTGGATTGGTGTCAAGGTTAAGTTAACAAGAGTCCAGCTCCATTTTGACTGCATGTAGTTTAGAATCAATATCAGTAAATTCTTTTGTGTAGTTGGTTTTGAAGACATGCTTCAATAATTTGAGCTTTTGGACACATTGGTACATTACTGTGCCCTCAATACGAGTGCTCCATACTTCTTGTACTAAAGGTAGGAACCGGGGATGGGAACTCTAGGTATTAAAGAACTTGAATGAAATACATCTCCTTGGTAGGTGGAAATCCATGGAAACTAGAATGGGGCTGTGGTCTGAGATCCCTGGTGTCAAGAAGTTGCACTCAAGCAATGGGAATGAGTTGGTCCATATTTGGTTAACCAAGGCTTGATGCATTTTTTTGGCAATGCAGGCTACTCCCAACCTTCTGTTGCACCAAGAGTAAAGTATACCATTGAATTTTAGGTTTTCAAGCTCAGCTTTCTGCAGGCACTCTTTAAATTTAGTCATGGCTGGGTACTATCTCATTGTGCCACCATGCTTCTCTCTAGCATTTGGGATTACATTGAAGTCTCCTATCAGGAGCCAAGGAGATTAGGTAAAGTTACCTGTATGTAATATGATGTTCTCCCAAAGCACTTGTCTTTCGGTAACAGAGTTAGCTGTATATATGAAAGAAGTGAAAAAGGTAACATTTTGGCCTGTGATGGTGATGCTGCAGTGGATGGCTTGTCTATTTGTGTCAATCACATTGAGATCAATTACATTTGGGTTCCATAATACCCATATTCTACCTAAATGGGAAAAACTGTAGTTGTGCACAACGGACCAAGAGGGGCTAAGAATCTATAAATAGATTCAATGTTGGTGTGAAAGACTTTAGTCTCAATAGTTGAGACTAAATCCAGCTTTTTTTTAAAGATCAGCTTTTTGATTTTTGCATGTTTAGAGGGTTGGTTTAGCCCTCTAATGCTCCATGTGAGGAAATAGATCATTAAAAGGGTGGGAGAGAGAACCTTCAGGATGTTTGTGGCCTTGGACAAGACCATTAAACATCAACTCTGTGCTACCACAAGACTTCCTCCTTGCTGCTTTCTTCATGGATCTTATTGTAACCTTCTCATTGGTGGACTTTGCAGGTGGTGAAATTAAGTTTGTTGAGTGGTGATTTATCCCTTGTTCCTTAGACTATGGAAAGGTTGATGGTGAGGTTGGGTGGGATGTCTTATGAGGTGATTTTGAAGGGAATGGTGTCATATTTGAGAAATTTAGTTTCTTGGAGCACAGTGGGGAGTAGTATGGTGAATGTGTAATGGATAGATTGGGAGAGCTTGAAAATGTGTTCTGCACCATTGTGTCTAAGGAGGAGTGGCTGATATGTTGAGTAAGGGTGGTTGAGATGTTGGTAGGTGGATTTACTTCTTGAGATATATGTGCTAGGGTTGAGAATTGGGTTGTAGAGATGCTGGAAAGAGGTTGTGGTAGGGGTTCATTAATGATTGGGATTGATTTTTTTCTTTTTTTTCTGACTGTTATCCATTCAGTGTTGGGTGGATTGGTTGCCGGGCTGTGATCTTTCTGTAATGACCTGGAGTCATTGGGGGTTGCATTGTGATTGGTGATAATATTGTGCTTGGTTTTGTGGTAGATTGGTTTGATATAGTTTAGGGGGCATTGATCATTTGTGTGGCTTAGTTGATTGCATTTATTACAGATATTTGGGAGCTATTAGTATTCAACTTTGATTTGTTCAAGGTTGTCATCCTCAATTTTTAGCTATACTTTATGCTTCAGTGGTTTGGATAGGTCTAGATTAATGCAAATTCTTGCAAACTTAAGCTTAATTTTATTCTCTGTGGTTTCATCTACATAAAGGGGCTCTCCCATTGAACTGGCTATATAGCTAAGGCCTTTGTCTGTCCAGTAATTAGGTGGAATACCATGAAATTTGACCCAATAAGGGATGCAGCCTATGTGGTTTAAGTGAGGTTGGTAAACTTGATTCCATTTCATCAAGGAAAAAGGGTGGCCTGTAATAGTCCATGGCCCTAGTGGTAAAACCTTTTCTACTTCAATGGTTGATTTGAATTTGAAGAAGAATGAGTTTCCTTCTCCTTGGATAGTGTCAGTGAGCCCATGCTTGTTCCATAGCTTTGCCGCTGCTTTTTGGATGACCTTGAAGGGGATTCTTTTGTGGATGGATATCCCTACCAGATGGGACTCATTCCAGAAGTGGAGACCTTCATCAATAACTTCTTTAGGAAGGTCAATGATGTTGGACGAGGGTAAGGAAGAAGGAATGAATTCGAATCTCATTTTGTCGTTGCATTGTTTGATCACTTCAGTCCATGATTTTGCCTGCTGGGTAATAACCTTAGGTGGTGGGGGATGAGGGTTGATAGGTTGAGGGTCAGTGATGTGACGTAGTAGGGTGGAGATATGTAAGGGTTGGGCATTAGTCAAATGTGAGTTTGACTGTAGGCTGAATGTAGGTTGTAAAGTAGGAGATGGGATGTGGTTGGTGGGAAGGCTATCTGTGCTTACCTCTATTGGAATGGTGTGTGGGATATGTGGTAAGGGTGGTAAGGTTGACTATATAGGTACTTACAGTAAAATTTTGACTGTTTCATTAGAATTCAAATTCAAATTTGAGTTCAATCCTGGGTCCACATTGGTTGTCAGGTCATCAGAGGTAGTGGATGATGGTGGTTGATCTGCCTCTTGAGTTCGGCAGTCTCAGCTTGTAGCTTTGAAATTGTGTCCTTATAGCCTTGGTGGTTGTCTGGTGGAGCCTTCTGGATTTTGAATTGGGTTACTTCTTCCCTTAGCTTTGAGATGATCTTGTTCTTCTCTTTGAACATGTCCAGTGCTTTGCCCAAATTCTCATCCTTCCATTGCAGTTATTCTGTGAGGCGTTCAATCTAATGCCCGGGGGAGCTGTATAACAATGGGTTAAAGTTCCTAATTTGCTGAGTTTGCGAGGTTGAAGGTTGTAGATGATCTGGAGTGGTTTCTTGTGAGTGAGGGGGTGAGTGTTCCTTTGGTGAGGTAGGAGCAGTGATTGTGTTTCTTGTGCTTCGGATTGGTTTAATAATAGGTGATGGGAATGCTTTCCCACTAGGGGAATGTGGTAATGGAGGGGGGTACACCTGTGTAAGTAAGGCTGTTGATGTTGGTTCTGTTGGTTTCCTTGGGGTTGTTTTTAATGTAGTGTCATGTATTTGAGCTGCAAGTGGATTGGTTTGTTTGCGTATAGGGGTGAATGGTGGCTTTACATGGTTGGGAATGGGGTTATTTATTGAGGGAGGTTGATGGTGGCTGTGAGTGCTTTGGTTTTGTGGTCTGGTGAGAAGAGTCTTTTGTTGGTAGTGAAAGTGTGGTTGCTGTTGTAGTTTGTTTTTCTTCTGCTTGATCTGGGGTTGTGGTTGAGGTTGATGGAAGTTGTGTTGTTTTGGATGGGGAAGATGCTGCTGATGCTCATGATGTCGTTGTTGTTCATGGTGATGCTGGTTGGGGAGAGGAGGTTTGGGGAGAAGGGGTTTCATGGAGCTCTTTAGTTTTACTAAATTTCCTTTATAGTTGGAGAGCACCTTCAGTTGGAGAGAGAGAGAGAGAGGAGAAATATTATTCATTAGAGTTGTTCAAACGCACGTTCAGTAGCTAATTGTTTCTATGAACATGTTTGGATCTTTACATTATTTTGTTTAGGGAAAACCACCCTTGGATTGCAACTCTCAGATTAAAATAAAAAAATAAAAAAACATTCTAACCTCCAAGTCTGTTAATTAACCAAAAACTCTGGTAGGAATACTTTTTTGCAATATCAAAATTAACCTTCAATTACATTTTTATTCTTAATTAATACTCCGTACATATGGTGCGACAAAATTAACACCAGACATATGACAAAAGTTTAAAACGAAGATAAAAAGTTGCAAAGCTCAAAGGGGCCAGGGTAGTTTACCCTTTCTTTTTAACTTCCCCTAGTCAGACAATAAATGGATTTAGGATTTACTTTTTGCAGTAAGGAAGAAGAAGCATTTTGTATTGCATCATTGAATAGCTTTTTCTCCTGATCTATGTCAGGTACTGTGGTATATCTACCATGAATGCCCACAAAGAGGCCCAAAAAAAAAACTATAATCTCAATCAAAATCAAATGTATTATTATTGTCAATGAAATAATACAAAACTTTAACTTGCTCTACATCTTTCTTATGAATAAATAGGGTGCAGAAAAATAATGGTAAAATATCACAACAAACAAGAAGAATTATTGAAATGAAAATCATTGAGCTGCAAGTTGTTTAAGTCTTGATTTGATCCTCTGTAACGTACCCTCTATGGCAATATCAAATGCATCAATCTTTGTCCTCCAATCCACTGAAGTTCCGTGCTTCCTATACATAACTCTGGGCAACAATTCCAGAACTCTCTCTCTCATCCTTCTAACTTCAGCCCTTGGAATACCCATCAACACATCTACAATCTTTAACCCTTTGAACACCACTTCCTCTTTCGGAATGAACACCGAGAACTCGCCGTATTGATCATCCGGCATGTGCCATCTGTACTGCAACTTCGCCGACATTTCCTCGAAGAACACCGGAATACACCCGGCCACGATTGAATCGAATGTGGACCGCCTCGACGGGGTGTCGCCGGGAGGCTGCAAACAAAAGGTGGATTGCAACATTGGCCTCATGAATCGAATTGGGTCGTGCTCACAAATCCCATTCGAACAATCCACAAACTCGCACAATTTGGAATACCCAGCACTGACAATCACCATATCTGTACTGTTATTCTCGCATTGGAGTCTAATGCTCCGCCTTATGTTCGGGGATTGTGACACTCCTCCGCCTCCGGCGAAAGCCATCAAAGTCGTCCGCCGCGAGCGGCGGGCACGCACGATCCATGACTGAAGAAATGCCGCACTGGGAGGATGAAACGACGTTGGGTACGGAACTGCCTGTTCTTGCCACGGCCACGCTCTGGACTCCAACGTCAACGCCGTGACGTTGAAGAACTCCGGCAATTCGAGAAACGAAGTGCCCCAGATCGGCGGATCGTTCGACAGTGGCTGAGTGAAGTCCCACGCCGGACGAGCCATCACCAAGAAATGGTCGTGCCCGGAGTTTCTACCCCAGATGTGAGGCGAATCGAAGTGTCGAATAAATTGGAACAAATTGAGGCCGTGCTCGAAGCTAGAATTGGAATCGGGGCCATAGAGGTAGCGGAGAGAGTCGATTCCGGCATAGTACGGGAGGTAGATGGCGTCGGCGGATTCAGGATCGGAGGTGAGACATGGGTATTCTTGCATTCGACGGTGGAAGATGAGCTCGAGCATGAAAGGGTCTGTTCGGTACCAGCTGTGCGAGCGATTGTGGGTCTTGAGGCCGAGACCATGGTTGGCCAAGTACGGGCAGAAATCATCAAAAAGAGGGTATTCAGAGCAGTTGGTGAGGAGGTCGGTGTTGAATTGCGTTGGGAGGCGTCTGATGTAGATCAGACGGCCGGTACAATCGGAGGTGGGGTCGGATTCGAGATCGGATTGTTGGGATACAACTGAATTGGCTAATAAGAAGATGAGAGTGATGAGAATTGTGGGTTTGATGGCCATGGAAAATTGGGGATAATTTGGATTAGAGAAAGAAACTGGGTGTGGAGATAGATTGAGTGGTTCTATTTTCTTTGTTATTTTGACTTTTCTTTATCGTGGAGATTTTGAATAAATTTTTGTTGATTTGGTTTTTGTTTTGTTGTGCTTTGTTACAGAGATGAGAGATTCGTGGGATTGAGGAAGGATTTGGTATTGAGATAGCATTTAAGAGAGAAGGTAACAGTTGAAAAACAAAAAAGAGAGATAGAAAGCAATTGAGGTTGAGTGTTGACCACCGCCTTTGTCGGTGGAGGGAGCAAGGTCTCACTTTCCAGTTTCCACCGTATCCGGCGCCATTATCTGCTTTTATAGTTCGAATTCTATTGGGCGTGTTTCTTACCATGATAATAGTAATGTTAATTAAGCGAATCAAACAAGAGGAGGGTACAAGTTGACGGAGGTGAGAGTAATTTTAGTCATAAACTCAACTCTTTCATACACTGGTTACTTTCTAGTTTGGATTATTTGCATATATACCTCTGTCCTATGTTAATAATTTACTATCTTATTTTTAAGTGTCTTAAATTAATGGTTAATAGTTTACTATCTTATTTTTAAGTGTCTTGAATTAATGGTTCATTTTAAAAAGTCAAAGGATCTTTCCGTCATAGTTATTTAGTCAAAGGATCTTTCCATCATAGTTATTTATATTTTTTTTAAAAATTCAAACTTAATAACTATATATATCTAAACTAAAAAGAATAAATTCGTAATTTTAAAAGGGAACAAAGCACATGTCCCCTTAAAAACTTCAATTTCTAAATATACATATTTAATAGGTGACAAATGGAGTATTTATTTTGGACAATTCTACCCAAAGTATCAGTTTTGTAAATAATCCTTCATGATGGTAACTTTGCGAGGTGGGGATCTCAATCCCAATAACCGGTGAATTTTTTAATTTTCACTCCGGTTTAAAATTTCACCCCACCCCATATCTTCTCCAACCCTGCCTCCATAACCTAATAATTAACACACACTATAATTTTTTTTTTTAGCATATAATTTTTCTTATTTTCAAATTCTAAGATTCAGCTCAACTAAGTTATAATTTTTCTTTAATTGTGTTTCAAGAGTGTGTTTATATATACTTAATCTAATTTTATAATATATCATAGTAAATTTTATAATCTAATTTTATAAGGGCATTGTAGTAATTGTACATTCTAAACATACCGGTCAACCAGTGTCATACCTGGATTTTATATAATTTTTACAAACCTACTTAATATAGAGTTGATTCGTTAATGGAATGAAAAAGAACGAAATGTGCTGGCTTTATAATAATGTTATGTAAAATACACAACAATTTTGACAGTGTATCTTAACAAAATGCTAAAGATAAATTTTTTTTACACATTATACATGGCAACAGGGACAGAGCCAGAAAAAATTTTCAGGGGCACATTGTAGTATTGTACACCATAACATATATTTACAATATAATGTATGGGTGACAATTCATGTTCATGGATCGTGTTCGTATCATTTTAATGTAAGCGTATTATACTAAATAGGTAAACCCAAACTTAACTCATTTAGTAATCGTGTCAAGAATCCTCAACACTAACCCAACTCGTTTATTAAACAGATAAACGTGTTAACCGGTTTAATGACTTGTTTATCAAAATGAGACATTTAATATTTAATTAAATACTAAATAATAGAAAAAAATTGTCATAATTAACTCAAATATTCAAAATAAAAAGAAAAATTATAAAGTATAGACAAGGTTTATGTTGAAATGACTTAACATCCATAGTAATTGAGTTTAAACGAGTAATATATTATATAGGTCATATTCACTATTATAACGTGTTGAGTTAAATGGGTTATAAACGGGTTACACAGGTTGAACCCTTCAATCCTAACCCGACACGGTTAAGTAAACGGATTAATCGTGTCGACCCTTTTATGACCCAAACCCGTTTTTGTCAAATCCAAACTCTTTTAACTCATATCGTGTCGTAATTTGCTACCCTTAATATAATGTACATGCCTATAAGTCAATGTTTATAAATATATGTGTGTATATAAAAAGAAATAGTGATATTTTTTAGATGAAATTAATTTACTAATATAGAATATAAGAATTAAAGAAACAATTTAGGAGAAAAAATAGGAAACATATACATGAAGAATGAAAAAATTGAGAGGGACACTTTTCATATTTTTATAACAAAAAAAATATATTATTATAAAATATATATAGAATATAAGAAAATCCGGGAGACACGTGCCCCTTGGTCCTTAACTCCCTCCGTTCCTTACATGACAGTGTATAATTTATAATAAAAATATATATATTTTAACATATCATTGGAAATACTCTTAGACATGGAGTATATCAAAATTTCTTTTTCTTTTGCACAATACATTTCACTAACAGACTATATTGTTTGTAGGAGTAGCCAATGATGAAGCCATTGACATCACAAAAGCAGTGAGATGGATGGAGGAAAATGAATGCCAATGTTGCAAAAAGAAATTGTTAAGTTCACCGACGTCATGATTATTGTTGAAAAAATACAAATAAATTTGCAACCATTGTTTGCCCCCTTGTGACGGTAAAATGGTTATTGTTGAAAAAATGTTAAACATACTATCACATGCATTTTACCCCCCTATGACGGTAACATGGTTATTGTTGAAAAATACAAATAAATTGTTATTTTTTTTACAAAGTCCATGATAATTGGGTAAGTTGGAACCATTGTAGATTATATTTTTGCAGCGTACTTAGTGTTAGTGGTGTAACTTAGGTTGGACAACTTGAATCTAATTCTATTTTTTATGGGTTTGGACAATCATTTTTACAATTATAATTGAATTTAGATTGAAAAATCACCGAATTTAATTAGGGATGTGTTTGGGTTGAGATGTTAGCAATACGAGTCCACCCGAATCTGAATTCTAATATTATTTATATGCATTATATTTTTAAAATTTTATATACATTATATATGATATTGAAATTATAATCACTTTTTTGTTCTTTTCAACTTTTTTTGTTTAAATCTTAATTTATTGTATGTTAACACTTTGGAGGATTAATTTTTTAAGAATTTATTTGTAATTTATTTAAAACTTGCAATAAGTTTTTAAAACTTTCTGTAGTTAAAGAGTAATTTAAAATGAAACTAATTGAAGATCATATTAATTTTTTAGTGTGGAGATTGATGCTATGAGTAACCCAAAAAAACTTGACTTTCTAACTCGAATAAGTCTTATCCCAAGTTTAAAAATAAAATGATGAATTGGACTCATTTAAGTAATTATTGTTGAACACCGGATTAAGGTTAAATTAGAGTTCAAACATTTCAAACGCTTTCAACCCAACTCGGGCCAACTCTCCGGAGTTGAAGCCCTACTTACGGCTCAATAGAAGGCTATTGCCTTGGGCCACACATTCAAATTTGGGCTTCACTTGTAAACTATTGCATTTTGTGAAATTAAAGACTCCTTTATTCTATTACAAAGCTCGATAGGGATGCCATTAAGACTATTTCATTCATTAGCCCCACATTCAAGGCTATTGCCTTTATCATATCATTTACGCACAATAAATTTAGAACTCCCTGCACTATATATATATATATATATATATATATATATTAATAGCATTTTACCCCCCTTGTGATGGTAAAATAGTCATTGTTGAAAAAATACAAACAAATTGTTAACTTTTTTAACCAGTCCATGATAATGGGGTAAGTTGAAACCATTTTATATTATATATGTTGCAGTGTATTCAATGTTGGGGTGCAATTTGGACTCGGCAGCTTGAATTTAATTCGATTTTTTATGAGTTTGGACAATTATTTTTATAATTACAATTAGATTTGAATTAAAAAAATTTAACTCAAATTTAATTAGGGCTGAGGAACTAGCAACACGAGTCCATCCTGAACCCGAATTCTAATATTATTTATATTGATTTATTTATTTGAAATACATATATAATATTGAAATTATAATCACCTTTTCTTTTAAACTTATTTTTGTTTAAATCTTAATTTATTGTATATTAACATTTTGGATACTTAATTTTTTAAAAATTTATTTGTAATTTATTAAAAACTTGCAATAAGTTTTTTTTTTTTTTTTTTTTCAAGGAATAGTTTAATATGAAACTAGCTCAAGATCATATTAATTTTTCAATGTGGTGATTGACCAAATGAGTAATTCGAATTAACTGAGTTTCTAACTCGAACTCTCAGGCCACGTTTAAGAAAAGAATAATTGTGGTCGAAGGTCAAATTAATGTTAGATAAAAGTTAAACATTTCATATATTGGATTGAGTTCCAGCTGTACCTCAAATCCAACTCACCCGAATTGCAGCCCTACTTAGTGCGGGCTCAATAGAAGGCCATCAAGACTACTAGCTTGGGCCACACATTCAAATTTGGGCTTCACTTGTAAATTATTACATTATGTAGAATTAAAGACTCCTTTATTCCAGAGCAAGCTCAAAAGGAACGCCTTTAAGACTCAAATTTCATTAAACCCCACATTTAAGACTAGCCTTTATCATTACATTTACTTAAAAAATAAATTTAGATTCTAATTCTTTGTGTGGTCTCGCATAAGCCTCTCAACATTGAAATAAATTTAGATTATAACAATTCCATAGGCTCAATGTGTTCAAGGGTGTACGGGTACTATATTTCGGCTTATAGACCTTTTAAATGCTAAGGCTCCATTTGCTAAAAAAAATAAAAAAATAAAAAAATAAAAAAAATGCTAAGGCTCCATGGATTGGTACGATTTTTTTTTTTTTTTTTTTTTTTTTGTTTTTTTTCACAATTGCTACGAAAAATTTAGAGTAGGGAATTAAGTGCCAAAAAGGAATAGTAGGGAGAGGTTATTTGCAATTTCTCCTTGTTTGTTTGGATATAAAATATATTTCAGATTTTTTTTTTAATTTTTTTTTTTGGTGTTTGGTTGTATAAAATATTTACGAAAAAAAAAAATATATTAAAACCTAACAAAAATAACTTACCCATAAATTTTTGGCAAGTCAATTTAAACGCCCGCTTGATGGACGCGACCTCGACCTAGAGGTCCTAGACTTTTGCCAAATACCTAAAAATTAAAAAATATTTTACCTGAAAAAAAAAAAATCTTTTACGTCGAAACAAACTAAGTCTGACTCTCTTTATTTTTTCTTGCATGGTAGAATGTATTTCCAGCGGGTTGGGCTTGTGGTTGTATGTATTTGACGGGAATAGTTTGGGAGAGGTAAAACAACCTCGAATTTATGGCATATGCAAAGCTTGTTGAAGCTAATCTAACTCAATTGGAAAAGAAAAGTAAAAAAATCTAATACCGAAGTATATGGAATAAATTAGAGATATAAACCCGTTTATGAAGATTTTGTTTTATTCACCTTGGATGTGATAGGTTAGAAACTTAAGTTGTAAGAGCAACTCCAATGCAAAATGTCATTTCGGGCTGTCAAATCTATATTTTGAGAGGAGTTACAATGTCAAATGCTATATTTTAGCAACTCTGCTCCAATGGTGCATTTTATCCAAAGTACTATTTTTTAACACAATCACCATTTTTTTTCAATTACCATTCCCAACTATCATTTTCAACTACCATTCTTTTTCAACTAAAAAATTTGTTTTTTTTTGTGAGTGTTTATATTTTATTTTGCTTGTTTGCCTTGTTAAAAATAAATAAAAAATTTTGAATCATCAAATCCATGTTTGGCATTTCAATACTACAATTTTGAATGTGTGTGGGTGACCTAAATAGATACAAATTGAAACCAATATATGCTAACACAAATATAAAATGAAGTTCTTTCTACAACAAGACGAAGTAACAGAATATACATCATAGCCCAATATCTGGATTAAGCACTGAAATCTTAATTGGGGGTTATTCACGAGTTACACAATTTCAAAGTTCAAAAAACTCTTCAATGATCTGAGCAGATCAATCCTAGCAATACTAATCTTAGAAACCAGAGATATATAAGCTTCATGAGGTTGCACTGTCTTCATCATCATCTCCATCACCTTCAAAGTCCTTTGATTGGTCAGTGTTGTCTGACTTCTTGGATGTCAAATGGCGTCCGGTCATAGGATCTATTGGATGGGTGTCTCGTGGCCCTCCTTTGCTTCCCATTGCCAACATCGGTGGCGGAGGTAGCAACCCTGCCCTGAAAAGTAGGCGTTGGACAGGGTCTGAAGGCTTGGGTGACGCTCAACTAAGCATTGAGCCATGGTGTCTTGTGTTCGTACAATTTCATCATTCCTGTGCTCAAGATAATTTTGGAATATCCAACTCTAAAAATTAGTTTGTGATTGGGAGTTACCAACAATTGGATCTTGGGTGACGCTTGTGATACCCCTCGGATCCGAGACACGGGTTGATCAGGCCCAGGCCCAAACCCGAAGGAATATAAAATAATTAATATTTTAAAACGAACACAGAATATAAAAATGAAAGAATTAACTAACAAAGCTGAAAGAATTATGAAAAATTATAATCCGATTCTCCAAAACCTCCAAAAGTACAACTTGGGAATCCATCTAGTGGACCCCTAACAAAAGTCCCAACTGAACTGAATAACTGAAAATAAAACAAACTAGAACATAGAGAGAAGTCCTACGTAAGCAGATGAATGAGAGATTGTTCCCCACAAGCACTATCAAGTTCTAAGGCTGGAACCGTCCTGTACCTGAAAAGAATAAAAAAGTGGGTCAGGTCCACGAACAAGTTCTAATCTAACTACAATCCATACGGTGACCTGATACGCATATACACCCTAGATACCTCACAATATCTATTTAGTCCATACATATATATATCCACACTAAGGGACCTTCATTGGACTACAATAGGGGTTTCAACCTGAATAGAAGGCAACATGCGAAAACGCATGCAAAGGTGGGCATGAGTACCTAGATCTAACAGGGTACACCTCACCCTATCATAGCCAGTTACGCGTCCACTGCATATACGCACCCTAACCAATGAGCCTGAGACTCAAGCTCATCTCGTGGTACCATAACCATATATCTAAAGTCCGTCCAAAACCAGAGTATGTCATTCAATTATTCATTGAGCTGACATACAATATACAATCCAGTTAGTCACTCAACTTATTCAGTTGATATGACTTAACTATAACCAACTAATCTAAGAGGTCATTCAACTTAGTCAGTTGATATGACTTAAACACAAATAGGATTCAATATTTTACAATCCATTCATTTAATCTGATAGGTCAGGTATTAGCGTTTTAAGCTAAACCATCCCTAGTATGCCACCGTCCCATACCGATGCATACAATCCTTCACATCTATGTAAATTATACAACATAAATAATAGTTCAGCAATTTACAGTCTAAAACCATGATCCAGATAATTGCAGAATAGTGTTTAAATATTTCAGCAATTAAAATCATAGCGTTAATCCATGTAATTGCAGAAAAGAATTTAATATTTCAACAATTAACATCCAGAGCATGCATAGATCAAATCTAACAAATAAATGACCCTATCATGCATTCAATATAAGATTTATAATCATACTATATCCTATTAAATTGCTAAAATTAAATTAAGTAATTAATTTCCTTCCTTCCGTTAACAGCATGCACAGTTGTATATTTTTCTATTGTTCCATCCTTTAGCATAGAGACATAAACTATGCAATAAAAGGTTTTAATAACACTTGAAATTGGAATTAAGAACCCTAGTATACTCACAACACAGTTCAGAAAGAATTAAAATCATCCAAACGATGCCCAGAAAAGTCCAGAAAACATCATTGTGAGAGAGTCTGCTCTTAAACTTGTAGAGCAGGCTCCAAACAACACTGGAGCAGGCTCCAAAACTTCTTGGAGCCAGCTCTAAATGGGTGGAACCGGCTCTACATCCCCTAGAGCCGGCTCTACTCTTAGGGGGAGCCGGCTCCCTCTTCCATGGTGCCGGCTTTCTCCCTCTCTGAGAGCCTGAACCTCCTCCGGCCTTTTGCTTCATCTCCGGCCGCTTCCACCCCTTCTGTTCTTGGTAAAAACTGAACCTAAGGGTCTAAATTTCATCTTATATCATCCCAGTTATTTATTTTAAACAGTTTGCATAAAAAAGAACCATACAAACTATTACCGATTTAACATGCTTACGATTAAACACTGAGACACAATTTTGCAACAACAGTTCCAATCAAAACTAAACACATACAGGCTAATAATCTAACATATATTAAACATGCAAGATTAATTTAATGTCCAGTTAAAGTCCTAGAGATTATCTAGGTGTGCACAGAACACAGGCCAACGGGAGAGAGAAAGAAAAGAACTTGCCTGTGATTTCAGTTATGAAATCCCGGCGTCGTCTCTAAACTTCCAGCAACCACTGAATACCTTCAAGCCTCCTATGGTTCTGGTTTAATCCACAACAACACTCCCTTAGTCCTCTCTGTTTTTCTCCTTGACAACCCTTACGGTGCCTCCGTTCTCTCAACCTTCTTATTTATGTGAACAGAATAATGTTTATGTTTTGTAAAACCCTAAACCACTGTAATGATATATTTATAGGCTTAGTAAAAATATAACCCTAATTCTAATGTGATCCGGGAAGGAACAGATAATTGTTAAGTCGGCTCACTAATTTAATAAACCTAATTTTAACATTATAATAATTACACTAATTTAATCTCATTAAAACAAGTAATTCTCAATAAAAATAATACAATTAAACAATTAAAGAAAATAACACACAATAATTAAACAATTCAATAATTCAAATAATGCACATAATAACAATTAATTCAAATATCAAATAATAAATGCAATTAAACAAACCAAATTTACAATTAATCAAATAAAAATGCAATAAAATAAATATTAAAATGATGAAACTATCTTTTTAAAATTAGGGGTATTACAACGCTCAACCAAGCATTGCAAATTGCTACATCTTGATCCGGCGTAAATGTTTTTCCCTGCGTTGTTGATTGTTGAGGGACTTCCATTGATGCTCAACCAAGCATTGCAAAACTAAGAAAAACCACAAAACACATATATTGAACATTAGCAGGCCAACAAAATAAAATGATGCAATATGCAGATGAGGACCTTTTCAGAAAGGCAATATGGTTCAACTTGGGTGTAGCTAGAAAATCAAACCAACAGGATGATTTTCTACACATGCATACAAATACATACACACAACTAGCATCCAAACTATAAGTGGGAGATATGTAAGAACTTGCACTACCATGGATTGAAATTAGATTCCAGAAGACCTAGTTTCAGGTTGTATAAACTTTAAAAAAAAAAAATGATAAGCATATATATAAACAGTTAAGGACAAGAAATAAAGAAGTTATTGAACTTTTTCTGCCCCAAGAAGCACAAAACAAAGGTGATAAAAAGATTCCAAATCTAAAGGAATATTCACTCAGTAAACTCGAAGTCAACTTGGAATAATGTGCTTGTATAAAACATAGTTCAACATGGCAATGGGATTACTTGAAATGTAAGAAAACTAATACCACCTTTTTGACTAATACAAGAGAAGATGTACCCATCAAACAACAGAGAGAGAACATAAAATAGAAGTTAACCAAATATAAGATAAAAATGCACACCAAAAGAACTCTCTCTCTCACTCTGCTGTTCTATATTACTATTCAATAGTCTAGGTTCCCAAATTCATATGGACCCGGCAATAATAAAGACCATTACCACTGTTGACTGACTCTAAATGAGCAAACCCCAAATAAATATCCACGCATGGAGTATATACATGTGTATCATGTATGATATGTCAAAAAGAGAGTATCTAATTTATTTTTTGTAATTCTTCTGGTTAGTTTTTATGCAAATTGAATAAATAGGAAAAAATTAGCTGAGGTGTGATATAG
Source organism: Cornus florida (assembly GCF_030987335.1). NCBI lineage: Eukaryota > Viridiplantae > Streptophyta > Magnoliopsida > Cornales > Cornaceae > Cornus > Cornus florida. The sequence continues at coordinate 90,430,403 of NW_026775581.1, forward strand.
ATTGGACTCTATATATATGTACACATACTAATTAATTGTGATTAACAAACACCATCTCTCTGTAATTAATCTAACAGCACTCATCACTTTTTTTTTTTAACAAATTTTGACTTCCAAAATAATTACAATGAAAAACACAAATTTGATTCATTGCTTGAAGTATGTAATTGAGTCAAATTTATATGTATAATACATACATATAAAACATATATAAAGAGAAATAATATGTATACGGGAGAGAGAGAAGAATAGAAGGTAGAAGCTATACAGAGAATTGGTCGGTGGTGGGTGGGGAATGGGAGATACCTTCCACTCTAAATCATTTATAAATAGTTACCACAAATTCATCACCACGATTTGTACAGCTTTAACCAGAACACTAATTTACAGGAAACGATTAATTAACAGGTCAACAGTATAGAGAAGCAGCATGTAGAACAGAGGTAGCATGTAGAACAGTATAATGATAAGCTAGTGCAAAGAATAAATCTCATCCAAAAACTAAGAAAGCCTTATAATTGAGTAGAACAAATCAATAAAAACAAAAGAGTAACTGACCAAATATATCACTTTACACTCTACAACTTAGATATAAAATGCAATCATGGAAATATGTCAGCTTACATGGAATTTGCCGGCCCCAAAGTGGAACAATTCCCTTGTAAAGCCTGTCAAAGTAAGATAAAAATATATTTATACTTCCAAAATGAAGAGAAATCAAACATTACAAGATAATTAGAAACCTAAGTGTGAGCAAACCCCAGATTGAAGAACAAGTTGGGTAATGAAAATTTTGAGAGAAACAGAGAGACGGATCATAGAAATTTTGAGTTTTTTCAACAAAATTTACAAATCTGAGAATATATATATATACATACATACATACATACATGTTGGGAGAGATGACAATAAACAAACACAGCGGAATAATTCTTCTCCCTATATGCAAGCAAATATAGTATATCTTTACTTTTATATGTGCTGAAAATAATAGAGAACAAATCAATCACACCAAGCCACAAGAACACAAGCAATTTTTTACGTGGAAAACTTCCCCAGTATGAGGAAGAAAAACCACGGGACCTAGTCCAGTTAAAATTTCCACTATCAACCAAAGAATGGGTACACAAAGTCTTTTCTAATCGCAATTAGAGGCTACAAAACATCTCATCAAGATAGCAACAATTTTGGCAAAAAACAAAGAGAATTGGAGAGAAAAATACCAAAACCAGGTTACTGTTCACGGGCACAAATCACTGTTCCCGAGCTCAAAATCCGATTTTCACCGTTGAGATTTTAACTCATTGAGTCATGAACCTTTCCTCCAAATTTCAGCTCAATTGGACCATGGACGAAGCAGGATCGGACGTTTGATGATATCTGGGCAGAATAGAAAAACCTGCGTTTTTCTACGAAAACTCGGTTACTGTTTACGGGCATGAATCACTGTTCCCGAGCTCAAAATCTGATCTCCACCGTTCAGATTGTGCGTCACTGAGTCGTGAACCTCTCCTCTAAATTTCAGCTCGATCGGACCATGGACAAAGCAGGATCGGACGTTCGATCAAACTTGGGCAGAATGGAAAAACCTGCATTTTTCTTCTCTTTGTTCTTTTACTTGCGACTAACTTCTCTCTCTTTTTATACTAACTTCCTTAGGGTTTTCTTTTCCCTAAAGGATGGACTTTGGGCTTTTAATAAAACCCACTTGGTCTTTCCTCCACATAGAAGGAAATAAACCCAACAAATCTCCCCCTTTCGGACTATGTGGAGGGAATCGCCATCTCGGCGATCGAATAATAAACTTCAAGCTTTTCTCTTGGTAATGTCTTTGTCAACATATCAAAGCCATTATCATCAGTGTGAACGTTCTCTAGTTCAAGTAACTTATTGTTCAACGCATCTCTGATCCAATGGTATCGTATATCAATGTGCTTAGATCTTGCATGGAAACTGGAATTCTTAGCAAGATGAATAGCACTCTGGCTATCACAAAACAACACATACCTCAGCTGCTTGAAACCAAGTTCTCTTAAGAATTTCTTTGCCCATAAGAATTCTTTAGTCGCTTCTGTTGCTGCAATAAACTTTGCCTTTGTCGTAGAAAGAGCAATACACTTCTGAAGTCTTGATTGCCAACCTACAGCCCCACCTGCAAAAGTGATCAAATAACCCAAAGTAAACCTACGAGTATCCACATCCCCTGCCATATCTGTATCAGTGTAGCCAACTAACAATGGTTGTCCATTTCCCAAACCAAGTCTCAAACTGGAAGTGCCTCGAAGATATCTCATGATCCACTTGACTGTATTCCAATGCTCTCTTCCCGAATTTGACAAGAATCGGCTAACTACACCAACTGCATGGGCTATATCTGGTCTTGTGCAAATCATTGCATATATCAAACTTCCTACTGCTGAGGCGTAAGGAACTCTTTTCATGTCTCCCTTTTCCTTATCTGTAGAAGGACATTCCTTTGTACTCAGTCTGAAGTGGGTAGCAAGAGGAGAGCTAACCACTTTAGAGCTGTCCATATTGAACCTCTGAAGCACTTTTTCAATGTACTCCTCCTGTGACAAATATAACTTCTTGGCACTTCTGTCACGACTGATTCTTATGCCAAGAATTTTCTTTGCTGGCCCCAAATCCTTCATAGCAAATGACTTACTCAATTGCTTCTTCAACTGTTCAATCCTTGAAGCATTCCTGCCAACAATCAACATGTCATCCACATAAAGCAGTAGAATAATAAAATCATTATCAGAGAATTTTTTAACAAATACGTAGTGATCAGAAGTTGTGTAATACCCCTAATTTTAAAAAGGATAGTCTCGGCATTTTTTTTAACATATTTAAAACTTTATTTTATTATCTTTATCGCATTTTTATTTAATTGGTTATTTGAACTTTGACTTAAATTGTTTTATGTGATTATTTGGTTTAATTGTTGTTTACCTATGTGTCATGTGTTTTAAATTGAATTAAGTGTTTTTAATTATTTAATTGGGTTTTTAATTGAAATTAATTAGTTAAGTGGATTTAATTATGCAATTGTTTTTCATTTAATTTTGCTTTAAGTTACAGTTAACTTTGGGGTTGGAAATTTCACGCCGTAACAAAAGTAGTTTCATGGGCCGACTAGGTTTAGAATTAGGGGTCTGTCTCTGATTAAACACGGATTAGGGTTTATGTTTTTACGCCTATATATATATGGTTACTCTGTATCAAGGGTTGGAAAAACAAAACCCTATTCACGTACCCAAGATACAGAGAGGGAAACAGAGAGCAGTTGTAGGGAAAACAGAGTGACGCTTAAGAGGAAGTGTACAGAGAGGACCAAGGAGGTTGAGTAAGGATTAGAGACTGAGTTATAGGAAGCTTGGCGGCATTCAGAATTGCCGGAAAACTTAGAAACGACACAGGGATTTCAATATTGAAATCACAGGCGAGTTCTTCTCTTTCTCCTTCCCTTTGGCTTGTGTTCTGTGCACCTAGACAGTCTCTAGGAGATTAATTGGCCTTAAACTGAACCATGCATGTTTGATATATAATTTGCTTGATCGTTTTATCTGTGCAAAATTTATTTACAAAATAATTATAGCGCGTATGTTTTCTTGACTCGGTTTTGGCATAACGTCCCACTGTTCTAATTTTTATTTTGAATCTTACTGAAATCAACCAAGGTCTGACTGGATACTAGACGTAAGTTAAGACTTCAAATTTAAATTGGAGAAAAAACAGAGGGGTTGGGATAAAACTGATCTTGCAATTTAATTTTAGTGCCGTTATTCAACAACGCTAGTTTAAATGGCTTGATTAAACTCTGTAATTGCTTTCAAAACTATTGTAAACAATCTTGGGGAATGCTTCTAGACTAAATTACGAGTCCTAAGTTTGGTTTTAAAAACTAACAGAGGGTTAGGAATAAGCCGGAGAAGGAGCACAAGAGCTGAAACACGCACCGGGGACGAAGGCTCACACAGGAGGTGAGAGCCGGCTCCATGGAAGTGGGAGCCGGCTCCCACAACAAAGTGGAGCCGGCTCTAGGAAGTCCTAGAGCCGGCTCTAGGTTGGAAAAGAGCCTGCTCCAAATTCTGGAGCAGGTTCCCTTGTTATTTTTAATTTCTTTTACGATTTTTTTTTTATTTTCTACATACTATGTTCACTGTTGGAGCATGGAGACTGTTGGAATGAATTTGGAACTTTACAGAGGGATCAAGGAATGAATTTTGAGTGTTATTAAGACCCTAAATTGAGTAAAGTTTAATTCTAAGTTGTCGGGACAAACAGTGTAAAAATTAAGGCACTTAACAAATGGAAGTTGAATTAATTGTTGAAATAAAATTCAGCAATTTGATGGAACATAATGTGTTTATAAAACTTGTTTTAGAATGCATTCAAGTGCATGATAAGGTCCTTTAATTATTAATTTTGATCTATGCATGCTTAGGAGGCTAGTTGCTGAATTATTAAATTGTTTACTGCAACTATATGGTTAATGCTTGGATTTAATCTGCTGAAATATTTAAACAATCTTCTGAATTGTTTTAGCAATTTATTGGTTAATAATAGGATCATTTAACCTATTCACATGCATGATGGAGTCCCTGACGTATTAAATTTGGTCTATGCATGCTCTGGATGTTAGATGTTGATTTGTTAAATCGTCTCCTGCAACTTTATGGTTAAATGCTTGGATTTAAATTGCTGAAGCTTTAAATATTTTTCTGCAATTGTTTGGATGGTAGTTTTGGTCTGTAAATTATTGAACTGTTATATATGTTGTAATTTACATGGATATGGAGGATGGTATGTACCGGTATGGGACGGTGACATACTAGGGACGGTTTAGCTCAAAACGCATAAACCTAACCTAATGGATTAATGGAATGGATTGAAAGATATCGAATCCTAATTGTGACTAAGTCAGATCAGCTGTAAACAAGTTGGATGACTTCCTGGATTAACGGATGGTAGTTAAGTCATATCAACTGAATAAGTTGAATGACTAACTAGTTGGTTTATTGTATGACAGTTTAATAAATAGTTGAACTGCATACCCTGGATTTGGACGGACTTTATATATATGGTTATGGTACCACGAGTTGAGCTTGAGTCTCAGACTCGTTGGTTAGGGTGCGTATATGCAGTGGATGCGTAGCTGGTTATAATAGGTTGAGGTGTACCCTGTTAGGTTTAGGTACTCATGCCCACCTTTGGGTGCGTATTCGCATGTTGCCTTCTATTCAGGTTGAGACCCCTATTATAGACTAGTGAATGTCCCTTAGTGTGGATATATTTATACGTATGGACTAGATAGATATTGGGAGGTGTCTACGGTGTATCTGCGTATCGGGTCACTGTATGGATTGCAGTTAGATTAGAACTTGCTCGTGGGTCTGACCCACTCCTTTATTATTCTTTTCAGGTACAGGACGGTTCCAGCCTTAGAGCTTGATCGTACTTGTCGAGGACAGTCTTACTTTCATCTGAATACGTAGGACTTCTCTCGATGTTTCTAGCATTATCTATTTTCAGTTTTCAGTTTCAGTTGAACTTTTGGTCAGGGGTCCATCAGTGGATTCCCAAGTTGTAACCTTGAAGTTTTGGAGGATTGGAGTTTTATTTTTCAGTTGTCCATGGAGGATTTTATAATTAATGTTTCTTTCAGTTTTATTCTATCTTTATTGTTCTTTTTGTCATCTGTGTTCGTTTTAAAATACTTTAATTATTTGATATTCCCTCGGGTTTGGGCCTGGGCCTGATCAACCCGTGTCTCGGATCCGAGGGGTATCGCAAGTTGTCTTCTTGTAGCCTTGCTCCCCCATAACAGACTCAAACTTCTTATACCACTGTCTCGGTGCTTGTTTCAAACCATATAGGCTTTTATTCAAGTTGCACACATAATCTTCTTTCCCTTTCACTTTGAAACCCTCTGGCTGCTTCATATAAATCTCTTTCTCCAAATCACCATGAAGAAAGGCAGTTTTCACATTCATCTGCTCAACTTCCAAGTCAAGACTAGCTGCTAGGCCGAGTGCTATACAGATCGATGACATATTTACGACTAGAGAGAAGATCTCATCAAAGTCAATACCTTTTCTCTGATCGAACCCTTGACAACCAATCTAGCTTTGTACCGTGGCCGTGAAGATAACTCATTTTGCTTCTTCCTGTAAATCCACTTGTTTTCCAAAGCTCTTTTTCCTTTAGGTAGCTTCACTAACTCAAAGGTGTGGTTATTATGCAATGACTGCATCTAATCTTGCATGGCCTCAACCCACTATGTCTTTTGTTCATCTTCTATGGCTTCTGCAAAACACTGGGGCTCTCCCCCATCAGTCAATAACACATACTGCTCTGCTGAATACTGAGTGGAAGGACGTCGGTCTCTGGCAGACTTCCTGGATGGAATCACTGGTGGAATCTCAGGCTTTGTCAACTGCTCATCAGTCTCAACATCTCCCTGAACCTGTAAGGGAACATCCACATCACCTGTACACTGGTGGTCATCCTGACCATCATTCTCAACCTGAGATGGCAGATTCTTTAGAGGAGCTGGATCCATATAAGTCAAGATATCACCTTGTTGAGACATAGATTTCCCTGCTTTCTCAATATCCTGAATCGTCTGATCTTCTACAAACACGACATCTTTGCTTCTCACAATTTTCTTCTCAACTGGATCATAAAGCTTGTACTCAAACTCATCTTGGCCATAGCCAAGGAATATAAACTGTTGCGTTTTCACATCAAGTTTGCCCCTTTCATCTTTTGGAATATGCACAAATGTTTTACACCCAAAAACCCGCAAATGATTATAGGATACATCCTTACCTGTCCAAATTCGGTCTGGCACATCAAACTATAGAGGAACACTGGGTGTAAGATTCAACACATGACCAACTGTGCTCAATACCTCCCCCCAAAAAGATTTTGGCAATTGGGCTTGTGAAAGCAAACATCTCACTCTCTCAACTAGTGTCATGTTTATCCTTTCTGCTACGCCATTCAACTGAGGAGTTTTTGAAGTTGTCTTTTGATGCCGGATACCCTGTTGTCTACAATACTCATCAAAAGGACCTGAACACTCTCCGCCATTATCAGTACGAATGCATCTCAGTTTCTTCCCAGTCTGTCTCTCAACTAGGGCTTGGAATTGCTTGAACACTGCCAACACTTGGTCTTTTGAATTCAAGGTATATACCCATAACTTCCTTGAATAATCATCTATGAAGGTCACAAAGTATCTAGACCCACCAAGTGTTCTCGTCTTCATAGGGCCACACACATCTGAATGTACCAAATCCAGTATCTCTGACTTTCTCGAATGAGAGGAATTTTTGAAGGAGACTCTGCTCTGCTTCCTTGATAAACAATGAGTACACATTTTCAGAAGTGTACTTTTTAGTCCACATAGTAGACTTTTCTTCCCTAGTAGAGCTAATCTTTTCTCACTCATGTGAGCCAGTCTCTTGTGCCACAATTCTGCTGTATCATTATCCTCCATCGCATTAACAATGTCGTTGGAGATTTTTGTTTGCAGAACGTACAGTGCATAGTGCTTCATACCTCGAGCCACAACCATAACACCCCTAGTGAGCTTCCACTGGCCATCACTGAAAGTGCTGCAATATCTTTCATCATCAAGTTTATCTGCAGAAATTAAATTCAAGCGAATGTCAGGAATATGCTTCACATTTCTGAGAACTAACCTCGTGCCATTATTCATCTTCAGATACAGATTCCCAATTCCAATGACTTTAACCAAGCCATCGTTGCCCATCTTTACTGTTCCAAAATCACCAGATTTATAAGATGTAAAGAAATCCTTCCGAGATGTAGCATGAATGGAGGCACCACTGTCAATCACCCAACTAGTCTCATGGTATGCAACATTTATCATCTCATCATCATAAACAATGAGGAAGTCTGCAGGAGTGGTGGTAGCAACTCTGTCATTGTGATACCTCTCGATTCTAGAGCCACGGGTGATCAAGTCCGAGCACAGATCCGAGGGATATCAAACAATTAATATTTAAACAAGCATTGGAATACAAGATGAATTAAAAATAAATAAATAATAAGCTGAAAGAAACTAAATAATAAATCCCTATTTTAAAATTCTCAAATAAATAATAATTAAAAATCCAATAATAAAATCCTCCAATTCTCGGATACTAGTAATTAATTAAACTACAACTCGGGAATCCATATTGTGGACCCCTAACAATATCCTAACTGAAATACTGAACTGAAATAAAACTAATAATTAAACCATGAAGAAGAGTCCTACGTAGAGTCGGAAGAGTGAATGACTGTCTCTGCTTGGCACGAACAATCTCTAAGACTGGAACTGACGAACACCTGAAAAATAATGGTGGGTCAGGCCCACATACAAGTTCTAATCTACTACATCCCAAACAGAGACCCGATACACGTACACATCCTAATTAATTCAACAATAACTAAATAGTCCATAAATAGATATATACACGCTAAAGGAACCTCACTAGACTATAGGGTTGTCTCAACCTGAATAGTAGGTAACATGCAAAACGCACATATAGTGGGCATGAGTACCTAGACCTATCAGGGTACACAACTACGCTATATCTAGCTACACATCCCTGGCAATATACGCACCCTAACCACTGATCCTGAGACTTAAGGTCATATCATGGCGTATAATTATATATATAAAATCCGTCCAATCCAATCATAAAAATAAACTATCCAATTATTATTTTAATAATATGTCATCCAACTATTCCGTTGACCTGACACGAATAAGTAGGACTTAACACTATGGTTAATCCGTTCCCTTATTTAAAATAGGTAGGACTTAACTCTTAAGTTAATCCGTCCCTAATATGCCCCCATCCCATAATGGTGCATTAATCCATATCATAATCAAATAAAAATTTCAAATCCAAGGATAATGTCAATAATGTTTACATATAACAATCCAAATAAATATGATAAAAATCATATACACATCCTTTGCATTTACTTGAGCAAAATATCAACTCTAAGTGGCATGCATTTAATTTACATCACAAGAAATTAACATGCAACTCCACTAAATTGTACATTTCCATGCCTTATTTAAATTAATTTAAATCTAAACAATTGATTAAAATAATTTAACCCAACCATGTTTAATTAATTTATCCTTTTACAATTAAACCCATACTTAACATGTAAACTTAAATTATGCACTTCAGTTCTTAATGAATCTATTAAATAAATAAATATTTAATACAAAATTCCTTAATAACAAAACAATAGCCTCAGTTTAATATCCAACATTAATTAGTCTAACTTTTAAAATATTTAATGCATCACTAATTTTTGTAATATACCAGATTCCTTTCTAACAATTTCTCACAATATCAAATTGTTCTAAGCTGACCTTTCCATCCTCGTGCCGCGTGTATGTATTAGAAAGGAAGTGAAATTTCAATTGCAAATACAATGAGATAAACTGAAACATTCCTGTGCTGTTCTTCCTCGTTCGGCGTGCATGACAAAACACAAAGTCTCATTATCCTTTATATCATAGTCTGATTTTTATTTAAATCCCTTATCAATGGTTTTCTCGTTCGGCGCGCACAAATTATGCAAAAACACCTTATGACTTTACCTATATATGCATACACCGATTAATATATAAACTGGTTCATTAATTTTCCCTCGTTTCGTGTGCATTCTTTAAGCATGAACAAATTTTGATTTCATATATATATACACAATACTGACACATGCGAGTATTAATTCAAGTAAAATAAAATAAAATAAATTAAATTAAATTAAAAATCAAGGTCACCAATAGTGCCAGTTCGGCATAACAGATTAATTAAAACCCATTATTAAAACATGAAATACAATTTCCAAATAAATTCCTGTAATTAGATTCAATTAATTTATTTAAAGAATCTAGAATTAATCTAGCATGCATAGGGTACGAATCAAAGGAGAAGAGAAGAATTAGAACTTGCCTTTAGGGATTAGATAAAAAATCCTAACCTCCTTCTTCCTTTTCTCTTCCTTCCTCTTCCTTCTTTCTCTCTCTAAAATATAGTACGTAATATATTTTCTAACCTCTTTCACAACCCTATAATTATATATTTATAGTCAAATAAAATAACACTAATCCTTTTCCCAATCCAAGCCAAACTAATAATAAAAATAAAATAAAATCTAAATACTAAAAAGGTAACTAAAATATATGGTACGTATAATCTATGTGTAATCCTTTTTATATGTGATATATAAATATATATGACTTTCCTTATATATATATATATTTATTTATTTATTAAATATACATATACATGGGTAATTATCCGTACCCATTAAACCCCTTATCCAAGTAGTCCATGGAGCCCAATTAGTTGGTCCATTACTACTATCTATATCCAATTCCCTAAAAATATTAAAATAAAAATAAAATAAAACAATTAAATTCCTAAATAAATACACATCATCACACATAATTTCAATTAAACAAGTAAACAATTAGCCAAGAAATCAACTAAATAATTAAATGCAATTAAAATAATTTTTTTAAAAAATACCGAATGCAATTAAAATAATTTTTTTAAAAAATACCGAGACTATCCTTTTAAAATCAGGGGTATTACATTCTTCCCCCCTAACAAAAGGAATTCCGTCCTCGGAATTCGCCCTTACCTTCTTCCATTATATCTGGAAACTGTGAGCGAATGACATCCTCTTACTCCCAAGTAGACTCAGCCTCATTATGGTGACTCCACTGGACACGCACTAACGATATGACTTTATTGCGAAGAACATGATCCTTATGGTCTATAATGCGACACGGTGGCTCCACATAAGTTGCATCCGGTTGCAACTCAATCTCACCCACATCTATGTGCTGATACCTATCCTCATCGCGCAGAAATTTCCGCAACATGGAAACATGAAACACGTTGTGGATGCGATCCAAATGATCCGGAAGTGCCAACCGATAAGCTACAGCTCCCACGCGATCGGTAATCATGAATGGACCCACAAACAGTGGTGATAACTTTCCTTTCTTCCCAAAGCGCATTACACCTTTCACAGGAGACACTTTGAGTAGAACCTGATCCCCAACCTGAAACTCCAAAACACGAGTACGACGATCCGCATAACTCTTCTGCCTACTCTGGGTAGTGCGCATGCGATCCCTAATAAGAGCAATCTTCTCAGAAGTATCCTTAATGAACTTAGGAGCCAAAAAACGACTCTCGCCAACCTCCATCCAACAAACAGGAGATCTACATGGTCGTCCATATAATGCCTCAAACGGTGCCATACCAATAGTCTTCTGAAAACTATTGTTATATGCGAACTCCACAAGTGACAAATACTCCTCCCAATGGCCCTTAAAGTCAAGGACACAAGAACGAAGCATATCCTCCATTATCTGATTAACCCTCTCTGTCTGTCCATCAGTTTGAGGATGATAAGCAGTGCTAAGATGCAACTCTGTACCCAAAGCCTGCTGAAAACTCTTCCAAAACCCTGATACAAAGCTCGAATCCCTATCCGATATAATAGATAACGGAATGCCATGCAACTTCACAATCTCTGTAATGTAAAGTTTCGCCAACTGTTCCGAAGTGTAATCAGTGCGAATATGCAAGAAATGAGCAGATTTAGTCAACCTATCAACGATGACCCAAATGGAATTGTGATTCTTAAACGAGTTAGGTAATCCCTCTACAAAATCCATAGAAATGCTCTCCCATTTTCACTCCGGTATCGGCAGTGGCTGTAGAGCTCCTGGCGGCCTCTGATGATCAATCTTGACCATCTGACAAGTACTACATCGTGAGACAAATAGAGCAATGTCCCTCTTCATACCTGCCCACCAAAACTGCCGCTTCATATCCTGATACATTTTGTCACCTCCAGGATGAACCGAAAACTCAGAGTGGTGAGTCTCAGTCATCACATCCTTCCTCAACTCATCAGCAGAAGGTACCACTAACCGTCCCTTGTACCTCAAACCTCCATCAGCCCCAACATAGTAGAATGGAACCTCTCCGGAAGCTATCTCTGCAACTTTATTAATGCACTGCTGATCCGTGAGTTGTGCCTTCAAAACTTTGTGAATGATAGAAGGTGTAACTACCATGCAAGACAAGAAAGTATCCAACAATTCATCCACCCTCTTCAACGCATTCCACTCAGTAATGAACAGAGTGGAAAGACTACCAACAGGTCGACGACTGAGTGCATCTGCCACCACATTCGCTTTCCCTGGATGATACTGGATAGAGAAATGATAGTCTTTCACAAACTCCAACCATCGGTGTTGTCTCATATTCAGCTCTCGCTGAGTGAACAAGTACTGCAGACTCTTGTGATCACTAAATAATCTGAAGGATTCACCCAACAGATAATGCCTCCAAATACGTAAGGCAAAGACCACCGCTGCCAACTCCAAATCATGTGTTGGATAATTAAGCTCATGAGGCTTAAGTTTCCGAGATCCATACGAAATTGGTCGCTCCTCCTGCATCAAGACACATCCCAGACCCTGCAAAGAAGCATCTGTGTAGACAAGATACTCAATCCCACTCTGTGGGGTAGACAAAACCGGTGCAGAAGTCAATTTAGTCTTCAGTTCATCAAAAGCTTTTTGACAATGTTCATCCCACACGAACCGTACACCCTTCTTAGTCAGATGAGTGAGTGGTCCCGCTATCTTTGAGAACCCCTGGATGAACCTTCTATAATAACCTGCCAACCCGAGAAAACTCCGAATCTCGGTAGGTGATGTAGGCTGTCCCCACTCAACCACCGCTGAAACCTTGGCTGGATCCACCGCTATTCCCCTTTCTGACACCACGTGACCCAGAAATTTCACTTCCCGCTGCCAAAATTCACACTTCTCAAACTTGGCATACAACTGATGCTCACGAAGCGTCTGTAAGACTATCCGAAGATGTCTAGCATGATCGTCCTTTGACCTCGAGTAAATCAAAATGTCATCTATGAAGACAATGACAAATTGATCCAAGTAAGCTCTGAAGACTCTATTCATTAAATCCATGAAAACCGCTGGTGCATTAGTCAACCCGAACGGCATCACCCGAAACTCATAAGATCCATATCTAGTGAGAAATGCTGTCCTCGGGACATCCTGCTCCCGAACCCGAAGTTGATGATATCCAGACCGCAGATCAATCTTAGAGAAATAAGTAGCTCCCTTCAACTGATCAAACAAGTCATCAATCCTGGGCAAAGGATACTTGTTACGAATAGTAACCTTATTCAACTCCCTGTAATCTATACACAAGCGGAGCGAACCATCATTCTTCTTCACAAATAAAACCGGTGCTCCCCAGGGTGAAGTACTCCTGCGAATGAAACCCTGGCTGAGTAGCTGCTGAATCTGATCCCTCAGCTCGCGCATCTCCACTGGTGCCATCCTATATGGTGCCCTAGCAATAGGCGTAGTGCCTGGAGCTAAGTCTATTACAAAGTCGATCTCGCGACTAGGCGGCAACCCTGGAATCTCCTGAAATACATCCGGGTAATCCTGTACAATTGGTATGTTATCCAATAATACAGTAGTCCCCTCATCCATTTCCTCCTCCATATGAAACAAATAGGTGCTAGTGATCCCCTTAGAACGCGGCATAGCGACGACGTACATGTCCTGACCAGGTATAGTGAAAATAACTGATCTATTATAACAATTAACTTGGGCATGGTAATGCGATAACCAATCCATCCCAAGTATCACGTCATAAGTGTGCATGTCCAGGACCAATAGATTGGCTAGAAATCTGAGTCTACCAATATCTAGTGTCACAGGCCCATCACTCTCATGTAAAATGGCTGTATCGCCCAATGGTGTAGAAATACCTTGAGATTTAGTGTATACCCTCGTCCTCATCCCAGATAAAGCAACAAAAGTCCTAGTTACAAATGAGTGTGTAGCACCCGTATCAAATAAAACACGTCCATGCAAACCATGAATAGGAAACTTACCCTCAATAGCCTGAGGTGCCCGAACATCCTGTGGCATGAGGTTGTACACCCTGCCATAATGTAACTGCTGCGATGCCTGTCCCTGAGGCTGCGGCGGCGCTGGTAAAGCTGGATATGTCTGTCCCTGAATCCGTGGAACCTGTGGAGCTGGTAAAGGCACTGGTGCCCTCTGCCCCTGCTGCACATGTTGTCCCTGTCTCTGTCCCTGTCTTACTGTAGGACACTGCCTGGAAGTGTGACCATACTCTCCACAAGTATAGCAACTACCCTGGAAAGTACCAAATGGCCTCCTCTGTCGGTTAGCCTGTGGCTTACCCTGTCCTGCCTGTGGTCCCCCATTCTGCTGCCTCTGAATAGGTGCCCCATTCTGCTGAGCATCTGAACCACCCTTGTGCTTCTTCCAAGGCTGATGTCCCTGGAATTTGCCCTTGTCATTCTGTCGGTGTCCGTTCCCATTCCCTTTCTCAGCTGACTGATTAGCAGAGTCTCGATCACCCCGCTTCTCACCCTTGGCCTGTCTAAAATCCACGGTCAACTGATACTGCTGTAGAGCGGCGTCTACCACCTGAGCATAAGTAGTATAGGCTGGACTACCCGTAATAGCTCTCTTGATAGACCACATCAGTCCCTTGACGAAATTGTTGCGCTTCTTCTCCTCTGTATCCACCTCCTCCGGTGCAAAGAGAGACAAGCGTGTGAACTGCTGCTCATACTCCGCTACTGTCATGTTCCCCTGCTGCAGATTAAGAAACTCAGTCTTCATGGCTGCCCTGATTGCATAAGGGAAATACTTTTCATCAAAGCGTGCACTGAACTGATCGTAAGTCAATGCCATCCTCTCCGCTGCGGTGGTAACTGACTCCCACCACTGTAGTGCATCCCCAACTAGCTTGAAAGTAGCAAGCATCTGCTTCTGAACCTCCGTGCACTGAACCAAGTGAAGATATCGCTCGATGTCCTGTTTCCACTGATGAGCTGCTCTCGCATCGGTGGAGCCTGTGAATTCAGGTGGGCTCTCCTTTGTGAAAGAACTCCTAGCCTTCTCCCAAGTATCAATCCGAACAACCGGTGCCGGTAACGGAGCCGGCTGTACTTGAGGCTGATTCCGAAGTGCAGCAGTTACCCCTGCTTCTATAGCCCGAGCAATAAGGTCATTGATGTGAGGAGGAAACTCTGGATCTCCTCCCTGATCCCGAGTCTGCTGAACTTCCTCATGCTCCTCATAGAACTGACCCTCATCCTCCTGACGCTGCTTAAGAGCCGCCTCCTTTCGTTGCTTGTTTCTCTGATTGTCCCGTCTTCTTCTAGCGTTAACCATTCTCTTAACATAGAAAGACAGACATTAGTACGATTTAACCGAACCGTAAAGAATACAACGAATCCTAATCTTAGGCTCTAAATAAAAGAATACGCTACGCGGAAGTCTTAAAACGATAGATCCCTAGAGACACTTGAACCTGGAGTGCTCTGATACCAACTGTGATACCCCTCGATTCTAGAGCCACGGGTGATCAAGTCCGAGCACAGATCCGAGGGATATCAAACAATTAATATTTAAACAAGCATTGGAATACAAGATGAATTAAAAATAAATAAATAATAAGCTGAAAGAAACTAAATAATAAATCCCTATTTTAAAATTCTCAAATAAATAATAATTAAAAATCCAATAATAAAATCCTCCAATTCTCGGATACTAGTAATTAATTAAACTACAACTCGGGAATCCATATTGTGGACCCCTAACAATATCCTAACTGAAATACTGAACTGAAATAAAACTAATAATTAAACCATGAAGAAGAGTCCTATGTAGAGTCGGAAGAGTGAATGACTGTCTCTGCTTGGCACGAACAATCTCTAAGACTGGAACTGACGAACACCTGAAAAATAATGGTGGGTCAGGCCCACATACAAGTTCTAATCTACTACATCCCAAACAGAGACCCGATACACGTACACATCCTAATTAATTCAACAATAACTAAATAGTCCATAAATAGATATATACACGCTAAAGGAACCTCACTAGACTATAGGGTTGTCTCAACCTGAATAGTAGGTAACATGCAAAACGCACATATAGTGGGCATGAGTACCTAGACCTACCAGGGTACACAACTACGCTATATCTAGCTACACATCCCTAGCAATATACGCACCCTAACCACTGATCCTGAGACTTAAGCTCATATCATGGCGTATAATTATATATATAAAATCCGTCCTATCCAATCATAAAAATAAACTATCCAATTATTATTTTAATAATATGTCATCCAACTATTCCGTTGACCTGACACGAATAAGTAGGACTTAACACTATGGTTAATCCGTTCCCTTATTTAAAATAGGTAGGACTTAACTCTTAAGTTAATCCGTCCCTAATATGCCCCCATCCCATAATGGTGCATTAATTCATATCATAATCAAATAAAAATTTCAAATCCAAGGATAATGTCAATAATGTTTACATATAACAATCCAAATAAATATGATAAAAATCATATACACATCCTTTGCATTTACTTGAGCAAAATATCAACTCTAAGTGGCATGCATTTAATTTACATCACAAGAAATTAACATGCAACTCCACTAAATTGTACATTTCCATGCCTTATTTAAATTAATTTAAATCTAAACAATTGATTAAAATAATTTAACCCAACCATGTTTAATTAATTTATCCTTTTACAATTAAACCCATACTTAACATGTAAACTTAAATTATGCACTTCAGTTCTTAATGAATCTATTAAATAAATAAATATTTAATACAAAATTCCTTAATAACAAAACAATAGCCTCAGTTTAATATCCAACATTAATTAGTCTAACTTTTAAAATATTTAATGCATCACTAATTTTTGTAATATACCAGATTCCTTTCTAACAATTTCTCACAATATCAAATTGTTCTAAGCTGACCTTTCCATCCTCGTGCCGCGTGTATGTATTAGAAAGGAAGTGAAATTTCAATTGCAAATACAATGAGATAAACTGAAACATTCCTGTGCTGTTCTTCCTCGTTCGGCGTGCATGACAAAACACAAAGTCTCATTATCCTTTATATCATAGTCTGATTTTTATTTAAATCCCTTATCAATGGTTTTCTCGTTCGGCGCGCACAAATTATGCAAAAACACCTTATGACTTTACCTATATATGCATACACCGATTAATATATAAACTGGTTCATTAATTTTCCCTCGTTTCGTGTGCATTCTTTAAGCATGAACAAATTTTGATTTCATATATATATACACAATACTGACACATGCGAGTATTAATTCAAGTAAAATAAAATAAATTAAATTAAATTAAATTAAAAATCAAGGTCACCAATAGTGCCAGTTCGGCATAACAGATTAATTAAAACCCATTATTAAAACATGAAATACAATTTCCAAATAAATTCCTGTAATTAGATTCAATTAATTTATTTAAAGAATCTAGAATTAATCTAGCATGCATAGGGTACGAATCAAAGGAGAAGAGAAGAATTAGAACTTGCATTTAGGGATTAGATAAAAAACCCTAACCTCCTTCTTCCTTTTCTCTTCCTTCCTCTTCCTTCTTTCTCTCTCTAAAATATAGTACGTAATATATTTTCTAACCTCTTTCACAACCCTATAATTATATATTTATAGTCAAATAAAATAACACTAATCCTTTTCCCAATCCAAGCCAAACTAATAATAAAAATAAAATAAAATCTAAATACTAAAAAGGTAACTAAAATATATGGTACGTATAATCTATGTGTAATCCTTTTTATATGTGATATATAAATATATATGACTTTCCTTATATATATATATATTTATTTATTTATTAAATATACATATACATGGGTAATTATCCGTACCCATTAAACCCCTTATCCAAGTAGTCCATGGAGCCCAATTAGTTGGTCCATTACTACTATCTATATCCAATTCCTTAAAAATATTAAAATAAAAATAAAATAAAACAATTAAATTCCTAAATAAATACACATCATCACACACAATTTCAATTAAACAAGTAAACAATTAGCCAAGAAATCAACTATTAATTAAATGCAATTAAAATAATTTTTTTAAAAAATACCGAATGCAATTAAAATAATTTTTTTAAAAAATACCGAGACTATCCTTTTAAAATCAGGGGTATTACAGTCATCACCATTTTTGTCATCTCCATTCTTCGTTCCCTTCCCTTTCTCATTTTTGTTTTCTTTCTTCAATTGCCTGCAATATTTCTTGATGTGTCCCTTTTTCCCACAATGATAACACTCAATATTTGCAAACTTGTTGGACTTGCTTCTGTTGTTATCTCTGTTCTTTGGACCTCTGCTCTTACTTCTCCCCTTCTTTTCTGTAACCAAGATTTCTGACTATGAAGAGGATCCCTGTGTTTTTCTTCTCATCTCTTCATTTAGCAAACAACTTTTGGCCATATCCATTGTGATTACACCTTCTGGAGCGGAGTTAGACAATGAAGTTCTGAGCGTCTCCCACGAGTCCGGTAATGAACCAAGCAACCATAACCCTTGTATCTCATCATCAAACTTAATACCCATTCCAGCCAGCTGATTAATAATTCCTTGGAATGTATTCAGGTGATCAGATAAATGAGTCCCGTCCTGGTATCTCAAAGCCATCATCTGCTTAATCAGAAACAATTTATTATTTCCAGTCTGTCTAGCATATAGCTGTTCAAGCTTACTCCATAGAGAACGTGCATGTGTCTCTCCACTAATATGGTTCAAAACATTATCATCTACCCATTGCCTGATATACCCACACACCTGTCGATGTAACAAAGTCCATTCCATATCAGATTTGTTTTCTAGTTTTTCAGCACTAAACACAGGTAGGTAATAATCTTTCACATAAAGAAGATCCTCCATTTTTCCTTTCCATATGTGATAATTTGAACCATTTAAATTAATCATTCTACTCGTATTTCCTTCCATAACTCAAACTGCCAACCTGACAATCTGTCAACCTAGAGCTCTGATACCACTTTTTTGGGAGAGATGACAATAAACAAATACAGCGGAATAATTCTTCTCCCTATATACAAGCAAATATAGTATATCTCTACTTTTATATGTGCTGAAAATAATAGAGAACAAATCAATCACACCAAGCCACAAGAACACAAGCAATTTTTTACGTGGAAAACTTCCCCAGTGTGAGGAAGAAAAACCATGGGACCTATTCCAGTTAAAATCTCCACTATCAACCAAATAATGGGTACACAAAGTCTTCTCTAATCGCAATTAGAGGTTACAAAACATCTCATCAAGATAGCAACAATCTTGGCAAAAAACAAAGAGAATTGGAGAGAAAAATACCAAAACCCAGTTACTGTTCACGGGCACGAATCACTGTTCCCAAGCTTAAAATCCGATCTTCCCCGTTCAGATTTTAACTCATTGAGTCATGAACCTCTCCTCCAAATTTTAGCTCGATCGGACCATAGACGAAGTAGGATTGGATGTTTGATGAAATCTGGGTAGAATAGAAAAACCTACGTTTTTCTACCAAAACCAGGTTACTGTTCACGGGCACGAATCACTGTTTCCGAGCTCAAAATCTGATCTCCACCGTTCAGATTGTGCGTCACTGAGTCATGAACCTATCCTCCAAATTTCAGCTCGATCGGACCACAGACGAAGCAGGATCGGACGTTTGATCAAACCTGGGCAAAATGGAAAAACCTGCGTTTTTCTTCTCTTTGTTCTTTTACTTGCGGCTAACCTCTCTCTCTTTTTATACTAACTTCTTTTGGGTTTTCTTTTCCCTAAAGGTTGGACTTTGGGCTTTTAATAAAACCCATTTGGGCTTTCCTCCATATAGAAGGAAATAAACCCAACAATACATACATATATGAGGATGAGAGGGGAATGGAAAATACAGATCTGAGAATTTTTACCCGGTCACCGTCGATAATCGATGTCGTTGCAGAAGAGAGGGAGAGAGAGACAGCAGGGCAACGCAACCGAGAGAAAAGAGGGGACAGGAATGTAATGGACATAAAGCCGTTCCAAACTGTGTCGTATAGACAGAGAGAGAGGAAGCCTACCAAAACAATTGGCAGCTCCTATATCTGAGATAAAATTTGGCATTCTCAAAATTTGACAGCCCAAATAAAGGCCCATTGGAGAGCCCACTTTTTATACCTCTCTCAAATTTTGAGTTTAGCAGCCCAAAATGAAAGAGTATCGGAGATGCTCTAACAAGGTTAGTGAAAAGGTTATAAAAGATTGTAATATAGTGGTATCTATTGAAATTTCTATAATTTTATCATTAATTTTTTTCATATTTATTCTACCATAATAAATATCCTTTCAATATCAAGGGTGATAACTTAGTAATATATTTTTTACTTTTTAAAATATAAGGTGGAATGTTCAAGTTCGAGAAAGCATAAAAATAAGTGTGTGAGTTACTTGTTAGTAGTACTTGGTAAAAAAGAAAAAAAAAAAAAAAAGGAAAAAAGTTATTTGTTACCATAAAAAGAAAAATAACTATTTATTATTATGGGCTTTTCAGCAATTCCTTCATGGTCTGGATTTGGATCAATTCGGGCCAATGATGCCAAATTTTCTAACACAGAGATGTTAATTGTGGGCTTTCCAGCAAGTCTTTCATGGTTTGGGACTTGGATTACAATGGCCCAATGATTTCAACCATGACCCTTTAAATGGCAAAAGTCAGTAAAACTACAAACTGCTATGGCTCCTCCAGCTTTGGGCTGGGCAACTTCAACTATAAAACTCTCATTTGATGAATTCAAAGCAAACCTAAGAGCTTCCCTGCATCCAATTCAGAGCACGAACATAATATATATATATATATATATATATATATATATATATATATATATATATATATTGCACCGATACTTGCATCTTTTGTTGTTGAGTTGATCCCAGTCATTTTCAATACCGGTGCATCGGAGAGGACTTTAGTTTACAAAGTATGCCTACAATTTTATTTATGTATTTTTAAAGCGGAAATCACTTGCATTTCAAGAGCAATGAAAAATTTATCTGGGGGTGGCATTATGTGTCAACAGTACTGAAACATGTTCTTCCATTCCAACCTATGTGTGTGGGAACATGTGCTCTATATGTTGTCTAAACAAGTAGGACAAAACAAACCATCTGTAACTACTAAACCCACCTGAAAAGACATGCAAATTATTTAGCCTATATATATACTTTTTGTACAATTTGCAGATTCCTCAGCTCAATTATATATATAGACACAACTGGATATTGATGTTTAAGAGAAATGCTATCACATTCTTGTGCATACATGCAGTGGCACTGACACAAACTAACACAAATATAGAGAGAGAAAGAGAAGACTGTTCGTATTTTAGCCCAGGTTATTGCTAGTTTTTAGGGCACCGAATAGATGTAATCCCACTTGATTGTCAATTTGTCATGTCACTTCATTTTTTACTTACATCCAAACACAAGTAAGATTAGAGGGTGGTGGAAAATATATATAGATTAATTCCACTTGATGATGGCCGGTGATCATGTGTTAGTGAAGTTCTCTTCTTATCAAAAATGGCAGGAGCGAATTACAGTACAAATCTAGAACAACTCGATCGCTTAATTTCCTTATCCATTTCATATATATATATATATGCTCGATCTATTCCAGATATTCCCACCACTTGTTACATAATTATATCATTTAAACTACACTACATACATTTTTGTATATTATTTATACTATCACTACCATACTAAGAGTAAGATACAAAACTAAGCCTGTTATAAGAATTCTTATTTTACAACTTATAACTGTAATAACCTTTCATTTTTTTCCTCCATTTTAAAAAGTTTAACTTCATCACTAATGACTTAATATCCAACCAGAGCCTATACGCTTATAAAAATTAAAAATTGAAACACGTGTTAGATCAATAAAGGCCACTAGTGACTATGAAAGTGTGTTGGTGTGTTATAGAATATACATATTAACAGCTACACCTATCCCTCTAATAGTTTAAGTTTCTATATTATATGGTAGTTAATAAATTAAAGAGTCTTGCTAGAAAGTCGATCTCTGACACTCTCACATTAGTCCACTGGTTGGCTTAATTAGAATTTTTAATTATCATTTTATCTCATAAAACATTTGTAGAAGAAACCATGGAAGAGACTGGAGAAAAACTTCCTTGTGCCCGTTGCCTGTTGCACCGTGCAACGGGCGCATCTAACGGTTCATTGTTGCTCTCATAATACACACGCCATATCATTGTTGCTCTCATAATACACACGCCATAGACGGTTTGGATGTGCCCGACGCAAAAAGTTTTTCTCCATTTGGTGAACTTGATGGACATAACAATTGAATTATATAGCTAAACCCACATTGTATGATGGAAATTATCCATGAACTAGCTAGTATGCATGCGTGACTTTTATAAAGAATGACATTCATACACACACATATAATGGTCATATGTATGTGTGTATGTTTGTATACGTGTATGTACAAGTTCATGCGTGTCTTGTTTGCTAGTTTTTGCTAAGGGGATGCATGAAAGATGATCAATCATTGGTGCATGTAAAGCACAAGTGTGGGGCTGCTTATTGTCCATACAACTTTTTTTTTTTTTTTTTTTTGATGAATTATTGATCATAGCTAGCGAAAGGCCTGTTAATTAAAAGCGAAACTTGATATGTGCATATATATATATATATAATACACACAAATATGTACGTATAGAAGTGAGACTTACACGTCACCGCAATGTCATGTTAGGTGAAATAGTTGGCCCAACGTGAATTCCAACTCATCCAAAGACAAAGATTTGTATTTTAACAAACTAGTCATTTCAATAATAATTGATGGAACCCACAGGTGAACTTGATCGATCTTGACAGCCTTCGATCACCCTTTGTGTTTGTGGAGAGAGAGAGAGAGAGAGAGAGAGAGAGAGAGAGTGATCTGTTTTGTGTATAATATTATCATGCTAACAGTATAACATATGCATAAGGTTGTGTACATAAGAAATGATATTAGCAACCTTGTGTAAATGATATAGGTGACACACACACACACACACACACACACACATCTATGCTTTCTTGAAATTGTAACAATTATGCTGCATAAGAAACTATCTGGTTTCTGCTGCAATAAATTCTTATTAAGAAACTTCAGAAATTGTCTTCTCATTTTTGGTTATATATATTATAGTATAATAAAAACCAATTAATTAAATTGATGCCAACTTGCTAATCTTTAATAGTAAATAATTGAGTTCGCTAAATGTTAAAATGCTCTAGCTATAAGATAAACAATCAGATATTTCCTTAATTGTTACAATCGGTTGAAGCTAGTTTTAAGAAGAAGTTGTCTCCTCTCTTTGATTATGTTATCCCAAAAAAGCAAATTGTAGAAACGTTAAAACCGAAATGATCAGATCTCTGCATAATCGTTACAAGTTGTTCATGTTATGAACAGAGTTCAGAAGCTGTCTTCTTTCTCTTTTTAATATCTTATCCTTCAACCAAATTGTTCATGCTCTTGACTGTGTGTGTGAATGTGCGCGCGCATGTCTGTGTCACTTAAATTAATCATGGCATAATTAAGGTACATGTCCACATTTGCTTTACCTGATTTCTGGTTTCTAAATACATTTAAGTACTCGAAATTTGAATTGTTATGTCAATGTCATGTTCGCTCGCTAATGGCGTTGCACCTAACAATTTGATACACTAATACTATTAAACCATATATATACTTTAAGTGACAATGATGTTGTAACAAATAATTTAAACACTCACATTTGGTGGTTGCTGGATTCTGGGGTTAGATACTCTCACATTTATATATCTATATGATGAACTAGCTCGAATGCTCGATCATGAAAGCTACTATCTATCTCAATTATTGCGCGCTAAACCTTCTTTTTATTACAAGGCTAGCTAGAACATGTTTCACGAGAGCTATAAATTTAATTTAAAGATTGTTTAATTAATTGACAAAATAAGACAATTCATGCAAGCATTTGACAAGTTACAAATTTAAGTTGCCGACAACAAGATATTCAATGAATGAATCATAAAAAATCGATGATAACAAGGTTCAAAGCACAACCTTTCAATTTCCGTATGTTATCTTTGTATTCATATTAAATCAATTTGGTTGCTTTTGAGAGGTCACACATAGCTTGTAAGAATTTGGTTGCTTTCAATATACAATATCATGCTAAGGGCCCTTTGTGGACACGTACCTTGACAGATGCATGTCGATGACAGATGAAATCAATTTGGTTGCTTTCAATATACAATATCATTTGAAACTTGACAGATGCATGTCGATGACAATGTACACAATGCTTTACATATCATGCTAAGGGCCCTTTGTGGGACTTCTTTACGACAATGTCGACGCTTGCAAACGACAATGATTAATCCTGGACCGCCAAGAGAAATAAGCCTCCGTGATTAGGGTTTTCTGAACTATATGTGACAGATTTAGAAATTAAATCTTAAACAATAGTCCTCATTCAGGTGAACAATAATATATATTGAGTGCTCAAATATGGATAATCTATCATAATAGCAAGCACAATATAGTATTAAAAGGTGACAACCATATGCAGTAATTAATTTTGAAGAATGACATAGTTTGCGAATTTCATTGCGAGGTCTCGGAAGGTCTCAGATGTGCGCAATCTTATCTCTGTATGAAGAGACTATTTCTAGTTTCAAACTCGTGACTTTCAGTTGAACATTGAGCCGCCTAAGTTAAGTTGGTTTTGAATAGTATAGTTGCCTAAACTAGTGATGGATTGTTGAAGAAAGTCATCAATATATTATATGCATGAATGTGCCTCTATTTTAAGATCTATTTTATTATTAGTGATTGCACAAAGAGACATTAATTTTTTGTTTTCATTACTAACTCTCTCTATATATATGCGTGAAACTTTCTATATTTGAGATCTTGATATTTTGAACAAGGAGGAAATATGAAAGGAACTTAATTGGGTTGAAAAGGACCTATCAAAAGAAAAGAATCAATTAGTCTTTGAATGAGTTCTAGCTAATTAGAATAGTGATATCATGTGATTAAGTAGCAAACTAAATCAACTTAACCGAAAGTTGGGTACTAGTACTACGTACCTAATTACTTTTTTAATGAATAATTATAGACTTTTAGACCTAATATTTTTCTTAATCTAAAGGTTTTCTTCTTCACATGAATATTGGTTATAATAAGAGTATAACAATTACAGTAGCTTGTAAGAATTTCCTAATGAGATCATTGCTGATGAAAATTTGGCACGTCCTTCTCTAGTCACAATCACTGAAGCTCTTCCAAATTGTTTACTCAATCAATTAATAACAGATGAAGTGTCCTCTCATTAATGTATAATATACAAAATTCTGTTTAGTTTTTGAAATATAACCTTAAGAATTTTGAATGAGAGAACAGATTTTATACAATTTTAAAAATTATTAGAAATTAGAGGCTCCTTTCATTCAAAATTTTTAAATTTTGTTCAAGAATAATCACTAAAACTCTTTTTCTTTTACTTTTTTGCTCAGTTTTCAGTTATTTTAGAGGAGACCCTAATGTCACGGGCTTAGAGTTTCAGCACCACTCTAGCTGCTCCCGTGCGGCACCAAGATGTTGCTTCCACTCTCGCAAGTACTTGGTCAGCCTAATTCTCGTGCACACCTTAGCCAACACACTCCCCTCGTGCGCTTACTAGTGTTGTAGTTGCACTCGCCCTCTCCTCACTTGGCTTGCACACTCACACACACTAAGACACTTAAGTTGGCAAGGAAAGAACACTTCTATTACTTCAAAGAATGCTTTGTACAAGGCTAGCACTCAAGCTCTCTACAAGGCTCTCAAGACTCACTCTAGGACTTGTTCCCTACAAAATGAAGTCCTACCTCTATTTATAGGCATCCCCATCCCTAATGGACGGCTAGGATGCATTCTAACCAACGGTGGAGATTGATTATCTAGAATCTTCTCCCACCTTCTTCACACTTCCATACTTATCTACTAGTATCTACAACATTCTAGAATTCTCCATACTACTCCACACAACTCTAGAGAACTCTAGAACCTTCCACACACTTCTACACATTTCTACACATATCTAGAATCTTCCACATAACTCTAGACTATTCCGGAAGACTCTAGAAACTCCACTTGTCATGCAGTTGCCATGCAGCGTCCTCCTCAGCGTCTGCGTGTCGCCTGCGTGGCACAACCTCCATAGGCGGGGCGTGACATTCTCCCCCACCCATTTCCGTGACGCCCTCGTCACGGTTTCTTCAGCTGACCCAGCCTCTCGCAGGTCATCAGCACTTGCGCATATGTCCTTGGCCCAAACGTACGAGCGCCCTTCGGGAGATGTGAAGTCCTCACGAGCTCCATCGTGTTGACTGCCACCTCTGGACTCTCCTTCCTGCCCACGAGCGGCACCATGCATGCGGCCTTGCCTTCCTCGCCTCCAAGTATCATCAACGCACCAAGGCATGGTAGTGGCGCGGCGTTGTTCCTGTCCATGAACTCCAGCCCCAGCACCATGTCGTGGTCGTCCATTTCCGCAACTTGGAAGTCAGCCTTGCCCTTCCATCCTTGCATGCATAGCTCCACCTCTTTGCACACTCTACTCACGCATGCCTCCTCGGAGTTGACGGCCTTGATCCATCCTTCCATCTTGCGCATCTCCAAGCCAAGTCGTTGCGCCTCCTCTGGGGTAATGAAGTTGTGTGTAGCGCCCGTGTCTACCAACGCTTGCACGGCTTTGCCACCAACCTGCGCATCCACATAGCGCACCCCAGCTACCTTCTTTGCCTTGCCCTTCTTCTTGGTGTCATGCGCCATGCTACTTAGCATCTGCATAGCCCCCATGCACCTATCTTCATCACTACCCGCATCGTCCACCCTGCCCTTGCCCTTATCCTTCACAAGGGCGCTCATGGTCTTCTTGTTGGGGCAGTGTCACAATATGTGCGGCCCTTCGCACAAGTAGCACTTCGGCTCCCACTTACCCTTATCGCGGCGCTCCCATTTGCCACTAGCCTTGGACCTCTCTCCACGGTCCTTGCCCTTATCATGGCGTGGGCGTCTCTCCTCATCGCTGTGCTCATCATCACTAGACTTGGGCGAGCCACGTTTCTTAAAGCGCTGGTCTCCCCCACCTTTGCCGTGGTCCCTCCTGGGAGACGTGGCCCTCTTGTCATCGCGCCTAAAGTCTTCAAGGCGCTCCGCTATAGCCATTGCGGATGCCAAGTCTCTAGGCTCCCTCCTTCTCAGCTCTGTGGCTACCCAAGACTGCAACCCATCAATGAACAAGCACACGCGTTGCCGCTCCGGCATCTCTGGGATCTCCAGCATCAAATTGGAGTACTCCTTCACATACTCCCTTATGCTGCCCTTCTGCTTCAGGCGCCTTAGGTTGATCATGGCGAGGTCCTCAACGCACTCAGGGTAGAACTGCCTCTTGAGCTGCCTCTTGAACTCCTCCCATGTATCAACTGCTCTTGCGCCCCTACCGGTGAAGCGCTGTCTCCACCATAGAGCGGCAGTGTCCGTGAGGTACATAGTGCCTGTCTGCACCTTCTCCTCATCATCCTCGATCTCCATGCACTCGAAGTACCGCTCCATGTGCCAGAAGAAGTTGTCAATCTGGCGAGCATTCCTTGCCCCATCGTACTCCTTGGGCTCCGGCGCCTTCTTCTTCCTTGGCTTCACCACGACCTCGCGCGCCTGAGAGAACTCCTTCTTGCACTCGGCAATCTCCACGTGCAAGTCGTCTACCTGATCATACAAGTCCCTTTCCTTCTCTCGCGCCTTGTTGGCAATGCCGTCAATCAGCTCATAGAGCTCTGCCATCTTTCTCTCGAGCCTGTTAAACTTGGTCTCCGTGTAGACCAAGTGCGTGGCAAGCTTCTCTTCCAAGCTCTGCTCCAAGACGTGGACTTGGTGGTCTCCTCCGCTAGCCATGTCTACTCCAACAAAGCTCCCTTGACGAACCTGGCTCTGATACCAACTGTCACGGGCTTAGAGTTTCAGCACCACTCTAGCTGCTCCCGTGCGGCACCAAGATGTTGCTTCCACTCTCGCAAGTACTTGGTCAGCCTAATTCTCGTGCACACCTTAGCCAACACACTCCCCTCGTGCGCTTACTAGTGTTGTAGTTGCACTCGCCCTCTCCTCACTTGGCTTGCACACTCACACACACTAAGACACTTAAGTTGGCAAGGAAAGAACACTTCTATTACTTCAAAGAATGCTTTGTACAAGGCTAGCACTCAAGCTCTCTACAAGGCTCTCAAGACTCACTCTAGGACTTGTTCCCTACAAAATGAAGTCCTACCTCTATTTATAAGCATCCCCATCCCTAATGGACGGCTAGGATGCATTCTAACCAACGGTGGAGATTGATTATCTAGAATCTTCTCCCACCTTCTTCACACTTCCATACTTATCTACTAGTATCTACAACATTCTAGAATTCTCCATACTACTCCACACAACTCTAGAGAACTCTAGAACCTTCCACACACTTCTACACATTTCTACACATATCTAGAATCTTCCACATAACTCTAGACTATTCCGGAAGACTCTAGAAACTCCACTTGCCATGCAGTTGCCATGCAGCGTCCTCCTCAGCGTCTGCGTGTCGCCTGCGTGGCACAACCTTCATAGGCGGGGCGTGACACTAAGCCTTCTTTAACTCCACTTTCAAGAAACCGTTACCTAATTAAACTACTTCTTAATTATTTTGTATTTTCATGTCTTCAAAAAAAAATAATAATAATTTAAAACTGAGTCAAACAATCCAAATTTTTTAAAATTTTTTTTATTCAACTTCCGTAATTTTCTATCAATTACTGTACTAAATGAAGCCAATCTAAATTAGTAGCTTTCACGTGCTTACACGTGCCTTTTTGTTTCCTCTAAAACGACCTTTGCTCCACGTCAGCTCCAAGTCAAGACTCTAAACCATATGTAGTCATTGCCATGTCACAACCGTGTTCTGTATGGCCCACAAAAACCATAGATTAAACGTGCTTAGTCCACATCTTAGTGTATCCATGTCATCACGTCACATCATCGTCCGATTAATTATTGAATGGTACAATAGAGATGCCAAATTAACGGTGTACAGTACTTCATGGGATACTGGGTCCCATTTGATTTGTCTTCCACAGTGACGACACGGCTTTACTTCGTGTATCCGAGGTGGCTGCATGGACCGTGTACTCGCCTGCATTTCAATATATATGGTTAATTTATACAATATAGTTATAGATACATCATACACGCATGATACATATATATACATATAGGTAGAGAGTTGTAGGTTAAAGATATTTTATTTGTATATATAATGCTAGAATAATTGAATTGAGATATGATATTTTTGTTTAATTGTATATTATTTAAAAAAAAACTTTGTTTAAGGTTGAATGATAGGCCACGGCAGTATCCTTGGAACAATGTTGCAATTTGAATTCTTCGCCCATTGGCTTCTTCGGGAGACAAGTCACTACATAAGTAAGATATGCTTGTTTGTTAAATTTTAAGTACTTTAATTAGATCATCTAAGTTTTTATCCAATCTTCTAACGATGTTAAGAGAGGTAAAATATATGGAGGCCAGATAGGTATATCCTTTTATTATACTTTTAAATATCTAAATATTCCGATTAATTTGTTTTGTTTGATAAGAGATCTAAGTTAATATTGCACATATAATTTGACCTTATTATACTTAGTTTGATATAGGAGCCCGACTTCAATCCGTCTAGGCTGTTCGACTGATTTATTTATGGGTACAACTTGATCAACTCAGTTGAGAATCACATCGAGTTCAAACTCCGCTCATCAAATTCTGGATGAGTGTTCAGCTCATCAAACTTATGTTTACAAGAACCTATAAAAACTTATATTTATGAACATATTGATGAGCGTATACTTATAAACACATAAGAGCCAATACAATTTTACACTACACAAGTCTAAATGAGCCAATTCCAAATATAATTAAGCTCGACTTGTGTAGAGTAAAATCGTATCGGCTCTTATGTGTTTATGAATATAAGCTCATCAATATGTTCATAAATATAAGTTTTTATAGGTTCATATATGCATGTTGTAAACATAAGCTTACCTTGAACTCAGAAGGTAGATGAGATAGCACTAGATCACAAGTTCTTGTCCTTGCAATTAATCCTCTTACTATGCTAATTTGAATCCAAATTCAGTCCATAATATATGGTACTACATGTAATTACTATCTCTGTCACATATTAGTTATTCATCTTTAATTTTATAAATTTTTTAGAGGACAAGCAATTAATTCATTATCTGATTTTAAAATTAATATAAAAAACACCAAGTTGAAAGATTTTTAAAAGTTACAAAAATAAGGTAATTATGAAAATATTATATTTAATTTGTTTGACTTTTTAAAATGAATAATTAATTTGGGACATCCTAAAATGAAAAAAGGTAATACTCTCAAGAGAGCGTAATAAGAATTATGAATTCTCTATTTTTAATCATTAAATTGAGACAATTTTTTAAATTTTGTGAAATTTTAAATGAATTATTTAATATATATTTTAATTAATTTGTTTAAAATAGAGAACTTATGGTGAAGGAATTATTTTGAAAACATTACTCACTGAAAAAATTGACCACCGGACAATGGGAGTAACAGGTAACTGTTATGTGTGTCACGTGTGTGAGCTGAATTCCAAAGCAAGTGTTTGGCCAAATGTGGAATGTTATGACGTGGATGCATTGCTCAGCGAGTAGGACGACTATAATTAACAGGACCATCTTCGTAATTTTAGAAAGATGCTACCATTATTCTTAAATATCACCCCTCCATTTTACTTCTATTTACAGTACTGCCTTTAAACGAGTAAAAACTATATATTTTTTTAAAAAAAAAAAAAAAAAAAATCCAAATGAGTTGGCAGCTCACACCTAAATTACATAGAGTGGGAGAAAAAATGAATAAGAGGGCAGCAAAAGTGGTAAAATCTAAAAATTTAGTCAGTATAATTAATATTATAGAAACATTCTCGACAAATATTGACTAAATTTTAGATTTTGCTACTTTCGTATTCCCGTTCTATACGAAGGTTTGTTATTCGTCTTTAATATTGTAGTTTTATTCTTAATTCTACACATTTTTAATCTCTCTGTTTTTTTTTTTTAACCTTGAAAAAAAATATATTAAATACATTATGGTAAATGTCATTCATAATAAATGTAACATATTGTTATCTATAATTCAATAAATAAGAAATCGTATTAAATTCGAGGATTGAAAAAATTAAATTCGCAAATTGTGAAAGAATTAGCTCTCAAAGTGCCAATTCACGCGCAGAGTGTGAGAGTGACACCTTTTTCAGAAGAATTGTGTGACCTAGGCTTGTGCCAAGTTATGATCGAATCCACCAATGCTACATTAAGGTTTAAATAAAAAATTATGTATTGAATATTGTAAGAGTTAAATTTTAGGTATATATTGAAGTTTTTATGTGATAATTAAAAATGAAAGACTTTTTTTGATATATCTTTAACTTACAAGCATTTAGCATTTAGTAACAAGTGAAGTTTACAATACTTAAAAATTTGCCTCATTTTAAGTGGCAGATTACCCTTTAAAGTCAAATTGTCTTATCAAACATAATTGGATGAACACTTAATCCATTCAGAATTAAGTGTTGAATTAGATTATCAACACCTATTTGCACGAACAAAGTGTCCAGTGCACCGCTGATATTATGTGAATGGTGTCACTGATTAGTTGTAATTAATATAATTGAAAATAAATCCATGTTACCTCTATAAATTAATAGCGTTGGGACCACATAAATTTTATTAATTAAGTTAGATATTAATTTTTCGATAAATTAATAAGTTATTAATTTAACAAGATATTTTATGTACATTATTTATTTTTTTTCAAAATATTTAGTTTTTCAATAGTATTAAAGATTCAATGTATTGTACTCATTTAATCAATTAAGATTCAAATGCTCAATAAATCTAATCAATTAAAGATACATTTAACCAACCAAAGATTAAATATATTATACTTACTATTTAATAAAATAAAATTTAATGTGTTATACTCATTTAATCAAGTGCATGCACTATTTTATAGTTCGTCTATATGTACTTCTTACCAAATTATTAATTTATGTAATAAGTGTGACATATTATTACCTATAATGCTTTATTTGGTGTGCAAGAATAGAATGTTCATTCCAACCATTTCTTTGTTTATTACGCAATTTAAAGTAGGAATGGTCATTTCATTATCAAGTAAATTATTTTTTTTAAAATCAACTTTCCAAAAAACTCTTACGTTCCAAGTCTAAAAATCACCACTACTTTTCACCATAACCACCTATACCTTTCACTACCACCGCCACTACCTTCCACCACCACCACTTTCCACCACTATTGTTACCGCCTTCCACCTTTCACCGCTGGGCCACCGCCTTTCACCACCCCCACCTTTCGCTACCACCACCTTCCGCTACCACCTACGTGTTATATATGAATAGATTGGAGATGTACAATAGTTTCTTCATGTGTTGGTTTATTTATAATTACATTGTGAAGTATTTCATATACTTAGATTGAAAATATTTTAGTTGGACAGGACACAGACAACACAAAAAGGAGTGGATTAATACAGTCAATTGCAATTTAATTTTCTTTTAGAATTCATATAATTTTGCAGTTCGTTGCCTTTCAGCATCGAGCTTATTGAACAGTGGAAAGATCATATGGAAGCTCCTGATCATTGCAATTGTCTAATTAAATCATTCACCACCATTACCTTTCACCATCCCCACTTTCCATCACCACCTTTCACCACCATAGTCGCCACCGCCTTTCACCACCCCCACCTTCCTCTCCCACCTTCCATCGCCACTGCCTTCCACCACCACCGTCCCCGCCTTCCACCACCATTACTGCCATCGCCACCACCACCACCTTCCACCACTGCTACCACCTTCCACTATTACCACTGTCTCCACCTTCCACCGCCACCACAGTCGCCTTCATTGGTTTCCACCAACGTCACGTACACCACTATTTCCTTCCACCACCGCCACCACACTACTGCCATCGCCTTCCAACACCACCACCTACACCACTACCGCTTTCCACCTCCACCACCAGCACTGCCACCATTTATTTTTAAAAAAATAAAGAAGAATGTCATTTTATTAATTTGTTACTAAGAGGGATATTTTGGATAACTCAATTATGAAATTCATTCCATTCTAAATTTTAAATTGGTTCAATCAAACGCTAGAATGGTTATTATCATTCTATTTCTACACATCTTATATATACAACAAAACAATATAATGAGAATGATCATTCTATTACAGTCCCATTCTCATTCCATTATATTCCATTCATGCATACCAAACGTAGCATAAGAAAATTCTTGAAATATATTATCTTATAAATTTATCAAAATTATTAATCTAACCACTTGGCCCAAGCAGCCTACACGCTTGAATTGGGGATACTAACAATCGGGGACAAATCTTCTGTGGGCTTAGTGGCAGCATCTGCCTC
This sequence comes from Cornus florida, assembly GCF_030987335.1. Taxonomy (NCBI): domain Eukaryota; kingdom Viridiplantae; phylum Streptophyta; class Magnoliopsida; order Cornales; family Cornaceae; genus Cornus; species Cornus florida. The sequence continues at coordinate 90,464,046 of NW_026775581.1, forward strand.
CACTGAAATTTTTTGTTTTTGTATTTTATTCCTCTTAATTAATTAATTAATTTTTTTTTTTTTAAATTTTTTTAACCCATAAAATTTTAAAATTACTCCCACTAAAATTATAAAAAAACCTCTCTATTTAAGTTCCTCCATAATTTTCTAAGTCCATCACTTAGAATTGTGGTGTCGCATCCAATAGTGAAGATGTTTCCTATGTTAAAAAGAAAGACAGTAACTCACAGTTAAATGAGGATGTTAACTTTTTTGCGCACCCTCTAAAGTTAAAACACACGGCTAAACGAACGATTAAAATTCATTGTGTACTGAGAATATTGTTTTCATTAGTTATTCTCAACGTTATGATTTTATGGAGGAGTTTTTATAACAAAATGATAATGTGGTTGATTTTAATTGGATGAAATGAATTATGTCCTTTCTCACTTGTTATGAGAGGAACTTGAATACATTACACCAAAACGACAACGTGGACGTAACATCGATGTAAATATACACGAGATATTTATTTTAAAAATGCAACACTCATGTAATGCTGTAACAAAATTAAATTATGATATAATATCTTATCGTTGTATTGTTAATTTAATGTTATTTAGTTATACATAATTCAAATCCAAAATATTTATTTTAAAAATGCAACACTTATGTAATACCATAACAAAATTGAATTAAGAATACAATACATTGTCGTTGTATTATTGATTTAATGTTAGTTAGTATTTCATTCTCAATTGATAATACATAATTCAAAAACAAATGTGCATTAGAAAGGATCTAGTTAGTAAAATACGATAATTTGATTATTTTTTTCCGGTAGTTAACTGTAATTTGATTTTTTAATTAAAAAAATAGTAAAATTAAAAAAGGAATTTACGGAAAAATAAAAATGAAAAAAATTATGTTCAAGTATAATAATATTTTATTTAAAAATTCACCATTTAAAATTCGATCACACATATACTATTTTTCTCTTCTTATATTTTGAATAATAAGAAGTATGTAGTGTTGTAAAGAGATGAAAAATTCTACAAAATTTAAAAGTTTGCAAAAACTAAAGTATGCAATGTTATAATTTAAGGGAGGATTCTACAACATTGAAGAATTTGCAAATATTGATATATTGAAAAAGATTTAGAAGGATAGAGAATGTATACATTATTTATATATTTAGACAAAGAGTTTCAATACATATTGATTATAATACATTCTTGTCTCCATAAGAATAGAGATATCTATATAAGTAGAAACACATATGTAACATAAGTAACACATTTATTATAATACATCCTTCCCTCCACGTATCTATATAAGTAGAAACATATATTTGTATGTGAGATAAGTTACCAAAGTACAAAAGTGAAGTTTAAAAGCTTTCAAGAATAATTTAAAGTGAGGAAAAACATTCAAAATGATCCCTTCGGTTTTATCGATCACTCACGTGAACTTATTTCTTTCTATCATTAGTCTCACCAATCACTGCGTGAATCTATTTTGTATCTACCATTTCGATTTTATCGATCACTCGCTTGAATTTATTTATGTCTATCACCATTAGTCCACCAATCACTACGTGAATCTATCTGTATCTATCGTTTATGGTCACACCGACGTTTCATTAAACGTCAGATAGTTTGGTGGATCACATCATGCTCACATCCTCCCTAGCAGGTGTCATCATTTGGTGTATTCCTTAATGTTGTTACCCACACGTGTCATTAGCATCACTCATCTCCCACCTCACCCATTGTAGATATACCTTTTTAAAATCAATTAAAAGTTAAGTTACAAAACAAAAATAGAAAAATGTATTTTTTAATTGATTTATTGGTTTTCCGTCAACATTTAATAAACAAATATTGATTTGGTAAATCGAAAGTGTTTCGCAATTCAAACATCATAAGGTTGCCTTGTTTGGCACGTCTTTTTAGCTATCAAACTCTATAAATACCCATCTTTTCGCCTTCATTTTCTTCTTCCTTTTCGCTCTTTTCCTTTTAGGGCTTTCACTTTAGCAAGCTGCCGTAATTTTTCCGTTTGTGTCAAAATTTTATTTTTTCGCCTCCTTTTTCTCTTCTTATTCAATTAATGCTCACATTTTATATAGTAGCTTTTGTTTGATTTTAAGGTTCGCAATCCCACATCTCCATTTTAAAGATCGTAATTTGGTGTTTGGTTGATTGGAAAAAAATATAGTCGCTTTCAGACCCAGGTATTGCCACTGATTCTATTTTCCATCACATTCTTTATTGTTTTCCTTCAAAATTGAAAATTTTCTTGGTGTTCTGTTTTTCCCTTTCATAACTTTCCCTTCTATATTCGATTACACTCTGCTTACAAAGCAAATTAGGTTGATAATTTTATATTTTGATGAATATATATGTGCATGTGTGTGTGCACACACTAGCGTGTACATATGTATATAGATATATATAATTGACCATATATATTCGTTCAATTTCTTTATGAAAGCATATATAAGTGTTTTATTTTGTCGGTTGCTGTAAAGATGCTGAAATTGCACGAGATGTCATAATCAGTTTTCGTGGTTTAACAAGGAAACAATGGGAAGTCTTTCAATTGATTTGTTTTTGTGAAAAGTAACGCCTACCAAACAGCAAACGACTTTTATGTGTGGTTTAGCATCCCATTTTAGGCAATATTTGGACACTTTAACATTCACTAATCCGAAAATTTTCTAAATTTTGTTTAGTGGAAGCTTGTCCCAATTTCATGTGGTTGGTCCAATCGAAATCTTGCCTGGTTTGTCCTCTCTCTCACGAGGGAATGTTTTTTTGGATGTTATTGCAAGAAAATTATACTAATTAGTTGGTTGCAGCGTCTACAGTAGAGCTTATGGTATGAGAATTGGGAATTTTTTTTTTTTTTTTTTTGGGGGTGTAAATCCCTATAAGTTTTTCATCATGATCATTTTTTTGTTTTTAGCTTAAGAAAATTGTATATTAGTCTAAGCTGCAATAATTTCTTTCCTTTCATGTCCACTTTTGAATGGGATCTTCAGAAGCAAATAAATTTATAAATAATTTGAAGATTTTTTGCAGTTTCATATTCAATTATTTTTATTATTCTCTTCAAAACGAATCATTTTTGTGATTTAATTGTTTTTTTTAGAGTGGACTTTAACACAAATAGTAATGTTAAATGTTTATGTATATAAATTGGGATGATATTATTTCAATCCTTGCTTGATTCAATTTTGTCCCCCTCAGTTTACATGGTTCTGGGTTTGAAACATTTCCAACATGTATAAATGTTAAGTTTGAAGATAAGTTTTACAAAGATCTATCATCCGAATTCCATGTGGGCTTTGGATTCAAATTTTGGGATGCCTCCAAGCTTACAGACTAAAATTTATTCTCTAAAATTTTGACAAGCATATCTTCTTCTTTTTTAACTTACTAACTCGGGTTGATGTTGTTTTGAACTGAGTGCTGTTTTCAGTTTGGTTTCTCCTTCCACAAAATCTCAGTTTCCTCGTGTGAATTTTACCAAACGGAAACCTAAACTCTGTTTGTTTCAATGGTTCTCAGAAAAATTATTGGGAACAAGAATATTCTTTTATGGTTCAATTTACCTATGTGGATCTTGATGTGAAGGTAGGGCAGGTTTTGTCATGTCTCATATATTAGCTTTTCAGAGAGAAGTTCTTCTGACCTGATTCATCTCAGAAACAACTTTTTAATGAAATAGTTCGTATTGAAACAAGTGGAACCTTAATGTAAAATACTTTATTGATAACTATTGTCAGTAGCATGTCGGTTTTATAATTAATTGCATGCGATGAAATTTCAGGAGTTAAATTTGGAATTTTGCTACCAAAAAGTAAGCCCTTAGATTATATTGTTGATTTGTTTGAAGTGAAATATAAATATTATTATGTAAATATGACTTACCTTTAGCTAAAATTTTACGTCTCCCTGTAAGGACTTCTAAAGATATGACTTTCTTGTTCTAGTTAAATATTATCCATGATTATTTGTTTCTAGTGGATGCATTCAAACTCATTTTTGGGTGGCTATGCTGTGTCCAACATTAGATACGGTGAGGGGTACAGATGTCACGAGCCAGCCTTCATGGTAGCACAGCTTGCCCAAACTTTTCTCTTTCTTCACTCTTTTGTTATTCACCATTGGAATCCTGTCCGGTCGATGTGGTACTGGTTCTCAGAAATCAAGTCCAGGGTGTACGAAATTTATGTCTGGATATGCTAAAATCGAACTCACTGATCAGGCCCAAATATTTTATTCTATATTTCCATCATGTTATATAAATGAAATGACTATACCTAGCTGAGGTTTCTGTCTTGGATTGGGTTACTTTGGGAAGAATATATTCTTTTTTGGAACTATTCTCAGTTAAAAGTTTATTATGGATTTCATTCAATCTGTTTCAGTTTATTTATGTTGGAGCCTGCTTGACTGAGTGAGTACGTCGGATTTCGTCATCATAGTTACCTTTTATCTGTTCCAAGCTTCTTGTGGAAACGGTCATTATTCACACCTCAATAATCTATGCTATTTATTGCTGGAGATAAATTTAGTTATTATCTTAGTTAAATTTAAAAATTCACAAAGTAATTTAGTCAGGCTGGTATTGTTGATGTTTTTTTTCTTTGTGTAAGTCACTATATTTCGTAAATTTTATCATTTAGTTTCTGTTTATAATGTCTCTGGCGGACAGGAGGATAATTTGCTGGATTCGGAGGCTTTATATGAATCCTTCCTCAAGAAACTCATACAAATAATGTTTGGTCACCTGGTATAAATGCAGAGTAGATTTAGAGATGAGGTATGATGTATTATTTGTTTTGATTGAGGAGCAACATCATTTTATTGAAGCTATGTAAGTTTTGCTTTTGACACGTTGCTTTGTCGATAGATTTCAAGAAGGTTGTGCTTGATGGACTGCTCGCCCAGTAGCTGTGATAAGAAAACGCTGAAGAGGTGGTTTTTCATTGACAAAAGAGTTGGGTAAAGTGAAGATCCATTCATCTCTGTTCTGACCAAGAAGCTATTAAACACCATAAACTTGGTTTACAATTAGAACCCTATGCAATGGACTTGAAGTCAACAAATGTGTCTCCTGTTCTCACTGATTCTCCACCCATGAACAAGTCCAGGCTAAGCACTCATACTAGTCTACTGCCTTACTCTCAATCGGGACTGTCATTCTCCTCTGCCATGCTAACAATTCCACGAAAGAAGCCAGGAAAGCTTGATGATGTTCGATCCAATGGTTGGCTTGATGCTATGATATCCTCTTCTCCTCCTCGCAAGAAGTTTCTCAAGGAATTCAATGCTGAGGTTGCTTCAGATGATAGTGATATTGCTTACAACTCCTGGATGGTATGCTTGATGTCTCTTTTATGTGGCAGAATTCTTTGTGTAATGTAATTCAGAAAGGTTATCAAAATCTGTCTCATTTTTTCTCTTTGCATGTGCAGCTTAAGCATCCATCAGCAATTAACTTTTTTGAGCGTATCACAAATTATGCAAAGAAGAAGAAGATAGTGATGTTTTTGGATTATGATGGGACTCTTTCTCCAATTGTAGATGACCCTGATCGTGCCTTTATGTCTGATGATGTTAGTGCTTTTACAAGTTTATTCCATGTCCTATGGAACCCTTTTGTTTCTTTTATCGTTGTCTAGTTTTATGTGTATACTGAAATTGAACAATTGCTGCCAGATGCGTTCTGCTGTTAAGGACGTGGCAAAGTATTTCCCAACGGCAATCATTAGTGGAAGAAGCCGTGATAAGGTAGCTCGAAGAGTCCATAACTGAAATAGTACTCATGTATTTCAGAATTGATTGTATTTTGTTATTTGTGTGTGCGGTACTCTTTTTGGATGCCATTAAGGTCTGATCATCTATCCCTCCCCAAATTTTCAGGTATATGAGTTGGTAGGACTAACTGAACTCTATTATGCTGGTAGTCATGGTATGGACATCATGTGGCCAGTTAGCGACACTGTGTCCACTGACCATTCAAACTGTATTAAATCTACTGACCAACAGGTAAGAAATTACAGGTTCTTTTCCCTTACGTTTCAGCCTGAATTTAAGATTAGGGAATTCCTAGATGAATTCCTCTGTAATACTCTATATTCTGGCGGCCTTTTTTTAAATTTCTATATCATTTTTCTTTTATGTGCAGGGCAAGGAAGTAAATCTGTTCCAGCCTGCTCGTGAATTTTTGCCTATGATTGATGAGGTGTGTGATTCTATTGTGCTTACTATGATGAGAACAAATTTCCACTAACTAATAAGAAAGTAACTGGTTGATTGATTATATTTCGAACAGGTTTTTAAAACCCTTGTCGAGAATACTAAAAATATAAAAGGCGCAAAAGTTGAGAATCATAAATTTTGCACCTCTGTTCATTACCGTAACGTAGATGAGAAGGTATTGCTGGGTTCCTTATATTTCATAATGTGATTGAATCCTTCAAAATGTTCTTGGTTGTTGGTACTAGTTTTGAAAGCATTCTTCTTCCCTTTTGACTTATTTCAGAGTTGGCCAACTGTTGCTCAACGTGTTCATGATGTTCTAAAAGATTACCCTCGTTTGCGACTAACTCATGGACGGAAGGTATCTTTAAGTAGCTGGGTTTTGAAATCAATATTATTTTTCCTTCATTGTTTCCCCCTTTTGTATTAAAATTTGCACATATTCTTGTAGCAATGCTCATACATCACTCTGGGCTTTTCTCTTTTTGTAGGTTTTAGAGGTCCGTCCTGTGATTAACTGGGATAAAGGGAAAGCAGTTAAATTTTTGCTCGAATCACTTGGTAAGTGAACTTATTATCTCTCCTATCTAAAAAATGTGTTATGGATTTTTTGTTATTAGATAATAGTAAATATATGTTGCAGGGGTATGCGACAGTAACAATGTACTTCCAATATATATTGGAGATGACAGGACAGATGAAGATGCATTCAAGGTAGTAGTACTACTAGTGTAATTACTATTCGACTCGCTCATCCATTGAGCTTGTATCTCAATGTAATGTAATTTGTTGATGCTGCTTCAGGTACTGCAGGAGGCGGGGAATCGAGGTTATGGAATTCTTGTGTCTTCAGTACCAAAAGAAACCAAGGCATTCTTCTCTCTCCGGGATCCTTCAGAGGTGCACATTCTGATCTTATGCGTAGAGTCTTTGGTAAACTTCCATTTTTACGTTGGCTTTGTTTTATTGCAATTGTCAAATTTAGAGAAAACTCTTGATATTTGCAGGTCAAAGAGTTCCTCAAGTCCCTTGTGAGATGGAAGGAAATGAATGCGAAGAATTCATCGAGTTCCTATTGAGGTGGAGAGAAAAAACAAGGAAGAGTAGCAAAGTAATCCTCATATAGGATGGGTATGGTAGCAGATATGGTATCTAGGTTCTAGGGAAAATCTGTTGCATTTATTTGCATCATTCTTTTTCCTCGTATTATGGTGTTGCGGCTTCTCTCTCTGCACAGCCACTTTCTTCTTCCCTCAGCCGGGATGGTGTGTCTAATTGTGGTCATTCTCCAAATGAGTTAATTAGTTGTTTTAATTTAACTTTCAGTAGTATGGTCCATATGGATTCTGTTGTGATAATCTTTTAATCTCACTTGCAAGTCTTATTCTTGCAGTTTTTATGTTCTTTGAAATGAAGTGAATTGGTATGACCTTTTTTTCTTCTTCTTTAGTTTTGGCAAAGTATATGGAACAGAGGACAGAAATCGTAAAATGTTACGGGCTTTACAAGTTCAAAGCCTCTGTTTTGAAATAGCAAAATGTTGGGATCCAACTTTTATTACATGTAATGGGCTAGTAAGTAGACCAACTGGCCCAAGGCCTTTCCATACATGTTCTGTTGACATGTAGAAACCAATTCAATTTACCCAAAAGCAATGAATTGATCCCACAGCTGAAAAATATCAATCTGAACAAGTGGAAAAATTACTGGTTATTTCACTATTGACTCTTCTTTTGATATGCTACATGCTTTCTGAAAAAGTGTTTGTGAAAATGCCAAGCATGTTGAAATTGAGATTACCTAGATTGCATTGGATGTGTTTTGCTTGAAAGGTCCATACTTTTGGAGTCAAAAATTGGATTGACAACTTCACAGGAAGCATCTTTAATGGAGGTTCAAAGGGATTTTTTTTTTTTTTTTTTGATAATTAGATTGTGTATTACAATGGCAGAGAATGAAATTGCATTTTTGTAATATGGTAGCATCCTATGCACAAATTTTGACTTTACATGTCAGCTTGCATGCGACGTTCTGCCTTTGTGATCCACTGACCCTACACTTTTGGGTGGTGGAGTTCAGATCAAGTCTCTTTTCCCCTTTTTTTCTTCATTGACAGCAACAGCTGAAACTTAAAATCTCACCAATCTTTGTGATCTGATTGGTCATATATCGCTATGCAACTTTCCCCCGATTGAGGACAGCATACAATAGTGCCGTCTGGCTTACTGGGAACTCTACAACACGAGAAAGACTGACTTATGTTGTGGAGTTTTTAATATGTTATTAATACAACATGAGCAATAAAGTATTTCTGTATCATCTAAACACGCCCAAAAGACTTGCACGCTTCTTGCCCCCACATCTACCTCCATGGCTAATCTCCATTGCTCTTCATCTCAACACGTAAAGCCTCCATATTCGACTCAATTTTTTTTGTACTTCGACAAGCTTCAAAGCGTGAATTCAATGTCCGGCCATTTCTTCTTCCATTACTCTCTTAAGGTTTTGCAGTTTCACATTGCACAAACTAATTAATTAAGGGTTTCATTTTGGTTAGAGATTTAACCTCCATGTCCAAGTGCTGTCATTTGGACACTTCATCTCCCAAAAGTTCCTATTGCCGATAATGTAGGACTAAAACGGCTGCAATAGAGTTGAGCTGAGCTGAGCTGAGCTGAGTTGAGTTGAGTTGAGTGTGTAAATAATCAGCAGTATAGCAGAGGTTTACTTTACCAAATTCCAACTCTTCTCGCAACCTTTTTCACCATTCAATTGGAAAGATATAGTATTTACACTATATATATATATACAATTGGTTGAATTTCATATAAAAGAGGAGAAAAAAAATCAGGAGGTCATCCTACTATTTCAAAATTAACTAATAAGATTGAATCAAAAAGGGATCAAAATTGCCTCTATTTTGACTTTTCTTGTCAAAATCTGGTTGAATATAAGTAGAGTTTATGATTCTCAATTCCAAAGTTAAGTGATTATTGACCTATTCAATGAGATAAAATTAATCATCTACCAAAAACTCAATCATGTTCATGATTTTTAATACATACATACAGTTATCCTCGAGACTGACTTTAGTTTTTGTTTTGCTTCTTATCTCATATTGAATGATTTAATTAGACAATTGCAATGATCAGGAGCTTCCATATGATCTTTCCACTGTTCAATAAGCTCGATGCTGAAAGGCAACGAACTGCAAAATTATATGAATTCTAAAAGAAAATTAAATTGCAATTGACTGTATGAATCCACTCCTTATTGTGTTGTCTGTGTCCTGTCCAACTAAAATATTTTCAATCTAAGTATATGAAATACTTCACAATGTAATTACAAATAAACCAACACATGAAGAAACTATTGTACATCTCCAATCTATTCATATATAACACGGATGTTGATGTAGCCATTAACTGTCACGTGGAATTTGAATTGAGTGCATATTCTGTCTCTAGCTATTTTTAATAAGATTAAACGAATCCAAGTTAACCCTAGCAAGTTGTATGATCATCTTCAGAATATCTTTGCACCATTTATTTACCGAATATATATATATATATCTTTGCACCATTTTAGTTCTTTTAACTTTTTTTCTTTCTTTCTTTTTCCCCAGTAATCAAAGGGATAATGGTGACTTCTTTTCATTAGCAAACTTGATGCTGACTGCAATTTTTGTGTGTGTGTAATATTTACTTAAAGCTACTAATTGACATAACATTAGATAGCTAGGCCTAACCTTATTAAAAACATTCATGTAAAAAGATGGACAAGTAGGCACCTAAGAGCTATACTATACTGAAGAGAATTGTGAAACATAAAAGGTTGAAGTCTTCCAAGCAAAAGTACACACATAAAGTGTTTAGAAGTAGTACAAGCTAGCTAGACAAGTATCAACACAAGACAGGACCTTCAAATGGCAGACGAGCTATGGAGAAATTAAAGTTGTTAGACTTAACTAGCATTAGAACCAGAAGCTCCATTGAAAACCAAGACTGCTAGATCGAGAGAGAGAGAGATTGAGAAGCCAACTTCAGCTGCACTTCTTAGTATGGAGAGACACCCATATTTGTTGGAGCAAAGAATCCATCTTTCAAGAGAACATCCTCACCTTCCTACGCCAACCCAATTCCCATATACAAAGGTTATATATATATATCAATATAAGTTTAATTGTGAACACAATCTGTAAAAGAGGAGAGGGTGGGTAAAGTACCTGTTGGCGCACGTTAGCCTTCTTCACGGACTGATCAGGCACGAGACCAAAGTGGATGTGTGGAAAGTGGGCCCACTGAGAAGATAACAGCAATTCAAAAAAAAAAAAAAAAAAAAGGTCACAAATGAGTGACAGAAATGAAACCCTAATTTGGAAAAATAATGATGAATTTTTATTTATAAAAAGAAACCCTAAAAAATATCTTGGATCATACGTTCTTTGCAGCAGCACTAAAGGCTTCTCTGTGGCTAATATCGGGATTTCCAGCCTTGATGCGTTGGATCTCGTCCCTGAAAATTGAAGGATGTCATGATCAATATTCATACATGTATGTGTTTTTTTGGATAAGGTGTGTGTGTGAATATATATATATATATATATATATATACACACACAGAGAAATAATTGAAAGTTTTGATGATCACTCACTTGATGAATCGGTTGTACGCTGAGGGGACTCTCTGTCTCTTCTCTGGAGCTGGACATGCACAGCACAGACACATTAATTTTGCTTTGCTGACTTTTTGTGCATTTATATTCATCGTCGTCATCATTTCTCTGGTTTATCTTTCTATCTATATCTACTACACTCATTGCTTCTTTATCATCTATATTTCCGGGGGAGAAATCTCTCTCCCTCCTTCTGTCTATCTCTCTCACACACACATAACTCATCACGCAACATACCTTTCAAAAAAAAACTCATCACGCTACACAGAATGAGAGATCAGACTAATTAAAATGGACAGTTTGGGTACTCTTGTCAGCTAGTAAAACTTGGAAGTTTTTTTTTTTCCGATAATTAAACTTGGAGGTTTTGTAGACATTAAAATGTAACTTCATAAAAGTTAGTGGGAAAAGGGGCAAAAAAAGTGTTATGAGAATGAAATTGATGTCTTGGAATTGAAATTGGAGGAAAATTAGTTCAAATTTTAAATATGTTATGTGCAAGACAAAAGCAAATGGTTTGATTCATATCTGGGCTTTCTTTCTTGGTTGGCTAAGAGAGTACTGTATATGAGCAGGCTAAAGTGCAAGCATGTTTAATCATCTTTTCAAAAGTTCTCTTCGGAGAGAGAGTAATTGGTAAGAAAAGGAACAATCTAATCAACCACAACATGACTCACAATAAAGGTTCTTTTTTGCATCTAAATTGCGATGTAGGGAAGACTTAATTGGATAAAAGAAAATTGAAAGTTAGAAATTAGTGTTATATATATATAAGAATATGTGATGAATCTCACGTCTGTTAATCATTGGGGGCCTTGGGAGTTCATCAAGTCCTCGTCGTTCTTGCAGCAGTAAATCATTTGGGTTTGGTTGATTGATCAGAAAGTTTTGAGTTGGATTTGGTATCTCTTCCTGCAAAATTATATCATCAATCCATAAGTAATTATACTTGCAATATTGATACAAATTTAAGGTTAGAAATAAGGGCCGTGACGTGATGGAAATAAATTTCTTAAATTAAGTTGTGAAATAAGTCTTCAATTAAATGATGTTTTATACCAGAAAATTATGGGAAGGAGAGAAGAAAGAGTGGCCCAGGTGAAGTTGATTAGCTGAAGGTACAAGTAACCCACGCATGTTTACTGGCAGCAGGTTCGTGCAGTGGCCACATCGAACCGTGACAGTCTTGAACATACTAGTGCAAGGAACACTCACCTACAAAACACCAAACATATATATTAAAACCCCAAAATAATTGACGATGGACATGTAAGAGATCTATGTAAAGAACAAAAAGAAAAAAGAACTAAACCACCCTAAGTGTGACATAATTAGTTACCAAATTCAAGTGGGGGAAGAGAGTAATGAAGAAGGTTACAGATAACTAATGAACAAATTAACTAGTGCAAGAAACACTCACCTACACCCCATCAAACATAGAAACCCAAAAAGAACAAATAAGAAATCAATAATGTGATGAGGAACAAAAACAAAATACAGGGAAACCCTAATTGACCTAGTTGGTAAACAAAATGCAACTGGAGCAAAGAGTAATCAAAAGGGTAGAGAGAGTTCTTGCACAACTTAATTAGTGAAAGGAACACTAGGTACTCACCCTCAAACATAAGAAACCCAAACATTATAGAAGATAGACATATAAGAAATCTATGTGAGAAACAGCAAAAAAAAAAAAAAAAAAAGTGACCTAATTGTTAAAGAAATGATCAAAGGGGGCAAATTAATGTAAGGAAAAGGGTAGAGAGACAAGTGAGGAGGGAATATGATACCGCGAGGACAGTGTCACAAATGTTGCAATGAACATAGCAGAGCTGCTCCGAGGGAGAGAGATGGTCCAATGACAAGGTAGAAGAGGAGGACATCTTTGATTCTCTGTTCTTTTAGAAATTGATTGCTTGATGTGGTTGACTGATTGATTGATTGATGGCTTGACAGATTAACCACCACCTTCGATCTGCCTTTCTTGATTATGAGTTGTGAAAGAAAGGAGCAAATAGAGGAAGAGAGATGTTTTATATATATGTGGAGAGAAAGATATTTTAAAGTATATATGTGGTGTAGTAGATATAAGAAGCCAAAGTGGCCAAAACCCCCTTTTTTTTGGCCATTTCTTGCTGGTAATTATAAATCTATCATACAGTACACATATGTATGTATATGTGTATGCATGCATGTAGGACAGAACCATAGTATGCATAGATGTTGAGCTTTAATATACGCATGGTGTACAAGAAAAGAACATGTGTTGTTGGTATTCCCAATGGTTGTGTGTGTGTGTGTGTGTGAGAGAGAGAGAGAGAGAGAGAGAGAGAGAGAGAGGCATGCAGGCGGCAGATGTGGGGGAGAGGAGCAGGAAAGGGACGTTTGCATGGGGTGATATAAGTCTTCACTCATTCACCTGTTATTTTCAAAATTAAGAGGGGTTATGTTGTTGTTTTTCTCAGGCTTTTGGAACCATATATGCAATCTCTTGTTCCCCCGGACAATAAGCCCATCTCCAACCCTCCAATTTTTCAGATTTGTACAAGTCCCTGCAATTGAACCAAGCGAGCCGAGTTTGAGTTTGTTTGAGCTCGGCTCGCTTGTTTGTGGGCTCAACTCAAGTTTGGTTTAGAATCATGACGAGCTCAAAGAGCTAAATTCAGGATCAGCTCATTTGATAACAAAATCGTTTAACTCGCGTTCAAGATCGTTTTGACTTGTTCATGAATTTATACAAATTTATATTAGTTTTTGTTTATTAACAAGTTCATAAGATTATATTCATGAAGTAATACAAGCTTATATTTATGAACTTGTTTATGAGCCCACACAACCCTACGTTCACGAATATATACGAGCAAACTTATGTTCACAAGCGTACATGAATAGAGTTCAATATTGTTCAAGATTGACTAGTTTACTAAATGAGTTTAGAAATGGAACTCGATTTGTTTGCTTAACGAAGAAGCCTAGGCCTGAGCCTTAAACGAACCGTGCCTGCGTTGTTCTTGAACATACAATTCGGCTCATTTGTAGTTTTACTTCTATTTTTACAATTAAAGTCGGGTTTGAGTTGAATTTTCAACAATCCAAATCTAAATTCAAACTCAAATTTTAATTTTATTATATACATTTTTTAGGGTTAATTACAATGACACCCCCTGAGATTTGTCATAATGACAGTCATATATAAGTTTGGCCTTTTTTGAATAATGACACCGTCTTGTCAAAATTTTGATCAATTTTTATCCAAACAGGCCCTTAAATGATTTGAAAAGACGAAATTGCCCATCAGTATTTAATTGATTTTAATGACAAAATATCATAATTTTTAAAAGACGCACTTGCCTTTCTATCAAGATCTCACCTAACCCTAAACAAGTGGCATGTTTGTTCATTCCACACACTCTCTAACTTCTAGAATGAAGAAGAATATTCTATCATCGATACAAATCGTGATCTGAAGATAACGTAGATGCTCGCCGCGGATAACACACTAGACGAACAAATTCGCAGCTTGGAGTGTGTAATCCAACGCCTTGCTCAGGCCATCGATCACTAGCGGCGATTATATTCCTGGCAAGAACTCCTTGTTGAACGGCCCAAACAGATCATCCGCCTTCTGCGGCGACGGTGCCACTGTCGCCTCCGCTGTTGGTATTCCGCCATATCGCTTCTGCTGAACAGAGATTGGCATCCTCGATGATGAAGATATTAAGCCCATATCTGATTTTGCATCATCACCAAATCCATTTGCGTTTTTGCCGGAAGGCTCGATTCACTTACATTATACCCGGTCTGAAATATAGACCCGAAACTAAAAGGGGAGAACCCGCACTCTCCAATCTCTTCAATGGCTGCTAATTTAAGTACATCTCCTTCGTCAATGGAGTTCCAGTGGATATATATATATATGGCCTTGTCAGTTCGACCCGAGAGGAGGCGGGCAATAGTGGCGCATTTGTTGCCAAACAGGGCGATGGTTTCCATTAAAACTAGTTTGGAAAAAAAAATTGTGATTAATTTGGAGATGGTTTGGGTAGTGTAGGAATGGATTGGATTGCAATTGTATGAATGTGTATGTGTGTGTGTGTGTGTGTAAAAGAAAGAGGTTGAAGAGAGGAAAAATGAGGCAGTGGTGATGGCGGCGATGGCTCCGTGGGTAGGTGGTTGATATGCAGAATGGGTAAATTGGTAATTTCAGTGTCCCATCATAAGTCAAAGGTTATTGAGGTCATTTTACCATGTGTCAGACACTCAAGGGGTGTTTTTGTGAAGGGAGCAAACCTGAGGGGGTATGATCCTTCAAAAGTGAGCCAATTTGTATATGGTTGTCATTATAGCAAATCTCATGGGGTGTTATTGTAATTAACCCTATTTTTTAATTTTAAAATATTATATGTATTTTAAATGACCCTTTTTCTTTTAAATCCTTTTGTTAAATCTTAATTTATTATTTTGAAGAAGTAATTTTCTAATAATTTATATTTTATTTTATTTATTTTTATTTTATTTTTATGTTTCAGGGTAAGCTAATTCAAAATTTACCTGAGATGAATTCAATTTTAAGCCTTATCAAATTTCTCTACATATACACAAATGTATGTGTGTAACATTGCAGTGTCTATTTACAAAAAACTTAACCCGACAATAATAAGGCTCAGGCTAACTTTTCTAACTCGAAGCCCGGTTCAACTCGAGCATGAACTTTATTATAATTATTTTTTTGGGTAAGGTAAATTATTTGATAAATGAGGGTTGTCTCTCACTGATGCCATATTAGTATATGTATATGTGTGTATATATATATCGATGAAAATCTACTGTAATACACTATTATATGTATAGAATTCACAAGTATGAAAGCTTACTTTTAATGATTTGACCACTCGATCTCTCCTCTTACACACATACAGATACGTATTTAAGTCAGTTATACCATCTGAGTAGACAGACTTTCCCATTTACCACCTTTGTCCTTTCCTAAATTTATATTTTTCTTTTTTAGTTTGAGTTGGCTAATTCAGTTGGATCTTTCCAACCCTTCACTTCTCCTCCACACATTTCTAGGATTCTTATGCTACAAATTTTGCAAAGCAACCCAAATTCGGTGAAAAAGATAGTTGCCATCTTTCTTAATTAGTTGTTTAAAACTTTTTTTACTATATGAGAACCATCACTATCCATCTTCATTTGCATTTAGGGTTTTTCCTCTTTCTTGAAAAGCGCCTAGAGGTGAATGTACACAGTGCACTCATTGACACCTCTCACATGTAACTGATATAAAAATGGGTAGTGTGTAAGTCCTGTGGTAAAAATAAAATGTGTTACTGATTAGGTAAAAGTCATAAGGTTTGTTCCAACTTTACAGGCCACCAAAATGGTGTTTTCAAATTTCAAACACTACCCATCACCATGCGGACGAGGAAGTAATTCTGAGTATTATTATATTTGGATGGGTCTGTGCTAAAAAGTCAATTTTAGTACCTAGCGCACATTAAATGTTGCTCTAAAATTTAGTTGCTTTGAGAGAAATGATGAGAAAGATTTAAATTTATTTTATTTATTATTTTATACCCATCATTATAAGTAATATAGTAGTTTATAAAGAATAGTATTGTAATTTAAATTTTTTTAAAATAACTCGAATTATTTTCTCTCATTAATGCGGAACAAGTAAATTTTTTTATTTTATTTATTTATTATTTATTTATTTATTTATTTATTTATTTTTCTTCATATCTTCCTTCCACACATCTTCTTTCCCACTTACCCAACTAAGCATGACTGTTGGGGGCACAAATCACATGCTGTGCAATTTCCATATTGTTTCCTACAGTGAGCAGTAAGTAGCCTTGATTTGGCCATGTTTTACTCTATTTAATAAACACTAACACTGTGTTTGGCAATTATATCACTATTTATAAGTAATATTTCATCACCATTTTTAAGTAACGTCCCAGAAGTTTAAAAAGTAATATCATATAGTTTAAAAAGTAATATTACCACTATTTATAAATATCTTCACCCTCAAAACGTGGTGATGTTACTTTTTAGACTATGTATATTACTTTTAGACTTCTGTGATGTTACTTATAAATGATGGTAATGTTACTTTTTAGACTATTTTTATATTTCACCACCATTTATAAATAATATCAAGAGTCTAAAAAGTAACATCACTATTTGTAAAAAGAAATATCACCACTTTTAATTTCAAATAATAACATAAATGGTATATTGAATTGAGTTATGTTTATATGTGACATTACTTTTTACACTATGGGATGTTATTTATAAATAGTGGTGAAATGTTATTTATAAATAGTGGTGTAATTGACTAAACGCGGCTTTAATGTTCGTTAACTGAAGAATTATGTAGCCAAATATGAACCACTAAAAAGTTACAGCAGAAACTGTATGGAGCATGTGATTCGCGCCCTACTGTTGGGACTCTGCAAACTTAGTCCGAGTTTCACAGGGAGACCGACATTCAAAAGGTTGAAATGGAAGGGAAAGTAAAATGAGACATCCAGTGTGATTGGATTTGGTTGATTTTTGATGGATTTGACAAGTAAATGGACATATCCTCAATTGTGAGTGAGTTCATGCCAGCTAGAGTAGTGGTCTATATATGAAGGCTAATTGGCTGATAGAGATGCAGTGGGTCAGCGAATTTCTGAGATGCAAGACTCCCTACAGCAGTGGTCGGAAATCTGACGCAACACCCTTCTTGTGCCACTCGTCTACCATCCTACCAAGCACAAGGCTCGAGCTTCCAAAGTATAATTCCAATATGGCTTTTAATAGGGCTGCAAATGAGCCGAGCCGAGCCGAGCCGAGCCGAGCTTTAGGCTGTTCGAGCTCGGCTCGTTTATTTATGGAATCAGCTTAGGCTCGGGCTCGGCTCGTGACGAGCTCAAAAATTTAAGCTCGGGCTCGGGCTCGTCTTGATTTTAAAAGCTCGGGCTCGGCTCGTTTAACAAAAAAAAAAAAAAAAAAATTTAAATTAATTAGTATTTTACAGGCCACAATACCTTTTTCCATTACTTTATCAATTATCACATAAGCAAAAAGAAAAAGGGCAAAAAAAAAAAAAAAAAAAGGTGCAGTAGTACAAGCTTTTATGTTTCAAGAACAAATTAAAGGTTAATTTCGGAAAAAGAAAAAAGGACAAAATTGAGCATGAGTGCATTATGCATTTTCTATGAAAATACAACACATCAAAAAGTTATAAATTCCCATGATAATAATATCTATAGAACCACTGAAACATTGTATATATTAAGAAGAAAAAGAAATCACAGAGGAAAATAAGTTGGAGATAAATTAATTTAGCTACCTGTGGCCATTGAGCATTAATTGATGCAGTACCTAATTGATGGCGAGGACAGAGGATGGCCAACGATGATGACGAGGATAGAGGGACAGCGGCACAGACGATGGCGGGAAACGGACGACGTCCATGGTGAAGACAGAGGACCGCGGCCGACGATGACGATGACAGACGATGCGTTCAGATTTGAGAGAGAGAGTTATGGCGATTGAGTTGATTAGAGAGAGACAGAGAGGTAGTTGTGTAAATGGAAAGGTTGTCATAGCCGATGGAGTTGATTCGTAACTCGTGAGTGAGTGATAGAGAGAGAGAGACTGACGATGTTGTGAAGAAGAGGCAAATCTGAATGGTGGGGTGTAGTTTTAGGGTTTTTTGATATCTTACAAAATCAACGGATGAGATGGGTTCTAATTTAATGGGTGAGACGAAATCTTATTTGGGCTATGGATCTATGGTGGATTTTCTTTGGGCTAGTGAGTTATAATGCTTGGGCCATATTAATGAAAAATATGAGCTGGGCCAAACTTAAAAATAATATGGACTAAACATTTTAAATGTATAATAAAAACAAATGGGCTTGATATATGTAACGAGCCTGATACGAGCTTTGTTCATGAGCCCTAACGAGCCTTAACGAGCCCATGTTCACGAGCCTATGCGAGCCGAGCCCAACGTTGCTCAGGCTTGGCTCGTTTAGTGAACAAGCCTAGAAATTAGGCTCAAGCTTGGCTCGTTTACTTAATGAACGAGCCCTTAACGAGCCGAGCCCGAGCTGTTCATGAACGGCTCGGTTCATTTGCAGCCCTAGCTTTTAACCCCATAATCTCATTTTATGCAACAAAAACAAAAGTAAATATATATATTGTATACACACACAATTCATTACCCACTCACTGAGGGCCTGAACTAGTCATGGAACATAATTATAAAAGAGATAAAATTAGATTGGCCTATCTTGAGGATTGAGCAAATTACATGCGAATAAATCATTTGGTTTTTATTATTTTGACATTTTCTTTAAATATGATAGGTCAATAATGACTTTCACATATTAATTTGTAAT
Source organism: Cornus florida (assembly GCF_030987335.1). Classification (NCBI taxonomy): domain Eukaryota; kingdom Viridiplantae; phylum Streptophyta; class Magnoliopsida; order Cornales; family Cornaceae; genus Cornus; species Cornus florida. The sequence goes on from NW_026775581.1 coordinate 90,483,374, forward strand.
GAAAATTTATTTTTTTGTCCACATTATTAAAAAAACACTCCCACTCAAAGCAAGGGCAATATGGTCATTTTATAAAAGAAATTTAAGAAATTGGTAAATTACACTGACCTACCCTATGATTTGCCATAATTACAGGGATCTCTCCTGTGGTTTGAGAAATTACTCGAATCTCCCCTAAAAATAAAACTAACTTATAGAAACCTCCCTAACTTCCTAGTGACAGACCGTCAATTACCTTAACGGACGTGTCTAATTTACTAAAATGCCATTAACTTTCTATGATAAATGACTGAAATACCATAGTGTGCATATATATATATATATATATATATATATATATAAAGCAGTGCATAGAAAGAAAAAAAAAAAAAATCTCAAATAGTTGGTACAGCCACGCCGCCACCATCTGCACCAGAAAATATGTATATATATATATATATGTATATATGTATATATATATATATATATATATGGTAAATTGCACTGACACTTCTTGAGGTTTGGGTCAATGTCACTCAGCAGACGGTCAATACCCTTGTTTACATTAATATCCCCTGAGATTTGAAATGCCAATATGCCCCTTATTATTTAATTCAAATATATTCACACAATATCAATGTTAATTGACGATAATACCCCACCATTACCCAGACCAACAATACACTCACACCCTGCCAATGTATTTACATATGCTTCTGTTAAGTATATATATACATGGTTATATATAAGGAGGTGTGAAATTGATCTGCACCAGAAAATATGTATATATATATGTATATATGTATATATATATATATATATATATATATATATATATAGGGTAAATTGCACTGACACTTCTTGAGGTTTGGGTCAATGTCACTCAGCAGACGGTCAATACCCTTGTTTACATTAACATCCCCTGAGATTTGAAATGCCAATATGCCCCTTATTATTTAATTCAAATATATTCACACAATATCAATGTTAATTGACGATAATACCCCACCATTACCCAGACCAACAATACACTCACACCCTGCCAATGTATTTACATATGCTTCTGTTAAGTATATATATACATGGTTATATATAAGGAGGTGTGAAATTGATTTGGATATATATATATATATATATATATATATATATGGGTCAAGTGCAGAAAACACCCCTAAAGTATGCTTACAGTGTATATCACACCCTCACATGTAAAAAACACCTCTAAAGTTTTAATTTGGTGCAAATTGGTCACTCTGACAAAATTAAACCCTAAGTTGACTAAATTATCCTTACTAAATCATTTTATAAAATATATAAAATAAATAATTTTGTAAAATGACCGAAAAAGATACTATTGGAGGACGCCCCTCATGTGCAAAAAACACCCCTAAAATTTTAATTTGACGCAAATAGGTCCATCTGACAAATTTAAACCCTAAGTTGACTAAATTACACTTACTGAACTATTTTATAAAATATATAAAAATAAATAATTTTGTAAAATGATCGAAAATGACATTACTGAAGGACGCCAACAATGATTAGTAAAGATAAAATAGAAAATAAAAATAAAAATAAAAGTATAAAAGGAAAGTAAAGGCAAAATGTAATATTACCAATTATACATACATATATATATATATATATGTATGTATAATTGGTAATATTACATTTTGCCTTTACTTTCCTTTTATACTTGTGTGTGTGTGTTAAATGTCATATGTGTTGCCGTGGGCCCCACAAGGGCTTTAGTCATTATAATAACCCAGGGGTCATTACTAGACCCAACTTTCTTTCTCTCTCCACGCGGATGCCTTCTCTCTCCTTCTGCTTTTTATTTTTTCTTTTTTCATTTCACAATTTCAATCTTCAATTACTCTTTCATCTTTTGGAGATTTTTGGTGCCGTTTGCGACAAAACGGAGAGCTTGCCGAGATCTACACATTGATGTAAGCAATTCCTCATTTGGCCAACCCTAAAAATTTTGAATTTTTGGACCCATTTGGGGGGTTTTTGCATCTAAGTGAGGTAGGGGTGCTCTAATTCATGGTTTTTTATTTTTTATTTTTTTATTATCTTTCGTGAGTTTTCCCCTTTAATTTGATTCTAAGCATGTTTGATTTTAGCAATTTTGCCTATGTTGTTATGGTTGTATTTAATTAAGGTGATGGATATATTATATGTGTTAATTGAAACTATGATTATGATTATATATTTGGTGGTGAAGATACATGCTTAATATTGACATTTTAGATGCCTCATGATTTTTAATTGTTAAGAAAAATGATGTTGAAATTATGAAGAAAAAAAAAATGTTAGGATTTCCCCTTAATAATGTGATCGTGATCGATGTAGACAGAATGTATGGGATTTATTGTAAATTTTTCTTGAAAAATTGCTATGATGCTAGATATATGATGTGTATCTCTATGTGTATTATGTGTAAATAATATATGTGTGTATAATTTGTTGATTGGATATGGAAAGCATGCTTTTGTGATTATGTCCTTATTTAATATGTGTAATTGTAAAAATTTTGTTCACTTAAAGCATTCGATAAATTCATGAGAAAATTCTTCTTTATTATGAAATGTTGTTAAGGTTTAATGCTGTGAAAATTATGGTAAATTGTGAAGTATGAAGCATTCATGCATCCATTGGGAAAGAAAAAAAGGGAAAAATATTTTTTAAAAAACCAATGAAATTGTCTTGGGGAAACGTTTTCGAAAGTGTTTGTGAAAACCAGACGCGTAGGAGGCACTTAATGATCTGTGGTGTTAGTGTGGTCTAGAGGGGAGTTAGAGAGAGATTTTAGTGTGGTTGAGCTACCTTGGCGCAGACGACGCCGTGGAGGTGCCATGTGGTCGGGGAAAGCTAGCCAACCCTCCCTTTGTGACGCCTTGGAGGTACGGTCGGATTGCACTAACAGTTTGGAAATTGAAACGGTATTATTTCGAAAATGGAGAGCGACATTGCATGGTATGGCATTGCATTGGCATACATTGTATATTTGGTGGTTAGATGACTTGCGTAAGTATTTGTTGATTAGTATCGTTACTTTGCTTGTTTTCCCCGAGATATGATCCCGTTCTCTCGTATCCTACTTATTGAATGGATTCACGGGGTCGTAAGAGGTGTGTCTTAGACACTTCTTACTGAGCTTTATGCTCACCCCATCATTTTAACATTTTTCAGGTCACGGGAAGGAAGTGGCGGACGACGTTTCTCCATAGGTTTGAATAGGTTAGTGGACTATTTTATCATCTTTTATATTTGTGATTTTATTTGTTTTGTATAAGTCTTAGGATGACATGTACATTATGTATCGATCTTGAAACTTACCATAATGCCCTTAGACGATATCGGGTTCGGGTAAAAACCCGGTTAGCGATTCGGACCCTCAGGTTCGGGTCGTTACATAAAAATAGAAAATAAAAAATGAAGACAAAGTGCAAACTAAAAATAATAAATCTACTCCAAACTACGAAAATCAGTGCACAATGATATTGATTTTTTTTTTTAACAGTTTAAGTACGATTTATTTATTTATATATATATATAGTCAAAAACAGTAAATTGAAATTTAAAAAAAATTTAAATCCTTGTTCTAAGAATTCTCAAAGTTTCAAAAAAAAACAATATATATATATATATATATATATATATATATATATATATATATATATTAAGGTAATGTGCACATAACACCCATATACTATGAGATTAGTAACATATATAACCCTTAGGCATTTTTGGAAGAGTAAAAGGGCAAAACTGGTATTAAAGTACTAATTTATGTATTGAGGGGTATTTTTGCACAATGTGAAAAGATTAAGGATATTTTTTGCACATTCTTTCAAATAAGGATAAAAGTGATATATGTAGTATACTTTAGGGGTATTTTCTGCAATTGTCCTATATATATATATATATCTTTATATATAAGGAAGTTGTATCTCTCACTCAATTTTAATGATTCAAATAGAAATTTCAGCTGAAAAAAAAAAAAAAAAAAACCAGAAATTTCAAGAGTCAATTTTTTCTTTCTTATTTTTTCATTTTGGTTCTAGGCTTGTGTTTATGTATAATATCTTTCTCTAAATTATGTTCCCTAATCACATGGATTTTCAATTTATTGCCTAATTAATTAAAAATTTGCTATATATTGTGAGTTTTGAGTGTATTAGTCTAGTAATGAAGTCTTATTCTGTGGTGGAGGTGGCGATGGTAGTGGGTGGTGGAGGTTGCTGGTGTGTTGAAATTTGTATATATATATATATATAACATGTGTGCATGGAGGTTGCTAGTATGTATACATAAGACGTGTACATAGAGGTTGCTGGTGTGTTGAAATTTGTATGTATATATATATACACACACACACACACACACACAAGACATATGTACATATATTTATATATGATATATATACAAGATATATGTATATATATTTATTTTGTGGTGATGGACTGTAATATGGTGGTGGCAGCGACCATGGGCATGTGTTGTCCGGGTGTTATGGTGGTAGTGGTGTTGTGAAAATTTTGGGTGTGTATATTATAGTATATATATATATGTTGTATTATATATGTGTATAATTTGGGCATGTGTTGGGATGGCGGTGGTGAAAGTTAAATGAGTCATTTTAAAAGTGGTCGTTGAGAAGTCAAAGGATATGCATGCTGGTTATTTTTTGATACTATAGTAGTATGGAGGGGTATGTTTGTGAACTTTTTAAACCTCAGAGGGTGTTGATGTAAACAAATGCATTGACCATTCGCTGAGTGGTATTGACCCAAACCCCAGGGGGTGTTTGTGCAATTTACCCATATATATATTTCCATGTACAATGAATAGATTCACCGTTCACCCCACCCACTTACCTTTTCCTCCGGCTGACCCCCACCACGTCTAACCACCAAGAGCCATCTGGTCGACCACAACCACATCTAGATTGTTTGTTGCAAATCTGTAGGATTTCAGGGTTGTGTGATTTGTGAGATTTGGGTATGACTAAATTTAGATAATTGAGACTATATTAATTGTTGGGTTGTCTTTAAGAGCTTTCAAACATGAGATTTTGGGTTTGATCTTGCTTTTAAGAGCAGCAATAGGGATAACAATTTCGACAACGGCAATGAACAATGCCGACGAATAAAGTCTAAATGGTGGGCAGTAAGGAATCCAATAATGGTTTCGTCATTGATTGACGTTGACTTTAACAGAAGAAAGTTCGTGTAGGTTAGTTTTATTTTTATGAAAGGTTCGAGTAATTTTTCAAACCACATGGGAGGTCCCTATAATTATGACAAACCACAAAGGAGGTCCGTGTAATTTACCCTTAAGAAAAGGTATGTTGTTGAACATACGCGTCAAACTTCAAAAGATGCTAAAATAATAAATCTCAAACACTCTACCTGTGTGTAATTTAACAAAACATCAAGAAAGGTCAGTGTTATTTATTTTTCTAAAAAAGTTTAGAATTGTAAAACTAAACCGAGCCGATCCCCTACTATTTGAAAAATTAATAAATTACTCAAATAAAAATATATTAATGAAAATTTAAGAAATTAATTTAATTGTTTTAAAAGTTTATACTTAAGATTTTTACTTAAACAATTTATTTAAAAAATTAAAGGTAAATTTATACAAATTTAATAGAGAATATGTCGTCAAATTAGTATGAATTGTTTTAATAATTTATTTCAATAAAAAATATATATTAAGTGTAATTTAATAAATTATGGTCATTTACTGAAAAATATTAGAGCATTTTGTAATAAAATGTGATAATTTAGAAGGTATTCACAAAATATATTTCAGAAAATTTATTTACAAATTCTGACATAGTTCAGAACGTACGTTTTTTTGCACTTTTTGTTATATAAAAATCTAACGACTCTCATTTGTACATATATTGAACCGATACTTTCTTTGGAGATATAGTAACCATAGGTGAGCCAAACATGGTTTTTCCATTGAAGAATTGAAAGTAAGATACATTTTCAAATACTCTTGTTTGGAGAGAGCCTTACTGCTCTCTCTCTCTATATATATATGTATATATATTTATAAATCATATAGAAAGAAAAGAGTTTTTGTCATCTATCTTCTATTACCCATGAGTCATGACCTATTATTTGAGGTACATGTCATGTATGCATTCATGCTTTGCATGTACATTAACTAGTGAGAAAGCTATCACTGTAAAAGCCTGCTAGGAGCTACTTGTTGCTGTACATCTGTGAGATATGAGGATCTCTTCATCTGTGTGTGTGTGTGTGTTTGAGAGAGAGAGAGAGAGAGAGAGGGGGGGGAGGTGGGAGGTGTTGCATGTGTTGGGTAGAAACCGATAAAGGTGGCATTGAATGCGATGAGGTGTCTGATACTTGTTGGCCACTGAAGTGTTCGGTGGCTTTGCCTCTACTGTGGACTTCAAATACGGACTGTGTTTTGGGCTTCAGAGAACCCCACATGGTGTCCTCGACCTATGTTGCAACGGACATACAAAGAGATATAGATATGTTGCTCTTTTGAACCACATAACGACATGGACACCCCACCTAAAGAAAGGATGGGTTAAGAGGTAGCACACAATTCCCTTACTTCTAAGAAATCAATCCTACACCTTATAACTAGCTATTTCACCGAATAAGACAAATCAACACAACTAGCCCAGTCATGGTTGTGATGGACGACAGTAACTTGACTGACTCACTTAAGACAAGCTAGCTCCAGGTTCATCCACTTTTAGGGTTTTACATTGTCATCATCAAAAGGGCAACCAAGGACCAACCCATCCCCTAATATATGTGTCTGTGTGCGCGCGCGCCCCTATATCCCACAACTGATCCATCAAATTAAGGTTTAGTGTTTTTTTTTATATATAGCTAACAGCCTAACAAGCACATGCAATTGTATCCATCAAGATTTGTAATACTTGAAAAAAATTAAATTACAGGAAAAAAAAAAAAAAAAAAAAAATCTATCAATTCATTTCTATTTTCTTGAAGCATCTTCCGCAATATTGGACAATCAATTTCTCTTGAGTGTCACATATGAGAATCAATACGGTTGTAAATATGATGAAGACCAACATCGGCAATTTTATCCATTTTGCAAGAGTTGTTTCAGTGAGTATGCCTTCACGATGACATTATTCAAAAGTGATTAGTCTCACTCAAAGGTTGTGAATATCTATCAAATAAGTAGTGAGGTCTAGGAAGATGAAATTTTAATAAACTTGGGCCATTTCTTCTCCCTTTGAAAACTAGCTATAAATCCCATTGGGCATTCTTTTACTGTTATAGTATTATTCTACGAGAAATACTTGCACTTGCATCCTGCGAGGATGAGTTTCATCTTCCCCAATGACGTGGTGTCCCTCCATGCTAACAAGTGTCCAGAAGTAAAAAATAATAAAAATATGGGTAATACCCATTTGTCACCCCTTTCTTTCTTTTTCTCTCTAACTGCGCCGCAAACCCATCCTTGTCGAAATATGAACAGCAACTCATTCAACTCTCTCTCTCTAGCACTCTCTTAATCTCTCTCCTTGTTTCCATCTTCTCTAAGTTCGGGACTTGTTTATAAAAAGATGGAAGAAGGTTGTAGATTGCAAGATTTTTGAATTGAGTAATCAAATTTAGATGATTCTAGGAAATTAAGAAATTTCTAACCTAAAGAAATGATTGAAATATGAACAGCAAGAACACTGTGGTCACAACTCTCTCTCTCTTCTTGTTTCCTGCTTCTAGATCGACCTCTCCACAATCGGTCGCCACCAAAGGGCGGTAGCATCACCACCATTGACGAGTGACGGCAGAGGTAGCAACACCATCCCCATTTCAATGCCCTAAATTACAGAAACCAAATCCTTCAAAACACTAGAAAATACCATCACAACTCCCCCTCACTACCATCATATTATTCCTCCTCCTCCTCCTCTTGTCCCGCTGCCATTGTCTTTCTCGCCGCCTCAATCTCAATCCCAATCCATAACTAACTCTATCGAAGAAGACCCAAATCTGTTCAAAGTTTATGCTTGGTAATAAACGCATCTATACTCTTTTATAATTCTTCAACCATCTTTTCTTTTCCTCGTAGATTATTTTCTTCCAAACACCCAAAACTCTTTCCTTTTACCCCTATTTAAATACAGCTAAAAACCCAGAAAAAATACGGAGCAAAAATCTGATCTTTATATATATATATATATATATATATATATATATATATATATATATATATATAATCATTATAGTTTAGAATTACTGGGTTTCAGAGAAAAAGACGTTGGATTTGATTTTTGATTGTCTGACCTGGGTCATTTTCTTTCAGTCAGTTGAGAGAAAAAGATGATGGGTACTAAGCTTGGAGCTTTGGTGTGTGTTTGGTTTGTTTTATTGTGGGTAGATTTGTGGTGGAGAAGAACAGCTTGAAGGTTACTTCACCTGACCGGTTGAAAGATGTTTATGTTGGACACGTTTATTCATTAAACATGGTGTGGCCTATATTCTCACATTATTCTAAACACTTACACTGACACAACGTTATTGGAAAGTTATAACTACGTGGTTTTTGGGAAGTTACGGTGGTTTAATAATAACTGCCATTTTGAATCAAAATAGAAAAGAGGTCTTGTATGATGGATTACTTACTTCTCGATTTTATTTTTTTACAGAATCCTACAAAGGTCCCATGTCTAACAAGTACAGTCTGTGTTGTCTCCATCAAGTACACGCATCAAGACTTGTATAGGCGTGAACGTTATTAGGATTTCTCACTTTGTTTTGCAGGCATTAATCAATCTGATTTCATGGCTGGAGGTAATGCGATCTCTTTGGACTTGATGGTTTCTTTCATTTGGTATCAGAGCGATACCTTTTGGCTATGTTGTCGTTCTTTTTTCTGGCCTGTAATACTTGTTTAGCGGCTATGTCGCCGTTGTCTTTTTGGCCTGAAATATTTTCTTTGTATTTTATTTGTTCTGTATTATTTTTGGTGGGTGTGTTTCTGTCTGTAATATTTTTCTGGTACTGTTTTATCGTTTGGTTACGTTGGCCAGAATGAAGTGGTAGAATACTACACCCATACGGATTGCAATGAATAAAGTGTTCAGACCCGAGCGGTTTAAGGACTGTTTTAAATATGAGAGAATCTCATTGTAAATTTATGCAGTGGGTACAACGTTTTCTTTTTTATGGTAAAAGTGATTCAGTCCTGAGCGGTTTCACGACTGCTTTAAAAAAGGGTGAATCTCATCATAAGACCACAAAAGTTGTTTTATAATGAATTTTTATTTTTGCAGATTACTCTGGAGTTGTATAGTTTTGAAAATTTCTATACAAATGAAGAATACTCCAGAGTTATACCATTACTACATATTAAAAAAATTCAAGTCTAGTATATTCTCATACATGCAATTTATTAAAGTATGAGTATTACTATTATTTTAATATGTATTTTTAACCAGAGAGTAGCCACAGCATCTTTGGTTATTGGTTTTGTGATATAAAAAAAAAAAGAGTTAGTTATAATATATGATATTTATATCACATAAAGTTTATGCATTAAAATGTTATAATTCATTCATAAAAAGTGTTTTATTTTGCCCTACAGGAAAATAGTCATTGTTTATGAATGAATGTGGATAAAAATAATTTTGGAATTAAACTGATAATGAATACAAATGTCCACAGAACTGTATCATTATCAGTTTAATATCATTAAAGCATATTTTATTCCATTATGGTTATATTTTTAAAAACATTATTGTATTAAAACCTTTACCCATAGGAAGGTTATAATGACACATTGTTTTGATAGGAAATTTTTTAACGTAGGTTAAGAATTTCAATAAAGTTTATTGTATAGTAGAGTAATGTTTGGCATGTTTTCTTTTTGCAGTAATTTTATTTGGTTCTGTCAATATTGGTTCATCTCATATCCCATTTTTAACTAGTGATAATTATTCAGATTGGAAGGAGAAAATCCTTCTAACATTGGGGTGCATGGACATTGATTTGGCACTTCGTGTGGATGAACCACCCATCCCCACGGAATCAAGTACGCTAAGTAAAAAGGCTTCTTATGAGAGGTGGGAGCGATCAAATCGCTTAAGTATGTGTCTCATTAAAAGTCATGTTGGGAAAAACATAAGGAGTTCAATTCCTGAATATACTAAGGCAAAAGAATACATGGCAGCAATTGAACAACAGTTTGTAAGTTCCGATAAAGCATTGGCTAGCACCCTAATGACCAAATTATCATCAATGAAGCATATGAGTAATAAAGGGGTCCGTGAACATATTATAGAAATGAGAGATATAGCTACCCAAATGAACTCATTGGAGTTCACTTTTTCAGAGACATTCCTTATCCAATTTATACTCAACTCCTTGTCTGCTGAATATGGGCCATTCAAGATTTCTTATAACACACGTAAGGAAAAATGGTCAGTTAATGAATTACTTACCATGTGTGTTCAAGAAGAGGGGAAATTGAATCAGGAGAAGCTAGAAAGTGCTCACCTAGCGACTCATGGCGAGGGACATATCAGAAAGGGTGTGCAATTTAAGAAGAAGGGGAATGCATCAACTAGCAAAGTTGACGATAAGGGTACCATTAAGTGCTTTTTCTGCAAAAAAAAAAAAAAGGGCACATGAAAAAGGAATGCCATAAGTATAAAGCTTGGTTGCTTAAAAAGGGTAATCTCTTTTCCTTTGTGCGTTATGAATCAAATGTAGTTAATACATTAAATGATGCTTGGTGGATTGATTCTGGTTCTACAATTCACATTGCTAATACCATACAGGGTTCAATCAACCTAAAGAGACCGACGAAAAGTGGAGGCAGTTGGAACCTACAGACTCACCTTACCATCTAGCTCTACATTAGAACTTGAAAGAACTTTTTATATTCCAACTTTTTCTAAAAATTTGATTTCTATTTCGAAACTTGTTGAATTTGGTTTTAATTTTAATTTCTTTAATACTTCTTTAAGTATTGTAAAAGATTCTGTTGTTATTGGTAATGGTATTTTGGTTGATGGTTTATATAAATTAGATTTAAACCCTGATATTGATTATAACCACTTAACCTTGCATGAAAATATTGACATCAAGTGTATGACTAAAACAGAGAAATCTTCTTCATTATGGCACAGGAGATTAGGACATATCTCCTTACAAAGAATTAAAAGATTAGCAAATGATGAAGTACTTGATATTCTTGATTTTTCTGATTTTGGTATTTGTGTGGACTGCATAAAGGGTAAGCAGACTAACAAAACCAATAAGGGTGCCAGAAGGAGTTCTCAAATTTTAGAGATCATACACATTGATATATGTGGACCTTTTCAAATTTCATATTTCAATGCTTAAAAATATTTTGTTACCTTTATTGACGATTGCACACGTTTTATGTATCTTTACCTTCTAAATGATAAAAGTGAAGTACTTGATACTTTTAAATCATATAAGGTGGAAGTAGAGAAATAAAGGGAAAAATAAATCAAGATAGTGCGATCGGATAGAGGAGGAGAATATTATGGTAGATATACAGAACAAGGACAAAAACTAGGTCCATTTGCAAAATTCCTTATGGAGAATGACATTATAGTGCAATATTCGATGCCAGGCACACCAGAACAAAATGGTGTGGCAGAAAGAAGGAATTGAACACTAGTGGACATGGTAAGAAGTATGATTAGTAATTATTCTCTCCCTTTATCTCTATGGAGTGAGGCCTTAAAAATCGTTGTGTATATCTTAAACAGGGTTCCAACCAAATCGGTTCCAAAAACACCCTTTGAGTTATGGAATGGTTGGAAACCAGGTTTACGACACTTACACATATGGGGTTATCCAGTTGAGGTCAGGGTGTACAATCCTATAGAGAAAAAGTTGGACTTAAAGACAATAAGTGGGTTTTTTATTGGCTATGCAGAAAAGTCCAAGGGGTTCAAGTTTTATTGTCCTTCGCATAAATCCATTATTGTTGAGGCGAGAAATGCTAGGTTTCTTGAGGATGTTGACATTAATGGGAGTTAACAATCTCGAAATTTAATTTTTGAGGAAACACAGGATTTGGTTGTTAAACCTGTGACTAAAGAACCTTTATCTGTACTTCAAGACATTTCTCAAGATGTTATTATGGAATAACAGGTAAATCAAGAAGTTCTTACCCACGAGAATCATATTGTCAATGAACCTGTTCTAAATGAACAAATAGAGTTAAGAAGATCCTCAAGAGTACGAAAACCTGCAATCCCCTCTGATTATGTTGTATATTTACAAGAAATTGACCATGATATTGGAATTGATAAAGGCCTAATTACGTTTTCACAAGCCATGAGTGGAGAAAATTCAAGGTTATGGCATGATGGCATGTTAGAGGAACTAGACTCTATGGCTAAAAATCAAGTCTGGGATTTGGTTCAATTGCCAGAAGAGGCTAATGCAGTTGGCTGTAAATGGGTTTATAAGACTAAAAGAGACCCAAAAGGCAAGATTGAACGATATAAGGCCAGACTTGTAGCTAAAGGGTATACCCAAAAGGAAAGCATTGATTACCATGATACATTTTCTCCCGTTTCTATAAAGGATTCCCTTCGTATTATCATGTCATTGGTTGCTCATTTTGATTTAAAATTACATCAAATGGATATGAAAATGACATTTCTTAATGGGGACTTGAATGAGGAGGTATACATGAAACAACCTGAAGGTTTTTATTCAGATAAAGAAAACAAATTGGTTTGCAAACTCAAGAAATCTATATATGGGTTGAAACAAGTCTCACGTCAGTGGTATTACTAATTTCATGATGTTATCTCTTCTTTTGGGTTTAAAGAGAATATCATTGATCAATGTATATACCTTAAGGTTAGTGGAAGCAAGTTCATTCTTTTGATCTTATATGTGGATGATATTTTGTTTGCCAGTAGTGACTTAGGGTTGCTACATGAAGTTAAAGAGTTTCTCTCTAGAAATTTTGATATGAAAGATATGGGTGAAGCATCCTATGTCATTGGCATAGAAATTTATAGGGATAGATCACAATGATTGATTGGATTATCCTAAAAGGCCTATATCAATAAAGTTTTAGAGAGGTTTCGAATGTTGGGTTGTGCTTCAAGTGTTGCTCCTGTTGTCAAGGGTGACAAATTCAGTCTAAATCAGTGCCCAAGAAATAATTTGGAAAGGGAAGAGATGGAAGTCATTCCTTATGCATCTGCAATAGGATGTCTAATGTATGTGCAAGTATGAACTAGACCAGACATTGCATTTGCAGTAGGAATGTTAGGCAGATACCAAAGTAATCCAGGAATGGATCATTGGAGAGCTGTAAAGAAAATAATACGATATCTACAAGGGACAAATGATTACATGCTGACATACAAAAGATCAAATCTTTTGGAAGTGGTTGGATATTCTGATTTTGATTTTGGAGGATGTATTGACGCTAGAAAGTCAACATCAGGATATGTATTCCTCTTTGTAGGAGGAGCTATCTTGTGGAAAAGCTTAAAACAGAAATCAATCACTTCCTCTACTATGTAGGCAGAGTACGTAGCATGTCATGAGGCTACAGGACATGCCTTATGGTTATGGAATTTTATCACAGATCTTAAAGTTGTGGATTCCATCTCTAGGCCATTAAGAATCTATTGTGATAATTCCGCTGCGGTTCGTTTCTGTAACAACAATGCAAGTGGGAGTTCAAATAGGTGGATTGACATAAAGTTCCTTGTTGTTAAAGAAAAAATTCAGAATTATCAAGTGTTAGTAGATTACATAGGAACAAGGTCAATGGTCGCAGATCCTATGACAAAAGGTTTGCCACCCAAATTATATAAGGAACATGTAAGACATATAGGACTTATTAATATGTCTTGTGTTTAATTTACTAAGACGCTTTAAAGTTTGTAATTGTATTTATGTTCTGATGAATTTTTTTTTTTTTTTTTTTTTTTTTTTTTTTTTTTTTTTTTTGTGTGTCATTTTTAAGGAAGTATACATAAAGTTTATAAATGACAAATTATCCTTTTGGATAATAAAGTAAGACCTTAGAATGGGTTTATGGGAGCTTATTCATACCGATAGTCCATTGGGACAATAAAGTTGACTTCCTTGAATAGTTTTTGAAATAACTATTTATAAAGTACTATCACATAAAGATATTTATCTAAAGAAAGACAGTGATATAATGATACATGGAAGGTAGCATTTGTATAGTGTAATTTTCGCCATGATTTTATACACTGAAATTATATATATATTAGTTCTCAAACCCATAAGGGTAATGAATGTGTTAATATTGGCCAAATGGGAGAATGTTGGACACGTTTAATCATTAAACGTGGTGTGGCCTATATTCTCACAGTATTCTAACCACTTACACTGACACAATGTTACTGGGAAGTTATAACTACGTAGTTTTTGGAAAGTTGCGGTGGTTTAATAATAATTGTCATTTTGAATCAAAATAGAAAAGAGGGCTTGTATGATGGATTACTTGCTTCTCGATTTTATTTTTTTACAGAATCCTACAGAGGTCGCATGTCTAACAAGTACAGTCTGTGTTGTCTCCATCAAGTATACGCATCAAGACTTGTATAGGCGTGAACGTTATTAGGATTTCTTACTTTGTTTTGCAGGCATTAATCTGATTTCATGGCTGGAGGTAATGCGATCTCTTTGGACTTGATGATTTCTTTAAGTTTATGGATGTGCAGATGAAAATGGGTCTGTTGCGGTGACAGAGATTAGGTATTGAGAGAGAGAAGATAGTGAAAAGGAGAAACAGGTTTAACCCGCAAAAAGGGCATTGCCCATATTAATATCATTGTTGTTGTGGACAGATGTCAAAATATTATAAGGCCACGTCATCAGGGAGGATGCATCCTCCGCAGGACGCAAGCATGACTCTTATTCTACAGGCTTGTTTTTAAAGCCCATAGTGGCGCATCTAGAACAAAGCAGTTATAAAGCTAATACCTAATTGAAATTCATATAAAGGCCCACTTAACAGAAACCCATTTGAGTATCCAACAAACAAGTGGCATCCCCAGAAACCAAAGAACAAAGAAGCACCCAGTGTGCTCATATCAACCAATCCTTTGCCCCGCACGTTCTACTTAATCCAACCCTATCCTTTTCCTTTCCCCTTTCCCTTTCACTTCCACCCCCACTCTTTCCCTCTTCCTTGCTCTGTTTCCATTGACAGAACAAAAAGCCCCCTTACAATGGCACTAGCTACAATCTCCCTATTACCCATTAAATCCATTAACATTTCTTCATCCACATCATCATCACCATCATCTTCTTCTTATAGGGCTCTCAATCCTATGCAACCTCCCTTCAAAACTTTAGCTTGCAGGATAGAGACACAAGATGAATATCAGAAAAATAGTAAGAGTTCACACTTCCAAGTTTAGCTGCTTTTGTCAATTTTCACAGTAAGAGGTGCAAACTAAATGAATTGTAACAAAACCAAAACTAATAATAAGTAAGACCACTCTGGAAATGCAGGGCCCAAGAAGTGGAGAGCCGTGGTTTCAACGGCGCTGGCGGCCGCAGTGATTATGTCTAGCTCCAACATGTCTGCTCTGGCTGAACTCAACAAGTATGAAGCAGATACGCGGGGCGAATTTGGAATTGGATCGGCTGCGCAATTCGGTTCTGCAGATCTCAGGTCCATCCAACTTAACAAATATATAATTGTACTTTTGTAGATATCTTTAGGTTCTGTGACAGTAAGTTGAATTCAGTGTTTATTGTTATGCAGGAAAGCAGTTCATATGAATGAGAATTTCAGGTGATTCTTCATCCTTGATTTGATTGCCTTTGCATAATGAATCCCCAGCACTTGAACTTTGTTGCAATGATAACAAAGGAAACAGAAATAAATTGAAATCTAAATTTAAGCTCAATTTCCTTCATTCCCTTCATTAGACACTAAACTTATAAAGGACTTAAGATTTAATCAACAAACTAGGTTCAAATGCGCATAAATAAAAAATTGTCTTCAATACCAATAAAATAGAAGCTTTACCAAACACACCAACTTTGATACTTTGGCTCCATATATAGCAAAACCAAAGAACTTACAATGCTTTCCAGCCACTAGGTTCATCTGAGTTTTAATTCTGCAGGGAACCAAAAAACACAAAAATTGCAAGTCAAATTTTACTTTTCCTGCTATTTTTGTTGTCTATGAAGTCATTTGGAAAACTATGTATCATGAACTGAATTTTCCATTTAGTTTATCTACATGCTACATCAGTTTATACTAATTAGAGTCGGTTAGGCTCTAGACATACCATAATTAAGTAACACAACATATTTTTAGTAAAATCTTGTGTTTATAATCAATCTAAATGACTGCTACAGACGAGCCAATTTCACATCTGCTGATATGAGGGAATCTGATTTTAGTGGTTCAACATTCAATGGTGCATACCTTGAGAAAGCCGTTGCATACAAAGCAAATTTCACAGGTAAAATTTCATTGTTTTTCACAAAAGAGGAATGGCATAATAAGTAGTCTAACCTGTATGACTACAAGTCTTCTTCCTTTCACCGTAAGTTTTTTATTCTAATTTCTCCTGTTTATTGATTACAATTGTCTTGGTCCTCCAGTTAATGCTTCCCTCATTTACGTCCTGTTGCACCACTAGCCGGGTTACATTTAAAGGCTCTTTTGCCCTGTCTCCATGGACATCTTGGTGCAGCCATCAGAGCCTGAACAATAACCCTGTGCCCTGGTTGTTGCAATCCTTGCACCTGATTCATACTGGAAGATGCACCTGATGATTTTATTTTCTTGTCCTTTATGTTGTTTGAGAGCTCCTTCCTCAGCTTCCCTGCTGAACCCCAATCATCACCATCAGCTTTCCCGATAATTGTTTGGGATTTAATCCCCGAGTGATGCAATTTGCTCCCATGCATGGGATTAACACAATCTTCATTTGAATCAATTCTTTCCAACTTAATTTTAGCAGATTTTGTAGGTTGAGTTTCCTTCTTCACTGCTTCAGTATTATCATCTTTGCACTCGGTTTGAGCTTTACCTACACTGTTTCCAGGAAAAATCTCTTTCAAATTTGCTTCTTTCCTTCCTGTCTCCTCAAATGGCTTGTTTCCTAGAGTAGGATTCTTGTGATTTACACCGTTGTTCTTAGAAGAAGCTAGGGATTTCTCCCAATCTCCTTTGCTAAGATTTGAAAATTCTGTTCCACATCCTGGAGGGAAGTCTCGAATAGCTGAAACCCTTCTTCGTGGAATACAAATTTTTGACAAAGTGTCAGGCAAGATTTTCAAATTAGTGGGCCTGTCCACCTGCTGAGCCTGACATCCAGCATCATTTTCATAAGGTTTGATACGGTCATCCTCTGAATCACCAGCACTATCCTTTGTTACCTTTTTAACATCATCCCTTACAGTTTCCTCAAGTGGCTCACTTTTTACATCAAATTTCTCGAGATGCAAGCCTTTGTTCTTAGATGAGGCTAAAGCCTTCTCACAGTCTTCCCTACTAAGATGTGTTACATTCCCTCCACATCCCGAAGCGTAGCATCTAATATCTGGAACTTCTCTTCGTGGAATATACATTTTAGACGAAATATTGGGTGAAATTTTCGAACTACTTGGTGTATCAACCTGCTGAGTGGGAGACACAACATCAATTTGAAAAGGTTCCACAGAATCATAATCCGAATCACCCATACAATACTTTATTACTTGTTTAATATCACTCCTTACACCGTCCTCAAATGGCTCGGGGGCAACCGTTGGCTCTAATTTAAAATTAGAGGGTATTTCATGAATTTCTGAATGAACTAAACTCCCCTTAGACACAACATCAATCTCAAAAGGCTTTATAGACTCATTCTCCAGGGCACTAGCATCAACATTGTGGCCCAAACAATTCTCAGCTATACCAACAAAAGCCAAATCTTTGTTTTGGGATCCCGATATTTGTGTACCAAATTTCTCAAACCCTTTTGGAAAATCACGGATTGCAGACACCCTTCGTAGCTTATACTTATTTGGAACATAAAAAGCAGCATGCCTGTTATTTTCTGATTCCTTCCTCTTCAGTTTCTCTCCATGAGAACCATAACTGGATACCGGAACCATTCTTGGGTACGATGGAATCTGGCTCAAAAATGAACTCCCAGCTTTCACCAATTCAATTTCCATAACAAATAAATAATAACGCAAAATTAACATTAACCATATTTAAAAAATAAATAAAAGAAGAAGAAACCACACCGCCATCAATCCAATATGGTACTCTTCAAAAGAAGGCATAATAATGAACGGAAGAATCTGAAGCATGAATATCTAACCAAACTTCAACAAACAAAGAGAATAGCATACAACTAATGCTTGCTAATGACCTAAGTCACACAGAGCAAGAGCTGAGTGTGAGTGGAGAGCGGCATAATCTGTGCCCAAGAGCAACATTGGTTTAGAAGAATTGTGTGATGTACCATATATTCAAGATGAAGCCATATCACTATACTATTATGTTGCATTGGGGAGTACAAATCAGAGTCTGAATTTAGAATTGGAGAAAATTTAATTTAAACTTTGAACAGAATTTCCCAAAATTTCAAATCCAAGGCGTGATTTGGTACTCCCAAATATATCATTATACATGTTTGAAACTGGGTTTAGAATTTGTTTTACTATACATAAACATATATATATATATATATATATATATATATATAGATTGATATATACACATAAATACATCTAATAAAGAGGGTAATCTGCCATTCTATGCTTCTATTATCAGTTGGTATATTGCTTTTTAATGTGGGAAACAGCCCAACAGAATAAATACGTACACTATACATATTATTTTAAAGATGTTAATATCTATGGGGTAAAGAATGAAAGAGATGGAGGTCCTCTTGAAATATTACGGAATTAAGTAGATAAAAACCAAGAAAAAAAATACAAACAGAATCAGCACTGTATGATCGATGGCAAGAGTTAACTCACCAGTAGTAGTTTTTAATGTCGATCAGGAAGAGGATGAGGCAGGGTGAGATTTGCTTGGGGGGGGGGGGGGGGGGGGGGGGGGGTGGCTGCAGTCGAGCAATTTAAGGTTACTAACTTCCAAAAAAAGCAAAAATTTAAGGTTACTCACACGTGCCTTCCCTACGTGGCTGGTCTAACTCGTGGGTCTTGAGCAAGTTTTGGTTTGGGTTTGTTCAAAGGTGTTGGAGTTTGGCGTGGGACGATTGGTGGGTCCTAATCCGAGCAGTCTAAACATGTTGGAATTGGATGATGAATTTTTTGGTGGCTTGATGTTATTGATAGTTAGTAATCTAATTTTTGACACAATTGCTTTTAATGTTTGAATTTTTTTTTAAATTTTTTTATTTTATTTTATAGTACTCCGTAACTGATATTTAGTTAAATTTATAAACGAAATAATTCTTAAAGAGTAGTATAAAGTTTTGAATCCTTTCCAAATTACAATATGAATCAACATTATTAAATTTAGAAATTTGAGTAGTCTTATCCCAAGTTTAACGCCTGTAGTTTCAATATAAGGTATATGTATATTTTTTTTTTTTTAAAAAAAAGAAAAACTTGTAGTTTCAATATAAGGTAAATGTATTTTCTATATATATATATATATATATAAATCTATTTTTTTTTCTATTTATAGGTTGATATGGTAAGCTGGTAATTTTCTTAAATTAAAATTTGGTGTCACTGAAATTTTGAATTTTTCTTAATTGACATGTACTAAATAAGAACGCATCCTTCCCAAGGCTTAACTTGAATTTATAAAAAAGACAATACTTGATTCCTCTTTTAGGAGGAGGATATCATCCTCCCCAGCTTATGTGGCACAATACAATTTAGGCATATGTTTAATGCGAATTCAATTACTCCATATATACTTCAATTACTTAAAGTTAACATGTGCCCCAATTGTATAACATTGATAATATATATATATATATATATATATATATATATGTAGAGTAGTGATCTCTTGCTCCTTGTAAAGCAAGAAAATTCTTTCGCACTTTCTATAGTAACCATTAGATTAATGGTCACATTTCAAATGCACCATATGCTTTCTTTTTAATACAAAACCACTATCATTATTTCTAGTTTCTAAATTTAATATTTGCCAATACAATTAATTATAATAATAAAAGGTAAGTACTAAAAAAATAAAAATAATGATACTATAATAATAGCAGTATTAAAGAAAATATTAAGAAAAATAACTAATTAACAAAGGAAATCTGAAATTTCATAGAATAATAGTATGTTTTGTTGTGAATCTCCTCATTACGTCAATAAATTTTTGTTACTATAGTGGAACTAGAAAAAATATATTGTGCAATTTATTATACAAACACTGAATACAAACCCTGTAAAAAAATTTGTCATAATAAATTGCACAATATATTTTTTTCTAGTTCTACTATAATAACAAAAATTTATTGACGTAATGAGGAGATTCACAACAAAACATGCTATTATTTTATGAAATTTCAGATTTTCTTTGTTAATTAGTTATTTTTCTTAATATTTTCTTTAATACTACTATTAATATACTATCATTATTTTTATTTTTTTAGTACTTACTTTTTATTGTTATAGTTAATTGTATTGGTAAATATTAAATTTGGAAACTAAAAATAGTGATAGTGGTTTTGTATTAAAAAGAAAGCATATAGGTGGATTTAGAATGTGACCATTAGATTTAATCTTACGGTCACTATAGAAAGTACAGAAGAATTTTCTTGCTCTATAGGGAACAAGAGATCACCACTCTATAGAGTAAGAAAATTCTTTCGCACTTTATATAGTGATTGTTAGATTAAATCTAATGGTCACATTCTAAACCCACTTATAGCTTTCTTTTTAATACAAAACCACTATCACTATTTTTAGTTTCCAAATTTAATATTTACCAATACAATTAATTATAACAATAAAAGGTAAGTACTAAAAAAATAAAAATAGAAATCTCTTCTTCTCTTGAAATCATGTCTCACCATTAATTGGAATTTTTTTTCTAAATTTTTTTTTTATAAGTGTTAGCAAATTGCATCCACGACTTGATACTAAAGTTGACATGGTCTGTTTGAGTGTAAAAGAAAATTAAAAATTACACTATTAACATACAAAACAATGAAACATCGACTAAAAAATAATAAAAAATTAAAAATAAAATCTACTTGATCAACCTAATGTAATCTGTGATTTGCACTACACTTCACTCATAAAAAAAAATTAATAGAGTACAATTTAAATTATTGTATACCTCCCTAAATGCATGCTATTTAAAAATTAGAAATTCAATCAATTTTTCTCTAGCTTTTTGTCACAAATTCTAACTAGTTGTCAGCACAATATAATTATTCATCTGTCATAATAAATTGCACAATATATTTTTTCTCGTTCTATTATAATAACAAAAATTTGTTGACGTAATGAGGAGATTCACAACAAAACATGCTATTATTATATGAAATTTCAGATTTAACATTTTCTTTAATAATGCTATTATTATACTATCATTATTTTTATTTTTTTAAGTACTTATCTTTTATTGTTATAGTTAATTGTTTTGGCAAATATTAAATTTGAAAACTAGAAATAATGATAGTAGTTTTGCATTAAAAAGAAAGCATATAGGTGGGTTTGGAATGTGATCATTAGATTTAATCTAATGGTCACTATAGAAAATGCGGAAGAATTTTCTTACTCTATGGGAGCAAGAGATCACTACTCATTATACGAGTTTGAAAATATACCACTAAAAAACTTTCTAGTTGGAGAATATTATAAATAAATCACGTATCTATTGGTGAGAAAAGTTAGCTTATATATTACATATATATGGAATAAATAATAATGTATATATTTTTATATAGATTTAAATAAATAAAAATATATAAAATATATATGTAATAATTTTATTTAAACCTAATATACAGATACTCTCAAAACGCTCCCGCTTTCAAAACCTACTACACATGTATTCAGTCTTCTTCTTTTTTTTTCTTTTTTTTTTTCGTTCCCAATTTAAAATTTTTTAGAATCCCTCTTTTTAGGGTAACTCTCTTCTCTCTCTCCTTGCAAATCTCCATATTCAACCTTTATAAGAATATAAACCAACTGAAACTCATAAATGACACAAAATTACACCAATCCAAATTTGCAGTATTCAAAAAAATTTATTCTTTCTTTTCATACTTTCTAGGGATGAGAGAGGAAAAAAAAAGAAGATACCAAACGGTTGTCCTATTAATTGAAGGTGTTGGGAACTTGGAAGGAATGAAAAACATAAATCTAACTTTGACCAAAAGTAGACCTACTAGAAAAGCTTTATTCATATAGATTAACGTCAAATTTTCATGTAATATTTTAATCTCCTACTATGTTTCAATAATATGTTAACATATATGAATATAAGTTTTTTTTTGACATATTTCATCCTTCCCGAAGAGACCCAAGTATTGTCCTTAAAAAAACATATGCTTAAATTTGACTGGGATTAGAATTTATCCTCCAACTCCGAGTGGGTATCTCAATCCACTAGTTGCAAACTTGCAATACGAATCTAGTCTTGTTCTAGAGCAGGAGTATGCGTGACTTTGTATTCATGGGGATCTTGGATAAAATTTGATCCATTTAAAAAATAACCTAAATTCATATCTGAATTGAATTCATGGTGGTGATCTTTAAGTTTTTAATCAATTTCAGATCGAATTAGATCTCAGAGCATACATGTGTTTCAAGCCCTAATAACGAGGCATTTACCACTCATTGCCATAATTTATCTTTCACCTACTGCCTAATTAACCTTAATATCTTCAAAAAGTTTTTTCCAATCAAGACTCATGTTCAAGTTATCTTATTAAACTCTTATAAGTCCATTTTTCTTAGTTGAAGACGATCTCTCTCTTGGATCTTTTAACATATATATACACTTACACTTTATATTGCATCTAAACAACTATGTGTACAGCATAACTATATACTATTTTCATTCGGATCTATTGAGATTCATGTCTAAATTACTCTTCCTTTCACTGTATTAACTAGTTTTTAGTATTCATTCAAAACATCTATATATATATATATATATATATATATAATTTACCAATGTTGTTGTCATTTACAGGTGCGGATTTGAGTGATACATTGATGGATCGCATGGTAAGGCTACTTATGGAGTTTTTTTTTTCCCCTCCTTTTTAAACCTGAATTGGTAGGAGATACATACATATATACATACATACATACATATATATATATAGCCATTTTATGTAAATTTGGTTCACACAACTAAAACAACCATGAAGTAATTGTAACAAAGAACAAAGTGAGTATAATTCATATGATCATAAAAAGGGTGCTAGGCATTTGAATGATATACATAGTACGTGTGAATGGTTGTAGGTTCTGAATGAAGCCAATCTCACAAATGCAGTCCTAGTTAGGACAGTTCTCACCCGCAGTGATCTTGGCGGTGCACGTATTGAAGGTGCTGACTTCAGTGATGCTGTTTTGGACCTCCCCCAAAAACTGGTACCTACAATTTTAACTTACTTTTATCTCACACACATATCTACTGAACTATTTTTTCCTTCAACCTCTTTTAGTTACTTCATTATATATTTTTGTTGACTTGTGTTGTAAATTTTTTAAGAGATTACCAAAGTGTTTGATATATTTTTAAATTTTTTTAGCAAAAAGTGAAAACAGCTAGAAGGAACTTGTTAATCTAGGAATTGAGCTTTCTGGTAGAGGTTGTGAAGTTAATATTGATTAAATTTTTGGCATAATTTTAGTAGTTCACAAATGGTCTTAGTTGCTTTTAATCATTCTGATATAAATATATTGATTAAATATGTTGTTGGTGATATAGGCTCTATGCAAGTATGCAAGTGGCACAAATCCTATAACAGGGGTGAGCACCAGAACAAGCCTGGGTTGTGGCAACAGCCGCCGTAACGCCTATGGTTCCCCATCTTCCCCTCTGCTAAGTGCTCCACCGCAAAAATTGCTTGACCGGGATGGCTTCTGTGATGACAAAACAGGGCTTTGTGATGCAAAATAGACAAAGCCAATACAACATCCTATATATCATGTGTGTGAATAAAACTATTCTGAATACAAGAAAGTGCACAATGAATAGAGACTGTTTAAAAGAGTAATTCAATTTTCAATACATGCAACAAATAGTGCAATTTTTGTGTCCAAGTATTTTCATTTCTTAAATTTTAACAGGATAATTTAATCTATATATTGAGGCTACTAGAAACATAAGATGACTGACATGTGTATCATTAAACTCTCATTGATTGAATTTTTGAAGTTATGTGCATTATGTATGTGTTGTTCATGTCTACTGTGTATTTATTTGTAACTAATCTCTGTGTCAAAGGTGCCATGGAGAACCCTTCATATTTCTCTGCGGAACTATCCTATTATAGAGATAGGTTTACATGACAAGTGTTAAAATGCCAAAATACCCTCCAAAAAATGCACTCATGATGAGGTGTATAGAGAACTACCAGCTAGCTCCAATCCTTCTATCCAAGCTCTTAAATGGGTCATTGAATGAGGTTCAAAAGATACAATTATTGAGGGAGACTTTTGGGAGCTGATGTGCCTAACTATTGTGTTGATGGTCATTTGGATAGATATCCAATTCTTACTACAGCAGAAGACACACACCTTTACTTTAAATGTGTGAAAAGGAAGGGCACCCATCATTGTGTCACTGTGTAGCATAAGGAGCTTTGAGGTTTTTGTTGCTTATATTCCTAGATATGTGTTGGATTTAGCAGCTGTGGATTGTAATCAATGTTCTTTATTTCTCATATCAATGGAACTTTTCTTGCCTTTGGTGGGGAAAAAATAAATAAATAAATAAATAAAATAAAACTAAAAATAAAAATTGAAAAAAGAAAATAGATCAGAGGTGAATCTGTACACTGTTGGTGGTATTATCTTTACATATGCTAGTATTATTTGGTACAGATGAGATCTGTTCATCCTGAAATATAAAGCACAAGTTGCTTTTGGGGTTTTCAGTTGGGATTTTTATTGTTATTGTTAAAAAAAATAATAAAAAAAAAGGAACCAAATTTAAGTATTTAGAAGTCAAGTTTTGACAAATTAAAGAAACCAATCAAGTTGCTTGGCGTTTACTTAAATATTTTTGTTTATAGAGTGGGCCAACAAACACAGCCCGAACAAAGTGTGCAACAGCAATCACTAGATAAAGAGATGGGTGTCTCCTTTAATAGCCTCGAGCAATTCCCATCAGGGAATGCCTCTTTTATCCTTTTATTCCCTAATTAGGGCACAAATGTTAGTAGATCTCATCATAATTTCACCTCTCATTTCTTTCCATGACATAATCCAATTCAGTGCAATGTAAACTAGACAATCCGTACAAAGAACATCATATCTTCCAAATATCTAGCGACCAGGATTATAAGTATTAGAATAGTACTGCACAGGGGCATGGCATGCATAAATTATTATGAGCTGTGATGTAGAAACCAAAATTATATACCACTAAACTTTCAAAGTTTAATAAATTAAATTATGGGTGTTTTAGCTGAAATTTAAGATGCATAATTTTTTAAAAAAATAAAATAAAAAATTAATCTTTTTACTTATTTATTATTTTTTTTTTTTCTCCAATCTTTTTACTTAGTTAGACTGCTTAACCAAAGTTATTAACATGTGTGTGTGTGTGTAAAGTATGTAGAAAGCCCAAACAGGCCCAGGAGGGCATATAAAAGTAGAACAGGCTCACCTACCTGACGGCCCAATTTTATATCCATATGAAACACAAGGCTACAAAAGTGTAGCAGCTCTAAAATACTTATGAATACAATATTTAGGGTAAAGTGTATTAAACCCCCCTGAATTATTAGGGTACGTGCAAGAAACCCCCTGAACTATAAAAGTTGAAAAAAATTCCCCTGAACTATTAGGGTATGTACAAGAAACCCCCTTGAATTATAAAAGTTGCAAAAAAACCCCCTTGAACTATTGGGGTATGTGCAACAAACCCCCCTGAACTATATATTTTTTTGCAGTTTACCCCATCCGAGCAAATTGATTGACTGAAAGGGACGATGAAGCTGAGAAATTTGTGGCTAGGATCGGAGTGGTAAATGTCGTCTGAGGAGTGTTTGGATAAGCCAAGAAATCTGTTGCTGGGATCAGTGGGTCTCCTATCATAGCTCCATCATAGCCATTGCTCCACCCGCCAGATCCGTTCATATATATCGCACTTCTCTGCACCGTTGCGTCAGCCCATCGCCATCACCGCCTTGCCCACCGTTCAGCTCACCTTGCTCGCCGGTCCATTCTAGCGTCAATTCCAAGCTCGTCGGCCCATTCTGCCATCTCCATAACCGAGCACACCGCCATCCGTGTTTCGAGCACACAGTCGTCCACAGTTCATCGCCGAGCCCCCTTGAGCTCGCCGCCGCCTCCACAGTTCACGGCCTAGTCAACCAAGCTCTCATCACAGTCGAGTCCTCTGCGCACAAGCCCCCATCATCCAAGACCGAGCCATCCCGCCGACCTCGGATTTCTTTGGTCTCTTCTCTCTTTCTCTCTCTAGCTTTCTGTTTTGGGTTGTGTTGGGTGAAAAATATCTTTTGGCAGAAAAAAAAAAATGTAAGAAGTGTATAAGTTAAAACAACGCCGTGTGTTATAAGGGTAAATTGGTCTTTCTAAATTTTCGGTGCCGAAAGCTGATTTTATGAGGGTAAATTGCAACAAAATCATAGTTCAGGGGGGTAAATTGCAACAAAATCACAGTTCAGGGGGTTTTTTGTAGTTCAGGGGGGTTTCTTGCAAATGACCAATAGTTTAAGGGGGTAAATTGCAACAAAATCATAGTTCGGGAGTTTTTTTTGTAGTTCATGAGGGTTTCTTGCAAATGACCAATAATTTAAGGGAGTTTAATGCACTTTACCTCAATATTTATTAAATACTATGGGGAATATTCCGAATTATAAAGCAAGTAAGAAAGTGTTGACATGTGTATGTTGGAATTCTAAATATGTCAGTGGGGGGATGAAAAGTGAAAACATTATACGCCGATACATATGCACTGCACTGCAGAGAAGCAAGACTGAGGGGACTGTGGAGGCTTGGTATATATCTGGGGGAGAAGGAAGCATAGAAATGATGCATAGTCACATGGAGTTGTTGCAGATGGTCAATGATGTGATCTTACTTAGCCTGCAAACAACATATATAATGAACTCTAATAATGCACTCACACACCACACCAATGCGCATGCATATCTACTATGTATATGGCCTGCTTCATTTGGACTTTAATTTGCAGTGACAAATATATGGGCATGTGGGTGCTTCTTTTTCTTTTCTTATGTGTAACAAATATGAAAGAGTATTGCCATTTCTATTATCACAAGTGACCAAAGAAGAAAATGAATTGAGAAAACAAACCCAAATCAAAATGGTAAACCTTGATCATGTCAAACTCAGCCACAAAGAGCCCCCCTCACTTTACAACTTGCAAGCATATATATTCCCCTTTCAATCTCACAGGTGGACTTCTTCTGCTAAGCATGCTTCTTTCTCTCTCTCTCACACACACACACTGAGAGAAGGTGAATTATGAGAGTAAGAAAGCACGCCCAATTATTGTGTCCCCTTTAGTATTGTCGACATTGCTTGAAAGGGACTTTAATGCTTGACTTCAACCCAAGCAAAATCATGCTTCAAGTCAATAACATCCCAAGAAACTAGATGATTGTGCTTGCTAGCTCCTTAGTCTTATAATCCATAAATATCGCTCGAACTTTGATTCTCTTTTTCTGTGAGTACTAAAACCCATGCAACTCTCTTCCAATGCACACATATATTATTGCTGATACTTGTTCCATCCTTCGGATTCTCATCCACTATAGGTTCAACTGGGAATTAAGCTATGCTGATGCAAGAAATGAAAGCATATTGCCATATTTTCTTTTTTATTAATTCTGCGTTTGTATCTCGGAATTTTCGATATACTTGAATGTTTAAACAATATTCAAGCTTTTAGTGTCTAGCTTCTTCATCTTGGTACTTCTCATCAGTTCTCTGCTGGCTTTCCAGCACAGGCTTTGATACTCGAAGAAAGGCAAGCTATATATATACTTCATATAATATTAGTCCAACTTGCAAGTAGTTACATAGTCTTAAAGAAGCTCTAACTTTGTTTTTACATTCCTTACCATAAACAGGTATGGTCTTTTGATACCAAGAGTGTGTTCAAATTGTTTGTCTTCACTATAAGTTGTTTGTATTGACTCGCACAAACACACCTAGCCCCTATTTTTCACCAGCCTGTTTACATACGTATGTCCCTACATTCATCAACCCACATCATGTTGTTTTCTTCATTAATAACAGTACTAGCTCTGTAATTTTTAGTTGAATGACTATATATTTTTTTTCCACCCAATAGTTAGTTTTGCACACAGTTCTTGATATTAGCACTAATATATGCCACAATCTTTTTGTGTTTCACATAACTTTTTATAAATTTGTCTCACTCTCCTTGCAGTCAGCTAGCAGGCAAACCAGCTGGTAGGACTACCTAGCTAGAAAGCTCTATTTTTGCTCACTCATGGAAGTTTTGAGCTTTTGTGGGGGCACATACATATGAGTGCTTGTAGCCTTGTACAATATTTCTTCAAAAATCATATATATAAACTAAAACATAGAGTAGTACTTGGCTTTTAATACAAGTTTATTGGACACTAATGAAAATTTAGAGTTCAGTGTGTTGGCTTTTGCTTTAATACCACTTTCTGATTTTGCTCTGATACCACTTTGTTGAAAATAGTGGACGGGTTAGAGACACACACAACACGATAATATGGAAGAGGAATTGAAGAAAGAAACACTTAGAAATATATTTTATTTTACTCATACTATTTCATCTTCTTCTCTACTTCTAAAATAGGTATAGTACATGAGTTTATATAGGCTCTAAGACATATGTAACCAATTACATTTCAATGCCCAACTACTCCCACTAATCCCACTAATATTGTATTTAGTAGACTTAACTTTCATGTCTTCCACTAACACAAAAACAAACTCCCACTAACATAGTATTTAGGAGACTTAATTCCCATACCTCTTAGTCTTACATAACTTTCTCCATCAACACCATTTACTACCCCACTAACATAAAATGCACACATGCATCATGTATACC
Source organism: Cornus florida (assembly GCF_030987335.1). NCBI lineage: Eukaryota > Viridiplantae > Streptophyta > Magnoliopsida > Cornales > Cornaceae > Cornus > Cornus florida. The sequence goes on from NW_026775581.1 coordinate 90,512,627, forward strand.
AAATACTTAAAAATACTAATTACAACTAAAATTCTAAAACCAAGTTTATTTTCAACACAGTGCTCTATGTATATAGGCTAAATAAGAACTAAGAAGGGTAACCTTTTCTTTTGTGGACTATTAACATTTCCATCCAATTAAGCATGAGACATTCAAATCATTTAGCAGTCTCGCGACATACAGTTAATTTCAATATATTAGGGTTGTTGTGAACTCAGGTGAGCCACAAAACAGTCCCATTCAAATTTATTTGGAAGGCCAGAATATTAATCTCTCCTCGTTGTAGCTATTCCCACTTGAATTTTATCACTTAAATCTTACAAGTGCATGCAGTTACTGGCTGGGCACTGTTCCACTGATTTCTAAAACTACTAGTTTATTGAACAACTTGTTTGCTTCCCTTTCAATTCAAAAAGGTATAAACACTTTGAAGTTAGCATTTTAGTATGAAAATTTCAGATGCTGGTTTCTTATTCCAAATGTAGCCATTTTCTTCTTCCTCCTCTTCTTCATGTTGGTTTGATAGAATTAAAAAAAAAAAAAAAAAAAAAAAAGAAAAAAAAAAAAAAGAAAGAGTTATGGTCACAAAATTTTAAAGAACATTATAGTGGTAGAGATATGATTCTATAATTTACACTAAAAAATAAAGCAATGTTCTGATGCTATATCAGTTAAAACAATATAAGTCTAAATGTAAAGACATCACACAAAATAATTAACCTCTTCAAATGCATATTAAGTTTAAATAAGGAAAATACATATATCCAACACTCTCCAAGTCAGTTCCAACAGCACTCTCTGCCGTACAATAATAGTCCACCTAAGTAGAGTTTTATTTATTTGGAATAGAAATTTCTGGTCTGAGTAGTACTTGCCTATATTATCAGTACAAAGGGTAGCAGAGAAATGCAACAACTAATTAAAGCATTACCATTTAGCTTTATTATGTACAGAAACCAGGATCGAGACTTCCTTTTCTTGTATGTCCTATAATTAATTAGTATATATTATATATCTAAGTTTATTACTTATAATATTATATATATGCTCTCACTTCCACAGGTCAATTTGGCAACTTGGGGTGGACATTGAGGCATATTCTGAAGCCGATTCTTGCCTCTTTGATTCGGATAGCATGTTCAAGTGTTCAGCCACTTGAAAGGAAGCTGCATTCGAATATGTGGTCTCCTTAGCAGCATCTTCTTGGCTGAGCTGAGATGCAACAAATTTGTCCAGGACTCGCCAATCTGTCACTTGATCAACTGCTTGCTCATTGTTATTACCATAAAGCGAGTTCTTATTTTGTTGATTGTTCACATGTTCTTCTTGTGTGAGCGTCGAGGACTGCAAAGTGCTTCCGTTGTTGCTATCAAAACCATATGGAACCACGGAGTTGCAGCTGACACCAGCAACAGATTGTTGAACTTGTGGGCTTTCTAACTGAGGGAGCTGGAGGAAAGCATCATGAGACATGTTGTACTGCAACTCAAGCTCTTGTTTACAAGGGTAGTGGTGTTGGTATGAAGCATAGGGCTGTGAAATCTGCCTAGGGGAATCGAAATCTGGCATGAATGAAACTTGATCATCATACCAACATGGCGATTCATGCTCACCCATCTTCCGCACTGTTGCCAATCGCTTCTTGAAAACCCTACATACAACCCATCCCTCTTCCTGTTGCAATTACACATATCATCTTAGGGACAAATACTTAATGTTTGTTTTCTGTTTGTGATTGTAAGGCTATAAATATGGATAGAAATTAATGAAACCACTGGTGCATGAAGGATGTGCATTCCATGCATGGTATGTTCATTTAGTACACTTGACGAGAGTTAGAACTGATCCATTTAACATATGACACTGAAATTCAATAAGAATCCATTTTCAGATATTTGTCGACAATCCATTTTGAAGTTTTCAGTTGTTAGATATAGTGTTCAATTATTAAACAGGTATAAGTATACGGGAATCCATTTTCTGTAGTAAAAATCTCTCATAAGTACTAGAAATTAAGACACATTTAATATGAGTGGAGGCATGTGTAGTTAAAATACATAGACAGCTTTATATTATGAGAATTGTTATTAATATGAATTCAGTATAGTCTGGACAATGATTCCGAGAATGCTATATATATGAGCAAACAAGTTCTAGCAATGCAATGATGCCTTCATAGTTAAATACATTCTTAACGCTTGCAGTGATGTCTTAAAATCGAGAATGTGATTGTACAACATATATATATATATATAATGGCATAGATAAATTGATAAAGAAATATGTTGAACAAAGTATGGCTCAGTTACTTGCCTGAGGAGTTGCATTTTCATTTGTTTCTAGCCTATACTCGTGCATGATCCAATCCGACTTCTGTCCATTTGGGGCTCGACCTTTATAAAACACCAAGGTCTTCCTCATGCCAACCAAACTATGCTTACAGTAAATAGCCTTGTCTCTGCCTGTAGCTTTCCAAAATCCTGCTTTTGTAGCTCTGTTAGTGCGAGTTCCGGTGGGATACTTCTTATCTTTGTGACTAAAGAAGTACCACTCATTTTGTTCTTCAGTTCCTATCTTGCAAAGCTCTGTTCAAATTAACAAGAAAAAGAAACACAGGAATAGTCAGTATTATAAGATATACATGGTATGTATCATGGATGATAGAATTGTGTGTGCGTGTGCGCGCGCGGTTGTGGTGTTTGATACCTTGAAGATCCCATGGCTCAATTTTGTAGAGATCAACATCTCTAATGACATCTAGATCAATTCTTCTTGAAGCAATTTTTTTTCTAAGGTAGTAATCAACGAGTTCTTCATCTGTGGGGTGGAATCTAAAACCAGGAGGAACATGCGAAAAAGTATTCATATTCTCCCAGGTTCGATTGATAACCTGGATTTGCAATTGCACAGGTTATGAGCTGTTTGAAATTTAATCTTATAGTATACTCATATCTATTTGAGTATGAAGAAAACTTTTAACATATAAAAGCATAAATGACCAGTTTTCTCAGTTTAGTATGGTGTTTCAATTCAGAAGTTATCTACCTCAGTTGTAAAAAATAATCGACATGTTTGGTTCAGTAGTCTGAAAAAGTCCTTGAATCACTTTCAACTACTGTTTCAGATTTTTTTTTTTAAACAATTGACAGTTTGAAACTTCATTTTGCCAAAAGTTTTATGAGATTCAATTTAAAATGACGTAATGTCAGTCTTCAGAATTCTCGAAAACTGATTTCAGATAATTGAAACTGACTCACTAAAAAGATGCTAAATTCCATATACTAGTATTTATGATATAGTTTTTGTACCCATTGGCCACATAGTAAGTTCTAGGACTTTTACTACAAGCATCTAAATATATGAGGGTTTTAGTTACTACAAACATCTAAATATATATATATGCATGTATGCGCGAACGTGTGTATTTTCAAGCAAAACAGGTTAGAATCTGAAATATGTGATCTATATGCGCATGTATTAACCAGTAAGTCACTTGAGAACTTATGACATTGTTATCACTCTTCAAACAATTTTTTCATAACTTGCAATGACAAGCAACAGGTTCCAAACGATTGAAATTAACTCTATATACATATATATACTCGTATATCTTTGAAGCATGTAGCTGACATGCCAGACAATTGTTTAACAAGCATGATGATTGAAGAAACTGTTGAAAAATGTCAACCTTAAGAGTCAAAACTTTTCTTTATTGCCAAAAAGAGAGAAATTTAAAAAAGAAAAAGGAAAAAAAAAAAAAAAAAAAAAGGAGTGTTGTATATACTGTATGATATAGGATGAACTCTATAATGTAAAATTTAGTGGTATGAATGAATTTGACTCATAGGGAACACAAAAACAGAAATCTCTAAGTGTACATATTGAACAGATGGTTGATCATAGAGATGAAGCGAGCATCGATCATGCAGTGAAGAAAAGAAAAAATGTCTCCACCCAAACGTGATAATACCTGTTTTAAATTATGAACAGATCCAACATCAAGCATGCTATGAATAATGCATGGTTGTATAAATAGATCTAAGAAACAGGCTAGTTATTATTGTCGTTATAAAATAGAAAAAGAAAACTACTCAATTAACTTGGCTAATTGCTTGAGGAATGTCAGTACTGAATGAAATTTAGTATAAATAGAAATGTGTGCTCATAAAGGTGAATGCTAGCTAGTTAAGAATATTGTGTAATCAAAGTATAATATAAAATACAAAAAAGTATTCATTTACACAAAACAATTAAAGAAATGTTAAAATTATGGCTTATCATACATAAAATTATAACTTGAAAGGCCCTCGAGACTGGCTAATTGACATGTTATAGACATATATACATATATATATACACACATATACATAATATTTAAGATAACTAAATCAATTGCAATCAGGAAGACTAATATATTGTAATTTTTCTTCAGGAATCTTATCATTTATCTAGGAAGTCCTAAATGGCTGAACCAAACAATCCCAATTACTTAATATAACTAATCGCATTCCTTGGGAAAGGATTTAGACAGAACCATTTAGATATGATATGAGATCTAGCAATAACAATCTCAAATTGGGAAAAAAGAAGAAGGAACAAAGAAAGAAAAAGGAAAATTGAGGATAACCACTTGTCCTTCTCTTCAAAATGTCATCAAAACCATTGACAGATTTTTTTTTACAAAAAAAAAAAAAAAAAAAGGCGACTACGCCTATAGAGATGGTGAACATGGGAGCGCAGGAATGGAACATAGAATATGAAAGGTAAAGGATCGGACATGAGATATCTAAATGACAAAACCCAAAGTGAATAGTCAGATCAAAGAGTGACTTGTTTGCAATCAGATCAAACAGTCATTCCAGGTATGTGTGTGTGTGTGTGTGACCAATCAAAAAAAATATTGTGGTAAGCATCCTCAAAAACTTAATTGATACTTTAACCATAAAAATGATGAACATTATAAGAATGAAGCCAATTGAAAAGTTAGGACCAACTCAGAAACAAGAAAATAAGAAAGAAATTTAAAAAAAGAAAAAAAAAAAAAAAGGAGAAGAAGAAGAAGATGAACAAGAAGAAGAAAAGAGAACACAACCTTGATGATAATCCACTACTGTATACCCTATCCAACGCTATCAAAAAATTCTTCCACAGATCTGGGTTGAACCCAATCTAGCTCGTTTCCACCAACCAATGAAGAGATATAAAAGAAACTTTGAAGGCTCTCTAGCTTTTGTCACTAACTCCTGCAAGTACTTTTTGAGCCCACTGAACCGGCAGACAAAAAAGAAGCAAAAAAAGAGAGATGGTCGGAACTAAAACTATTTCCTCGGGAATTGAACTGATCAAGAAACTGTTTGTTTGTTTCTACTCTCAGAAAAATCAATCAAACTGTCCTGTGCTTGTCAAGAAACATCAGATCCCGAGAAAAGAAAGGAAGAGAAAGCAAAGGAAAAAGGAAAAAGGAAAAAGGAAAGGTTTTCAAGGAATGGGAAAATAGAGATGAGATAGGTTTAAATAAGAAACATGCATATGCATCACTTGATTATCTCATGCCATATATCACTCTCATTCTCTCTCTCTATATATAATATATATATATATATATTCTCTCGATCTCTCTTTGATCTTTCAATCGATTGAATGGAAGCTTAATTGTTGGAAAAGCTTTGCGCGGAAAACTGGTGGCGGTAAACTCCCACCAGCAACTGATGGAGACCAGAAAGTGAATCTAATGTTCTTTTCTGTTATCTCAGGTTGCCGGAGAGAGAGAGCCCCAAACAGTGAACGTCCAAAGCTGACGGCAATTGATCACTAAGCCTTCTTAAAGCCCCCACCCGACCATAAAGAATGTTTTCTTAAGATACTATATTATTTTATTTTTTATTATATCAAGCAAAGTTTATATACAATGGGTGACATTTTTTTGGTGATGACATAATCCTAGTTTCTATGTAACTTTATTTCCCACTTAATCTACATAGAGTACCATTAAATTGTCTCAAAGTTTGTTTGTTAGTTAATTAAGATAAATTTTATTAATATTTATGCCTACAAGATGGGCTACAAGCACCAAAAACAAACTTAGATCACCCAAAATTTATTCTAGCGGGGAACCAACAAAGGAGTTCTATTCGGAACGATTGAGGGCTAGTTGTTGATCGACCTTAATATATTATCATTAACTATTGCTTAAATGTATATATATTGATATAGTATTATTATATATAAGTAAAATTGTATACATCATGAATAGACTCAACAAATCTTGTATTGACGAGAGACTAGTGCATTAGGTTAGCCCTTTTATTATTTGTGTATGTAAGTGTATGTGTGTGTGTATATATATATGTATATGATGTGAAACTATTTCAACGATGTATCTTTTTGAGGTATAACAACAATGTAAATCTCGAGCATCTATACTCACTTGCAAATTACAAATATCAATTATACTAAAATTGAAACTTAAAATCTCAATATAGTAACCTAGAGATCTTACTATCTCAACAACACTACGATTTATTAATGACCTTGTTGATCATGAGAGTACCTGCAAATGCTTCCTTTGTTTTTAAACTCGGTTTAATTTCTTACTCAGAAGAGGCAAATCTATTTAATTGATCGAAGACGAAAAAAATTGAAATCTTCATATAATCCTAGTTACTTACTACATTAAATGCAAGCTTGATTGGATCATTTTTTTCATTTAGCAGCGTTATTAAATTCAAACAGTGAAAAAAATTAAAAATCAAATATGAGTTAAGTGAAATAATCCTCCACTAATTTTTCACATTATAGCTAACTTCATAGTTCGAATGTCCAAGTGCATGTACGTGTCACACACAAAACCTAGTAAGTATGACACTACTAGGTTTAAAATATCTTACGAGCAGCGTAATTAAGACACAACTTCCTCTTGTTAGTGTCTTAATAAGAAGTTGGTAAGAGCTCTGTAGTTATATAGCTAGCAAAAATAAATTATCAAGCTTGAGGCTTGAACAATACAAAAAGATCACACTTTTTGGAGTTAATTAATTAGAGTTTACAAAAAGATTAAGCAAAACCTTTCTAAGGTTCAGAGGATAAGCTAATTAAATATCGTCATTAGTTTCTTTATACCTGGATTAACAGACACACAGTCACGCACATAAAACACACGCATACATCAGTAGAATCCCTCACCAGCAATAGCACGCGACCTCTGGTTGGTTGGTTCACAATTTTATATACATATACATTCTCTTTTTACAACCTGTCACGAGTTGTGGACCCCATGGACCGACCCATTCGAATACGACAGAGACATCTCTCCAAATACACCTTTTAAAATTTTTTTTTTTTTGAAATAATAATAAAAAAGTTGAAAGCTCATCTGAGCCGCTAAGCCATTTACGGATTGACGACGGTGCCGGTGAACAGTGGGTCCCACATGAACGGAATGATGGCTCGGGACTGTGTACGTGGCGGCCGGTGGTCCGGCGTGGGCTGCCCCATTGATCATTAAGCTCGCAATTTGTAGTGCAAAGTGGGGTCCACACCGTTATCTATCCCCGTTCTGACGTGGGTCCCAATTTTATTTTGTTTCTGCCAGATAAGCTGATGCATTTTGTGATCGACACGTAAGCAGAAATTTAACTTTTATTTTGTTTCGGTCAGATAAGGTGATGCATTGTGTGATCGACACGTAAGCAGAAATTTAGCATAGTGCTTGTGCGTGCCGATAAGTTAATCGACACCTTCACTTTTCCCTCTGCAATCTGCATAGTTAAGGAAATAACGGCATTAAAAGATTTACAAAGTCTCATATTATATACAGTATTATATATGTTTATATGTATATTTTGTAATATTTATATATATATAGGCATGTATAGAAGTGAAGCAAAAGTCACATACGCTATAAAAGTGTCATCTTGGCCCACCAACAATGCTTGCGTGGCAATTGTGTCTACTCGTGATAGGTTCATTTCTAGAAGCCCCAGTTGGAGGGCATATGTTCCATAATGATGATTTAAGGTTGTATTTGAATACAACATTAGATTGGTATACATTTTATACATTGCCAAAAAAAAAAAAATGAGTATTGGGAAAAATAACCATTATGTAGAATTCATCATCGAATTGCTTATGCAATTGTAGACCATAAAATATCCCTTTGACCGTTTGCTTTGACAAGTTTTTTCTTTAATTTTAAAGTAATTTTAAATTTATTATAGTAAGAATCGCAAATCAGCTCAAATGTTTATAAATAAATCGATCTCAACTCAATCAAAGTCCGGTTTGAGCTTGTTTGCAAAACTAAGTTTAAAATTTTAGTAGAACCCAAACAATTCATAATTGGACTCATTAAGCTCATGCAATTAGTATTGATGATCGTGAACCGGTTTCGTAAAAATGACTTGTTTGTAAGGAGGGGAGTTCTTTAAATTACTAATTACTTTTTCTCCTTAACAATCTTAGAGAATGAGCTTGAGACTAATATCAAAACTGATTAAACAAGCAAATTAGTTGAGCTAGAAACACTTTGTATCGACTCGGACTTTGTGTTCAACAACCTAACTTAGAGATCGATCTTGACCGGGCAAAACTGAGCTTGGTTAGTCACATTTGTAATCTACTAATGACAATATTGTAAATATGTGTACGTTTGCTTAAATATTTAAAAAAAAAAAAAAAGTCAAAGAAAAATGAAAATTACATTTGGGATTAAACTTTATTTGTCAACATGCAATTAAAAAAAAAAAAACAATGAAATGAAATTTCCCATAATATATTTTTTTTTCCTTCAAATTTTTATTACACGTTAAGTTATTTACGAGTAAATGAATTAATAGAGTGTTTGCCAGAGTCTAGCATTCCTAGTATAAATATTAGTATAATTTTTATGTAGGTGATTTTTAACTTAATAAAAAATTAATTGAGTTACTAATGGTGTTATAATTGTCTTGTGTTATGCTAAAAAATGGCGATTAATGTTTAACTAGTGAGTAGGGTAAGTTGAGTAGATGTAGTAGTGGGGGTGAGATTGGAACTAGTGGGCTTGGGGAGCCCACTTAAAATCATTGTTAAAATAGACTCATTATTGTCTCGGTTCCCCACGTTTCACAACTAGCCACCAAGGATGGGCAACACCTTGAGAAAGCCCCCCAATTCTTTTCTTTTCTTTTTTTATTTATTTATACAAAGACATATAATATATATATATATATATAATATAATATATTTTTTTGTGTGTGTGTGGTGGAAAGGTATTGTAGCTTGTGACAGCGGATCACACCGTATTGCATTGCTCGTATAATGAAAATGCACTATTTACTGAATAAGTATACTAATTACATAATTTTTTGATTCACTCATTATCTACTTGTCAATGAAAATGAAAAATTTAGGAGTAATCATTTTTACTTTGATTTTGTGACACAAGATTCTGCTTAATTATTCCCCTTCCCCTCTTAAAAAAATATAGAATAATAATAATAATAATTTTTGTTAGTAAGGGAGTAAATTGACTTTATTGTACATTCTGAAGAGAAATTAAGAATAAAAATTTATAAATTATAAAATTGTCCAAATGGTTTTGGTTATAAAGTCATTTTAACTTCTTATCAAAGAACAACTAACCATGGGGATAAAATGCAATTTTTTAAAATAAATCAAAGGAGTCATTAGCCAAAAATATAATTTAAAAAAGTTATGTAATACAAAATTTAATGTAATAGGATAAAGTGCAATTTACGATGTTATCTCTTATCGGGCTTGAATACTCTCAACCTCTTTTTCAGAGAAAAGATATCATACATACTCTATTTTGAATATATGTACTAAACCTCTTCAATACACTTTTGAGTATTGTCTTTTTTTTTTTTGGTCGATATTTAGCTTTGGGTAGTGTATATTTCGACTGAAGTATCTCCCAAGAGTATATATGTGTATTACCTGTAAAAGATATGGAGTAAAGCTTGGGCAATCTCAATACAAGTAGGCCGTAAGTTTCATTTCTTATTTTTATATTTGTAATGTACAGTAATGGTGTACATCAATAAAGACGACTGTTTATCCAATATTTGGTATAATGTGTGTGTGTGTTTGTGTTGTATATATACATATAGATACATGTATATTGGATAATCAATTTTCAAGGGGAGGGAAGAAAAAAAAAAAAAAAACACAACTTAATTCAATTCATAATGAGTATGATCAATTATTTTTTCTTAACTAAGAATACCGCAAAATAGCATGTCAAAAAATAAAAATTTAGTAATCAATATTCAAATATTATGTCATTATTCTATAATATATAGTAAAAAAATTAAAAATAAATAGTGAAAAAGGAGGTAAAAAATTATCAAATATGAACATTATGTTCATATTTTTGCAGTAAAATTTAAACAACGAAAAAAAAAAAAAAGAAAAAAAAGAAAAGAGAGAGAGAGAGAGACAGAATAAGAAGAGAGAAACATGTTATTGCACATACATTGTATATGAGTGCAAGAATAAAAAATAATAAATAATAAGAGGAGGAAAATAAATAAAAGAAGAAAAAATAAATAAATAAATAAAATGAAAGGACTTTGAAGAGGAAAATTATGATTTTGTTGAAGAGAGTGAATGCAACTTTTTGTTCTGAAGGGATCAAAGAAACTTGAAAAAGGTGAAAAAAGTAAAAGAGAAAATAAAGAAAGAGTTAGAGAGATTGTTTGAAGGGTGAATTTTATGGGGATATTGTGTAATTTTTTTTTAAAATTACATATACTAATATATATAAGTACACACACATATGTCCCCTGGCCCAAATGTGGATCCGTTTCCGACTTCATGTACCCACTTTTTATGGTTCAACAATCATTTTCAAGAATTTCATTATTTTTGTCACTAATTTTTATAATTAGCTCATATTCAAATATAGCTTGTATTTTTTTTTTTTTTTTCCAAACATTCAAGCCAACGCACACAAATTTACAATATTTCTCAAAACTCAAATTCTAAATTTTCATTTTGAGTAGAAAAGATTATAACATATGAACTGCTCATGACTTGATAATTTATAGACAATAGCCGTGACAAATTGATACTTACTGCCTTTTGATTTTTATACATATGGGTATAATGTTATATTTGGTGTGGAGGGATAGAATGCTGAGTCCAACTATTCTTTATTTGGTATGTAATTTAAAGTAGAAATGGCCATTTCATTATAATGAAAATTTATTCATGAGAATGAAAATCCATTTCCTAGCTAAACTTATGAAATAGCTATTCCATTCTCAAGTAAATTTTTTTTTTTTTTTTTTTAATCAACTTTCCAAAAAACCCTCTTGTTCCAGGTCCAAAAATCACCATTACCTTTTACTACCACTACCACTGACTTTCACCATTACCGCTACAGATTTTCACCACCGCCTACCGCTACAGATTTTCACCACTACCTACCGCTTTCCACCATACCTTCCTTTGCACAACCACCACCGCCACCACCTTTCGCTACGCCCACCGCCACCACCTTTCACTACTACGCCTACCGGCACCGCCACCGACTTTCACTACAGCGACCACCTTCCACCACTACCGCCGCCACCATCTTTCACCACCACCACCTTCCACCACCACTACTGCCTTCCACCACTAGCATCGGCCATCACTACCACTGTCTTTCACCACCACCACTGCCACCACCTTCGCCTTCCACCACCACCAGACCACTTTCCACCACAACCACCGCCGTCGTCACCACCATCACTTTCCACCGCCGCAGCTGCCATCGCTTACCACCACCCCCACCACCGCTACCTCCATTTCCTTCCACCACCACTGTCATCGCTTTCTACCACTACCACCACTGCCTTCATTGCTTTCCACCACCACCACTGCAGTCACCTCCATTGGCTTCCACCACTGCCACCCATCCCACTTTCTCCTTCCACCACCACCACACTATTGCCACCACCAATACCACTGCCACATTCCACCAACACTACCGCCGCCTTCCAACATCACCACCTACACCATTACCGCTTTCCGCCTCCACCACCATCGTAACCACCGCCATTACCACTATTTATTTTTAAAAAATTATAGAAGAATATCATTTTGTTAATTAAATTTTTTTGTTACTAAGAGAGATATTTTGGAGAATTCAATTTGAAATTTATTTCATTCTAAATTTTAAATTAGTCCAGCCAAACACTAGAATGATTATTATCATTTTATTCCTACACATTTCATATTTACAACTAAACAATAAAATGAAAATGGTCATTCTATTTCATTTCCATTCTTATTCCATTCTCACTTGCAGACTATTCTATTTCTGCACACCAAACACAGCATAAGAGTATTGTTTTGTCTCGGTACACAAATATATAGATATATATATAGAGGGAGTCAAATTTTTATTTTTATTTTTATTTCACAAAGGAGCTATTCCAATACTTACGGATGAGACTAAATCCACTTCAGCACACCGGTAACACCTCACAAATTATACACATTAGACAAGATCGGACAAATTCAAGACCAACAAGCAACATAGAAGGAGTCAATTAAAAAGAAATATACGTTTGTGTTGATTTGATGATGATATAGCAGCAGCAAGTGCCATCTTTTGACATGTTAATAACATGCGCATAACCACGCGGCAGACAAATTGGATTCAAAGGATAATATGTAACTTTATATCACTGTCGTCTCAAAAACATAATCATACATGACCTAATTTTAGCATGTGACCGTTTGAAGCTGAAAGAAGAAGACTAGCCAACCTCACATCTCAACCACATTATCCCCAACTTTCAAAGGACAGTAATTTCAACATTCTCACCTTAATTTCATTCATGGTCTTCTGGTAAATTTATTCCCTCAATGTATATGCAATTTTTTCAGACATTGTGTATAGGTGTGACCAACAAAGGGTAATAGAGGAAGGAAGATGAAATTTGTTGTATTATGACCTTGTGTTGCTTTCTTTTATCCACATAAATACTTACAATACATAAAAAAAGAATTGCGAATTTTACTAATTTTAATTTGAAAATTTCAATTATATGCTGATGAACATAACTTAAAAAGTAATTTTTAAATCATTACAAAAGGACTTTAGTTATGAACACACTCGCTTTTGCAAGTGGTCGGTGGTATTTTCCCTCCAAACTCTATCGTTTAAAACTTTAAAAAAGCATTTCTCAATTCTATGAAGGACTTTTGAATATTACGAAATTCTTGTTGGTTGGGTTTAAAAGAATTTGAATTATTAAAATTTTGATAGTTATACGGGTAAAGTACAAAAGTAAATAAATAATTAATAATAATAATAATAAAAATAATAATAATAATAATAATAATAATAATTATTATTATTATTATTATATATACAAAATATGCATTTATCAAATTCCCTGACAATTTATCAAATTGAGCAAATAAGAATAATTCTTCAATTTCAAGATTGAAATACCTAATGTGTCCTTCAGACAAAATAAAAACAAAAACAAAAACAAAAAATAAAGAAATAAATAAGAGCATTATTTTTTTACTTTTTTTGTTTTTTATTTTTTATTTATTGAAAAAATACCTAAAATTTCCTCAAGGCTCTTTTGGAATTTATATTAAAAAAAAAAAAAAAGTGGTCAAAATTAACTATCAAAGGACAATTTGCTTCAAAATTTTAAAATACATGTATTTATATAAACATAATAAAATAATAGTGTGTTTCTTGCGCATTTTATATATATATAGCGAAGGTTTTTATTTATTTATTTTGCACTACCCCTAGTTATATTAGTTTAATGATTACAAAATTATATTTAATTTTTTCATAATTTTTATAGACAATTTTAGATTGGACTATTTTTAGAATTTCTTCCGTGCATTTAAATACAGGTGCCGTAAGAGCCAATCGACTAAATTCATCGTTCATTAATAAAATATTTTTATCAATGGGTCAGTGACCTAGTGGTATCAATTTCTTAACTCCTAAAAGGAGGTCAAGAGTTCAAGTCTTACAAGAGACATATACATGAGTACCAACTAAAAATAAATAAATAAATAAAATATTTCTCTTTGAACATCTCACCTTATGCAAACAAAAATATATTTTAATTACATGGCATTTGAGAGAACCAAAACGGCTACCTTGGACAAAATTTCTTTTAATTTTAAATTGTTGATTCACTACTTCTAAACATAACTTTAGTCCCTTTAGATGTGTTGCAGAGGAATTGCAATGGAATAGATCCTCAAATCACCGGTTAGATGTTACCAACAGGACAAAAGCGTGGTACAAATCCTCCTCTCCATAGGAAAATTTGGGAGCTCGAGTCTCCAAGGTATAAGTGTGTGTTTGTTTAAAATTCCAAAAAAACTAAATGTACGTCGCTTGAGTATAATCATATTTAGGGTAAATTATACTAATCATCTGAGATTTTGTGTTGTGCTCGACCACATTCTAACATTTTCATTTCAATAAATTTGTTGACCAAGTTTTATTAAATAACAATTTCGGTCATTACTGATATAAAATGCAATATAATATATTATTATAATATAAGAGTATTACTAACTTTTACATTCAAAGTTATTTTTCGTCAATTGATTAACAAGTTTAGAAAAGATCAAAATAATAAACACTAAACAATTACTCCTATGTAATTGTTAAACTCTCAAGAGAAGTCGGTGTAAATTGCTATTAGATTGTGTTTGGCGACATAAAATTGGAGTCTTAGAATCGTAATTGGTGGGATTGGAGAAAATTTTAATTCAATTTTTTTAATTACTTAATTTTTCCAATTTTACCAATTTCAAAACTTTAATTACATGTCATACATAATTTTATATTTACACCGGGACATGACATACATAAATACGCTACATTAGTAATCTATATAAATAAATGTTGTGATTCTAAAAAATTTGCAGTTTTCAATAGACTTTTTAATTTATAATAATAATTATTATTATTATTTTATTTTTATGTTTTTCAATTCTATTAATGGCTAGCTCTAATAATTGCTGCAACTAATATTTCCACTAGGTATAGAACATCATCACTTTACATAATGCTACGGGGTGAATGGTAGCTGTTGAAGATGTCATGACCTTGAAGTGGAGAAAATAATTGTAAATAACTTAATTACACCTACTTAAAAACTTAAATGATTAACAGTCACCAACTCCAAAATAAATAAATAAAATCTCATCCACAAACATATCATATTTCATTTTCTAAAGAATAATAATAATACAATATGCAAGGCATGTTTATTGAAGTGTGTGGCTGTATATAAATACAATAATATACCATCATGAAACAAATGCTTCATAATAAAAGTGTTAATTTATTAATGACAGTTTGACCGTCTGACTTGGAATGAACTAGATGTCAACTGTTTCTCTGGTTACTCTACCCAAAATACACGCAGGGACACACAGTAGCATGATGTGCACTGTTTGTTCCTTAGGACATAATGATTAATAATTACCATTTTGAAAGTCTTTTATAGTTGTATGGTTTGGGCCCTTAACAAATATGAGGTGTGGATTTCTATGTTGGGATTTGAATTTTTTTTTTTTTTAATTAGTAATAATGTTATTAGCAAGGGAGACTATGATCATTGCATTTTGGTTTATGTGTCCCCTACAGAATAATAATTAATGCCAATTATAGCAATAATATTAAGATTAAGAAATGAGAACAAAATAAAGGGTGAGAGAGTAGAATGTGAAATGATTACTGTCATCTTCAATTTTATCATAAAAATGTTGGCATATCCATGAGTTTAACATCTACTACTATCAACTTATCAAGTAGTATATTTTAGGGAGAACATATAAAAGAAATAGAACGACAAGTTTTTTTTTTTTTTTTTTCTTTTTTTCAGTGTATTTTTATTTTTAATGAAACCAAAGTTTTGTCCCTTTAAAATGACTCTTACTATTTCTTTACAAAAAAAGAAAAATTATATATGTAAAATTAGGTACCAATCAGCCTCTAGTTCAGCAGAAGTGTGTTATTTTGTGTTTCGTCACTGTTTTGTACAATTATCACGTCTTTATTGGTGGAAAATTTATGTCCACGGTAAGATTTATTAATTATATTACATGAATTAGAAATAAATGATTTATATCCCTATAAAAACAGGGCTAAATATGAAAATAATAAGGTATAGGTGGCCGGGATGGGATAGAACATATATAAAAATTGAGAAGTCAACCAAGATGCTTATGTCCTGATAATAACATCAGGGAACCTATTCCCCATTGATGTCGTATAAGTGGTGGTGCAGCTTTTGCACCAAGTTTCGATATGATCGAACCCAAACACCCATGATCCGTCCCCATTGTAACAGTATAGTGCTGATGAGTGGTACAAGTGAGCCTGTACGTATAAGGTATTCCTACAAGTTATATTCATGTACCTACAGGCTACAGGGAACACCAACAATATCTAAACGTAGACTATAAGGTTTAGATCCTACATCCTCTGCCTTTTATGTTGTAAATTGCTTTAGCGTTTTTCAACGTATATAAAATATGTTGAAAATAGATGTAATTGCATTATTTTGTGTTTTAGTTGTGTTGAAAAGAAACGAAAATGCATTGAAACACACTACAACAAAGGATCCGGGCTTCCATCGCGTAGACTTCTGCAAGCCTCTACCTAATGTATTGATTCAGTTCCACAAATGTGAACAAGCTTAAAGTTCCAACATCTACTCTATAGAAGCATCTTAAAAGGGCCCATTAGATAGTCCATCTTAAAAGCATGCACATAGACAACTCTTTCTCTAGATCTCTCTCTCTCAAATGCCAGGGTTGCCATGTCCCTTTGCTTTTTTCTCAACTTCCTCGAGAGATCGAAAGTTGATGGCTTGGAAGCATTGACCTTTTGCAAGTGTGAGTTGTTCTTGAGAGAGAGCTTTCGCCAGTACCATTTCCAATAATTAACTGCTAAATGTCCCACAAAGCAGTTGCAGTTGATGAAGAATGAATGCTCTTTAGGGATTGTGTGTGGGGACATTTACAACAGTACAACATAAGACCATCATTGTAGGAGCCCTATATAGGGCTATGTACCCTAGTTCATGTTCACATTTACAGCCAGAAAGCTCTTTTGGTATGTTAAAAGTCCATCTTAAAAATTGTGAGTCACAATTTCATCCCATATTAAAAAAATTTCTCAATAAATGTGAATCATAATTTCGTCCCATGTTAAAAGTTTATCTCAAAAATTGTGAATCACAATTTCTGAAATGAACTTTTAATATGAAACAAAGGTAATACTAGATAAGCTGTTATTCATTATTAACATAAACCTTAAAATTAGAGCACTATTTTGATTTAAGACCTTTATATTCAAGACATCATAGTTTTTTTTTTAAAGACATTTTAACTTGATCAAAATTGCCTCATATATTTATAAGATTAAATAATGTGTCCAAAATAGTATTAAATATTTTTAAGTTTGTGCTTTTATTTATTTATTTTTTTTTACATCTTTGACGTCTTCTAGCAAAATTAATGACAACCAACAGTACTCCATGTTCTATCGATAGGTACCTGAAGAGTTACAACTGTTGCACTCATATCAGTGGTAGGTAATTGATAATGCTATACTAATGATATACTGTAACTCCATAATCAATGTTTACGTTGATGGATAAATATAAAACATTTAATTAATTAAGCTTTAGACATGGTCTACCAAGAAGTAGGGGAGGGACATTGATTTCACTAACCCAGCTCTACCTTACTTTGTCTTCTAGTATGTGTTTAGACTATGAACCCATGTGGTGTGTTTTATGCTAATTACGAATTACTGCTGAGGTGCTATTTAACAATTTAAACCAATCATTAATTTTGAATAAAATACATGCTTATTCAATAATATGAATGTCACTTAAAACCAATAAATTTTTAAGTAAAAGAGACTGAATATTCAAAAAAAATAAATAAATAAAATATGGGTATGAAAGAAATTTTCACTTTATGAACCCTTAAAATTTTAGTTTTATAGAATATCATCTAAACAAAAATTTTTTCATATTAATTTTTTTAACTAAAATCACATGGTGGTTTGGTGTAACGGATGGGTGCTTCACAATATGATTCAAAAGCCTAAGACCATCTCTAATACAAAATGTCATTTTTGCATGCCAAATCTATATTTTAAGAGAAACTCCAGTGTTAAAATGATATATTTTTACAATTCTGTTTCAATTGTGCATTTCATTCAAAATGTTATTTTTTGACACAATTATCATTATTTTCAACAACCAATTTTTTATTTTATTATTATTTTTTTTTGGTGAGTGTTTATATTTTATTTAGCTTATTTGCCGCAACTTTTGAATTAAAAGACAAGCTCTAGTTTGTGCTATATTTGGTGGTTCATTTAACAGCCCATTAGAGAGCCCATGTTAAACTCACCTGCTATATTTTGATATTGACAGCCCATTGGAGTTGCTCTAAGATATTAGGTGGGGTTAATACCCCGTCCATATATGCCTAATCATTGTCTCATTCAAATATGACGTGGGACAAGCTACCCCACTAAGGTTGGTTCTATGATTGGAAGCCATAAAACCATGTTTAATGGGCCGTAGAGAATTTCTGTTGCAGGAGGAAGAATTTTGAGCTTGATATAGAAGTGGGCCAGCAGAATGCCTGGTACATTCAACACTCTCAGGTCAGACAGGGCCCAAATAGAACTGGGCTGTGAAAGAATATTCGAAGACCTAATCAAAAACCCTACAAAAATTTACTACTATCAAATATTAGGCCCAGAAAGAAATTGTCTGATTGCCAATACCCACATGACAACACAGTTTTCAGACAAGATGATGATGCGTGTATCTTCTGGTAAGGCATGGATTAAATGATTATCAAGGCATATGGCACTATATTGATCAATTCATATATGATCGACCAACATATCCAGGAGGACTATAATTACTATGTTTTAAAGTATGCACATGAAATGTGGATTAAAATTCTGTGTTTGTTAAGCAGGAGACAACACAGCTGCTAGAATGCCTTACAGAAATGTACCCTTTGTCTGGGGCATGTTCATTTATATGTACATATATTCAACCTTTAATTCGAAGAAATTAAATCGATGGCTGTGTATAATATCAAAATCTTATTTACCAAAATCAAAATGCCGGCCAGTTAGCTTGAAATTCATTTCAAAGGTACTTTGAACATCATGAAAAAATAATAAATAAATAAATTCCTCTAACTAACTAGCATGACAATTAAATTGACATGTATCATATAACCATAGTATCAATCAAATTTCACAATTACTTGTCACACATTAAATGTTAATATAATTGATCTAACATATGCTACATGTCAAATTTTCATTTGACAAATGGTGGTATAAATGATCTGAAGAATGGAAAATGTGTATACCACCACATGCAATGTGTGATGACCTTGTGGACGGGTGTGTCGTGGGCGGGTGCAAGAGACACTGTCAGGCTACCACACTGGCGAGCTACGGATGCACAAGTCCCACATCGCCTAGGTAGAGGAAAGGTGAAGTGCTTATATGTAAGTGCATCATCTCCAATTGGTATGAGGCCTTTTGGGGTGAAGCCCAAGAGCAAAACCGTGAGGGCTCAGGCCCAAAGCGGACAATATCATACCATGTGGTGGAGTGGGTCGTTACAAATGGTATCAGAGCCTGACCCAGCCGGAAGTGTGCCGACGAGGACGTCGGGCCTCCAAGGGGGGTGGATTGTGATGACCTTGTGGACGGGTGTGTCGTGGGCGGGTGCAAGAGACACTGTCAGGCTACCACACTGGCGAGTTACGGGTGCACAAGTCCCACATCGCCTGGGTAGAGGAAAGGTGAAGTGCTTATATGTAAGTGCATCATCTCCAATTGGTATGAGACCTTTTGGGGTGAAGCCCAAGAGCAAAACCGTGAGGGTCAGGCCCAAAGCGGACAATATCATACCATGTGGTGGAGTGGGTCGTTACACAATGAGTCCAAAGGCTCCGGCAAAGCCAGACTGCACAAAAAATAAAAAAAATCGAAAAACATTATATATATATGCACGTGTGTAAGTCTGCACACGAGCATCTTCCTATTTTGTTTTGTTGCAACTTCTGATCCGAACTTTGGCTGTCAAAACTACTTCAACTGCATTCTCCAACTTCAATAATGTGACACGTAGCATTGTTACAAGCATTCTCTTCAAGGAAGACACACACATATTATCATATTGTTGATAGATACTGGGCGGGGGCGAGGAAATCGTTCCACGTAGGTCAAGAATGCTGAGGTTAGTGTCGGAGTGGGAACTCCATCTATACCAAGGATTCTTCACAGATGAAGATTAAGAGAAGGAAGGCAGTTGCTCAGTACTTGTCTAACTCGAGGTCCGGTAGTAGGTCTTTTTTATTCTTGTTGTCTTCCTCTTAACTTCTGATTACTATGCCAATTTATACTAGTTAGTTCCAGATAATGCCCCCCGGTTGCCGCGGGGGGGGGGGGGGGGGGGTGGGTGGTGGGGGAACCTCCCCTCGACTATTGGTCGCGGGGGGTAACCTCCCCTTGACCATTAGTTCCAAGAGGGTAACCTCCTTTTGACCAGTGGGTGGAGGGACCTCCTCCTGACTAATGGAATGTCAGGGAGCGGCCGAAGGCAACGTGCACCTTGGGTCAGGTGATGCAATGATTATTCAGTGCATAGGTCATTTCAGTGCATTTAATGTGCCGAGTGACTCCTACCTTCCCGGACCTTAGGTGCAAGTACTACTGAGCGTCTCCTCCCATTGGTATAGGCCTTAGGATAAGAAGGGAGAGGGGGGGAAGGTAGGCATGTTTCCATGCACGACCCCCCCCCCCCCCCCCTTTCCCTTCTTTTCCATAGGGCGGTACATTGAATTCAAACCTCTCATCCACTACGACTCAGATTCCTATACTAGGGGGACGTTTCGAGGCTCTGCCTTCTTTTGGTTTCACGTTCCCCCAACTTCCAAGCTCCTCGAGCTTCCCACAGCTGGCGGCTCGGGAAGAACAACTAGTAGAACCAGACCCCTATCCCAGGTACCGCGAGAAACGAAGGGCCTTTGAATTAGGGCAGGTGTAATACCCCTAATTTTAAAAGGATAGTCTCGGCATTTTAATAATTATTTTATTGCATTTTTATTTATTTATTTTGGTTATTTGCCTGTTTATTTTAATTAATTGATTAATTGTTTGTTTAATTGGTATTTAATAGTATTTTTATTTTTTTTAATTGGATTAAATTAGTTTTAATTGTTTAAATGGTTTATTAGTTTATTTAAATGAGTAATTGGATTAATTGGATTAAATTAGTAGTGTTTTTAATTATAATGTTAAATTAGGGTTTTAGTCTTTCATGGGTCACGTATTGGCCAACCAGGAGTTAATTAGGTATTTCGTCTTTAATTAAAAATTGGACCTAGGTTTTTATTTGTGCCTATAAGTATACTGTTATAAGTCTGCAAAGGAGTTGTAGAACCCTATTCACGTACAGAGATATAAAGAGAAACAGAGAGAGGTTGTGAGAAAAACAGAGAGTTTACAGTCGGGGTTTCGGCTGTGGATTAAAGGACGGACCTAGGAGGAGGGAAGGTTGAGCAGTAGGAGGTTGACAGTGAACAGATGTCGTCGGAAAACTTAGGAAGACGGCGATGAGGTTTTGATTCAAAATCACACAGGCAGGTTCTATTCTGTCTCTCTCCCCTTGACTTGTATTCTGTGCATACCTAAATGATCTTTAGGATTTTAATCGGATATTAACTGAATCTTGCATGCTTAGTATATGTTAAATTACTCGTTTGTATGTGTTTAAATTTACTCTGGAATTGTTCTTGCAAAGTTTGGATTTCAATGTTTGATCTTAAAACATGTTGAATTGGTAATTGTTTTTATGATTCTTCTTAATGCAAACCGTTTTAAATAAAGGACTTGGAGGATCAATATTTATGAAGAACAGAAAGGTTGGAAGAGGCCAGAAACGAAGCAGATGAAGGGAAAGGGTTCAGGGCTCTCAGAGAGGGAGAGAGCCGGCTCCATGGAAGATGGAGTCGGATCCCCCAAGTGAAGAGCCGGCTCTGGGGGAGGTAGAGCAGGCTCCCACCCTTCTAGAGCCAGCTCCAAGGTGCATGGAGCCGGCTCTATGCTTGGTTGCATCCCGCTTTTAAGTTTTGAGAGCAGACACTTTTATATAAATGCAATCTGGACTTTTTTGGGCACTGTTTGGACGAGTTTGGTATTTTGGATTGTTTTGGGGAATGTACTGAGGGTTCTAAATGTAATTTCATGGAATTCTAAAACCTCATATTGCATAATTTACACCGTTATGCTAATGGAATGAACAGTATAAAATTAAACAATTTTGCATGTTGTTAACGGATGAAAGGGATTTAATTGCTTAATTTTAATTTAGCAATTTAACGGACTATAGCATGATTACAAATCTTGTTTTGGATGCACAATAGAGTCATTTATTTATCAAACTTGATCTATGCTTACTCTGGATGCTAATTGTTGAAATAATAAACTATGTTCTACAATTTCATGGATTAATGTTTTGGTTAGTAATTGCTGAACTATTAAACTATGTTCTGTTAATTATATGGATTAATGTGTTGAACTTTAATTGCCAAATTAGTATATTAAATTCTGTCAATTACCTGGATGTTATGGATTGTATGCACCGGTATGGGACGGTGACATACTAGGGATGATTTAGCTCAAAATACTAAGACTTGCCTTATTGGAATAAGGGAATGGATTGTAAAATATTGAATCCTACTTATATTTAAGTCAGATCAACTAAGTAAGTTGAGTGGCTACCTGGATTAATTGTTATTTGTATTTAAGTCAGATCAACTGAGTAAGTTGAGTGACTACCTGGATTAATTGTTATTGGTGGTTAAGTCAAATCAATTGAATAAATTGAGTGACGAACTAGATTATGAATCTTATGTCAGATCAATGAACAATTGAATGACATACTCTGATTTTGGACGGACTTTAAACATATGACTATGGTACCACGATATGAGCTTGAGTCTCAGGATCGTTGGTTAGGGAGAGTATATGCATTGGGATGCATAGTTGGCTATGACGGTTAAGGTGTACCCTATTAGGTCTAGGTACTCATGCCTACCTCTAGTGCGTTTTGCATGTTGCCTTCTATTCAGGTTGAGACCACTTTGTAATTCAGTGAGTGTCCATTAGTGTGGATATATATATATATTTATGGACTAGATAGATATTGTTGAGATATTTAGGATGTATCTGCGTATCGAGTCTCCGTTTGGATTATAGTTAGAATAGAACCTGTTCGTGAGCCTGACCTACTCTTATTTTTTAGGTGTTTGACGGTTCCAGCCTTAGAGCTTGATCGTACTGAGCGGAGACAGTCACTCATTCATCCGATTACGTAGGACTTCTCTTTATGTTTTAAACTTGTGATTTTATTTTCAGTTATTTAGTTTCAGTTGGGATTTTGTTTAGGGGTCCACTAGATGGATTCTCGAGTTGTACTCTTGGAGGTTTTGGAAGTTGGATTATTTTAATCTTTAACAATTGAGGATTTTATATTTAGAATTCTTCCAGCTTTATTTTTAATTCTTAAATCTTTTCGTATTCCTGCTTGTTTATATATTAATTGTTTGATATTCTCTCGGGTTTAGGCTTAGGCCTGATCAACCCATGTCTCGGAGTCGAGAGGTATCACAGCAGGGCCCATCCTACTAGAGCGGGCGCCGCCAAAATAAGAGAATGTGGGGTAGTGACTCCCTCCTCTTATGAGCCCAGGTGCTCACATACCAGGCCCTAATAGCTCGAGGTTCTTAGGTCTTCCAGAGTAAAGTCAAGTGGGACCCAGTATGGCCTATTCAGTGCTGACCAACTATGCAATATTATCATTCAGTAGGGACACGTGGTGTCCCTTGTGGCAATGACTATCAACATTTTGCCCCCTGCTCAAGGTCACGAGGAGGGAGCTCCAGGCTGCGAGGAGGGAGCTCGAGCAAAAGACTGAGGTATAGAAGGGAATTCTTTAAGGATATAAGTGAGCTAACTGAGCTCCTTACAAGAATATGAAAATAAACTCATCTAAGAGAGCTCATTAAAGAGATGAGTTTGCAAAGGTAAGCTAAATGGACTCTCTAAAGAAGTATGGAAATAAACTCATTGAGGAGTGCTCATTAGATGGACAAGTTTTGTCTAACTAAAAGGAGTTCGCCAAGGAAGTCAAATTTGAGAAAATGAGTTTTCAAGGAGAGCTCATCAGATAGATGAGCTTTTCCTAACTAGAGAGATCGGTTTACAAAGGGGCTAATGGAAGAAGCTCTCTAGAGAAATCAATTTTATGAAAATGAGTTTATCGAGGAAAGCTCATAAAAGATAGACATTTTGCAAAAGGCGAGATGACTAAGAGGAATGCTCTCAAGAAATTATCCTTATAAAGATAAGCTTTCTAGATGGCTCAACTTTATAAAGAAGTGAACTTACTGAAATAAGTTTGTAAAGAAGTCAGTTTTTGTAAATGAGGTAAACGAATGGAACTCAATAGAATGGTTAGCTTCCTGAAGAATGGGTTAATCGAAGGGAGCTCACCAAAGAGCTAGTTTTGTAAATGTGAGTTAACCGAGGGGAGCTCAGTAGAAAGATCATTTTCATAAATATGAGCTATCAGAGGGGAGCTCAGTAGAAATGTCAGCTTCATAAATTTGAGGTATGTAGTACCCCTAATTTTAAAAGGATAGTCTCAGTATTTATTTATTTGTTTTAATTGTATTTTTAATTATTTAATTGATTATTTGACTAATTGCTTATGTGTTTAATGTTATTAAGTGTTACTTGATTAATTGGCTATTTGTCTAAGTGTTATTTGTACTATTTGTTAATTAAATTATGTGCTTAAATGATGTATTTGATTAATTGTAAATTAAATGTTTAAATGTTTTATTTTATGGTTATGGTTAGTAGTAATGGACAACCAATTATGTCACATGGACTACTTGGATAGGAGGTTTAATGGGTATAGATAATT
Source organism: Cornus florida (assembly GCF_030987335.1). Lineage (NCBI taxonomy): Eukaryota > Viridiplantae > Streptophyta > Magnoliopsida > Cornales > Cornaceae > Cornus > Cornus florida. Next base: position 90,537,667 of record NW_026775581.1, read on the forward strand.
ACTTATGAATAGTTGTATATGTATATATATAGATATATATGTATATACATATATATATATAAGGAAAGTAATTTATTAATTAATATTATGGTAATTTTAGTATTAATAAACAATTTGATGTATATATTTTATTTATTTAATAAGGATATACATAGATTATATACGTAACATATTTTAAGTTACGTTTTTAATTATCCATGGGTAGTTGTATATGTATATATGTATATATATATATATATATATATATATATATATATATATATAATGAAATTAATTTATTAATTAATATTATGGTAACTTTAGTATTAATAAATAATCTGATGTATATATTTTATTTATTTAATAAGGATATTCATAGATTATATACGTAACATATTTTAAGTTATCTTTTTAATATTTTAATTTTATTATTTTCTTTATTAAGTTGACTTGGATTGAGAAAAGGAATAGGGTTATTATTTAGCCTATAAATATATAACTATAGGTTTGTAAAATGGAGTTAGAAATATATCATGTAATATATTTTAGAGAGAGAGAGAAGGAGAAAGAGGAATGAAGGAGGAGAATAACCTTTAGAGAAGAAGATCAAGGAATAAAAAGTTTAACTTTCGATTCGAAAGTTTAAGGCCAGTTCTTTTTCTACCTCTCTCCCTTTGATTTGTGTTTCTATACATGCCTAGGAGATTCCAAGATTCTTAAATACATAAAACTAAATAATTATGCATGTTTAATTGGATTAGAACATAGGTTTTATAAATTTGGTTTATCTTTGTTCTTGTTGTACGAATTGATAAATTCATGAATTTGATCTGGTTTCTTTATGAATTTTTACATGTTTTAAATGATGTAATTCCATGTCTGTGTATTGATGAAACCTAAAAACATGCCTTAGAATTCTTAAACAGTAAAGAATAAATTCACATTAGGGTTTCTAGGTTGAATAGCGTAACAGTATTCGATCCACCGTTACAGTGCTCGAGCCTTGGAAGAAAAACTCGAGCCATAAGAGAAAAGCTCGAACTATTGATGTAAAGCTCGAGCTATTAGGAGGAAAGCTCAAGCTTTGCTTGGGAAATTTTCATAAACAGCGTTAAATTGATCTTAATTGGTTTTGAAGGGTCCTGGACATTAAATAGGGACTAGGTAGGAGTTTAAATAAATTTTAAATAAACTTGATCATAACGATGCATGTTATTTAAATATTTTAAACAAATGAATGGATTTAATCTTTTAAATTGTTGTAGCAATTGAGATTAAATATTCAGCATGAATTGAAATTAGAGAATGCTTACTTGGCTGTAAAATAAATATCAATATATTTAAGATTCAGTTTGTGTAGGATACAGGATGTAGGAAGCTTAAAGAAGTTTATAAGTTATTCCTATTTTGTGATAGCATGATATTCTATTATTTTGTTAATTTTTGGATTATTTGATGTATTATTTTATTTGTTACATCAATTGTTGGATTGTGTGGTTTAATGCACCGGTATGGGATGGTGGTATTCTAAGGACGGATTAACTTATCAGTTAAGTCCTACCTATTTTGTATAAGGGAATTGTAATACCCCTACTTTTAAAAGGGTTATAATTGGAATTTTAATATTTATTTTATTGTTTTTCATTATTTATTTTATTTGTTTTTGATATTTACGTGGCTAGGTGTTTTTGTGATTTGATTTGATTTCAACTTCTGTAAACGAATTTTAATTTGATTTCAACTTCTGTAAACGAATCATGGGAGTGTTACTAGGGTGCTATAAGACTCTTAAGATGAGTTTTAGAAATCAACAGAGTGGTAGGAATGGTCCAGTGATAGTGCAAACAGACTGAAACGAAGCACCGGGGACGGAAGGCTCTCAAAGGAGGTAAGAGCCGGCTCCATAGAAGTGGGAGCCGGCTCCCACAACAAGTAGAGCCAGCTCTAAGGAGTCCTAGAGCCGGCTCTAGGCTAAAAAAGAGCCTGCTCCAAAATTTGGAGCAGGCTCCCTTTTTATTTTACGATTTGTTTGAATTTTTTTTTTTTATTTTTCTACGTACTGTGCTTACTATTAGAGCATGGGTTTTAAATCTGTTGGGTCTGGGGTTCCACAAAGAGTTTAGAAGGCTGAATTTGGGTGTTATTAGGATCTTAAATTGATTAGGGTTTAATTCTAAATTGTCGGGACAAACAGTGTAAAAATTAAGACACTCCCTATGTTGTTAACAAATGGAAGATAAAGTAATTGTTGAATTAAATTTCAGCAATTTGATGGAATATAATGTGTTTATAAAACTTGTTTTAGAATGCATTCAAGTGCATGATAAGGTCATTTAATTATTAATTTTGATCTATGCATGCTTAGGAGGCTAGTTGCTGAATTATTAAATCGTTTCCTGCAACTATATGGTTAATGTTTGGATTTAAATTGCTGAAATATTAAACAATCTTCTGAAATTGTTTTAGCAATTTATTGGATAATTATAGAATTATTTAACCTATTCACATGCATGATGGAGTCCCTGACATATTAAATTTGGTCTATGCATGCTCTGGATGTTAGTTGTTGATTTATTAAATCGTCTCCTGCAACTATATGGTTAAATGCTTGGATTTAAATTGCTGAGGCCTTAAATATTTTTCTGCAATTATTTGGATGGTGGTTTTTGGGTCTGTAAATTATTGAACTGTTATATATGTTGTAATTTACATGGATATGGAGGATTGTATGTACCGGTATGGGACGGTGACATACTAGGGACGGTTTAGCTCAAAACGCATAAACCTAACCTAATGGATTAATGGAATGGATTGAAAGATTTCGAATCCTAATTGTGACTAAGTCAGATCAGCTGTAACCAAGTTGGATGACTTCCTGGATTAACGGATGGTAGTTAAGTCATATCAACTGAATAAGTTGAGTGACTAACTAGTTGGTTTATTGTATGTCAGTTTGATAAATAGTTGAACTGCATACCCTGGATTTGGACGGACTTTATATATATGTTTATGGTACCACGAGTTGAGCTTGAGTCTCAGACTCGTTAGTTAGGGTGCGTATATGCAGTGGATGCGTATCTGGTTATAATAGGTTAAGGTGTTCCCTGTTAGGTCTAGGTACTCGTGCCCACCTTTGGGTGCGTTTTTGCATGTTGCTTTCTATTCAAGTTGAGACCCCCTACATAGTCCAGTGAATGTCCCTTAGTGTGGATATTTATATATGTATGGACTAGATAGCTATTGCTGAGATATTTAGGGTGTTTCTGCGTATCGGGTCACTGTCTGGATTGCAGTTAGGATAGAACTTGCATGTGTGCCTGACCCACTCTTATTTTTACAGGTGTTCGTCAGTTCCAGGCTTAGAGCTTGATCGTGCTGAGCAGATACAGTTATTTACTCCACCGACGACGTAGGAGTATTTTCTTCTCATTATGATCGTTGGTTTTCTTTGCAGTTGTTCATGTTCAGTATTAGAATATTTTTAATAGGGGTCCACAAGATAGATTCCCGAGTTGTATTAGAAGTAAAGGAGAAGTTGGTGTATTCAAACTAGTTCTTGCATATAAAGTTTATTCGGAGGTTTTTTCCATTAAAGGATTTTCATTTTAGTTCTTTTCAGCAAAATTTTATTTATTCCTATTTCCTACATTGTATTCTGTGTTCGTTAAATTGCTAATTGATTTGATATCCTTGGGTTATCGGGCGTAGGCCTGGCCAACCCGCATCTGAAAATCCGGGGGTATCACAGTTGGTATCAGAGCACTCCAGGTTCTAGTGTCCTTAGGAGTGTCTTTCGTTGTTGGACTTCCGCGTTGCGTCTTTTCAAAACTTAGAGCCATATTAGGATTTGTTGTACTCTAATTATGATTCGTTAGGAGGAGCTGATGTCAATAAATTCTGTAGATACAGAATGGTTGACACTGGGAAGATGATTTGATCTAAGGTAAAAGCAATAAAGACCTTAAGGAGTAAATGAGTACATGGTCGAGTTCTTTGCCAGAAACAGAACTTGGGATCGAAGGTTTAGTTATGGGGTTGGCATTACTTAGAAAGTATGAGTCAAGAAAAGATTATGGCGTATGTGTTAGGTCACCGTCTATCGGGATCAACACGATTTCAGTTGTCCTCAACTAGGAGACAAGTGTGGAGTAGGGGTCCGAAGCGGATCCCAAGGGAGGAGATCTTAGAGTATCCAAGAGAAAGGATACTAAATCTTCGGGATGAAAGATTGCAAGAGGATGAATTTGATTCACTCGTGGTAGAATGAATGGAACAAGTAGAGTGGGTGTGAACCAATCTACATATAGTGAAACTCTTGTATCATCTCTAAGCGAGATATGTAAGAGGTACTCTTCAGAAGTTTAGGGAGCGGATGGAGTTCTTCGCAGAACGAAATACATAGTGATTTATCATATTCCAAAGAGTATTGGGATTAGGATGTGACATTCTAAGTTGCTTTGTAAAGCCACGTTAGATGGGTTACATTCCGCATATAAAGAGGAAGAGAGTTAAGCTCGTTGGTTTCTGTTTAGGCAAACGATTGTTGCTACTAAACTATGTTTAATGGATGGGTTTCGAGGTTGGATGGTTACTTATAAAACTATAAAAGGAAAGGGTGAACCAATCTAGTAAGGTTGAGTTCAAAGGAAACTTACTTTTCTAGAAGGAACAATGTTTAGAGGAGGATTATATTTTTGTTTATGGTATGCGTTTTATGTGTTTCATTTGTGTTATTGTATGTATCTTATGTGTTTCATTTGTTTTTTTGTTAATTAGTTCGGATTGGGAGTATGGTTTAGTTGGGGGCACACATATGTGATCAGCCAACTATTGTTTTACTAACACGGAGTAATAGCGCTATGTGCGCTAGGATTTGTGAGCGTGTGGTCATGGGATTTAGTAGATATACATGAGTCTAACCAATCTATTGGACCTGAATATGTATCATTATGGTATATTACTTGGGATCGGATAATTAACCTATCAGTACGCGTCAACTAACCTAAAACGATGGGTTTGATGTGCTTTACACTAGATAGGGATTTGTTTTTACAACACCCTAGGATTGGTGGATATCATTATGATTGTATTCATGGGGTTGTGGTAGATAAAGACCGCGGAAATGCTACCATAGTTTGTGAGAGGTGTAGAAGGTGCGGAAAAGCTTCAGGGAAATTTCTGAAGTGACCACCAAGGCGGAAGGAGAATTTCGTGCTGCTAGTATTTAGTAAAATGTCGTCGAGAGAGGAGGGTAGACCGATTAAATATTCATCAGTCTATTCGTAATTAAGACACTATTCACAAGGGTGTCATTTTGAGGGGTGGCTGGTGTTGCACTTAGAGGAGGAACCAAAGTTTCTACACTGTATAAAATGTGGAAATTTTTAGGGTCATAATTCGCAACAATTAGCTGTTGTTAGGACATGGATGACTATATGGAGAATGGGAAAAGTTCCATATTCGTTTGGAACGAAACAAGGAGTAAAATTGACACTACTTATATTAAAGAAGTAGGGTGTGTCAAAGACAGGATGTTGAAATCAAACACCCATATAATGAAGCGATGCACGGTGTATGTGAAAAAGTCATAGTGAGTTGACTTTCAATGACTTGAATTTCTGGAATGATTTTATGAGCGGTAAGATATCACTAATTGGTACTGCATCGATTCAATTGTAGGGTTAGCTTTTGACAGTGCCCAAATTAAGTATTTGGTGCAGACGGAAAGCTGGTGGTACCAGACTATTGGTACTTTTGGTAGACAGATTGGGAGAAGGATACCGGGACTGACGTTCAGAACACTTAGTTCTTTCTTCATACTGACGGATAATATGATGCACACACGATCTGGAGCAGATTTTTGGAGGGTCGGAGGAGGGACAAAGTGATTTTGTCTTCAGTCTGATATAATTAGATGGTCGAGATGGACCAGCAGAGATCGCTAGATCTTTGCAGTCATATTCTATACAAAAGTGGAAATGATAGAGCATTTTCACGGGTTTAGTTGAGGGATTGCTAACTTTACCAGAGGGTTAGGATTCTGGATGGGTTACTGGTTGATTTCTAATGAAATCAGCTCAATTTTTAGTTTATTTTGAACTGGTAGGACATCAGTTCATATGGATAGAGTGGATTACGTGACAACTTAGATGCATCAAAGTAGGGATTTACGCTTCGCTTGAAGTTTTGTCTGGTGGAATGGAATGTGGAGGTGGACGCTCTCAACAACCGATAGGAGTTTTCGGTTAGTTGTTGCATTAGGAGTTAAAGTCTTAGTTTATGTACTAATGACACTTGCTTTTACCAAGGAAATTAAGGGGGGTCAACCTCAAATATCGGAGCTGACCCTAGAGGCAGTGTTACCTTACTCAGAAACAGTATACGGTACTAGAGGAGGATTCGTTGATTCGGTGAATGTTGTCAGAGTGACTGAGATGTAAAATTTGTAGAAATTTTCTCGATGCACTCGGACGGTTATAAGGAACATCAAGACATTAAATTTTAGTTCTAGTGAACAAGTTTAAGAAAAGACGTGTATATAAACGTCTATACGAGTCACACTTGTTAGAAAAGGAGAGTAAGCTTAGTTGGGAATGGATGGTTGGTCGAGATTATCAACATTTACTGGAATTTTAATTTCATAGGGATTAAGAGTGGTGGATTACGCAAGTTTGCTGAGGGACATTAATTCTCGTAATGTTCACTTTTGGACTTCGCATCAGTTCTACATTGCACTGATAACGGAGGTATAGCTGTGGTTCATATCTCGACGGAAGTTTGAATCGAGAGTGTACATTTGATCAGTTGATTTGGAATGTCTTCCATATCGGGAGCAAGGTGTGTTGTCGGGGAAGTTGTTATGTATTCAATTGTTTTCATGGATAGTGTTACTAAATTACTAGGATGGGTGCATAGACGTTTTGCAAATCTATGCTATGGAATTTGGAGGAATGTGGATCTTTCCCCTGTATAAACAAATTTGGGTAAGAGTGAGTAGTTGCTAAATTCAACTTATATGTTGAATAATTTTTATGTTTTCTTTTACATCGGACTCATAAATTGTTCCTGGAAGTTTTGGAGTTCAGTGGAGCTCCTACTCAAAGGCAGCGTTCACAATGGAACGTTAATGAATTTTAATGAAAATAAGTCAGGGTTTCGTGAATTCTGAGGACGGAATTCCTTTTGTTAGAGAGGGAGAATGTAATACCCCTAAAATTAAAAAGGATATAATTGAGATTTTACTATTTATTTTAAGTGTTTTATGTGTTTATGTTTAATTGATTAAATTATTTGTTCGTTCTTTATTTGATTTAATTGTTTAGTCTTTAATTAATTTAATTGTCATTTAGGTTGTTTTTGAATTGTTTTGTTGGTTAATTATTTTATGTAATTTAATTGTGGTTTTAATTAATTGGTTAATTGTTTTTTTTTATTTTATTTAATTAAATAGGTTAAATTATTAGGGTTTTGTCTCTTTACTGTCACGTTTGAATAAAGCCGCCTTGTTTAATTAAGTCGCCTTAGAGATGTAAGGAATTGTTGATTTCCGTCTCTATGATTAAAGTAGAATTAGGGTTAATATCTTTTCCTAAGCCTATAAATAAAATAATAAGGGTCTGCTTAGGGTTGTAAGCACAAACCTTATTCACGAATAGTGAAAATACAGAGAGTGAAACAGAGAGTTTAAGGGAAAAACTGAAGGAGAGGAAGGTAGGGTTTGAGCCAAAGATTGTAAGCCGGACTAAGAAGGAAGCTTGAGGGCTGTTTGAGGGTTAGAACCGGAGCGGAGGAATCCTTGACGGCAATCACGATCACCGAAAAGTCTAGGAAGAAGACGACGTTGAAAGGTTTCAAACCGAAACCGAAAGGCAAGTTCTTTTCTTCCTCCTTCCCTTTGGCTTGTGTTCTGTGCACCTAGATAGTCTTTAGGGTTTAATTAATCAGGAACTGAAATTTACGTGGTTAATATATGCTATATTGATGGCTGTTCGTTGTTGAAATTAAATCTGTTACAATTCGTGCAAGTCTGTTTAGTTTTGTTTTCTTAAAGCATGTAAATTCTATTGGAATTTTAGTTACTGTATTTTCTTTCAACAACTGTAAACGAATGATTGGGATGCTACTGGGATTAGATAAGACTCCTAAGTTCAGTAGTGAAGAGGAACAGAGGGGATTGGAATGGAATTGATATTGCAAAATAGTTTCAGTTTTATTCCTAAAGCATGTTTTGTTTCGGTAACAAATTTAGTTTTAATTTGATTTCAACTTCTGTAAACGAATCATGGGAGTGTTACTAGGGTGCTATAAGACTCTTAAGATGAGTTTTAGAAATCAACAGAGTGGTAGGAATGGTCCAGTGACAGTGCAAACAGACTGAAACGAAGCACCGGGGACTGAAGGCTCTCAAAAGAGGTGAGAGCCGGATCCATAGAAGTGGGAGCCGGCTCCCATAACAAGTAGAGCCAGCTCTAAGGAGTCCTAGAGCCGGCTCTAGACTGAAAAAGAGCCTGCTCCAAAATTTGGAGCAGGCTCCCTTTTTATTTTACGATTTGTTTTAATTTTTTTTTTTTTTTTCTACGTACTGTGCTTACTATTGGAGCATGGGTTTTAAATCTGTTGGGTCTGGGGTTCCACAGAGAGTTTAGAAGGCTGAATTTGGGTGTTATTAGGACCTTAAATTGATTAGGGTTTAATTCTAAATTGTCGGGACAAACAGTGTAAAAATTAAGACACTCCCTATGTTGTTAACAAATGGAAGATAAAGTAATTGTTGAATTAAATTTCAGCAATTTGATGGAATATAATGTGTTTATAAAACTTGTTTTAGAATGCATTCAAGTGCATGATAAGGTCATTTAATTATTAATTTTGATCTATGCATGCTTAGGAGGCTAGTTGCTGAATTATTAAATCGTTTCCTGCAACTATATGGTTAATGTTTGGATTTAAATTGCTGAAATATTAAACAATCTTCTGAAATTGTTTTAGCAATTTATTGGATAATTATAGAATTATTTAACCTATTCACATGCATGATGGAGTCCCTGACATATTAAATTTGGTCTATGCATGCTCTGGATGTTAGTTGTTGATTTATTAAATCGTCTCCTGCAACTATATGGTTAAATGCTTGGATTTAAATTGCTGAGGCCTTAAATATTTTTCTGCAATTATTTGGATGGTGGTTTTTGGGTCTGTAAATTATTGAACTGTTATATATGTTGTAATTTACATGGATATGGAGGATTGTATGTACCGGTATGGGACGGTGACATACTAGGGACGGTTTAGCCCAAAACGCATAAACCTAACCTAATGGATTAATGGAATGGATTGAAAGATATCGAATCCTAATTGTGACTAAGTCAGATCAGCTGTAACCAAGTTGGATGACTTCCTGGATTAACGGATGGTAGTTAAGTCATATCAACTGAATAAGTTGAGTGACTAACTAGTTGGTTTATTGTATGTCAGTTTGATAAATAGTTGAACTGCATACCCTGGATTTGGACGGACTTTATATATATGTTTATGGTACCACGAGTTGAGCTTGAGTCTCAGACTCGTTGGTTAGGGTGCGTATATGCAGTGGATATGTAGCTGGTTATAATAAGTTGAGGTGTACCCTGTTAGGTCTAGGTACTCATGCCCACCTTTGGGTGCGTTTTTGCATGTTGCCTTCTATTCAGGTTGAGACCCCCTACATAGTCCAGTGAATGTCCCTTAGTGTGGATATTTATATATGTATGGACTAGATAGCTATTACTGAGATATCTAGGGTGTATCTGCGTATCGGGTCACTGTCTGGATTGCAGTTATGATAAAACTTGCATATGGGCCTGACCCACTCTTATTTTTACAGGTGTTCGTCAGTTCCGTACTGAGCAGATACAGTTATTCACTCCACCGACGACGTAGGAGTATTTTTTTCTCATTATGATCGTTGGTTTTCTTTGCAGTTGTTCATGTTCAGTATTGGAATATTTTTAGTAGGGGTCCACGAGATGGATTCCTGAGTTGTATTAGAAGTAAAGGAGAAGTTGGTGTATTCAAACTAGTTCTTGCATATAAAGTTTATTCGGAGGTTTTTTCCATTAAAGGATTTTCATTTTAGTTCTTTTCAGCAAAATTTTATTTATTCCTATTTCCTACAATGTATTCTGTGTTTGTTAAATTGCTAATTCATTTGATATCCTTGGGTTATCGAGTGTGGGCCTGGCCAATCAGCATCCGAAAATCCGGGGGTATCACATTTTGGGTGTTATAGTGTGTGTTATAGAAGCTTGAAAACTTAGAGAATGCTCTATCCACTTAGAGAAGACTCTTGAAAACTTAGAGAAGGCTCTCCCTTAGTTGGAGACGGCTCTAGGTAGCTTAGAGCCTTCTCTAGTTTTTTCTAGAGAAGGCTTTGTGATTTTGTACAAGACAAAAGGTTAATTACGTACTGTTTGGTTCAAACTGGCTTATTTTCAGCTGTGTTTGGGTTACTGTGATGGTTTTAAATCTTAATTCATGGAATATTAAAGCCCTATGATGCATTAATCTATCTATATGCTAATGTTTTAAACCATAGGAAAATCTAAAGCAAGTCGGAGGCAGTTTACGGACTTAACGAGTCGGAAGGATTTAATTGTGCAAGCTGTGTCTAGCAACTAAAAAAGGTTGGAACATGGATTCCAAACATTATATCATGTTATATTTGAGCCACTTTTAATAGATTAATGTCTTTGGACTCGTGGATTTAACCGTAGGAAAGTACAGCGGTGCAGGTTGTTAACGGAAGGAATGAGTTTAATTGCCTAATTTAGTCTTAGCAATTTAACAAAATATGTATATATTTATAAATCTTGTTGGGGTTGCTTGCTAAGATCATTTAATTAACAAGTTTGATCTATGCATATCCTTGATGTAAATTGTTGAAATACTAAATACTTTTCTACAATGCATCGATTTAAGCTTGGAATTTTAATTGCTGTAACATTAAGCAATTCACTGCAATTATTTGGATTAAGGTTTGGACTTAAATTGCTGAACTAGTACTTAGGTTCTGTCAATCTAATTGGACGTTGGCTTGGAATTAATTGAAGAATTAAATATATATTTTCTGTCAATTACCTAGAAGGATGCTGGAATTTAACTTAACGAATTAGTAAACTTTGTCTCGTTTAATTACATGGATGGATTTTGGATTTTTTTAGTTGATGACTTGTTTAAATTCTGTGTTTGTCAACTATATGGATAATGTGGACCTTATTTGGTGTACTGTATAAAATGTTGCATCATTTATAGATCATTTGCATGTATGCATCGGTATGGGACTGTGGCATATGGAGAGACGAATTAAGTCACAACGCTAATTCCTACCCAATCATGCATACGGAATGGATTAACTAAAATAGTTAACTCCTACATGGTTTCATGTCTTGTCAACTAAAACAGTTGAACAACATATTGGATCGTTGTTTATATTTTTGTATTAGAAAGGATAGGGATATAATTAAAACGTTTAAATCCTGATTATATGTTGTGTCTTGAGCGACGAACAGTTGAGTGGCACTACATTGGTTTGGATGGGAATTTATATATATAAATTATGGTACCACGATCTGAGCTTGAGTCTTATAGTAGACGGTTATGGAGCGTATATGCAGTAGGATGCGTAGCTAGCTATGTTGGTTGAGGTATACCCTGTTAGGCTTAGGTAGTCATGCCCACTCAAGTGCGTTTTGCATGTTGCCTTCTATTCAGGTTGAAACTCTCAGCATAATCTAGTGAGAGTCCTGTAATGTGGTTATATATATATCTACTTACAGACTATATAGGTATGGTTGAGACATTTAGGATGTATCTGCGTATTGGGGTCTCTGTTTGGATTGTAATTAGGTTAGAACTTGTTCGTGGGCCTGACCCACTATTATTTTTCAGATAACGAACGGTTCTAGGTCTTAAAGCTTATTCGTGCTGAGCAGAGACGGCTTCTCATTCTTCTGACAACGTAGGAGCTTCTTCATGATTTAGCATTTGAGTTCTTCAGTTGTTGTTTCCGGTGTTAGAGTTTATTAGGGGTCCACCAGATAGATTCCTGAGTTGTATTAGAAATGAAGAATTTGGATGTATCAGAATAATTCTTTATTAATAAAATTTTATTTTGAGGTTTCAATATTTGGATTACCATTCTAGTTTCTTTTTAGCAATTTATTTATTCCTGTTTTCTTAATTGTATTCTGTGTTCGATTATTGCTAATTTGCTTGATATCCTAGGGTGATCGGGCGTGGGCCTGGCCAACCCGCATCCGGAAATCCGGGGGTATCATAGGAATGGATTAACTAAAATGTTAAGTCCTCCTTATATTCAAGTCAAGTTAGCTGAACAAGTTGAATGACTTATGGATGATTACTTTATACTGGATATGATGGATTATATATATATAATTATATGCCATAATATGAGTTTGAGCCTCAGGATCAGTGGTTAGGGTGCGTATATTGCCAGGGATGTGTAACTAGATATAATGTAGTTGTGTTCCCTGGTAAGTTTAGGTACTCATGCCCACTATATGTGCGTTTTGCATATTACCTACTATTCAAGTTGAGGCAACCCTATAGTCTAGTAAGGTTCCTTTAGTGTATGTGTGTGTGTGTGTGTGTGTGTGTGTGTGTGTGTGTGTGTGTGTGTATATACGGACTACTAATTATTGTTGGATTGATTACGATGTATACGTGTATCGGATCTCTGCTTGGACTGTAATAGAGTAGAACTTGTTTGTGCGCCTGACCCACCATTATTTTTCAGGTGTTCTTCAGGTGTTGAGTATTGTTCGTGCTGAGCAGGGATCAGTCTACTTCACTTTTTTGAGTCTACTTAGGAGATTCATTTATGTTTCATCTTTTAAATATAGACAGTCATTATGGTTACTTATTCAATTATTATTTTATTAGGGGTCCACACAGTATGGATTCCCGAGTTGTATTGGAAGATTGATTGTATCAGAATATTTTATTATTTAATGAAAATTTATTCTGAGGATTTATTGGATTATCATTTTAGTGTTCATTTTAGCATCTTTATTTATTCTCTTTTATCCTCTTGTAATCTGTGTTCGATTATTACCGATTTGTTTTTGATATCCTCGAGTATTCGGGCGTGGGCCTGGCCAACCCGCATTCGAAAATTCAGGGGTATCACAAGCTATCAGAGGGGAACTCGGTAGAGAGATCAGTTTCATAGATGCGAGCTATCAGAGGGGAACGAAGTAGAAATGTCAGCTCATAAATTTGAGCTATCAGAGGGGAGCTCGATAGAGAGATCAATTTCATAAATGTGAGTCAACCATGGGAGGGGGGGTGGGGGGCTCATTAAGATATTCAATTTCATTTTAAAATGGTGTCCCAAGTCTCAGACCCGAGGGTGCGAGCGTTTCAAGGCTCTAGAATAAGGTACCTCGGAAAGGGGCATCTCATGGAGGTTTCCCAGAGAAAACTTAGCGACGAGATATCGAGCGAGACTCGAGGCTTTTCTACAGGCGAAGAACTCGTTGAGGTGATGAGACATCTCGTGGAAGTTTGCTGGAGGAAACCTATGCGAAGAGACATCCTTATGTGGGGCGTCTCGATAGGATATCTTTGAAAAAGTCATACCGTAGGGGCTCTGAAAGGAAAACCTAGGTAACAAGGTTCAATGTTGTGCGTTCAAATAGGTACCAAGCTCGATTTTGAAATGGGTTTACTATGGGGTTAATATTGGAAGTAAGGGATAAGCTTTCTAAAGATCAAATCCTTCCTTGGGCACCCTTGGGCCTTTGTTTCCCTATTTGACATTGTGAGGGGCACCTAATGAGTATACTAAAGGTTGCCCCTCACTCTAGGTCACAAAGAGGGAGCTCGAGCAAAAGACCTCTTTATGGAGTAGGGGATCCTATAGAACTTTAACTTGTCCACCTCAAGTACTAAGTCCACACACTTTATCCAAGTCCAGATGTTCCAGAACGATAAGCTTTTGAAGATGAGCTCCTTGAGGGGAGTTGGTGAGAAAAAATCAATTTTGCGATGGTAAGCTCATGGAAAATAACTCACCATAATGATAAGCTTTTGAAAATGAGCTCCTCGAGGGGAGCTCGTGAGAAAAATCAATTTTGTGATGGTGAGTTGATGAAAACAACTCACAATAATGGTAAGCTTTTGAAGAGGAGCTCCTCGAGGGGAACTTGTGAGAAAAATCAATTTTTCGATAGTGAGTTCATGGAAAATAACTCACTATAATGATAAGCTTTTGAAAATGAGCTCCTTGAGGGGAGCTCGTGAGAAAAATCAATTTTGCGATGGTGGGTTCATGGAAAATAACTCACCACAATGATAAGCTTTTGAAAATGAGCTCGTCGAGGGGAGCTTATGAGAAAAATTAATTTTGCGATGGTGAGTTCATGAAAAGAAACCCACCAGAATGATAAGCTTTTGAAAATAAGCTCCTCGAGGGGAGCTCGTGAGAAAAATTAATTTTGCTATGGTGAGTTCATGGAAAACAACTCCTTATAATGATAAGTTTTTAAAGATGAGCTCCTCGAGGGGAGCTTGTGAGAAAAATCAATTTTGCGATGGTGAATTAATGAAAAGAAACCTACCAGAATGATAAGCTTTTGAAAATGAGCTCATCGAAGGGAGCTCGTCAGAAAAATCAATTTTGCGATAGTGAGTTCATGGAAAACAACTCACCATAATGATAAGCTTTTGAAGATGAGCTCTTCAAGGGGAGCTCGTGAGAAAAAACAATTTTGCGATGGTGAGTTCATGGAAAACAACTCACCATAATGATAAGCTTTTGAAGAGGAGCTCCTCGAGGGGAGCTCGTGAGAAAAATCAATTTTGCGATGGTGAGTTAATGGAAAATAACTCACCATAATGATAAGCTTTTGAAAATGAGCTCCTCGAAGGGAGCTCATGAGAAAAATCAATTTTGCGATAATGAGTTTATGGAAAACAACTCACCATAATGATAAACTTTTGAAAAGAAGCTCCTCGAGGGGAGCTCGTGTGAGTTCATGGAAAACAACTCACCATAATGATAAGCTTTTGAAGAAGAGCTCCTCGAGGGGAGCTCGTGAGAAAAATCAATTTTGCGATGGTCAGTTCATGGAAAATAAATCACCATAATGATAAGCTTTTTAAAATGAGCTCCTCGAGGGGAACTCGTGAGAAAAATCAATTATGCGATGGTGGGTTCATGGAAAATAAATCACCATAATGATAAGTAATCCATCTCTTAAAAGATTCTCTTGACATGCGGCGCCTCCAAGAGTCGGAGGGAGCGTAATTGACTATCTTCAATCACGGCAACTTGGTGCTCCTTACATTCGACTTCCTCTTTATCTGGTTCCCCTATTACCATCATCACTGTTCCTCTCTCAAGCAAAAGGAAAGGTCCTTCCTTGACGTCTCTCGGAGGGAGGATAAGGTCTCTATTGACTATTCACCGTTGGAAAGTGTTACGGAGTGCCCAGTAATCTGATATGGGGTGACGAGTATGGCGGTGATACATATAGTACCTCGGATCAACTTGCACTTCCGGAGTCGACTCCTTGGCTACTTTGGGCCAAAATGATATCTCCATTCTAGATACATTTTTTCAAGATCGTCACCACTCCCACCTGGGAGTAGGGGAAAGATAGGGGGAGCTCTTCGGGATTCCCTCCTTTGGGTGCTCGAGATGAGTCAGCTGTTTTCTTGTTGAACGGTACATCGGCAGCAAAGACGAAGGGGTAGCATTTTCCTCTATTATCCTTGGGCTCTGTCTCTTAACTATAAGGTTACTGGCTAGGTTACGAGCCGCCTCTATCAAATCCACGAAGGTGGGCAACTTCAGATTGACAAGATGAATTTGATATGCACCATGCATTTCCTGAATGTATATCTTGGCGAGCTTTTCTTCTTCATTCGTTTCATAGCACTCTATTGCTCTATCATGGAACCTATAGACACTTTAACAGGTCTTCCCTGTTGTCGGTTTCCTTGATGGAGTCGCCACAACCAACAAAGCTTGAGAGTTGTGTGTGTTTAGGAGGTGGCCAAGTTTTACATTTATAAAAAGCCACTACTACCTTTCTCTATATAAAATATAGATAGGGCGAGTAGGGATCGTCCCAAGGGATTTGATGGTGTATCGAATTGTGAAACTATGGTAATTAGGGTTAGTAGGTCAAGTGATCACACAATTGGTTGGTTGGTTGATTAAGCTAAATTGAATTCAACTAAATAAAATAATATGAGGTAAACAAGAGAGAGAGGTCTTGGGGTGTAGAGATCACCACCAAGCAATACTTTTCTATACTACTAACAAGTGATCAATTGAGGGTAATGGATGTGTTGCAATATGATAAGGGTGTGTGTGCATTAGGTTGATTCAATTGGCAAGGATGACAAATCAAGCAAGTATTGTCTAAACATCATGTGAAGAGCACAATATATCTAAGCAATAGAGCATATATTGTCTAGACAATATGGGGATAGCACAATAGATCAAAACAAGTCATTAATCCTTCATTAAGCTCACAATCCACATGCAACACAATATTAGAGGAATATGCCATTTGGACTCACAAGCATGGAACATCAAACATCAAGAGTAGATTGTCCTCCCATCTAACATTATACTACCACTACACTAAATCTACACTACTAGCATGAAAATAAAGCTATCTAGACTAGGGGAGAGGCACAAACCATCAAGAATAGGCATAAACCATCAAATGAACCAAAATAACATTCATTAAGCATATCATCTTGATAATCTCTAGATCTATAGCATCAATACACATAGACATGCATCAAAAACACTAAATCTAGAGATAAGCACATGAATATCCTACTCTAGCATACAAAGACATATGGGTAGAATAGAATAGTCAATTGGAAGCATTAAACCATACAAACCACGAAATAATCAAGATTTATATATACATGAATATCAAGATTGATAAGCGCCGAATATTACATATTCAAGCGCCCTTATTTGCATTAGTTAAGTCCATTAGTTGTTTATTTTATTTAGATTGCCTTCATTTGCATGTTCATATTTATTTTCAGGTTCATTGGCCAAAAAGGAGCAAGAATGAGTTTTTGTTGAAGCCTTAAATGTCATGGTGCTCATTAAGGAAGTTCTGGCAGCAGTGGGAAGTGAGTTTGATCGCCATTTTTGACCTAGCAAACTCGAGAACTGGACTTTCATAAAAACATATAACATGAAGAGCTATGAATCAGCTTTCCAAAGACATAAAGTTTGCTTCATTTGGAGTTCAGAGCAAAGAGTTATGCTATTTTCACCAAAGGTGCGCAGAACAGCCTGGCAGCAATGGATTTCGACCTTGCTCCTCATTTTTGACCCTCCAAACTTCAGAACTGGACTTTCATTATAACATGGTTTATGTAGAGCTTTGAATTAGCTTTCCAAATCTTCAAACGGTTCATCATTTGGAGTTCGGAGCTGGAAGTTATGGTCATTTTGCCAAAGTGGCTCAAGCTGGAAAGTAGCTTCGAGCGCTCAAAGAGCCACCTTCGAGCGCTCGAAAATTGGGCAGAATGCCCTCCGGAAGTCCTCATTTTCAGCCCACTTGTGCCTTGTCACCCTCATATCTTATTTCCTCTTTTTGGAGTTGGTAGAAGATGTGTGGAGGGCCTTGTTTTGAGGGGTTTTGGTTGGTTTTCTTGCCTACAAAAGCTAAAGGAGCATTTCATTATCAAGGATCTTGGAAGGGCAGAATTTCTAGAGAGAGGGAGGAGAGCAAGAGAAGGTTTTCTTGAAGCCACAAGAAGGGAGCTCGAAAATGGAGGGAAAAGGCATGGTTTTTCCTTCATCTAAAGCTTCTATGGGTAACTAACTCACCCTCTAGGGAGGTGATGAAGTCCCTCCCTTGTAAGCATGATCTAGTTTAGCTTTATTTTGGGGATTACAATGTATATGCTATGGTCTTTTCATAACCAAGAGCACTTCATTTGTTGTAATGAATGTTAATATTGCTATGAATGATTTATTTGAGTTGTTTATCTTATTTTAGATGACCTCTTACATTAATCATGTTGCTTGAGTTTTCATGGTGAGAATGGAAACTAGGTTATGGAATGGTTTAATGACATGTTGATAGGTGACTTTGATAGATCATTGCTTAGGGAAGCCCTTTGATGGTGTATGCTTAATCCCTACCTTCATGTGCTTCATCATTGTGTCAAGGGCTTGATAGTCTTTCATTTAAGTATATGTGTTTAAGCTACACTCTAGTTTAGGTAGTCTAAACATATTCACCTTTGATGGATTATTCTTGTTTGTGATTCAATGTACTTCTTGTTAATTATATGGCAACCATGAGTTGCTATATAATTCTTGGCCATTATATATTGTTTTTCCCCAATTTAGCTCTAATCTAGCATGTGTATAGGGATGGAGACGGATTCACTCCCCTAGTTGTCTTTAATCGAATTTCATCTCATTTAAATTCTTGCAAGTTTTTAGTTCATGCATCTTAATTTCATAACTTAAGTGACAACCAACAAATCCTCTATGAACACTCCATATCACTCTAAAATGATTCTAGATACTTAGGTTGCCGTAGATTAGCGCAGTCCCAGTGGTTCGACTTACCCGACCAATAGCCTATTTTACAATGATTCGTGCTATTGCGAAGGTTGATTAAATTTAGGTCATATTATCAACCGATCAAATTTTGGCGCCGTTGCCGGGGACTGCAAACGGTTTAGCGACCAAGGTTCTAGGGTTAAATTTAGTTTGATTGTGAATACTGTGTTTTGTGAATATTTCTTGTGTGGTTTAACCTTTTTTTTGTGTTGTAAGTGAGATTCTAGGAACTCGAAGCTCGCCGTGGGAATGCTAGCAAATTGTAAGTCTAGAGGACCCCAGGTAAGTCTCGTGACTTCTAGTTTCGAATTGTGGATATCGTGCATGTGTTAAGCTTAGAAGTAGATAAATTGCAAGCCCTTGTCGAGGCTATTTCAATTGTGTATTTTCAATTCCAAGCATCGGTCCTTGTCGTGGCCATTTTAATTTTCTGTCTTGATAATTGAGGAGAAAGGGAACATCGTATGTGGAGTTGTGGATAATGAATTGCTTTGTTGATTATATGCTGTGCTGTTGATGTTCGGTCGTAGGTCACTCTCTCTACCCACAATCGATTCGCCCATTGATATCAATTCTCTTGAAAGAACTCTTAGAAGAAACCTTAGGGAATTCACTCTTACAAGGGATCTTGAAACTGAATTTAATACAATGGGAGATAATATAGGAAATCCGGGGAATGAAAGGGCTGAAATTCCTAATATCGAGCCAATGACTCTTAGAGATCATTTCATCCCTACCACCTATGCTTCTCCTTCTTGCATAGTAATGCCAAACATCGATGCAGCTCAATATGAGATCAAATCTAGTACCATCCAAATGCTTCCATCTTTTCATGGTTTTGATAATGAAGATCCATATAAGCATCTCGATGAGTTCCTTGAAATCTGTTCGACCATCCGGTTGAGAGGATTTTCTGAAAATGCACTCCACTTACATCTTTTCCCATTCTCCCTAAAGGATAGGGCAAAATATTGGTTAAACTCCCTCGCTCCCAACTCTATTGCTTCTTGGGCTCAATTGCAACAAGAATTTCTTAAGAAGTATTATCCGGTGAGTAAAACCAACCAAATGAGGCGTTCCATTCTAAGCTTTTCTCAAGTTGATGGAGAACAACTCCACGAGACTTGGGAAAGGTTACAAGATCTTCTTCGGAAGTGTCCTCATCATTTGATCCCAAAATGGCAATTAGTGCAAGCTTTCTATGCCGGTTTGACCGACACCCATAGATTTATGGTTGACTCTTCTTGTGGTGGGATGTTCATGTCCAAGAATGCGGATGAGGCTTGGACCTTACTTGAGAATTTGAGTGAAAATTCACTTCAACACAATTCTCGTAGGGCTCCGACCTCAACCACTCCAAAGAACACCAATCCTTGTCAACAAAAATCAATAAGGGAGGAATCATCTCAAGTGGATGCCATAGCTCATAAATTCTACCAATTGATGGCACCACATCTTCCTCCTTCATTGTCTCAAAATTCGGCAAGTTCGGTTTGTGCCTCATGTAATAGTCCATTTCATCTCTCGAAAGATTGCCCCACACCGGAGCAATTTCCCAATCCCAACCAAAAGCAAGCTAATGCCATGTTCTCACGGCCCGGGAACAATCCATATTCCAACACCTACAATCCGGGTTGGCGAGACCATCCGAATTTTTCGTGGAGGCAACAAGCCCCACAAAATTCCCAACTTCAAAATCAAGGGCCTCAAAATCAGCCCTCTTCTCAATATCAAGGTAGGCCTTTCCAAGCCTCTTCAAGCTACCAACCTCCATACAATCCAAATGTCTCCACTCAACCTCCTGTGAATCCAATTGATGAGATAGTGGCTGCAAACAAGCAAATGATGGAATCATTAAATGTGCAAATGATGGAATCATTAAACAAGCAAATCATAGATTCCAACAAGCATCTCTTGACATCCTTGCAACCTACTCTCCAAATGGTTCACTCCCATACTCAATCCATAGCTAGGCTCGAAAATCAAATGGGACAAATAGCTAACCAAGTGAACCAACTTCTTCAAAAAGACAAGGGTAAGCTTCCCGCTCAACCATTTGAAAATCCTAGAGGAATGCATGTGATTGATGAAACCCCTCCTCCGAGTGGGCCGACTCATGAACAAGTTCAAGCTATCACCACCCTTCGGAGTGGTAGAGTGGTTGACAACAAGGTTGATGGAGACGCAAGTGAGAAAAACCCTCCGTTGAAAAATCCAAATTCAAGCTCTTCAAGTCCAAATCCAAGTTCTTCTTGTCCAAATACCATTCACGGAAGTCCCACGCATGTCACCCTAAATATGGAAACTACTTATGAGCCAAAAGCTCCGTTCCCTCAACGTCTTCAAGAGTCGACACATTTTGGGAATAAGAATTGCAAAATTCAAGACATGTGGGAGGTCTTTAGGCAAGTAAAGATCAATCTTCCTCTCTTGGATGCTATCAAGCAAATTCCTCCCTATGCAAAATTCCTTAAGGATTTGTGCACTCAAAAGCGCACTTCCAGAAGTCATTTACCAAAGAAAGTGAGGTTAACCGAAAATGTTAGTGCGATCATTCAGCATAGCACTCCTCCGAAGTATAAGGATCCGGGTGCCCCCACAATCTCTTGTGTCATTGGTGACAACAAAATCGAGAGGGCCCTCCTTGACTTAGGAGCTAGTGTGAATTTGATTCCATATTCGGTTTACCTACAACTTGGTTTGGGAGATCTAAAGCCAACTCCGATAGTGTTGCAATTTGCTGATCGATCTATTAAGCAACCACGGGGAATTATTGAAGATGTGATCATAAAAGTGGACAAATTCTACTTCCCGGTAGACTTCGTGGTTCTTGATACGGAACCAGTCCATGATCCAAGAAAACACATTCCCATAATTCTCGGACGTCCTTTTCTAGCTACAGCTAATGCTTCCATTAACTGTAGATCCGGATTGATGGATATCTCTTTTGGGAATATGAATGTTAAGCTCAATATCTTCAATGCTGTGCAACTTCCTTCAGATGACAATGAGTGTTTTGAAATCACTATTGCTGATGAACACATTCAAAATCCAATCCCACCTCCTTCAACGGAGGATCCCCTACATGCTTGCTTGGTCCCTTTTGATTTTGAGGATTTTGGTGTGGACAAATCCATTCGGGAAGTCAACTCCTTGCTTGATATTCCATCACCATTTTCCTCTCCTTTATGGGAAGCACCAAATCCATCTCTATCATGGGATTGTCCATCTCCTTCCATTTCTTCACCGGAGTTACCTCAACATTTTGAGGGTGAACCACCGGACAAAGGTAAGGAGAATGTTGACAAGTTGCTGAAAATTCTTCCAATCATTCCAGCCCAATCTAGAATCATTGTCCATGATACTCAACCTGTGAACAAACCATTTGAGTACAATGAGGTATATGACTTGGAGATTGCAAATATGGAAGGTCATGATCCTACCATTGTTAGTCAAAACAATGACATTCAACGAGCCTCCATAATCTCGAACAAGCAACACCTTTGCTTAAATCTGAAAATAAAAGAAGTGAGATTAAAAGCGATGCTCAAATCCTCTAAGGCCAAACTTGTTTCTCTTCGGAAGGATCAATATCCCTCACCATTCATTGATCCAAGTTTGAGACCATATGAAGGAGGCAAGTTGCATACGGAGCGTTAAGGATCCATCTCTCCAATGGATCCTGATCCTGGTTCGTCTAGCTATCGACATTAAATTTAGCAAAGCAAGGGAAGAAATTCTTTCGATGTTCCAAGCTTCCCTACCTTCTCAAATTGCTCGTGCCTTGCAATTTTCTGGAAAACGGTTGAGAAAGCCAAAAATTTAATTTTTCTTTGGGGACTAACTTGAATTGTGCTCCTGCAATTCCAAGTGGTTGTCTTAGTCATTTTAAGCCTTTGCTTTCATTCTCGGAGATTTTCAGCTCTATCCGGCAAATTCATCGGTCCTTCAACATGGTACTCTTGCGCATAACCTCCTTCTTTCAATACACCAAATGTTCAAGGTTTTCCAAGTCCATCCGAGTGTTTTAATCCCTACATTGACTCACCCGGGGACTTTGTTGTCACTACCATGTAGCAAAAAGTTCATTCCAAGCTTTTAGGGGACCTAGGAACATCAATGCCCTGAAGTTCAAGCCTTAAGGAGCCTACTGCCAGAAGTTCGAGCGCTCGAAAAAGGGCCTTCGAGCGCTCGAAGCTTTCAAGGAGCACACTGCCCAGATTTCGAGCGCTCGAGGAGCCTCCTTCGAGCGCTCGAAGCTTCCCCTCGCAGCCAAGCACCCCACTGCCCAAATCTCGAGCGCTCGGCGCCACCCTCGAGCGCTCGAGGCAACCTGCACCCCTCACTGCCCGAATCTCGAGCGCTCGAAGCACCTCCTTCGAGCGCTCGACGCCTCCTGATGCCCCACTGCCCAATTCTCGAGCGCTCGAAGCGCCACCTTCGAGCGCTCGAAGCGCCCTCTCTCGACCACATTGCCAGAAGCTCGAGCGCTCGACGCCACCTTCGAGCGCTCGAGCAGCTTCAGTTTTTTTTTTAAAACCCACCATTTCCCTCTCCCAACTGCCTAACCTCTCCACTACCCCACCACCTCTCCCACTCCCTCCATGAACTTCCTCCATAACTCCCCACCACCTCTCCACTTCCCCCATTCCAGCACCCCCATTCATGTCTTCCACCCCTTTAAATACCCCTCTTCACCACCCTCCTCCCTCAATCCATCCATCATCTTGCTCCCAAGCTTCCTCTCACTGTAAGTATCCTCTTCTTTTTCTTTTTCAGTTCATTTCTATTGTGTCATTTTGAGGAGTGTGGGGATGATAATTTTGGAGGAGTGTTGGGTTTGTTGATGTTGCTCTAGGATAGAGAGCATAGGTTGTTAAAATTTTTTTTGGGTTTTTCATCCATTGCCATCTCTTACACCTTCTTCTTCTTGTAGTGCACGCCAGGTGTTCGCTGAAATTCCCCATCCACGTCCGCCTCTCCAAATGTCTCGTGCCGGCCCTTCTCGTCATTCTAGACCATCTGTGGATGCCCCAATTGCTGCTCGTGAGCAGCCCCAGCCCCCTTGGCTCGACAAAAAGCTCAATTATGAGCTTCTCTTTCCGCTCACGGATGTCTTTGCCGCTCTTCCCACCACCTCTTGGGCAGTGTCCGACCTAGCCAACCGGCGCATTCAGCACATTTGCCGGCCCTTCGCTAGGACCACCTATCCTCGAGTGGTGCAACTCTTCTACCAGAATCTCACTTGTCCTGAAGAGTCGCCCATCATCTCTCTCGCCACATCTATTGATGGTGTTCCTTTTTCGTTCACTTTGGCCGACATTATTGACATTTCCGGTTGTCCTCTGGAATGTCCCGATGACCTCTTAGACCCCACAGGCCGGCCATTGTATGAGCAAGTCGATGATTTAACTGTCGAGCAAGTGGTGGCTGCCATTTGCAATATTGATGACCCTCATCGACCCCGGAGCTTTACACTCAAATCTACTTTTCCGGAGCGCGTGTGGTTCCTTGACTCGGTTCTCAAGCACAATGTTTGCCCCTTGGTGCACAGCACCGAGCGTCGAGGCTTAATGTTGCAAGCTTTGTATGCCATGGACCAAGGCCAATGGTTCTCTATCCCGGAGCTCATTTGGGACCCATTTATGCGGTTTTGGGACGAATGTATCAATGCGCGGCATCAGCGCGTTCAAAATCGGCCATTGCCATTGCCTTTCTTCATCATCCGGCTCTTGAAGCGTAAAGGTTTCATTGTTCCCCCTCATGAACCTAAAGGCAAAAAGATTCAGACTTTTTCTCTCCGCCGGTGGACCAATGTTCTTAGCCATTCTCGGCCACTTCAGCTTGCTGCCCTTCCAGTCCCCCGCTCTCCATCTCCTCCTCTTTCCGGGGATGATCCCATGGCTGAGGCTGCTGGCATGGAGGTGCCCCCTGTTGACCCTCCACCTGACTATGCTTTTCTACAAGCCAGCATTGCCGGCATCCACACCTGCCTGGACCATTTTGAGGCCACCCTTGCTGACTACAATCGGACCATGCGTGCGGACTACCACCGTGCAGAAGAAGACCGCCGTATTGCTACTGAAGAGCGTCGCATAGCTCAAGAAGAAAGGCGTGAAACCAACTCTCTCCTCAATGCTATCCTTGCCCGTCTTCCCCCTAGCTCGTAGTTTATTATTTTTTTTTTTTTCAATTGTGTATGTTCGTTTTTATTTTGAACTTGGCAAGTTGTTTTTGTCTTTCTAGATCTGGTTTGGCATGCCCCCTTTTTCGTTCTTTTTGTTCTTTTGTCCACCTGCTTTTCAATACATATTTTCTTTTACTGTTTCATTATTTTTGTCATGTTTATTCCCATCTATCTTTCTAACTGTTTCTTGCAGCTTGCACAATTCAAGTTTGGGGGCTTGTTTTTGTGAGACGTCGCATGGGAGCTTTTTGTCACCCCGTCATGCTCTCTCCTCATTCTCATGGTATTGTTGTTCCTGTTTTTGTTTTTCACTTTTTGTTGACGTCACTTGTCTTCACACATTGAGGACAATGTGTCATTCAAGTTTGGGGGTGCAATTGCATTTTTGGTATTTCATTTTTGCCTGCATAATGTATTTTGATCCATGTAAAGCAATAAAGTCAACTTTTGTAAAACAATGATATGACAATTTGAAACTTGTCGGAGATGATGCTCATGTTTAATACCTTGTGTATAAAAGCAATTGTTAAGTCTGGAAAATAAAGAAAAAATTTTGAATTTGAAATGATCATGCGGATGCAATTCAATCTGTATAAATGCTTCAATTAGATTCTCGTTGGATCTTATACTCTTGTATGCTTCACAATGCACAGATGCACACCGGAAACTTGACTGTGAGGCATGTAACTGGATTGACCTTGTTCTTGACCTAGTTAATCTGAATTGATGAACCTAATGGATGGATACCTTTGGCATGTTTAAAAAAAAAAAAAAAAAAAAAAAAAAAAAAAAAAAAAAGAAAGAAAGAAAAAGGAAAATAGAAAGATAATGATTAGCTTAAGTTCGTAGCCTTGCTGACTCGAGTTATTAAGCCCTAGGAGTGTTCTCTCACTTAGCACCCTAAAACCGTCCGGTTTGGGAGTTGCTGGCCTAACGCTTGCTACATGGGTTGGTTAGAAAGCTTAAGGGACTTAGGCATTGCACGGTCATTCACAAAAATAAGAATAAATAACTGTGGTTCGTTGGAGTTCGTAGCCTTGCCAATTCGAGTTATTAAGCCCTAGGAGTGTCTTTTCACTTAGCACCCTAAAGCCGTCCGGTTTGGGAGTTGCTGGTCTAACGCTTGCTACATGGGTTGGTTAGAAAGCTTAAGGGACTTCAACATTGCACAACCATATTATGTATCGTTTTTTTTGTTTTAATAAATTGTCAACAAGCAACAAAAGTTGTTTTGTGAATAAATTCGTGCCTTAGGGACTTCAAAAGTAAGGGAATTCAATGATTTGAAGACTTGTGTCTTGGAATTGGAAAAGAAAAGGTTAAAGCCACATGTTAGGAAATCCGGTTCACTTTCACTGAAGTTAGAGTTGATTTCCATTCAAGAGATGACAATTGAATTATTTATATTGACCACGATGTTGATGCATGTATTTGAAAATGTGTTTAGCAAATTTTTGTATCAATGCTTCGTATATGCAAGGTAGTCTACCTAATGATAGCATCTCTGACCTTTTGTCTGTTTCAAGTTGTAATTGAGCTATGTATGTTTCCTTTTCACCATGGTTGATGTCTATGGGAAGCATTTCATTGGTTGTCATTTCATTAAGTTTTTTTTTTTTTTTTTTTTTTTTTCATTCTAGTTTTGCTAAGGGACTAGCAAAATGTAAGTTTGGGGGTGTGATAAGCGCCGAATATTACATATTCAAGCGCCCTTATTTGCATTAGTTAAGTCCATTAGTTGTTTATTTTATTTAGATTGCCTTCATTTGCATGTTCATATTTATTTTCAGGTTCATTGGCCAAAAAGGAGCAAGAATGAGTTTTTGTTGAAGCCTTAAATGTCATGGTGCTCATTAAGGAAGTTCTGGCAGCAGTGGGAAGTGAGTTTGATCGCCATTTTTGACCTAGCAAACTCGAGAACTGGACTTTTATCAAAACATATAACATTAAGAGCTATGAATCAGCTTTCCAAAGACATAAAGTTTGCTTCATTTGGAGTTCAGAGCAAAGAGTTATGCTATTTTCACCAAAGGTGCGCAGAACAGCCTGGCAGCAATGGATTTCGACCTTGCTCCTCATTTTTGACCCTCCAAACTTCAGAACTGGACTTTCATTATAACATGGTTTATGTAGAGCTTTGAATTAGCTTTCCAAATCTTCAAACGGTTCGTCATTTGGAGTTCGGAGCGGGAAGTTATGGTCATTTTGCCAAAGTGGCTCAAGCTAGAAAGTAGCTTCGAGCGCTCAAAGAGCCACCTTCGAGCGCTCGAAAATTGGGCAGAATGCCCTCCGGAAGTCCTCATTTTCAGCCCACTTGTGCCTTGTCACCCTCATCTCTTATTTCCTCTTTTTGGAGTTGGTAGAAGATGTGTGGAGGGCCTTGTTTTGAGGGGTTTTGGTTGGTTTTCTTGCCTACAAAAGCTAAAGGAGCATTTCATTATCAAGGATCTTGGAAGGGCAGAATTTCTAGAGAGAGGGAGGAGAGCAAGAGAAGGTTTTCTTGAAGCCACAAGAAGGGAGCTCGAAAATGGAGGGAAAAGGCATGGTTTTTCCTTCATCTAAAGCTTCTATGGGTAACTAACTCACCCTCTAGGGAGGTGATGAAGTCCCTCCCTTGTAAGCATGATCTAGTTTAGCTTTATTTTGGGGATTACAATGTATATGCTATGGTCTTTTCATAACCAAGAGCACTTCATTTGTTGTAATGAATGTTAATATTGCTATGAATGATTTATTTGAGTTGTTTATCTTGTTTTAGATGACCTCTTACATTAATCATGTTGCTTGAGTTTTCATGGTGAGAATGGAAACTAGGTTATGGAATGGTTTAATGACATGTTGATAGGTGACTTTGATAGATCATTGCTTAGGGAAGCCCTTTGATGGTGTATGCTTAATCCCTACCTTCATGTGCTTCATCATTGTGTCAAGGGCTTGATAGTCTTTCATTTAAGTATATGTGTTTAAGCTACACTCTAGTTTAGGTAGTCTAAACATATTCACCTTTGATGGATTATTCTTGTTTGTGATTCAATGTACTTCTTGTTAATTATATGGCAACCATGAGTTGCTATATAATTCTTGGCCATTATATATTGTTTTTCCCCAATTTAGCTCTAATCTAGCATGTGTATAGGGATGGAGACGGATTCACTCCCCTAGTTGTCTTTAATCGAATTTCATCTCATTTAAATTCTTGCAAGTTTTTAGTTCATGCATCTTAATTTCATAACTTAAGTGACAACCAACAAATCCTCTATGAACACTCCATATCACTCTAAAATGATTCTAGATACTTAGGTTGCCGTAGATTAGCGCAGTCCCAGTGGTTCGACTTACCCGACCAATAGCCCTATTTTACAATGATTCGTGCTATTGCGAAGGTTGATTAAATTTAGGTCATATTATCAACCGATCAAAGATGTATCATACAACACTAATCCCTCAATAATACACAAGATTAGAGTATAGAAAGCATGCTTGGGGCTAACTCTAGCCCCAAGAAGATGTCTAGCCACTCATGGTAGTGATGATCCAACCCTCAAGGGCTAACTCCATGGCTGCTCCTTGTAGATGAAGATCTCCTCCAATGGTTGCTCTAGCTTCCTCCCTTCTTCCTCTCCAAGAATAGCCTCCAAGATGATTTTCAATGTGTGACAAGAGACTCTAGACTCTTCTCCAAAAAGTGTATCATCTTCCTTATATAGGTAGATCAAATACACCCTATGATGAGCTGTGGTCGTGCAAGGCATATTCTCCAATGATTGGGTGAAGGACGGAATAAATGAGCTGCACTTTAACTTTTTCTCGCTGGAGGAAGTTCGATCGATCGAACCTTAACTTGGATCGATCGAAGATGGGTTTGATCGATCGAACTGCATCTTGGATCGATCGAAGTGGTCTGACTCCTCCGGATAAGGACGAGGCTGAGATATTTCGAAGATATTTATGGGGAAAAGGACAAAAGTGGTTGGTAGGCGTACAACTGTGGATAAGATCAATCATTTGAATAGGACAAAATAGGGTTCGATCGATCGAAGGTGATGTTGGATCGATCGAACTTGGAATTTCAGCAAAGGCCAAGGTTGGATTTATCGAGAAGTACTGTGATCGATCATAGATGTTCGATCGATCGAACTCTAAGTTGGATCGATCGAACTTTTCAGCGGCACAACTTTGATTCCTTTTTGCTCCTTGCTTTATCCACTTTGTTCCCTCCTTTGGTTTATCTCAGGATTGCTTCAATTAAGCTCTTATTTGGCTGAGTTAGCTCAATTTTGGGATTAGTGCCTGAAAATATAAATAACACGTAATAAGTCTAAAACGGCAAAGTAAGATAGATAAAGGTACTAGAATGCTTAAGCTTAACGGGTTTAAATGCGCACTTTTCAGTGCTCATCACACCCCCAAACTTAAATATTGCTAGTCCCTAGCAATGAACTAAGAAGTAAAAGAATGAAATGAACAACTAAACAAGTATAAACTGGAAAGCAAGTAAAATGATAGCGCCACTTTCGTAGGGAACACGATTGCATTTAGCATATGCAACAAGCCTTTTAAACCCCTAGGTTACCCCTAGTGGACGAGTAAAGTCTCGTGAGGGTTTCCAGAAATGGTACCCACAAACATTAAGCTCAATTTTTCAAAAGAGGCACCAATATTGCAAACAAGCATTGGGAGAAAACTACCTCAAGTATGCAATTTTTCAACTGTTTCTAAGCAATCTCCCAAAATTTCAATATCAAGCAAGCAAGCATGGTCCTCCACACATCAAGAAAATGATCATGAAAATCAAAACAAGTCTAGAATCCATGTGAGAGGTCCGGCATCAAGTGTGTTGCTATCTTAGCTAACTAGAGAAGTAATCACATCCTTACCCTCAAACTAGCACACAAATCTAGTACCGATCATCAAGATAAGAGAGTGAACCTTTTATTAAAGCTTTATTGTTCTAGGTGCACTTATTCTTTTCACTCTATTTTTTTTTATTTTTTATTGAGGATCAAAGATGGAAGTATTGTGCAATGTGTTGATCTCTTAAGCTTTTTAGAAGATTCATGTAGCGAGCTTTAGGTCAATAACTCCCAAACCAGATGGCTTTAGGGCATTAGGTGTTAAGACACCCCTACGGACTTACAAACTCAAATCAACTAGGCTACAAATCAAGACAACAACCATCTAATCAATTCCCACTTCTCACCTTTTGGGAGAAGTCCTCACTTTTATTGCTTTTTGCAACTTCTTCTTCTTTTTTCTTTTTTTTTTCTTTTTTTTTTTTTCAATTCAATTATTAACCTAGAGTTTGGGCCCTCCACCTTTCGGCGCGAGAAGTTCACTGCTTAATGAGGCAAGAATCCTGGCTACTCAATGAAAAAGGGTTGTTATCCACCTTTATCAAGAATGAAAGCTTTCAATGCACTACTAGCCCAATTGGGATATAACCAATTCAATAATCAACAAAGCATGTACCCCACAATTGAATGCTAGCGTGCGCCGGTGCTAGTGTAGAATCCTAGAATAAATCTCAAAACAATCACAAAATCAGGATGATGTGGACCACAAATGCAAGCAAGATATCAATCTTTTGAAAAATTTACTCCTAAATGGCATCCTCAAGGCATACAAGGAGTATTGGACTCTCAAGTCAAGCAATTTTTAAATTTTAAGCAATATAATCCTCAAAAGATCAAAATCATAGCTAGAAATGGACCAAGTATAGAAATATCCTTCAAATACACAAGACATGCTCAAAATTTGAATTTTAAAGTAACACTGAAACATACACCAATACCCCCAAACTTAAACTGCACATTGTCCTCAATGTATGAAGAGAACAAAGGAAAGAGTATACCAGTGCTTTAGACATGAATGATCGGGATAGAAGTATCTAAAGTGGGTGGCATTGTGATACCCCTCGGATCCGAGACACGGGTTGATCAGGCCCCAGGCCCAAACCCGAGGGAATATCAAACAATTAAAGTATTTTAAAACGAACACAGATGACAAAAAGAACAATAAAGATAGAATAAAACTGAAAGAAACATTAATTATAAAATCCTCCATGTACAACTGAAAATTGAAACTCTAATCCTCCAAAACCTCAAAGTTACAACTTGGGAATCCACTGATGGACCCCTAACTAAAAGTTCAACTGAGAATGAAACTGAAAATAGCTAATACTAGAAACATCGAGAGAAGTCCTACGTAATCAGATGAAAGTGAGACTGTCCTCGACAAGCACGATCAAGCTCTAAGGCTGGAACCGTCCTGTACCTGAAAAGAATAATAAAGGAGTGGGTCAGACCCACGAGCAAGTTCTAATCTAACTGCAATCCATACAGTGACCCAATACGCAGATACACCGTAGACACCTCACAATATCTATCTAGTCCATACGTATAAATATATCCACACTAAAGGACATTCACTAGTCTATAATAGGGGTCTCAACCTGAATAGAAGGCAACATGCGAATGCGCACCCAAAGGTGGGCATGAGTACCTAGACCCAACAGGGTACACCTCAACCTATTATAACCAGCTACGCATCCGCTGCATATACGCACCCTAACCAACGAGTCTGAGACTCAAGCTCAACTCGTGGTACCATAACCATATATATAAAGTCCGTCCAAATCCAGGGTATGCAGTTCAACTATTTATTAAACTGTCATACAATAAACCAACTAGTTAGTCATTCAACTTATTCAGTTGATATGACTTAACTACCATCCGTTAATCCAGGAAGTCATCCAACTTGTTTACAGCTGATCTGACTTAGTCACAATTAGGATTCGATATCTTTCAATCCATTCCATTAATCCATTAGGTTAGGTTTATGCGTTTTGAGCTAAACCGTCCCTAGTATGTCACCGTCCCATACCGGTACCTACCATCCTCCATATCCATGTAAATTACAACATATATAACAGTTCAATAATTTACAGACCAAAAACTACCATCCAAATAATTGTAGAAAAATATTTAAAGCTTCAGCAATTTAAATCCAAGCATTTAACCATATAGTTGCAGGAGACGATTTAACAAATCAACAACTAACATCCAGAGCATGCATAGACCAAATTTAATATGTTAGGGACTCCATCATGCATGTGAATAGGTTAAATAATCCTATTATTAACTAATAAATTGCTAAAACAATTCAGAAGATTATTTAAATATTTCAGCAGTTTAAATCCAAGCATTAACCATATAGTTGCAGTAAACAATTTAATAATTCAGCAACTAGCCTCCTAAGCATGCATTTATCAAAATTAATAATTAAATGACCTTATCATGCACTTGAATGCATTCTAAAACAAGTTTTATAAATACATTATGTTCCATCAAATTGCTGAATTTTAATTCAACAATTAATTCAACTTCCATTTGTTAAGTGCCTTAATTTTTACACTGTTTGTCCCGACAACTTAGAATTAAACTTTACTCAATTTAGGGTCTTAATAACACTCAAAATTCAGTCCTTGATCCCTCTGTAAAGTTCCAAATTCATTCAAACAGTCTCCATGCTCCAACAGTGAACATAGTATGTAGAAAATTAAAAAAAATCGTAAAATAAATCAAAAATAACAAGGGAGCCTGCTCCAGAATTTGGAGCAGGCTCTTTTCCAGCCTAGAGCCGGCTCTAGGACTCCCTAGAGCCTGCTCCACTTTGTTGTGGGAGCCGGCTCCCACTTCTATGGAGCCGGCTCTCACCTCCTTTGAGAGCCTTCGTCCCCGGTGCGTGTTTCAGCTCTTGTGCTCCTTCTCCGGCTTATTCCTAACCCTCTGTTAGTTTTTAAAACCAAACTTAGGTGTCATATTAATCCCCAGTAGCATCCCAATGGCTTGATAACAAGAATTAAAAACAATTACAGAGACTAAATTTGCTACCGAACTAACCTGCGTTAGGAACAAAACTGAAATTATAATTCTATTCCAACCTCTCTGTTTCTCTTCACAAACTGATCTTAGGAGTCTTATAACATCCCATTAACATCCCTAGGGTTTTTTTACAGAAGATAGAGGCAAGAATCATAACCAAAACTCAACAGATTTTTAATATGCTTTAATGAACAGAACAGGAAGCAACAATACACGAACTATAAACAGATTTGGATTCAATGCAAACAAATCATCAACAAGCATACATTGAACACATAAGTTTCATTTACTAATTAGTTAATCCCTAGAGACTATCTAGGTGCACAGAACATGAGCCAAAGGGAAGGAGAAAGAGAAGAACTTGCCTGTACAGTTTTATAAACAGAACCTTGTCGCCGTTGTTTAAAGCTTTCCGGCAACCACTGACTACCTTCTAGCCTCCTCTGGTTCTGATCTAATTCACCAAACACCTCCCTTGGTCCTCTCTGTTATTCTCCTTGACAGACCGTTACGATGCTCTGTTCTCTCAACTTCTCTCTTTACTGTATACGGGAATATGGTGAATAGGGTTTTAGAAACTCTCGGCAGACGTATACCCATATATTTATAGAGTTATACCAAAACCCTAAATTAATTAGAGCCCTAACTAAATCCTAACCGGCCCATAGAACTTAATTAAATCCTGTGTCGGCTAAAGAAACTAAACCCTCAATTATGAAAAAAATAGTTAATTAAAATACTTCCTAAATTACTTCCTAAATTAAAACCTTTAATAATCAATTAAATAAAATAAAATGCAATTTAAACAAATAAATAGATACCAATTAAATACACGTCACACAGGTAAATAATTAAATAAAATAATTAAACCAAATAATCATGCAAAAATACAACAAAAATAATAAATAAATGCCGAGACTATCCTTTTAAATTAGGGGTATTACAAGCATGGCCCCCCCAAACTTGGGATAAACTGTGGTCCTGAAAAGTTTGCACTCGGATAAACTCATTAGATAACAAGATAGGATAATCAGTGCACAGTGGACATGCAAGTGTAAGATGGGATAAATAGAGAATAGAGAGAGAGGTGTAAGAGTGGTCCTGAAAAATTAGGCAGCACTCTCTCACTGAAGTCACTGTGGTGTACCTGATGGAGTCAAACATACGAATATGAGATACTAAGAGACATCCATAATCAAAAAGCAATATATAGAGAATATAAAGTGCAGGTACATCAATAAAATAATAAAGCCGACAGACCGGCCGCAAGGTATAATACAGTAACAGTGACAGTATAATACAGATCCAGAATAAAAGAAATGAAAGCATAAAACAACTGGATGTGGAGTCTCAGGAGGCCTGATCGTGAAGATCTGCAGTGGCTGGAGGTGCAGGTGTGGGTGCAGGTGCAGGGAGTCGGCTGGAGAGATCGGCAAAGCAAGCCATGACATCCGCCCTGAAAGAGGTGAACTCAGCTCGGTGGGCAGTGATGTCGGCTCGCATGGCTGCTACGTCCTCCTCCAGTGTCTGCAAGCGTGCTCCGAATCCAGTAGTGGGAACTTGAGACTCAGGCAGAGATGTCTCTGAAGAAGACTCCCGAACTCGCTCTTGAGCAGCGGCTCGATCACTGGTATCATCGGCATCAGCATCATCTGCAGCATCGGCATACTCCTCCGCAGGTCGCTCTAGGTCAATGTCCATGCGATCGGTAGCCGGACCGACTGGTGCGTCGTCCGCTACTATATCTGCTGCTGCTGGAGGTGCCGGCTGTGCCTGGGCTGCCTCCTCCTCCTCTAGTTCAGCTGCTGCCTCTACAGCTGGCTCCTGAAGACTCCGAATAAGAGCATTGTAGCTCTTATTCCAGTCGTTCCTCCTATAGAAGCTGGACCGTGCAAGGGGCTCCTCATCTGGGGGCACTCTGTAGCGCTGGTCAAAAAGGATCTGCGTGATGAGGTGTCCGAAGGGCAAGACCTTAGACCGCTTAGGGTCCTTCCTGGAAATGAAAGAATCATACAGTAACCTCATCACGCTCCAGATGAGGACTGGAATAGATACCCAGGAGCCCGTGTAAAAAGCGTAAAGAGCTGTCAAGTAGTCATGACGCCTCTGGATCTTGTGGCCCGCCATGTAAATGTTCTGGAAAAGAACTGTGTCGATGAACCAGAAGTCGTCAGGCAAGAAGGTCCTGGTGGCGAATATCTGACCACCGGCATGATGGCCTGTCAAGGAGACAGCCATGTCAGAAAATGAAGGCCTATGCAGCCTCAGGTATGTCTCTGCAAGCTCAGGTGGACATCGGTGTGGGCACCGGCAAGCACGGGCCAGAGTGTCAACTGTGATGACAATCTCGTGGCCGTCCAGTGTAGTGATCATCTTTGCGGTAGATCGTGGCGAGGGTCGGAGATGCTGAAAGAATAGCCGCACCAGTCGCGGGTATACAAGGCCGGTGACTGGGGCAAAGATGGCTGAGAGGCCCCGCTGCATGATATCCTGATAGCCAGACCGAGTCAGGATAGACTCGGAGAAGTACGCAGTATCGAAGTACGACTCCTGAGCCACGGTCATAGCTGTATATCTCGGCAGCAACTGGTCACGACGCTGAGCCGGTAGAGGTGGCTGCGATGATGGCATGGCGGATGCATCTGCCTGATGGCGCACAGGAGAAGGTGATGGTGTGAAGGCTGGAGGAGCCTGGGATGTAGATGGCATGTGGTCAGCTCCCTCCTCAGCCTCGTGGGATGGGGACTGAGGGGGAGTAGCCTGTGTGGGCTCCGCCTGAGCATGAGATGGCTCGGCAACCATCTCTATCCTGGGCCGTATATGTCTGCGGGGTCGCTGTGGCCCCGAATATCTCCTGGCTGTACTCTTGTACCGCGGAGGCATGATCTGTAAAAAGACAAGAAAATTTCAATATAAGTCAGTGCCAGATATAAGAATTTAAGTGCATAATAGAAACATGTATGTCAAATAAGATAGACAAAATACGGATGACATGAATCTATGATGATGATGATATGTGAATCATGCTAAGCAATGTAGGTATGAAATGCATCCAATGTGGAATATCATAGGCATTGTGCATATAAAGATAGCATGAAGACGACACAAGATGAATGGAGTGTGTATGTATGATCTGTGAAAGTTCGATTGATCGAAGATGGAGTTCGATCGATCACAGAAATTTTCGATCGATCGAAGTGAAAAATGTTCAAAAGTTGGATCGATCGAAGTGAATTGGATCAATCCAACACTTGGATCGATCGAAGCATAAAAGTGCACAAGATTGGATCGATTGAAGATAGTGAAATGAAGTTCACTACTTCGATCGATCGAAGCACAAGTTCGATCGATCGAACTGTGCGAATGCCGAATTTGAAAAGTCACAGATCTGTGAGATCTAGAGCACGGGGCCTACACAAACGTGTTTGTAGGCCCATCTACACACCAAACAGCCCATCCTCAACATCCAAACACTCCCCAAATGCTAAATCAAATAAAAAATCCCCAATTTGGTTCGGCCGAATGCATGTGTGAATATGTATACCATAATCATGAAATTGATGCTTCAAAATGGATGATTAATACACATACAACATAAATCAATATAGAAAATCATGAATCATGAATTGATTAAACTTTTAAATCAAGAAATGGCTCGCGATTTACCTCAAAACCGAGAGGGATGAGATGAGAGAGAGGGTGCGAAGCCGCGGTGAAAATAAGGCTTTACCTTGTCGGAATTGGCTCACCGGAGATGGGGAAGATGATTAGAATGGAGGTTGGCCGGATTGAGATGAGATTGAGAGAAGAGGGAGACTAGGGTTTGGTTTCCTTTTGAAGTTGGATCGATCCAAAGTGATCGATCCAACTCGGTTATATTTTTTAAAAACACGATATGCAGAGTTCGATCGATCGAAGATGGAGTTCGATCGATCGAACTTAGGTCTCCACTCTTAATGGCATTTTTTTGAATTTTTTTTTTTTTTTAATGAGATGCAAATTTTGATTGATCGAAGAAAGATTTCGATCGATCGAAGAGGATAAAGAATGTACAAGTTTAAGGGTTCAAGAGTTGATATGTGCTGGAACCTTGGATCGATCGAACTTGGAATTCGATCGATCGAACATGAAAAATTTTGAAAAGTCCCGAGAACATGCATTTTGGAATTTGGATGCAGGTCCAAAATTTTTCTAAGTGTTAGGACTCATGATCGATCGAACCACATGTTGGATCGATCGAAAGGTAGTTCGATCGATTGAAATGGTTTACGATCGATCGAACTTTTGAAAATTTGGAGATCCCGAGAGCATGCATTTTGGAATTTGGATGCAGGTCCAAAATTTTTCTAAGTGTTGGGTGCAAAATGAGAGCTGGATCGATCGAGTCCATAGTTGGATCGATCGAACCAAAGTTCGATCGATCGAACCAAGACTTGGATCGATCGAAATTATGTTTAAATGCTCAAAATGACTTGAATGCTCATGCAATCCCTTACTCAGTTCCTTCCAATGTATATGAACCACAAAAACAGTATCTAGACTTCGCAAGAATCAAAATGCAAGATAGAAATGAGGGAGGAATAGGGTTTTGACATCCTACGAATTTCGGTGCTAGTCTTTAACGTCTCTAGCAAGACCTTGGGCTCTTTCAGCCTGGATCAAAGATCTTGCAATGCATCCCCTCCTTTTTGGGATGAGAGATGTTTCGAGTCACTCCCAACAAATGGTTCTTAGAAGAACTTGTTGGGGTAAACTCAAAAGACGTCTTGAGTTCTTTGTCAAAACCTTCCTTGGGCTTCCACGCCCTTTCACAACAAGAGTTCGAAATCACTTTTCTGGTATGCAATGCTGAAGATGAAGATGAAGGCTTTGAAACATTGTTCATGCACAAAAGCTCATTTCTTTCACAAGCAAGATCATGATATTCCTCTACCACATTAACCTCTTCTTCATATTTGTCAAATGGATTGGGTGTGGGGTTAAAGATGTTCAACTTCACTCTCATGTGCCCAAAAGAAATCTTCATTATCCCCGTCCTACAATTTATGTTGGCATTTGAGGTTGCCAAGAAAGGACGGCCAAGGATAACCGGAATTTGGTTCTTTGGATTGGGCACCGGTTCCGTGTCAATGACGATAAAGTCAACCGAGAAGAAGAACTTATCAATCTTAATCAACACATCCTCAATTATCCCCCTAGGCTTCTTAATGGATCGGTCGGCAAGTTGTAAAACCAACGACGTCGGTTTCAATTCACTTAGGCCCAATTTAACATAAACCGAATAGGGAAGAAGGTTAACACTAGCCCCTAAGTCAAGAAGTGCCCGGTTGATGACATGTTCACCAATGACACAAGATGTTGTAGGTGCACCGGGGTCCTTAAACTTTGGCAAAGTGTTGTGTTGTAGAATGGAACTCACTTGTTCGGTTAAGACCACCTTTTTTGATGTTTGGCTCTTGTTCTTCCGCTTTTGGGTGCATAAGTCTTTTAAGAATTTGGCATAAGCCGGAATTTGCTTAATTGCATCCAAAAGTGGAAGATTAACTGTGACTTGCCTAAACATATCCATTATCTCATTGTTCTTGGTCTTTTGCCTTTCTTTTGAAATGGACCCTTTCAAGACGTCCGGAAATGGAGCTTTTTCAAAAACTCTTTCAGCATTTTCTTTCAAAGAATTTTCAGCATTGGACTTGTTCGATTCATTGGATTTCAAATCACTTTTCAAAGAAGAATCATGAATAACATTTTTCAAAGAACTTTTCTCAAACACATTTTTCAACACTGTTTTCAATGAATCTCTTTGGAAATCATCTTTCAACTCACAATTTGAGGGCTTCTCATTCTCAAGATCATGCACATGCAATGAATGAGGAATAGTGTGTGGAACGGGACGGGTGACAACTTGAGGTTGTACCGGTTCACTCTCTTCATTAGGCATTCTAACTTGATTGTCTACTACCCTACCACTTCTCAAGGTTGTTACTGCACTGACATGCTCAACATTATGCCCTTCCAATGAGGATTTGGTTTCTACAACACATTGTTGTTTAATTGGGGCATTCATGTGCATCTTTCCCTTCTCTCTAGCATTAAGTGTTTCAGTTATTTGCCCTACTTGGGTTTCTAGCTTGGCAATTGACTGAGAATGAGAATGCAACAATTGAGTATTTGCTTCTAGAGTGCCCAAAGCATTTAAAACCTTTTCCTCAAAAGCGAAACCTCTAGAATTTCCTTGAGAATATGATTGGTTAGGAAAATGAGAATTAGCAAATTGATTTCCTTGTGAGTTATATGGTCTTGAACCTTGGGATCCTTGGTTTTGAAGTGGAGGTGGAATGTATTTCCCTTGAAAACCGCCTTGGGAAGAGTTTGAGCCCTCCCCTTGGTTTTTTCAAGAAAAATTAGAATGATTCCTCCAACCGGGATTGTAATGATTACCGTAAGGATTGTTCCCTTGGTTCACAAATGTTGCATTAACTTGCTCAATGGGTTCATTTTGAATTTGTCCATGAGGACAATTAGAAGTAGAATGAAGAACACTAGAACAAGTCATACATGATTCATTTTGAGCTCTAGGAGAATGATTAGGAAAGGAAGACACTTGATTTGCCGAGTTTTGATTGATCAATTGATCAAATTTTTGAGATAAAGACTTCATCTCGGCGGTTATATCATTTGAGTGGTCAACTTGATGTAAGCCAACACTCTTCCTACCTTGAGAATTTCTACCATTCCTAGATGACAATGTTCTATGCAAAGAGTTTTCACTCATGCTCTCATAAAGACGCCACACGTCTTCCTCTTGCCGGTCTATATAAGAACCTCCCATTGAAACATCAACCATGCCTTTATAATTGTCCGATAAGCTTTCAAAGAAGAATTGGACCAATTGCCATTTAGGCATGTCATGGTGAGGACACTTCCTAAGCAATTCATTGAAGCGTTCCCATGCCTCGTGGAAAGTTTCTCCCTCCCCATGTGTGAATTCCCTAATTGCGATTCTCATAGCATTGGTCTTCGAAACCGGATAGTACTTTTTCAAAAATTCTTGTTGCATTTCTGCCCAAGAAGTTATAAAAAAAGGCCTAAGGTTGTTGAACCAATACTTCGCCTTATCTTTAAGGGTGAATGGAAAAAGTTTCAGCCTTAAAACTTCTTCCGGCATGTCCGTGTATTGAACGGTAGAACAAACTTCAAGAAACTCATCCAAATGCTTGTAAGGTTCTTCACTAGGAAGTCCATGAAAGTTAGGTAGCATTTGGATAGTTTGTGCTTTAATCTCATAATGGTGTGCTCTAAATGGTGGCAATTGAATGCATGTGGGTGCATTATACTCATTAGGCACATAGTGATCTCTCAATGCGAGTGGTGGATTAGCAACTTGAGGTGCAACATGGACACCTTGGTTATATTGAGCTTGATTAATGATGGGGGATTGTGGTGCATACATTGGCCTTGGAATTCCCATTGGAATTTGGCCTTGTTGTTGAGGAGATTGATGAATGTATGGCCTTGGCATGCCTAATGGAACTTGCATATTATCATTTTGCACATTAGGGTGAAGGATGCCTTGTTGGTCTATGTGACCAAGGTCTTCAACATGATCATCATTGAGAGCATCCATTGGTAGATTGGTTCTATGTGAACTTCCTCTTCCCCTTGGATTCCTAATAGTGGATTCTAAATGCAAATCAAGAGGGACAAGAGTAGGTCTCGATGAACGACGACCATGCATGCACAATGCAACACGAATAAGCAACTTTCTCAACAATGCAATTAAACTTCACAACCACAATTTTCAAATGCAATGTATGTTAAATAAATGCCTCCACGTGGGCCCCCGATTTAACTAAGGAGATTGAGTAAGAAGGTCTCACAATAGTCCTTTAGCACTTCAACTCCAAATTTAAAAGCTTAACTTAGCAAAAATTTTTTAGCAACTCTTCATTTTAAGCATTTTTCCTTTGCTTTGCTTTGCTCCTTAGCTTGGAAGTTCTTTGCTAGCTCCTTGCTCAATGCACCTTGTTAATGAAGAACAAACTTAATAAGTAATCAAAAATAGAAAATAAAAAGAAAGTAAAGACACGATCAAAAGAGTACTAATCCTAATTAAATTTCACAATTCGACGTTGCCAATTTAAAATCCCCTGCAACGGCGCCAAAAACTTGCTGTCGGTTTCCTTGATGGAGTCGCCACAACCAACAAAGCTTGAGAGTTGTGTGTGTTTAGGAGGTGGCCAAGTTTTACATTTATAAAAAGCCACTACTACCTTTCTCTATATAAAATATAGATAGGGCGAGTAGGGATCGTCCCAAGGGATTTGATGGTGTATCGAATTGTGAAACTATGGTAATTAGGGTTAGTAGGTCAAGTGATCACACAATTGGTTGGTTGGTTGATTAAGCTAAATTGAATTCAACTAAATAAAATAATATGAGGTAAACAAGAGAGAGAGGTCTTGGGGTGTAGAGATCACCACCAAGCAATACTTTTCTATACTACTAACAAGTGATCAATTGAGGGTAATGGATGTGTTGCAATATGATAAGGGTGTGTGTGCATTAGGTTGATTCAATTGGCAAGGATGAAAAATCAAGCAAGTATTGTCTAAACATCATGTGAAGAGCACAATATATCTAAGCAATAGAGCATATATTGTCTAGATAACATGGGGATAGCACAATAGATCAAAACAAGTCATTAATCCTTCATTAAGCTCACAATCCACATGCAACACAATATTAGAGGAATATGCCATTTCGACTCACAAGTATGGAACATCAAACATCAAGAGTAGATTGTCCTCCCATCTAACATTATACTACCACTACACTAAATCTACACTACTAGCATGAAAATAAAGCTATCTAGACTAGGGGAGAGGCACAAACTATCAAGAATAGGCATAAACCATCAAATGAACCAAAATAACATTCATTAAGCATATCATCTTGATAATCTCTAGATCTATAGCATCAATACACATAGACATGCATAAAAAACACTAAATCTAGAGATAAGCACATGAATATCCTACTCTAGCATACAAAGACATATGGGTAGAATAGAATAGTCAATTGGAAGCATTAAACCATACAAACCACGAAATAATCAAGATTTATATATA
This sequence comes from Cornus florida, assembly GCF_030987335.1. NCBI lineage: Eukaryota > Viridiplantae > Streptophyta > Magnoliopsida > Cornales > Cornaceae > Cornus > Cornus florida. The sequence goes on from NW_026775581.1 coordinate 90,579,463, forward strand.
CATGAATATCAAGATGTATCATACAACACTAATCCCTCAATAATACACAAGATTAGAGTATAGAAAGCATGCTTGGGGCTAACTCTAGCCCTAAGAAGATGTCTAGCCACTCATAGTAGTGATGATCCAACCCTCAAGGGCTAACTCCATGGCTGCTCCTTGTAGATGAAGATCTCCTCCAATGGTTGCTCTAGCTTCCTCCCTTCTTCCTCTCCAAGAATAGCCTCCAAGATGATTTTCAATGTGTGACAAGAGACTCTAGGCTCTTCTCCAAAAAGTGTATCATCTTCCTTATATAGGTAGGTCAAATACACCCTATGATGAGCTGTGGTCGTGCAAGGTATATTCTCCAATGATTGGGTGAAGGACGGAATAAATGAGCTGGACTTTAACTTTTTCTCGCTGGAGGAAGTTCGATCGATCGAACCTTAACTTGGATCGATCGAAGATGGGTTCGATCGATCGAACTGCATCTTGGATCGATCGAAGTGGTCTGACTCCTCCGGATAAGGACAAGGCTGAGATATTTCGAAGATATTTATGGGGAAAAGGACAAAAGTGGTTGGTAAGCGTACAGCTGTGGATAAGATCAATCATTTGAATAGGACAAAATAGGGTTCGATCGATCGAAGGTGATGTTGGATCGATCGAACTTGAAATTTCAGCAAAGGCCAAGGTTGGATCGATCGAACTTTTCAACTGCACAACTTTGATTCCTTTTTGCTCCTTGCTTTCTCCTCTTTGCTCCCTCCTTTGGTTTATCTCAGGATTGCTTCAATTAAGCTCTTATTTGGCTGAGTTAGCTCAATTTTGGGATTAGTGCCTGAAAATATAAATAACACGTAATAAGTCTAAAACGGCAAAGTAAGATAGATAAAGGTACTAGAATGCTTAAGCTTAACGGGTTTAAATGCGCACTTTTCAGTGCTCATCACCCCATAGGCCTAAACCTCCTCAGTTAATGGGAGCATAGTGATTATTTCTTCTGCTTGGAAGAACTTGGCATGAAACAATGCTGCCAACTATCCCCAAGTGGTGTGAGACCCTGGCTCCAAATTCACATACCATTTATGCGTCATATCATTAAGCGTTTTGAAAAACTCCCTCAATTGTAGGCAATGATCGTTTCCAAATGGCCCAAGGGCCTTAATGAATCGTACAATGTGCTCTTGTGGGTTCCTTTTCTCCCCTCAAATTTGTTAAACTTTGGTGCCACATACCCAAGGGGTATAGGAGATGTGCCACTGCTTGAGCATACAGGGGCTTGGGCGCTACATCATGTGTGAACCTGGTTCGTTCAGACTGTAACATTGCTTGCACGTCTGCCATAACAGCGAATTATGATGCTGGGGAAGTCTCAGGTGGGTACTGTGATCCTTTCAGGTCTTCAACCCTGCGCGGCACCTCCTGCTAGTACGAGTGGCTCGAGGACAACCTAAGGGATGCTGTTTGAAGGGTGCCAAATAAAGTTTGTCGCGCGGTGGCCGGAGGGGTCCCTCATCCCCTAAGGGTACCAAAGGCGGGGATGCGCCTCTCTTCGGTAGCTCGGCGATAGGGAGGGAGGCGCAGAATGCTCCGGAGTAACCTGACTTCTTTCTAACTCGTTGTAGAACTCCCCCCGTTGGGGCACTCCTCTAGTGTCTATGTCTTACAAGACCACAACCATCTCTTTTTAGGTATCCTTCAGCTTCTCCATTCTGAAGGAGAGGGAATTGTAGGCCTCAACCACGGCGTCGGGGAAAGTGATCCTTGTTCCCCAAATATCTGTCTCTAGGACACTACTCGCGACTGCCTCATCGCTGCTACCTGCGAGTGCAGGTCCATTCTGCGAGGGAAGGCTAACCTCCTATACGCCTAACATACTCGAAATGTTCCTCCCCAGTAGAGTCGCCAAAATGTTTATAGATGATGGGTGACGGGGCTAGGAGATCATTCCACGTAGGTCAGGAATGCTGAGGTTAGTGTCTGAGTGAGAACTCAAACTATACCAAGGATTCTTCACAGGTGAAGATTGAGAGAAGGAAGGCAGTTGCTCAGTACTTATCTAACTCGAGGTTCGGCAGTAGGTCTTTTTGATTCTTGTTGTCTTCCTCTTAACTTCTGATTACTATGCCTATTTATGCTAGTTGGTTTCGGATAATGCCCGCCGGTCGCCCGGGGGGGGGGGGGGGGGGTAGCTCCCCTTAACCATTAGTTTCGAGAGGGTAGCCTCATTTTGACCAGTGGGCGAAGGGACCTCATTCTGACTGATGGAACGTCAGGGGGGCAGCCCAAGGCAACGTGCGCCTTGGGTCAGGTGATGAAATGATTATTCTGTGCATAGGTCATTTTAGTGTATTTAATGCGCCGAGTGACTCCTACCTTCCCGGTTGAGCGTCTTCTCCCCTTGGTATAGGCCTTAGGATAAAAAGGAAAAGGAGGGAAAGTAGGCATGTTTCCATACACGATCCCCCCTTTTTCTCTTCTTATCCATAAGGCAGTACCTTAAATTCTAACCTCCCATTCACTACGACTCAGATTCCCATGCCAGGGGAAAAGAGGGAGGTTTTGAGGCTCTGTCTTCTTTGGCCTCGCGTTCCCCCAACTTCCAAGCTCCTCGAGCCTCCCACAGCGAGCGGCTCGGGGAGAACAACGAGTAGAACCCTCGGGCCCCTGTCTAGAGTACTGCTAGAAATGAGGGGACTTTGAGTTAGGGCATGACTCATCCGACTGGAGCAGGACGCTGCCAAACCAGGAGATTAAGGGGTAGTGACCCCCTCCTCTTATGAGCCCAGGTGCTTACATACCAGACCCTAATAACTCGAGGTTCTTAGGACTTCCAGAGTAAAGTCAAGTGGGACGCAATATGTGCCCATTCAGTACTGACCAGTTATGCAATATTATCATTTAGTAGGGACATGTGACAGTGACTATCAACACATATATACGCAGAGGACGCACTTCCTTCAAAGATTTAAAAGTATAACAATAATATTAGCTATATATATATATATATATATATATATATATATAAGACTAAGAATTCTAAGTTTATATTAATGTTATTCATATTTGTCCTGTATCATGTATACTTGCAGCGGATCTTAAGATCCCTGCTTGGATCATGAACGACAAGCTGCCATGATTGAACAAACCTATTTCTGTAATTTGTCTTGGATAATTAAATCCCTTGCACATTGTTTATTTGTTAAGTAATTGTCGCTATCAAGGGATTTTTTTTTTTTTTTGGCTATATAATCAAATATTTACTCATATAAATTTAAAAGATTAGTGGGTTGTTACTGTTAGTGTCATTAGTCTATATTTTAATTATTTAATTTTGGAAAGTTGTGCTCTTATGTCATTTTTTTTTTTACTATAAGCCTAGAGACGACGAGATGGACCGACCATCTTATAACTTAATATTCTTCTTCTACAATAAAATAATTATTTGGTGCGCAAATGAAAAGAATCCATTTTATTTTGAATTGACCTAAAACTCTTCTTGTCTTATATCATTCATAAATAAAATCAACCTGCATGTGTCGACAAAACGAGAATACACATAAAAATGCGTATTTTTGTATGGAGAAGGGCTACGTGTATGGTTGATTGAAGAGTTCATCGTCTCTCTGATTCCAATGTTTTGTGGTCCAGCACTCCATATAACCAAAACCAAGAAGTGCATTTTTCAAAACCAATGAGAAAATGACACGCCAACCTCAAATAGCGTGGTCAAAATTTTACCGTACCATGCCAATCTCCATTCTTTGGTCAACAATTCCGTACCATTGCGAGTGCTCATGGACCAACTCAGTGGTTCAACGCTGACCTATCTAAGCGTGTAAGCGTAGCTAACTTTTGGGGACTTGGAATCAATTTTTTTTTTTTTTACTGCAAATTATAAATAAGTCAACGAGGGAAAAAAAATTGAGTTTAAATGTTAAAATTATAAATGCTAAATATAAATTATTTTATATTATTTTTTAAAATCAATTATTCAATTAGGTATATTTGACAATAAAATATGAATATAGTTGAATAGAATCAATTCTACTTGCATGACATAAAAAATTGTGATATAAATACACTTACCATACAATATTAAAATTAGACCTATTTAATGCTAGGGATATAATGTTAATTTATTCTAAATTAAAACTGAATTAAATCATCAAACAATACCATTTTTCTTTTGGTAATTAAGCAAGCACACAACCTCAACCTCTCACATGAATAAAAAAAAAACAGAGTGGGGAAATGTTGGGTCTATTATGGACTCAAAAATAATATTCATGATAACATAAACATTCAATGTGATTCTAAAACTTGATTAATTCGACAAATAAAATGTACGATAAGAATAGTTACAATTGTCGTGACTGTCCAACATCAAGACTAAACTAGTCATAAACTTTCCATGTTTCCATAAATAGAGTTAATCGATATGATATGCAAAGCATTCCTTGTGGACAAAATAGACCAATGACATAAATACATGATTAGCTTATGGTATATGAACCCGGTTCGATGAAGCATCATAGCGTCCAACTAGCTGATATTTTTGGATCAGATCAGCTGACCTTTGACCTTCACTTACTTTGCTCTTGCTCACCCACTCAATTTCTTTCATTTTCAAATTTTAAAGTCCAAGTGTTCGCCATCTCGTGTCTCATCCGCGGGCCGACCACTCCACACAGTCACACACACACACACACTCTCTCTCTCTACATATTTTAGTTACATTTTTACATGATTTTACACTCCACGACTCTTATAAAAGCCTTCCCTGAAGTCCCCCATCAAACAGATCAAAGCAGAGAGAAATCCCAAATCAAATAAAAACCCTTTTCTTCTTTTTTTCTAATCCGGGCTGAAGGACTCCAAACAGAGTATATGTATATGCATACACATATTTCAACCATACTAAATACACACACTTCGGCTTTTCTCTAGCAAACCCATTTCAGAGCATCTCTGTTTCACTAAACCCTTTTAATCTCTCCAGTTTCCATCAACTACATCATGAGAAAATTTAGAGGATTCAGACTCGGTTGCAAACTGGTACGGGTCTCCAAATGGGTCATCCAGAGAAGAACGAAGCAGACTAGCTATCAACGCCTAGATCATCCAAGCTATACGACCAAAGCAGTGGAAAAACTCTGCAATTGGGGTCGTTCTCTCAAACACACAGCTAAGGGGCTCTGTTTCTCCAAGCTCAAATCGGGTTATACTCGGGTCAGTGAAGACCCTATAGTTGGTAAGCCAGTGAGTGTACCAAAGGGGCACTTGGTGGTTTATGTGGGCGAGAAACAAGGTGACATGCACAAATTTTTGGTTCCTGTGATGTACTTTAATCATCCATTGTTTGAGCAATTGTTGAGAGAGAGTGAAAAGGTATACGGGTTCAACCACCCGGGTGGGATCCAGATACCCTCTCGGATAGCCGAGTTCAAGAACGTCCAAATGAGGATAGCCTCCGATGGTGGTGGCAGCTGCCGTAGACGGCGTAGCTGGTTGTCCTAATGAGGAATTGGACCACTGTTATGGTGGTGTTGATTGTGTCTCTCATAATTGCTTACTGGGGATTGTTGTTGATGATAGGGCCTTTTTTCTCTTTTTCTTTTTTTGAGCTTTCAGTTTTGTGCTCTGTACCAACTAGCTAGTGTAGAAAACTTAGCTGTATAAAATCATTTTTTTTTCTTTATTTCGTGCAGTCTAATTATTGGTTCGACGAAGGATGAAAAGAAATGACTTCTTTTCGCAAGTATTGACTCCCTGAAAGTTTATGAGACAGTTAGACGAAGGTTACATACATTTGACCCTCCTCTGAATTAAGTCCTATTGCCCTAGCTTATAAACTAAATAGAACTTGCTCTGCGTTTCATTTGCAATTTATGCAATTTATATCTACCAAGCAACAAAAAAGTTAATTCATACACAATAGGGGTAAATGAAGACAAGGAGTGAACCTACCACAATCAACTTGATGTCCATTCACTTTTCAATAGAACTAATATTATATGTATGAAGTTGGAGAGATCAAAAGCATATATCTTAGAAGTAAAGACACACTGGACTTGAAAGCATGACCTATTTGTTATTCAACTTTATCATATACAGTAAAGACTTCCGTGAACCTACCCACAATCAAGAGCTATAACCTCTGTTTGCTGGATTCCATTGCAACATGTTGTACCCGCTACATGCAGCCACACAAGCTTCCCCCACAGCAGCCTTGGAGACCCCATTGTTGCATATGTTGGCAAATGCACGCATATGTTTCATCCCGTATTGAGTTAATGATCCACAATGTGTCTCAAACAATCGGACCTGGGATTCAAAAATTATATCCTCAATGACGGGTACTGCATGTGTTAGCTGCTAAATCAAAATCAAAAGGTTAACAGAAGCCCAAGAGAATTTTGTTACCATTGATTTGAGACAATTCCAATCATCCACAATAGGCAAACCGGATGCCCTTACAGAACCTAGGGTGGAAGGACCCTTTTCGGGTCCAAAAAGGAATATTCCAATCATGTTCATACTATCATCTAAATGAATCCTGTGTCTCATTGTACTCGTTATCTGGTCTAGAATTTCTCTCTTCTTCTCTGGTTCGTCGTCTTTTGATTTCTCATACTGTCACATATCAACAAGTTTAGAAAATATAATAGCACATGAGACTGTCCACCTATTCTAACTTTTTGTTAGGCCTTGCATTGAAAAGCCTAAAAGCTCCAATAAGAGACAAAGATGGCTTACCGCTTGCCATAGGAAAAGAAGATCTGCATCCCTCTGGTTAACAACATCCAAATGGGTATCACAGAGAAATTTGTTTGTTGGCAAGTTCTCGGTGGCAGGATCAAAACCTTGATATAGGTAAAGCTTCTCGGGTTTGAGACTTTTATTTCCATATTCCATCACATGCGATCCGGCAGTGTAAGTGTTGTAATTTGAAGTCCTCAGCTTTACCTGCAAAAATTGTTATAGAGACTTCGATGAAATTTACATAGAAAACAAGATTGAAGCAATTTGCGTTCAAGAAATAAAAACTGTTTCATTAGAACATTTACATAGAAAACAAGATTGAAGCATTTTGCGTTCAAGAAATAAAAACTGTTTCATTAGAACATTTACGTAGAAAACAAGATTGAAGCATTTTGCGTTCAAGAAATAAAAACTGTTTCATTAGAACAGGTATTGACGCACACAGCATATCATGCTCTGGTGACAAGCCCAATGACATGCTAAGTGCGAATCCCAGTCAAATTGAGTAACCTAATGACCTGCTTAGATAGTTAGATGGAACGGCTTATTAATTTATATTGTTGAAAAAGGTTAGAAGCTCCATTAAGAACCAAATGGAAGTTCAAACTTTGAAGTCTCACAGCTTGATATTGTTGATCTATTGTTTCTTTCTTCAGGTTGTGGTTCTCACTGCATGAAAATATGGGCAGAATTAGTCACTTAAGATAAACAAGACCTCAAAGCCCTTTTGTTGAATATAAAATCATATATGAAACGCTAGGACCTGGTTTTTTTTTTTTTTTTTTTGGGGGGGGGGGGGGGGGGGGGGGGGGGTTGGGGGTGGGGGTGTTGGGGGAACATACCTGTCTTCCATCCAAGCAACACTATACAAATCCCCTAGGCAAGTTATATACTCTGGAGGTGGAGCAGGTTCCATCCCAGGACAATAAGTTCCCCAGCTACTCTCTTCTGCATTCGATGCCGTTGTAATGTAGATGTTTAGGTTTTCGGGCATCATACCTTCAAAGACACTCCCACTCTCACATGCTTCTATGTATATAACCTACATATATATCCATGATACAGTGTCAGTAATTAAAACTACCATATAAAATTTCAGCGATAAAACTTTTAGTTAAACAAGAGGGGAAAACTATTACCATCTCCTTGTAGTCGTGGGAAGCATGCTTCTTCTTCAAAACCTCAATGAAATCTTTCGCATAGAGGAAAGGCATATTCGGCATCCCTAAAAGAAAAAAGAAAAAGAAATAAGTAAACTACAAAAAACATACTTACTTTAAGCTCTAGTACTACTCAAAATGCACCCAATATATCCTGCCTTGGCAGTGTTCAAGGTTTTATGTTGTTTTAATTTCTCTTAGAAAACAAAATCTATATCTATCCATATACACACATACAAGAAGGTCTAAGCTCAATTGCTTGTCTAAATTCACATACTGTTTCCTGCATTGCTAGCATCCACTTCTCCTTAATTATCTATATTCAACTATTGATGTGAGTATGGGAGTAGTGAATGTCCAAGATTATGTCCTAATGGTATTATAAAGTTGAGGTATAGAGAATGAATTTGAAGCTCACCAAGCACTCCAGGGCCTCCATGATCAGAGTAGTATAAGAAGATCCTGTCATTGGGTTTGCTTTGCACAACCTTCCCACTTCCACCTTTCAAAGCGCTCCTATTGCCGAGAAGCACGGCATACAAGTTCTCTGCAGTGACATCCTTGCCAGTATAATCCTACCATCATCATCCCATGCAGTTAGGAACGCATCGAATAAACTAGTTTCATACTACTCAAATTGAAATTTTAGTCATTCTCCAATATGCCTTAATTTTTTAATTTGAATAGCCAGTAAAGTGTGCTATAGAGAAGCTCTAACAATGATATGACATAAATCTTGATATATATGTGCGCATTATGTACCTTGGGTACACCGGCATAGACATCATGACCTTGTGGATGGTTGATCATAACTCCACGCCTCGGGTTGAATTCATGCGTGGCAATGTCATCATACATAAACACCACTATGTTCTCCTCTTTCAACCCTCCTCTTTTCAAAATCTGATACGCATGGCAAACGTCCGCCTATATTGCACTCAAAATTTACTTCATATTCACAACAACAACGAACCAAAAAAAAAAAAAATACTATTAACTCGTAGCAGGCAATTTGTGAAATGTGTGTAAGTACTATTTTCGTCTACCATGTTTTATATATAAATATATAAATTTAGTTTGGTCATAACCATACAAATTTAATTAACATAATGTTTATGAGATTATACAAAACACTAAAGTTTTACAGTCAATCTGATTTCAATTTGGACAGTTATGGACAGTGTGTGTCTTAGTTACCAAGAGATAAAAGCTGAAACTAACCAAAAATGGAAATGGATCAAATTACCAGTATGAGATTATATACAAGCCAACGTGCCAATTATGAGATTACAAAATTTTGAAAACATAAACGATAATACATGTAAAATTATATAAGCCAAATCAAACTTTTAGCAATTTAGTTTGGTCAAACTAAAACTTATGATAAGAAACTTCGACCACAACAAGAGTGTTGAGAACCCAAAAATATTGGTTATGCATAGTATCAACTATTTTCATTTTTTTCTTTCAATTTACACAACATGGTTAGTACTCCCAAATACCCAATAATATTGTTGATACGAGCATGTGACATATTCGTCAATTCTCAATAAAATTTTGATAATTCAAATTTTATATTATTCAATATGAAATCACTGATATTTATGTCCCAATGACCTAAAAAATAAATATCTCATATATATAGGAATATACTAGTTCGTTTTTTCAAAAGAATTAAATTGGTCCAAACCCAATATTTTTTTAAAAAAAAATTAACTAATTAAATTGGCTACGGTACCATCTATGATGCTGCATAGTAAGCATCCTTGAGAGTCTCACCTGATGGCGGTAGTTGCCATAGCCATGTGAACCGGCAACGAGAACCGCCCATCGCGTGCCGTTTTCTTCCGGTCTATGGTCCTCCTCCACAGGCGTCCGGATCAGCGGGTCCCAACGGTTCAGCAACACGGCTCGACCACCTCTCGTAGCTTGTACTACTACTAGTAGCAAAAGCAGCACAGAGGTCCAAAGCAATAATGAATAGCAACGGTCCGCCATTGAGGACCAAATCAAGAAAACCGGCAACCACTTGCGGGAATTAGAGAGAGAAAGGAGAGAGATGAGAGCAGCTGCCTCGAGGAAGAGCAGTGAGAAAAACACACACACGCGCATATAAATGTATATATATAGCGGTGTAAGGTGCCATGCAAAAGAAGGGAGTGACACCTGTGACGAGCGCTTGAGACTAGTGGGTCCCAAAATTGGTCTATCTTAACCAGGTGGCCATCTATGATTGGTGTAGCCTTTGACTTTTGAGTCATGAAATTCAACTATTGTTGTTAACGTTCACTTTTACCTATTCTTTGGTTGATTTTGATAAATGCAAATCAAGCTAAAAGATTACTAATTTTTTATTTTAATTTTATTTTGTGCAACACTTCAAATTCATTTCAATTAATTGGCTTTGTTCCATCTCTCTGAGACTCTCACTCCCTTTAGTTTGTGAGCTTGGACAGACAATCGTGAGTTTAAGTTTGAAAGTACGTATCTTCAAATTTATTCCGATTAATTAGCTTTATTCCCATTAAATACCGAGCATGTACAGACAAATTGATTTCACTTCAATTTTCTTCTTTCAACATTTTTTTAAAAACTTTTCTATTCTTTATCAATCTGAGGCTTTTGCTTGTAAAAAGGTTATTTTCAACACAATTTAACAAACTAGTTGAAATTATATGTCAAATAAAAAAACATAGTTAGCATAGAAGTTTATCCTTAGAATTACACCAACTATAAATTACTGAGAATTCATAATTTCATATCTGTTTTGGATGGATTATTAAAACAAAATAGAAGAATGGGAAATGTTTTAATTTTTACCACATACTATTGGAGATCGTTGTCAAGTAAAGTTTCAAAATCTTAAACCCTCCTAATTTTCTAACTGAATTAAAGATCCAATTTGGTCATATCTTTCTGCCCCAAAATAGCCAAGTAACATCGGAATGGGACTCGCCGGCCATATAAGCACTAGTAATCCAATACCTAGCTAGCTAGAAGTCTCAAAGAGCCTAATTCTGGAAATTTTTCTAACTGAATTAACGGTCCAATTTGGTCAGATATTTCAAATTTATCCTAAGTGAAATTTATAATTTTCTCATTTATTGCCCTATTATCTCTGCAGTTTCATTTGATTTTTTCTTCTTCTTCGGTTTTTTTAAAAAGTAAACGCATAATGTATATATCCAAAACAAAACCACCAATAGAGAAAACCCCTATAAATACAACAAGAAAATGATACTGCATCCAAAAGTTACACCTAGAATAAGATATATGGCATCTCAAAATTGGAATAGGTATTTGGATGTAAAGCATATCACGTTATTGATATGTTTAGTTAATAAAAATACAATTGAGAGTAATTTTCATAAATAAGTAGGATCATTGAATGGTGCATTTTTAATGTGTAGACATATCAATTTCATTAAAAAATATTTATATACACATATCAATTTCATAAGGGTCTTTTTGGTGAGCGGTTTATTTTAATTCAAAACAAAACAAGTATTTTGACATCGAAAGTATGTTTTGTAACGCCCATTTGTTGCAAAATTTTTAAAAGCAAAAAGATGATAACATGTGTTGTAAAAAAAGTGTTGGAAGTTTGAAAAATATAATAGTTAGTTTTAAAATATCATTTAAGAGTTTTTTTTTTAAAAAAAAAAATTAAAAAGATTACTGTTTATAGCTATCGAAATTATTGCTACAGTGCAAAAATATGTAAAAATATTAAATTAATATTTTCATTCTTATGTAACTTAAAATAAAAATATCAAAAACAAAATGCCTACCAAACTACTACTAAATAAATAGGAAAAGATGTAATTTTTTTTTTTAATTAAGGCTATGTTTGGTAGGGTGGGTTCGAAAGGGGAGGATAATATTAGTTATGAGGGAAAAGGAAGGGAAGGGAATTATAATTTTAGTCTCCTATCGTGTTTGGTTGATTATTGAATGGAAAAGAAAATGAAGGATAATAATCATGTATTGGGGAAAGAAATGGAAGGATAGGAAGGAGAATTATTTATATAAATTTATTATTATGCCCTTTTATAATTTAAAATAATTTATATATATATATATATATATTTGTCTCCTTTTTATATTTTAAAATATAAATAAAAATTTATATTTTAAAATATAAAAAGGAGACAAATATATATATATATATATGTCTCAGGCCCATGGATCGGCCACCAGAAAATGAAAAAAAAAAAATAGGGCAAATCATTTCAACCTCCATCTCTATTCTCGTTCTCAACTCTGAACTTGCCTTTTCTCTCTCTCTCTCCTCTGCAATTGCAAACTACTACAAGAATCAGAAGTTCAAAACCCATATATTTCAGTTTATATATTTATCTGCAAGAATCAAAACTTCAAAACCCATATCGCCATCGTTTCAGATTGTTCAAAAAATCAAAACCCAATTTCAGATTATTCAAAAAACCAAAATCCATATTGATCTTTCAGTTTCCATCGCCCGCTATTCCAATTCGGGTTTGCCGTTCGCAAACTTCAGCCTCTGACCCTCCTTCTCTCAACTTTCAAGCTTGCCCCCCTCTCTCTCTGCAACTGCTAAATTAACTAATCAAGGTCTGTAATTCTTGTTTTGCAACCTAAATTCACATGTAATCTAGGGCAAAATTGGCATCTAAAATCACACACTAAGCCTTTCTTTCCCTTTCTCTTCATTTCCTCTTATTTTTGGGAGGTTAAGAAATTTACTGTTGAATACTTGTGTTAACCCTCCAAACCCTTCCCTTTCCTTCCAACAATTTTTGCCAAACACAAATTTTTAATTCCCCTCCATCACTTTTCCTTCCCTTCCCTCCCTTTGCCAGTGCACCAAACTGACCCTAAGGGAACATATCAACCACTTGGTAGACTGGAAGTAATCAATATATGCTGCCATAAAAACAAGTTATCCTCCTCCCCTCATCCATCCACCGAGAACCATCCCCCTCGCCACCTCCCCCGTAACCTCCTTGCGACCAAGACCAAACCTTCCTGCTGGAAAACCACCACACCACCCAAATTCTTGTTGTCCACCATCATCCTCAAAAGCTACTCCTAAATACCATAACACCAGTGCCCAACCATCTTTATCCCTTCAGGCCATTAATAAAAATAATGGAAAACAATCACTTCTCCCCACTCATGATTCACCTGATTATCACCCCAAACCACCTTCTGTCACATCTGCAACCAAGGACAAAATCAATAAAGCCCTCCAAAATGATAAGATCCTCAACCCAACCAACAAGACTTTCTCTGAGGTCACATACTTACCCGATGAAGTGGAAGCTGTGATTTTGAATGCCTCTAAAACTGACCTGATTGACGAAGTGGCTAGTTTGAGGAAGAAGCTTGTTGCCGCTGAAAATGACCTCGCTTCCTTTAGAGCCAGCCAACCATCTGAAGGGACTCCTTTTGGAATTGGAGTTGACACATCCATTTCTCACTCTAAGCTTGTGAGCCTCATGGACAGAGCAGCCCGGAATCATGCAGAACTTCTCCAAATCTTCAAGGACCTTCTCTCTTGCTCTGCTGCAGGTGGCCTGAGCTCCGGTAACCTGCAGGAAATTCAATTTCAAATTAAAATTATCAGGCGTCACATAGGCATAGGAATAAAGGTACTTTATCTGACATACCTTCCATTTTGGCTCCTTGTGACCTTTCACACGAAAGTCAAAAGGTTCTTGCTTCTCCATTCCTCACTAAAGATGGTCCCATCAGGCAACCCCAGCAGCTCACAATTTCATCCTCTGGTCCTTCCACAGTGTCATAGCCGTTGCCCAATGGGCAATGCATTGAGTCATAACCCATCAAACAACTACAGCTACAGCCTAGGGATCAAACAACAACTAATCCCTCTCCTTACTCTGTGGCCCAAACACAACAACTCTCCCCAGTTGACCAACCCCCTCCACGGACAGTTCCTACTGGGCACAACTCCCAACCTCAGCCCCAACTGTCAGCCACTAGATCATGGGCTGAAGTGGTTAAACAACCCCCTCCTCCTCTGTCTTCCACTGATATGGTTTTGGAATTTATTGAGCCCACAAGAACAGATTTGGGTGCTATTGGCATGCCTCCAAAAGAAGTTGAGGATGAAGGCCATTCATCTTGGAAGGGGCTGCTTGTTGGAAGATTTGCTTTCAAGAAACCTTCATTCAGCTTTGTTCAGATGACAACATCCAAGATTTGGTCAAACCAAGGGCTGCAGCAGTTTCTAGCTGATGAGGAAGGTAATTTCTATTTCAAGTTTGATAATAAGTGCTCTGCCAGCATCATCCTTGCATCTGGCCCCTATCACTTTGCCGGAAGGACTCTTCAGCTACAGAAATGGAATCCAAACCTGCCACAAAAAGTTGATAATGGTCAGTTGGTTCATGTGTGGGTCAAGATTTTCAACATTCCAATTCAATATTGGACAGCAAAGGGGCTTAGCCATGTTGCAAGTGCATTGGGCAGGCTATTGTATGCTGATAAAACTACACAGGGAAGACATAAACTAAAATATGCTAGGATCTGCATTGAAGTTGATCTCAATGCTCCTTTGGTTTTACTCTTTCCCACTGAGGAAGAACGACGACACAATGGTTGACATTATCGTGGAATACCAAGGGCTACCATTTTACTATATAACATGTAAGATGACTGGTCATAACTCTTCCCATTGCCCTAGTGTTTCTCCATCTCAGTCCAAATGGCAGCTGGTTCCATCTCGAAGCTCAAAGTCTGCTAAAGGCAAGAATTTGGCCCCTTATTCCCAACCAATTAGCCCTTCTTCATATTATCAGATGGTCCCACCTTCATTCCTCCCTGCTCACAATCAAACATTAACCCCTTCACTTAACTCCTCTTCACCACATGTTTCACATATTAATACCACCTCAAAAAGGATTTCACTCCTGCAAACCAAACAATTAGCAAGAACAGTCCCTCACTCAATTAACACTGTAAATCATGAAGCTTGTTCTACATCCTTTGCTGAACATATTCCCGAGAATGCTGCAGCCTCTATATCTGTCCCTCATATCCAAGAGGATCCCACCAGTGAAAATGCTAAGGATGATGCTACCACTGAACATTCTATCCCTATGTCTTCATCTTCATAGAGTCAATCCAGTTCAGCCACTTCAAAGGACAAAAGGTCCATGCAGAAGAATAAGAAGGGTAACAACACCCTGAATTTGCCAGTCTTCCCCCACAAAGGGCTTGGACTGCTGGGAGGTAAACATAAAACTCCCTCTCGATGATCAGTTTTGTGTATGGAATACTAGAGGCTTTAATAGGCTCCCTAAGTAGCTTCAGCAGCGTGATTTGATTATATCAAATAAGCTTGTTATGGTGTTACTATTGGAAACAAAGGTGGCTCAAGAGAATTTGGGAAATATACAAAGATATATATGCCCTAACTGGTCAGTATTACACAATTATGATTTCTCTATCTTAGGGAGAATATGGGTCCTCTAGAACCCTGATGTGCTCAAGGTTGAGCTGATTAAATCTTCTAGACAAATTATGCATTGCTCAGTAACCTACTTGCCAAACAACACTCAATTCTATACTTCCTTTGTTTATGGGGCTAATGAGCATGTGGGTATGAGGGATCTATGGGAAAGTATAATTGAGCAATCAAATGTTTTTTTTAATTCTCCATGGATTGTGCTTGGTGATTTTAACACTATTTACTCTCCCCTTGAAAATTTTGGTGGTTCACAAAGATGGACAGCTGCTATGATTGATTTTAGGGATTGCCTTAATCAATCACAACTGGAGGAATTAAGGTCTACAGGGGTTCATTTCTCTTGGAACAATATGAGTGTTGGCCATGCTAACATTGCTAAAAGGTTGGACAGGGCTGTTATTAATGAGCAGTGGACTCTCACTTATCCTATATCTGACTGCACCTTTCTCACCCCAGGCCTCTCAGATCATAGCCCCCTCCTAATCAAAATGGGTGCTCCTACTGGACCCAAGAAAATTCTTTTTAGGTACTTTAATGCTTGGGCTTCTAATTCTTTATTTCTTCCCACAGTAGAGCAGGTCTGGGCTACCCCTATTTCAGGAACAACTATGTTTCAGCTTATCCAAAAGCTTAAACTACTTAAAGGAGCTCTCAAGCTTAATTGCAGGATGGAAATCTCTAATGCTTTAGCATTAGTCACTCAGGCAAAACAATCTCTGGCTTAATATCAGGCCTTGCTCGATTCTAATCCTAGAGATATTCAGCTGAGAGTACAAGAAAATGAACTAATGCAGCAGTTCTCCAATTTTACTCTTTCTGATGAGCATTTCATTAAGCAAAAGGCTAGGGTTAAATGACTGAAAGAGGGTGATGGCAACACTTCTTTCTTCTTCAAGCTCTACAATTTAAGACTCAACAACAAGAAGATTACTTGTCTTACATCAGCAAATGGTGACTCCATTAACACTGAAGCACTTATAAGGGATGAGATTGTGGATCACTATCATAACCTTCTTGGGAGCTCACCACCTCTTTATCTTGGAAGAGAAGCACTTCAGCCTTTTATTACAAAAACTATTCCAGCCAACCTTAACCCTGCAATATGTGATTCCTTCTGATTTGGAGATTAAATCTTGTATGTTCTCTCTCAGCAAGGAAAAATCCCCTGGGCCTGATGGTTTTAATGCCCATTTTTTTCACAAGGCATGGTCTGTGATAGGCTCTGATGTGACCAAAGCCATTAAGGACTTCTTTGTCTCTGGCAAGCTGCTAAAAGAGGTTAACAATGCCTACATTGCTCTAGTACCAAAGTCTCAAAATCCTTCTTCCCTTAATGATTTTCGTCCAATTTCCTGCTGTAACACTATATATAAATGTATCACCAAGCTCTTGGCCAACAAACTCAGGCTAATCCTGCCATCCATCATTGATCAAAGCCAAAATGTATTTATTAAGGGTAGGCACATTGGTGATAGTGTTCTACTGGCTCAGGAGCTTCTTCAGGGTTATCATAGACATCTTTCACCGCCTAAGTATGCTATGAAGGTGGACCTCATGAAAGCTTTCGACTCGATGGGTTGGAATTTCCTACTGGATACTCTTGATCTTTTTGGGCTCCCTCTTCCATTTATTGGCTGGATCAAGGCTTGTATTACTTCACCATCATTCACTGTCTCCATCAATGGTGAATTCCATGGTCACTTTAGAGGGGTAAAAGGTTTAAAGCAAGGTGATCCCCTATCACCCCTTCTGTTTGTAATAGCAATGGAAGTCTTCTCTGCCATTACAAAGAAGTTTATTTCTTATTCCACATGCTTCAAATTCCACTCAAAATGTAAAAATTTGGCTATTTCCCACCTTATTTTTGCTGATGACCTACTTTTCTTCAGTCATGGAGACCTTGCTTCTATATCCACACTTAAGCATGCCCTAGATCATTTCTCTGCTCTCTCGGGAATGAAAATCAACAATTCAAAAAGTTCTTTCTTTGTCTCTGGAGTGCACTTGGCTCTAACTAACAGCATCAAAAATCTACTGGGATTTAATTGTGGCTCACTACCTATTAAATACTTGGGTGTTCCTCTTCTCTCCACTAGGCTCAAAGCAGATGACTGTCGAGGGCTAGTGGAGAGGATCACCAAAAGGATTAATCACTGGTCATCCAAGTTTCTTTCCTATGCAAGCAGAATCCAACTGATCCAATCAGTCCTTTACAGTATGATTAACTACTGGTCCAACCTATTTATTTTGCCTAAATCAGTTATAGCTGAGGTAACCAATCTTATGAGGAATTTCCTATGGTCTGGTACTGAATTCAAGCCCTCTGGAGCTAAGGTGAACTGGATTGCATGCTGTCAGCCTAAAGAATTTGGAGGTTTGGGTTTTAGAAATCTTGAAACTGCTAACACAGCAGCAGCACTTAGACACATTTGGACTCTTATTTCTAACTGCAGGGATAACCTATGGGCTCAGTGGGTTAAAGCGCAGCTCATTAGGGACAAATGTTTCTGGACAATGAATATTCCTCAATCATGCTCTAGCAATTGGAAGAAAATTCTGCAATTAAGGGGTGTTGCTAGATCTATGATCCTAGCTAAGGTTAGGAATGGTTCGAATATTTTTTTCTGGGAAGATAATTGGTCTCTAAGGGGACCACTCTCGATGTTCTATTCTAAGGAAAAAAATTAGTAACTCACCAATCCACCCAAATCAGACACTGGCTTCGATGATTCACAATGGGGAATGGATCTTCCCAGACTTCCTCACCCAGCGCTTTCCAGAGATTAGTAACCTTCCCCTTCCATACTCCAATGTCGATTCTTTCACCTGGATCCCATCACCAACAGGGGAGTACTCACTCGGTCACACAATTGCATGGCTCAGGGCGCACAGTTATCTAAAACATTGGCAACACCTGGTTTGGAACAATCTCTCCATCCCAAGATGCAAATTTACCTTGTGGCTTGCAGTACAAAGAAGACTTTCCACCCTTGATAGAGCAAGTATGAGACATTTCATGGGATCCAGAGTCTGTCATCTTTGCAATCTTGTTGATTAAACCCATGATCACTTGTTCTTTGCCTGCTCTTTTACTCGCCCAATCTGGATTGCTCTCCAAAACAAGTGCAATTTCTACTTTTCCCCTTCTCGGTGGAGTGATTTGGTTGATCAACTGTCGATTCGCTGGTCAAGTAAAAATTTGAAGAATTCAGTCAACAAGCTTGTGTTATCCACTTCAATTAACAAGATCTGGCAAGGGCGCAATGACCGAATCTTCAAAAATTAGAAGCACAATCAGCTCACAATCTTCAAACAAATTACTGATCTTGTTAGGCAAAATCTGTTAACTACTTTGGTTAAAGACTCACCATGTGCAAGAAGGCTTAAGCTTGAGTGGAATTTGCCGGCGTTCATCAAACCTCCTCCGGAGCCTCCTGATCGCTCGGATTGGGGATCACACCCTTTTGTTTTACACTAGCTATAATAAGGGTCATTTGTCTCACATCGGAATCGGATGGGAAAATGATTGGGTATAAATGGGTGGGTATGCAGCACTACCCAATAGTTCGAGCTTTTGGGTAAATGGGCAAGCGCCCACCCGTTACAGTTGGTATCAGAGCCAGACCCAATCCTTGATCCGGTGTCACGCCAAGCACCTGGCCTGGAAGGCGTCCGGGCTAGCATCCCGGGTAGGCAGGGTGGCCCGAACCGCAACGAGGGCGTTGCGAATTTGGGTGGGGGAGAATGTAACAAGGGTCATTTGTCCCACATCGGAATCGGATGGGAAAGTGATTGGGTATAAATGGGTAAATATGCAGTACTACCCAATAATTCGAACTTTTGAATAAATGGGCAAGCGCCAACCCGTTACACCAGCTGTGGGTATTCTTTAGACAAACATAGTCTTCATCATCTTAGACTATCATTGTCTTTGTGTTATATTAGATCTAAATACCGGGCTTCTATTTTGGGTTGTAAAAGATTCTTGCGAGTGGGTTGTCCACGGTTTGTGGACCAGCCTCTCTTATAATTTCTGTATGTAATTTTCATATTTTCTTTATAAAATTATCCTTATCTTCCATAAAAATTAAAAAAAAGTAATCAATATACTCTCTAAAATTTGGACGCATAAGGCGTTGGCCCAAAATTACTCAACAGTGGTCCCACTGCCTAACAACCTAGAAAATGATGCACAACCGAGGCCCCACCAATAATTAAAAGCAAATGAATGTCACACCAAAGCCCAAGAAATTTACTTTAAGTCGGTTTGGTTTGGGCTGGGCTTAGGACTACCTACAAAAGAGTCACAAAATATGGTCAAATCTTACTAAACCCATGAAACATTGGTAAGTTAATACTGAACAAATAACCCCCATAAATACAACAGAAACGCCAGTAGCTAGCTCATCAATAACTAAGCAAAGCTCATGCATCTAAACCAAAGCCCACCTAGTTTCCTCTCCTCTTAGTAAACTTTGGGCTGGGCTTACGCAACCTAAAAACAGTCACAAAATATGCTCCAATCTTACTAAACCCATTAACATTGGGCCAAGACTTTGAAATTCTAGCCCATGGATTGACTTTTCAAACTATAATATTGGAGTTGGCTTCGTATGTCAAATTACCTATAAATCATATTATCTAATGTAAATAAGTTCATAAGCAACATAAAGCAACATTCTAAACTTCATCATAAACCAAAATTTATTTATTCTTTACATATGTAGCACCTAAGAATTCTAACTAATATGGGCAAATTCAGTCTTTTAATTCTAAAATAAAAATAAAATTCATTTCGAAAGAAATCGTGCCTGAATTAATTTTAATTTTTATTAAAATCTTATAAGAGTCGTGAGCCATATTATTAACTATTCATTGAAACAATTTTTTAAAAATAAAATAGATCTTTTAGCAAGTCTATTAATTCAACGGTTAATAAAAAAAAGTCCATAACTTTTATTATGAGAAAATTGTATTAATAACTTTACACAAATTTAAATATAGTTACCGGATATGAGTTTATATTCTTACACATTTGATTTCATTTATTCAATTTTTTCAAAATTAATGATTATACTTTAGACAATACTTAGAACATCTCCAGCGGTCTGTTAAAATACATTTTTGTGTAAAATATACACTGCCACTTACGATGTGTAAATTTTTTTCATCTCTAACAGTCTGTTAAAGATACATTATCATATCACCAATGTATAAAAGGGTTGTGTATTTTACACAATATTTTTACATTACTAGATCAACATATTTCATTTATCATCCCTCTTTCTTATCCTATTAAAAAATAAATCAACTATATATTAAGTAAGTTTATAAAAATTATGTGAGGTCTGTCATGACACATGATTGATTGTTATTGGGAGATATATTTTTACACAAAAGATATAAAACAACCGTTGGAGTTAAAATTAAATAATTCAAAATTAATGACACATTAAATTTACAAAAAAAAAAAAATATGCACAATGGTTGGAGATGCTCCTATTAACGAGGATCTATAATATACTCATCGCTGATGTGAACTAATAATAAATAGACACGTTTTATTTTAATTACCAAATTAAAGATAATAATTTCATTATAGATGATGATTAAATCACTATCTTTAATTTAATAAGTGAATAATTTAACCACCATATTAAATTTGATAATTAAAAATTGTAAATTCTCCAAGTATTCATTAAACTTTTGTTATTTACTCATGTCCAACTCGACAAGGTTAATTCTGAACCTGTGGCCAAACAACTCTTTCCCACTTCACACGAAAAGCCAATCACCCTATTTCCCCAGAACTTTCGAGAAACACGTCCACGCCAATCCCCCAGGGCCTAGAACTCTCTCGTCGCAACCCTTTTATAAACCCCCACGCGGAATCTCTCTCCATATTCCGATACATTATAGCGAGAGAGAGAAAAGATACTACAATCACACAGCAATCAGCGGAATGGCCGACGAAGCAAAGGCCAAAGGCAACGCGGCTTTCTCCGCCGGCAACTACAACGACGCCATCCGCCACTTCACGGAGGCGATCGAACTCGCCCCCACTAACCACGTCCTCTACTCTAATCGATCCGCTTCCTACGCATCCCTCGGCCAATACAGTGACGCCTTATCGGACGCCCAAAAGACCGTCGAGCTCAAACCCGACTGGTCCAAGGGCTATTCGAGACTCGGAGCTGCCCACTTGGGTCTTCGCCACTACGACGATGCTGTTTCGGCCTACAAGAAGGGCCTCGAAATCGACTCCAACAACGAGGCCCTAAAATCCGGCCTCGCCGATGCCCAATCCGCCGCCAGCAGATCCCGCGCGCCGCCGTTCGGGGGGCCTTCGTCCTCTCCCTTCGGCGACACCTTTTCGGGACCCGAGATGTGGACGAAACTGACAGCCGATCCGTCGACTAGGGTTTTTCTACAGCAACCTGATTTTGTGAGAATGATGCAAGATATTCAGAAAAACCCTAGCAATTTGAATCTGTATCTGAAGGATCAGAGGGTTATGCAAGCGCTTGGTGTGTTGCTCAATGTGAAGATGCGGTCACCGACTTCGGAGGACATGGAGGTTCCGGATGCACCACCGCCTCATCCAGAGAGGAAGAGGCCTGCCGAGGCAGAGCCGGTGAAAGAAAAGGAGGCGGAGCCAGAGCCAATGGAAGTATCGGGAGAGGAGAGAGAAGCTAGAGAGAGGAAGGCACAGGCTGTGAAGGAGAAGGAGGCGGGTAATGCGGCATACAAGAAGAAGGATTTCGACACTGCCATTCAGCATTATTCAAAGGCTATTGAATTGAACGATGAGGATATCTCTTTCCTTACAAATCGAGCAGCTGTGTACTTGGAAATGGGGAAGGTAAAATATTTTATTATTTTCAATTAAATTCGGTTCTTTCGATTGCTTATATCATGTTTGATATTAATTGGTTTGTGTACTAGGAGACAATTGATATCGTTTTAACCTAAAATAGGTTCTTTAAATTGATGGTACTTGGTGGACTATTATATAACTCTGCTAGAAATAAAGGGTTTTTGTAGCTTCTTTAAGTTATTTTAGTAATTTTGATTTGGAATATTTGAATTGGTGTTTTACTGATGAAAAACAATGTACATTTGTCTGCTGACAGTACTATTTGGGTTTGTTACTTCTGTTGAAGTACTACTAAATGCAAGAAATTTAGATTATGCTGTTATATTTTGAGTGCTTGCATATATCTCTATTTTGAGAGATTTATAGGGAAAGACGCAGAATTGACAAATGGGAAGTCTTATCTGCGTGCTACTTGTCTGCTCTCCATTAGTTTTTTGTCATTGGGTATAAATTAACAACTTAGGATGTAACTCAAGTCTTGATTCTTTTTAATGCTTTTAAGATGGTTCAAAGTATGATTGGCTTGGTTTTTTATTCACCTTGTTAACTTAGATCATCTACTTGAATTTCCTTGAGTGTGCATTTATCAAATGTATGATTGGAAGTGGTTTTGAAATAATTGAAATAACTGTAGGATACATGAGGATACTTGTTGTGTAGCATGTCAGATCTTCACTAAGTTTTATGATGCTGTAGAATAATAATAACCCTTCAAAAATTGGTGTTTATTTTCTCTTTTGTTTTGTTAACTTTGTCATTCTACAGCATCATAAATCTTATTCTGTTCATTCAGTTATATTGGTGCTTCAAAACTACTGATAAATCATGTTGAACAATCCGTCTTCATATGAAGATGCCATTTTAACTTGGCAAATAAAATATATAAAGAATATAAGCGATTAGCAGTTTTTTCATGTCTTTGGGGTCCAGGACTCTAGGGAGTTGATAAATCTAATCCGTAAATGCATTGCTTCTCATACATATGAACTCAAATTAATATAACATATATGTAAATTGACCAAGAGATTTTTGTCTGTGCTAGGCCAGAAGCTGATTTAAAAACATTTAGGGGAGCTTTTAATGTTGTTGTGTTAGGGATATAAATAGCTTTATTAGTTTAGTGATATTTTTTTTAGAGCAGTGACACTTTCTTCAAAGAGATTACTGAAAGGGGGAGCCAATAAATGATCCCCCTTGATGCATTCAGTTGGGGTCCAAATGGGTCCCACTTTAAATGCATCCAAGGAGAAGCAATTTTCGGCTCGACATTCGGTACTCTCTCTCTTCGAAGAGAGTATCATTTTCCTTATTTTATATTTTCTTTTCAGTTTCTAGGTATAAAATTTAGAGGAATGCTAGTAACAACTGTCCTACACTCGTTGATGACAGCAATTGTAATTAATAGGATGCTCCTATTTTTATGGAGCATTAAAACCCAACTTTTAAACTGTAGTACCATTTTAATCTCCTCTTTCTGTATGCTATGTTATATAAATTAAAACGTGATATGAAGATCTTGGTTATTAGGTGGTGGAGAGAGAGATTGGATTGTATGGAAATTAGGGTTTGGTTTGGTAAGTAATAAATAATCATGATAGCAAGTGATTTATATATATATATATATATATTAAAGAGAATTGAAGAAAAAATTTTTGGAAAGAATCAATTCACAGTTAGCAATATATATAATATACACACAATTTGGAGAGAGGAGATTAAAAGGGTACTTTAATCTTAAATAGTTAGGTTGTTAATGCTCCATAAAAATAGGAGCAACCTATTAATTACAGCTGTTGTGATTGGTTCACAGCAGAATGTGTAGGAGGACGGTCTCTGCAAGCGATTGTCCCTAGCACTCAAAAATTTACTCATGGAAATTGTTTTGATGGGTTTCCATGAGGTAAAACATTGAATTTTATGTCACTTGGAGAACACCCAGATTTGTTTATGTACAGAAATTGTACAAGGACTGTGACACATGTTGGTAATAAACAGGTGCTAAATAGCAGCATGGAAACCTCATAATGACTGCAGCTTAGGTGTGGTGTCCAGAGATGTCTGCATTTGTTGTATAAAAGTGGGAAAGGAATAAAAATTAGGAAAAAAACATAAAAGAGAGTAGATTACCATGGAATTATGGTTGTTACTTCACTTGTGCGTTGTACAAAATATTATGTACACTCTCTTTCTGCTCTTGGAGCTATGACTAAAGAAGCCTTTATAAAGCTGTTGAAATTTATAGGCTTTGTTAACTGCGATGATTTGTTGTTCTTCTAAATGTAGAATAATGATAGTCCTAACAGTGATACATTTTGCAAGTTTTATGTCGAGTGTTGACTATAATCTGCTTCCCAAATTTTGTTAGTAGTTGAATTGACACAGCCGCCATTCTTCTAATTGATGCATTTCTCTTTTCAGTATGAAGACTGCATTAAAGATTGTGACAAAGCTGTTGAAAGAGGAAGAGAGCTAAGGGCAGATTATAAGATGGTTGCAAGGGCCTTGACAAGAAAGGGAACTGCTTTGGCAAAGATGGCAAAATGCTCAAAGGACTATGAACCTGCTATTGAGACGTTCCAGAAAGCTCTTACGGAGCATCGCAACCCAGACACATTGAAGAAACTCAATGAAGCCGAGAAAGCAAAGAAAGAACTGGAGCAACAAGAGTATTTTGATCCAAAGATAGCAGATGAGGAGCGTGAGAAAGGTAATCCTCTTTATGACTTTTAGGAACACTCTGCTCTTGCTTTCTTTATGTTTTCTCCAGGCTTGTTTGTATGAAGTTCTTGACCCCCATATCTATATTGTGTAGGTAATGAGTGCTTTAAAGAGCAAAAGTATCCAGAGGCAGTGAGGCACTATACAGAATCTTTGAGGAGGAATCCCAAGGATCCCAGAGTAAGTAGCTCATTTGTTTTCGGTTTTCTGGTACATTTTAGGCTTGCAAAGTAGATTTTATATTAATGTGTTGTGCTGGAGCAAGTGTTGAAAGTGACTCACTGTTTGCTACTTTTTTAGGCATATAGTAATAGAGCTGCTTGCTATACAAAACTAGGGGCCATGCCGGAGGGTCTGAAGGATGCAGAGAAGTGCATTGAGCTTGATCCAACATTTGCCAAGGGGTATACTAGAAAAGGTGCCGTCCAGTTTTTCATGAAAGAGTACGACAAGGCGTTGGAAACATACCAGGAAGGATTGAAGCATGACCCTAAAAACCCGGAATTGCTAGATGGTATAAGGAGGTATGATAATCTAGACAAAATTTTCATAATTTTTTGCTCCTTTAACTTCTGTGTCGCTTGCTATCGCTTGCTATGCTGTTTTCAATTTGCATGATCAGAGGGTTGTCAAATTTAATTTTCCAGATGTGTTGAACAAAATAACAAGGCTAGCCGTGGGGATCTAAGCCCTGAGGAACTGAAGGAGAGACAGGTACTGCCTTATTGAACTCTTTTTTAGGTCCTTTTGTTGAAAGCAATTTGGAACATGGTTGTAACTTGAACCTATATTTTGCAGGCTAAGGGGATGCAGGATCCTGAAATTCAGAATATCCTAACAGATCCTGTTATGAGACAGGTATTGACAAACCAGGATCTTCATATATATATGTGTGTGTGTGTAAGGGAGGATCTGTTAAGGGTTTGTTTGCATAATTAAAAAAAAATTTCCTTAAATTTCTGTCTAAAACTGATTGGTTTATTTTCAGGTGTTGACGGACTTCCAGGAGAATCCCAAGGCTGCACAGGAGCATACTAAGAACCCTCTGGTGATGAACAAGATCCAGAAGCTGGTTAATGCAGGGATTGTTCAGATCAAATGAAGATGTTAGTTGCAACTAATTGGACATAAAAAGCCCTCCATTAAATGTCTTTCCAGTGTGTTTCAGTGGATTAATTGTTAAAAACTAGTTTGCACTTGAAAATTTTGATTTCTGGAAAGTTTCTTATTTATATATCGGTCTTATGAGGGGTTTTTTTTTTTTTTTTTTTTTTTTTTTTTTTTTGGCTGATGGTTGGTTTCTGATGGTCAATTCAAATATCATGATTATGTTGCTATTTATTCTAGGACAATTTACTAACAGGGGGATGATTTACCAGCAGGGGTTTTGTTTTCCCTTCTTGTCTTTCTAGCATGATTGGTACTTGAAATAATGCCGTAAATTGGTGTCTGACAAGGATTTCTCTACGGCTTATGAACACTCAGAAAAAGTGTCTAGAAAGGTAAAGTTGAGGTGTCATGATTAATTTTGATGAGTGCCAGTAATCCATCTTAAATGCCTTTGGGATGCACAAATGCCTTTTCCTCTATGTCTTTATTAGTTTTTTAGATAGTCTTTTCAACTTTAATCTCCAAATTTTGAAATCGTAGTCCCCTCCAAAAAAGGGGAGGACACAATATCTTCTCATCTCATCCATCAATTTTTGTCTCTCTTCCACTCAATTTTTATTCTTACTAGTATTAGGTGAGCAAATGTGTTTCACTTCTTTTGGAACTTCTCAACACCCTATATATATATATATAGTATTTGCTTCTTAGCTTCTAGAAAAACAAAAACATACTTCAGCTATCCATCTATTTTCGAAACTCTTACTTTTCAATTTGAAAAGTAGAGGAGATGCCTTCCTGCTGTCCGCTGCCTCGACCACCAGATTGAAGGTTTGCAGACCTCTGGTCTGGTTGGTTGCCGTTAGGGCTCCAGATATGTCTCTAATATCCTTGTTTAACAGCTAATTTTAGTTTGTTAACCTAGGCTATTAGTTAGGTTGGGCTCCTGGGCTTTTGTATATTCTTACTCATCGATACATTTGCTTAAACAATAATAAAGGAGATACCATTAGGAGGCCTCCATTATAGTTACAAGGATTATCTAAGACATCCCTTTTAATTTAATCACTTCTCTCTAAAATAGACTCCTTACTACTAAAAAAATGAACTGCCAATCTATAACATGATAGCTCTAGGAACAATGGTTTTTTATTCTTCTTGAAATTAGGCACTCAATAAGAACACACATTGTGTGTGCCCACCCATATATATTGTTAAGCTTTCACTTTTACTGATAAATTTATATACATGTTTATATAAGTTTGTTTGTGTGTGTATATTTGTAGATACTCTTATGCATAGTTGCTTATATCAACATATTATACTCAAGACTAATACAAAATGCTTATATTTGCAGTTAAGTTATGCATTTCTAAGAATTGTTGAATTATTTTTAGAATTTTAGCCAAGCACCACAACATAAGAAAGATAACTACAGTAATTTTTTCATGCAATATAATTTTACATAAAAAAAGCCTCTTTGTTTGTTTTAATGTATAAAGATTAAATTTTTAAATAAAAATGAGAATTTTGAATTAAATTTTTGAACAAAAATGAAAATTTTGAATTAAACTTAACAGAGTTCCAACTCAATTTGGGGTTGTCTTTTTGCTGACATCTCCACTCAGCTGCATTAAGAGTTAACCGGTCCATTTCACAATTAGTAAGAGTTAACCAGTCCATTTCACACTGCTTCAAAACCTTTTCTATAAAGTTGACTTGAATTACACCTTTTTGGGTTTGGTACAAAAAGAATTGGCTTGTTGGACACTGACATTAAGTTTACAAAAAGACGAAGGCGCTTCTTTGTATTGGATGCTTGACCGATGGGAAGAAAATTAAGCAGCAATTGCTTCTTCTTTCGCAGCGAGCTGGTTCTGGATGTGTTGAGGGACAACATCAAACTTGGCTAACTGCATGGTGTAGGAAGCTCGGCCTTTTGTCATTCCCCGGAGTGTACTGACATATTGAAACATTTCAGCTAGCGGAACCAAGGAATCAACCACCTGCATTAATCACAAATAAATCTGTTAGATGAAAGCTAAGACACAAACAGAGACTGACTAGGCGCTGCTGCTTCAGTCTTGATAATAGGTCTAGAGATGGCAACTGCATATGCATCCTATAACCGTATCCTAGAATAGTTCTGCATTTACCGGTGACAAATGGACAATGGACTATAATACTATACTTGAAAACTCCATGTATGGTAAGAAAGGTAGTTTGGTCCAAATATAGAGTAAAAAAACTGGTGATGAAAGGAGTTCAAGGAGTTTCCAAGAGATTTTCTCTATAACCATATTGATGGCACAACAGTCTTCCAAGAGGCATGTAAACTATAGGTCCGTAACTATGATCCTGCAATATTACCATTCCAGTAACGGTCACCTCCTTACCCAGGTGGTGAACAATATGAAGCTTGAAACATATATATATATATATATATATATATATATATATATCATTTTTTTGAAAATATGAAGCTGATTGTTCTTTTTAAAAAATGCAATGGTAGAGGTGACAGGTGAAAGTACTAGAGTTAGGCAGCATAGAACCACATATTCCACTTACCTTGAGACCACCAGGTTTGTCACCAAAGCTGTTTATCTGGCCTCTCCTTGAGTTGAGATCACCTATAACATCTCCCAAGTGCTCTTCAGGGGTAACAACTTCAACTTTCATTATGGGTTCTAGCATCTTTGGAGCAGCTTTCCTTATCCCTTCCCGAAAAGCTCCTCTGGCTGCCAGCTGGAATGCCAAGACACTTGAATCGACATCATGGTAAGAACCATCTACTAGTACGGCACGAACATCAACAACAGGAAAGCCTGCAAGCACTCCATTACTCATGCACTCCTCTAATCCTTTCATTACCCCTGGAATATATTCTCTTGGCACAGCACCTCCCTTGATTTCACTCTTGAACTCATACCCGCCACCTGATTCCATGGGCTCAAACCTTACTGTGATATCAGCAAACTGTCCCTGTCCACCTGACTGTTTCTTGTGAACATATTTCACTTCTGAAACTCTTGAAATGCTTTCACGGTAGTTCACTTGTGGTGCACCAACATTAGCCTCAACCTGCGAGTGGCAAGCAAATCCAAGTAATGAAAATACAGATTAACAATACTTCCAAGCATTTCATTTTCTTAAAATTCTTAAGGGAATCATTTAATTTTAAAATAGAAATGGTAAAGAACATCATTTTATAAATATGGATAAAGTTACACACACACACACACACACACAACTTACAATACAATATACACATACGAATATTGACTCAATAAACTACATACATTAACGTTATCTAAGGTCAGAATATTCAGCACATTATATAAGTTCTTCTTTAAACAAAGGAAAGTCCAATTTCTTGAGCAAACAAATTCTGAACAACAGATGATTAAGTTAACCACATAAATATATTAATGTGTGTGCGCACTGAGGTATAAAACATCATAAAATGAGTAACACAAAAGCTTAAAAATTAACTAGAAAGATCAGATTGACACAAGAGTATTGTAAACCTTATATTCCCTCTTGAGTCGATCAACAATAATCTCGAGATGCAGTTCTCCCATTCCTTCAATAACTGTCTGGTTGATCTCTTCATCCCGTGAGAAGTGGAAGGATGGGTCTTCTTGAGCAAGCTTAATTAAGCCTGTCGCCATCTTATCAACATCGGCTTTAGTCTTGGGTTCAATTGCAACCTTTATTACAGGATCAGGAAAGTCCATCCGTTCAAGAACAATAGGCTTCTCAGGGTCACACAGTGTTTCTCCTGTAATGGTGTCTTTTAGACCGGCAAGGGCAACAATATCACCAGCTAGAGCAACTTTGACGTCCTCTCTACTGTTAGCATGCATTTCCAGAAGTCTACCAATTCTTTCTTTTTTTCCTTTGTTTGAGTTCAGTACATATGACCCTGCACTAAGCTTCCCTGCGTATATTCTCACAAATGTAAGGGACCCAACAAATGAATCACTCATGATCTTGAAAGCTAGCCCTGCAAATGGTTCTTCATCATTTGCACCCCTTTCAATTGTCACCTCTGGGTTCTCAGGGTCAGTTCCTTGCATTGGTGGCAAGTCAAGTGGTGAAGGCAAATAATCCACTACGGCATCAAGCAACGGCTGAACTCCCTTGTTTTTAAAAGCTGAACCACATAAAACGGGCACAAAACTGGCTGAGATAGTTCCCTTCCTAATCAATTTCCTAATAGTTTCCTCATCGGGCTCAACTCCTTCTAGGTAGCTCTCCATAACTTCATCATCCAACTCCACTATGGTCTCTATCATCTGTGCACGGTAGTCTTGAGCTAACTCTTCAAGATCAGCCGGAATATTCTCATACGCAAACTTCGCACCCAATTCTTCTCCCGACCAAACTATAGCTTGCATCTTTACAAGATCAACAACTCCTCGGAAAACATCTTCTGAACCAATTGGTATTTGAAGAACAAGTGGTTTGGCACCCAAGTTTGTAACTATCATGTCTCTCGTACGGAAAAAGTTTGCCCCAAGACGATCCATTTTGTTAACGAAACAGATTCTAGGTACCCCATATTTATCAGCTTGTCTCCACACAGTTTCAGACTGTGGTTCTACACCAGCAACACTGTCAAATAAACATATAGCACCATCCAGAACCCTGAGAGCCCGCTCCACCTCAAGCGTGAAGTCGACATGGCCAGGAGTATCAATTATGTTAATCCGATGCTTGTTCCAAAATGTGGTAGTTGCAGCAGAAGTTATGGTAATACCTCGTTCTTGTTCTTGCTCCATCCAGTCCATGGTAGCTGTTCCCTCATGCACCTCACCAATTTTATAGTTTCTACCAGTATAGTACAGAATCCGTTCAGTTGTAGTAGTCTTTCCGGCATCTATATGAGCCATGATTCCAATATTCCTATAATCAATCAACGGTACTGCACGCTTTGCCTCTGACGAGAAAAAAAAAAAAGAATTCCATGTGTTAGCATGATGGTAGAAAATTTCATGTGGACAATCACACATTATGCAATTTGAACCCTGAATTTATATTTTCAATCAAATAGCATGTTTTGTTGTTAATCATAAATTATTAGTATATTAACACTTAACATTACATCATGTGCAGCTTGAGAAATTCAAGTTTGTCATGTATGCACGTGTCTGTGACACATCAATGAGTCTTTCACATTCAGCGCAGCACTAATCAAAAAGAAAAAAAAAATGAAGTTCTCTTTACAGTCATCAAATTATACAACCAGAACCACCATGAAGCTTTAAGGTAGCATGGGACAAAATTCTAATACTCTACTATGTAAAACTGGTGAGATTCATGAGCCTGATAGACACAGAAAAGTTTTGAAGATTATCAAATACAGAAGGTTGAAATTTTGGACAAGGATGCAAAGTCGATTTGTTACATTATTAGACTATAACATGAAGCCATCCTTTCAAGGTGCACTCAGAAGTCTTGGGAATTGGAATATATATATATATATCAATCGTGTTATTATTAAGAACCTCAAAACAATAAATTTTGTTTCAATTAGCATTTGTAATAAGCCCATCCTCTAGTATAAAGAAAATCACTTCAAGAAATTCACAAACAACAACAACAACATTTTCCATTAATTCTTTTGACAATGAATTAACTTTTTTACAACAAAGTAATTCCAAAAGATGGGATTTTCCTCATACAGTTGCCATGCACATAAAACAAACTTGAATATTCAAATTATTTTTACTTAACAAATTAAATCATAGTCTCATAGGTTACTAAAGTCACTCTGAATATGAAGGTTGTAAATTGGGTATGAAACTGTTCAGTGAACTTAGAAACAACATTCAACAACTAAAACAAAGTAAGAAGAATCTAATTCAATATTGATCCCGTTCTCAAAAGGATCATCCGCAGAGCATAAAACATTAGCAAATTAACACACGAACAAAAGTTTAACTAAAAATTAATAAAAATCTCAATTATCAATAAAAACTTATACTTTCATTCAACGTGAATAAAAAAATTTAGCAAACAAAAACCCAGATAAAACTATTAAAAAATGTGTCAAATTTCCAATAATCTAACAAAGGGTACACCAAATCACTTCAAAAAATAACACTAAACAGTAAATTAACCAATAATACACATATACACAATATATATATATATATATATATATATATATATATATATATATCGTGTAAAGAGAGAAATACCATCAGCAGCCATGGCGAAGACACAGAAGTTTCTCCTTTGTTGCTTCTGCAAAATTGAGAGCTTGGAAGGCTCTGAGCTGAGTCGAACGCTTCCAAAGAATTCAGAGAGAGAAGATGAGGTTAGAGTGTGAGTACGACGCCGTCGGAGGGCGTTGAGACCGAGGAAGCGTCTGGGAGAGAGAGGCAATGGCCTCCGAGAGCCATTGAAATTGCAGAGCGATGAAGCTGCCGACGCAGATGACATTGTTACTGACTCTGCGGCCATTCTTGTTCTAGAATTTCTCTCCCTCTCTTCCTCTGGTGTGGCGTGTTTAGTTTAGGGATAACGAAACTGTGAGGTGTTTTGCGCCCTTGCGAGCTTTGGCTTTCGATTTCGGTTATTCTGAACCAAAGATAGCACTTATGTGGCCTACAATATCAAATTAAATATTTTACTCTAAAAAATAAAATCAAATAAATGCCACACTTGTGTATATCGCGAAATTTTACATAATAATATTAAAATTTGCAAATATTTTTAATGTAAATTTAAATGATTTGGATTAAAATTGAATGCTTCAATTAAAAACATTTCACCATAAATTGAATTTTAGTTATTTTATTTTATTTTTATAGAGATTGGCCTATAAGAAATTGGATGCTTCAGTTTCTTTTTTATTTATTCAGTTAATAATTTTATCAATTATTCGAAACTTCACCTATAATTTGTTGGAATTAAAAGTACTTAGTATTTTGAAAATGTTACAACTTGCGAGTAAATACAAGCTTAGCTCGAAAACTAATTATTTTTTATGATTCAAGTGAACAGATGGCTAAAACGTTATTATCCAACTCATTAGGTAAATTGGTTGAATTGCAGACTCTTGAATAAATATCAATTAACAATATTATTAGACTTTTTACATTACGGTAACGGAGACTCGCTTTGTTTATATTTGACTTTACTTGCTTATCAATTTTGATATTGAACTCAAGCTTAAAATGAAGAACTAAGAAGTATTAAATTATAAATTGATTAAATTAGACATGAGATTTTATCAAATTGAGGTTGAACATTCAGACATTCTCTTGCTAGAAACCTAATTGGTTATATTTATGTTTAATAGGAAAAAAAAAAAAAAAAATCATATCTACAAACAAAATTGGAGAAAATTTTGGAGTCCAAAGAACGTGTCATTCTGGCATTTAATATGTTTTTATTTATTTATTTATTTATTTTTCGAAGTGTTTATTTATTTTTTGATTTAATGCATATCGTATTTCAACTAAATTTTATAACAAAATAATAAACTATTATTCTGGGAAAAATTAATAATAAAAAAAAAATTAAATGTAATAACTTTTGGTGAATTAAGAATCAAATTAGCCTAAATAGGGATGAACATGGTGAAACCTCTAATCTATGACTAAACCGTGTATATATATATATATATATATATATATGAATGAATTTTGGTAAGTTTGAATGGTTAAAACATCTTAATTTTCCAGGAAAGTGAAAGACAAAGAAAAGTTGTAGGCTACTGGCTCCAGAGGTGCCACATATGTATGAATCCACAACCTCATAAGATGAGAAGTGGGCCTAACATTGAGCTCCTATCTGAACTAGTTTTACAGGCTAAGTGGACTTGGCGGCCCACATTGGCCCAGTTCATTTGTCTGACTCGGACTTGGCCATAATCAGGCAAGGTCTTATCCTAAATCAATTTCATAAAAAAGAGTTGGCTTTATCATCAATGTTTCGGCCTGGCTGGCTATACCACATTACCCCACTTGGCATATTTGCCAATAACTTGTCATCATCATATTACAGAAATTTTTTTTAACCAAAAAAAAAAAAAAAAATTACACAAATTTTAAAAATAAAAGGAAAAAAAACCATATAACCAACACTTCGTGTAGATGAGAGAGACATTGGATAATGGTCTGATCACCCGAATTTGGAAGTTTAAGCCCAAGAGGGTGGACTTTTTCTTTTGTTGGGTTCCCAGAAAGAATTTAGATCCAAAATTTGAAGTAATTGCACAATTGGGGTGCAACTCGGGCTGGTTTGAAGGGTCAACCCTAGGTTGGATGAACCTCGCCCTAGTAACCCCTAGTTTGATCAATAGTGAGATGAAAATGAGGAGAAGATCAAACTACTTAGTAGATAAATGCTAGGTTTGTCTATGAATTCTGAAGTTGTTATATAACATAAGAATAACACATTAGAAATATTTTACCCTAGTTGTTTAATTAAAATCAATAATTAAGATTTAATACTAATAATGTTCTAAGGATATAGAAGGAAGTACCTACTATTGATCATATTCTAATGTTATAAACTTCTCAACCCAAATTGAGTTCACGTTAAAAACCTCTCAACCTAAATGCTACTTGATCGAATGGGATTGGTTTAACCAATTTGAGCTCAAACACAATCCGAATACTCAAAATCCTAGTCCAAGTTGGTTCTTAACTCAGGCAAGTCTCCAATTAAGTCAGATTGAGCCCGCCCAACTTACACCCCCACGCTGCACTAACTATGGTTCCTCATAAATATAAGCCTTTTAGTGCTATTTTTATTGGACAGCAGAGTTTAACTTCCAGTTTACTAGTGGGACAAGCTTCTATTGCATTTTTTCTTGGCCACACTATTATGAAAGTCAGACTCTAGGCTTTGTTTGTTTGGATGTAAAATATGTTTTAAAAAATATTTTTTTACTGATATTTGATTGTCGTAAAATATTTACGAAAAAAAAAAATTAAAATTTAACAAAAATAACTTATTTATCAATTTTTGAAAAGTTATTTTATATGTCCCGCTCGATAGACTCGATCTCAAACTCGACGTAGATCTTTATCAAATACCGACAAAGTAAAAATAAATAAATATTTTATATCGAAAAAAGAAAAATATGCATGTATTTTTATAGGCAGAGAAGGTTCTCTAAGTTGATACCGAACGACTTCACTTACCTAAAACACAATGTGTTGTAGGCAAACGATCACCATCACTAAATATCAGTATTAAATGACTGACACACCAAATATCAGTATTAAATGACTCACGCACACAGAGAGAGAAATGGTATGTCACATTTGTTAAGGTTCCAAAAATGGCGTTGGAAAGAGATAGTTGATTAGACCAATTGTATCATTATCATAGGAATTAAGATCTTTTCACAATATTATTCCGAGGTGTAGTCTTCATCAAATTTACTTTACAATTTGTATAGTTTTGTCACTTGGATCTAGTGATTCCACAAAGTGATAAAATTTAAAGTATAAAAATGATATTGTTTTGACAAGCAAGAAGTAATTAATGTGAGGCTTTTGATGCTTTTAAATTTGGTGAGAATTTAGTTAGGAGGCAAGGATGAAGAATGGTTTAATTTAGATTTAAATGGGGTTGAAATTGATGAAAACATGATGAGTTGAGAGTGTAGGCAGTGGTTGGCAATTATGCAACTAGAGGGGGCATCAAAAGCTATGTTCAATCTTTTTTCATGGGGTCTACCGTTTGCACCTTCATTTCCGGCGTTAATTATTACACATAATTTGCATTATTATGTGTATTTTTTAATTAATATTTTAGAGAACTCAGATGATGTATCAATAAAATAATAAGTAAAGCTATAAAATATGCTATATATATATATATATATATATAAACAATTACATAATCGTAACTTGTAAATGGGACATTGGAACCTCCCTAAGTTCAGCAGGTCTCGGTGAAACACAAGAAGACTCCAATATATAACTTTAAAGATCTCCAAGGACAGAGTCAGATAGACAATCACCAAATCGGATGTCATAAAAGATAGGAGTCATTTTTAGACTTGCACCTAGCATCAATGAAACAATATAATATTGTTGATACTTATACATATAAAGATTTTACCATTAACTTCATTCACAATTATTTTTTTATTTTTTTTTATTTGGTAAATATAGAATTGAAATATCACAAAAAATTATAATTTAGTAATTCTTTCTTATTTTTTTAGAGTAGAAAGGTTGAAAGCTCAACTCCCTAAATATATAAAATGAGTATACACATGCATAATTGTCGTACAATAACATGTCGAAATGATGTACATGTTCAACATTTGTCATGTGTCTCACATTATTCACACACACATATATACACTAATAATAATAATAGATAGACTCATATTTGACCAAGTATATTGCTTGTATGATTTTATTAATTTGTACATTGAATTAAAGTACTCTAGTCATAAGTTTTTCTTATATAGGCTCTTATATGCAAAGAAATGTATATTTCAAATGTGCAAGTATATATTGAAATTTAGTATTTGAATTTGTGCAATAATTACAGATTTTGAAGGAATCATAATTACAATTCCTTACAACTTGAACGTTGAAAAATTATAATTGACAGTAGAAAATAAGAACATCTGACTGATCCAAAGCACTGCGACAAACAAATATTTGAAAAGTAAATGGTAAAATCCAGATAAAATCTGGAAAACATTCTTACTTAAGTTGACTTGGTATGAAGTGACGCATAGTAGTTGATAAGAGCCAAGGCATTGCTAGTCAATTGTGCAACACTCACAAGACGGCCACGGACGGTGGCTTTGACACTCCCGTTCATGGCTTTTCCGGCGAAGCCTTCCATACACGTGTCCTCATTCGTTAAGGCCGCGCTAACCCATGTCTGTATGTCATTCATTTTAAGCCCAAAATTTTTGCCACGAAGCTGACCCATCTCTTCCATGGAGTTCTGGAGTTCCTCCACTGCATCGGTCAGCTCCTCTACACAGTCACTGATGGCCGCAGCTTCTCTGGGCTTCAAGTGGTGGGTCTTGGACACCTTAGCCAGCACTGATGGGGTTGATCGGACTGCTTCAAGTGTCACAGAAAGTGCGGTGTTGGCTAAGAGTTTGGGGCTTGTTTGGATTCGACTTGCATAGCTTGAGAGAGAGCTATAGCAGAGTTGAGGATAGATTGTGGTACTGCACGAGGATTTGATGAATTTTGTGTTTTTTTCAATTGGCCTCATTGCAATGGATGAGTTCATGTAGGTAACGAGGAGAAGAAATATGAGAATTGATGTTAGTGTAGAATTGGAAATATATGAATTTTCCATCTCTCTCTCTCACACACACGGATTGG
The DNA here is from genome assembly GCF_030987335.1 of Cornus florida. Taxonomy (NCBI): domain Eukaryota; kingdom Viridiplantae; phylum Streptophyta; class Magnoliopsida; order Cornales; family Cornaceae; genus Cornus; species Cornus florida. The sequence continues at coordinate 90,616,885 of NW_026775581.1, forward strand.
AAAGGGGAGCTAAAGAGTTAGATGCATTCAGCAAATGAATGCTAATTTATAGAAAAAGGGTCGATCTTAATTTGTGGTTCCCACTTGACAATTCACATACACATGCACATAAAAGATAGTAAAAGAACAGAAGCACAAAAGTCATGCCAAGCTATTTGATTACAACCAAAGATTGAGGCCAACAAAAACGGTTATTAAATATATCATGGCAAGAACTCCAATGATGTATAATCTAATGGTAAGACACTTGTCTCATATTTTGAATTTTCTTAAGTAATGATTAACCTTATATATCTAATCCTTTTCGGATTCTACAGTGGCGAGAGTTCATGCACTTTGCTCCATTATAAATGCGGTGACCTATGTGGGCTAATGCGAGACATTGGTAGACTATCACACTGGACGAGTTACAAATGCACAATCCCACAATGTCTGGGTGTGGAAAAGATAAACACTATATGTAGATTCAACACTTTTTTATAACACAACGTGAAATTAAACGGGCTTACTCTGAAGAAGTAGCGGGATAGATGACATCATTGAAAGTCTTTAGTTTGAGCGAGCCAAAAATATGAATCCATCAAAACTCCAAACTTATGCGTGTTTACTTTAGAGTAGTACCAGGACGGATGACCCCCTAGGAAGTCTCGGGTTTAGGGGAGTTAAAAGTGTTTTAAAGCCGTGAACCCATCAGAACTTCAGAACTAAGCCTGCTTACTCTGGGTGACCCCCTAGAAAGTTTTTGGTTTGGGAGAGTAAAAAACGGACAATATTAAATCTGGATAAGGTGTGGGTTGTTACAATAACCTAAAGGTCACAAACCCTCTTAGTATGCAAGTGTAAGATTACGTACATCTAATCCTTCGATCTCCTTAAACCTCAAAACCAAAACTCTAATAAAACATTCCAATTAATACTCGTTTGCCCTCCTCCTTGAACCTCAAAACCAAAAGCTAATACAACATTCCAATATGAAATTACAATAAAACTTAACTTAAAAAAAAAAAAAAAAATCCAAACCGTTTCTCCTCTTTTCCACTTGAGGTTACAATATTTTTCACTTTCGGAAATTCAAGCAAATTATAATGTGTGTGTGGGGTGCAAGGTTACATTATTGTTAGAAGGTCACTTTCAAAAAAAGGATAAAGAATGAACATTTAAGATCACATGCATTCATTGAAGCTTACGTAGTTTGTTGAACTGCACCTTCCTGAACTTCCTGAATGAGGAACTCTTTTTTCCGGTAAATAAGTAAATTTGTATAAATTAATGTTTAGATATAGTTGTGAAGAGTTATAAAGAGAGGCTGGAGGGACCCAACCAAATTAAGGAACCCTTACAGCGGGAACTAGCAAAACAGAGAACCGCCAAACAAAGATGATATGTAATTATAGAGACACATCTTAGACACTCACTCAGTCTTAATTTTGGTGGTTCTCTGTTTAATTTTAGACATTACAAATTATATAAGATGATAAAAGCACATTACAAATTAATGGTGTTATTTAGTTAGGTATTGGTTGAATGTGTATGTGTTTTACCAAGATAGGATCTGAAACCATCGGATTTGAAAGTATATAGCTTGGCCTTCAAATTCACATAATTAATTCTCTATTATGAGTAATTTACTACTTAGTAGGATGAGAATGATAAGTTACCAAATGTGACATCTGTACGTACGCATTTAAGGTGATAAAAGCCACCTTTGACCTTACCGTAGTACCCTTCTGGTGCTGCTATACAATTCTTCTCTTTAATTTCAACTTTCATAAATATACGCACCCTCATGCAACTATTATTTCAGACACCACATTTTGATATTGATTTGGCAACTTATCAAGATAGAGCTTGAAATTTGTATTCCTCTTGATTCAATCTACGTACTTGACCTCTCAACAAACTCTTGATACGAGAGAAGCTTTTTCTTATCAACGTTTATGAATGATATATATGCTATAAGTGAGACTAAGTTTCAATTCCTTCATGCATTCAATTTACTTAAAAAAAAATAATAAAAAAATAAAATAAAAAAATCACACACACACACACACAAACACAAACAAGCAAAGTTTCCCTCATTTTAGTGATTTATATATATATATATTTTCCCTTCATAATTTTTACCCTGTTTATGTGTAATGTCTTTGTTCTTGACTTCTTGTGCTCATTTAATGAAACAATGGTGAGATCTACCGCATGCCTAAATCTTGCTACTCCATATCAGGTCAAGTCCTTTCATGGTTTCATTTTCTTTGTTCCTAAATCTTGGAGAATAAAGCTTGTGGCTATGACTTGTGGGAGGGAATAGTGGCTTAAAAGAACTAGAAATTTTTAGATTGTTTTTAGACCTAATTTAGTACGCATGAATGAAAAATTGAATAGAATGGAATGAAACTGTGAATGAATTAAGAATGAGAATGAAATGAAATGATCATTTTCATTCTCTTATTGAATTAGACCATCAAATGATTTGTGGTTCAGAATAATTTAATAATTTCAGAAATAAAAATTTTTAGGGAACAATTCTCTCAAAGTGGTTACAGATATATCATATATGTGGGTTGGGATAGACTTGGCATATTCTTGTGATAAATTCATAATTGGTTCCGATAGAAATGTCAACAAAGAATAGAGCTTGCATGTGATTGGCATGAATGCATAATTATGAAAGCCAAGAGACATTAATTGGCAAGTTTGATAATCAATTTGTTTTGAGTTGTAATTGTAATCTTACATGAAATATTGTTACTGTCAACGTCGGTTTCAAAGTGGTTTTTTTTTTTTCTTTTTTTTTTTTTTAACACCAAGCAAACCAACTAGATACAAGAACGAAAATGAATACAATCTAGGAGAAGAGCATCTAACAATCACTGGAGCCATATGCCCCACTCGACATCGCCGCATTCGGCTACAAGGGCATGCTTGCCCAGTAAATGAGTCAGGGCCGGCCCTGAGATTGAAAAAATCTCAAGAGGTCCTAGGCAGACTTAAAATGTGAGACCTTCTATACATAAGTTTCACATGCACAAATTTTTTATTTTATAAAAGTGCAATTTTTTTTTTTTTGAGGCTCTTTTTTGCTGCATTTGGTTAGACTTTTTCTTTTTTTTTTTTGGTAGCCCATCATTCTTGAGTCTCTTTGCTTGGTTATAAATGTTTTTTTTTTTGGTGGCCCAACATTCATGGGCCTATAAATTTAGATTTGCTGCATTTGGTCATATATATAAATTTTTTTGTGACCCATCATACATGGGCCTATAAATTTGGAGGCCCCTTATATTCTGAAGCCCTAGACGACCGCCTTGGTCGCCTTGGGCCAAGGCCGGCCCTGAAATGAGCAACAAAGTTACCCTTCCGGGGAACCCAAGAAAAGGAAGAATCCCCACAGACCTTAAGAAGAGACATAACATCTTTGAAAATAACAAACAAGCCTTCCACTGACGGCTGCAAAGCCTTTCAAGTGGTTGACATAGATGTCATCCAAGTTGCATGATATATAAAATGGATGGCATCACTCTTTTCTTTCCTCTTCCTCTCTTTTATCTTTTATCACTTATCAGTACGTGTTTTGGTTGAGTTTTCATGATTTCAACTTCTAGCAAAGAGCTGATTTTTATCCTTTTTGGTACCAGTGTAAATTTTTATATATGTATATTTTTTCTCAGTACTCTTTCTCACTTTTTCAGATCTCTGTTGGAAAAAAAAAGTATACCATTGTCAAAAATGTATCCTTATTGACCCAAAACTTGCACTCTTTTTCTATTAAAAAAATAATAATAATTTGAACATCGGATCAAAACTAAATTTGTTTTCATTTTTTTCTTTCTATCAATGTGAACATCTTATAAAAACTAATCAATGAACCAATTTTATATGACAAGAAAAAATAAAAAAGACTATTCAATTTATTTTAACGAAAAAAAAAAAAAAAGTCTGAGGGCTGTGCTGTAAAATATGGAGCAAATTAAAAAGAATTAAAGAGAGGGAGGATGAAACTCAGAAGATACATAGCAAAGAAAGAAAGAAAGAAAGAAAGAATAAGATAGAAAAATACGGGGGGATAAGATACTATTAATATGTGTGATATAGGGTTACTTTTGTCATTTTCTTTATCAGATATTAAAAAGTGAAGTGCCTTAAAACTATTTTGGAGCTGGGGAATATTGAATTAATAACATAATAAACTCTCAAACAAAAAGTAGGACTTAAAAATTAATACGACTTAAAAATTAATAGAACAAATATTTGTAAATTCAAATTCAAATAGCAAGGACCTTGTGATTCAATGGTATCTCCTCTATCTCCCAAAGTAGATGGTGAAGATTCAAATCTCCAAAGGAGTAAAGTGAGTGCATGAGTGTGGTGTGTGTGAATTTCTTGTCAATAAATAAAAAAAAATAAAAAATAAAAATTTAATTCAAATTCAAATTTTAATATTAAAATTCATACACGAATCCAAAATCCAAACCCTATAGATATTACTTATTAGGTATATCCAAAGCATAAAATCCAAATAAAAACCTAAAAATAATAAAAATATGGATTGAATTTCGTATTAAACTTCATACGTTTTGAGTAGGGCTGTAAACAAGCCGAGTCGAGCCGAGTAATGATGTGCTCGAGCTCGACTCGATTAGGTAATAGGCTGCTCAAGCTCGGCTCGAGCTCGAGTCGAGCCTAGAAAATTTAGTTCGAGCTCAACTCAGCTATGTTTGACGAGTTTCGAGCCGGAACTCGACATCTCGTGGGCGACGATACACAGTGACCCCAACTGTAATCAGACCTAAACACATGCCGGGAGAAAATCCCAATAGCCCGCAAGACCCATAACGCAACTCTCAGTGCTAGAAATTGGCTCAATGATGATGACCGGCAAGGAATAGCCTTGGTCACCCAAAAAGACAGAGACGGCGAGAGATGGAGCAGACGGCGGGAGATAGAACGGCCGGAAAAAAGAAGGCCGATGGTGGCACCGGTGGAGGTTGGTATATATATATATATAAGGAGAGAGAGAAGAGGAGAGAGAAGGGTTGAGTGGTGATGGACGAAAGCGGTAAAGCCACCAGTGGTAGATGGAAGGGATGCCGGAAGTAGAAGAGAGGGTAGATGAGGGAGTGAGATCCCGGCGAATCTTTGAAACTGTTGTTCTTCATTGATGGTTGGGGATCGAATGGTCAATGATGGAAAGAGAGAACAAATGGAGGCGCAAATTCCATCAACCCTAAACAGAAAAGGGTTTATATACAAAGACAAGAAAGGCCTATTTGCATAATAACCACAAACTCTATATACAATTACAATATGACCCCAACATAAATATATATCTACATATAAATGTGCTACATACAATTACAATCTTATCCCAACTTTTGTATATATTATAATTGGATATATATATATATCCAATTATATATATATATATATATATATATATATATATATAATAATCGAGTATGTTCGTGAACGCATTATCGAGCACAGTTCATGAACAAACGAGTCGAGGATACTGATGTTCAAACTCGGCTCGTTTATAAATCGAGCCGAATAATTAACGAGCTGAGCCCGAATCGCTCATGAACGGCTTGACTCGTTGCAAACCTAGATCATTAATGAATCTAAAGATCCATATATTCAACAAAATTTTAAATAATAGCAAAAATATCTAATTATAACATTGAAATTTACGAATTCAAAATAGAAAACAGTATATCTTAATCCTCTTTGAGCCTGACAGTGATAAGAGCTAGTATGGTGCATTGAACTAGATTTTTTTTTTGTTTTTTTGGTTTTAGCAAACTATCTCCATTTAAGTCATAATTCAATCGTTCACAACACACGTCTAATTGGTGACTAGTTAAGGATTACCAAGAATTCTAGGAAATCTCTCACCAAAATAAGCTGTTTTTTTTCTTTTTCTTTTTCTCCTTCCCTTATGGCCCCTCTGTCGGAAATTTTATATATAAATAATAAAAAATTATTTTATAATCCTATGCACTACGTTTTCTAAAATAGGATTGCAATGTGATTATTGATACTTGATGGATTGGGTTGTACTTTTCAATTTGATGGTCTAATTGGAAGTATGGTTTTATACCGTTGGATTGTGATTTTTTAACTTATTTGGCGTGATTTAATTTTAAGCATTTATATCTAAATTTTCATGATAGAAAGGGAGACTTAGATATGCTTATTTGTAGAGAAGCGGTCTCTCCCTGTTGTTATTATATATAAGGATTTTAAAACCCTTATTCAGACCTATCGTATCGACAACTCTTAAAAGGAGGTAAAGCGCTCTAATGTTTTGCAGGAACTCACAGAGGATTATATGGATATTCTAAAGGTATATATGTGTTAATCATCAATCAGATACGAGTTTAAATTATTCTTTAATTAATTAAAGTATTCTTGATTTCTACATGAATTAATTTGATTAAAACTCAAAAATTGGTATTAGAGCAAGGTTAGAGATTTTTTCCTGTAGAAATCAAGATGCCGGAATTGAATACACATAGATTATTTGACTAGATATTATTTATTTATTTATTTTCGGCTCACGGACACGGTTTTCATATTAGCCGTGTTCATTGATTATGTATGTATGTATCTATTGTGTGCATCAAGAGATACATTAACTTGTTGCACACACATGGTGATCTTCAGTTCATACATCATATATATATATATATAAATATTCTGGGTCTTTTAGTACATGAACATATATTGTATGACTGAATAATTTTATGAAGGAATTGAATATTTAATCAATACAACATTCAATTCATTGTTAATTAGCTCATGTGAAAGAATGATTGAAAACACTTTTTTTTTTTTTTTTTCTTCAATCAATTTTTTACATGACCATTGACTATAAGTCAAAACAATACTTTTTCAATTGAGTAATTAATTATATTTATCAACTTTGATTGGTGAACAGTACACTATAAGTGTTATATTGATAATTGTTAAGTGAATAGGCACATGGCTATTGTATTAATCGAAATATTTTATATTATTTTCTAATTACCCGTTCATGTGGGTCGGTTCACGATTTTATCTTCATGATTTGGGTGTTAAAAGTATATATCGACCGGTTAAATTGTATATATATGATTTTATATTATTAAATAGTATATGTATTGATTAGATAATTTACACACGTCAATTGACTTTGTGACTCTTGCCCAGAAAAATAAATTTATCTAAATTTAACGATTTCATCTTTTGGGTCTAATAAATATATTGTGATATTTATCATTATGTGAACTCATCTTACACACGAGCAGCATGCTTTTACCAAGTTGGTATGACATCATTGACATGAAAGATAGCATGGTGTCACGGGCCTAGAGATTTGGCGCAGCGGCACGGCCCGTGCGGCACCAAGGCGTTGCTTCAGCTCGCGCAAGCACCCTGGTCAGCCACCACGACCTGCCCTCCCAAGGATACATGCTGACTGGTTTCGGCCTGCCATGGCCTCGTCAGGGGAACGGCTCCAGCTCCCGACCAGTTTGTGCAGGGATGGCCAATTCCCTTCTTCATAGTCAAGTCCACGACCAGCGACAAGCACCTCGAACTGAACCGAGTCGACCTGCCTGAACTCTGAAGAGGTACCATCCTGTGGTCCTGCACGCCCCTTCCCTGGAACCATTCCCAGTCAATGAATGTTCTTAGCCAACCAGCATGCGTATCTTCTATGCTCATGGCGTCGTTAGGAATCGGATCGTGACATTCTCCCCCACCCAAATCCTGCGACGCCCTCGTCGCAGTGCGGCGCTGACTCCGCTGCGTCCAACAATCCAAAGCCTGTCTCCTCCAAGTGGTATGCTCGCCTGCCCACCATCGCTTCCTTGTACAACCCCTGGCTGCACTCGCCCAATGATAGGGTTTCGGGCTAAAGGGACGCCCACTTCTTCGGGACGCAACCCCACGTTATGCCGCCTCCGCGACACCCCGAGCAAACAAGCGCCCTCCGGCTGACTTGATACCCGCCCTTCACAACGGTTTGCACGCCTCTTGAACTTGCAAGAACTTTGGTGCACGCGGCCCTCCGGCCATCCGATGCGCGCGGCCCTCCGGCTTAAAGGACGCATCTTCATGGGGAGATGGAGGCTCTCCTCCAACAGCATTGATTGCCCACCGACGCTTTAGTGCACCGTCTTCATTCTCAAGACCCCCGGATCGACAAGGGGGCACACCTTTGTGCTTTTCCCCAAGTCCTGCTCTGATACCATTTGTCACGGGCCTAGAGATTTGGCGCAGCGGCACGGCCTGTGCGGTACCAAGGCGTTGCTTCAGCTCGCGCAAGCACCCTGGTCAGCCACCACGACCTGCCCTCCCAAGGATACATGCTGACTGGTTTCGGCCTGCCATGGCCTCGTTAGGGGAACGGCTCCAGCTCCCGACCAATTTGTGCAGGGATGGCCAACTCCCTTCTTCATAGTCAAGTCCACGACCAGCGACAAGCACCTCGAACTGAACCGAGTCGACCTGCCTGAACTCTGAAGAGGTACCATCCTGTGGTCCTGCACGCCCCTTCCCTGGAACCATTCCCAGTCAATGAATGTTCTTAGCCAACCAGCATGCGTATCTTCTATGCTCATGGCGTCGTTAGGAATCGGATCGTGACATTCTCCCCCACCCAAATCCTGCGACGCCCTCGTCGCAGTGCGGCGCTGACTCCGCTGCGTCCAACAATCCAAAGCCTGTCTCCTCCAAGTGGTATGCTCGCCTGCCCACCATCGCTTCCTTGTACAACCCCTGGCTGCACTCGCCCAATGATAGGGTTTCGGGCTAAAGGGACGCCCACTTCTTCGGGACGCAACCCCACGTTATGCCGCCTCCGCGACACCCCGAGCAAACAAGCGCCCTCCGGCTGACTTGATACCCGCCCTTTACAACGGTTTGCACGCCTCTTGAACTTGCAAGAACTTTGGTGCGCGCGGCCCTCCGGCCATCCGATGCGCGCGGCCCTCCGGCTTAAAGGACGCATCTTCATGGGGAGATGGAGGCTCTCCTCCAACAACATTGATTGCCCACCGACGCTTTAGTGCACCGTCTTCATTCTCAAGACCCCCGGATCGACAAGGGGGCACACCTTTGTGCTTTTCCCCAAGTCCTGCTCTGATACCATTTGTCACGGGCCTAGAGATTTGGCGCAGCGGCACGGCCCGTGCGGCACCAAGGCGTTGCTTCAGCTCGCGCAAGCGCCCTGGTCAGCCACCACGACCTGCCCTCCCAAGGATACATGCTGACTGGTTTCGGCCTGCCATGGCCTCGTCAGGGGAACGGCTCCAGCTCCCGACCAGTTTGTGCAGGGATGGCCAACTCCCTTCTTCATAGTCAAGTCCACGACCAGCGACAAGCACCTCGAACTGAACCGAGTCGACCTGCCTGAACTCTGAAGAGGTACCATCCTGTGGTCCTGCACGCCCCTTCCCTGGAACCATTCCCAGTCAATGAATGTTCTTAGCCAACCAGCATGCGTATCTTCTATGCTCATGGCGTCGTTAGGAATCGGATCGTGACATTCTCCCCCACCCAAATCCTGCGACGCCCTCGTCGCAGTGCGGCGCTGACTCCGCTGCGTCCAACATTCCAAAGCCTGTCTCCTCCAAGTGGTATGCTCGCCTGCCCACCATCGCTTCCTTGTACAACCCCTGGCTGCACTCGCCCAATGATAGGGTTTCGGGCTAAAGGGACGCCCACTTCTTCGGGACGCAACCCCACGTTATGCCGCCTCCGCGACACCCCGAGCAAACAAGCGCCCTCCGGCTGACTTGATACCCGCCCTTCACAACGGTTTGCACGCCTCTTGAACTTGCAAGAACTTTGGTGCGCGCGGCCCTCCGGCCATCCGATGCGCGCGGCCCTCCGGCTTAAAGGACGCATCTTCATGGGGAGATGGAGGCTCTCCTCCAACAGCATTGATTGCCCACCGACGCTTTAGTGCACCGTCTTCATTCTCAAGACCCCCGGATCGACAAGGGGGCACACCTTTGTGCTTTTCCCCAAGTCCTGCTCTGATACCATTTGTCACGGGCCTAGAGATTTGGCGCAGCGGCACGGCCTGTGCGGTACCAAGGCGTTGCTTCAGCTCGCGCAAGCACCCTGGTCAGCCACTACGACCTGCCCTCCCAAGGATACATGCTGACTGGTTTCGGCCTGCCATGGCCTCGTCAGGGGAACGGCTCCAGCTCCCGACCAATTTGTGCAGGGATGGCCAACTCCCTTCTTCATAGTCAAGTCCACGACCAGCGACAAGCACCTCGAACTGAACCGAGTCGACCTGCCTGAACTCTGAAGAGGTACCATCCTGTGGTCCTGCACGCCCCTTCCCTGGAACCATTCCCAGTCAATGAATGTTCTTAGCCAACCAGCATGCGTATCTTCTATGCTCATGGCGTCGTTAGGAATCGGATCGTGACATTCTCCCCCACCCAAATCCTGCGACGCCCTCGTCGCAGTGCGGCGCTGACTCCGCTGCGTCCAACAATCCAAAGCCTGTCTCCTCCAAGTGGTATGCTCGCCTGCCCACCATCGCTTCCTTGTACAACCCCTGGCTGCACTCGCCCAATGATAGGGTTTCGGGCTAAAGGGACGCCCACTTCTTCGGGACGCAACCCCACGTTATGCCGCCTCCGCGACACCCCGAGCAAACAAGCGCCCTCCGGCTGACTTGATACCCGCCCTTCACAACGGTTTGCACGCCTCTTGAACTTGCAAGAACTTTGGTGCGCGCGGCCCTCCGGCCATCCGATGCGCGCGGCCCTCCGGCTTAAAGGACGCATCTTCATGGGGAGATGGAGGCTCTCTTCCAACAACATTGATTGCCCACCGACGCTTTAGTGCACCGTCTTCATTCTCAAGACCCCCGGATCGACAAGGGGGCACACCTTTGTGCTTTTCCCCAAGTCCTGCTCTGATACCATTTGTCACGGGCCTAGAGATTTGGCGCAGCGGCACGGCCCGTGCGGCACCAAGGCGTTGCTTCAGCTCGCGCAAGCGCCCTGGTCAGCCACCACGACCTGCCCTCCCAAGGATACATGCTGACTGGTTTCGGCCTGCCATGGCCTCGTCAGGGGAACGGCTCCAGCTCCCGACCAGTTTGTGCAGGGATGGCCAACTCCCTTCTTCATAGTCAAGTCCACGACCAGCGACAAGCACCTCGAACTGAACCGAGTCGACCTGCCTGAACTCTGAAGAGGTACCATCCTGTGGTCCTGCACGCCCCTTCCCTGGAACCATTCCCAGTCAATGAATGTTCTTAGCCAACCAGCATGCGTATCTTCTATGCTCATGGCGTCGTTAGGAATCGGATCGTGACATTCTCCCCCACCCAAATCCTGCGACGCCCTCGTCGCAGTGCGGCGCTGACTCCGCTGCGTCCAACATTCCAAAGCCTGTCTCCTCCAAGTGGTATGCTCGCCTGCCCACCATCGCTTCCTTGTACAACCCCTGGCTGCACTCGCCCAATGATAGGGTTTCGGGCTAAAGGGACGCCCACTTCTTCGGGACGCAACCCCACGTTATGCCGCCTCCGCGACACCCCGAGCAAACAAGCGCCCTCCGGCTTACTTGATACCCGCCCTTCACAACGGTTTGAACGCCTCTTGAACTTGCAAGAACTTTGGTGCGCGCGGCCCTCCGGCCATCCGATGCGCGCGGCCCTCCGGCTTAAAGGACGCATCTTCATGGGGAGATGGAGGCTCTCCTCCAACAGCATTGATTGCCCACCGACGCTTTAGTGCACCGTCTTCATTCTCAAGACCCCCGGATCGACAAGGGGGCACACCTTTGTGCTTTTCCCCAAGTCCTGCTCTGATACCATTTGTCACGGGCCTAGAGATTCGGCGCAGCGGCACGGCCCGTGCGGCACCAAGGCGTTGCTTCAGCTCGCGCAAGCGCCCTGGTCAGCCACCACGACCTGCCCTCCCAAGGATACATGCTGACTGGTTTCGGCCTGCCATGGCCTCGTCAGGGGAACGGCTCCAGCTCCCGACCAGTTTGTGCAGGGATGGCCAACTCCCTTCTTCATAGTCAAGTCCACGACCAGCGACAAGCACCTCGAACTGAACCGAGTCGACCTGCCTGAACTCTGAAGAGGTACCATCATGTGGTCCTGCACGCCCCTTCCCTGGAACCATTCCCAGTCAATGAATGTTCTTAGCCAACCAGCATGCGTATCTTCTATGCTCATGGCGTCGTTAGGAATCGGATCGTGACATTCTCCCCCACCCAAATCCTGCGACGTCCTCGTCGCAGTGCGGCGCTGACTCCGCTGCGTCCAACATTCCAAAGCCTGTCTCCTCCAAGTGGTATGCTCGCCTGCCCACCATCGCTTCCTTGTACAACCCCTGGTTGCACTCGCCCAATGATAGGGTTTCGGGCTAAAGGGACGCCCACTTCTTCGGGACGCAACCCCACGTTATGCCGCCTCCGCGACACCCCGAGCAAACAAGCGCCCTCCGGCTTACTTGATACCCGCCCTTCACAACGGTTTGAACGCCTCTTGAACTTGTAAGAACTTTGGTGCGCGCGGCCCTCCGGCCATCCGATGCGCGCGGCCCTCCGGCTTAAAGGACGCATCTTCATGGGGAGATGGAGGCTCTCCTCCAACAGCATTGATTGCCCACCGACACTTTAGTGCACCGTCTTCATTCTCAAGACCCCCGGATCGACAAGGGGGCACACCTTTGTGCTTTTCCCCAAGTCCTGCTCTGATACCATTTGTCACGGGCCTAGAGATTCGGCGCAGCGGCACGGCCCGTGCGGCACCAAGGCGTTGCTTCAGCTCGCGCAAGCGCCCTGGTCAGCCACCACGACCTGCCCTCCCAAGGATACATGCTGACTGGTTTCGGCCTGCCATGGCCTCGTCAGGGGAACGGCTCCAGCTCCCGACCAGTTTGTGCAGGGATGGCCAACTCCCTTCTTCATAGTCAAGTCCACGACCAGCGACAAGCACCTCGAACTGAACCGAGTCGACCTGCCTGAACTCTGAAGAGGTACCATCCTGTGGTCCTGCACGCCCCTTCCCTGGAACCATTCCCAGTCAATGAATGTTCTTAGCCAACCAGCATGCGTATCTTCTATACTCATGGCGTCATTAGGAATCGGATCGTGACAATGGGCTTGAGTTGAATGGTCTAATGTGGTGATGGACTGTTTTGTACATCATGGATATATATGTGATTGTATACATGATTTGGATTTAATATAACAAGTGTATATATTACTTATTACGTTGCCTTGTTAATTGGTTTAAGAATGTTGCTATTAGATATATTAGATATGTTGTTTCTCTTGAAACTAAAGTGCAGAATTTAAGGGTAAACTTTGCTGCATGATTTAATACTTCAATAGTTTATGGAATGATTTACTTTGCACAGTATATATATCATGTATATATTGTAATACCCCTAATTTTTGAAAGGATAGTCTCGGTAATTTGTTTAATTGTTTTCTGTTTATTAATTATTTTTGGTTCATTAATTTGTTTAATTGTTTTCTGTTCAGTGTTATTTGACATTAATTTGTTTAATTGTTTTCTGTTCAGTGTTATTTGAATTAATTCGTTAGTTTATTTGTTTTCTTTGGGTTAATTAATTATTTGCATTCTTTACATTAATTGGAATTTTTATTTGTTTCTTTAATTGAATTAGTAGTTAACTTGGAATTTTTATTGTTAAATTAGTAATTACATGTTTTAATTTGTGACTAGGTAAAAAAAAGTGTGGTTAGGGTTTTAGTTCTGTTTAGGTTTAGGGTTATTTAAGGAGCCGACGGTTGAGTTTATGGGCCTCGTTTCAGACTTTAGGTATAATTGGACTTAGGGTTTTGGTCGCCTATAAATACATAAGATAAGTCTGCTTAGGGAACAAAATAATACAACCAAAACACGTCTGTGGAATTAGAAACGAGGAACAGAGGAGGTTGCAGTAGGAGTCGCCGGAGATTGTAGAAAACAACGTAGAGATTTTAACAAAAATCTCAAAAGGCAAGTTCTAACCTTACTCTCTCCCTTATACTCGTGTTCTTTGCATACTCAATGGTTCCAGGATGAATTACATGTTTAAAAATAAAAGACGTTGTCTGTGTCATGCCTAGAGTGTAACTGAAACTGATTTTGGTTTGAAACTTGTAAACTGTTAAACTTTGAACTGTCTTATTTAATTCTTGGTTTAATCCATATTAGTAGCATAATAAGGACTGAGTTAAGGACTGGAATCTCCTAGGATTAATTGAAACTCTCTGAAAACCTCTACTGTGAAGTGTGGGAGGCGTAAACGGCGACCGGAGAGGAGAACACGAAGAAGAGGAGGGAGAGAGCCGGCTCCTATTGGATTGGAGCCGGCTCCCCTTGGACTGGAGGCGGCTCCAATGGTCTAGGAGCCGGCTCCAGGGCCATTGGAGGCGGCTCCAATATTCTGGAGCCGGCTCCCGGTTGTTTATGCGTGAGTTTTGATTCTGTGGGTTGTTTTTTCAAATTTTTTTCAGTGATTAGGCTTCCTAGTGATTGTTTTAATGTGTTTATTGGTGAATGAATACTGTAATGGGTGATTTAGGAGTGGTCTAGGGTAAACATAAATATGCAAAGACCAGATTATATAAATTGGACACAAAGCGTTAACCATTAGGATTACATGGAGTTAATTATGAAGGTCTTGTAGACTGTGTAGATTTGGAGTTTCTAATTTCTTAATTATATTAGAAATTTTCTGTGAGAGCTTGTCCACTCGAATTATATGTTCATGACAATAGAAACTATGCTAAAACAATTTATATTTCACTGAAAATTAGTTGATGATTAAATTTAACGGTTAGTGCGGCAAGTTGTTGGACAGGAAACTATAAGTATAATAGATTACTTATATTTATTCTGCATGCTATAGATGTGAGTGGGAAAATGTCTATTTAGGCTCTGTTAATTCTATGGAAACTGGGAATAGGTCATCATTATAAATAAAGCCCTGTATGATCAAATTATGGATTCTGAATTGGCTTACTTAAGCATGTTTGTTAATCTGTTCTAACATGTTTAGTTTGGAACTGTTGGTATTGACATTTATATGGTCATTATTTTGTCAACTGTAAATGTAAATAAGCATGTTGATTAACTATTTCAATATGCATAGTAAGGAGTAGTTGACATTGATATTTATATTTTCAATGTGAATCAATTATTGGTATTTTTAAGAATGGTTGCTAATGCATTCTATTATGTGTAGTATGGAATTGTTGATATTGTTGTTATAATTATCGATGCTTTATCAACTATTGGACGGATTGGATTGTATGTACCGGTATGGGACGGTGACATACTGGGTTTGGATTAGCTCAAATTGCTAAGTCCTACCTATTTTGGAGTAAGGGCACGGGTTATAAAATACAATCCTCCTTATATATATAAGTCGGTACGGTTGACTACGCCGAGTGACTTATTGGAGTTCTGGTGGATGGATAGAAACGGAGTTTAGATATATTTTTATGTTACCGTGTCATGAGCTTGAGTCTCAGTGTCGACGGTTAGGGTGCGTATATGCAGTTGGATGTGTAGCTGACTGTGAAGGTTGAGGTATACCCTGTTTAGGTTTAGGTACTCATACCCACTCAGGTGCGTATTGTGTGATGCCTTCTATCCAGGTTGAGACCCCCTTCATGGCCTAGCGAGAGTCCAGTAGTGTGGATTTATTTATGTACGGATTATTAGTTATTGTTGAACTATTTAGTATGTACATGCGTATCGAGTCTCTGCTTGGATTGTAGTAGGTTAGAACTTGTTCGTGGGCCTGACCCACTCCTATTTTTCAGGTGTACGTCAGTTCCAGGCTTGAGCTTGTTCGTGCAGAGCAGAGACGATCTTCCATTCTACCGAAGATGTAGGGTTTCTTTCCAGATCTTGGATTTGGGGTTTTATCTTTTATTTTACTTTCATTTAGTGTGAGACTTTTATTAGGGGTCCACTAGAGATGGATTCCCGAGTTGTTCAAATTATGGATATTTGGTTTATCAAATTTAACATATTTAATTATTTAAGGATTATCTTTTAGTTTCTTTTCAGCTTTAAACTTTCATTTCTTAATTCATTTTGTATTCTGTGTTCGCTATAAAATATTAATTGTTTGATACTCCCTCGGGTTTGGGCCTGGGCCTGATCAACCCGTGTCTCGGATCCGAGGGGTCTCACAGTTGGTATCAGAGCACTCCAGGTTCAAGTGTCTCTAGGATGTTTTCATATTAAGTCTTCCGCGTAGCGTTCTCTTGAATAGAGCTTAAGTTAGGATTCATTGTATTCCTTATGGTTCGTATAGAAATAGTACTGATGTCTGTCTTTTCGTGTTAACAGATGGTTAACGCTAGAAATGGACAGAACATGCAAGGAAATAGGAAGGAAAGGAGAGCGGCACGTAGGCAACAATATCTCCTACAGCGTCAGCAAATAGAAGAAGAGCAGCAAATGCCAGGGTTTCAGGAGGAGCAGGAGGAAGTTCAACAGACGCAGGGTCGAGACAGAGATCCAGAGATTCCTCCTCACCTCAATGACCTCGTTGCTCGGGCTATAGAGGCTGGGGTAACAGCTGTACTCCGGAACCAACCACAGGTTCAGCAGGCACCTGTACCAGCACCAGTGGTTCAGACGGATTCTTGGGGAAAGGCTAGGAGCTCTTTCACAAAGGGGAGTCCACCTGTGTTCTCAGGCTCAACCGATGCGAGAGCAGCTCACCAGTGGAAACAGGACATTGAGCGTCATTTTCGTTTGGTTCAGTGCACGGAGGTTCAGAAGCAGATGCTTGCTACTTTCAAGTTAGTTGGGGATGCACTACAGTGGTGGGAGTCAGTTACCACCTCAGAGGAGAGGATGACATTGTCTTATGATGAGTTCAGTGCTCGCTTTGATGAGAAATATTTTCCCTATGCAGTCAGGGCAGCTATGAAGACCGAGTTTCTAAGTCTGCAGCAGGGAAACATGACAGTGGCGGAGTATGAGCAGCAGTTCACACGCTTGTCTCTCTTTGCACCGGAGGAGGTGGATACAGAGGAAAAGAAGCGCAACAGTTTTGTCAAGGGACTGATGTGGTCTATCAAGAGAGCTATTACAGGTAGTCCAGCTTATACTACCTATGCTCAGGTGGTAGACGCCGCTCTACAACAGTATCAGTTGACTGTGGACATCAGACAGGCTCGTGGTGAGAAGCGAGGAGATAAAGCCTCTACTAATCAGTCAGCTGAAAAGGGGAATGGCAATGGTCACCGACAGAATGACAAAGGCAAGTTCCAAGGGCAACAGCCTTGGAAGAAACACAAGGGTGGTTCAGATGCTCATCGGAATGGGGCACCTATTCAGAGGCAACAGAATGGGGGACCACAGGCAGGACAGGGTCAGCCACAGGCTAACCGACAGAGGAGGCCATTTGGTACTTTCCAGGGCAGTTGTTACACTTGTGGAGAGTATGGTCATACCACCAGGCAGTGTCCTAAAGCAGGACAGGGACAGGGACAGGGACAGTATGTGCAGCAGGGACAGAGGGGGCCAGTGCCTCTACCAGCTCCACAGGTTCCACGAATTCAGGGACAGACACATCTGGCTTTACTGGCACCGCCGCAAACTCAGGGACAGGCGCCACAGCAGTTGCATTATGGCAGGGTGTATAACCCCAAGCCACAGGATGTTCAGGCACCTCAGACTATTGAGGGTAAGTTTCCTATTCATGGTTTACATGGACGTGTTTTATTTGATACGGGTGCTACACACTCATTTGTAGCTAGGACTTTTGTTGCTTTATCTGGGATGAGGACGAGGGTATGCACTAGACCTCAGGGTATTTCTACACCATTGGGTGATACAGCTATTATACATGAGAGTGATGGGCCTGTAACACTAGATATTGGCAGACTCAGATTTCTAGCCAATCTATTGGTCCTGGACATGCACACTTATGACGTGATACTTGGGATGGATTGGTTGTCTCACTACCATGCCCAAGTTGATTGTTTTGATAGATCTATTATTTTTACCATACCTGGTCAGGATATGTATGTAGTAGCTATGCCACGTTCTAAAGGGGGCGGTAGCACCTATTTGTTCCATGTGGAAGAGGAAAATAAGGAGGGGATTACTGTGTCATCGGATAACATACCAATTGTACAGGATTTCCCGGATGTATTTCAGGAGATTCCAGGGTTGCCACCTAGTCGCGAGATCGATTTTGTGATAGACTTAGCTCCAGGCACTGTGCCTATTGCTAGGGCACCCTATAGGATGGCACCGGTGGAGATGAGAGAGCTGAGGGATCAGATTCAGCAGTTACTCAGCCAGGGTTTTATTCGTAGGAGTACATCACCTTGGGGAGCACCGGTTCTGTTTGTGAAGAAGAAGGATGGTTCGCTTCGTCTATGTATAGATTACAGGGAGTTGAACAAGGTTACGATTCGTAACAAGTATCCTTTGCCCAGGATTGATGACTTGTTTGATCAGTTAAGGGGAGCCACATACTTCTCCAAGATTGATCTGCGTTCTGGGTATCATCAGCTGAGGGTTAGGGAGCAGGATGTTCCTAAGACAGCGTTTCTCACGAGATATGGTTCTTATGAGTTTCGTGTTATGCCGTTTGGGACGACTAATGCACCTGCAGTGTTCATGGACTTAATGAATAGAGTCTTCCGGGCTTATTTGGATCAATTTGTTATTGTCTTTATTGATGACATCTTGATCTATTCTCGGTCGGAGGACGATCATGCTAGACATCTTCGCATAGTCTTGCAGACGCTTCGTGAACACCAGTTGTATGCCAAGTTCGAGAAGTGTGAATTTTGGCAGCGGGAGGTGAAATTTCTGGGTCACGTGGTGTCAGAAAAGGGGATCGCAGTGGATCCGGCCAAGGTTTCGGCGGTGGTTGAGTGGGGACAGCCTACATCACCTACAGAGATTCGGAGTTTTCTCGGTCTGGCAGGATATTACAGGAGATTCATCCAGGGGTTCTCCAAGATAGCAGGACCACTCACTCATCTGACCAAGAAGGGTGTACAGTTCGTGTGGGATGAACACTGTCAGCGGGCTTTTGATGAGCTGAAAAGGAAGTTGACTTCTGCACCGGTTCTGGCTACTCCGCAAAGCGGGATAGAGTATCTTGTTTACACGGATGCATCGTTGCAGGGTCTTGGATGTGTATTAATGCAGGAGGAGCGACCGATTTCTTATGGATCTCGGAAACTTAAGCCTCAGGAGCTTAATTATCCGACACATGATTTGGAATTGGCAGCAGTGGTCTTTGCCTTGCGTATTTGGAGGCATTATCTGTTGGGTGAGTCTTTCAGATTATTCAGTGATCACAAGAGTCTGCAGTACTTGTTCACTCAGCGGGAGCTGAATATGAGACAGCGCAGATGGTTGGAGTTTGTAAAAGACTATCATTTCTCTATACAGTACCATCCAGGGAAAGCGAATGTGGTGGCGGATGCACTCAGTCGCCGACCCGTTGGTAGTCTTTCTGCTCTATTCACTACTGAGTGGAATGCTTTGAAGAATGTAGATGAGTTGTCAGATGCTTTTATGGCTTGCATGGTGGTTACATCTTCCATCATTCGCAAGGTTTTACAAGCACAACTCACTGATCAGCAATGTGTCGACAAGGTCACAGGGATAGCTTCCGGAGAGGTTCCATTCTACCATGTTGGGGCTGATGGAGGTTTAAGGTACAAGGGACGGTTAGTGGTACCTTCTGCTGATAATTTGAGGAAGGATGTGATGACTGAGACTCATCACTCTGAGTTCTCTGTTCATCCAGGAGGCGATAAGATGTATCAAGATATGAAGCGGCAATTTTGGTGGGCAGGTATGAAGAGGGACATTGCTCTTTTTGTTTCTCAGTGCAGTACTTGTCAGATGGTTAAGATTGATCATCAGAGGCCGCCAGGAGCTTTACAGTCACTACCAGTTCCGGAGTGGAAATGGGAGAGCATATCTATGGATTTTGTGGAAGGGTTGCCAAATTCTTTCAAGGGGCATAATTCCATATGGGTCATTGTGGATAGGTTGACCAAGTCAGCTCATTTCTTGCCTATTTGCACTGACTACACTTCGGAGCAGTTGGCGAGGCTTTACATTTCAGAGATTGTGAAGCTACATGGCATTCCATTGTCTATTATATCGGACAGGGATTCGAGCTTTGTATCTGGATTTTGGAAGAGTTTTCAGCAGGCTTTAGGTACGGAGTTACACCTTAGTACTGCTTACCATCCTCAGACTGACGGACAGACTGAGAGGGTGAATCAGATTATGGAAGATATGCTTCGGTCGTGTGTTCTGGATTTCAAGGGCCACTGGGAGGAATATTTGCCACTTGTGGAGTTTGCTTATAATAATAGTTTCCAGAAGACTATTGGGATGGCACCTTTTGAGGCGTTATACGGTCGACCGTGTCGATCACCTGTTTGTTGGATGGAGGTTGGAGAGAATCGATTCTTAGGTCCTGAGTTCATCAAGGATACCTCTGAAAAGATTGCTCTTATTCGAGATCGCATGCGTACTGCCCAAAGTAGGCAGAAGAGCTATGCTGATCGTCGCACTCGTGTTTTGGAGTTTCAGGTTGGGGATCAGGTTCTACTAAAAGTATCTCCTATGAAGGGTGTTATGCGTTTTGGGAAGAAAGGGAAGTTGTCTCCGCGGTTTGTCGGTCCATTCATGATTACGGATCGCGTTGGAGCTGTCGCTTATCGGTTGGCACTTCCAGATACTTTGGATCGCGTTCACAACGTATTTCATGTTTCCATGTTGCGAAAATTTCTGCGAGATGAGGATCGATATCAGCATATCGATGTTGGGGAAATTGAGTTGCAACCGGATGCAACTTATTTAGAGCCACCGTGTCGTATTGTCGACCGACGAGATCAGATTCTTCGTAATAAGGTTATTCCTTTGGTTCGTGTTCAGTGGAGTCATCACAATGAGGCTGAGTCTACTTGGGAACGGGAAGATGTCATTCGCTCGCAGTTTCCTGATATTTTGGAAGAAGGTAAGAGCGAATTCCGAGGACGGAATTCCTTTTGTTAGGGGGGAAGAATGTAATACCCCTAATTTTTGAAAGGATAGTCTCGGTAATTTGTTTAATTGTTTTCTGTTTATTAATTATTTTTGGTTCATTAATTTGTTTAATTGTTTTCTGTTCAGTGTTATTTGACATTAATTTGTTTAATTGTTTTCTGTTCAGTGTTATTTGAATTAATTCGTTAGTTTATTTGTTTTCTTTGGGTTAATTAATTATTTGCATTCTTTACATTAATTGGAATTTTTATTTGTTTCTTTAATTGAATTAGTAGTTAACTTGGAATTTTTATTGTTAAATTAGTAATTACATGTTTTAATTTGTGACTAGGTAAAAAAAAGTGTGGTTAGGGTTTTAGTTCTGTTTAGGTTTAGGGTTATTTAAGGAGCCGACGGTTGAGTTTATGGGCCTCGTTTCAGACTTTAGGTATAATTGGACTTAGGGTTTTGGTCGCCTATAAATACATAAGATAAGTCTGCTTAGGGAACAAAATAATACAACCAAAACACGTCTGTGGAATTAGAAACGAGGAACAGAGGAGGTTGCAGTAGGAGTCGCCGGAGATTGTAGAAGACAACGTAGAGATTTTAACAAAAATCTCAAAAGGCAAGTTCTAACCTTACTCTCTCCCTTATACTCGTGTTCTTTGCATACTCAATGGTTCCAGGATGAATTACATGTTTAAAAATAAAAGACGTTGTCTGTGTCATGCCTAGAGTGTAACTGAAACTGATTTTGGTTTGAAACTTGTAAACTGTTAAACTTTGAACTGTCTTATTTAATTCTTGGTTTAATCCATATTAGTAGCATAATAAGGACTGAGTTAAGGACTGGAATCTCCTAGGATTAATTGAAACTCTCTGAAAACCTCTACTGTGAAGTGTGGGAGGCGTAAACGGCGACCGGAGAGGAGAACACGAAGAAGAGGAGGGAGAGAGCCGGCTCCTATTGGATTGGAGCCGGCTCCCCTTGGACTGGAGGCGGCTCTAATGGTCTAGGAGCCGGCTCCAGGGCCATTGGAGGCGGCTCCAATATTCTGGAGCCGGCTCCCGGTTGTTTATGCGTGAGTTTTGATTCTGTGGGTTGTTTTTTCAATTTTTTTTCAGTGATTAGGCTTCCTAGTGATTGTTTTAATGTGTTTATTGGTGAATGAATACTGTAATGGGTGATTTAGGAGTGGTCTAGGGTAAACATAAATATGCAAAAACCAGATTATATAAATTGGACACAAAGCGTTAATCATTAGGATTACATGGAGTTAATTATGAAGGTCTTGTAGACTGTGTAGATTTGGAGTTTCTAATTTCTTAATTATATTAGAAATTTTCTGTGAGAGCTTGTCCACTCGAATTATATGTTCATGACAATAGAAACTATGCTAAAACAATTTATATTTCACTGAAAATTAGTTGATGATTAAATTTAACGGTTAGTGCGGCAAGTTGTTGGACAGGAAACTATAAGTATAATAGATTACTTATATTTATTCTGCATGCTATAGATGTGAGTGGGAAAATGTCTATTTAGGCTCTGTTAATTCTATGGAAACTGGGAATAGGTCATCATTATAAATAAAGCCCTGTATGATCAAATTATGGATTCTGAATTGGCTTACTTAAGCATGTTTGTTAATCTGTTCTAACATGTTTAGTTTGGAACTGTTGGTATTGACATTTATATGGTCATTATTTTGTCAACTGTAAATGTAAATAAGCATGTTGATTAACTATTTCAATATGCATAGTAAGGAGTAGTTGACATTGATATTTATATTTTCAATGTGAATCAATTATTGGTATTTTTAAGAATGGTTGCTAATGCATTCTATTATGTGTAGTATGGAATTGTTGATATTGTTGTTATAATTATCGATGCTTTATCAACTATTGGACGGATTGGATTGTATGTACCGGTATGGGACGGTGACATACTGGGTTTGGATTAGCTCAAATTGCTAAGTCCTACCTATTTTGGAGTAAGGGCACGGGTTATAAAATACAATCCTCCTTATATATATAAGTCGGTACGGTTGACTACGCCGAGTGACTTATTGGAGTTCTGGTGGATGGATAGAAACGGAGTTTAGATATATTTTTATGTTACCGTGTCATGAGCTTGAGTCTCAGTGTCGACGGTTAGGGTGCGTATATGCAGTTGGATGTGTAGCTGACTGTGAAGGTTGAGGTATACCCTGTTTAGGTTTAGGTACTCATACCCACTCAGGTGCGTATTGTGTGATGCCTTCTATCCAGGTTGAGACCCCCTTCATGGCCTAGCGAGAGTCCAGTAGTGTGGATTTATTTATGTACGGATTATTAGTTATTGTTGAACTATTTAGTATGTACATGCGTATCGAGTCTCTGCTTGGATTGTAGTAGGTTAGAACTTGTTCGTGGGCCTGACCCACTCCTATTTTTCAGGTGTACGTCAGTTCCAGGCTTGAGCTTGTTCGTGCAGAGCAGAGACGATCTTCCATTCTACCGAAGATGTAGGGTTTCTTTCCAGATCTTGGATTTGGGGTTTTATCAGTGTGAGACTTTTATTAGGGGTCCACTAGAGATGGATTCCCGAGTTGTTCAAATTATGGATATTTGGTTTATCAAATTTAACATATTTAATTATTTAAGGATTATCTTTTAGTTTCTTTTCAGCTTTAAACTTTCATTTCTTAATTCATTTTGTATTCTGTGTTCGCTATAAAATATTAATTGTTTGATACTCCCTCGGGTTTGGGCCTGGGCCTGATCAACCCGTGTCTCGGATCCGAGGGGTCTCACATATATAAACTATTTGATGTCAGGTTAAAACTTTTAATTCATGTTACATTACAGTATAAGTGACCATTTTTTGGTTCAACGTGAGGTTGCGTGGATATCTAGCCACACCCTATGGTCAATGATTTTATTAAGTAATTAATGATACTTGTTAATTTTGGCCTAAATTTTACGGGGGCTTGCGTGGCATAAACAAGCAGTATTATCCTAATTGATTTAAAGATTCAATTAAGTACTTTAAATTGTTTATCGGATATATAATATACATGCATCAAGTTTTGTTATTTTATTTTAATTATATAAGATTTTTAAATCTTGATTGATGTGCATGTTATTATTATATTATTTACTAGAATTTCTTAAGATGTATGAGGAGGCTTTATTTTATTTTTATTAAAGTCATTTATATTACAGTAAAATCAAGTGTTCCATAATATTTGGGTTTAGTTTATGTGTGTTATAAATAAAATTTTGAACTTAAATAACTTCTGCAGTTTAGGTTCTTCTTTGGGGTTTAGAAAGACCAGTAAAGTGACCGTTTCAAATGTGGTAGCCAAAATGGGTGATACCTGCCAAAAGGTTACATACTCACGAAAGTTATTATTTTTTTAAAATTTTAAGGCATTGGTCTTATAGAAATCTTACAGTGTACTTACTTACATAAGGGCATTTGTTCTGCCAAAAGGTGATCAATGTCTTAGTATTGGATAAGTGAGTAAAATATTTAAGAGTGCTTGGATTATAACTAAATAACCCTCTTGCCAAAAGGTAGTGGAAGTGTTTAGCAATAATTCAAGTATAATCAAATAGGTATATATGAGATTTTATCGCAGATTTGGGAGGTAAAGTATAATAATTCTGCCAAAATGTGATTTTTAGATGGTATTTTATTTGTTCCCGCAGGGTGGACAGTTTTTGCATATAGTAAAATACCCTGAGAAATTCGGCTTAAAACCCCAAGCACGAATTAAAGTAATAATCCCTAAAGTTATGACATATTATTTTATATGGTGTTTATATGGTGTTATTCAATATAACATTTATTCAGGTTATAGACGCTTCCACAATTTAAAGATAGTTTATGAGGATTGAACCGTTGAATGGTTAAAATTATATTGCCTAGAAGACAGGTTTTGATATTATATTAGGTTTCTTAGACTACGAATCTGTGTTTTTTATTTTTATTTTTAAGGAAGAAACCTATATGCCCAGTGTAGAGTCTTTTTATGTAGAAAAGTTGTTGCATTTTTAAGTGGACTAAATGTACTACCATGCCATTAGATTAATTTATACTTCTATTGGTGATACTATTCATGGTGATATTCTAGTTTTGATATTGCCAATGAGCTTCTTAATTTGATCAAGAAAGAGTTAATGGGTTTTAAGAAGCAACTACAATACTATTATCTGACATGGTTTATGTTAGTCAAATATGATGACAATGGTTCAGTAAGGAAGTACATCTATAAGATGTGCAAGCTGGTTAATGATTAGAGGTAGTAGGGAATCATATTTGATGATAAGTTATTTGTCCACTTGGTAATCTATTATCTACTTAGGTTTTTTCAGCTTTTCAAGATGAATTATAATTCACAAGATGTTAATGTGACATTAACCAGCTGTTAGCACTTTGTGTGATTGAAGGGGAGCGACTCAAGGATGTTAAAACCGAGTCAGCTAATCTTGCCGTGGCAGCAAGAATCGTTTCAAGAATAAACTAAGTGGCAAGAAAGTGTATAAAGCTAAACAGAATAAAGAAAGACAGAACAATATACATGAAAAGACATTGATCATGGAATGATAAATGTTTTTTTTTTATAGACTCGATACCTTCCGAATAAAATCGTGCTTTGATTAGAGAGGATTTATCTATGTTATGCATAGGATATTGGGAATGTCTCTAAAAAAGAGACTTGAACGCTTGGTCAAGGATGAGATTATTGGGTCATAAATTTTATACGTTGGTTGTGTCAAAGGATAGATGCTAAGAAACGCAATTTTGAAGCTAGTCGGTCATTTAGTCTTTTGGACTATATTTATACCGACATTTGTGGTTCATTTCTTATTGTAGCGACAAAGGTATTTCATTGTCTTCATTGATGGATTCTCAATGTATGATTGTGTACTTAATCCACCAGAAGTCCGAAGCACTTGATGTGTATAAAATATACCAGATTAAAGTTGAAAGTAGTTGGGTATAGTGATTATGGTTTTTAAGATCGCACTAAGGTGATGAGTTTTATTGGGAGAATGGTAAAAATGGTGTAAATCATAGTACTTTCAGTACATACTTAAAGAGTATGGCATTGTTCCATAGTACACCATTCTTAGTTCTCATGGGCAAAATAAAGTTACAAAAAAAAAAATAATAATAAAAAAAAATAAAAATAAAATAAAAAAAGAAGTGTGTGGATGTCTTATTGAGACAATTATATAATGCAGATATCAAAGAGCTTGATACTCACACTATCAATGATTATTTTATTTAGCATCTTAAAAGATTAAAGGATTGAAATTTTTTTACCGTCCAGTATACCTATGGAGATTATTGATATATATCATACAAATTTGATGAGAGTGACGAATCCAGTGGGAGTTTAAGATATTGTAGTTTCTTTTGCAGAAAAACATTTTCAACATTTATTTTATTTATTTTAGGCTTCATTCTACTTTCTTTAGTGGTTTCAGTTAAAGCTCTAATTACCACTCTTTCAATTATGCCCACTCATTTAGTTATTTATTCTTGTAGGCCTTTCTTTTAGTTTTCAATCTAGTTCTTAAGCTTGTTTAGCTTAGGAGATCTTTTAGAGCTTGGAAGTGTGTTGTAGTTGGTGTTTTGAGGTATATGATAGATATAAGACAACATTGATGACTAAGTGTTTAAGCAAAAGTTAAGGGTTGATTTCTTTGAATTTTTTCTCCAGGTTTATTAAAGGAATTTTTAAGAGTCATTCTTTCGTTATCGCTCATTTATGGCTTAAGCAAGTTTTACAGCAGTAGTATCCAAATTTTGATATAGTGATTACTAATTGTATATTAAAAAAAAATGTTATGGATAAATGCATATACCTCAAGTTCAGTGGGAGTTATTCTATTTTCCTTGTCCTATATGTTGATAATATTTTGTTAGGTAGTAATGACATTCAAGTGATACATGATATTGAGAATTTCATGTACAAATTTTGACATGAAGAACATGGGGTATACAGAATATGTCATTGGTATTAGGATCCATAGAGATCACGCTACTGGCATACTCAGACTTTCTCTAAAGGTTTATATTAATTAAATATATGAAAAAAATTTAAGAGTGACATAAAGTACCTTTTCATGTGTAAGAGAGTTAAGGAAGGTGTTATTGAGGTTCCCAGATAGAGTAGAAAATTTGATTGTAGATCCTCTCACTAAAGGTCTTTAGTTGAAGATAATAAAGTATTTATAAAGCACGTGATTCGGATAGGTATTCGAGAGTTATCATGTTATGATGTCCGGCATTTCTTTTATATATGCTACATTACAATTAGTTTATTTACGCGACACTTATTTTTCCTCCAATTTACGCCTTATGGTGACAGTTATTGGCATCCAAAATAAAGTTATGATGCATCATTGTTATTATCTTGATATATATGGTTTATGCACGTACTATTATGTTTGTCTGGGAGTGGTATTTCACTCATGAGGTTGTTTAGGCTAGATGTGATATTGTAAATCCAAAATAATTATTAAAGATTGTTTGGGAGTGATAAACAATCTTATGCGGTTGTTTGGGAGTGATATTTCATTCATGCGAATCACGAATCACGTTGGATTGTGGTTTTCCAACTTATTTGGTGTGATTTAATTTTAACCATTGATTTTTAAATTTCCATGATAGGAAGGAAGACTTAGATATGCTTGTTTGTAGAAAAAGCGTCCCCCCCTATTGTTGTTAGATATATAAGGGTTTTAAAACCCTTATTCAGACTTATCGTATCAACAACTCTCAGAAGGGAGTAAAACGCTCAAATGTTTTGCAGGAACTCACAGAAGATTATATGGATATTCTAAAGCTATATATGCGTTAATCATCAATCTGGTACGAGTATAAATTACTTTTTAATTAATTAAAATATTCTTAATTTTTACATGGATGAATTTGATTAAAACCCCACACCCTCAACCTTTGAGGTGGAGTGCAACTAACTTTTTCTTTTTTTTTATTATTTAATGTTTCAAGTCCGTCGGTTGCTAGAAGGTCTGATTATAAGAGAAGGTCTCTCTTCTTAAGCTCTAGGTTATTATTATAATATGACTCTTGAAGGAGATTGTTTGGCTAGAAAAGAAATGTTGTAACTCATGCATCGAGGAAGAAGGCTCTTATGGTCATTTGGAGCAAGAAGGCTCTTATAATATGACTCTTGAAAGAGATTGTTTTCTTGTTGGTGTAAAAAAAATACTCGTACTCACTAAACAACATAAAACTAATTGGTGACAAATTAAATGGACAATTTGATAAGAGGGGGAATCGAAGTTGGAGGGATATATGTGTTTTTAGTCAATGTCATTGGGGCCCATAAAGCAGGAAATAATAGGATCTCCCATGTGGCCTCACCTTGGATCCTGTCTGTAAACCCAATAACTTTTTTTTTTTTATGGGCAGTTGGGCTTCACGTGGTCACAGATCCACTTTGCGAGACTCTGTGTGTTTCTGCAGAACATCTTTTCTAAGCTCCACTGCCTTCTACTTTCACTTTCATACCTAACCAAACTATGCTACTCATCACATACATGACTTAACCACCACCAAAACTTATAATAAATCTATGCAATTTATTATAATATGTTGTGTTGTTTTAATCAATATTATAAGCAGATGAGTAACTTTGCTTACATACTTCGAGTGTGAGAATTTTAAATAAATTAACCCATTCAGGAAAAAAAAAAAAAATTAACCCATCTTTTATATCCATTTATTGGTTTCAACGGATTTACTTGCACTATTTTTGCCTTAGTCATGCGTATATATACTACTTATATAATTATTGGATTAACAATGCTACACAATTATTTTAGATAAATACTGGCACACATATCAATGCATAGTTGTGATGATTTAAGATTAAGCTCAGGTGATTTGAGATTTGGTCTTCCACAAGAAGAAAAGAAAAAAAGGTGGAAAGTTGTCGAAAGAATCACACTAACACGACAAAAATTACTTTGAAAATGGTGATATGCTTAAAATAATTTTTATAAATCCCGTGGAGTGCGCCAAATTGTCTCCCCATGGTGATATGATTTTGTTTATTCCACCGCAATGCCCTTCCTAAAAAATGGGGAATGTTATAAATAATGATAGCATTCTTGTGATGACTTAAAATTTAGTTAAGGTGTATTTGGTAGGGTTGATTTGAAGGGATAGGGAGAGAAAAGAAAAGAGAAGAGAAGATAGTGTGAAAATATGTTTAGGTGAGTTAAGTGAAAAGAAAAGAAAAAATAGGGAGGGATAGCTATTCCTTATCACTTGTTGATATTCTCCCTCAATTTAAGAAAATAGGAAGAGAAATTACAGTGAAATAAGTTATAAATTATTAATACTAAAAATATTCTTTAAAAATCAACCTAATGAAATGTAATTTCTTTTATGTCCCAAATGTATACTGTATATTTTCAATTTTTTTTTTTTCGACTCTAGCCATTGACTAGTAAGGTTAAGTTTGTCGAGGAGTGCATTTAAATAATGTTATTCATGATATTATTGCCATGACACGATTTAAATAATGCTAGTAATTCAACAGACAAATTATAATTATTATTTTTGTTTTTTTGAAAAAGGTAAAGCAATC
Source organism: Cornus florida (assembly GCF_030987335.1). Classification (NCBI taxonomy): domain Eukaryota; kingdom Viridiplantae; phylum Streptophyta; class Magnoliopsida; order Cornales; family Cornaceae; genus Cornus; species Cornus florida. The sequence continues at coordinate 90,646,522 of NW_026775581.1, forward strand.
GGGTACATTTATTACCTTACCGCCCGACGTTTTCAAAAGGAGGGTTTGATTATATTCTCTGTCAACATCTCGATAAAGCGTATTGATTACAGAATTTAATAATGAGAAAACCCAATCATATGAGATTAGTAGAGGAAAAGAAGTCATCAAAGGCAAGTGAAATAAATAAAATCAAACAATAGTCACCGGCATACCGGAGCAGAACTTTGTTTGCCTTTGGAATCTTACCATGGGTTTTGTGGTTCTATTAATATTGTTTTTGTTTTGTGGTTCTATTAATATTGTTTTTTTATTTTTTAAAGTGAATGGCTAGAGTTCGACGAGCAAAATGAAAGTGTATAAGTTTTTTTTGCCACTAACTATAAATAAATAAATTTATAGCAAGAGTGTAGAAAGGATTTGTTCTCTTCAATTCTAATGAATTGATAGAATATCTTCAAAAATTAGCATTCTAGAGAAGAAAAAAACATATATATCAAGCCTAATACGAGTATAATACATGACAAACAAAACTGGATACAAGAACACACCTTTACTTAGAGACCCTAATTAACATCCACACATAAACCACCATAACATAAGCATTATGGTGATTTCAACAGCTACAAAATTGATTCAAGCACAAAACCAAGCACTATACAAAGGCAAACTGGCACAGCCAAACAGAGTACATTAGATATAAAAAATTAGACACAAACCAAGATGCTGAGACCCTCTGAGGCTATACATGTAGATCCAACCATAAATCTAAGGCAGCTTGGTGGATTCAGAAGCTCGGTGTTTGGCCGCGAAGCGATTAACCAACGCGAGAGCATTACTAGTGAGCTGAGCGACTCTGGTGACTCTGTTCTTGATAGAAGCCTTGACATTCCCATTCATGGCACGGCCACCGAAGCCATCAACACAAGTGTTCTCATCGGTGAGGGCTGCACTCACCCATGTCTGGACATTGCTCATGTGCCACGTGAAGTCCTGACCACTGGCTCGACCCATGTGTCCTAGCTCCTTGATAGATTTGCTAAGCTGGTACACGGTGTCACCCATGTTGTCAACGCAATCTTTCACGGCTTGGTACTCTCGGGGCTTGATGCCGGAGACTCGGGTCATCTTGGCCACGAAGGCGGTGGCGGATCGAGCCCGGGATAGGCTGACTGAGAGGGCTGTTTGAGCCAATTGTCGCTGGCTCTGTTGGATTTTGGTGGCGTAGATTGAGAGATACTGGACACACAGGGCAGGGTAGCGAGTGGCTCTGCATGAGGCCTTGATGAAGTTTGTGGCACTGGCTGCTGGCTCAGCCTTCACAACTATGAAATGGTAATTAGAGAAGAAGAGGAAGAAGAAGAAGAAGAAGCAAAAGCCAAGTTTTGCCATGTCTGTGAAGTGGAGGACTGGATTTGGATGTTGTGAATTAGAGAGTGGAAGCCATTATATAGAGAGAGGCTCAGATATATCTTCAAGTGCCTGCCTAGTGGAGTAATAGAAAAGAAAAGAATCAAAAATGGTTAGGTTTTTTGAACTCCACAATAATCTTAAAATAATACTACAAAATATAAATCATTGTAAAGGTGAAATTACATTCGTATGCATAGTTCACGTTTTATTTGATTAGTAAGAAATGACATTTCGCACGTGAATTAGTTGAGATAAAATGACATCCCAATTATCGAAAAAAAGAGGGGTAAAATTACAATATTTGATCCATTTTTTAGAGCAACTCCAATAAATAGAATTTTGAGTAATGCTATAATAGATAGTAGAATTTTACAGATACTCTTTTTCAAGATGCACACTCTAGTCTTAAAAGTTGAATCAGAGTCTATCTGATACCTATAGACAATTTTATCATTTTTTTCTCAAAAAATGGAAAAAAATAAATTTGCCCATCCTTAAATAAAACATTTTAAAAGGTGAAAGACTATACAAAGAGTTTTATTAGACACTCTTTATAAGTGTCACAAAATATCAGTGCTAAAAGATAATTAAAATGGATGATCTAATTATTTGGGCTGCTATTTCAGGTGGCTTTTTAAGTGTGAAACTGTAAATAGCACAATTGGCTTTTTAAGTGTGAATACTTCTTCTTCTTTTTTCTTTTTCTTTTTTCTTTTTTCTTTTTTGAATGGTAAAGTGTGAATACCGAATAGCATAGTGCTTTTATGGTTGTTTTTAAGACCTAGATAAAACATCGTTACTTTATATTTCTTATTTTAATTGATAGCAAGTGATTGTGATTTTTCTAATTTTTTATTTATTTATTTATTTTGGGTAAGCGATCCATCCTAATCTTCCTCCTTTGATTTCCTCAAAGTTATCAGCAAATAGATAGAGATGCATATACTTTTTTTTATCGGTAGTGTAATAAATGCCTTTCTTTACTCCAATGTGGTTCATACTTTGAACAAAAGCAGAAGGTAGATAGAGTTTTTGATAAACCCACCACACTTTTAAAGGAAAGGTTTGAATGCTAGTCAATCCATCCTAAGTATATATACACGTATATGAAACTTTTTATAATTATATATACTATACAATTTGTTTTTAGCAAGTATCTAATTATTTACCAAAAAGCAATTTAGGGATTTAAGCCTTAGCGAAGATTGTGAAGAACAATTTAAGTTACTAAAATAAATAAACATATATGATTTACTTATAAAAAATAAAAATAAAAATTGAAAAAAGAAAAGAAAATAAAGAATTACACTAAACCCTTCTTTACTTTCATTTGAGTGAATTAATACTATTGAAGTAGTTCTGCGAGAATACCGAATTATTTTATCTACGTCTTTTGATAAAAATACCTTACACTCATCTTTTATATATCCAATATAAAACAGACATGGTTGATCATTATTGCTTGAGAAACGAACATGTTAAAAATTAATTGAGATTAGTAATTGAGAAACGAACATCAAAAATTGTAATCCATAATGATAAACTTAGCTAACAAGACATATGGTTGATCATATTTTACAGCATATATGAAAGATGTTGAAGCCAACTAGCTCGTTTTACTTTGCTTGCCAAAATTAATCCATGAGAATGTTAGTCTTAAGACTTCTATGTAGTATGTACATATAGGTTAACGTCGTAAGCACATTTTTTTAAGATAATGAGGAAGCTAATGTCATGGATTTTATCTTCGTTTGTGGGTTGCTAAAGGCCCATTACCCAGTAAGGGACAGACTAAAGGTTTCGAAAATGGACCCGAAGATTTCATACTTCGTAGTACAAGTTACAACCGCCCTAGGCCCATCTTCCCAGCCCAACAACCAATTATTTTAATCCATTTTCTTTTAAGACTAAATAATTGTAGGTGATATTTGAACCCAATAATTAAACAGCGTTGTACCATTATGAAAACTCTCTAAATTATAACATAACACATTATCACTAAAATTAAATTAACTCTGATTTTACAATTCTAATTTTACAAATGAGGCCGATGTTCTTAGAGGTGGCAATTTCTTCCAACGAGGCCGATGTTTTTGACCCGCCTCCACCATGGATTTAGTAGTTCCTAAATGGATTTGGAATGGGTATGATAAAATAATTGAAAATCTGAAACGTGTTTGGGATGGGGGCCGATTGAGTGATGACCCCAACCAAACCCCACCCCGATTATACATGTACCTTTTAAGTTTTTTTGTATATATAAAATTTATATTTTATGTTTTTATGACCCTTATTATTTTACTGGGAATGTCTGTTAATATATTAATATTCACTACTTGGTAATTTTAAAATTGGGCTAACTTATTTATCAGGCCAATTTGAGCACATTGGATTAGTTTATTTATTTATTTTTAACCACGTGATAAAAGTGGCATAACCCGGCTCACCCCAGACGCACTCTGTAATTAAACAGAATACATGGGACGGAATCGGTATTTTGTCTACCAAAGTAGGGACGAAGACGGTATAATAATTATAAATCCGTTTCAAAGTAAGGTCGTAGTTGGTATAATAAATTTTCTAACTAAGCATAGTAGGATTTAGCCAAATTCGTCCTAACTCCGTCCTGTTGCCATCCCTAGGTATTCTAAGTTTCTAAAGTTTTTTTTTTTTTTTTAGTCATGGCCAATAATTCACAGAATCTTTACACTCGTAACTATTTTTACTTTTTAAAATATAGAGAAAATTTCATTGTACGATCTGTCACAAATCACAACCTAACTATCTTTAAAGTGTAAATGTATCTTGGAAAATAATAAATTGCCTTCAGTATTTTTTGACAAATCCTTTTGAACTCCTAAAAATATTACACAATAACCATGGAATAAGAGTAATGTGTAATTTATTACTATTGTTATTATTATTTTTATAATTAAGGGTTTAGGTGCTTAATCTAACATAATATGAGGTAAATTGAAATTCTAAAAAATATTCCAACTTCGACGGTCTATCTATCTCTTTTAACTCTAACTTGATATTTCAGGTTAATTTTTAACTTATTGTTTTTATAATTTCTTTTAAAAAATAAAATTCTATGCAATTAATATTTCTTTTGTTTTTCCTTTTTAGCCAATGTGTACAATGTACTTTACATGATCCAATAAATAAATAGGCGACACCACATTGAAGTACCCACTCAAGTGTGTGACACCTAAAAAAAAGCAAACTCAACTAGTACCAGAAACAATTGCCTTTGTTAGAGAGAGAAACCAATTTTATACAGAGAGAGATGGCCTTTCCTAAAACGTCCGCCGTGACAACTGTGGTGGTGGTGGTGGTGGTGGTGGTTGTGATGGTGGCGACGAGAGTGGCGGAGGGCCAATCAACGCCGTCATGCGCGCAAAAGCTGGTGCCTTGTGCGAATTACATAAACTCCACCAACCCACCCGCTTCGTGCTGTGACCCACTTAGAGAAGCAGTGACACAAGATAGAGAATGCCTGTGCAATCTCTATAATACCCCTGGCTTGTTAGCCTCTCTCGGCATTAATGTCACTCAGGCTCTTCTTCTTCCTGGCCACTGTAATGTCCCCGGAAATACAAGCGCCTGCACCAAAGGTGTGTTCTGTGTTTGTCTTGCACAATTTACTAATGAATTGCTGTGTTTGAATCTCATATGAGTGTGCACTCTTTTGTGTTTGTTATCAAAGCTTGAGGGAACTCAGTGAGTTGACTCAGAACTTATTGGTTGTTTTGTTATTGTTTTTCTTTGCATTATTTAATTATTCTTTTTTAAAAAATTATTTTTCTTCTGCAGCTACGACTCCTCCCACTTCCTCGTCTGTACCAGGTAATAACTTTCTTTCCCTTTTAATTTCACCGATTCTCTTTTCACTTTTCATAACTCAGTGTATATTTGCTAAGATATTTCCTTCAATTCTGTGGAATTTTGAGTTAGAGAGTGTCCACTCAGCTTGAAATCCAAACAGGACAATGTAAATAATGTAACAGAAAATGGTAAACACTGGGGTAGTTCAAGTGAGTTAGATGAGTCGTTTAGAACAACTTATTATGCATTATAAAGGGCTAGCCTGTGCACGAGGCTCCTACTATTGCAGCGTCGGGGGAGGGTTAGATGTACGCAGCAGTAACTCCTCGTGGAAAGGTTGTTTTCAACTTAATTGGAAACTTGAATTTGGAGAGTTCATGATGCGGTGAAGTGGGTCGTTACAGTTCAATTTGACTACAATTTGGGTCTCTGTGGCCTCATTCTTATGTAATTATAATGTCATTTATACTAGCCAAGTTTTCTAGTCATATGATGTCCTGCTTTTCTTTCTAGGAGGTGTATACATCAACTAATTAGTGATTTTTTTTTTTAATTACATTTTCTTTTCCAGCTACTGCTACAACTTCGACTGTGCCAGGTAATTACTTTTGTGTTCCTGTTTGTATCACCACTTCTTCCTTTTTGAAGCACTTACCGCCAATTTATGATTATTTGTTGACTAAATTGAAAAAGAAAAAAGAACTGTTGAACTATTAGTGTTAAATAACTACTTGGCATTCTGAAAAACCCCAGAAAGTATGAAGAGCTGCAGAAAAACATGAAACTAAAAATAGTCCTTGTATGTTGAATTTAAAATTTAAAAAGCCAAAATTGCAGAAATTCCCAAGAGCCATTTTTGTCATAAAGAAATATCAAAGGCCTTGTGACTATTTCTGTTGAATTGCTGGAGGATCGACGACAGGGGTCTGATTGCAACGAATCTTGATAGTTCAGGGGACTGTATGTCAATAATTCAGTCCAGTTTGCAGAGGGTTTTTTGCAGGATGAAAAAAAGTCTAGGAGCCTTATTGGAAAAAAGAGTAATAGTTTAATAGTTTTTTTTTTTTTGGTAATTCATAATAATTTATTACAAGGTTAATGTCGCTGATAATTAATTAGCGCATATGATATGGACCTCATGGAGAGGAAAATCTCCCCTATTGTTAATTTAGAAGGCCATACGAATTGGCTACAATGTTAGAGCCTTTCTGTATTAGCTTCAAACCTTACAAATTAAGCATAGCATTTACATTTGGAAAGGTCAATCGGTCACTTCTCTTTGTAATGATGGGATGAATCTTTTTCAGCACCTCCAAGCAATGGGGCCAAGGTTGCATCCATGGGAACATCAAGCTTACTACTGTTCTGCGCTTCTATGATGCTTTATTAGGGTATTTTTCCATCTTCGGTAAACTTTTGGAATAATTTCAGTAGTATGTAAAGGAATTAGCACACGGAGGTTTTCTTGTTTGCTTGTTTCCTGTAATCTAGTATGAGTATCACATTGGCTTGAGTAGTGCTGTATCCAATACTTTACTAAATAAAATTTATGTAACTTCACCAGTTTATGTCAACCTTCATTATGTCTATCCTTGATTGAACCCATTTAATCAAGTTCCACATTGCATATGAAAATTATTCTTGCTGTCTGAGAATTTGGTAGGTGTATATTACTGTTACATAAGGGGATGATTTCATCAACAGACATTTTTTTTTTCCAGCTTTTATCTGTTGTTCATGAGTTTGCTTCTGTAATATTTCTGTTCTAAGTTGATAAAATTTTGCCATAACTGCTCCATTAGAAGGAAAATTATTCTATTTCTGATGTCCAGATATGACTTAAATTTTATTGCAGCTTCATGATGTGCCAACAGCTGACGTTCTGCTTGTCTTGGTTATGTTAGTACTATAGTGCCCAAGCCGTCACTTATAACATCCTTTAGAAGAATTACTCCTCTCTCTGTCTGGAAAAAAATAAAAATAAAATAAAGATGTAATTTTCGCATTTAGATCTTTGAAACAATTTCAACAAAAATGATTTCCTGCAACTGGCCATTAGAGGCCTGACTGCGTGATTTCAGACGTATTATAGACACTAATGTATCACAGAGGAAGGAACTTACCCTTGATAGCCCTTAGGCACTGATTTTGGAAATCTTACCAAGTTCCATTTCTTTAAGTGGTCTTTCTTCTCTACTCCGAATGATTAGACCAATGCAAAGCCGTCTTACAAAGTTCTTTCTTTTTAATGTGCATTTACAAAGGTTCCTCATGGAGCATCTTCTTCACTATGACTTGCTCCCTTATATGATCATTCAACTTAGCTTTAAGAAAATGCAAAGCCTCTAGAGTAGTTGAGGCATAGAGATCCCACATAATGCAAACAAACTTGACAAATTGGACTTTCATATGGCTGATGATTGCTGAAAGAGTAGATATTGTTGCTGATTACATGAAAGATTTGATTAATATGAAACTATCAAGTTGAGCCTTCTAGTCTGGCATACATGTGCCATACAAAGCAACCAGAAATACATGAGGTAAGACTACTCAAAATTATCTATTGGCATTAGGATCATTTTATTCAAGTGTGCATCAGAAATAATTACTCATAATTTACAGGTCAATCAAAATTAGTGTGGCAATTTCAATCTGTAACCCTGTAGACCTCCCAAATAACCTGTTCTTAGGCAGATTTGTGTGAGTATGTTGGGTGAGAGTTCATTCATTTATAATCTTTCAATAAGTTGGCCTATTCCCGGTTTAACTTTAGCCGATGTATCCATCCATTTTCATTTGTTATACCTTACTATGCCACTTTTAAAGAAGAATTCCTGCTTGTGAACAGAGTTAATTTTTATGTTAAAGTCACTATATATTTTTTCGTTTTTTTTTTTTTAATTATTTAAGTAATTAATTTCTAGGACATAGCAAGAAAGAATAGAAGAAAAAGAAAAACATATACATGCTAATCCACTCCTGAAGGAAGGAAATCAGGAAAAAAAAAAAACAGAAAAATCAGCTGAGCATGAAAAAACAAATCTTTAGACGAGACAATTAAGCTAAGTTGGGAGGAAGACTGTATTCGAAAGCTCAAGAGGCCAGCTAAAGGTCCATTTGATTTGCTGATCTTGTTATTACTCAGAAGTTTGAGAGTTGATTAACACAAGAAATCAGCTGGGCACATCTGGTAATGACATCCACATCCTATTGGACACTGGGACTTGCAGAAGAAAGGACATCCTATTGGACCATGAAACTAATCTGACTCCACGATGACCATGTCAGGCAAATCTTACAACTAGTGCTGCACATGAGTCAAGCCAAACAGATTAAGAGTCTGTTTGAGCGCAGCTCGTCACGCAGCAAGAGTTTTTGAGCTTGGTTCAAGCTCCCACATTAGTGACCTGACACGCGATCATGGAAGTGAAAGGTCAATGATGGTAAAATAGGGTTATGGTATGGCAATAGGTTTGGGATTTTGAGTGAATTCTACATAAGGAATGTTTGTAGGTTTTCATTGCGTATCTCATGGATGGTTTAGTTCATGAATTTTGTAATTTTTAAGTTTAAATGAATCATTCTCTTGTTGGTTGCAAGTGGATGGAGGCATATGGAAAACCACACAAAACCTTGGTTCTTGGTCATTGTTTCTCTTCATTGTTTTTTACTTCGTTACACAATAAGACACAAAACTTGGAGGGTTTTTGCATTTCAATACTTCATCAACAATTGGTATTAGAACCAAAGATTTTGTTTGAGAGTTTGGTTTGATCTGCACAAGCCATTGTGAGGTCTAGAACATGTGAAAAGGATTCTCAATTGTTGGGATTGGATTTCATTTGTAGGTGGAGTGGACCAGGTGGCCTGAATTCTCAATTGATCATGATTATGACAAAACTGTGAGGTGTTAATCTATAGAGAACCATATAAATCGACAATCCTAGGAAAACCCCTAATTGGCTTGATGGAGTTTGAGAAAAAGTGGAGGAGCTTTATCTTAAATTCATTATTTAATTTGATTTTCTCATATAGACACGCACACATATGTATATTATATGCACAGGTTATCTGTTTGGAGCTATCTTATAGAGATATAAAACTTATATATTTTTGTCCAATACAGAACTTGGTTTTGAAAAGGTATTACAAAAGTTTATTGAAAGATCCGTGCATGAAGATGGAAGAAATTCTAAAGAGCATGAAAACAAGATTTTCAAAGCTCAAGTTTGTTTGCTAATTTTAGGTATTATATGTTCTCTACCCTCTATATTTTTCTACAGTTATAGAGATGATCTCTCGCTGACGTAGGCAAGAATTCATAAATATTATTTTCTTTATTTGATTGTTAATTATTCATCATTATTTGTGATTGGATCTTAATTTGACCCTCCTTTTACGGCATTACAACTTGTATTAGAGCTTGATGCATGAGGATCATCATTGATTATGACATTTATAAATAAGCTGTTGCTTTCCTTTTCTCTTTCTTTTTCCCTGGAAGTTAATCTCTTTATTTTGTTGTATTATTTTTAAGAATGAAAAAAATAATTATCTCAGGTTTACAAGTTCTAGCAATATATCCATGAAGAAACCAGGAATTCCAGGTAAATTAATGACCCAAAGTCTAGAGATTCTTCATTGTGTGCATCCATTCATCTTCAACCTAATAGTTCTTTTGTTCTTTGTGCTTGCACTCCCAGTTCTTTCTTTTTCTTTGTATGATTGTGTTTGGTAGGAACTAGTAGATCTGGTAGAAGTTGGTATAGCCTTTTCCTTAAAGCACTACAAAGTGAACATTATTTGTTCTACACATGATATACACCCTCCTCTTCTGTGGAGCCCAGAGAGTTGGACCTTTATATTGTATCCATACGATGAAAATGTGCAAATTATTATTCTTATTTTTATTTTCTGGTGTGATATGAAAATGGGTTTTGATGTTTTTGAAGAATTATGATTGAAAGGTGAAGCACAACTAGAATGTCAATTTTTATTTTTATTTTTTATAAATATCGTCCAATTGAATTCGAAACCACAAGTATCAAATGATACAAAATTCCACTCACCAATCAATCTTTTTCTAGGGCAATGTCAGGCCACCAAGTGCTTTGAGATATTGAGAATCTTGGTGTAGGGTCTTTTCATCTCCCCTCCTTTTCCACACTTCCCTTCTGATCCTCTCAACTCTAGGGAGAGGGACCATTATGTTCTGCAACCCTTTTGTTTTTTGTTTATGGCAATGAAAGTCATTATTCATATGAATGTCTGTGCAGAATGGTTTCATAGTGGATGATACCATTACTTAGCTTCCATAAAACTTACCCTACAAGACAGGTATATGCATTATGTTTTCTTATGTCTCACTGTATCTAATCAAATTAAGGCATTCATGGGTGCCCTAAACTTTTAGTTAATTTTTGTGCTACTTGATTTTTTTTTTCCTTGAAAAAAATTAATATTGATGGTTGTGTGGTTTACTTTTATGGTGTCATTAGCTTGTAGAACATTTTAATGAAGTACTAGGCATCCAATAAAAGGGAATATAAATTCCATTAATTGTTGCTTCCAAAAGTATTTGTAGGTACTTGAAGTTGTCAATGTGGGATTTTCTTGGATGCCTAGTACTTCATTAAAATGTCTCAAATGGACACCAGTTGCTTTTTGGTTTTTCAAATGAATTTTATAATTATCACCACTAAGAAGTGATGATAATGGCATATTTAGATTATATCTAGATGTCATGATTGAAGTCAGTACTCAAAAAGTGATATTATTTTAGTGTTAGAAGGCTTAGTGAGAGTGTACTTTTTTTTCCTGAAGATCTTGCTATTGATGATAGAAGAAACTTGAATGGAGTGTGTGCTCAGGTCTTATTCTATCACCTGCTTAATTTATAAGGAAGCCACAAGTGTGTCACTCCCATAGTGTGTTTTGAGGAACACTGATAAGAAATTCAGAGGATAATGCCCATGATTCTTGGAATATTATCTCTTACTTTACCCACTTGAACATGGCTTATTATGTCTCCCCCCACAATGCCATTAAGTAAGTAATAGTGCCAGTGGATTAGGGCTTTATCTGATACTTCAAGGATGTTTATTTTTGTACTTAAAGTATGAGTTAACTAATGTGGAGGGCATTAATAAATAAGCCTAGATGATTAAGGAAGCCACTTGTTATTCACATGAATGTAATCACTAATCTAGAGCTTGATTTTTTTTTTTTCCCCCTAAATTCTAGAGCTTGATTTTTTATTTTTCTATTTTAGGGAAAACCCTTCCAATCAAGTGACTTTGGTGAATCTCTGATATGTGCAATCATTTTTTTTTTTTTTTTGGGGTCCTGGCAATGGTTAGTAGTTAGTTGGGGGAGGGGGGATCGGTAGGGTGGGGGCACTTTTGGCCTGGCCCTTTTATCACTCGAGCAACACCACCACACCTTCTTCCAGTCAGGTGACCTTGGTAAACCTCGAATATATGCAATCATTTATTATTTTTGGGAAAATCCTTCTAATATTGTTTTTTATTTTTTTAACTTGGTAAGGAGAGGGAGGATGGGGCGAGTAGAACTTGGGCTCCCATACAACTCAGGGAGTGCTTCTATCAATTGGGTTACCCAGCTCATCTCTAATCTAGTGAACTTGTTAAACTTTAAATACGTGCAATCACCCTCAAACAATACATATCATTTAAAACAAGGTGTTTTTGCATTGTGAGAGTCGAACATCCGAGTTTATAGTTTGTCTCAGCTAGGCCACCCATGTGGGTTAATTAGGAGCTTGAAGTTGGATGGGCGGTGTTTTCTTTTCTACAGCTTTATAATTATATTTCTATTCGCCCACAATATGTTTTAAAATTGCATTAGAACCTCTTTTTAAAAGATAATTACAAATTTTTTTCATTATATCTTATAAGTGGCCATATGCCTCCATTATCTTAACGCTATGTTCCAACGTCTCTAATCATTCAAAAAGAACATTCGAACTTTTTGAAACTTGTAGTCGTGTCGGACACGCGCTTGATCATGACTTGCGTATCTTTGTGTTGAACATAGTGTGTACTTCTTAAAAGAATACTATAGAAACTTTGAGGCAATGGATACTTTTTTTTTTTTTAATTAAAAATGGAAAGAAATTGTGACGAAATAAAATACCAAAAACAATAGTAGTGCTTCCATAAAAAAATTCCAACAAGTTTTGATATAGTCCTGGTGTATATAAACATTTCAAGTGTGATCTAAAAGAGCATCAATTTTTAGTATGTCATCCATACACTACATTGCGACTGGTTGACATCATCCCATTGTCTATTTCTAGGAGTACATTTTTCAAAGATGCTTCATCAGAGATCGCATGATGCATCAACTAGACCTGGGTCATCAAAAAAAAAAAAGAAAAAAACCTAGACCTGGACCCCATATCAGCCTATCATTACTCTTTTAACTCCGGCAACCATTTTTCATCTGCTTCATTGTCAATAAACCCTAAAAAAAGTCTGGTTGAGTCATGATTCCACAGAGCTATTATTTACTTCATTGATCTTAATTAATTCTGGCTTAACAACAGAAGATAGAGTACAACAGTTGAATTAAAGATCATCGAAAAATTCATTGAAAAAAATGCATTTAGGAAAGAAAAAAAAAAAAAAAAGATCATAGAAAAAAATGCTTTAATTGTAAGCCTACTCAGCCTATGAAGCAAATGAAACTCAAGATTATAATGTTTATATATATATATATATATATATATAGAACCACAACAAAATGACTTTTCTTTTATTGATTTTTCAACATATATAAATACATATATATACAAAAGTTCTAATATTCACAAGGCCCATTCTCCATCTTACATCTTTTGATGATGTCCAATGCGCCTAAAAGTAACAGAGTACAACATTTCTAAACAACCCTCAACTTCAAAGATTTTGGGTTTGGTGTTGTACTTTAACTTGTTTGGTTGGTGAGAAACCTCTTAAAGAATTGAGGTTTCATTTCAACCCTCCATGAATATTCTGTAATAAAACAAGTAATATCTAACTTTAGCCAGACATTATACTTTGTAACATGGTCACTACTAGTGAAGCTGTAACATTTTTTTTTTTTTTTAAGTCCCATCATGGTACAGATTATTGCTTGTTGCCCATCTCTAAGGTGTTTAACGTGTTCACTTCGAAGTCATTGAAACAATCCAACCCGAAATCATGAATACCGAAATCCTCACAATCCAGTAGCCACGAACAATTTTCATCCCAGGATGGCAAGCTGGTATTGTCGAAGTTCTGTCCGGTGGTCGGAATCTCCCACGGCCCATCAACTAGGGAAGTTTCTTCACCCCACAAACAACTCATTAATGGGTCATTGTCACAAACAGTGTTATCAAACAAATGGGACTCGTCGCCGGAACAATTTTCAGTTGGTGAGCCAGAGTTTTCCGAGCTGGCGGTGCCATTAGCTTCCGGTAATTGCGAGCTATGGTTACCGGATTCCGGCAAACAATCATCTGCATGAGAGGATGTTTCAGTTGCCTTGGCTTCTTTCTGGAGCGGTTCATGAGTGACAGGATCAATTCCCATCTTGAGAAGCTTTTTCTTGATATGAGTGTTCCAGTGATTTTTAATCTCATTGTCAGTCCTTCCTGGTAATCTTGCTGCAATTTTGGACCACCTAATCATCACAAACAAGAAAAAGAAACTTCATTAGTACTTTAATCATATATCAAGCTACCCAGACAACAAAATCTAAAACCCATTAGCACAAGAAATATTATTCTAATCTCATTACTTTAATACGTACACCATTTCTTTTTAAATTAGGGTTGGTTGAAGCAAAATTCAAACAATTGAATCTGAAGCCAACAAGTTGCTGAACTAATTATTTTGACAAAACATTAGTGCACCCTTTGGATTCAATATTCTATTAGTCCCATTGATGAGCTAAACAAGAAACTAGTAATTAATAGAGTGTTACTTAAATAAATTTATCATGACAATCATATTATAAAACCTTTAGCTGGTTAAAGACGAAGTATGTTCTTGTGCATTATTTGAACCCACGCTATCATTTCACCAACTTCATTACAATCCGTCCTCTATCTTTCCTAAACATTTTTGAATATATATATATATATATATATCAAACACATGTATTTGATATATACAAGCTAGTGCTAGACATAAAAAAAAAAAAGGAAAATCATTCGATAGAAAAAAACTAATAACAAGTATTGTGAAGAATGCGTGCACTAAACATGCACCACACGAATAACAAGAAGAAGCCTTTTTCTCAACTAACCTGTTGCCAAGACGAGCATGGAGGTCAATAACAAGTTGTTCCTCGGCTTCGCTAAGGAGGCCTCGCTTCAAGTCTGGGCGAAGATAGTTAGTCCAGCGAAGGCGGCAGCTCTTGCCACAGCGACGAAGTCCGGCCAGCTTGGGGACGGCGCGCCAGCAACATTGGCCATTAGTGAGGATGAAACTGATGAGTTTCTTGTCCTCCTCGGCCGTCCACGGCCCTTTCTTCACCCCGAGCTTGTCACAGCAGGGTTGTCTACCCATGTCACTAACACAACACAAGCTTAGGTAGCTAGATAGTCTCTCACCAAACTATAGTTTGAAACAAATTTTGTAGTAAAGACTCAAAAAGCCCTCACACCAAACTTTATATATGCCCACCAAACTTTATATAAAGTCCTTTCACCTTTCTCTCCCCCATTGCGAATATATATATGGTGAGAGAGAGTGGTGATTCTAGGGCCCACACATTGGTTTGTGAAAGGTACACGTGAACTACAATCCCCTCTTGTGTCCGGGTGTTATCAGCTTACACAAGGTGGTGATGGTGAATCATAGGTTGATCCAACGACAAAAGCTACATCTATGCACACCCAAATACTTTCTTCCCATTTTCCTACACAATCCACTCCCTCATTGCACTCTTACTCAACCATTCCATCACCCATTTCGTCATCAACACGTATACCTGCCGGTATTATACTGCCACAATTTTTATTTTTATTCTTTCGCGAAAGTTCGAGCAGACATGCACACACTTACAATATTATCCTTATCGAGTTCAAACACTCAACTTGTCCTCTATTTGTAGCCTACTAATTACATGATCCCGTGTTAATTAGTGGTTCATATGGAGCTGATTTGCCTAAACCATAAGAGTCATTTTGATCTGAGGCTAATTAATTAGTTTTTTTATTATTTATTTATTTATTTATTTTCCTAGTTAGTATTCATACACATACATGTCTCTTCTGAGACTTGAACCCCTTACCTCCTTTTGGAACGTGAGAAGTTGATACCGTTAAATCACTGGCCCGTTGATAATTAATTAGCTTTAAATGAAACAAAAATAATGTGGCATTGGCAAGTTGTATAGTAATATCTTCATTGTCATCAATTAACATTGCACCTCGTTTGACATTCCTAGGAGGAATATTGGTGGTTTAGTCTAATTGATAATGATTTTGAGTTGTGTGATTGATGATCAAATAATATACTTGTCAAGAAAAACTAGCTTTCTTGTCCTTTATTACCATTTTTTTCTTAAAAAAATGAATATTTTGTCCTCTGTAACTTTATTTGGTTAATTTATGGATGCTGCGACTAAAAACAGGGAAACATTTTAATGAAATTTCATGGTTAAATGCAAAATATGGTATAAAATGAAAAAACATCCGTATAGCAAGTGCTAAACTTGCATACTTTTCAAGTTATCTGTAGTGTGTGTGTTAATATATATATATATACACACACACATATATACATACATACACCTAATACGAGCCAACACTTTTCATCTGTATTCTTATCAATCAATTAAGATGTTCCAATTAGAATATAAGTAAATTTATAGAATGGGCACAGGTCAGTTTGCATTTCAAAAGATTTGTAATTGAACATAATCTTCACACGAGGATGGTTATGTTTGGCATGCGGGAAAATCACATATGGACTAGTTTATTTCCACGAGTTGCTTCCCATCAAAAGGCAGCCGTTAACAAATAACAACTTGCCATGCGCTAGCTTCGGAGGCTTGGCAGTGATGGTAAGGGTACGGGACTAGCATCCAATTGGCCAGTGTTCGACTCCTACCAAATCTTTCAATTTTTGTCGACTTACCCGGTGCATCCTTGGGGTGAGACTCTGCACCCTTAGGTTTGTAACCTAGGGTGGGTCCCGAAGGGGCCTTGCCTAGGTAAGTTCCTCGTGCTAAAAAAAAAAAAAAAAAACTTGCCATGCGATCTACCAATCAAGATCCTTTTCACTCTTCTCCATTTTTCACCATTGATCTCATATATAATAGGGCTAAAATTATAAACCCTTCTTGTTTCCAAGAACCTCATATAACCCCCTCAATTATCAAACAACTTTCAGAATGATGCAACGAGGAGGGGGTGATATGATAAACTTTTTAAAACATTAAGAGATAATATGACAGTTTCTTAGTTGAGGGGATTAGTTCATAATTTTTAAAGTAATAAAATGAGGAGTTTTATGATTTTAGCTCTAAATAATATTATTTTTTCCCGATCAACCAAACGTGCACTTGTGACATGTACTTCTTCCGTGACTCAAAACTTTCTCACCCCTTTTTTTTTTATATATAAAAAGAAGTTATACCATTCAAACTAATGTTAAAAAATTATCCAACACATAATGTACAAAACTTTTGGATTAGAGTTTGTTGCTATACTAGGATTAGCTCAATAATTTAATCTCCTCCACTCTCACACGCATTAATTCGTCCATTTCTTAGAGAAACATACTCATTGTTAGGGTTTAGTATATTTGACACGGACTCGTATTTTCATTGTTAAAAGTAAGACGTAGCATCAATTTTGGAGCCGCCCATATGTGCTTAATTCTAGACTGTTCCATTGGTGATCACATTTCAAGGGTGACCCAACTGGTTAATACTAATTCCTGACCATTGATTTTGTCTTTGTTAAGCCTTAAATAAGACGGATGAGAAAGCCAGACAAAAGTACAAGCTTCGTCAAACGCTTTTGATTTAGAATGCGACTTCGCAGCATCAACAAAGGTACACACGGTAACACGTACGTGTCATGCAGAGGAAAGCTCTTAGGTCAATGTTAATTCTCTCCTTCCTTTTCAAATGATCATTATAATTAATTTTATGTGAACACAAACTGTATTGCATTACATTATATTATCTAATTAACATTTTCTAGATGGGGGCAGGTAATAATCCAAAAACTTGGTCTTTGACTTGCATCTCTAGGTTTAGGTATGTATTGTTCAATGTGGACCCTTTTCCCTCTAACTAGCCCATTTTTCTTTGGGGTAAGGTCTCAACTAGTACATTTTGTTTATCTTAATTAGGTTTATGCAAGAATCAAAACATTAGGGTCGTTTTCTGATAACTAAAAATAAAATAAAAAAAAATTATTTATATAAAAAATTATTTAGTTGACAGTTTCAAATTTTTTTTTTTTTGAAAACTCATTTTTTTTATAAAAAAAATGCGTTTATAGTTATTTGAAAATAGTTTTTTATATTTTTGAATTCTTGAAATTGTATTTAGAAAACTTAATTAACAAATAGATACTTAGCCTTTTTTTAATTTAAGAATAATATTTGATCATAATAAAATGAAAGTAATTGATAATCATGATAAAGAACATATTCATTCAAGTTAATATTGTCCATTTCTCATACGATTGATTATATATGCAATAGTTCAATTTAAGGTTGATGTGGAGAATTTGCCAAATGGTTTTAAGAAGCAAGCGTTTGTTTTTTTGTTTTTCATGATTTTGAGCTTAACTAGGTGTATGCAAGAAAATCAAAAGTCATTGTCTGAAAATTAAAAATCAGAAAAATATACAAAAATCTGTTTAGTTGACAATTTTTGAAAACAATTAAGGTATGTTTGGTTTGTAACTCTAAGACAGCTTTCTGTTTTTAAAAAAAAAAAAAAAAACTTTGCTTGATTCAGTTTTCTAAAAATTCAATTATAAAAAAAAAATATTTTCGAAAATATGTCTTTTATAGTTATCTGAAAATAGTTTTTTATTCTGTAAATTCTTGAGAATTATTTTCGAATTACAAACCAAGCAAACACTTTATTTCTAGAAACTGAAACATACAGGTTCTTAACCATTTTGAATTTTAGATCGAATAATATTTGATGGTAATCAAATGGAAGTATTGATAATCATGATCAATAAGTCTAAAAATATTCATTCAAAGTTAATATTGTCCATTCCTCAATTTGCTTCATACGATTGATATATTATATATACAACAATTAGCCAGTTTAATTTAAGGCTGAGGTTGAGAATTTGCCAAATGAATTAAAAAGCAAGCTAGCGTAGAATTTTCATAATGACAGATGTTGAATATAAATTGAGAAGTACCAAATGACTTGGAAGGCACTACATGATCGATCTGATAATGTTATTAGCTAGTTTTCTTCCCATATAATTCATTAATTTGTTTTCTATCAGAATAGTTGATATACATGCATTTTATGAACTACGTATACTTTCCCCATAAGGAAAGGTAAGTGATGCGATTGTTCACTTGTAAATGTGTTTGTATAATGTACATGCAGGTCACTGTCTCATGTACACTCAAAATCTCCCAAATTTTGAATTGATTCATGGCCAACCACGTACGAGTTCTTGCAATCTCCATTATTTGATCAAATGAAATCCTGATTTGCCACGTAGAAGTTCTCGAATCCAAAACATGCCACAATGATGAATTTTGATGCAAACAATATATTATTTACTCAGATTTTATTTTATTATTTTATTTTATTTTAAAAAAGAATGTATGATATACGTAGCTATAGTAGTATAGTAGAAGCTAGGGAGATAAGAGTGACATTGCTTGCAAAGTTAGGTCTGTGTGATTGAATTGATCACAACTATATATTACTACTGTAGCAGTTGTGAGTTCATGATCATAACGACAACTATGGTCCAATTCATATAAAAAAAGTTAAGTGCACGGAGTTAGATTCTAGTCCAATCCATAGCAGTTGGATTCTCAGTTTTAATGATACCCCATCATGCATTATTGTCGTTCAAAGTCACCTTCTTTTATACAATCCTTTGGGTCCTTCATCGCCTATAGTTCATTTCTTACCTTATGGTATAAACCATCACTAAGAGAGTTAAGTGCACAGAGTTAGATTCTAGGGCTTCCACTAACCCATTGGTGACTTGCCCAAATTAAAATTGGGTCCAATTCCCACTTCTTGCGTAAAATCTGCATTTGTCTTGGATGAAGCTTCACAGTAGCTTGACGAATTCACATCCAAAGAAGAGGTCGGAGTGGGATTCCTACGTGACCGAGCAGAGGAGGCATAGCTTTGGTTGAATTTTTGTCATGACCTTACTGTCTAAGGTAGGGAGTTTACTTTGAATTGCAATCCAGAGTAGCAATTTTTGCCTGGGAATGGCAATTGAGTCCCATATAAGATTTGACCAGCAATAGTTGTTGATGGTTAATCACGGGCAGGGACAGAGTCAGCTTCTGGGGGCCACCACATTGAAGAAGAAGAGTGAAAAAAAAAAAGATAAAAAGAAAAAGAAAAAAGAAAGATAAAATTAGGGGGGCACTATGTAATATTTTATATATTATATGCCTAAATATAATACTCTAAAATCTAATGGCCAGTATGGGCCAGGGGGCATCTTGGCTCTGCCCCTGATCACTGGTGAGCATGGGAAAGTGAGCAGTTTGAATCTCACACAGAGGAAGGTGTGATACAACACTAATAAGTCACATAATTTTTTTTTTTTGAAAGGGTGTCCTTTTTATGCTTCGTGCTCGAATTAGTGCTATGAAAACAAATTATTTCCATTAAATTTTATCAATCGTTGAATTCAATTTGCGAATTCTAGGATTCATAATCATTTTTCATACATTGAAGAGTTATGATTCAGAGTTCGAAAGTGGGATATATTTAACTGTAATTTTTGTGAGTGCATGATAACACTGTTATGATTGAAGATGTCATTATGATTGATAACATCGTCATGATGTCATCCCCTACTCACATGAAATAGTCTGGCTAGTGTGAGAGTCCTCGATTACTTATCATTTTCAAATGTGATATTTATTATGAATGACAATTACCAAAATCCCTTAATATAGAATAAAAATAGTTAGAAATATGCATAATTAAGAATAAACCTACAATATTCATAAAGAATACTGAATTCTTATCATATATTAGTCCGCTTCACATTGATCACTTTTATTTTGTTATTTACTTAGATAAATGTTCAGATAAAAGGGATATTCAAATCAATTCTTGAAGGGTATATAATCGAAAAATATTAAAATTTGGATTATATACACTTTTTAGTATTCAAATCAATTCTCATACTTATGAAATTACATTTTGTATTATTTTACAAAATATATAATGACCTTTAATATATATACAAATATAGAAAACATTTTATACCAAGATACATACTACGTGTATAAACGATCGGGGGATGCCTCGCTTTGACCAAATTTTGGTAAATGGGGAGATTTTAGAACTAGAATTAAGTTTGCTTCAAATTTAGTAGGAGTATTCTGGTCATCAAATTTCTATGGTTCACAGGGTACCAGTCACTGTTATATTACATTAATCGATAAGTAATACCATTTTCAAAATTGTTGTTAATGACTACAAACAGAAGCCTCCTTAATTAATTACCCTCAAAGGAAAAGCAAGTTGATTTAGATGTCATACTATTAATTAAACATCACTTTAATCATTTTGATTATTTTAATCTCTATAACTATATACATATACATGAACAGACATATATATATAGAGAGAGAGAGAACTCTCCCACTTGTGTAAATGATGCACACCCAAAAATTCAGATTGCATCATTATGGTCTAAAACACCATAAGCATACCTTAAAGCGACTCATGAGCTAACAAATAAGAATTTAAAAACATTGAAATGACTATTTTCCACAAAAAAACATGTATAAACTAATGCAAAAAGTCATAAACTAATATTATAGTAGTATTAGATAATGTAATGACGTGATTAGTGTGTAATGCAATTGTCATTAAAGCAAAGATTGGTAATAATATAATCATAAAAACCAGAAGATCATAGATTGTGGAAGGAAACTGATTAGCCATGAACACCATCAAGTTGGGCAAGCCCAAGTAGGCCATGGTCAGCCCACTGAAGGACTTAAATTCAATGAGAGAGAGGCGAGATTAATTGTTTTTTGAATTATTGTTTGAATTTTGTTTTTGGAGAAGTCCAAATAATCAACTCCGTAATTAGTGGTCTAATGACAAGGGACTTTCCAAAGATAGAATTTCTTGACGGATTAGATTTATAGCTTTTTTTGTCTGATAGGAAATTAAAAGGTGGAGGGGGGTTGGTTGGAAAATGGCAAGTCTCAGTTAGTTGTTGCATTTGTTAAATGTGAAATTTGGACTAAATTCCATTCAAAATCAAGACAAAAAGTTGGTAAGGTCATTGAAAAATGTCTAATGTTTCAGATTGTTTTTAGCCATCACCGTGACATCTTTTCTTGGTGATTTGTAGGTGTACCTTTCTTGCTTTTAATTTGGTAGTGGGGAGGGAAAAAACGCCCTCCAATAAAAAGCGCACGCGTCACCACTATCCATATCAACATTCCAAGAACATATAAAGTTCATCATGCTCAAGTCCAAGTTGAAGGTATTTATAGTCCAAGACCATTGTTATTTGTCCTCCAACTTCCATCAAGGCCGAATCAAGAAGTCATCAGCCCAGCTTATGAGTATTTAACATCCGGCCTGTTACTCAAGCTTATGAGTATTTAACATCCGGCCTGTTACTCAAGCCCAGTCGGATCAAAATATATTCGGCCCAAGAATGCACAAGTCCTACCATATGAATGATTTACTATAGAAGGAAAATTCTATAGAAAGTTCTGTACAAGGCAAGTTCTATGTATGGAAAATTCGACAATGGAAAAAACCCTATTAAAAAAGAATGGTTATATAGAAAGAATTAGAGGGCAAGCAACGCGAGTCCTACCATAATCTTGCAATCTTTTGTATCTAAATAGAGGTTAAGACCTCCAATAAAGGATCAAGCAATTTGCGTTTCTCTATACACTGTTCTTATTTATTTTTATTGTTTCTTTGAGTGAATTGTTTTATTTTTCTCAATTATTATTGGTTGAGCGAAATTTTGCACCTACAGGTAGCTTTGAGTGCTACAATTTCACATTTATATATCTATCATGAGCCATGCAGTTTTTCTGGACAAAATTATGAAATAATAATAGAGTTGGGGTATTTTATCTGAAAATCAAAATTCACTACATTTCAATGCCTTGTCTCCTTGTCATGAAAATGCTCAAAAAGACATTCATAGGAGTGGAGTCTATTTGTTATTTTTTTTAAAAAAATTGAAAAATATAAAACAGAACAAAATTTGGTTTTGTTACAATTTTCTAGACTCTAGAGACCAATAAAATAAGGTGAATTCCTCTTTTACACTTTTTATATTTCATGTATTGTTTAACTACTATTTTTCTCCAGAGAATTTTGCTAAAAAATTGAATTAAATATATATAATTTAAGAAAAAAGATTTATTTTAAATTCATGTATATTAAGATAATTTAATAAATTGTTTAGAGAACATCGTCCCAAATTTATATAGATTTCTTTTTTATTCTAGAGATTTTTATTTTTAAAGAAATATGAAGTAGAAATAATGAAAATAATTCATTTAATATTATAAATGTAATGTATGAAAAGTATTTTGTTGTATTTTTAAAAAGACTATATTTGACAGGTATGAAATTGGAGTTTTTGAATTGGAATTGGCATATAATTGGAGAAAAGTAACTTAAAAAATTGAACCAACTTTTTTTTTTTTCAATTTCACCCATTTTAATTTCAAAACTTCAATTCCATGCCGCATTTTAGTAATAAAGAGGCAATACTAAAAATAAAGTTTATTATTTATAGAATGTGAACTTATTTAAATAAAAAAAAAAACCTTAAAAATTAATCTTCCTTGTCTTTTGAAGGTTTTCATAAGATTTATTTATTTTGACGTTTAAAAGTAGGAGTAATCGATAATTTTTCCTTCAAAGTTTCAAAATTTTAATCATTTTCTTTTTAAATACGGAGCATTTATCATATCACTTATCCACATGGTGTGTCTATCGGTGTCACTGTATCCACGTGTTGTGTCTGTACTCTATAGTATTAAATTTGTAGCAGTGTTTTGTTTTTTTTGTAGAAGTTCGATTTTACTTTTATGTCCCTCACTGGCCTGTAATTTTTCCATAGGATCGATTAGATGACACGTGTAGTCGGCCACCGCCAGTGACGTGGCGCGTACAAAACTTTTAGTCTCCCCCTATACGTAGTTAGTCCGGTAAATATACGCATCAATTATATTAATCGCCGAGGCAATTAGGGTTTTACGTCATCTGCAATCCCATTCTCTTTCACGAAGGTAATTTCTCTTTCTCTTGAATGTATAATTTGGTGATCGAATAGAATTCTACTACTATGATGTTAGTTTTAAAGCTTTAATTTTTATTGCAAGGTCTGCGTTCAGATTTCATTATGAGAAGCGTTTTTTTTTTTTTTTTAATTTTTATTTTATTTTATGCTTTTGATTGTGATTCCTTTGTCTAGATTATTATCTATATTGTGTTTTTGGTTAAAAAATTGACTTAGGGTTTCCTTGATTGGATGAAAAACGATATAAGGAATGGGAATTTGTGTATGTTCCTCTTTAGGGTTTTTTATGCATTCACCTCAGTTTATACAAGGATTGATAAATTACAATAACCAACACCAAACAGTGACACAGACTACACTAGTAACCAACAAAACATGCCTTACTAAACCACTTACTTAATTGATGACTCCTATTCACAAGCACAAACCCAACTTAATACAACTCAGATAGAATTCTATTATTACAATAATACACGCTAGATAGGATTACACAACAAAAGAACACATCATATTCATTCCTCCCTCCTGCTATTGTCCTTATCCTCAAGGATGAAGTCAAGATAAAGCTCAATGAATCTCTTTTATGGCATCCGTATGGCATTTTCTCGAGCTGGCCTTTTCGAGTGTACGACAACCTCCATTGCAGTATGCTTGTTCTTTCATTAACCATATGACGAATGATGATCTGCCTTGGAAGCATAAATGCTGGTTTGTCACATTTGGTAAATTATGACAATGCTGCGCATATTTTCCCAATTTTTTCTTAAGTTGAGAAATATTACGGGGTGTATCTTGGAGTTGGCTGGAAGCTGAATTCTATAAGCAACTGGTCCGATTCTTTCCCTAGTTTGATACGGTGCAAAATACCTTGGTGATAATTTTTGTGACAGGCAATGTGCTATTGAAATTTATCTATATGGTTGTAGGTGGAATTAAACCCAATCTCCAGCATACCTGCTTTCTCATTGGACTCACTTCAGTTTTTCAAGGATTGATAACTAAATAACCGACACCAAACAGTTGCACTGACTCAACGAATAACCAACAGAACATGTCTTAGCCATTAAACCATTTAGCTAGTTGCCGACTGCTATTCTAAATTACAAACCCAACTTAATACAACTTACATTGGTGATAGGACTATATAATTACTATAATACACTAGTTAGAATTTCACAACAAAAGAGCACATCAGAATGGTAAATGATGATTCTTCTCTTTCATGTGATTTAAGCATTCAGTATCAGTGACGTGTTCCACATTGAGATGATCCTAGCACAAGTGAAGGACCGAAACTACCATGGGTTGAGATAGTAAGGAAACACATTGATAGCATGCGTTTCGTTGATGCATGGCCTTTGGTATAGAACGTAGCGAAATAGTAACCGACACTAAATAGTTGGGAAAATATTTTGTAGAGTTGATTATTAAGGTTAATGTTGGATTTTCATTTTCATGGTCATACATATGCATTCATAGCTCGATTTTTAGAAGTTACTTTTGATTTTTTATTTTATGTTGTTGAATGGTATTGGACAATGAGCTTAATGCTGCTATTGTCTACAACTTACCAAAAAATTGATGCTATTGTTTACAACCTAATACCTAATATCTAGCTGCATGGAAGATAGTAGCAATTAGTGGATGAAATGTTGGCACAACGGAAGCGCATGAACAAATATAGAGATCCAACAAAAGCAAATAAAGCAGTCACACACAAAACACAAGATTTACGTGGTTTGGCCCAACTCGGCCTATGTCCATGGATGAGAAGATATTTCATTATGATTCCGTAGAGATATTACAATAATAGAGAATATGTGACACCAAATCATATACACAAACCTGTGTACTCCACGAAACTCCCTCTAGCTATTATTGGTGTTCTCTCCACTCTACTAACCTGTAAACTACCTTTACCCATCAATTCCTTCATAAGGCTACCACCCTCCACTATAGAATTAGAGCTACATCACTCTCTATCTCTAGACTTAACCCATAACCTAAGTGTTTATTTATAGAGATTAGAGTCCAAAACCCAATTCCTTGTTGGGCAAGGATTAAAATTTCGTGGAGCCCACGACTTGCCTAACAAGAAGTCCTAACAAAATACAACTTTAAAATAGAAACCTAATTAAACTAGGAATTTGAGACATAATACATAACAATCTCTACCTTGGCTCAAATTTCATCAAGCCAATCATCGATTCCCACGGCATTGATGAGGGTTGTTCGATCAGTCAAAATATCTAAGGCTCCACCTTGGCTGCTTGAGCTTCATGCCATGTAATCTATCATGATTTTTTGACCATGATGACCAAACACTGTTGTCACACACAAAACACAAGATTTACGTGGTTTGGCCAAACTTGGCTTACGTCCACGAATGAGAAGAAATTTCACTATGGTTCTGTAGAGATATTACAACAGTACAAAATACTCAACACTAGACTATGTTGTGATACCCCCCAATTTCCGAAGACGGGTTGATCAGGTCCGCACCCGAAGACCGGGGGATATCAAACAATTAATATTTTTAAACAAGCATAGAATACAAAATGAAATAAAATTAAATTTATATACGCTGAAAGGAAAACTAAATAAGAAACAATTAAACTCCTCTGATAATAATCTTCGAGAAATAATCCCATGATAATGAATCTCCATAAATAACCATAAATAAAAATTCTCTCCCAAGTACAATTCGGGAATCCATTGATATTGGACCCCTAAATAAATCATAAAACTGAAATACTAATAAAATCTAAATATTAAATGAAATCTAAGGTAATGTCCTAACAATCCGGAAGAGTGAATATGGATGCTATCTAATTAGCACGAACGAACAAGTCTGGAATTGACGTGGACCTGAGACCCACAAACAAGTTCTTTCTACTACAACCCGATCAGAGAACCGATAAACGATACATCCCTAGCCAAACTCATGCAATAACTACATAGTCGGTAGATATATATATATACACACTAAAGACTCTCACTGGACTATAGAGCAGTCTTAACCGTGTAGTGGGTATATAATAAAAAATCGAACACAAGGTGGTCATGAGTCCTCCTCCTACCAAGGCGCATACATCTCATATATCCAGCTGCCCATTAGAACCGGCAATATACGCCTTAGTCATAATCCCGAGACCTCAAGCTAATATCAGGGCACACATAAATATATATCTAGACATATCCTGACAATGGCACACCAACATATAAACTACTGTAACTATATCCTGACAATGGCATGACAACATATAAGATATTGTAGCCATATCTTGATAATGGCACAACATGGAGTGAGTCTAAACTTATTAGCCAGCTCACCCACATATACACACATCACACAGCTATATCCTGACAATGGCATAAAATAGAATGGATCTAACTTATTAGTCAGTCCACCTATACTTATCAATATAACCAAGCCATATCCTGACAATGGCATAAAAGATTAAGGAGTCTAGCTTATTAGCTATCTCAATGATCATGTCAGATACACATTATTCTCATCATAGCCATATCTAATATTGACACTAAATACAACACAACCAAACCAGATTATAAAAGCAAGTTTATGCTTATTAGCTAACCTACATGTTCTCCATAGTGCACACAACTCATATATGAATGATTATTATCAATTACAACTTATAAATTAAGTAAGCTCATCCTTGTGTATATATAATAATCATCATTTAAGAATATATAGAAAGGCATGATTATCATCATCTATTACAATATCCCATAACACACCAATATAATGAGTATCACAAACACAACTACAATCTCATTATGGATTAATCATCATAAGTAACATGGTTAATATCATAAATCCCATTAAATCCAATTATGATATATATATCATTTATAATATAATTAATAACTTAAATTACAATAAATCACATTATGATTAACATAATTTATAATATGATCAATATCATTTTTCAAAATATCCAATAATAACAATGATATTATAAGTATCAGTTATCAAGGAGAATGAATAATTACACTTAATAGCGTTTCTCACATTACACCATATATTTCAATTATGATTATTATCTTCTAATACAATACCCAGTATATTTTCAATATGATTAATATTATTTATCAAACATACACTCTATATTTAACTCATCATTTAAAATTTATCGAGTTTTAGTGCGATGAATGCAATTCCGAAAATAAGCCTAAAAATAAAGTTTCTCTAAAAATTCTGGAAAAATAGAATAAGAAACATAATCAACAAAAACAACCAAATTTAAAATATGAGGACAATCGGACTTTATTTCAGCCTTTAACAAAAATCACAAAAACACTGCGATGCCTACTAACAATTTAAAATGCGATTTCGGAACCCTAAAGGATGGTCGGCCATAAACTGACATGGGCCACAAGCTAAAGCTAGTGAGTTTTTCTCAATCGATCGTTTCCACCCAAAAAACACTATGATCTGTTCGAAATCGGACTTATCAAACTGTTGTTCAGAATTCTGTCCGTTTGGACAAAATTTTATCTTAGATCGTCTGAAATTTATATATCAAATTAAAGCATGTAATCATGTTCAATTTTCTCTAACTTAAATCCTAAAGTCAAACATAAGGTGTTTAATTTATAAGAACTAAGGGGAGGAGTAGAACATAGAACTTGCCTCTTTGATTTTCGGATCGAAAATCAATTACAACTTCTCTGGTCGTCTTCCTCAACTCCGGTAATGATTCTAGTCACCTTCTTCTTTCTCTCTCTCTCTCCTTGTGCCAAGCCCCTTTTCTTCTTCTCTCAAAACTCATGTAGAAACCAAAAAAACTCTCTTCTCTAACTATTAAACATATATATAAGTTACCCACAAATCTTAACCCAAACCCAACTAACATAATAATAATAATAATAATACTCCTAATATATATATATATACACGTACAAATATGCAAACATATATATATCATGACATATATGATAATTTAATTTAAATAAAATAATAATTAAATAATATATATATCATGCAATATATGATAATTTAATTTAAATAAAATAATATATATATCATAAGAATCTCTCTCTCTCTCTATATATATATAACTAACATATTCCCCATGGCCCAAATCCTTCTCAACACACCTAGGCCTCCTTCAACTAGCCCAAACTCGTTACTTTGGGTTGTACTAATTTTAAGCCCAATCCATACTAAATTAAAATAGACAAACAATTAAATTAACATAGCAATTAAATAATTAAACTTACATTAAGTAATTAAGCACACATGTACAAAAAAATTTACATAAATCATTTAAATTAACCAACCATAACAATTTAATTTGACAATTAAACCAACAAATAACCATAATCAAAAAAATTAATCAATTTAAATCAAATAAAAAAAATATTGAAATAAATTCAATTAATGTAAACAATTTAAATAAAATAAACCTTTAAAATATAGGGGTATTGCACATGTACACAAACCTGTGTACCCCATGGGACTCTCTCTTTCCATTGGTGTTCTTTCCAGTCTACTAATTTGTAAACTATCTCTACCCAGGGGCGGAGCCAGGATTTTAATTTAGAGGGGGCACAATTTAAAAAAAAAATAAAAAATTCAACTAACATTGATATAACAGGCAAAAAGAAGAATTTTAAGAAGAAAAAAGGAAAGAAAATTGAGATATATTTGAAAGAAAAAAATAAAAGTATGATTCAAAAAGGGAAATTTGACTTTTTTTTTAAAGAGATTTAAGGAATTTAAAGAACAAAAGAAAGAAAAAGTTAAGATAATTTTTGAAATTAAAAATTTGACACAACACATAGCACGAAAAACAAGTCATAAATTTATAATTGATTTTATCATTTTGATGTCGGTGTAAATTTCCCTTTGTGTTTGTCTACTTGCTTGTCTTTCTTGGGTTTGAGAAAAACTACAAGTGCATTGCATTAGCTTTCTGCTCTGACATTAAGGGTTGTAGTTCCTAAGACTAATATTCTTAAATACCAGAGAGTTGGGGGAAAAGAGAAAGGGGGAGGGGCAGTTTTCCATGTCTGGTTTTCCTATAGCTAGATTGTCATGCCCTGAAGTTGAGATCAATGTACCTTTCGCTCAATGAGAGCATGGCTAAATACCACAAAAATTCAAACCAAGTACCAAAACCCGTTGTATCAAGATTTCTCAAACTACTCAATAACCGCCAGTAGTTCCTAGTGGCGGTTATTGAGTTGTTCTTATTTGGTTTCGATGTTTTGGGTATTTAGTCATGCAATTGTGGAGTCAACTTTACCCCTTAAAAAATTATTATTTACCTTAATAAATTTATGGTTATTAATTTGGATCCTTTGTAACCATGATATCCATAGTTTTATGCAATTAGTTTCTTAGTTGAGCTTAGATTTTTTATTTTTATTTTATAGCAACTAGTTGGCTTAATTGAGGTTAGTATTTTCTAGCATCCAGAATAATGTGCAAACTGTGATTATAAAAATCATATGTTTTTATATCCCCACGAATCTCCCAGTAATTGAACAAACTGGTTATGGTCTTTTGTTGAACATTCTTAAATTACTCTAGTGAGTCCTGGTAAGGTATTGTCAGTTGATAAATATCCCCATGAATCTCCCAGTAATTGAACAAACTGGTTATGGTCTTTTGTTGAACATTCTTAAATCACTCTAGTGAGTCCTGGTAAGGTATTGTCAGTTGATAAAAAGAAATGCCATTTTAGTTCAGCAAGCTTTTTGAACTGTCATTTATTTCATAATTTTGACAGGTTTCTTGTGCTAAAGGTTGATCTGTGCAATTATTTAAACCCTTTAAGTTAATAAAAATTGTATAGGAAGCTTGTTGAACAAGTAGGATGCATTGAGCAGTTGGTCTTGATGCGACTTGAGCAACTTGACACTTATTCTTTTGAGGAAGAACAAAATCTTGTGTAGATTTCTGCACCGGTGTTTTTTGAAGATTTAAGATTGGCAATCATAATTTTTTGTCTGTTTTGAAGCATTTCTGGTAAATTAATTTTTCATGTAATTTGCTGTTTATTTATTTTGGAATTTCAATACGTTGTCTTTCCAAAAAAAAAAATACATTATGTAATTTTTTTTTTTTTTTTGAGTAAATTATTGTGATTGTATTTTCAGAATATTGAATTTCAACATGTTGTCTTTATTTTTTTGTTTGGATTCTTCTTTTTTCTAAGTTATTGTGTTTATTGTATTTTCAAAATATCGAAAAAGTGAATTCCAGTGTACAATTATTAAATGAGCAGATTTTTGATAATTTTTTTTTATCCAACCCAGCTATCTATCTGAAAATTTGTTAAGAAATTCTCATGTCAATAACTGCTTAGACCATCCTATAATTTTTTTCCAGTGCTAACATGCCTATATAGTTTGAGGCCATATGGATATGTATATGCGTGTGTTCACTAATCTGTTGGGTTGTTAGGCTTAGGTTCGGTTGGGAAGGAGAGATTCTCTTGGAGTCTCTTCTTCGAACTGGCTTGGGGTAAGCTACTCTAAATCCTGTTTGAGAGGCCACTAAAAGCCCTTAAAACTTGATTTAGAGCCTTCACCACTTAGAAATCCCCCCGGAGGTGAGTAAGAGCGTGTTGCCCTTGCCCAGGAGGGGACTGGAGGAGAGGGGTAGAGTTATGGTAGCCAATATAGGTATTGTAGTCTATAGAGTATACTTAGCAACCTTATCCACATTATCCTTGTCTTTGAGAAGTCCCTAAAGGTATCCATAAAGCCTTAAAATGATAGTTTGAAGATCCTAAGCCACCTCTCCATTGAGGGTATATTTTGAGAGACCATCAGGATACATAAAAATAGCCATAGACAGGGCTACACTCCCTACTTACTACTATAAGAGGGGATCCTTACCCCCAAGTGCCCCTTGGGCATTACTGCAAGTACAAGGAGTTTCTGAAATTCATTTTCTGGGTTATACAGCAATACTATTTCTTATCATCAACATTGTAAAATATGGGAAAAACTACAAGCGTGTTCCATTTTTTTGTTTTTTCTCCCTCACCACTGATGTATCCTTATTTACAATAAAGTAATTAGTATAGTTGTTTGAGTGTTTTGTGTGCTATAGCTTTATACTGGTGAGGTCTTGTTGAGGTTATTCTCTATTATCTATTCCCAACAATGACAATTAGTGTTATGATAATTCAGAAATTTCTGAGGGGGATGTTATTATTTTTTAAAATCTCTGTGCCAGCTTTGGTCATTCTCATTTATGAGCTGGTTTAATTGTGAAATTGTGCTAGTAGTTGCACAAGATTATATTTGCTGGGTTTTGGTGATTAATGGTGTGTTTGGTTGTTTTCTGTTATCACTACTTTGACATTTGTTTAGTTCTAGTACATGTTCTTTCTGTAACTTGTAATTTTGAATACACAGATCTCTTAAAGCTTTTTGTATCTTGGTTGTGATTTCAGGTATATAGAATTTTGAAAATGCAGGGAAACAGAGGACGCCAAGATCCTTTCTTTGACCTTGGTGATCCTTTTGCGGGCTTTGGTGGCCACAGGAGTTTATTGTCTAATTCTTTTGGAGGAAGGGACCCATTTGATGATCCTTCTTTCACGGGCCCATTTGGAAGCATGTTTGAGTCAAGCATCTTTGGTCCTACTGGTAGTCCTTTTGCAAATCCTTTTTTCAGGGGCCCATTTGGAAGCATGTTTGAGTCAAGCATCTTTGGTCCTACTGGTAGTCCTTTTGGTAGTCCTTTTGCAAATCCACATCCTTTTGCAAATCCACACCCTTTTGTAAATCCACATCCTTTTGCAAATCCACACCCTTTTGTAAATCCACACCCTTTTGTAAATCCACATCCTTTTGCAAATCCACATGCATCTGGATTACATCCTTTTGCAAATCCACAAGCATCTGGATTTCTTGAACATCAAGTCCCGCAGACCAATATGTATAGGGGACCAATCATTGAAGAATTGAACTCTGATGATGAAAGAGAGGAAGAAGGTAAGAAGGAGAAGAAAGATATTCCTAGAAAGCATGGTAGGTTGAGCAAAGTACCTTATGTTGAGGATCCAGATGATGTAGCTGAAGGTAAAATGTGATTCCTAAACTTAAATTAATGATGCATTTGTTTTTTTTCCTGCTTATTATTGTTATATGGATTTTTTTATTTTTTTTAATTATTGTTGCAGAGAGAAAGAGTAAGCAAATGCATTACAGAAATAACTTCAACACGTTGAACAATGCACAGATAGAGCCCCGAAACCATAGTTTCACGTTTCAGAGCTCCACTGTTAATTGTGGTGGAGCAAATGGAGCATATTATACCTCATCTAGAACTACGAGGACAGGAAGTGATGGTGTAAGTACTGTAAGCTTAACTGCTTTACAAATCAAATTTGTTTGTCTCCTATGTTTCTTATGGAGTGGTTTTTGGATTTCCAGTTGATGATTGATGAAAGTAAAGAAGCTGATACGGCTACTGGTCAAGCAGCTCATAGGATCTCTAGGGGAATTTATGATAAGGTACCTATTTGATGTTATCTCTCGACCGCTGTTAAATTTGTCTTTTAAGTTCATTAATTATGCCACGCCTATATCTGGGTTGAATATTTTTCAGACATGGGAAAGTCGTCAGTTATTCTTAAAGTATGAGAATAAAGTTGTTTTGTGATGCTGTAGGGACATTCCGTTTCAAGGAATCTTAATTCAGATGGTAGGGTGGACACAATGCAGACTTTGCACAATCTTAATGAAGGTATTTTTTATGTTTATCTTGTTAATGCATGTAAAGTCTGTAGACAGAAAGATGTTGGAGAGAGTGGTTAACCAAATGTTTTTTTTCCTTTTATTATTATTATTATTATTTTTAAAAAAACAAAACAATCAGATGAGTTAGCTGGTTTTGAAGAATCTTGGAAAGGGAATGCTGGAAAGCACCTACCTGGTTGGTCGGAGCGATTCAATGTACATGAAGGTATGGTGACCCCTTTGGCTGCACCAAACTCATCCTTTTTTGTTTGTGTGCGTTTGTAATTCAAGTTATGTATCTTTAAAAGGTTATCAGGCACAAATTGTGTTTTTTCCTTTATATTGATGTGTTCGTGTTCATCCTGTGACGTTCCTTATGAATTCTAACATTCTTCAGTTGAATTTTTCTTGTATGTTTTTTTTTTTTCACTTGATATTTTCTTTTGGTGCAAGTATGTCCCAAGATTTTTAGGTGACACATGGCTGTGCCTCTTACACGGAATTAGTTTTCTTGTGATGTTACCATGAGTTAATGATTCCCATAATAACCCCATGTTTGAGAAATGTTTTTATCTTGATGATTGCACACTTTATGGTATGATGGCATACAGCAGGCAGCAGCCGAGCATGTGATCAGATGTTCTAGAAGGTTTTCCAATGCGGCACTACTAATTCAACAATGTCAATATGTCTAATGTGCTTGGCATCTTTAGCAATATATCTGACATTAGTTTTACTGCATGCGTGAATTTGACTACACTAAATCTGCATCAAGTTACTGTAACCATTTTTATAATATGGTTTCATTTGTACGCATGGTTCTAAAGCGAAACAAATAGCACCCCAGAACTGCATATTTTAAAACAAGCAAGTGAAAATGTTTGTTTGGTGTTGCTTACAGCTGCAATTAGTTTCCTGGTCAGATATTGCAATTTGATGCGGTTGTTTAATGTTTGGGCCCTTAGTAGTAATAATTGTTGGAATATTTAGATCTTAGACTGTTATTTTGTGTAAACAGTTTCCAGCAGCAGTGGGCAGAATGGGCTGGCGAGCAGGGATGGATGGGCTCTTCCTTCAACACAGCACGCTCAGCACTTGGAGGGCATGAAACAGGATGTTGGAGAAACAGCAGGTTCATCTCGATCAAAAGCTTTCCGAGAAAATGAAAGATATAGGAGATAGAACAGGCTCTTCTTCAGCAAGAATAAGAGCTGCGAATGGTGTTAACATGGACCAGTTTAGGAGGCATCGATGAGCTCGTCTTTTGGCACCCCCTCTCTGAGACTTCCCACAGCCTTTACCCAGAATCCATACTCTATAGTTTTAAAGCAACAGTTTCTGTATGCTATACATCTTTATGTTGTTAGCTTATTAGCTAGATTGCTAATGTATATAGTGGGATTGCTAGTTTGAGTCCATGGGTAGTAGCATATATATAATATACCTATAGGTCCCTGCAATTTTAACTATATTGGGCATTATCAAAAGATTTATGCATTAAATATAAGAAGTATTAAATATAATATTCAATGCCTTATTGTTATTTTCATTCGCAAATAAAAGTCTGGGACTGCATTTCCAGAGATAGATCTTTGTGTAATTCAAATATACTCACAATGCCTTATTTTAACTGTGTGGGATTTTATTTTTGTGCGTGTCATATTCTTGAACAAGCGTGATGTGGGTTGTAAATCCAAAGATATTTAGTTGGTTACACAGTATTAAATGGCGCTAGCCACATGAAGTTAAAATTCAATACCAAATTTGGCATGTTACATAACATTTGGTCTACTGGATTTTGTGTTTATATTATAGTATCAATTCTTACGATGATGATGACAAATCTAAAAATGTAATGTTAATATTAGATTAGATTTAAAAGTGGCATAGATGCGGTGATCCTCGCACCAAATTTAGGACAACAAAATATTACTCCGTATTTCGAGAGTCGGCACACCCACTCCCTCTTCCTATCCTTTTTTTTCTTTTGCTTTTTATTTTTTTATAAAAAAATAAAAAAACTCCTCCAAAAACGTATTCCATTGATGTCCGGCCAAATTTATAACAATTTCATTTCCCTGGACAAACCTCTAACAGTCTCCATCTTCAGTTCTTTCTCTGCCCTTGTGGTAGTACACAAATTCCCTCCTCTTTTCCTTTCCCTTCCCTCCACCTTGATATCTGTATCAGGTCCCCCGCGTCAAGTTCCACCGACGACGGAAAAAGAATGCGTCGAAGCGGCTGTCGCTTCAGAAATTCTTGGCCTAAGCAGCGGACGTAGCTTCTTCCTCTGGCGACGAACCCAGTCCCAAAATCAGACTGGGTAACTGACTTCAAACTGGTCTGCATTATATATATATATATATATATATAACTCCAAGAGTGGCTGTTGACCCTAAAATCGGCTGGCTAGAGCCGATCTTAAATTGATGGAAAACAGGCGTGCCAGAACCAAATATATGGTTCAATTGTGAATTGTCAACTTTTAGTCTCTTAGGGAATGTTGACTTCAGACGATTATAGGAGATAGAGAACAAATAAATTCCTAAATGAGTTCAATATTGCCTTAGTTAAAAGGACTTTCTGTAAACAAATTATAGTAACGTAACAAGAGAATAGAAAGGGGAAGATAATGGATATAGTAAGACGATTATAGGAGATAGAGAACAAATAAATTCCTAAATGAGTTCAATATTGCCTTAGTTAAAAGGACTTTCTGTAAACAAATTATAGTAACGTAACAAGAGAATAGAAAGGGGAAGATAATGGATATAGCAAGAAAAGAAGAGTAAAGAATAAGGAGAGAAGAAGAGAGAGAGAGAGAGAGAAAGAGAGAGACACTGAGAGATTGAGATAGAGAAACATAGATGAAGAAGAAATAGTAAGGATGCTATTATTAGAAAGGCTTGAAGAAGCAAACAAATAAAAATAAGGATTCTGAGGGTGCTGGGGTAGTATGCCTATAGCATTAATTATAGAAAACTACATAAAACAAACTCCTATATGCAAGTGTTTTACTTGCATCAAACTCTATCAAATAACTAATTGCTAAACCCAAGAAGGACTTGCCCCCCATGCATTTTCTAACTCCGCTAGCAAATGATGATCATAATCGGTAGGAATTAAATTATTGTGAAGCGTCATTCTAGCCGATCTGCCTATTATCTCTATGACATTATGCTAGGACTGAATTTTCTTAGCTGATTTCCTTTCTATCGATTTCGCATTTAGCTCTATCGGCAGGACTATATCATACCCAAAAGTCCTTTTATCGGCAATCATGACCTCACTATAATCGGCATGAGTCGAGATATGTCGTAAAATAACTTTTGCCGATTCATTCAGTTCAATCGACAGGACTGAATTATGCCCAAAAGTCCATTGATCGGCAAGCACGACCTCACTATAATCGGCATGCTGAAGTGGAGCGTGTAGATCAACTAACTTTTGTTGGGGTTTTGCAATCACATGCCCCCCGGCAACCGTTGGTTTTTTAGCCGATCTTCTTTCAGCCGATTTTGCCTTAGCCGATTTTCTCAACCAATCTCTAAGTACCCTTTTGAAATTAACATCGGCTAGTCTTTTTCTTCTTTTCTTGAAGTTAGGCCTAGGACAGCGAGTTAAAACGATTCTTTCAGCTGATGATTGTTTTTGCCGATTATTAGCTGTCACAATCGGCAAAAAATTCTGGTACATAAGCCGCTTTGCTTTCAGCCGATTTGTACCCTTCCATTCATCAGTAACATGCCGATAGCTTTTCCAACTTTGTTGTTGATAAGTCATCTGTTGTGACTGATTTACCACCTGCTGATAATCGGCTGCTGGAACTTGCCGATAATCGGCTGCTGGAACTTGCCGATAATCGGCAGTCGGTAACTGATAATATTCTGTCAAACTTTGCTGCCGATTTTCTGATAAAATTTCCTGCCGAGGTCGACAGGACTGGCCAATTTCGGTACTGGTTATCGGCAGCCCCTCATGTAACAGAGGTTGTGATACAGGGGTGACATGATGATTTACCACTTGGTCAGGATAAGGTTTCTTGTACACAGGCTAAGCACGTTTACCCCCTTGAGCTACCTCGGCCTGGATAAGCTGACCTATCAATTCTTTAATCTCCTGATCAATCTCCCTTATTTTTTGCTGTTTTCCCTGAGAGGGAATCGGTATAACTGGTAGGCATTGTATTTGAGCCATTAGTGTTTTCATCCTCTGCTTAAATTCTGTCCAACTTTCTTGCTGATTGACCATCGGTTGCCCCCTGAGTACCAAAATTTGTGATACGGGGGTGACATGCTGATTTACCACTTGTCGATAATCGGTTGCTGACGTCTGCCGATAATCGGTTGCTGAAACTTGCCGATATTATGATGCTGAAACTTGTCGATAATCAGCGACTGTTGGCGTCTGCCGATAATCGACTATCTGTACTTGCCGATAATCGACTGCTAAAACATGTCGATAATCGGCTACTTCTGGAACATGTTGATAATCAGCGACTTCTGGAATATGCCGATAATCAGTTATTGGAACATGCTGATAATCAGCGACTTCTGGAACATGCCGATAATCAGTTGCTGGAACATGCCGATAATCGTCTATCCAACTATATGGCTGATTATAATACTGGTACATCGGCTGATTTAACTGATCAAAATATTTGTATGTCAGTTGAGAAGTCGACTGCATATTTTTACTATAAATCACTCACCTAGTGGTGTCCCACCGGGCATGCCAAAAATGTTAACCCTAAAATCGGCTGGCTAGAGCCGATCTTAAATTGATGGAAAACGGGCGTGCCAGAACCAAATATATGGTTCAATTGTAAATTGTCAACTTTTAGTCTCTTAGGGAATGTTAACTTCAGGCGATTATAGGAGATAGAGAACAAATAAACTCCTAAATGAGTTCAATATTGCCTTAGTTAAAAGGACTTTCTGTGAACAAATTATAGTAACGTAACAAGAGAATAGAAAGGGGAAGATAATGGATATAGCAAGAAAAGAAGAGGAAAGAATAAGGAGAGAAGAAGAGAGAGATACTGAGAGATTGAGATTGAGAAATAGAGATGAAGAAGAAATAGCAAAGATGCTATTCTTAGAAAGGCTCGAAGAAGCAAACAAATAATAATAAGGATTTTGAGGGTGCTGAACCTCTTATACAGCGTGCCTCTCTGTTTATTTATAGAATAAATGGTAAAACAAATTCCTAAATACAAACATCTTAGTTATATTCTAATACAACCACAAAATTATTCAAATTAAACTAATCCTAACTAAATACTAATTCCAAATAAAATCTAATCCTATCGATAAACCAACTAAAAATAAATTCAAACTAAACATTTCTAGATAAATACTAATTCAAAAATCAAGTAAACACATAAATCTTATCTAACATAAAGTTCAAGAACATTCTATCCATGTAGCATCCTTGCAT
This sequence comes from Cornus florida, assembly GCF_030987335.1. Taxonomy (NCBI): domain Eukaryota; kingdom Viridiplantae; phylum Streptophyta; class Magnoliopsida; order Cornales; family Cornaceae; genus Cornus; species Cornus florida. The sequence continues at coordinate 90,685,397 of NW_026775581.1, forward strand.
ATAGCGTTATTTTGTATGAGAACTGCCACATCACTGTTCATGTATAGCACTAATGGATTTTATTCCAACTAAAATGCTATTCTAAACCACCTTCAATCCAATCACCTTCCATGACCCAGATATCCTTCTCAGCCCAAACTCCTAGCACATCATCACTGACCAGGCTTTATGTTCTTGGCCCATATTACTTATCATTGATCATCAAGTCCAATTGAAGCCCAAACCCAATTATTAAAATGGGTGTCAACAGTGGCATGATGATTGATAAGATAAAACCGACATACCATGTGTTTGTGTGTGCAGTATTGCAGGAAAGGGAGCTGTCGACTTTTTGATTGTACTACTATTATCAAAGGAAAGCAAAATGCCATTTACCTCATCATTGCCCAACTATTTCAATTGTAGTCTGAAATTAATATGCTTTCATTGTGTTTTGTTGCTCTGTTTTAATTCAAAAAATGTCACTCTTTGTTCTGATTGTGAAATATTAATATGGTTTTGTTCTCGTTACTTTTGTATAAGAATGGGAATTTGAGGAGTGCATGATGAGATTAAATCATGAAATTGAATTACCTTACCATGTCTCAATTTTTGTTTCAGACTACTTTCAGTGTAATTTATCCTGTGAGTATTTAAGATAGGCGAGGGTGAGCCTTGGCGCAATGGTAAGGTTGCTCAATTGTGACACGGAGGTCACATGTATTACGCATCCGGAGGTGAGACTGCGTATATCTGACCCTTTCCAGTCCCTGCAATGGCGCAACCCTTATGCACTGGGTTTACCTTTTTTTACTATTTAAGATGGGAAAGAGTAGTGAACTTAGCTCTGTGAAGCTATAGGTAGTGCTGCTAGCTTATGCAGCTAGTTTTGGGGCTTGTGTAAATTTATATTATTGGCTGAGCTCCATTTGAATTGAACAAGGTTTTGTGTTAGTTTTAGGACTTTGTATTGGGTTATTTATGATTGCTTCTTGCTACTGCTTTAGGGTACTTAGGACGATGATTTGGGAAAAAAACTTATTTTTCTTCAATTATAATGTCGCAAGTGTTCGTCTGTGTTGTAATTATAAAAGGAGATGCACAATTTTTGGGTCTCAATTTATATCCACCTGTTCATTACCACAGCTGTACTTAATCTATCTATTAAAGTCTTAATTTTATGCCACGACTTGCTATTCAAAGAAAAAGAAGGTGAGGGAAAAAAGGAAATGGATGTCTACTTTTCTTTATTTTACTTTAATTTGTTTATTGGCTGTTATTGGGTATGCAATTGTGTCATTAGTTATTTGTAGGAATTCTCCAGTAGAGACTTTAATTCTCCAGTAGTGTTGTAAAGCAGTATATTTTGTGATTTAAACTTAACATTTGGCCGAGTTCAATGTCATTCTAGTTGGTTGCTGTTTATCATCCAGTACATGTTCAATGAGCTTTGCAACAAGCATTTGGCCTTGAGGCCAAAATCTCAACAAATATCTAGTAAATTCTATCTCTATTTCATCCAAACTGCTAGTTATCAAGTACTGTGTTCTTACTTATTTATTTATTTGCTTTTTACAGTAAATTTTCTTTGGATAGATATGGTTTCTTGAGACAATTTTGGTGGATTTGACGCTTAGTTAATCTCATGAGGACAAGTTAATTCTAGAAGCCTTATAGTTTTAAATTTATTGTTTTAATTTTCATACAGTACCATGTCGAGGCTGAAGCCAAGAAATTTTTTTATCTATGTTGAGGCTGAAGCGAAGAAATATTTTTTTTAATCTTTTTTCCCCCTAAATTTATATTTCTTGCTTATTTTTTTTTAAAAAATAATTGGCTCTAATATAGAAAATATTTATTGTGGATCATTATTTTGTGTTTTTATCAATTTATCAGATTAACTAAGACTAGAATATAGAAGTTGGCTTCTGCGAACCACTCCTCTATTTTCTCTATTGTTTCTGTGGCAATTGGTTTCATGCTATAAATCATTGATGTAGATTGTATAAAAGGAATATAGACATGGCACAGTGATTCAACAAATTCTTGAAAGATAGAATACAGGTACAACAACGTTATGGAGTATATGAATATATGTTGTATTAATGTAAATATTTTTAAAAATAAAAATTATATATGTATCCGTGTATAAATATAAAATAATAATATTTTGTGATGTTTTATATATTATTACTAACATTCCCTTTGAAATCCTTCATTTTGAAAATAAGCTGATAGCTGTATTGCTGGAAACATAATTATTATATTATTTTAGAAATGATAATTATCATCATATCTCAATTCGTCTTTTTGAATAAATTCTCTATATTTGAACTCTTATTATGCTTTTCCTTACAATTATACTATGATATTATGCTAAGAAATGCTACATGTTTGATGTTCAAAAACTGTTAGACAAGCGTCCTGAAGTATTGAGAAATATCCTATACATGGTCTTTGAGAAGTATCATGTCCGTAATACGTGTTCAAAACAAATATTTTTAATTTGTCAGTATGTTTTAGAAGTTTTTGACACTAATCCGCGAGTATCGAAGAAGTATTAATATATCTGTTACTGATATGATATAGATACATATCCCTTATATAGAAGTATCATGTTTTTTTGGTTTCACAGTAAAGATGTTTTGTGGAAACTACCGGTACAATTAAAAAACTACTGGTATAAACTGTAAAGCAATTCATGTTTACTAAATTTTCTCCTCATTAATGGTAATATAAGTCACTGCTTCCATATGATTCAAATGGTAAAAGCTACCCTGAAGCATGAGATCTGGTATTGTCTGGCACATCATTGTTCTGGTCATCTTTCAATGAGAAAGTAGTTCAGGTTATGTTGCTTTGATTGAGCTTATTTTTTTCTTGATATATATATTGGTAAGTATATTTTTTCCTTTTGTGGAATAAATAAAACAGACAATCATTGATGCTGCTTTGTATATCTATGTCCCACTACTTCCTCATAAGACCAAGTAATAAAAAAATTCCCAAACTGTAAGATCTTTTTCGTTTTGCATCTTACATTCCTGTCAATGTCCATATATTGTGGAGGATCCCAAAGCAACCATTACTAAAATCATTTTTATTTTCTACAGGATCTCTGTTGTAGAGCATAAAGGATTGCAAAAAAAGAGCTTTCAGAAGAACCGAGACAGTAGTGAGTGACCTACCAAGGTCATAAGGTTTAGTCTCTTGATATTTTTCACATATGTAAGATTCACCACCATCCAATTGCAATGAATTTTTCTTGTGCATGAGAGCTCTATTTTGTTCCTTTATTTATTTATTTATGTATTTTTTGCTTGCTTTTTGTGAATATGAGTGATTGAACTCATTAAACAACTAAGTAAAATCACATGCTTTTCAGATTCATTTTCATGAGAGGTTATCTGTACAAGTCATATCCTTAGAAGTCATCTAAAGAGAAATGAAAACAGAAAAACAAACGACTTAATGAAATTTGTTTAATTTACGTCCCAAAAAAAAAGAAAGAATTGTATATCACATCTATTAGTGATGATGCTGTAAAGAGCCTTCCATGTTGAATAAATAACCTTATGATTTGATCAGCCATCTCTCAGTAACAGGAACAGGAGAATTCACCTCCGGATAACATACTCCTCTCCGGATTGTGGATCGATGTGTTTGATCCATCGGCTTTCACTCTTGACTGAACCTGAGCTTCCCCCACTAGTCGCCACATGCGCGATATCCAGTCCCTTCCCTACAGGTAGAAACACAGAACGCACAAGGCGTGATCCGCCATCAAGAACACTACGCCATCTAAAATTTGAAACAGTTTTTGAATTAGCGTTCTTGCACACCAAAACTGCACCTCTGTGGCCTAATTTTGCAACCCTGAGTATTCTCGAGAAGTCATTGAGCCTGCAATCCACCACCAAGAAATCTATACCTATTAATCCTCTCATGGCTTCCTCCGCCTCACCAACTATAACTTCCGATGACATGCCTGCCTTTTCCATGGCTTCAATGTACTCTGACCTCGACTCTTCATCTGGGACTATGCATATATGTCTTCCACCGGTGTGATGGCTTGCAACTGCAAGTCCAATGCTAGTTGTGATAACACCACCCCGTGACCACGTCTCAACTATTAAATTCCCGTTCCACCCAGCAGCCATGGCTGAAATAAGCTCTGCTACACTAGAAATCTGGTGAAGTTCACACTGTAATCCAAAATCAAACAAATCAATATTAGAGATTGAAAAGCTAAACAAAACACCAATATGAGAATGGATATGAGATTTTAGACTGTTGCTTACTGATTTGACGGTGTCGATATAAGCCTTGGAAGCTCTCTCTGGAGACCAAACTAGCTTCATCTCTTCTTGTTGTTCCTGGTTCTTCTGTTTTTGTTCTTCTTCAAGGTGAGTTCTTCTTTTGTTGCATAATGTAAATGATGGTGTGGAAAGTTGTATTGAAATTGGCTTTTAAATCAGATAGAGAGAGAGAGAGAGACCCAAAAACAGGTCGTTTTCACACTGATGGTTGACATTGCAGCCGCGCAAATCCAACGTGTTGATTGGGATTACAATGGGTGTGTGTATTGTTTATGCTTAACTCATCAAACATGGTTTTGGAACCTTTTTCAACTACTCGTTTGTCTAACACGCCTATATCAGTTCATGTAATACCCAAGTCGTGTGAGGAAATTACAAGAATGGAACCAACCAAAAATAAATCTTGAATTTACTTTTTTTTACCTTACCATCTTCATAGTCAGTCCAGTGTACAAGGCTGTAAAAGATACGGTAGTCTTCCCTTTGCGTATCAATGCAAAGGACGTCGTAATCTACCATATGGTCACAATAGAGTAATCTTACCTCAAGGCGTACTATGTTGTCTTCTATTTTGTTCCAATTCTCCCTTATCTAGTTCTCTGATTTTCCTTAAAAGCAGGGGTTTCGTTCAATTACTCATTGAGACCAGGAAATACTTTCTATAGCATGTTTGGGGAGAAGATAAAGTCGAAGGAAAGAGAGAAGGATAGAAAGCTTTTCTTTTGGTTGATAGAAGAGAAAAGGTGGAGGAAAAGAAGGAAGAAAAACTTTTTCTCTTTGATTCACCATGTCTTATCCTTTAAAAAAAGCCTCTTTCTCATTAATGGAATGTTGTAACAGTCCAAAGATGTTATATTTACTTCATTTCATTGGTATTGGAGCAAGCAATACTGAGATAAAAGAGTCATTTCCCACCAGCATTTTAATTTGGGATTATGGTGTTAGGTGATTTTCTGGTAATGTCTCTTTTTGTTGTTTTTCATTTGAGGGGGACAACGTGGGACCAGATGGAAATAGGTGAGTGCCGTCCGTCCGATCCAACGACAGCACGTATCTGGACATAGAGAGAAATACTGTGGGCCGACTGTTAGGTTGACTTCAACCCACTCTTTTATCCTTTATCAAATCAAATCAAGGATTATTGGTTTGCTTGGTGGCCACGTCATTGGACTGTGGTGTGCCATTTGAACACACCATTGCTATACCTCATGAGTCATGCCATACGTGGCCGACCCAACCCCACTACCCTTTCCACCAAAATACTCTGTTATCATCTCACCATTTCATTTATTTTTTAATTTAGTTTTCAGAAGCTGGATTTTAGAAATTATCAACCAAATTTTTGTACAATTTTTTATTTTTATTATTATTATTTTTTTTAAAAAAAGTGAACCAAACATACCTTTATATGTTATACTTTAAGTCATATCTCTTCAACTGGTGTTGTTTTCACATTATGAGTGTGTTCTTACTTTTACGCTTCGCACACGCTTTTGCTCTCATTGTCACTATTTGTGATTTAATTTTACCGCTCACGCTTTCGCTCTTATTGTCACTATTTGTGATTTAATTTTACCGCTTTCGTGCTCCTGTTCTCGAATTCGCTCCATCTCCCGTTTCTGCTTTATGTGACTTAGTTTATATAATATATTATAAAAATAAAAATAAGTACCAAAATAGAGTGATTTGTAAATGTTGATGAGCTCACCGTGACATCATGTAAGATTTTTATATTTACTTGTCTCAATTCAATGTATCATAGTAATAAAGTGCCAACATAAATGATGAGATCGAGGTGGCTTTTTTATTTTTTATTTTTCTCCTAAGCAATGAGATCAAGGTTCATTTTGTATCCTGAGAATATATATATATATAAAAACATATGGTAGATATATTTTAATATGAAAACTATGTACAAACATTAGAATAAGAATTGCGATGACTTGTGTTTTTAGAGGATAGAACTCATAAAACCCGTATTCTCGTTAAGTATGAACGACTGACAGCCGGCCGCAATTTTAATATAACCGACCTAAGCCCCCAACCCAATGGCATTTGTTGACCATGTAAGGTTGAAAATTCGTATTTCTAAAAACCAACCTTTGGTCCACAAGAAATGCCAATGTCTGTCAGCCTAATATAACCTTTTTCTTCTACTTATCCTAATATAATATAATTTTTGACCTTCAATAAGTTATTGTCCATTGTCATCACGTGACCTAATCAACATCATAATAAAAAAGGAGTTTACAATATAACAGGTCAAGGAATAATAATCATCAGTTTTTGTAAGGTTGAAACAAATAGGTAAATACCCGGGGGGTATTATAAGCATATTTAGTTTAGTGTTCTGAAAGTCCATTAAAAAAATGTACCTCAGGAACTAACTGATTTTAAATAATTAAACCAAAGAAGCGCTGTATTTTTCAAAACTCACCTTTATCTCCTCTTCATTTATGTTCCATTAACAAGCATAGACGTTAAATTTCTTCCAATTTCAAATCTACTCAGTGTTCCCAAATGCAAAACAAAGTGTCATTCTGAGCTTGTGCTTGTATTTCTTGGCATGCCCAATATTTGTAGTAACATTGGAGAATATCCAGAGCAATCTCTAGAGGGTACAACATTAAGAGGAATCATATAGAGTATCCAAAGCCATTTCTGCAACAATTGCTTGCATAAAACATCTACAAACGACAATGTTTAAACAATCTGCTAAATTATAACAAATACAAAGAACACTTTCGCACAGTTAACCCAACCAAGATAGGTTCATTTCAAACCATCAAAAATAATTTAAGACCTCTATAGTTCTGGTTAACAAAAGGGTATGCCTATGATCTTCTCTATAACTTCATAATGCAGACACGACCAAGGATTTATTGTGATGCAGGAGAAACATGTTATCAACAAATGCTAATTCCAAGTATCTTCAAATCAGCTAATAAGCATATCAAGGCCTAACTAACCCAACTATGTGCATTCCTCAATTCTGATTCTCAGTCAACAATGCTATGGGATTGTAGCTGCCAAGTTTGATCACCATCTTTGTTCGCCAAATAACTAAAAGCTACAGAAAAGCCACACACACGCACGCACACACACACACACACACAAACATATATTCTAACAATCTTTTCCCTATTATGAGATAGATGATAATATTCTAACAATCTTCTCCCTCAAAGTCTTTCAAATAAAGCATAAAACATACAATACTCATCCAAGTTCAACCACCATAAAGATCCAAGCTTCAATGTCTTGTAACTTGGTTCAAGTAGGGAAACATCTACTACTTCTTCCACTCACTTAAATCGAGCAAATATCAAACAACTTATGTGTTGCTCCCACCATATTGCTTTGTTAAGCACCAGAAAAGGTCAAAGAAAAGAAAGTTCTAATATCCATTAAAAAGGCTAATGAAATCGAGATTGTATGCTAATTCAATATCAGGTCAAGAATTGTAAATCCAACAAATGAGCAAGTCTGAACCTAATAAAATCTGTGCATCTTAAAGATATGCCATGAATTAGCCTAATACTCCTGAAAGATGTTTGCAATTAAGATGAGTATTTAAAGCGCATAAACTTTTAAGAGCTCTCCCATGAAGTTCAGAGCACACAAATCTTCATACAAGTAAAAAATTTATTAGTATATAAAAACAATTTATTTACCCAACACTAAAAAGACATAAAACCTAAGATGAAAAGGAAGTTTATGAAACATCATTATCAATGATTATACACTGCATGGAAAGGATTAAATTTATATATGACATTCTCGGACCAGCTGGCTATGGAAGACTCTGAACTTTGACATAGAAGGCAAAAAAAAACAAAAATGAACATTTATACAGATGAGAAATTGATTGGATCTGAGACAAAATTATTGAATTTAGAAAAATAGAGAGGGAGATTGAAGTCAACAGCAAATATTCGTCAACCTCATACTAGTCAAAATGAGGAATTGAATGGTTTAAGTTGTCAAGGCAATTGATTAATCTGTAACAAGCTAAAACAGTTGTTGCAGAATCAAAATGGAAATAAACTTTGAGATATTTGTCTTCTCGGTCCTGGTTATCACATTATAATATTATTTGGGCCTCAAGCTCTAACCCTCGAAAATATAGAAAAAGGAACGCAAATTGTACAAAGATGTATAGTAGAATAGCTAAAATCAGAATTTGCCTTGGGAGGTCTTATAATGATTCCACAAGAATTCCACCTGGCAGGATTTTTTTTCATGTGATTTGGAGGTCATAAGATCACCATTACATTAGTCCTAATATATTCAGTATTTTGGATCAAAAGATTGAACTATCCAAATCGAGAATTTGATAACCATTCCATTCCATTACCTTCGAAGGAAATTCCTCAAAATTTCTACAAAAATAGCCATCTCATCTTTTACAAGTTACACTTTCTTGTACTACCTTCCATACATGAACACTCTCACTTGGCAATAAAACCATTTATGCTATTATCAATTCACAGTCAACAAGAGAGTCTATATTTCTTCACCATCACTTCACCTACAGATAAGGATCATCTACCAGGACTCTGTCTGGGCTTTTTGTATAATGACATATGAATGACCTTCAGGGAGTAGACCAACTAAGCAGTGCTTGGCACATAATGGCATAATAAATGCAACAGAAGGGCACAAACTACCTAATAGAGCCATAGAAGTTCAAAGGAACTAGTCTATTCAGTCTGAAAGAACCAAAAAACTATGCGAGAGAAAAGTTCCTCCTGATATGTTTCAACAAGAAACCAACAGTGCTCCCTCTTAAAACAGTCCCCTCCTTTATTCCAGTTCTCACGTCGATGTACAATTAGAAATGCTGCCAAGACGTATGACTTTGCCTTGAGAGAGGAAGAGAGGAAAAGAATAAGAAGGAAGGAAGAAAGAAAGAAAGAAAGGAAGGAAGGAAGGAAGGAAGGAAGGAAAAAGACTTTGCACACCGTACACAACATCTGCTACATATGAAAATGTCATGATTCCCCCTCAATGACAACTTCAATAGTCAATGACAACTTCAATAGTTAATGCATCGAGTGAAAAAAAATTCCCCCTCAACGACAAATTCAACAGTTAATGTACCGAGTGAAAAAAATTCCCCCTCAATGACAGCTTCTACAATCAATGCCTCTTAACCAGTTCCTTATGAAATCTGAGTTTTCTACCCAACTTGCTAAAGAAACAGACTGAATGTCAAAACCAAAGCTGCCAGCAGTCCAAAAGCGACAGAAATATATTCCTCACATCTCTAATTAAGAAGCTAAAGCAAACATTTACTAGTTTCTAAAACGCTACCTATGAACGACCATTTTAAAAGAATATTAAGTGGATTCGCATAAAATCTGGATAAAAAATAATAATAATATTTTAGCTAAATTTGAAAAGGAAAAACCCTAATTGGTACATTTGCATTTCAAAAGGTGAGAGGTATTTTAAATAAAAATATTCTATTACATAGAGTTAATTATTTGTACATTAATGTATAAAAAATAAAAATGATCTCATTTTTCACCTTAAGCCTTAAATTGTATCAAGCTGTCCCAACATGTGGGTTATGCTTACTACAAATCAGTTGACCAGACATCCAGACTTCTTTTTCCCTGCATGGAAACAGAATGAATTCTAGCCAATACATAGTCATTGTAGCATATTCATCTAATAAACCATTATTATTGAAAATGTGGAAGTATAGATTTTATGAATAAATAATATCATATAATGAAAATGAAGGTTCAACAACAATAATCGTAGGGTAAAAGCATTTCTAGCTTACAAGAAACAACATGAGGTTTTTCATATTAGAGCTATTCTAACATGCAAGACAGATAGACAGCCATAAAACATTAGTGTTGAAAAGTAAAGCATGGTTCTTTAAGAAAGCAAACTTAGCAAACCTTTGACACCGATCAGAACGAAATACACAAATTCAGATGTGACTTTATCTGAATAAGATATTCAGAAGGCCCAAGGCAGGAATTACCATCTTGCTAAAATCACCTCAAGATGATAAAAATCCAGACCATAACCACACGTTTGTAGTCCATAGTTATAGAATGTACAATACCTAAGCAAGATCCTTAAAAACTAACATCCACTAAAACAATGAAGAGGCCTCCACTACTCTTGTTGATACTTCGTACAGAACAAGAATCCCTCACAAAAACACAGGGCAACCCACAACACTACCATTACTGGACACAATTCCTCCTTGCGTGGCAACATTGTGTGTATGAAGTGAAACCAAAATGGGAATTGATCATTAGAGCAATAAAATTAGATGCAATCATAATGAAGTTAAATTCAGAGGTTTCACTAAAGAACTGTTTTAGAAATTCACTGCTTACTCTTTTTCTTAGAATCATAGTAACTGAGGTACCACTTAACAAATTTCTTCAATCCTGTTTCCAAATCAGTGGTGGGCTTGTACCCAAGCTCCTTATTTGCCAAGCTTATATTTGCATGTGTGAACCTCACATCCCCATTCCTCGGCATTGGCATCACCCTCCGTTTAGCTTTCATCTTCAAATGCTTCTCCAATATGCTTACAAGTCTGCTAACAGGAACCGGCGAGGTATTCCCCAAATTGAAAATCCGCAATTCCGCTGTGCCCTTCTTCTTCCCACCACTACCGGTACTCTTCTTGGCCGTGTCTAATGCCGCCAAACAACCCTTCACTACATCATCAATATAGGTAAAGTCTCTTGCAACACTACCACTATCAGAAGATTCAAATATTGTAATTGGCTTTCCTTTAAGAATATTCTTAGTAAAGAAAAAATACGCCATGTCAGGCCTTCCCCAAGGTCCATAAACAGTGAAAAAACGCAATCCAGTAATTGAAAGACCATATATATGATTATATGTATGTGCAATCTCTTCACCAGCCTTCTTAGTTGCAGCATACAGACTCGCAGGTTGATCTGTCCGGTCCTTCTCTGAAAAAGGTACCTTTGAATTGAGTCCGTATACTGAACTCGATGAAGCCCAGACAATCGCCGGCTGTGGATTCGCCGACTTACACACATCAAGTAGGCTTACAAAACCAGCAATATTGCTATGAACATACGAGCTCGGGTTCTCCATGGCATACCTTACTCCGGCCTGTGCCGCGAGGTGCATTACGTGGGTGAACGCCACCACATCGAAGAGCTTCCGCAGGAGATCGCCGTCGTTGATGTCGCCGTCGACGACGAACACGCCGGCCCGTTCGAGGACGTCTCTGCGGGACCGCTTGAGACCAATGTCATAGTAATGGTTGAAATTGTCGAGGCCGAGAACGCCACAGCCACGCCGCTTCAGCGCGAGGGAGACGTGCATGCCGACGAACCCCGACGCGCCGGTGACGAGAACGGTGAGACCGTTTCGGGAGCGGACACGGGCCGAGTTACGGGCCTTCCTCTCCCAAACCGAACCGCCCCACGAAGCTTTCTTGATACTCTGGACGGAAGCATCGGTCGCCTGCGGCGGAGACGCCGGCGATAGGACGAAGAACAAGAGAATTATCGCGAGAAAAACAAAGGTCCAGAGGGTGAGTTTTGGGAGGGAGGAGTGTAACCGGAGACGGTGAGTGTACGGTGAGAATTTATCCGGTTTGAACTTTCCGGGCGTCGACGGGATGTCGTCGACGTGGGAGAGTATTGGCTTCAACTGTGTCATCTTGGTAAACGCGATCAAAACCCTAACCTTCTATACATGTATGTATTCTGAGAATGTAAAGTTGGGGGTTAGGGTTTTGCCTCTCACAATGCCTTTGGTTCCTTTTAAGTTAGAGAAGCATTCCTAAATTGTGTAATGGGTGGATTGAAGACTCAACAACACTTTTGGCGATTCTCTCCCTATATATATATTTCTTATAAGGGAGGAGAAAATCTTAATAGGTTGGTGGTTGTTTCCTGGTAGGGAAGGGAACTGGAAGGTTTTACAGATGTGTCATGTGTGTGTATTATATACAGCATATGTGTATGTGTATAGAGAGAGATAAAGCAAAGAAGGGGCTGGAGGGTAAATTTTTTTATTATTATTCATTTATTTATTTATTGGGAAATGGTAATTCCCTTTCTGGTAGGGATAGTAATTATCCAGCTAGTCTGTTAAACCAAATGGGTAATAACAGGCTCTGGTTGGGTTTGGGTTTTGGTTAGGGTTATCTAGTAAAATTAGATTTATCAGGCTTAACAGAATAAGAGGTGGTGATTGGTTTTTATTTTATTTTATCTTTTTATTTTTATTTTTATTTTTTTGCCCTTCTTTCCTTGATGAGAAACATACCTACTTTCCTAGACTAGAGGCATTGGGGTATTTATCCTTGAATTCATTGTGAATGATTTTAATTAGTGCAATTAGAGGCACATAAATGCCCATGAGTAGAGATTATTAATTAAGGCAATTAATTTTTAAATACAGTAGTAAATATGCTATTATTTTTATTTGTTACCCATTTAAGGCATTGCAGAATAGGGTAACTAGAATTCAGTGTTATGGAATTAATACCAAAATTATATTTATACTATGTTTGGGAGAATTGAATACAGATTTTTTTTTTCAATTCTAATTTGAAGGAAGTTTTCATACCTCAGAAGTAATATGTAAAAGAATAATGATTTAAAATTCAATTTATATGATGTTATGATGTGATCATGACGTGAGATGAAACCCTCCACTTTTTTCACATAAATTGAATTCGATAATTTACGAATTGGGCCATGTGAATTTATATGTTTACAACATATAAATAGTGATAATAGATGGTTTAGATGGTCAACATAAATAGTGAGGAGAGACCTATGTGGAGTAAGTTTGGTCATGCCATTATTGTTTTTGTAAATGTAGGTTGAAGCCAACACCTCATGATTTGATTGGAAATTTATACAATTCAGTGTTGGTCCTGGCAATATAAGTCTTATTATTTTCAGGTGCTCAGCAATTGCAATCTATATCCATAAAAATAAAAATTATATAATTTAAAGCATGCCATTGTCATTATTATCCTCATTATTTGCCAGGATTTCAAACATATTTTTTTTAAAAAGGAAAATAAATTTTCAAAAAGGGACAATTAGGACAGCCATTAAGATCAAAACTCATTGTATACTGCAGCAGGGGACTTCATAGAAATTTCATTATGAGCACAACATTTGGTCACTGCACTATTATATATATTCTTGTTTATCCATTATAAGTTGATGATTTCAAATGTAAGAGTCTGCACTTTTTTTCTCTCTCTTGAATGTAACAACCATGTTTGTGGTTTGAAATGGTTTGGCTGAAGCTTATGTTGATGCAAGTGTCAACACTCAAAACATATTAAAGCTCGAGTCCTGTTGTGTGACAAAGACATGTCACTTGGCTGAAACAATAAAACCATATGGTGAGTAGTTAAAACAGATCATGCTTGAAAAGTAGGCAAGGTTTCCTCAAACAACACCATTAAATTACATAACTTGTTTTCTAATTTAAGTTAGATAGTCTTTAAGTGTGATTATCACAAATCAAGCACATGATGCCTACCATATTTACTTTACTAAAAACTCATTATGAAAATTAAATTTAAAGTAATATCTATAGTGAGTCTTCTTTCAACATCAGCTGCTCAATCAATGTCATCCCATTCATAGAACTTAGTTACTTATTGACTGCCGATTATCTCTTATTAAGGCCTCACTTATGGCCACACACAGGGTTCCTAAATCCGAGTCCAGTATGTGCTTATTATCAACTTCCTTAGAGACAAGTCCTCGTGCACGAATGACTCAGTGTCACTGTCGTTTTTCTCATCAAAGTCGCAATGACATCATGCTGAAAAACTGTAGCCGATAAACTCCAACTCAAATTCATGGCTACCGTGAATTCATGAAGAGCGAGTTTGGATGGTTCGTGGAAGTTGGAAGTAGTTCATCGCCTTTGCCACGATAGGTTAGCATGCAATATTGTGGCAATGCGGTATGAAGACACATCCAAGTCTCCATACAATATAGATTAGCTCATTTGTTAGGCTCCTTGAATGTCACTATCTTGAAGTTATGCATAAACAGATTAGGAAAGCAATTAAGCATAACAATTGAACTGCAAGAAAATTACAGGTGACTGATCTTAAATTATTTGTGAATTCCATTGAGGGTGTTCTGGTAAAAAAATCCATGTATCAAGACCTACCTGGTAAATCACAATCTGTCAAAGCATAGAGCTAAATCTTGCCATTAAGCCTCAATTATATATGTTTTTTTTGTCATATATACCGTTTAAGCATATATACATCTATATACACCAGCACCTGTTCCAAATAGCTCAACAGACAACCAAATACTGAAGTAAAAAAGAAGATACTGAAATCTTTATACGAAAGTAACTTAATTTTTCATTTGTTCTCTTTAACCAAGGATCTTTATAGGGACAAAGAAAAAAAGGTCCTTGTTAGAGCTTGATTTCAATTAACAACCATCAATGTCTTCTTCATCTGGCAAAATCAATACATGTGACATGTGGCTTATTGCAGCTTAATTTTAAGAACCATCAGTGTCTTAACCTAGCAATATGAAAACATATGACATGTCACAAACAGCCTTGCTCAATTGTCTGAGTACGTCCACCTCTAAACCATTACAGTCTCCTAAAACAAATCTTCATTCTTCTAAAAGGCAGTTTATCGACAATTGTAAATGCACTAGAAATGCAGCCACTCTTTTGGGACAACCTCTGTCCTGTCTTCTCTCAGAAATATTAACACTACCCTATACAATAGATTCTTCAATTGCCAAATAGAACACATTCTGATTAAGGATAATCAAACTTCAAGGACACTAAAAATTGAAAATTATTATTAGCAAAAAGGACTAGTACAAGCTAGTGTTGGGACAACATTCAAACACCACTATTATGTAGGCCTAGCTAGAAGACTGCTTTTGCTGCTCTAGTGACAACTTCAGCTCCCAATCTCACTGTTTTGTGCTTGCTCAAAACATGTCAATTAACCCAAATTTCTTTACTTTGCTTCCTACAATCTTTTTCTCATCCAAATGCGCGCCAATATTGCCTCAAACCTAAGCCTGGCACAGACACTTTACTTAAAAGGGTCTCTTCCTGTGCTTCGTGTCCCTCTTTTCTCTTGGTTGATGTTCTGTCCAAATTTGAATTTCAGGTAGAGTAATTTTCTTTTATTGGGCCTTGTCTTTGACGGGCCTTCTACCATCTTTTTACCTTTGGGCTTATGTCCATTTTTCTTAGGCCCATGGGGTAATGCCCCCATGCCATTTGTACAGATTTCTCAGGCCCAATTCTTGGGGCTTTAACGATAAGAAGTCGCTGAAACACTTGTATGTAGAGAGACTTTGGACTTTGGTAATGTTCTTCGCCTACAAAATTTATGAACTTCCTTAAATCAGTGCATCACATAGCATACATTAAACGCACCTATATATTTAGACCACATGTGAACTGATCGACAAAACACAGTACATCACTTTCCTTGGAAATTTCAACCCAAGAAAAATAATTAAATTAATCGATATATACTCCAACATGTGCACACAATGAACAAGCAAGCTCTGTCTATTCAACAACACTTATTAATTACTGTATCACTAATATCAATGACCAAATGTTTTAAAGATTCATGGTATTTTTGCCTCTTTTTTTTTTCTTTTTCTTTTCTCAAATTGATAATTAAATACCTTCTATATATATAAAAACCAAACTCCCAGAAAAAAAAACTGCATACTGATTCTCCTTGTCTCCTCCTGCCATGAGCTAAAATAAAAAATAAAAAGAGAAGGAAAGTACATCAACAAAATGACACGCAGGTAAGATTTATTTGTTTTTATTTTTTTGGACAAAGGCATTTTTGAAGGTTAAAAAATGGACAAATACACCACTGACATGAAAAATTGACAAAATTACCCTTTGACTTTTTAAGAAATTTTTTTAATTTTGCATAAAAAAATAATAATTAAAAAAAAAAAAGGCAGTCCCTTCTCTCTCAATGGACCAGCGGCCACCGCCCTCTTCCACTCTCTCTCTCTCTCTCTCTCTCTCTCTCTCTCTCTATATATATATATATATATATATATATATATATATATACACCCCGGCGAGACCTAGAAGCATCCGCGACAGCGACAGCCACCGCCACCACCTATCTTCCCCTCCACCGTTCCAACGCCACCACACAAAGCCACACATACATATCTATATAGTTATATATATATATATACATACAAATACAGAGGGGTTCAAATTACACACATATACCCACAAATTTTTGTATAGCAAAACCCAACAACTCAAAATCCGAACAATATGAAATTGGGTCTTTTGATTAGGTGCTCAATTAGCCATCGCATCTGCCGTCCGATTTGAGTCTTTTGATTGGGTCACTTGCAAGGCTGAAGTGGCAATCGCCTCTGCGTTCGATTTGAGTCCGATTAGAGCCCTATTCGTGCGCAGATGAGGATGGTGATGTGCGTAGTCGTCGTTAGGGGATGCAGTCGATTCTAGAAGTAAAGTTGAACACAGCAGAGTGACAAAAATAGAAACTTCCTAAGTACTGGTCAGATAGGAATTTCATAAACAGGAATTTCTAAAACCTTCAATTTCTCCAAGATCAATTATAAGAAAGGTGAGTTACAAAGACATTGCCAAGTTGGATAAAACAAAAGCCAGAACAAACCCACTGACATGTTTAAATCAAAATTAATGAAAGAAATACACTAAAGTAAAGAAAGACATCTAAAGCAAACAGAGATATTGACAACATTATTAACTGATGACATAAAAAATTCAGGTCTCTAAAGCATGCATAAACTGTTGGAAAGGTGTAAGTTTTAAAAACTTTTCGAGAGATTTTAATACATAGATCTTGATTCATCACATAGAGACAAGTTTTATGTAAAAATAAAATATGATGTATCATTCAATTAACAGATTGAATACTTACATCAAGGTTTGAGTAAACTTTAGATCTCTCCTCTAAAGTGAATGTTCTCACTTATTGTAAATCCCTTAGCAAGATGCATTCTCCTTGAATCTCCATTTTCTTGATAATTGTTTTGCCTTTAGGAATCACTTATATGCCTCTATGAATGACCTTGGAAAACTAAGCTTGTGGAAGCCTCCATTAGATGAGAATACTAACCCTAATTTTCTAGAAAGAGAAAATTTATTCCTTCTCATAAAAATCACCCCTAAAATATATATAGATCATGTATATTTATAGGCAACATAAAAATAAAGAAAAGGAAATAACAAATTCTTCTCAATCTCTAATTCATATGTCTCAAATTTAATATGATTCCAATATCAAGTTGGGCTATGAGTGAGAATCCATTGGGCCTATTATTTTATTGGCTACAATGAATTAATAATTGGCCCGGTTCATGGACCCATTCAATTAATTCATAAATTAATTTCTACTCCACTAAAAGAAATTAATTGAACTCCAATTAAATAATAAATAACCTCTAACTCAATATTGCACTTTGACCCCTCTATGCATAATTAGTTATCGGATAAATAAAGCCATCAATCCGACTACTTAATTAATATATTTATTTTGGTACCTTTGATTATTTCTGCCTCGATCACAATAAAACATTTGTTTGATAAAAATAATAATTTAAATAAATAAATATATAATAAATCATTTTGTCTAAAAACACACGAAGGCCTTCGAATTTACTTTGTGATCAATCATAATCAATACAAAATAAATACAAGTAGCAATGATGCAAATATTGAAAATATAACCCTCTAACTATTAATTACATAACTACCCAAAGTGTCGGTCTAAGGATCCCGAAGAATCCGCCGAACAAATCAAAGTAATTATTAATTAATAAAAGAGTCTATACTTTTCTCATGCTTAAGAGTTAAATGCCATGACGATGATAAGGAGTAATTGCATACGACGGCTCTCGCAATATATCTCAACCTAACGCGGATCCAGTTCAAGTCTTAATTAATTATGAGTCCATCCATAATTACCGACTATGAACAATTTATAATTACTATTTATATATCATGCATTGATTTCCATCACATACATATATATAAATATTTCTTGTAATTACAGGGACACTATCAATTTCATAGTGAATCGAAACATAATACATTGAATTCACCAATTATATAAATTATAAATATTTCAGATATGTCAGGAACATATGTCACTATAATTCAGATAGGAATTTGATATGCCAGGGTATATAAATCCCAACAGCTCCCACTTGCCCTCATAGCCAATTCAAATTGCACCTAACTCCAATGTTATCCAGATGATGATCAAAATTATTGATCAATGACACCTTTGATAATGGATCAACAAAGTTGTGTTCCAATGCAATGTTCTAACTACAAGTGCATTTTCTTGCCGGACAATATCATGTAGAACATGATACTTCCTCTCAGTATATCTTGTTCCTCTATGGAACCTTGGGTCATTGGTTTGGACTACTTCTGCACTATTGTCACAACATAGCTCAATAGGCAGGCTAGTATGCTCCACAACCTCTAAATCAGTGAGATCAAACTAATAGGCTTCCTTTGCTGCCTTTAAGGCTGCAATATATTCCACCTGCAGGTTTGAGTCAGCTGTTGAAATCTACTTAACAATCTACCAACTGATCTCCTTTCCATTAAGTGAACATACACTAAGTCATGAACCTCATAGTATCTACTTCTGATTGAAAATCAGAACTAGCATACCTGACTAGGACCATATCATCACATCCATAAATGAGTATGATATCATTGGTTCTCCTTAGGTACTTAATGATATTTTTCACAATAGACCAGTTGTCAAGTCCAGTATTGGACTGATCTCTACTGACTATCCCTACTATGTAGCGGATGTCCTGTTTGGTATAGACCATGGCATATATGAGACTCTCATATGCCGAAGCATATAATTCCAGTCTCATTTGTTCAATCTCCTTTGATGGTCTTGAAAAACTACTTACTAGAGAGAGCCATCCATATCAATAAAGCAAGAACTCATTCTTTGAGTTATGCATACCAAATCTGGTCAAAACTTTATCAATGTAGGATTATTAAGATAAGCCTATATTCCTTTTAACCTGATCTTGCAAAAGCTTGATCCTAGGAATATAGCTTACATCCTGAAAATCCTTCATTTAAAAGTAATTGAACAACTACCTCTTTATTGATGACAAAACTTCCACATCATTCTAAATGAGTAGGATGTCATCAATATATATAGAATCAGAAAAATAATGACATTCCCTTGTACACTCATGATTTATTCACCAAGAAATCTTTTGGTATCTTTTTGTAGATTAACTTGCCTTCCATAGGAATCACCCTACTAGAAAGTTCTACAAGATCCCAGAATTTATTAGAATACATAGATTCCAACTCTGATTTCATAGTAACTCGCCAAAACGATCTGTATTCATATCAGTTCATGCTTCCGTGTAGCTTACTGGGTCCACAACTCATGTTTAACAGGGATGTCCATAATGGTCTCACTTAAAAACATGATTCTATCGGATTGAATGATAATCCTCCCACTACATCAATGTACCGATGCACGAATCTGTGTAGTAGATGATGCTAACGCATCAATAAGGAATTCATATATTATTCTCAATCTCTATAATAAGTGTGTTCACATGTGGTACATCTGGTACTTATACCAAATTCTCTAACATTATGCTACTAGGTATGTGATTCATAATATGATTATCCTATAGATAAACAGTGAGTGAAAACAATCAACTTTTATCTTTGAGATCATAAAATAATCCATCCTAGTGACTTTAGAGTAGCTATCAAATCTAGCATGCCTATGATCTGCTTCCAACTTACTTGTCCATATCAAGCACACATATGCAAGACTACCCCATATATGCATATGATTCAAACTAATATTTAGTCAAAAACACAGCTCAAACGGTAATCCTTGAGATAGACTAAGATGGAATGCAGTTCATAATACGCATCGACATCATTAACGCTAAACTCTTAAATGAAAGAGATAATGTAGCATAACTGTTCATAGATCTAACCATGTTAAGCAGAAATTCTGTTATTCCTATTTGACACCTCAACCCATTGAGCGTCAATTGCAGAAAACTGGTACATAATACCCTCATTGACTATATAGTCTTTGCACTATCCCAAGAAATACTCATATCTATGATCAGATCAAAGTGTTTTGATAAGTTTACCTAATTTGTGCTCCACGTCAGTCTTGACACTTTCGGAATATACCAAAAATTTAAGACTTGTGTCGCATCAGATAAATTTATCCAAAACGTGAGTAATCTTGCTTGGATGCTCATAAGACCACACGTGTCAGTGTGTACCGACTCCAATTGTCCTTTATGTCTATTTCATCTGGCTGATTAAGCCCTTAGAGTTATCTATCCTTCAAAATAGGGTTCACAAGTTTGGTTTAGGCACCTCTGCCTCACTAGGTAATTAGCCTTTTTTGACTAATCTTTGAATCTCATTTTAACTGCTTACAACCCAAAAATAGACACTAAAAAAAACAATAAGTCATGAATAACAATTTTTCTCTTAACATTCAATCTAGAAGATGCAACATTAGTTTCTACATCCTGCAAATCTTAAGAGTTTGTGATTATAGTATATTAACCATCTTTCAATGCACCAGAAGCAATCGCATATCTATTCAATTTTATAAAACCAGTTTTACAAAATAACGATCCAGTTTTTATAAACCACAAGTGAAACAAAAATTAGATAGCGTCTAACCTCTGTGCATAAAGATAATTCTCTAATACTAATATTCTCATACTCTCTAATTTCAGATGTAATACTCCCACTGACTTAGCTACAATCTTGACATCAGGTCAAGTACAAATATATTCCATATCATCGAGGCTTCTTGTGATACCCCCTGATTTCGGAACACGGGTTGATCAAGTCCGCGCACAAAATTAGGGAATATCAAAACAATTAAAGTATTTAAACAAGTACAAATTACAAAATGAAATAAAAGAATAAATAATACGCTGAAGAAAAAACTAATAAATAAACATTTTTCATTAATAACTCGCCAACGGTTACAACTTGGGAATCCCGTAACTCAAGGACCCCTTCACCAAAATCTACTGTGCATAAATCCATTAATAATTACTGAAGTAAAAATATCCTACTTTGAAATAAAAATAGAAGGAATGGATAAGTCCTCTAGTTGCGGATCCTCAACCTTGAGACTTGAACTTCAAATAACCTGAAAAATAAACCGTGGGTTAAACCCTACGAGCAAGTTCACTCTACCAGACCTCTGAAAACCAATAAGTAGATCATCTCTGATCAAAACCAAACTTAATAAAGTTTTAAGTTTACTAAACAATGATACGCATATGTATAGATAATTATATACGATATAACTTTTGCATCCAATAATAGTTTCATTAATTTTCAAAACCATTAAATCATGATTAAAACATAACCATACCTAGACCAATTCAAAACTCATTCTCTTTAAAAGAGAAACCCCTTTAACCTTAACTCCATTTTAAATAATTATTTAATCATTTAAATAATAAAATATAATTCAAGGAAAACTATGATCCAAAAGCCAATAATGAATTTAGCTAATTCACACATAGCAATTAAATTACGCTTTGACAAATCAACCATGCCCTAATCAATATATTTATTTATATATAGCAACTCAACCATGCCTCCTTAAATATATATATGTATATTTTTAATTAGCAACTCATCCATGTTTCCCATGTATGTAATTTATTCATACCAATACTTAGGCAATATATTTATGTCTATGGCAACTCATCCATGCCTACAATTCAACCATGTACCAACTTTAGACTCAACGATAACTAATTCATACATAGATATCTCATGTAGAAGCATATGACTAATTTAACAATCTGCCTATCCAGATATATCGAACAAGAATAATAATCTTAAATGATATATATACATACACATAAATAAATATGTATAATACCATCTATAAAAATTCTTGATTATTTAAATCATATATACATATATATTAATAAATATACATATATACACATCCCTCCATAATTATCCTAACCAATTAAACAATATATACACATATATAAATAATCATATATATATATATTTCCTTCCGTCACGTAATATTAATTAATTAATTATACGCACATTAAATACCGTAGTGACACTTTATTGCCCTAAAAACCTTAGAATATCTCCCTTGATGGTTGGTTTAAACTCTAACAAGCTTGAAATCTAATATGAGAATTTACCGGACCCCTTAGAACCTTTCCGGGACCCTAAATACGTCTCCACGCGCCGCTAAAATCCACCAAACATTCCTCACGCTCTTCCATGCGCCACCACATGCTAACAGGTGGCCTTACGCGCAGCCACGCACTGCACACGCGCCAGCTTCTCCTTGTGGATGATGTGGCACCTTCTGATTGGCTGTAATCCACCCAGCCGCATGAGCGCACCCGCACCGGATCAGCCGTTACTCATCAACGCATCCCAGCCCTTTAAAGCTTGCGCGTACTCTACTACTGTGATCCGCAACGCACCGGATCCTTTCTATTGATCAGCCAACATCCAATGGCCTTTGACCTGCTGCGCACTGAAGCTCCATGTGCCTTACCACACTGAATCACCCTATTATTGTTTATGGTTCTGATTCACACACACACCAAGTTACAGTAGGCTGCGCCACACTGAACCAACACCCACTCTTTGATAAGCCGATTTCATACCTCCAGTATATATATATATATATATATATATATATATATATCCAAACAAATATATTAAAAAATATATATCTCATAAAATTCCTAAAAAAAAATACAAAATAATACCAGAAAATTCCAGAAATTCTATAAAACCTAATTAATTCTCTTGGGTCACAGTTCCACCTATACATTGATTTTAAAATATATATACAACCTCTATACATACAAATAAAATCCTATAATCCAAACTAAAAGTTTATAATAATTCATCCTTTTAAATAATCCGATTTAACCAATAATTATAAAGATATAATAATTCATATTTTTGATTAATCCGTTCTAATTATAATTTAAGTTAATAATTTAATTAAAGCCTTGATATTCAAGGTGAAAAACTTATGGGTCCTAAGAGGAAAGTTAGAAAAGAACTTGCCTGAAGGTTTCGAAACGAAACCGATGCTTCAACCTTCCAATCTCGACGTCCTCTTTCTCTAATCCAGCCTCCTCTTTGTCGGCCTTCTCCTTTTCTTCTCTCTTTAACTCTCTTATTTTTCTAATGTATAAACCTTTTAACCATAAACTTTATGTGTATATTTATACACATTAAAACCTAAATTCTATTCCAACTAGGACTATCTAATAAGATAATAATCTTTAAATAATAAATATCCATAAACATATATTATATTACATATATATGTATATATATATATATATATATATATATATATATATACACATACCTTCCATAATTAACCGTTGGTTAATTAAATCCTATACACCTATATATATCCATAAATATATATCTCTATATATATCTTTCCATAACAATTATTAATTAATTATATTTATATATAATCTTATGTATATTTATAATTAATACAAAAATGATCATTTAAATAATTAAATAATCATGGGCCTTTATTGATTAACCCAACAAGGCTTCATCCAATTAATATAAAATAATTAACTTAATTAAATTAAATTTAATAATTACAAATAATTAACAACACAATCCACACAAGCATAAATACACACAATTCAAACAAACAATTCACTCACATCATCAAAACAAAACACCATATCAATTTAACAACTAAAATCTCAAAATATATAAATCATATAAAAATAAAATCAAATCAAATCAATTAAACCCTAATTAAATCAAACAAATCATTTAAAAATAGAATAAAAGTAATTAATAATCCCTTAAAATATCGGGGTATTACACTTCTGGATTCCGGAAATCCTTGCAATGAATTGCAAACATGTTTAGTGGCTCCAGAATCTATTCATCAATAATTAATAGATACAACCACATAACATGGCTCAATGATTAAATATATATTTTCCTATGCCACGTCATTGCTTAGACAGTTTGTCCTTTAGTGTCTTAGTTAGCGACAAAAGAAACAGTTTTCTTTGCCCTCAACATACACTGCCTTATTCCCTTTAACCTTTTGGATACCCATGTTTTGTGCTAGCTTAGTCCTATTATCATCCTTCTTCTTTACTTTGCCCTTCCACTTGGGCCTAGAAGAAGATGGTATAGACTAGGTTACATTGATAGGAATACTTATACTATTTGATTATCCTTTCATTTGTTACCAATTCTATAAGAATATCAGCGAGTATGAACTTAAACTGATTCCTTATTTAGTTCACTCTAAAAGAGTCGAACGAGTTTGGTAATAAGGCAATAATCATGTCAACTTGAAACTTACCACCCAAGTCAGCTCTATTGATCTCCAGCTAATTTTTAAATAATAAACAATCATTTTCCAAAATTCGATTTCATACTGGAGTTCCTTAGGCTATCTTAATGGTGTTCAAGTCTGACATAGTACGTAGGCATACGTGTAATAACCCTAATTTTAAAAAGGATATTCTTGGTATTTAATGGTATTTAATTTATTATTTAAGTGCATTTTATTTGATTATGTGTCATTATTATTTTTTTATTAGGTGCTTAATTGTTTTCTTTTGTGGTGATTTAATTTATTTAAATGATATTTATTTTTAGTTATTTGATTGGAATTACTTGTTAGTGTTTTAATTATTTAATTGGCATTAATGGTTTAAGTGTAATTGGTTTAGTTATTTGATTGGAATTACTTGTTAGTGTTTTAATTATTTAATTGGCATTAATGGTTTAAGTGTAATTGGTTTAATTATTCTATGTGTGTCTTATTTTATGTGTGTCTTAGTTGGTTTAATTGGGTTTACTAATTATTATTTTGTTCAATTAGATTATTTGTTAAGTATTTAATGGTGAATAGGGTAATTAGGTAAATACATCTAACTAGGGTTTTAATTACAGTATAAATTAGGGTTTTATATTATAGCCGTCGTAGGTTTCTACGTTAATTGGATGGGCCGGTTAGGATTGTGAGTTGGACTTAAATGAACCTAGGGTTTAGGAAAACTCTATAAGTATAAGATAGACGTCTGTGTAGGGTTTTTTTAAACAAAGCACACGTTTTGTGGAAGTGGAGAAGGAAAAACGCAGTTTTTCACATTCTGCCAAGGTTTGATCAAAGCTCCGATCCCGCTTCCTCCGTAGTCCGATCGAGCTGAATTTTGGAGGAGAGGTTCACAACTCAGTGACGCACAATCTGAACGGTGGAGATCAGAGTTTGACCTCAGGAACAGTGATTCGTACTCGTGAACAGTAACTGGGTCGCACAGGTTTTTTTCCATTCTGCCCAGATTTCATCAAACATCCGATCCCGCTTCGTTCGTGGTCCGATTGAGCTGAAATTTGGAGGATAGGTTCATGACTCAGTGTCACACAATCTGAACGGTGGAGATCAGATTTTAAGTTTAGGAATAGTGTTTTGTACCCGTGAACAGTAACCGGGTTTTGGAACTCGCCGGGATTTTTTAAGAAGACGACGTTGAAACTTTGAACAAAAGTTTCTGAGGCAAGATTATATCCTTACTCTTTCCCTTAGGCTTTATACTCTTTGCACTCTTAAATGATTCCAGGATTAATGAAGATTAAACCAAACTAAAATGATATCTGTTTTGCTATGAAACTGGTAGTTACAGTAGTGTTGTATGCTTGTTCAACCTAGACTAAGCATGTTTGTAGATGCATTGTGGTTCTGTGGTTCACGTTTTTCTTTACCACTGCTAGTATAAATTATTGGAAGGATGGGTCTAGATGATAGCTATTTTAACTTCCGTAATAGCAACTGTTGGAACTTAAATACTAGGAGGATTTGAGTTTAACATTAGATCGGTTTTGTGGAACACTATAATTTGAGCATGTCTACATATATACTGTGAATATTGTTTTGATGCTTACATTATCACAGTTAGTATCAACTGTGGAGGTTAGGATTTTGTGATACATACCCTACATATCTGTATGTCATTTGTAAGGTGTTAAATTGAAGTTTTAATTAATTCTGTCTTTATATCAGACTAAAGGGAACAACTTAAATTGGACATGTATATGTTGTTGTTGTGACCCTGTGTATCAATGCTTATTTTATCACTGCTAACATTGAATGTTGGATGTTGGAATTTAGTTGATATATACTTGATTTATTGGTATTATTGACTACTGGAGGATTGGAAAGTAGGCACTGGTATGGGACGGTGGCATACTAAGGATGGGTTTGGGTTTTTAAAACAATACCATTACCCACATACTTGGAATAAGGATGGGATTAACTAAAAGTTAAGTCCCGTGGATTTGTATTGTCATGGCAACTACTTGTTGAGCGGCAATACCAGGGATTTTGGATGGATTTTATATATGTACTGTTATGGTGCCTCGGTATGAGCTTGAGCTTCAGGACCGATGGCTAGGGAGCGTATATGCATCGGGATGTGTAGCTGGCTATGATGGTTGGAGGTGTACCCTGTTTAGGTATAGGTACATATGCCCACTTCGTGTGCGTTTTAGCATGTTACCTCTATTCAGGTTAAGACCGGCCTGTAATCCAGTGAGAGTCCTTTAGTGTGACTATATA
Organism: Cornus florida; assembly: GCF_030987335.1. NCBI lineage: Eukaryota > Viridiplantae > Streptophyta > Magnoliopsida > Cornales > Cornaceae > Cornus > Cornus florida. The sequence continues at coordinate 90,712,394 of NW_026775581.1, forward strand.
TATATATTTACGGATTATTAGCTATTGTTGAATTGTTTAGGATGTACATGCGTATCGGGCCTCTGTTTGGATTGTAGTAGTATAGAACTTGCGCGTGGGCCTGACCCACTTCTATTTTTCAGGTACATGACAGTTCCAGGCTTAGACGTGTTCGTGCTGAGCAGAGGTCTCTATTCACTCTTCCGACGATGTAGGGCTCTCTCTATAGTTTTATTTCTGGACGTTTATTACAGTTGTTCTATCTTCCGTTTGGATGTTTAATAGGGGTCCACTAAATATGGATTCCCAAGTTGTAAACTGATGGAGTTTTGGAGTTTGGGTTTGATGGATTTTAATAATTATAATATTTTTCGGATTCTATTTTTAGTTCCTTCCAGCTTTAATTTCATTTCTTAATTTATTTTGTATTCCGTGTTCATTTTAAAATATTAATTGTTTGATATTCCCTCGGGTTTGGGCCTGGGCCTGATCAACCCGTGTCTCGGATCCGAGGGGTATCACAGTTGGTATCAGAGCACTCCAGGTTCAAGTGTCTCTAGGATGTTTTCGTATTAAGTCTTCCGCGTAGCGTTTTCTCTTGAATAGAGCTTAAGTTAGGATTCATTGTATTCCTTATGGTTCGTATAGAAAGGGTACTGACGTCTGTCTTTTCGTGTTAACAGATGGTTAACGCTAGAAATGGACAGAACATGTAAGGAACTAGGAAGGAAAGGAGAACGGCACGTAGGCAACAATATCTCCTACGGCGTCAGCAAATGGAGGAAGAGTAGCAAAGGCTTGGGTTTCATGATGACATGGATCAGTTTCAGGAGGAACAGGAGAATGTTCAACAGACTCTGGACCAGGTCAGAGATCCAGAGATTCCTCCTTAGCTCAATGACCTCGTTGCTCGGGCTATAGAGGCTGGGGTAACAGCTGCACTTCGGAATCAGCCTCAGGTACAGCCGGCACCTGTACCAGCACCAGTGGTTCAGACGGATTCTTGGGGAAAGGCTAGGAGCTCTTTCACAAAGGGGAGTCCACCTGTGTTCTCAGGCTCAACCGATGCGAGAGCAGCTCACCAGTGGAAACAGGACATTGAGCGTCATCTTCGTTTGGTTCAGTGCACGGAGGTTCAGAAGCAGATGCTTGCTACTTTCAAGCTAGTTGGGGATGCACTACAGTGGTGAGAGTCAGTTACCACCTCAGAGGAGAGGATGACATTGTCTTATGATGAGTTCAGTGCTCGCTTTGATGAGAAATATTTTTCCTATGCAGTTAGGGCAGCTATGAAGACCGAGTTTCTAAGTCTGCAGTAGGGAAACATGACAGTGGCGGAGTATGAGCAGCAGTTCACACGCTTATCTCTCTTTGCACCGGAGGAGGTGGATACAGAGGAGAAGAAGCGCAACAGTTTTGTCAAGGGACTGATGTGGTCTATCAAGAGAGCTATTACAGGTAGTCCAGCCTATACTACCTATGCTCAGGTGGTAGACGCCGCTCTACAACAGTATCAGTTGACTGTGGACATCAGATAGGCTCGTGGTGAGAAGCGGGGAGATAAAGACTCTACTAGTCAGTCAGCTGAAAAGGGGAATGGCAATGGTCACCGGCGGAATGACAAAGGCAAGTTCCAAGGACAACAGCCTTGGAAGAAGCACAAAGGTGGTTCAGATGCTCACCGGAATGGGGCACCTATTCAGAGGCAACAGAATAGGGGACCACAGGCAGAACAGGGTCAGCCACAGGCTAACCGATAGAGGAGGCCATTTGGTACTTTCCAGGGTAGTTGTTACACTTATGGAGAGTATGGTCATACCACCAGGCAGTGTCCTAAAGCAGGACAAGGACAGGGACAGAGACAGTATGTGCAGCAGGGACAGAGGGCGCCAGTGCCTCTACCAGCTCCACAGGTTCCACGGATTCAGGGACAGACATATCTGGCTTTACCGGCACCGCCGCAGACTCAGGGACAGGCACCACAGCAGTTGCACTATGGCAGGGTGTATAACCCCATGCCACAGGATGTTCAGGCACCTCAGACTATTGAGGGTAAGTTTCTTATTCATAGTTTGCATGGACGTGTTTTATTTGATACGGGTGCTACACACTCATTTATAGCTAGGACTTTTGTTGCTTTGTCTGGGATGAGGACGAGGGTATGCACTAGACCTCATGGTATTTCTACACCATTGGGTGATACAACTATTATACATGAGAGTGATGGGCCTGTGACACTATATATTGGCAGACTCAGATTTCTAACCAATCTATTGGTCCTGGACATGCACACTTATGATGTGATACTTGGGATGGATTGGTTGTCTCACTACCATGCCCAAGTTATTTGTTTTGATAGATCTATTATTTTTACCATACCTGGTCAGGATATGTATGTAGTAGCTATGCCACGTTCTAAAGGGGGCGGTAGCACCTATTTGTTCCATGTGGAGGAGGAAAATGAGGAGGGGATTACTGTGTCATTGGATAACATACCGATTGTACAGGATTTCCTGGATGTATTTCAGGAGATTCCAGGGTTGCCACCTAGTCGCGAGATCGATTTTGTGATAGACTTAGCTCCAGGCATTGCGCCTATTGCTAAGGCACCCTATAGGATGGCACCGGTAGAGATAAGAGAGCTGAGGGATCAGATTCAGCAGTTACTCAGCCAGGGTTTTATTCGTAGGAGTACATCACCTTGGGGAGCACCGGTTCTGTTTGTAAAGAAGAAGGATGGTTCGCTTCGTCTGTGTATAGATTACAGGGAGTTGAACAAGGTTACGATTCGTAACAAGTATCCTTTGCCCAGGATTGATGACTTGTTTGATCAGTTAAGGGGAGCCACATATTTCTCCAAGATTGATCTGTGTTCTGGGTATCATCAGCTGAGGGTCAGGGAGCAGGATGTTCCTAAGACAGCATTTCTCACACGATATGGTTCTTATGAGTTTCGAGTTATGCCGTTTGGGACGACTAATGCACCTGCAGTATTCATGGACTTAATGAATAGAGTCTTCCGGGCTTATTTGGATCAGTTTGTTATTGTCTTTATTGATGACATCTTGATCTATTCTCGGTCGGAGGACGATCATGCTAGACATCTTCGCATAATCTTGCAGACGCTTCGTGAGTACCAGTTATATGCCAAGTTCGAGAAGTGTGAATTTTGGCAGCGGGAGGTGAAATTTCTGGGTTACGTGGTGTCAGAAAAGGGGATAACAGTGGATCCGGCCAAGGTTTCAGCGGTGGTTGAGTGGGGACAGCCTACATCACCTATTGAGATTCGGAGTTTTCTCGGTCTGGCAGGATATTACAGGAGATTCATCCAGGGGTTCTTCAAGATAGCAGGACCACTCACTCATCTGACCAAGAAGGGTGTACAGTTCGTGTGGGATGAACACTGTCAGCGAGCTTTTGATGAGCTGAAAAGGAAGTTGACTTCTGCACCGGTTCTGGCTACTCCGCAGAGCGGGATAGAGTATCTTATTTACACGGATGCTTCGTTGCAGGGTCTTGGATGTGTATTGATGCAGGAGGAACGATCGATTTCTTATGGATCTCGGAAACTTAAGCCTCATGAGCTTAATTATCCAACACATGATTTGGAGTTGGCAGCAGTGGTCTTTGCCTTGCGTATTTGGAGGCATTATCTATTGGGTGAGTCCTTCAGATTATTCAGTGATCACAAGAGTCTGCAGTACTTGTTCACTCAGCGGGAGCTAAATATGAGACAGCGCAGGTGGTTGGAGTTTGTAAAAGACTATCATTTTTCTATACAGTACCATCCAGGGAAAGCGAATGTAGTGGCGGATGCACTCAGTCGCCGACCTGTTGGTAGTCTTTCTGCTCTATTCACTACTGAGTGGAATGCTTTAAAGAGTGTGGATGAGTTATCGGATACTTTTATGGCTTGCATGGTGGTTACAGCTTCCATCATTCGCAAGGTTTTACAAGCACAACTCACCGTTCAGCAGTGTGTCGACAAGGTCGCAGAGAAAGCTTCCGGAGAGGTTCCATTCTACTATGTTGGGGCTGATGGAGGTTTAAGGTACAAGGGACGGTTAGTGGTACCTTCTGCTGATAATTTGAGGAAGGATGTGATGACTGAGACTCATCACTTTGAGTTCTTTGTTCATCCAGGAGGCGATAAGATGTATCAAGATATGAAGCGGTAGTTTTGGTAGGCAGGTATGAAGAGGGACATTGCTCTTTTTGTTTCTCAATGTAGTACTTGTCAGATGGTTAAGATTGATCATCAGAGGTCGCCAGGAGCTCTACAGCCACTACCAATTTCGGAGTGGAAATGAGAGAGCATATCTATGGATTTTGTGGAAGGGTTGCCAAATTCTTTCAAGGGGCATAATTCCATATGGGTCATTGTGGATAGGTTGACCAAGTCAGCTCATTTCTTGCCTATTTGCACTGACTACACTTCGAAGCAGTTGGCGAGGCTTTACATTTCAGAGATTGTGAAGCTACATGGTATTCCATTGTCTATTATATCGGACAGGGATTCGAGCTTTGTATCTGGATTTTGGAAGAGTTTTCAGCAGGCTTTAGGTACGGAGTTACACCTTAGTACTGCTCATCATCTTCAGACTGATGGACAGACTGAGAGGGTGAATCAGATTATGGAAGATATGCTTCGGTCGTGTGTTCTGGATTTCAAGGGCCACTAGGATGAATATTTGCCACTTGTGGAGTTTGCTTATAACAATAGTTTTCAGAAGACTATTGGTATGGCACCATTTGAGGCATTGTACGGTCGACCGTGTTGATCACCTGTTTGTTGGATGGAGGTTGGAGAGAATCAATTCTTAGGTCCTGAGTTCATCAAGGATACCTCTGAAAAGATTGCTCTTATTCAAGATCGCATGCGTACTGCTAAAGTAGGTAGAAGAGCTATGCTGATCGTCGTACTCGGGCTTTGGAGTTTCAGGTTGGGGATCAGGTTCTACTCAAAGTGTCTCCTATGAAGGGTGTTATGCGCTTTGGGAAGAAAGGGAAGTTGTCACCGCGATTTGTTGGTTCATTCATGATTACGGATCGCATTGGAGCTGTTGCTTATCGGTTGGCACTTCCAGATACTTTGGATCGCGTCCACAACGTGTTTCATGTTTCCATGTTGCGAAAATTTCTTCGAGATGAGGATCGGTATCAGCATATCGATGTTGGAGAGATTGCGTTGCAGCCGGATGCAACTTATTTAGAGCCACCGTGTCGTATTGTCGACCGACGAGATCAGATTCTTCGTAATAAGGTTATTCCTTTGGTTCGTGTTCAGTGGAGTCATCACAATGAGTCTGAGTCCACTTGGGAACGAGAGGATGTCATTCGCTCACGGTTTCCTGAAATATTGGAAGAAGGTAAGAATGAATTCCGAGGACGGAATTCCTTTTGTTAGGAGGGAAGAATGTAATACCCCTAATTTTAAAGAGGATATTCCTGGTATTTAATGGTATTTAATTTATTATTTAAGTGCATTTTATTTGATTGTGTCATTATTTTTTTTTTATTAGGTGCTTAATTGTTTTCTTTTGTGGTGATTTAATTTATTTAAATGATATTTATTTTTAGTTATTTGATTGAAATTACTTGTTAGTGTTTTAATTATTTAATTGGCATTAATGGTTTAAGTGTAATTGGTTTAATTATTTGATTGGAATTACTTGTTAGTGTTTTAATTATTTAATTGGCATTAATGGTTTAAGGGTAATTGGTTTAATTATTCTATGTGTGTCTTATTTTATGTGTGTCTTATTTGATTTAATTGGGTTTACTAATTATTATTTTGTTCAATTAGATTATTTGTTAAGTATTTAATGGTGAATAGGGTAATTAGGTAAATACATCTAACTAGGCTTTTAATTACAGTATAAATTAGGGTTTTATATTATAGCCGTCGTAGGTTTCTACGTTAATTGGATTGACCGGTTAGGATTGTGAGTTGGACTTAAATGAACCTAAGGTTTAGGAAAACTCTATAAGTATAAGGTAGACGTCTGTGTAGGGTTTTTTTTAAACAAAGCACACGTTTTGTGAAAGTGGAGAAGGAAAAACGCAGTTTTTCACATTCTGCCAAGGTTTGATCAAAGCTCCGACCCACTTCGTCCGTGGTCCGATCGAGCTGAATTTTGGAGGAGAGGTTCACGACTCAGTGACGCATAATCTGAACGGTACAGATCAAAGTTTGACCTCGGGAACAGTGATTTGTACTCGTGAGCAGTAACTGGGTCGCACAGGTTTTTTTTCCATTCTGCCCAGATTTCATCAAACATCCGATCCCGCTTCGTCCGTGGTCCGATCGAGCTGAAATTTGGAGGATAGGTTCATGACCCAGTGTCGTACAATATGCAAGGTGAATTATTAATACTGTCATGCATATTTAAAATTAAAATGAGTTTGTTAACCACATAATATAATAAATCTCAATCGAACAAGAGATTATTATCATTATTGGTGAACAATTCCTTTTAATTAATGCGGGTCCCTCAACTCTGTAGCATAATAAATCAACCAATCAATATGTCAATAACTTATCATGTTGGAGGAGTTCATTATTACTATTATTGAGATTCATTTGCTATTAGGCGAGCACTTCCATTAGAAAAATAATATGTGGGTCCCTTAACCACTGCATGAAAAATCGGATAACCAATACGCCAATAACTTATTCAGTTGGCAAAATTCATTATTACTATTAGCGGACAAATCCCATCATCTCCATATTTCTTAAGACAATGCCTTATCTATCTATATGAAATGATTCCCGATTATGTTTAACCTTTCTAAAATCACCTAGTATAGACCACTCCGTAGGGGAGCTAACACTATTGATTTTAGATTGAGTGTATAACGTTATTAAAGCTCTAAAGAAAAATAAAATATTAAATATCTTGTCATTATAATCTAAACTCTTTAAATCATGCGTAGGGCCTTATTTTTAAAGATCTAATTACAATGAACATTTAATATTTTTATTTTCATGAGACAACCATTCTTGTAATATTAAGACTCTTCAAATCATGCGTGGGGCCTTATTTTTGAAGATCTAATTACAATGGTGTTAATAACGAAGGCCATAAGGCAATGTATAAAAATACCTGCTCCCACTCAATTTTTTAATCATTCATAATTAGGGTTTCATTTTATTCAAATACATGATATAATGCATGCTAAACGTCTTGATTTTAATCCAATTAAATTTAGAAAATATTTGGACTTTAAATGATTCACTAATATTTAATTTGAAGCACACTTTAAAAATAATTTACAAAAATAATTTTTCGTTTCTCAATAAGTGCCCTCAAATTAATTAGTAATCAGATCCACTTAATTTTCATAATTTAATTAATATAAATCAAGTCATTTAATTAAATATCATGGATCTAATGCATGAATAATAATAAATCAACAATTATCTATTACATGCATCACATACATTAATAAATGAAAGATAAAACAAATAATAACGGCTAATGGAATCAGCTTTTAACATTTAATTACTCTAAGTATTGTACAGGCGTCCTCTAACAGCTTATAAACACCTGTAGGGAGCTGGTACGCACTTACGGAGGCAAAACAGCACTTGGAATAAGCCCGAAGGACCTTATACGCACTCCCATGCGCCTAGGGAAGCTTGCAGGTCAAGGCACGCGCTTCCATGTGCCCCCACGCGCTGGCACGCGCCTAGGGTGCGTTGTGGCGCGTGGCATACCAATGGAAGTACCTCCACGCGCCTTCACGCGCGTGGAGGACATATGTTAGTGCTGGCGCGTGCATCTCACGCGCCAGCATCTCCTCAAGGCCTCCATCTCCTAGCGCGTGCTCTTCACGCGCCAGGCTCACCCTTGGTGAGATACACTTGATCCCAGCCTCTTCTGATGCCTCTTTTCGCCGCCGGTGAGACTACGGTCGCCGGAAAATCGCCAATTTTTCCAGAAAATCAATAAAAATTTCCAGAAATTAAATTAGGCCTTAAAAAATTCCAGAAAAATTCTAAAAAATTTCTAAAAAATTCCAGAAAATTCTTGAAGCCTAATTTAACCCTCTTGGACCTTCAAGAAGTTTTATAGCATCCTTTGATGAATATTACATGGCTTTAAATAAATTTACAATTTGAAATACAATGGAAAAAATAAAAATACATCATTGAACTTTCAAATGGCTAAATCAAAGCCTTAATTACATTCATCGAAAGATAAAATTACATTCAATTATCCTATAAGCTTCATCCATGGCCCAAACACACATCATCATCCATTCACAATTATACATACATCATTATATATCAATATATTAATTCATACATCAACATACATTAATAAATAAATATATATGCATATCAAAATTGGATCCATGAATGATGAATTTTGATAAAAACATGATCTCTAGTAATGAATCAAACCATGCTCTGATACCACTGTTGGGAAACGTGCAAGTTTTAAAAACTTTTCGAGGGATTTTAATACATAGATTTTGATTCATCATATAGAGACAAGTTTTATGCAAAAATAAAATATGATGTATCATTCAATTAACAGATTGAATACTTACATCAAGGTTTGAGTAAACCTTAGATCTCTCCTCTAAAGTGAATGTTCTCACTTATTGTAGATCCCTCAGTAAGATACATTCTCCTTGGATCTCCATCTTCTTGGTAATTGTTTTGCCTTTAGGAATCACTTATATGCCTCCATGAATGACCTTGGAAAACTAGGCTTGTGGAAGCCTCCATTAGATGAGAACACTAACCCTAATTTTCTAGAGAGAAAAAATTTATTCATTTTTTCTTCTCATAAAAATCAACCCTAAAATATACATAGACCATGTATATTTATAGGCAACATAAAAATAAAGAAAAGGAAACAACAAATCCTTTTCAATCTCTAATTCATATGTCTCAAATCTAATATGATTCCAATATCAAGTTGGGCTATAAGTGAGAATCTATTGGGCCTATTATTTTATTGGCTACAATGAATTAATAATTGGCCCGGTCCATGGACCCATTCAATTAATTCATAAATTAATTTCTACTCCACTAAAAGAAATTAATTGAACTCCAATTAAATAATAAATAACCTCTAAGTCAATATTGCACTTTGACCCCTCTATGCATAATTAGTTATCGGATAAATAAAGCCATCAATTCGACTACTTAATTAATATATTTATTTTGGTACCTTTGATTATTTCTGCCTCGATCACAATAAAACATTTGTTTGACAAAAATAATAATTTAAATAAATAAATATATAATAAATTATTTTGTCTAAAAACACACGAAGGCCTTCGAATTTACTTTGTGATCAATCATAATCAATACAAAATAAATACAAGTAGCAATAATACAAATATTGAAAATATAACCCTCTAACTATTAATTACATAACTACCCAAAGTGTCGGTCTAAGGATCCCGAAGAATCCGCCGAACAAATTAAAGTAATTATTAATTAATAAAAGAGTCTATACTTTTCTCATGCTTAAGAGTTAAATGCCATGACGGTGATAGGGAGTAATTGCATACGACGGCTCTCGCAATATATCTCAACCTAACGCGGATCTAGTTCAAGTCTTAATTAATTATGAGTCCATCCATAATTACCGACTATGAACAATTTATAATTATTATTTATATATCATGCATTGATTGCCATCACATACATATATATAAATATTTCTTGTAATTACAGGGATACTATCAATTTCATAGTGAATCGAAACATAATACATTGAATTCACCAATTATATAAATCATAAATATTTCAGATATGTCAAGAACATATATCACTATAATCCAGATAGGAATTTGCTATGCCAGGGCATATAAATCCCAACATAAACATCAACAATATATTGAGAAATTCAGGTCAGATTTTGCCGGCAACTGGTCTAAACCAGTATAGCAGTATACTACAAAAGCAATGCCAAAGGCTGATAGGGTTCAAGGCTGTTCAAGCAACTTGTGCAATTCGCTGCACTGCAGAATTTCCAATCACAGAGAAGCTATTGGCTTTGTCTTGAATATCAGCATCCTACACATTATTAACTTTGCCTTTATCCCGTGCCGATATCAACATCCTACTGTTTAGCTCAAAATTTCCAAATTAGCGAACCGCAACTTCTACTGGGCCACACCAAACATTAAGAAAAACAGTAGCTCTCAGCTTTCCATGTAGCGAAAAACTGCCATGGGGAGGCTATTAAACCCTTTGTTAGCTGTAGAGGAGACCCCTGCGCCTGCCCCGCCGATGTTGGTGGTGGTGTTGTAATGTGTAGTATTATATATATATGCACATGTATATTTATATATGTATGTTAGCAGATAGAGAGAGGCATATGAACGAGGAAGAAGAGATAAAATGAATGAGGGCTATTGCGTCATTTTGCAAGTTATGATATTTTTTAATATATCACAATTTAATATTAAGGGGTAATTTTGTCTTTTCATATGATTTAAGGCCTTGTTTGGATGGAAATTTCAGAAAGGAGGTGTCATTGTCAAAAAATGAAGTAAGTTTTACCTGAGTGTCCTTTTGACAAACCTCAATAATGTTAATGCACTTTACTCAAAAAAAACAAAAAAAAAAAAATACACTAACATACACCATTTTATTTTTCCGCCTAACAATAAAAAAGAAAAAAATTCAACTCCAAATTTTTACCCAACTCTTCTTAATCTATTAATGAATTACTTGTCTTCCATTGTAACCTAAGGAGTTTTAGAATCCAAATTTGGGGTGAATTATTGCAAGTAGATTTGGAGAGTCACAAGTATTGTACTGATTTTTCTTATAATTAATGGAAATGAGGGATCTCATATTTGCCAGGAAAAAATGAAACTCTAATAATAATCATAAGTGAAGTGACCTCATTTTATTAAACGGAATTTCATTTGTTCATTGCACATTACTAATTAATTGCTTTTAGAAAAGGCGATTTAAATCATGTCTTTTCATTGTTTTGCATCTTTTTGTAAGAGCGTTGGACCACGACCTTTTCGGCTGCATGTGCTTTATTTGAAGATATATATATATATATATATATATGTATATATATACAGAGAGGGCAAACACGTAATATTAACAAGTGGATCCTGATACTTCGAGCACTTCGAATCTTGACACGGACCCAACCCAAGATTCCAAATATAAGCCTGCAATATTGTCCACCCACCCACCCACCCACCCACCCACAAGCGTATGTATCATATTGGAATATTCTTCTCTCTTACTCGTAGATATCCACACTTGTGTTAAACTTATATTCTAATCTAAATTTGATTTTTTATATTATTATTACAGTATATGATTAAGTTTAAACAAAAGGCTTTAGGGCTAAATTCAACTTGATATGAAACCTGACACACAAGCATCACTCACCCATATGGTATACTCTTGTGGTCATGCATATATACTTGTCATCAGCATCAGCCTTATGAATATGTCACGTTATAATTTTTATTTGAATTGAATTTATATGTAACTATAATATAATCAGTAATTAGACATTCGTAAAGAGGAAATAATAATAGAGATACCTATGTAAATTAATGACGAAAAAAGAAAAAGAAAACGAAATAAAGGTTTCTGAACATATTGGTTTTGCTTGCTGCTCCTATGCACCAGAAGTGTTTCTTTTTCTTTTCTTTTCTTTTTTATTATTATTATTTTTTGGTTAAAGATATTTGTTTAAAAGTGTTTGCTTCTCCTATACATGGCATTTACTGTAAATTAAAAAAAAAAAATTTGCCACCATAAAAGACAAATACTCGTAAGCTGTCAATGTATCCCACGATATTGAAAATTCCACCACAGCTTTCATCTGAATCTTCTAAAGTCCAACTTACTAATCTGTATCTGTGTTTATAAAGTTTAAACCTTTCAACACTAGTCTGCACCCACACAAACTCACTGATTAGAGAGAGATGGAAGGAAAAAGCCTCCTCCGCTTCTTTTTTCTTATATTCGGCGTCACCCTTCTCCTCCTCTTCACCCTGCTCAACTTCCCCTACGCACCGTCCGACACGGCGGAGCTACTTGACTGCACCACCTACTCCCCATGGTGCACCTCCAAGAACCGCATCCAATCCAAAAACCCACAACTCATCAACAACCCCCCTAACCCCACGCGCCGCCGCCACTCCACCGCTGTCCCCCACCACCCACTAGACCCCCTCACCATACAAGAAATCAACAAAGTCCGTACCATCCTCCAATCCCACGCGCTCTTCAACTCCACCACCTCCCACGCGCTCCACTCCCTCGTCCTCCAAGAGCCAGACAAACAAGTAGTCCTCACGTGGCAAAAGGGCGACCCTCTTCCACCCAGAAAAGCCTCTGTCGTCGCACGTGTCAACGGTGCTTCACACGAGCTCACCGTGAACATCAACACGCGTGAAGTCACCGTTCACCATACCCGTTCAAGCTCCGGGTACCCGATGATGACCATGGAGGACATGAATTCCGTGATATGGGCCCCTTTAGCGACCTCCGAGTTCAACCGCACAATCATCGAGCGAGGGATTGATTTGTCGGACCTTGCGTGCTTACCCATTTCCAGCGGATGGTTCGGCAAGACAAAGGAACAGAGGAGGTTAATCAAGGTACAGTGCTACACCATGAAGGACACTGTGAACTTCTACATGAGACCCATCGAAGGGCTCACAGTTCTGGTTGACATGGACACAAAACAAGTGGTGGAGATATCTGATCAAGGGAAGAACATCCCTATACCCGAGGCCGCCAATACTGACTATCGCTTCTCCGCACAAAATACCCACCAATACCGGATCCTACTGAACCCGATATCCATTGAGCAACCCAAAGGTCCGAGCTTTACGGTAGAGGACGAGCACCTGATCAAATGGGCAAACTGGGAGTTTCATTTGAAAGCCGACCCAAGAGCCGGTGTGGTTATATCCCGGGCCACGGTGCAGGATCCGGAAACCGGGAAGCTGAGGAATGTGATGTACAAAGGGTTTACTTCGGAGCTTTTTGTGCCGTACATGGACCCGACTGATGCTTGGTATTTCAAGACATACATGGATGCTGGTGAATACGGGTTCGGACTCCAGGCTATGCCACTTGACCCGCTTAATGATTGTCCCCGGAACGCGTACTATATGGATGGTGTATTTGTAGCGGCTGATGGAACACCATACGTCCGATCCAACATGATTTGTGTGTTCGAGAGGTATGCGGGTGATATCGGGTGGAGGCATTCGGAGAGTCCAATTACGGGCATAGAGGTAAAGAAATGGGGATTCTGTCGGGTCTGGGTTTTAGAACCCGTTGGATTATAGGTTTTGTGGTTTTAAATACGTTTATCTAATAGTTGACGTTCTTGTTATCATATTACTGATTTTTTTTTTTTTTTGGCAGATTCGAGAGGTGAGACCAAAGGTGACGTTAGTGGTGAGAATGGCAGCATCAGTTGCAAATTATGATTATATTGTGGATTGGGAGTTCCAAACAGATGGGCTAATCAAAGTTAAGGTTAGTGATGAATCACTATTGTTCGGACTCAATTTGTTTATTGAATTAATTCTAAAAATGTTTCATGATTCTTAGGACTCAAACTCATTTAAGTTAAACAAATCTAAAGAAAAAAGGGAAAAAAAAAAAAATACATATATCTAAGAAACCTACTTGTATTATTTATACAGAATATGAGTCATTTCCAAACTATTTGGACTTGGCTAGTTTATCTAAACAAATTATTAGATGTGATGCCCCACCTTGCCTCTTCTTGATATTTATAAGGGTGAATGTCTCCTTGTTGATGCGAAGGGGATAAAATTTATGTAACCTGAATTTTTGTTTCATGGGTCATGACACGCATTATAATTTGATTCTGGTTTGTTTGTTTAGTGCATGAAAAACTAAATTTACTTGAAATTTTGTTACATTGCAATTCACCTCTCGTTACACAACTTTCTAAATTAAGTGACTGCCAGTTGTTTTAATTGAAGAGGTTGTAAATTCAAATGGAAATCTTCAATGAACAATCTTAAGATATTTAATAGACTTGGATGATATCTTGACTGATTTAATGGTGGATGATCCTATTACAATTTTGAATATTCATGGTAAATAATTTAGATTTAATTCTATATCTTGGTAGTGCATACGTGACGGTGAAAGATGGACTTAGTGGTGCGTTGATGGTGAAAGGTTATGTATTATTAATCATGTAGTGTAGTATTAATGCTAAATTTCTTGGGACTATGTCACAGGTTGGACTTAGTGGTATCCTGATGGTGAAAGGCACACCCTATGTGAACATGAACCAGGTGAACCAACAAGAGGACCTCTATGGCACCCTCTTGTCGGAAAATGTGATCGGCGTCATCCACGATCACTACGTCACATTCTATCTAGACATGGATGTCGATGGCTCTGATAACTCCTTTGTGAAGGTGAATCTCCAGACGCAACAGACATCCCCCGGAGAGTCACCTAGGAGGAGTTACTTGAAAGCTGTTAGGAATGTGGCCAAGACAGAGAAGGATGCACAAATTAAGCTCAAACTCTACGACCCATCCGAGTTCCATGTGATCAACCCGTCTAAAAAGACAAGGGTTGGGAACCCGGTTGGTTACAAGGTGGTTCCTGGTGGCACAGCTGCTAGCCTGCTTGATCTTGATGACCCACCCCAAAAGCGTGGCGCGTTCACTAACAACCAAATATGGGTCACCCCATATAACCAGAGCGAGCAATGGGCCGGTGGCTTATTCGTGTACCAGAGCCACGGTGATGACACTCTTGCAGTGTGGTCCGAGAGGTGAGAGTTTGCGGAATTCTCATTCCTTACATTAGTATCTCGTACATGGTGAATTGTATCTACCACTTTTTCAGTTGAATGTTGAAATGGGAAATGGACTAATAGTAACAAGAATGGGATTGATTTTGCAGGGACAGGGCAATTGAGAATGAGGACATTGTGCTGTGGTACACACTAGGCTTCCATCACATACCATGTCAGGAGGATTTCCCCATTATGCCAACCGTCTCATCGAGCTTCGATTTAAAACCTGTGAATTTCTTCGAGAGCAATCCCATTCTCCGGAGCCCACCTAACGCGGAGAAGGACCTACCAATTTGCAAGGCTGCTGCTTCGGCTTGATGTAACAACTCCAGGTTTTCGCTGTATGATATGCATGCATGAATGAACACAACAGAATTGGTGAATTGGGGCCATTGTATCTAATCTCAGTTTCATAAATAATGGGCGATTATCATCTAAAAGAACAAAATAATTGGAATCTTTGATGAAGAGGCTGAGTTGTGTAGGCTGGAGACATGATGACAATGTGGTGTGATAGAATGTCATGAAACTGTTGATTATGTTAAAGTTAAAGAGGATGTAATGTACATTTTAGTTAATCCTATGTATTTCTTGTAAAGAGTACTCTGTTGATTTTATTGTGCATTAGTTACTCTACTAATTACCAACTTTCCAGGTGATCTGAAAAAAAAAAAAGTTCATACAGTCATGTCTTCTGTGACTGTCTCGTCCCAATTGTGCCAAAGAAGCAGTTTCCATTGTTATTACTTTCCTCTGCAATTGTATGCATTTGGTAGAGTTATGCTGTGATCATTAGTTGCTGGTTTTGTTCGGTAAAGGATGTTACTGATGCCATTGCTTGTAGTCGTTCTCAAGTCATTTGGTTTTCTTTGCTTTTAATTCGAGGAGCTTGTTTGGTTTGGGTTGCTCTGTTTTCTTTCTTTCCAGGGGTATGCCTCCTTGACTCTGTAACACTAGAGTTTTGGTTTTATATCAAGCTTTAATTATTAAAATAATAATAATAAGTGATTGCTAAAGTCAAGTGCCCATTATTATTATTATTATTATTTTTCCAGACTAGAACCTAAAAAAAGCAATGCAAAGTATTAGTTTCACAAAGTTCAACGAATAAGTTTTTTTCTAAATATGTGAATGTGGTTAGTTAAAAGTCACATCCACTTGGGAGCAGATATCTGAGAAGAAGCTGTAGAAAACCTGAAGAATCAAAAATTGCAAATAGGAGATGATATTTCAGGAAAAGAATAAAAAAATGTCCCACCAGATTTGTGGAATTGTGGCAAGAATGTGCCAATAAACTTTACCCAAAAAGTCCTGATATTTTACGAAAAGCCAGTTTTTTTTTTTTTTTTTTTTTTTTTTTTTTTTTTTTTAGGTAAAAACGAAAAGCAAGTTGAATCTGACTTTGTGAACAAAAAGGCACAGATCACTGTTTTTTTTAAGCATGTGGGATTTGTGGTATAACTCACTCTCTGTGTGTCTGTCTCCTATTGGTAGTTGAATTGCTTGCTTCCATGGATATCTTACTTGCAAGAAGCAGTCCGATTGGGGGAAATATGCTTTTTTGATGAGTAAGTGGACTTTGCAACTTCATGATCATGATGATGACCCAACAATTTGTCTCATTAGCTAGTGAAGACATCATCAACTATATCGTGCCTATGAGGACAATATGTATATTATTCATCTTTTGCTTTAAACAATGGCCGTATTCAAAGTACTCATTGGTGATGGAAAGTTAAAGGGCTCCATAACATTGCATAATTGTAATTTGTGTAAACCACTAGGCGCTTTCTGACAGTGCCATGAAAACGAAATTAAGCAGACAATCAATCCCATTACATCTTTTCAAATATGTTAACGAACAAAGAGGACTTTGAGAGCTCAGTACACCAAATTATTACTTAATATCTCAACATCTTAAAGGTGATGTTGAGTGATCTCTAAGTACGGTATTCTTCTCAGTCGTTGGATGTGATGGTGAGATTCATATGATCAATGATCCAACAACTAAAAAATTCGAGATACGGTTCCCGAAATATTATAAACTCTCTTACAATACATCCCAAAAAGAAGGATATCATATTCTAGCTTTTAAACAATTACCATGGTGTCATATAAATGAAATAACAATAATCAATCGTCAATATATGATGAAAGTTTGTGTTGCTTTAAATTGTATTGCAGCAATTCAAATCTCCAGTATAAATTGGTAACAATTCATAAGAAAATTCATACTCCAAAGACATATTATTATATATGTGATCGAAAAGGATTTCAACAAAGGAGTCACAATATAATGAGTATAAGATTGAACTTCTGAGTCCTCAGCTAGCAACTAGAAGATACATAATACATACTGCAACAAAATGCATAGATCACTATATTGAATTGGCACTTGAAATATAGAATGTAACACAACTCTCTTCGGTTTCACAAGATTAATTTCTTCCATGTTAACTTAAATTACTCATAGAGTGATGGATCGGATAACCTTGGCGTTGGGATTGCAACAAGAGGTATCTTCTTCTTCAACACAATCCCAAATTTCTCGGACAGGTCTAATTTCTCCCCTTGAGGCAGTTTCCAGTCAAAAGAGTGTAAAATTGAAGCAAGTGAAAACAAGAACATTCTTTCAGCCATTTCAGTCCCTGCACAAACTCTTCGGCCAGCCCCAAACGGTAAATAATTGAACTCATTTCCACTGTAATCACACTTGCCATTCAAAAACCTCTCTGGATCAAACTCCAATGGGTTTTCCCAAATCAAAGGGTCCCTATGTATCGCCCACACGTTGACGAAAACACGAGCACCTTTAGGAATTGTGTAACCTCCAACTACACAAGTCTGAATGGGGCAGTGAGGCACCAAGAGTGGGAGGGCTGGGTGCAAGCGCATAGTCTCTTTCATCACTGCATATAAGTATGGTAGTTTGCGAATATGAGACTCTTCCACTATGTTATTTTTGCCAACTACTGAGTCCAGTTCTTGCTGGACTTTTTGCATTACTTGTGGTTTGTTCATCATTTCAGCCGTGGCAAACTCAACTGTGATGGACACTGTGTCTGTCCCACCCAACACCATATCCTGTCCAAAACGTATTTCCAATTAAGTAAATATATATAACTATTCATGCATAAAATGAAAATATGGGCATGCATAATGTGACATTGGTTAATTATAACAAGGGGCGGAGCCTTTCATGGGCTAATCTAGGTTGCAGCACAGGTCCAAAAAAAAAATAATAAATAAATAAATTATTATTACTATGTCTTATCAGCTATAGTCCAGCCCAAGTTTTCAATCCATAATAAATGGCCCAGCCCACTAGCCTAGCAAACCAAAGTTAATCCATGAAGAAGTCCAAACTATTCAGCTTAATTTTAAGCAAAATAAAAACCCTTTTTAAGTTTTTATTTACCAAAAAAAAATCTCTTTTCAGTATTTAATCCTTTTTTTTTTTTCTTCAACAATGTTTTTTTCACTTTTTTAATCTTAGTGGAGATTTTTTAAAAAATTAAAAATAAAAATAACTTCAACATTCTGTTTAGAATGATATTTGATAATTGGGATTTTTTTTTTTTTTTTTATTATTGTCTAAAAATTTTGGATATTGGTTTATTTACTTTAGGTTAAATTTTGATTGTTTTATGTTGAATCATGTTGTTGGATCTGAGTTTTTTTTATATTTGGATTTCTCATAAAAACAAATAAATTTTTTTTTCAATAAATCACTTTCTCTGTTTAAAATATTTTTATTTTCCATTTGAATTTTTTCTTTAACCCTCTGCGCTTTCAAATCCCGTCTCTGCCCCTAATTATAACATATGAATTTAGATATAAATAAAGTGGACACATATACCATTAGTAAGGC
This sequence comes from Cornus florida, assembly GCF_030987335.1. Classification (NCBI taxonomy): domain Eukaryota; kingdom Viridiplantae; phylum Streptophyta; class Magnoliopsida; order Cornales; family Cornaceae; genus Cornus; species Cornus florida. The sequence continues at coordinate 90,731,060 of NW_026775581.1, forward strand.
TTTGAGATGAGTCATGGTGAGAGGCGTTTTGGCATCTCCTTCGTCTTTCAGCTGCAACAAGAACTGCAAGAAGTCTTTGGTCCCACCTTGTCCGTCCATTTTTAGGCGTTGATCAATCATGATATCGAACATCCGATCAAACCGCACTACCAATCCATTCATTTGCTTCTCAATCCCCTGCAAGTCAAACCGGGCCAAACCCGGATAAAAATCGGACAAGTTGGGCTTCCCCATCAGACACGTAATCTCCGCCGCCACTTGCTTGAACTCCGCCCCGAGGCTGGCCCTCTCCTCTCCCTTCACGGTGCCACCCCATAACATGCTTGTAATGACGTTGAGCGATGTGAGAAACATCTGCTCACCGAAGTTGACCGGTGACCCGACCCGACTGTAGAAGTACACGATTGCTTGCCGGATCTCCCTCCTTCGTAGCGCATAGACAGAGTCAAGAATGGCATTGCTTAGCATCCCACGGACACACACCTTCCTCAGCATGCGCCACTCTGGCCCATACTGAGTCCAAACAACGTCAGAGCCACCGCACATGGCGGCCTTGGCAGCCACCGTGACATCGCGGTTGGCAAAGGTGGCATCCTGGTCTTTCAACACCTGACGTGCCATGGCAGGCGAGCTGACCACAATGGCAACCTTTCTACCGAGCCATAGTGTGAGGATGGAGCCATAGGAGCGAGCCAGGCTGGCAAAGTAGGTATGTAGGTCGGGATCAAGAAATGGGAGGTTTCCGAGGAGTGGCAGGGACAATGGCCCTGGTGGCAATGGCGGGGTTTCATTTTTAGATTTAAAAAGAGACGGGATCCAATAATAATACCATAACACGGCAAGTACGATGAGCAGGCCCGTGAGGACTACACGGGCAAGCTCATCGTGACTGTTGTTGCTTTGCCACCACCATGACCATGCATCAGATAAGAAGGTGCTTAATTTTTGAATCATTTTGATCGATCGAGATTGTACTGAAGGAGATACAGGTGGAATTAAGAGAGTTGAATAACTATATGAAGAGTTAGGGGGTGGTGGTGGCAGCGTCGATAGATCTTTTGCTGGACAGCGAGAGGCTAGACTTTAAGGTGGTTTTCGTGGCAGGCAGTGTACCATATATGTTCTAGTACTAATAATTGAAGATAGGGTATCTCATGAAACCAAAGGCTGTGAAGCCTTCCGTGAGACAATTCGCTCCACGCGTGGGCCAAATTGAGATGTGTTTGGTTATCTATCAGGATGTAGATCAAGTAACTTCCGAGTGGTTGCTAATAATAATTTGGTACAATATGGGATATTCTTGATTGATTATAACATAATAGATGGTGTGTATTCAACTGTCTTTTAAATCCTCAGCTAATATATGTTGAATGGATCAGATATAAATCCCACTTGGCCTTTAGTTTGCCATCTATTGGAATTCATTGCACTGCTATAATTATTTTAGAGGGAAATTTAATTAGTGCATGATAACAAATTGATCGACAAGTTAAATGTGTTAGAAAATTTTAGAAGTGGCATAAGTCACCAGAGAGCAAAATAGGGAGTGTTTAAAATTTCAAAACAGAGCAATTTGCTCTCACTGATCAAAAACCAAGATCTCTTTACTTTCCGAATAAATAAATAAATAAACCAAGATCTCCGGTAAAGATGTTGCGATTGAAGTTTTAAAGGTCAGCAGGGCAATGAAATTTTATGAGGCTAATGTTAAGTAGGTGCTACACAGTCATATAGATGGATGACATGGGCAGTCTGCTTAGATTGGGACGTTCTAGACTTCTATAGGAAAGACCCTTTTGAAATACTAGAGCAATCTTGAATTGTCTAACACTGTATAAAATTGGACATAGTAGTCTAAAGTATATTAGTATTTACAAATTATTATCCAATTTTATATAGTATATATATATATTCTCCAGATAATAATTTGTAAATACTAATATACTTTAGACTACTATGTCCAATTTTATATATATATATATATAATTTTTTTTTGCCATTTCTCAAGAGAATTACTCTCTCCACCGTTAAATCATATACACTTCTTCTTCTTTCTTTCTTTTTTTTTATTCTTTTTTTTTTTTTTAAGACAATAAATTTATTGAAAAAGACAACTTTCATGTTTCTTTTATCCGCGTGGAAATTAATCCATTCACATATACTCATAATTACTAAGCATATCTCGTAATTTATTAAGAATATATTATGGGTGTTGATGTCAAAAATCTACACGTTCCAGAGTCGGTGGCGATTCCTGCAAAACAAGAGAAGTGATGACCGGAGTAGTGCCGGCCGGGTGCACTCCGACGGTCAAGTTAGTACTTGACGATCTAATATCCGATAAGGATTACATATAAAATTTATGGCGTACCTTTTTAGATTGACTGATCATTTCTTTTATAAAAGCATTGATGGTAGTAGTTGTTGACGCAAGATTCTCCCTGATCCAAGATGATATCGTTTCCTTCTTACAGGAATGGTAACTGTTGTTACGCATGGTAACCAAAGATTTTTTATAATTCCATAGAGATTTTGGAGAGGATAAATCCCTTACCCTTATCTTATTTTGATTTTGAGTTGCCTATTATTTTTATCCTCATCAGTTGTCCCCCATTCTCGTACTTGCTTGTCAAGCATCGAGAATGTGAAAGTGTTTTTTGACCGACATCTCTTTGGCAGAAATCATTCTCTTTTTAGGTTAGTCCTTGTTAGGTGACCTCTTTTTTTTTTTTTTTTTTTTTTTGATCTCTTAAGATTTGCCCGAACTTCATGAGCTGAGGGAGTAGGCTTTCTTAAGCTGAATGAGCTTACCTTTTAAAAAAGGAAAGTATATTTACGAGCTTTACTCAGCTCGCCCCTTAAAAAGAAATATATATTTTACGAACTTCACTCAGCTCGCCCTTTAAAAAAGGAAGTATATTTTACGAGTCTCACTCAACTCGCCCTTTAAAAAGGGAGGTATATTTTACGAGTTGATTTCGACCCCTTTTAATACGGAGGACAACAATTACGAGCTTCATTCAGCTCGGGCCCTTATAATACATGACACTTTTATATTAATCCCTTATAATACGGGGATGGCAACTACGAGCTTCATTTAACTCGCCCTTTAAAAAGGGAGTAGGTTCTCCAAGCTTCATGAACCTATCCTTTTCATATGGGAGGTTCATCTTCGTGAGTTTCGTCGCGGATCGACGAACTCAACATGTAAAACGATTCAGAGATCCATTCATGGGAAGGTTTGCTTTGTGAAAGAGATCTCGTGACGTGTGAGAGATTCTTCTCAAAATGACATGTCAAAAGCGTTATCTCATCTTTTTAATAAGAGAGACTAATTTTCGATAGTTGCGTGAGCTCATCTATTTGATAAGGAAGACTGATTTTCCAGAGTTTCGTGAGCTCGTATCTTTAATAAGAGAGGTTAATTTTCTGCCCCCATTCCCAAGCTTGCCTCTCATATGCAAGGAACACTAATGTGTACAGTTTGAACGGATAATATATATATATATATATATATATATATATATATATATATATATAAATTAGTACAATTAAGGCAAAAACTTATCATTGAGCATCATAGGACTAAAATCATCCATGGAGCTAGCGATTATTCTCTAGAATAAGAAATTTTTTATTTTTTATTTTTTTTTTAAACCCTATGAACAGTACCCCCGCGGGTACTATTCACATGAATAGTACTCACAAATAAAATTTTGTTTTTTTTTTTAAAAAACCCTGTGAACAGTACTCACAATTTTAATTTTTTTTATTTTATTTATTTTCCTGGGAACAATACTCGCAAAGCGTAGTATTCTATCGAAGGGTCCCCGGGTGAACTACATCATTATGTAGGTGAACAATATTTTGCAGACAATTGGAAACACATAAAAAATTGTTTCTCTTTAAATCATGTGAGGAAGTGTAGACATATATTTTGATATACGCGTAATGCATGAAACTTACCCAGTTAACAGCGATGATGAAGCGGTCGGGTGGGGCTTTCCAGCAATTTTACCGGATTGAGCAACTATACCCTTGCTTTTGGCCACGCAATCCATGAACTGTTCTCTTTCTTTTAGAGAAAGCCAGATTGTAAAGGGACTGAATTACATTTAAGTTTTGTCGTAGATTTCCCTTGTACGAACCATGATTTGTTGGGACTAATATACGTTCCCATAGACGGCGCCAACTGTTGATGCCAAAAATCTACACGCTCCGGAGTAGGTGGCGATTCCTGCAAAACAAGAGAAGTGATGACCGGCGTAGTGCCGGCCGGGTGCACTCCGACGGTACTTGACAATCTAATATCCGATAAGGATTACATATAAAATTTATGGCGTATCTTTTTAGGTTGACTGATCATTTCTTTTATAGAAGCATTGATGGTAGTAGTTGTTAACGCGAGATTCTCCCTGATCCAAGATGATATCGTTTCCTTCTTACAGGAATGGTAACTGTCGTTACACATGGTAACCAAAGATTTTTTATAATTCCATAGAGATTTTGGGGACGATAAATCCATTACCCTTATCTTATTTTGACTTTGAGTTGCCTATTATTTTTATCCTCATCAATGGGAATACTCATGTTGTGAGGAAAGTTTATTTCCATTGTGGTCGTCACTAGTTAGATGACAATATGGTTTATTCGTTATAACAACTACATGCAACAAAAAGGAGTCCTAGATAATATGGACAATTGGGTCTTTATTCTATGGCGACGAAGGAAAATCATAACCTTCGCTAGAAATTATACAAGCACGAACGGACCAGTGGCCTAGCGGTGTCAGGTTTTTACTTTCCAAAGGAAAATCAAAAGTTCAAGCCTCCATAAAAACATATGTGTGTGAGCATCAACTATGAAAAAAAAAAAGGACAAGCCCAGACAAACTGGCTCAACAACCCGGACAAGCCAGGCCCAGCCAACCTGGACCCAGACCAAAACCAGCAAAAACAACACAAAAACAAAACCCTCTGATAGAACTACCCGAAGACATGCACAGAAAACAGAGGGCAAACAGCAAGGAGAGAGCAATCCAAACTCAAACTAAGAGATGTGAAGTTATAACTTATGATACATTAAAATGTCTTGCAACAACTCAAATCTTCAGTATTCATTGCTAACAATTCATATGAAAATACATACTCGAAGACTTACATGTGAAAAAGGATTTCAGTAAAGGACTTGATAAATATTTGATCGAGTACTATAAGAGTCTATCACTATATTGAATTGCCACTTGAAACATAGAACCTACAACTTGTAGCAAACGCAATTGTCTTTGCTTCACTAGACTCATTCCATGTGAACTAAATTACTCATAGAGTGATGGATCGGATAATCTTGGCGTTGGGATAGCAACAAGAGGTATCTTCTTCTTTAACACAATCCCAAATTTCTCCTCCAAGTCTAATTTCTCCCCTTGAGGCAGTTTCCAGTCAAAAGAGTGTAAAAGTAAAGCAAGTGAAAACAAGAACATTCTCTCAGCCATTGCAGTCCATGCACAAATTCTCCTGCCAGACCCAAATGGGAAATAATTGAAGTCATTTAAACTGTAATCCCATTCACCATTCAAAAACCTCTCTGGGTTAAACTCCAACGAGTTCTTCCAAATCGAAGGGTCCCTGTGTATCGCCCAGACATTAACGAAAACACGAGCACCTTGAGGAATTGTGTAACCTCCAAATATTCACGTCTCGCTGGGGCAGTGAGGCACCAAGAGTGGGAGGGCTGGGTGCAAGCGTAGAACCTCTTTCATCACTGCATATAAGTATGGTAGTTTGTGAATATGAGACTCTTCCACAATTTTGTCTTTGCCAATGACTCTGTCCAGTTCTTGCTGGACTTCTTGCAGTACTTGTGGTTTGTTCATCATTTCAGCCATGGCAAACTCAACTGTGTTGTGGGTTGTCTCTGACCCACCCACCACCATATCCTGTCCAATTCACACAACACCATGTAAATGTCTTTCCATTTAAGTAACAACACAACTATTATTGCATACAGTGAATATTATGGCTCCTTTAGTACTTATATGGGCAGTACTGTACAGGAAAAAACTTTAATACCATACAGATAGTAATTTGTATCATCTTCCTCTTATCACTTAAAGACAACCCCTGCTTTTAAGTACTAAAATTCCAAATTCAAAAGAATAACTATAGAGAATACATTAATTATGTGCTGCTGTGAAATGCTACTTTTATTATGGTGCATCACAAGGAGTCCTATATGTCAGATACTATATATATATATATATATTGGTACATTATGATACAGGCTAACAGGCCCCATTATATATTCAGGAAAGTTTTGTAAATTTCAAGGATTTAATATACTAATATGTCAAAGCACATAGCATGTGGGGCATTCATGATATAATAAAGGGTTAATTATAACGACACCCCTGAAGTTTGTCGTATTGACAGGCATATATAAATTTGCCCTTTTTTGGATAATGAGACCCCCTGTCAGTTTTGTAATCCAAACAAGGCCTTATTGGTTGCGAAAAGACAATATTGCCCCTGAATATTTAAATCACTTTTATCCTAAAATATTATGCATGGCAAAATGTCTAATATACCCCTCAGTTACTATCAGCCACACAAAATGGCGCCATTTGGCGCCAGCTACTACCCACCCACCTACCCCATTTATTTCACCTTTGTCTGTTTCGCTAAACTTCTCAATTTCTCTATCACGATCACAATCTCTCTCAGTACTGTTTATCTGAAAGAAAACCAAAGCTTTACCCTTTTTTCCTGTCATTTTTCTATCACGATCTCTCTCACTGTTTATCTGCTCCAAAAATGTAACATTTATTTTTGGAACGCTAAAGTCAGTTGCTTGGTGTGATCAACAGTTTGGATTCTTGGTGGTTTATGTCGTGTTATTCATTTTTCTATTCTTCACATTCGATGTAAGTGATCTAACCTTTCCTCTGCGGCATATATGATGACTTTGTGCTTCTTTGTTATATAACTTTAGATATTGAGAGATATCTAATGAATTTTTTTATTTTTTATTTTTATATAAATTTCTTATTTCATGAACACTGAAGATGGTTGGTGGTGTAATCAACTGTTTGGATATTGGGGGGTTTGTGTTGTGATTGAGCATTTTTTTTTTTTTTTTTTTTTTTTTTCATGAACGCCAAGGTTGGTTGGTTGGTTGGTGTAATCAATCGTTCGAATTTTGGGGGGTTTGTGTTGTGATTAAGGGTTTTCTGATGTGTTTTTTTTTATTTATTAATTTGTTGTTATTTCATAAAATTAGTTACATATATGGTTTTTTTATAAGCGTTTTTTTTTATATTATTAATTTATTATTTTTTAAAAAAATTTGTTACATTTAGGGTTTCTGATTGAGAGTTTTATGTTCAATTTGTTATTAATTTATGTTTGAGGGTTTTATTATAAAATCGTTGTTATTATTTGGGGGTTATGCTGATATACTTGTACAGATTAATAAGATTATATGGTATAAGTTTGCATGTTAGTGACTTCTGCAACACTAGTGATTGGTCTGTTTGTGTTAATTGTATGACGGACCATGGGTCCCACTCTGGTTAACATGAACTGATTCAATCCTATCTTATGCATGTTGCATTACAATTTCTTTACCTATTTTGTATTAATGTTTTTTCTCAGTTGCAGATGGGTAATGACAAAGTCCATGATTTCCTACTTAATTTTGATGGTCACATACATGTGTTGAATGGGATAAATCCAAATGGATATAGTTTCTTGGACTTGTATTCATCTGTTTGTGCATTTATGCTTAGAAATGTTAATCAGACTGGTATGGCAGTGAATATATTTTACAAATTTCCTGGGAATTTTGGTAGACTGCTATTAAATGGGGATGATGATATGATCATTATGTTTGAAATGAACTCAGATATCAGAGAGATAGATATAATTGTTGAATTTGTTGACAAGGGTGTTCCAATTGATTTAGACAGTCAATGTCCACTACAAAATTCTGAGGGGGAAGATGAAGACAGTGAGGGGGAAGATGAAGACAGTGATGATTCTCAGAAATCTAATTACAGTTTCTCAAACAGTGATGATGGTGAGGATTGGAATGAGGGAAATGAGGCACATGATTGGGATAATATTGAATTAGAAAGTGAGAGTTCTGATAATAGTTGTGGAGATTTATCAGATTATAATGATAGTGCTGAATTTAGTGGAGAAAGTGGTGATGAAAGGAAAGGTTCTGTGCATCAACACATCAAAGGGATAGTGTTCAAGTATGGTGCTAATGGAGAGATTAAATTTGTGAAGGATCATTTGTTTGATGACATCAATCACTTCAGGACCGTGTTGAATGAGTATTCAGTTCAAAAGGGTTTCAAATTGGTGATGAAGAAGAATGAAAGAATTAGAGTGACTAGTCATTATGGGAACCCAGGTTGTCATTGGAGAATCCATGCAACAGTATTGGAAGACCAAGTTACCTATAAGGTTAAGACAATTGGTCCAGAACACACTTGCATTAGAACCACTAAGAACAAGGTGGTCACTTCTACTTTTATAGCAAACAAACTTGTTAACAAATTTAGAAATCAACCTGACATCAGTTTAGAGAAGTTGGAACAAAAAGTTAGAGAGATCACTTTAAGGTGGAAGTAAGTGAGGCATGTTTGAGGAGGGATAGAAAGAAAGCTTTAGAAAAGAATGAAGGAACCCATGCTGATTCATTTTCCAAACTGTGGAATATGCAGCTGAGATTCAAAAAACCAATCTTGGGACTTTGGTGTTTATAAAGCATTCACAAGAAGAGGAACCAAGGTTTATAAGAATGTTTTTATCATTTGCAGCAGTATTAAATGGCTTTAGGGATGGCTGTAAACCATTATTGGTCTGGATGGTTGTTTTTTGAAAGGTCTATTTGGTGGTATTTTAATTAGTGCAGTGAGGCTTGATGGGAATAATGAGTTATACTCATTTGCATTTGCAGTAGTGGAGTCTGAAAGCAAAGAAAATTGGACGTGGTTTTTGGAACACCTACACAAAATCACTGGTGACACATATGGGAATTTGGCTTGGGTAATAATGACTGATGGTCAAAAAGGAATACTTCCAGCTGTGGATAAGGTATGTCCTCATGCTCTTAATAGAAGGTGTTATAGGAATATTTATGCTAACTTTAGAACATTATATCCTGGTGTTAAGTATAGAAAATTATTTTGGGTGGCAGCTAGGGCTCATAGAGAGTTAGAATTCAACAATGATATGGCAAAGATACAAAATAATTGTCCAGAAGCATGACAGTGGTTGATGGACCATCCACTTGAAACATGGGCAAAGCATAGGTTTGATGAGAGACAGAAGTGTGATTTTCTAACAAATAATGCAGTTGAGTCATTAAACTCATGGCTTAAGAAGGTGAGGGCAAAACCTATAACTGTTATATTTGAGGGTATAAGAACTAAGCTTATGAGCAAATTCTCTAAAAGGTTTCAGAAATCTGCTACTTGGAATAATTTTGCAGTCCCAAAAATCATAAACAAGTTGAATTTAGTTATTGAAAAGGCAGGAACATGTCAATTGATCTGGCCAGGTGATGACTTCTATGAGGTAACAGAGGAAAATACCTTCAAATGTATTGTCAATCTTCAGAGCAGAACTTGCTGATGCAGGGAATGGCAACTCACTGGTATGCCATGTAAGCATGCAGCAATATGTATTACATGGAGAAGAGAGAATATTGAGGAGTATTGTCACGAATTCTTCAGTAGGTACACTTACGTGAAAGCTTACAAAAATATTATATATCCCATGCACCATGAGACTTTATGGGATAAAGTACCTAAGAAGGATTTGCTTCCTCCAATTCTAAAAAGGCCTGCAGGAAGACCTAGAGTGCAAAGAAAGAGGGAAGCTGATGAACCACGGGCTAGTAAGAGGTCTACCATTATTCATTGTAGCATATGCATGGGTACTGGACACAACAAAAGGGGCTGTCAAAGGGCTCCAGTTCAAAGCAAAGGATCAAGGAAAAGAAAACAAGGGTCAGCATCAACTTCAACAACAACTTCAAGAAAAGGAAGGAGAGGAAAGAAAAGTGAAGGAGCATGGACAAAGAGTCAAGCCGCAGCAGCAACAGTAGCACAGGTAATCCTTGCTTATTTTAAATTCGTTTAATTTCCTTTAAAAAAATTCAAATTTTTTTAAAATCAAATCCAATTTTTTTTTTTTTTTCCAGGTAATCCTTTTTATTTTAAATTCATTTAATTTCCTTTAAAAAAAGTCAAATTTTTTAAAAATTAAATCCAATTTTTTTTTTCAAATAATCCTTGGTTATTTTAAATTCGTTTAATTTCCTTTAAAAAAAAGTCAATTTTTTTTAAAAATCAAATCCAATTTTTTTCCTTTTCAAAATTCTCTCATTTTTCTTTCCTTTTTAAATTTTTTGTTAACTATTTTTCTTTCTTAAATTACTCATTGGTTGACATATTATTTTGAGTAATTTCTCTTCTTTTGTCTCTTTGTTTTATAGAATCTTTATTTATTGTCGTGATTATTAATTTGCATTTGTTTGATTTGCCATATTATTTTGAGTAATTTTTCTTCTTTTGCATTTGTTTGATATGCCATAGTTATTTTTTAATGTACACTTGCAATTGTAGATCAGTGGTTATGCACAACTCACTCAGTCTAGTAGAGTTGCAGGAACATCAGCACCACCACAAGCCAACCAGTCCACCCAGTCCAATGTAAGCACTTATTTGATTTGCATTTGTTTTTCTCACTGTAAATATCTTACTTCAGTTCAGATGTTATTTCTAAATGGATGGATTTTTTTGTTCTATTTTTGTAGGTTACAAATTATGCACAACCCATACAATCAAGCATATCAGCAACAACTACACCACCCACTCAGTCCAATAGAACCTCAACAAGTGATGGAGTATTTAGTCCACCCTGCTACTAAGATTTGGCAATCAACAACATGTTTTTTGGGAGTTAGGTAATGTTTATGTTTTTGTAAATGCCACATATGAAACATAGAAGAACACGAGTTGTGTTGTTTTTTTGTTAATTGGGTAACACTGGAAAGTTAGTTTTTGTTTGCACAATTATTTTATTGCACATGCATTTGTTGTTAATTGCATAACATAGTTGCTAACTGCACCTCAAAGTTGGTTAATTTTTGGCGTCAAATGATGGCTATGTAATGACTGTAATGCTACTTTATTCAGGTTAAGAATTTATTAATGTTAAATGATAGTTATGTAATGGGCTACTGAATTACTTGCATTTTTTTTTTTTCCTGGTGCAAAGCTTTTGTTGTTACAATGTTACAAAGGACAACAGAAGTACTTACCAATTTTATTTTATTTTATTTTTTGTTGCAAAGCTTAAATTCCATTGTAATTGCAAAGCTTCAATTTTATTTTGGTGCAAAGCTTCAGTTCCATGTAATTTTTTTTTTTTTTTTTTTTTTTTTGGTGCAAAACTTTGTACTTAAAATGAAACAAATCTTCCACTTGCCATTTTCTGTATTATTTTTCTTTTATTTCACTATTTGTATTTTGACATGTATATATATATGGCAAGATTCATTACAAGTACCATTAATATTAAATGTAGGTTATATATAGCAAGTTGCATTATATATAGCAAAATTTGTTGTAATTAACCTTGTCAATATGGTAGTTATGCCTGTGAGAATTTTTGGCACCAAATCAGCAGGTTTGGCAGTTATGCACTTTTTTTTACCCATCAAATGGTAATAAGGGTAGTTTGGTCCAATTAATTCAAATAGAAAGTCATAAAGGTCCACAAACAAGTCAAAGGGCAAATTGGTCCATTTTTCGTCTGTTAGGCGTGCTAGATGGTGTCAGGGGGTGTTTTGTCAACTTTATTAAATTTTAAGGGGTCTCATTGTTCAAAAAAGGGCAAACTTATATATGCCTGTCAATACGGCAAACCTCAGGGGGTGTCGTTGTAATTAACCCTATAATAAAATATTTGAGCTCAAAAAACTATAACACAGTGCTCAATATATTAACATTAACCCCTTTTCCAGTTATATTAATATAGGTCACAAATTCATCACAATCAAGAAAATAGTATTACATATGTGTAATACACTCTTTTTGAGCTGCACTTCTTGCTGATAAATGTAGCAAAGTAGTGACTCTCACTCAATAAAGAATGCTAGGCCATTCATTTATTAGCTACTATTAGCCTTTGTCGTCCCTGAATGCAAAACTAGTAAGGTTTGTGCATGGGTTTGTGATTGACTTAATTAGTGAAATAATAGAGACTAGCTGTTAATTAGTAGTTAATTGATAAAAAAATTATTGATATTGTTGGTTAAGAACTTGAGATTAGCTTGTCATGTTGCTAAGTAAAGAGTAGAATCAAAATACTTGCCTGGTCATGGTAATGCTAATTTTATAACCAAACCAAAACAAGGTTTGGCACTTCCATCTCTAAACAAAGCTCCACCACAAGTCACAATCCTACTACTCTTTTAGGACTTCCATTTTGCAATGTCTCCAAAACTTCCAAGTCCTCTAACATGAATGGTTGGTTGCGTGACTCGTTGACTCACATTCGTGTGTTGGGAGTTATTGGATATTAAAATTTAATATCTCAAAACTTGATTAATTTTTATATACTTCGAAAAAAAATTATTAAATTTATCAAAACTTCAAATTCAAGAAGAAAGCTTAATATCACGTTTTTCTTCTTTCTTTTTTAAATGTTGTTTTTATAAAGTAAAATGATGTTGTTTATTTCATCACTACCACCGCAACCTGTTTCAAAGTAACAATAAAATAAATGAACCAAGCACAATAAACAATTCCATACACAATTATTTACTAAACACCATGGTAGATTTTAAGGGTTTTGGCACTTGATTTGATACTTTTGTTCATCATTTTTTAGTCTACAAAACATTACTTTAGTGAGTTGCACTATAAGATTATCAATGTTTAATTTGGAATTTTTTAATATATCTTTACTATTAAGTAAAAGCTTTGAAACATTAACGCTTCAGAAACATCTTTTATAAATTCTGTTACATCAAATAAATTGTCTGTCTTTTCTTCTATTATAGGTATGAGGATGCGGCAAGTGGCATGGGCCAGATAAGGATCGCGGAAACGAGATCGGGTCGAACCCTGGAGTGGGCCGAACCTGGGGGGTCCACCGAGGAAGGTCAAGCCCATTGCAAGACCCAACCCAGAAGGAAGAGAACTTCCGGGTATGAGCCCAATATAATTAATTAACCGCAAAAGAGGTCATAGCCTATAAATAGACCATGACGGGTGGAAAGTAAAGGGGGGAAGAAAGCTAGAAAGAGAGAGAGGGAGAGAGTGTGAGGAAACGAAATCTTGTATCTTCAATTGGCGCCGTCTGTGGGAACCGAGGACGAAGATCAATTCGAGCCCGATCAGTACCATATTAGTTCAATCGAGTTTGTGAATATGCAATGTGACTTCTGGAAGTTGAATCCAGATCAGTGAGATTGTAGTTTACTCCGAGGGAATTCTTGCTTATTGTGGATTTTGAGGCATTTGCTTTGGAAGGACGCAATTGCGATTTGCTCAGTTGCAGTCAGATCCGACGAGTTTGAAGCTAGAAAAGTTCAGATCTAGCAAACAACGATCACGATTCGGTAAAGTTAAGCCCAGATCTAGCGGAATTTGCATCGGTAACGCTTAAATTTGTTTCGAAGTTCGTAATTCATGCCTTTGTTTCGATCTGGAATCATGATAGGGGGTGACAACTCTAATACGGTTAAGAACATCCAGCAAGTGAAACTTAATGAGTTGATGAACATGATCGAAGCTCTCTGAAGAGAAAATGCAGATCTAAGGAATGAAATATAGCGTCAAGAAGCTCCAATAATTCCACGACCACTTCCGGTAGGCGAAGAAGGTGCACGTACCGATGCAGCTCATCACGGTGAGGAAGTTGAAAACAATCTAGTTGATCCTCACCGCGAGGAAATCCGATGAGACGGTTTGCCGCCAAATCTTCGTCGTATGGATGATCGTGAAGGATCGATTCACATGGATCCACGGCGTGAGCAGATCAGGCGAAACGAAGCGATGACTTTTGATCCACCTCAAGAAACGCTCAACCGAGGTGAAGCAACAGAGTTGATTCGTCAAAAAGCTATGCCTCCATGGCGCAAGGACTTTGTTGAGGATAGATCATTCGATCCGACTTACCGGCCTTCCATGACAACGTTCGACTACCACAGCTCAGAGAGGAGATCAGTAGACCAGAGAGCAGCCGCGGGATTTCAGAGGGAGAATGAAGCACTCCGTTCAGCAGCTCGAACGGTGGATTCACCGTTCACCGATGAGATTCTGAATGCTCCGAGTCCGAGGAAATTTTCCATGCCCGTTTTCATTCTATTCGACGGAACGACTGATCCGATCGATCATGTGTATCACATCCAGCTGAAAATGGCCCTAAACACTGAGAATGATTCTTTGATGTACAAGTGCTTTCCTACAAGTCTAGCCGGACCAGCTCTGATTGGTTCAAGAACCTGCCGAGGGGTTCGGTGGATAGTTTCCGAAGCCTGTGCGATCGGTTCATAAGCCAATACTATGGAAACAAGCGTCCAGCGAAAGATATTTCGAGCTTATTCACAATGAAGCAACATGCTGAAGAGCGTCTCCAGGCTTTCCTAACCAGGTTTAACCTAACCAAGAGCATGGTTATTGAATGCCACCCTTCAACGGCAGTTCAAGCATTCATTCTGGCTATGAATCGTGGCACCCTGTTTCACGCAAGTTTGGTGGTCAACACGCCGAGGACTATGGATGAACCTAACGAAAGAGCCGATGGATTTGTACGCTTGGAAGAAGAAGAGGCGGCAAACGCTCGGAAGACATCCATTATATCCACGGAAGAAAAGACCAAAGCAAAGATCAGGCAAAAACAGGTCCAACCGCAACGCTCCTCGTAGAAATCTGAGAAGAGGCCTAGAGAGGAAGAGCTGATTACTCCATTGAAAGTTACCCTAGCAAGACTGTACCAAGAAAATAAAGATAAGTTTCGACCTCCTTTACCAATCAGGCAACCTCTCGAACAGAGGGATCAGTCTAAACACTGTGCATTTCATTCTGATTTTGGTCATGTAATACCCTTAATTTTAAAAAATGATAGTCTCGGCATTTTTTTTTTTAACATATTTAAAACTTTATTTTATTATCTTTATCGCATTTTTATTTAATTGGTTATTTGAACTTTGACTTAAATTGTTTACGTGATTTTTTGGTTTAATTGTTGTTTACCTATGTGGCATGTGTTTTAAATTGAATTAAGTGTTTTTAATTATTTAATTAGGTTTTTAATTGAAATTAATTAGTTAAGTGGATTTAATTATGTAATTGTTTTTTCATTTATTTCTGTTTTAAGTTACAGTTAAATTTAGGGTTGCAATTACATAGGTGGCCGACGTAGGTATTTATCTTAGGTCGGTTTATGGGCCGAGATGGGCTTTGGCTTAAGGTTACATGGATTAGGGTTTAATCACTAAGCCTATAAGTATGTGTGTCACGGTGGTTTAGGGTTTGAGAATAATTAACCGGAATTTCTGTAAAAACAACAGAGACCGTGAGATACAGAGGGAGAGAAACAGAGAGCAGTTGTGGGAAAACAGAGTGAGGCTTAAGAGGATTTGTACAGAGAGGACCAAGGAGGTTAAGTAAGGATTAGAGACAGAGTTATAGGAAGCTTGGCGGCGTTCAGAATTGCCAGAAAACTTAGAGACGACGCAGGGATTTCAAGATTGAAATCACAGGCAAGTTCTTTTCTTTCTCCTTCCCTTTGGCTCGTGTTCTGTGCACCTAGATAGTCTCTAGGGATTAACTAATTAGTAAATGAAACTTATGTGTTCAATGTATGCTTGTTGATGATTTGTTTGCATCGAATCCAAATCTGTTTATAGTTCGTGTATTGTTTGCTTCCTGTTCTGTTCATTAAAGCATATTAAAAATCTGTTGCGTTTTGGTTATGATTCTTGCCTCTATCTTCTGTAAACAAACCCTAGGGATGTTAGTGGGATGTTATAAGACTCCTAAGATCAGTTTGTGAAGAGAAACAGAGAGGTTGGAATAGAATTATGATTTCAGTTTTGTTCCTAACGCAGGTTAGTTCGGTAGCAAATTTAGTCTCTGTAATTGTTTTAATTGTTGTTCAAGCCATTGGGATGCTACTGGGTATTGATAGGACACCTAAGTTTGGTTTTAAAAAATAACAGAGGGTTAGGAATAAGCCGGAGAAGGAGCACAAGAGCTGAAACACGCACCGGGGACGAAGGCTCACACAGGAGGTGAGAGCCGGCTCCATGGAAGTGGGAGCCGGCTCCCACAACAAAGTGGAGCCGGCTCTAGGTTGGAAAAGAGCCTGCTCCAAATTCTGGAGCAGGCTCCCTTGTTGTTTTTAATTTCTTTTACGATTTTTTTTTATTTTCTACATACTATGTTCACTGTTGGAGCATGGAGACTGTTTGAATGAAATTGGAACTTTACAGAGGGATCAAGGAATGAATTTTGAGTGTTATTAAGACCCTAAATTGAGTAAAGTTTAATTCTAAGTTGTTGGGACAAACAGTGTAAAAATTAAGGCACTTAACACATGGAAGTTGAATTAATTGTTGAATTAAAATTCAGCAATTTGATGGAACATAATGTGTTTATAAAACTTGTTTTAGAATACATTCAAGTGCATGATAAGGTCATCTAATTATTAATTTTGATCTATGCATGCTTAGGAGGCTAGTTGCTGAATTATTAAATTGTTTACTGCAACTATATGGTTAATGTTTGGATTTAAACTGCTGAAATATTTAAACAATCTTCTGAATTGTTTTAGCAATTTATTGGTTAATAATAGGATTATTTAACCTATTCACATGCATGATGGAGTCCCTGACATATTAAATTTGGTCTATGCATGCTCTGGATGTTAGTTGTTGATTTGTTAAATCGTTTCCTGCAACTATATGGTTAAATGCTTGCTGAAGCTTTAAATATTTTTCTGCAATTATGTGGATGGTAGTTTTTGGTCTGTAAATTATTGAACTGTTATATATGTTGTAATTTACATGGATATGGAGGATGGTATGTACCGGTATGGGACGGTGACATACTAGGGACGGTTTAGCTCAAAACGCATAAACCTAACCTAATGGATTAATGGAATGGATTGAAAGATATCGAATCCTAATTGTGACTAAGTCAGATCAGCTGTAAACAAGTTGGATGACTTCCTGGATTAATGAATGGTAGTTAAGTCATATCAACTGAATAAGTTGAATGACTAACTAGTTGGTTTATTGTATGACAGTTTAATAAATAGTTGAACTGCATACCCTGGATTTGGACGGACTTATATATATGGTTATGGTACCACGAGTTGAGCTTGAGTCTCAGACTCGTTGGTTAGGGTGCGTATATGCAGTGGATGCGTAGCTGGTTATAATAGGTTGAGGTGTACCCTGTTAGGTCT
Organism: Cornus florida; assembly: GCF_030987335.1. Taxonomy (NCBI): domain Eukaryota; kingdom Viridiplantae; phylum Streptophyta; class Magnoliopsida; order Cornales; family Cornaceae; genus Cornus; species Cornus florida. Next base: position 90,748,558 of record NW_026775581.1, read on the forward strand.
AGGTACTCATGCCCACCTTTGGGTGCGTATTCGCATGTTGCCTTCTATTCAGGTTGAGACCCCTATTATAGACTAATGAATGTCCCTTAGTGTGGATATATTTATACGTATGGACTGGATAGATATTGTGAGGTGTCTACGGTGTATCTGCGTATCGGGTCACTGTATGGATTGCAGTTAGATTAGAACTTGCTCGTGGGTCTGACCCACTCCTTTATTATTCTTTTCAGGTACAGGACGGTTCCAGCCTTAGAGCTTGATCGTGCTTGTCGAGGACAGTCTCACTCTCATCTGAATACGTAGGACTTCTCTCGATGTTTCTAGCATTATCTATTTTCAGTTTTCAGTTTCAGTTGAACTTTTGGTTAGGGGTCCATCAGTGGATTCCCAAGTTGTAACCTTGAAGTTTTGGAGGATTGGATTTTCAATTTTTAGTTATACATGGAGGATTTTATAATTAATGTTACTTTCAGTTTTATTCCATCACTTTTGTTGCATTTTGTCATCTGTGTTCGCTTTAAAATCCTTTAATTGTTTGATATTCCCTCGGGTTTGGGCCTGGGCCTGATCAACCCGTGTCTCGGATCCGAGGGGTATCACAGTTGGTATTAGAGCACTCCAGGTTCAAGTGTCTCTAGGACGTTTCGTATTAAGACTTCCGCGTAGCGTTTTTTATATAGAGCTTATGTTTAGGATTCGTTGAATTCTTTTACGGTTCGTTTAAACTCGTACTAATGTCTGTCATTCTATGTTAACAGCATGGTTAACACTGGAAGAGGACAGAACATGAACAGTCGACAGAGGAGAGCGGCACGTAGACAGCAGGAACGTCTACAACGTCCACAAATGGAAGAAGAGCAGCAGATGCCAGGGTTTCAGGAGGAGCAGGAGGAAGTTCAACAGACTCAGGGTCGGGACAGAGATTCAGAGATTCCTCCACACCTCAATGACCTTGTTGCTTGGGCTATAGAGGCTGGGGTAACAGCTGCACTCCGGAATCAGCCATAGGTTCAGCAGGCACCTGTACCAGCACCAGTGGTTCAGACGGATTCTTGGGGAAAGGCAATGAGCTTTTTCACAAAGGGGAGTCCACCTGTGTTCTCAGGCTCCACCGATGCGAGAGCAGCTCACCAGTGGAAACAAGACATTGAGCGTCATCTTCGTTTGGTTCAGTGCACGGAGGTTCAAAAGCAAATGCTTGCTACTTTCAAGCTAGTTGGGGATGCACTACAGTGGTGGGAGTCAGTTACCACCCCAGAGGAGAGGATGACATTGTCTTATGATGAGTTCAGTGTTCGCTTTGACGAGAAATATTTTCCCTATGTAGTCAGGGCAGCTATGAAGACCGAGTTTCTAAGTCTGCAGCAGGGAAACATGACAGTGGCGGAGTATGAGCAGCAGTTCACACGCTTGTCGCTCTTTGCACCGGAGGAGGTGGATACGGAGGAGAAGAAGCGTAACAGTTTCGTCAAGGGACTGATGTGGTCTATCAAGAGAGCTATTACAGGTAGTCCAGCCTATACTACCTATGCTAAGGTGGTAGACGCCGCGCTACAACAGTATCAGTTGACTGTGGACATCAGACAGGCTCGTGGTAAGAAGCGGGGTGATAAAGACTCTGCTAATCAGTCAGCTGAAAAGGGGAATGGCAATGGTCACCGGCAGAATGACAAAGGCATGTTCCAAGGGTAACAGCCTTGGAAGAAGCACAAGGGTGGTTCAGATGCTCATCGGAATGGGGCACCTATTCAGAGGCAACAGAATGGAGGACCACAGGCAGGACAGGGTCAGCCACAGGCTAACCGACAGAGGAGGCCATTTGGTACTTTCCAGGGTAGTTGCTACACTTGTGGAGAGTATGGTCATACCACCAGGCAGTGTCCTAAAGCAGGACAGGGACAGGGACAGTATGTGCAGCAGGGACAGAGGGCGCCAGTGCTTCTACCAGCTCCACAGGTTCTACGGATTCAGGGACAGACACATCTGGCTTTACCGGCACCGCCGCAGACTCAGGGACAGGCACCACAACAGTTGCATTATGGCAGGGTGTATAACCCCAAGCCACAGGATGTTCAGGCACCTCAGACTATTGAGGGTAAGTTTCCTATTCATGGGTTACATTGATGTGTTTTATTTGATACGGGTGCTACACACTCATTTGTAGCTAGGACTTTTGTTGCTTTATCTGGGATGCGGACGAGGGTATGCACTAGACCTCAGGGTATTTCTACACCATTGGGTGATACAGCTATTATACATGAGAGTGATGGGCCTGTGACACTAGATATTGGCAGACTCAGGTTTCTAGCCAATCTACTGGTCCTGGACATGCACACTTATGATGTGATACTTGGGATGGATTGGTTGTCTCACTACCATGCCCAAGTTGATTGTTTTGATAGATCTATTATTTTTACCATACCTGGTCAGGATATGTATGTAGTAGCTATGCCACGTTCTAAAGGAGGCGGTAGCACCTATTTGTTCCATGTGGAGGAGGAAAAGAATGAGGGGATTACTGTGTCATTGGATAACATACCAATTATACAGGATTTCCCGGATGTATTTCAAGATATTCCAGGGTTGCCACCTAGTCGTGAGATTGATTTTGTGATAGACTTAGCTCCAGGCACTGCGCCTATTGCTAGGGCACCTTATAGGATGGCACCGGTAGAGATGAGAGAGCTGAGGGATCAGATTCAGCAGTTACTCAGCCACGGTTTTATTCGTAGGAGTACATCACCTTGGGGAGCACCGGTTCTGTTTGTGAAGAAGAAGGATGGTTCGCTTCGTCTGTGTATAGATTACAGGGAGTTGAACAAGGTTACGATTCGTAACAAGTATCCTTTGCCCAGGATTAATGACTTGTTTGATCAGTTAAGGGGAGCCACATACTTCTCCAAGATTGATCTACGTTCTGCGTATCATCAACTGAGGGTTAGGGAGCAGGATGTTCCTAAGACAGCGTTTCTCACAAGATATGGTTCTTATGAGTTTCGTGTTATGCCGTTTGGGACGACTAATGCACCTGCAGTGTTCATGGACTAAATGAATAGAGTCTTTCGGGCTTATTTGGATCAGTTTGTTATTGTCTTTATTGATGACATCTTGATATATTCTCGGTCGGAGGACGATCATGCTAGACATCTTTGCATAGTCTTGCAGACGCTTCGTGAACACCAGTTATATGCCAAGTTCGAGAAGTGTGAGTTTTGGCAGCGGGAGGTGAAATTTCTGGGTCACGTGGTGTCAGAAAAGGGGATAGCAGTGGATCCGGCCAAGGTTTCAGTGGTGGTTGAGTGGGGACAGCCTACATCACCTACTGAGATTCGGAGTTTTCTCGGTCTGGCCGGATATTACAGGAGATTCATCCAGGGGTTCTCCAAGATAGCAGGACCACTCACTCATCTGACCAAGAAGGGTGTACAGTTCGTGTGGGATGAACACTGTCAGCGAGCTTTTGATGAGCTGAAAAGGAAGCTGACTTCTGCACCGGTTCTGGCTACTCCGCAGAGCGGGATAGCGTATCTTGTTTACACGGATGCTTCATTGCAGGGTCTTGGATGTGTGTTGATGCAGGAGGAGCGACCGATTTCTTATGGATCTCGGAAACTTAAGCCTCATGAGCTTAATTATCCAACACATGATTTGGAGTTGGCAGCAGTGGTCTTTGCCTTGCGTATTTGGAGGCATTATCTATTGGGTGAGTCCTTCAGATTATTCAGTGATCACAAGAGTCTGCAGTACTTGTTCACTCAGCGGGAGCTGAATATGAGACAGCGCAGATGGTTGGAGTTTGTAAAAGACTATCATTTTTCTATACAGTGCCATCCAGGGAAAGCGAATGTGGTAGCTGATGCACTCAGTCGCCGACCTGCTGGTAGTCTTTCTGCTCTATTCACTACTGAGTGGAATGCTTTGAAGAGTGTGGATGAGTTATCGGATGCTTTTATGGCTTGCATGGTGGTTACACCTTCCATCATTCGCAAGGTTTTACAAGCACAACTCACCGATCAGCAGTGTGTCGACAAGGTCGTAGAGATAGCTTCCGGAGAGGTTCCATTCTACTATGTTGGGGCTGATGGAGGTTTAAGGTACAAGGGACGGTTAGTGGTACCTTCTGCTAATAATTTGAGGAAGGATGTGATGACTGAGACTCACCACTCTAAGTTCTCTGTTCATCCAGGAGGCGATAAGATGTATCAGGATATGAAACGGCAGTTTTGGTGAGCAGGTATGAAGAGGGACATTGCTCTTTTTGTTTCTCAGTGCAGTACTTGTCAGATGGTTAAGATTGATCATCAGAGGCCGCTAGGAGCTCTACAGTCACTACCAATTCCGGAGTGGAAATAGGAGAGTATATCTATGGATTTTGTGGAAGGGTTGCCAAATTCTTTCAAGGGGCATAATTCCATATGGGTCATTGTGGATAGGTTGACCAAGTCAGCTCATTTCTTGCCTATTTGCACTGACTACACTTCGGAGCAGTTGGCGAGGCTTTACATTTCAGAGATTGTGAAACTACATGGCATTCCATTGTCTATTATATCGGACAGGGATTCGAGCTTTGTATCTGGATTTTGGAAGAGTTTTCAGCAGGCTTTAGGTACGGAGTTACACCTTAGTACTGCTTATCATCCTCAGGCTGACGGACAGACTGAGAGGGTGAATCAGATTATGGAAGATATGCTTCGGTCGTGTGTCCTGGATTTCAAGGGCCACTGGGAGGAATATTTGCCACTTGTGGAGTTTGCTTATAACAATAGTTTCCAGAAGACTATTGGAATGGCATCTTTTGAGGCGTTATACGGTCGCCCGTGTCGATCACCTGTTTGTTGGATGGAGGTTGGAGAGAATCGATTCTTAGGTCCTGAGTTCATCAAGGATACTTCTGAAAAGATTGCTCTTATTCGAGATTGCATGCGTACTGCCCAAAGTAGGCAGAAGAGCTATGCTGATCGTCGCACTCGTGCTTTGGAGTTTCGGGTTGGGGATCAGGTTCTTCTCAAAGTATCTCCTATGAAGGGTGTTATGCGCTTTGGGAAGAAAGGGAAGTTGTCTCCGCGGTTTGTCGGTCCATTCATGATTACGGATCGAGTAGGAGCTGTCGCTTATCGGTTGGCACTTCCGGATAATTTGGATCGCGTCCATAATGTGTTCCATGTTTCCATGTTGCGGAAATTTCTGCGTGATGAGGATCGGTATCAACATATCGATGTTGGGGAGATTGAGTTGCAGCCGGATGCAACTTATTTGGAGCCACCATGTCGTATTGTTGACCGTCGGGATCAAATCCTTCGCAATAAGGTTATCCCTTTGGTTCGGGTGCAGTGAAGTCATCACAATGAGGCCGAGTCCACTTGGGAAAGGGAGGATATCATTCGTTCGCAGTTTCCTGAAATATTGGAAAAAGGTAAGAGCGAATTCCGAGGACGGAATTTCTTTTGTTAGGGGGGAAGAATGTAATACCCCTAATTTTAAAAAAGGATAGTCTCGGCATTTTTTTTTTAACATATTTAAAACTTTATTTTATTATCTTTATCGCATTTTTATTTAATTGGTTATTTGAACTTTGACTTAAATTGTTTACGTGATTTTTTGGTTTAATTGTTGTTTACCTATGTGGCATGTGTTTTAAATTGAATTAAGTGTTTTTAATTATTTAATTAGGTTTTTAATTGAAATTAATTAGTTAAGTGGATTTAATTATGTAATTGTTTTTTCATTTATTTCTGTTTTAAGTTACAATTAAATTTAGGGTTGTAATTACATAGGTGGCCGACGTAGGTATTTATCTTAGGTCGGTTTATGGGCCGAGATGGGCTTTGGCTTAAGGTTACATGGATTAGGGTTTAATCACTAAGCCTATAAGTATGTGTGTCATGATGGTTTAGGGTTTGAGAATAATTAACCGGAATTTCTGTAAAAACAACAGAGACCGTGAGATACAGAGGGAGAGAAACAGAGAGCAGTTGTGGGAAAACATAGTGAGGCTTAAGAGGATTTGTACAGAGAGGACCAAGGAGGTTGAGTAAGGATTAGAGACAGAGTTATAGGAAGCTTGGCGGCGTTCAGAATTGCCAGAAAACTTAGAGACGACGCAGGGATTTCAAGATTGAAATCACAGGCAAGTTCTTTTCTTTCTCCTTCCCTTTGGCTCGTGTTCTGTGCACCTAGATAGTCTCTAGGGATTAACTAATTAGTAAATGAAACTTATGTGTTCAATGTATGCTGGTTGATGATTTGTTTGCATCGAATCCAAATCTGTTTATAGTTCGTGTATTGTTTGCTTCCTGTTCTGTTCATTAAAGCATATTAAAAATCTGTTGCGTTTTGGTTATGATTCTTGCCTCTATCTTCTGTAAACAAACCCTAGGGATGTTAGTGGGATGTTATAAGACTCCTAAGATCAGTTTGTGAAGAGAAACAGAGAGGTTGGAATAGAATTATGATTTCAGTTTTGTTCCTAACGCAGGTTAGTTCGGTAGCAAATTTAGTCTATGTAATTGTTTTAATTGTTGTTATCAAGCCATTGGGATGCTACTGGGTATTAATAGGATACCTAAGTTTGGTTTTAAAAACTAACAGAGGGTTAGGAATAAGCCGGAGAAGGAGCACAAGAGCTGAAACACGCACCGGGGACGAAGGCTCATACAGGAGGTGAGAGCCGGCTCCATGGAAGTGGGAGCCGGCTCCCACAACAAAGTGGAGCCGGCTCTAGGAAGTCCTAGAGCCGGCTCTAGGTTGGAAAAGAGCCTGCTCCAAATTCTGGAGCAGGCTCCCTTGTTGTTTTTAATTTCTTTTACGATTTTTTTTTATTTTCTACATACTATGTTCACTGTTGGAGCATGGAGACTGTTTGAATGAAATTGGAACTTTACAGAGGGATCAAGGAATGAATTTTGAGTGTTATTAAGACCCTAAATTGAGTAAAGTTTAATTCTAAGTTGTTGGGACAAACAGTGTAAAAATTAAGGCACTTAACACATGGAAGTTGAATTAATTGTTGAATTAAAATTCAGCAATTTGATGGAACATAATGTGTTTATAAAACTTGTTTTAGAATACATTCAAGTGCATGATAAGGTCATCTAATTATTAATTTTGATCTATGCATGCTTAGGAGGCTAGTTACTGAATTATTAAATTGTTTACTGCAACTATATGGTTAATGTTTGGATTTAAACTGCTGAAATATTTAAACAATCTTCTGAATTGTTTTAGCAATTTATTGGTTAATAATAGGATTATTTAACCTATTCACATGCATGATGGAGTCCCTGACATATTAAATTTGGTCTATGCATGCTCTGGATGTTAGTTGTTGATTTGTTAAATCGTTTCCTGCAACTATATGGTTAAATGCTTGCTGAAGTTTTAAATATTTTTCTGCAATTATGTGGATGGTAGTTTTTGGTCTGTAAATTATTGAACTGTTATATATGTTGTAATTTACATGGATATGGAGGATGGTATGTACCGGTATGGGACGGTGACATACTAGGGATGGTTTAGCTCAAAACGCATAAACCTAACCTAATGGATTAATGGAATGGATTGAAAGATATCGAATCCTAATTGTGACTAAGTCAGATCAGCTGTAAACAAGTTGGATGACTTCCTGGATTAATGAATGGTAGTTAAGTCATATCAACTGAATAAGTTGAATGACTAACTAGTTGGTTTATTGTATGACAGTTTAATAAATAGTTGAACTGCATACCCTGGATTTGGACGGACTTATATATATGGTTATGGTACCACAAGTTGAGCTTGAGTCTCAGACTCGTTGGTTAGGGTGCGTATATGCAGTGGATGCGTAGCTAGTTATAATAGGTTGAGGTGTACCCTGTTAGGTCTAGGTACTCATGCCCACCTTTGGGTGCGTATTCGCATGTTGCCTTCTATGAGCTTGAGTCTCAGGATCATAGTTAGGGTGCGTATATCGCCTAGGATGGATAAATGGATATAGTTGCTGTTTCCTGGTAGGTCTAGGTATATATGACCACGTTACGTGCGATTTGCATGTTACCTTCTATTCAGGCTGAGACTACACTATAGTCTAGTAAGCGTCCTATAGTGTGTATAAATATATCTATATAGACTACTTTAGTTATTGTTAAGCTATTTAGAATGTATCTGCGTATCGGGTTTCTGTATGGATCGTAGTAGGATAAGACTTGCACGTGGGCCTGACCTACTCCCTTATTTTTTAGGTGTTCGTCACTTCCATGGTTAGAGCTTGATCGTGTAGAGCAGATACAGACACTCACTCCTTCGACTACGTAGGACTGCATTTTATGTTTAGCTTTTGATTTTTATTGCAGTTGTTTCCTTTTCAGTTTGGGATTTGGATAGGGGTCCACTAGATGGATTCCCGAGTTGTACAGATATTTGGAAGTTTGGAATTTATATTAATTTATAAATTTTGAGGATTTTTAATTTAGAATTCTTTTCAACTTATTATTTTATTCTCATTTCATATTTGTATTCTGTGCTTATTTATATATTAATTGTTTAGTATTCCTCGAATCTGTGCTCGGACTTGATCACTCGTGGTTCTAGAAACGAGGGGTATCACACACAATTCAAAACTGGTGGCAATCTTACAAAGTTACTTATGTCAATGATTATAACATCTTAAAAGATAATTTTACAATTCAACAGTTCATTAGTTTAATTAAAAGGGTATTACTAGGTAAAGATAGATTATCAGAAGAAACCCAAATCAAGTAAAATGAAACCTTACGTAATCTAGACTTATTACAAATTTGTGATTTTAGATATATAAGAGATTATACTAATAAGTTTTTTGAATATTTTGCCGCTACAGGAAAAACCGGAGATCTAACCTTATTAGATAGATATCTTCAAAAATTACCAGCATGTGTAGGAACTAAGATTTGGAAAAAATGGTTAGAAAATCCTTGAACAGATAGATTAACTATAGGAGATAGAGTTAACCATGTCTATGACATGTTAAAAAAGGAGTGCAGACAACGAAGAAAATCTAAACAAATCAAGAAACAATTAGACTTTTCGCTACAATATGGCTGTATACCACAGAAAACCTTCAAAAGAAATAAACTACGAATATATAAATTACAAAAAAGTAGAAATTACAAAAATTACAATAAAAAACCATATTTTAAGAATTTTAAAAACAACCCCAAACCATTTAGAAAGCGCCCTTGGTATAAAAAACGAAAAATAATTAAAGATAAAAAAGATAATAAGGACAATAAAGATAGCAAAGTGACTACATTACCCATAAAGGAACGAAACTGCAAATGTTTTATTTGTGGAGATCCAGGACATATAAGACCAAATTGCCCTTATAGATATAAGCAAAACCCTATTAAGCAAATACAAGAAAAAATCAATATACTTGAAGATATTGAGGAACAAATAGAGGAGTTATATGAATTAAAAAGCGTTTATGATTCTGACAACGATAATGACAGCATATATAGTATAGAAAACATTGATAGTGAAGTTGATGAAGATCTTGAACAAGGATTTCATGCGATGAAAGATTATATTTGCACTATAAAAAATTCTACATGTCATTATGAATTAGTTAAATTTCATTTCTCAACTTACAACTGTAAACAATGCAACTCTTCTATTACAGAAGGATATTATTGTAAAGACCATTGTAAAAACCTATTATGTCACGACTGTTATAATAAATACAAAAATTAGCTAGATAATATATTAGTTGAATCCATAAATTCAATATATAAACCATCTAGTTTAATCCAATTTCCTGTAACATTGGAATTTAAAGAAAAATTAGTCCAAACTTCAGCTACGCTAGATACTGGAGCTTCTAAAAGCATAATTAAAAGATATTTAGTACCAGAGGAAGCACTAATAAAATTAAATTATAATGTTAACATTAGTCAATATAATAATGAAATACTGCCAATAACTCATTGTGTCCAGAATATTCCTATTGTAATTAATAATAAAAAATTTGTTTTGCCACAAACCTATATAGTTAATAATAGTCCGAGTACTTACGATTTTATTTTAGGATTAAATTTTATAAATTTACTCACCGAAGGATTCATGTATACCCCTACAGGTTTACAATTCTTTAAAAAATGAACATTTATTTCATCTAACTCTCCTTGTATTCCTTAGAAAGAAAAAAGAATCTATTACTTATATCAATACCTTACCTATGACCGAATTACCTTGAAGATACAAGATTTCGTTTCCTCACACTCTCTCCCTCTCTCTCTTTCTAGCCTTCTTTCCCCCTTTGCTTTCCACCCGTCATGGTCTATTTATAGGCCATGACCTCTTTTGCGGTTAATGAATTATATTGGGCTCATACCCGGAAGCTCTCTTCCTTCTGGGCTGGGTCTTGCAATGGGCTTGACCTTCCTCGGTGGACCCCCCAGGTTCGGCCCACTCCAGGGTTCGACCCGATCTCGTTTCCGCGATCCTTATCCGGCCCATGCCACTTGCCGCATCCTCAACTGCCCCCATAATTACCCCTTATTGATTAGGGGGTAATTATTAGTGGCTGCTAATGATGACCTGACGGCTCGAGGAGATCGTGTGGGAGAATGGACGGGTAGATCTAGGGGTCGGCGCTTCGAGATTTAAAAAGACAACCCATCGCTTTCCTGACTCCTCGGCTCTTAGGCTCATCTCGTCTTTATAAGCTCCATTGATTCTCCTTCGATCCACTTTACCGTCTCTATCTCACCTCTTGCTGCTTGACTCTTCTCCGGTGATCTCTTGCGAAAGATCTTCTTTCCAGTGGCTTTACAATACTCTCGGCCGTTTTCACTCTCTAAGGTTAGTCTTATTTACATTTTTCTTTTGGAAGACTTCTTTTTTCTCCCCGGAATCTCTATCCACTCTTACCATGACAGTAGATCTAGACGTTCTTCGCATGAAACTCCACCTTCCTGATGATGTAGAAATTAGGAACTGCCCCCGGGAAGTGAATATTAGAACCGGTGCTGGCCTTCTTCCCGGCGATGCCTTGTTTTCACTCCTCCACCTCAATCTCCTTAGATTTCCTCTACACCCTTTCTTTTGCTATGTTTTTAACAAGCTTAATCTTTCCCTTTTACAAGTAAACCCCAATTTCCTTAGGATTTTATCCGTTATGCTACTCCTGATTCGTGACAGAGGTCTGGATCTGGACCTCGTAGATCTCCTCCTCTGTTACAAGGTCAGCAAGATCAGAACAGACGAACCGTTTTACCACTTTTTCCCCATTGAGAAGAGGTCTATCTGCATGGATAAGATCAAATCTGAGAAGGGCTGGAGGAAAAACATTATTGGAGTTAGAGGAGCCTGGTTCTCTCCAGCTGCGGAGGATTTCCCTATCCCGAGCGCTTTCGGAGAGTGCTCTGTCTCTTTTTTCAAGAAATATAAAAACCATAAGAGTGACTGTCCTTGCGAGATCTGCATTCCTCGTTTTTGTTCTTTCTTGTGCCATTCCTTAGGCATTCCTTGTGATGATTTGAGCTACAGTGTGTGCAAGGATAGGGATAACTACTTAAAGCGGTACGTTCTGATCAACGTTCCCTCTTGCTCGGACCTTTTCACCTCGGATAATCTCCTCGACATCTCAATCCTCGGCAAGACAATGAGCCAACTCCAGATCCCTTCCTTCGGCAGGAAGAAAACTGCCCCCAGGCCTGTTATCACTCCTGCGTCAAATTCTTCTCCGGCTTCAGCATCTTCCTCCGCTACTCTTTCTGACACCACTCCTTCCACCGATCCATCCGCAATGGCTGCTGATTCAGTCACTAACATAGCGACTGCCAGCCCGAACGTTGCCCCCTCTGTCAACAATCCTCCTGGCTCCACTGCTGCTTCCGCACGGGAAAAGGCCAGACGAAAAAGGCATCAACCTGACAGTGCTCTGAGCATGGATGACGTTCCCTTGTCTCAGAGGGTTAGGCCCTCTGGGGCCGAATGTGATTTCCTTGGTGAGACCTCCTCAAACTAGGCCTCCCACCCCTTCTGGGCAAGCCTCTGCTTCAGGAACGGCGCCATGGAGCCCTCGCTTCATCCGAACAGACGGATCATCTGTGAAACCGACCGAGACCATGTTCAAAGATGGTCAGACCGCGATGGCCTACTACAGGAGTATGTGGACTCCCAAGGACATCGAGGTAGCCAAAGGTCTATCTCAGAGGGAGGTTTTCAGCCGATTCCCCTTGTCCGCCATGGAGGTAACTTCTACCCCTTAATCAATAAATCTTTACATACTCTTGCCATTTATTTTCTTCTAACCATCTGCTCGGCTTAACCAGTTGTCATGTATATCTCTACAAACCTTGTATGGGATGATGGCTATGCAGAAGCAAGTTGAGCAGGTGAATGCCAAGGCTCGCGCGCTTTCTGACAGCCTTAGCGCAGCGAACAAGGAGAACGATAACTTAGCTGCTCAGAAGACCGGGTTGATGATTCAACTTGGTAAAACTGAAAAAGAGAGGGATTCGCTAAGGAAGGAGACTGACTTTCTTCAGGATGAGCGGAATGCTCTGCAACTTGAAAAGAGTGTCTGGCAGACCGAACGGGAATCCCTTAGGGCCGAGAAGGAAGAACTGCTTCGCCTTCTGAATGACGAGCAATCCGCTCGGATGGCCTTTGAGAAGAGGGCCCTGGACGAGCGTAACGCTTTACTTGATACCATCAGCAGGGTAAATGGTGGTATGCTAGCTCTGCATGCTCGATTCTCTAGAGTTGGAGCCCTTAGATATGCTCAGGGGTTCCGAGAGGGTTACGCCGATCGCATCCCTTATGAGGGTCAGACTGGTTTTACCTCTGATGATGTTGATAAGGATCTGGAAATTGACCCTCCTGGTGTTTATATTGATCCAGACTCCACCACTGCCGAGGGGATATTTGATGAATGTCAGGAGATTGCGTCTTCTCGGATCACTCCTACTCCTCCTGCCGCTCTGACTTTGGACATTCTTCCTGTGTCCACTTTAACTCCCTCTGCCGTTACTGCTGAAGATAACCCTCAGCAGAATGACTCTTCCAACGCTGCTGAGGGTAGGATTCAACAGAACGATTCTGTCATTCACCTTGACTCTCCACCTCGTGAGGATGGCGACACCACCAACAATGAGGAGGTAGCCCAACATCATCAAGAGGCCGGCGAGGCAAACGCCTCTTAGTTAGGACCTCTCTTTTTTTTTTTTTTTTGTTTAAATGCACTGACTTTGGCATATGTGCCATCTTTACACCTCATTTTTTGTAATCTTCTGAAGCTTATTAATGAGATGACCGACTCCTGATCAAATTTTTTGTGTCAACTTTTCTTTTTTTCTTTTTTTTTTTTTCTTTTTTTTTTTTTTTTTTCTTTCAAGTGTTTGGTGTTCGGCTCATTGTGCCGACTGCCACTTACTTTGCTCAGGTGCATGGCGTTTGGCTAGAATGCCACTTCCCACTTGGCCCTCTAATTTTCTTTAGCAAGTGTTTGGCGTTCGGCTCATAGTGCCAGCTGCCACTTACTTTGCTTAGGTGCCTGGCATTTGGCTAGAATGCCACTTGCCACTTGGCCTTTTATTTTTCTTAGCAAGTGTTTGGCGTTCGGCTCATAGTGCCAGCTGCCACTTACTTTGCTTAGGTGCCTGGCGTTCGGCTAGAATGCCACTTGCCACTTGGCCTTTTATTTTTCTTAGCAAGTGTTTGGCGTTCGGCTCATAGTGCCAGCTGCCACTTACTTTGCTTAGGTGCCTGGCGTTCGGCTGGAATGCCTCTTGCCACTTGGCCTTTTATTTTTCTTAGCAAGTGTTTGGCATTCGGCTCATAGTGCCAGCTGCCACTTACTTTGCTTAGGTGCCTGGCGTTCGGCTGGAATGCCTCTTGCCACTTGGCCTTTTATTTTTCTTAGCAAGTGTTTGGCGTTCGGCTCATAGTGCCAGCTGCCACTTACTTTGCTTAGGTGCCTGGTGTTCGGCTGGAATGCCTCTTGCCACTTGGCCTTTTATTTTTCTTAGCAAGTGTTTGGCGTTCGGCTCATAGTGCCAGCTGCCACTTACTTTGCTTAGGATTTTAAAGAGGAGTGCAATCTTTATAAATCTCAGAAACTCATACATTCAACTGTTTTCAATTCAAAATAAACAGAATTCAGTACTGAATCTCAACTTTTTATTGATAATACCTCTTTAGAGAAGTAGCATTCCAAGGCTTGTTAACCAGCCTTCTGGCCATGGTTTCTAAGGTATATGCGCCTTTTCCTATGGCCTCTGCAATTCTGTATGGGCCTTCCCATGGTGGCATCATCTTTTTGACTATCCCCACCTTCTTTTTCAGAACCAGGTCACCTGGCCTAAAGTTTCTGTGCTTTACTTTCCTGTTATGGCTGTTCGCAAGTGTCTGCTGGTAGGAGGCGAGCCTCACCGCTGCTGCGTCTCTTTTTTCTTCCAGCAAATTGAGGTTAAACCTTAGCATATTGTCATTATGTTCACGGTTCCATGCCAAGCTTCGAACAGTCGGAACTAAGTGCTCGACCAGTATAACTGCCTCGGTTCCATACGCCATGGTGAATGGACTTTCTCCGGTCAGTCTTCTTGGGGTCGTTCTGTAGGCCCATAGGACGTTCGGCAGTTCATCTAACCACCTTCCTTTCCTTTCTTCTAGTTTCTTCTTGATACAAGTAAAGATTGTTCTGTTTGTAATTTTCGCTTGTCCATTGGCCTGTGGGTGACTTACTGCTGCCAGCTTTTGATTAATTCCATACTCCTCCAACAGCTCTCTTACCTGCTTACTGTCAAGGTTGGTACCATTATCCATGACGATTGATCTTGGAATACCAAACCGGCAAATAATATTACTCCAAATGAATCGTCTCACATGAGTTTGAGTAACGCTCGGGTACGGCTCTGCTTCCACCCACTTAGTAAAGTAGTCTGTAGCTAGCAACACATACTTGTTCTGAGCTCTGGCAGTTGGTAGAGGACCCACTACATCTATCCCCCATTGTGCGAAAGGCCATGGTGCGGCCATTACATGCAAGTCTTCAAGCGGTTGGTGAATCAGTGGTCCGAACCTTTGGCACTTATCGCACCTTCTGGACAATTCTTCCGAATCTCGTGACATGTTTGGCCAGAAGTACCCTTGAGCCATTGCTTTGTGTGCTAATGATCTCCCCCCTGAGTGGTTTCCACATACACCTTCGTGAATAGCTCGTAATATTTGCCGAGCCTCTGTGGGGGTAACGCACTTTAAGTACGGTCCGGAAAAGGATCTTCTGTATAACTGGTTATGCACTACGGCGTACTTTGCAGCATTCGCTTTGATTTTCCTAGCCTCATTTCTTTGTTCAGGCAGAGTACCATCTCGGATGTAAGTTATGATCGGATCAATCCAACTTGGCTCATATGGAATAACATTCACTTGCCAAGGATTTGAGCCTGAAGGTTCTTCGAAAATGGATGGCTGGTTCAATATTCCCACTGGAACCACCCTTGCCAATGTTTCTCCAGAACCCGAGGCACTACATGCTAGCCTGTCGGCATCTCCGTTACACTCCCTTGGAATTTGAATGAATTCAATTTTTTCAAAGTTCTGTGCCTCCCGCATAACAGCAGAACGATATGCTTCCATCGTTTCGTCCTTGGTTTCATACTCACCCCTCACCTGCCGAACGACTAACTGTGAGTCATTGAAAACATTCAAATTCCTGACCTTAAGTTCTTTGGCAAGCTTTATTCCTGCCAGCAACGCTTCATATTCTGCCTCATTGTTCGTGGCTGCGAATTCAAGCCGAAGCGCTTGGCTTAAGGCTATACCTTCTGGCGTCTGCAGTTTGATCCCAATGCCTGCATCCATCTGATTTGAGGATCCATCAACGAAGAGTTTCCATAAGCACTTACAAAGATCCTCCTCCACGTCTTCTGAATCACATTCTAGTAAAAAATCTGCCACTGCCTGCCCTTTGACTGCTATTCTAGGTTCGTATGTGATATCAAATGAGCTTAACTCTATGGCCCACTTCGTCATTCTTCCGGAGAGATCTGGTTTGTGCAGGATTATTCTGATAGGGAAAGTGGTTAGAACGATAATAGAATGGGATTCAAAATAATGCCTGAGCTTTCTTTTCGCATGCACTAGCGAGAGTATCACCCGCTCTACCTTTGAATAACGTCTTTCGGCCTCAGTCATTGTTTTGCTGACATAGAACACTGGATATTGCTTCCCTTCTACGTAGCGGATCAGAACGCCACTTGTTGCGATGCTGGATACTCCGAGATACAAAAACAGCTTCTCGCCTGACTCTGGAGCTGACAGTACCGGAAGGTTCTGCATATATTTTTTCAGAGCAGTTAACGTTAGGCGTTGTTCATTTCCCCAAACCTGCCTGCCGTGGCTTCGGATTGTGTCAAAAAATGGTTTGCATCGATCTGACAATTTGGAAATGAAATGGCTCAGTGCTGCAATCCGTCCCGTAACTGTTTGCACCTCTTTGATTGTCGTCGGCTCGGCATTCTTAGTCAAAGCATCTGCTTGGGCAGGGCTTGCCTCGATGCCTCTGAGATTAACCACGTGCCCTAGGAATTGGCCTGGACTACACCAAACGAGCACTTGGTCGGATTAAGCTTCATTCCATACCGCCGCAAAACATCAAACACGCCTTGAAGATGCTGGACATGATCGGCTTTCTTCTTACTTTTGACCACCATATCATCAATGTAAGCCTCCACTGTTTTCCCTATTTGTTCCTTAAAAATCTTGCTAATAAGTCTCTAGTAAGTTGCCCCGGCGTTCTTTAGTCCGAACGGCATAACTTTGTAGCAATACGTCCCGCGTTCAGTAATGAAAGAAGTTTTTTCTTCATCAGCGGGGTCCATGGGGATCTGATTATAACCCGAATAAGCATCTAAAAAGGTCAAGCGTTCATATCCAGTTGTTGCATCCACCATCTGATCAATCTTTGGCAGCGGGAAGCTATCCTTCCGACAAGCTTTGTTTAAATTGGTAAAATCAATGCATACGCACCATTTCCCATTTTTCTTTTGCACAACGACCATATTCGATAACCAGTCGGGGTAGTGCACCTCTCTTACGAACCCCGCATCAAGCAGCCTATCAACTTCGTCGGCAATAATTCGGTTGCGCTCGGGGGCAAACCGTCGCTGCTTCTGTTTTACAGGTTTTGCATTGGGATTAACGTTCAAGGAATGACAGGATATCGAAGGATCGATCCCGGGCATGTCTAGGTGACTCCATGCGAACACATCTGCGTTTTGAGACAAAAAATCAACTAATTCCTGCTTTTCCTCCTCAACGAGTCGTTCCCCTACTCTGGTTGTCCGTTCCGGTCGGAACTGATCGATCTGCACATCAAGCAAGGGTTCTTCAGTCAAGCCCTCTGGTTCCTCCTCTCCGTTCTGCTTGGAGGGAGGCTCCTGTAATTGCTATCTCGGACTCACTGAACGAATGGGAGCTTTCCCCTTTCTGGCATGTTTCAGTGTTATAGAGTAACATTCTTTAGCTGCAACTTGGTCTCTATGAATGTCAATCACTTTGGTTCCGTCTGGTGCCAGGCATCTCATTACCTGATGCAGAGTGGAAGGAACACCTCGAACCCTGTGGATCCACCCTCTGCCCATCAGAAGATTGTAAGAGGGATGAATTTCAACAACTACAAAGGTTTCCATCAAAACCCTCTCGGCAGCATGTACCGCTACCTCCACCGTGCCGACGGCCTCCACTCGCTTTCCATCAAACCCTACTAGTGGATTCCCGGTGGATTTCAGCTGATCCTGTTTGATCTTGAGCCGATCGAATGTATCGCTTGGCATGATGTTTGCACTACTTCCAGGGTCAATTAGAACTCTACGCACCAAGCATTTGGCCACTGTCAAACTTACGACCAGCGGGTCCTCATGAGGGATCTGAACACGTGTAATACCCCTAATTTTAAAAAGAATATTCCTGGTATTTAATGGTATTTAATTTATTATTTAAGTGCATTTTATTTGATTATGTGTCATTATTATTATTTTTTATTAGGTGCTTAATTGTTTTCTTTTGTGGTAATTTAATTTATTTAAATGATATTTATTTTTAGTTATTTGATTGGAATTACTTGTTAGTGTTTTAATTATTTAATTGGCGTTAATGGTTTAAGTGTAATTGGTTTAGTTATTTGATTGGAATTACTTGTTAGTGTTTTAATTATTTAATTGGCATTAATGGTTTAAGTGTAATTGGTTTAATTATTCTATGTGTGTCTTATTTTATGTGTGTCTTATTTGGTTTAATTGGGTTTATTAATAATTATTTTGCTCAATTAGATTATTTGTTAAGTATTTAATGGTGAATAGGGTAATTAGGTAAATACATCTAACTAGGGTTTTAATTACAGTTTAAATTAGGGTTTTATATTATAGCCGTCGTAGGTTGAGTTGGACTTAAATGAATCTAGGGTTTAGGAAAACTCTATAAGTATAAGGTAGACGTCTGTGTAGGGTTTTTTTTAACAAAGCACACGTTTTGTGGAAGTGGGAAGGAAAAATGCAGTTTTTCACATTCTGCCAAGGTTTGATCAAAGCTCTGATTCCGCTTCGTCCATGGTCCGATTGAGCTGAATTTTGGAGGAGAGGTTTACGACTCAGTAACGCACAATCTGAATGGTGGAGATCAGAGTTTGACCTCGGGAACAGTAATTCGTACTCGTGAACAGTAACTGGGTCGCACAGGTTTTTTTCCATTCTGCCCAGATTTCATCAAACATCCGATCCTGCTTCGTCCGTGGTCCGATCGAGCTGAAATTTGGAGGATAGGTTCATGACTCAGTGTCGCACAATCTGAACGGTGGAGATCAAATTTTGAATTCGGGAATAGTGTTTCGTATCCGTGAACAGTAACCGGGTTTTGAAACTCGCCGGGATTTTTTTTTAAGAAAACGACGTTAAAACTTTGAACAAAAGTTTCTGAGGCAAGATTCTATCCTTACTCTTTCCCTTAGGCTTCATACTCTTTGCACTCTTAAATGATTCCAGGATTAATGAAGATTAAACCAAACGTAAAGGATATCTGTTTTGCTATGAAACTGGTAGTTACAGTAGTGTTGTATGCTTGTTCAACCTAGACTAAGCATGTTATGCATTGTGGTTCTGTGGTTCACGTTTTTCCTTACCACTGCTAGTATAAATTATTGGAAGGATGGGTCTAGATGATAGCTATCTTAACTTCTGTAATAGCAACTGTTGGAACTTAAATACTAGGAGGATTTGAGTTTAACACTAGATCGGTTTTGTGGAACACTATAATTTGAGCATGTCTACATACATACTGTGAATATTGTTTTGATGCTTACATTATCACAGTTAGTATCAACTGTGGAGGTTAGGATTTTGTGATACATACCTTACATATCTGTATGTCATTTGTAAGGTGTTAAATGGAAGTTTTAATTAATTCTGTCTTTATATTAGACTAAAGGGAACAACTTAAATTGGGCATGTATATGTTGTTGTTGTGACCCTATTTATCAATGCTTATTTTATCACTGCTAACATTGAATGTTGGATGTTGAAATTTAGTTGATTTATGCTTGATTTATTGGTATTATTGACTACTGGAGGATTGGAAAGTAGGCACCGGTATGGGACGGTGGCATACTAAGGATGGGTTTGGTTTTTAAAACAATACCATTACCCACCTACTTGGAATAAGGATGGGATTAACTAAAAGTTAAGTCCTGTGGATTTGTATTGTCATGGCAACTACTTGTTGAGCGGCAATACCAGGGATTTTGGATGGATTTTATATATGTACTGTTATGGTGCCTCGGTATGAGCTTGAGCCTCAGGACCGATGGCTAGGGAGCGTATATGCATCGGGATGTGTAGCTGGCTACGATGGTTGGAGGTGTACCCTGTTTAGGTATAGGTACATATGCCCACTTCGTGTGCGTTTTAACATGTTACCTCTATTCAGGTTGAGACCGGCCTGTAGTCCAATAGGAGTCCTTTAGTGTGACTATATATATATTTACGGACTATTAGCTATTGTTGAATTGTTTAGGATGTACATGCGTGACCCACTTCTATTTTTCAGGTACACGACAGTTCCAGGCTTAGACGTATTCGTACTGAACAGAGGTCTCTATTCACTCTTCCGACGACGTAGGGCTCTCTCTATAGTTTTATTTCTGGACGTTTATTACAGTTGTTCTATCTTCCGTTTGGATGTTTAATAGGGGTCCACTAGAGATGGATTCCCAAGTTGTAAACTGATGGAGTTTTGGAGTTTGGGTTTGATGGATTTTAATAATTATAATATTTTGCGGATTCTATTTTTAGTTCCTTCCAGCTTTAATTTCATTTCTTAGTTTATTTTGTATTCCGTGTTCATTATAAAATATTAATTGTTTGGTATTCCCTCGGGTTTGGGCCTGGGCCTGATCAACCCGTGTCTCGGATCCGAGGGGTATCACAACACACAACAAGTCTGCTGCGTCAAACTTTATCTGCGTTGATGCGCTCTGCTGGTGCAGAGTGTTTACACTGCCTATCCTTCTCTTCATCCATGCCTGACGAAGGCGTGTTCGAAACAATTCATCTGATTCCTCAGCAGGTTCTGGCCGACCGTGAATTGCATTAATTACTCGAACTGGTTGCATGTTGTGAGAATTCAATTTCTGATTCTTCTTCACATGCTCCATTGGCCGGTTCTGCTCCACCGCTGGTCCTTGAATATAACTTGCGAACTCCCCTCTGGCTATCAGCATCTCTACCTGTCTCCTTAGGTTCCTGCATTCATTAGTCTGGTGACCTGTGATACCCCTCGGATCCGAGACACGGGTTGATCAGGCCCAGGCCCAAACCCGAGGGAATATCAAACAATTAAAGGATTTTAAAGCGAACACAGATGACAAAATGCAACAAAAGTGATGGAATAAAACTGAAAGTAACATTAATTATAAAATCCTCCATGTATAACTAAAAATTGAAAATCCAATCCTCCAAAACTTCAAGGTTACAACTTGGGAATCCACTGATGGACCCCTAACCAAAAGTTCAACTGAAACTGAAAACTGAAAATAGATAATGCTAGAAACATCGAGAGAAGTCCTACGTATTCAGATGAAAGTGAGACTGTCCTCGACAAGCACGATCAAGCTCTAAGGCTGGAACCGTCCTGTACCTGAAAAGAATAATAAAGGAGTGGGTCAAACCCACGAGCAAGTTCTAATCTAACTGCAATCCATACAGTGACCCGATACGCAGATACACCGTAGACATCTCACAATATCTCTCCAGTCCATACGTATAAATATATCCACACTAAGGGACATTCATTAGTCTATAATGCTCAAGATATGTCATTCAAATGTTTATTGACCTGACATAAATATATGTAGGACTTAACTTTTATAGTTAATCCAACTTATTTCAGAATAGGTAGGACTTAGTGTTTTGAACTAATCCGTCCCTAGAATAGGTAGGTCTTAGTGTTTTGAACTAAGCTATCCCTAATATGCCACCGTCCCATACCGATGCATATACATACATATAAGTAGGACTTAACTTTTATAGTTAATCCAACTTATTCCAGAATAGGTAGGACTTAGTGTTTTGAACTAATCTGTCCCTAGTATGTCACCGTCCCATATCGGTACATACACACACAACCAATCCAGTAATTGACAACACAGTACAAGCAGTTCATTAATTATAGTCTAGAACATTATAATGATAATTAGAATTGTTACCAAACACATTATAGTGACATTCTTTAACATAAACTTCATAACAATCCATAATTCCAACAATTGATGCAATCTAAGCAGTTAAAACATCAATTAACTCCATACAAGCATACTATAGTTTCAGATAGTCAATTATATTTATTTCAGTGCTTAAACATGATTAATACTATTTAATCATACATACACAAATTGCTAGAACTATAGTAAGCAATTAAATCCTCCAAACAGTCCATAGCCTGATACCGGTTATAATAAATTAAATATCAATTTCATTCAATCCAAGCCTAGTTAATTGCCAGTATTCCATTACCTTTATAACACTGTTGAAATATGATTAAATATTATTAAATCATATGCAAAATATTTGTTAAGTTTCATTAAACAAACAACTTAACAAAACAGTACTCAACATGTATGTTTTCATTTATATTCATATTGCTTCATTCTTTAATACACTAATGTGATACCAAAGGGCCAGTGGCCTAGCAGTATCAGTCTCTTACCTCCCAAAGGGAGGTCAGGGGTTCAAGTCTTAGAAAAGATAAGTGTGTGTGAGTACCAACTAGGAAAAAAAAATACACTAATGTGATAATACTTCCTAATATTTTCCTAGGTCCATTACAGTTAATTACATCCTTCAATGCAATTTAAATAGATTAAAAATACTCCGGACAGCCCAAACAGCCCTTAAAAAGACCAAAACTGCACGTTTCGGGCAAGAGCAGGCTCTCACAAATTGAGAGCCTCCTCTTAGATGTTGGGAGCCGGCTCCACACCCTTTGGAGCCGGCTCCATCAATGAGGGAGCCGGCTCCCTCCTTTTGGAAGCCTGCTCTCTCACTTCCTGAAGCCATTTCTCGATTATGTTTTGTCTTCCTCGCCTCCGGCGATTCCCAGGCCTCTGTAATTCTTTTAATACTTGTTCCAGTGTTTAATCAATGTCCCAGAACATTTAAAAGGCATTGACATGCATCAATGATATCAATTAAACCAAACTTAAACGCAAAGACAGCAGGAACCAATTAACGGAACTTTAAAAATTTGCAAACCAGTTTGATTCAACAAGATTAAATAAAGTTTAAACATGCATAAAAGATTTGTTTTAGCATTAATTAAACCCTGGAGTCTACCTAGGCAAGCACAAAACACAGGTTTAGGGGAAAGAGTTAGAACAGAGACTTGCCTTTAGGTTTTCGTTCAAAACCTTAACCCTCCGTCTCTGAGTTTTCCAACCACCTTCTAAACTGTTGTTCCACACCTCCGTTGCTCTTGGTTCAATCCAGAAGCAATCCCTTCTTGGTTCAGCCCTTGTCCCTAGCCAAACCCTAACTTTCCTCTCTCTGTTTTCCTCTCTAAACTCTCTGTATTTCGTCGCCTCCACTGCTACGTGACTTGGGTTCTAAAAACCCTTAGCAGACTTATACAAGTATTTATATAGGCTTATACAATCACAACCCTAATTTTAATTATATTAGGAGATAGAGAAAAAAAAAATAATCATATAACTAAGTTGGCTATGACATAAAAATATAAAACCCTAAAATCATTATTAATAAACCAGTATAAATGTAATTATTAATAAATCATAATAGTTAACTTAATCATATACATATATATATATATATATACATGTATATCCATCCATGGGTAATAACTGTACCCATAAAATTCCATATCCAAGCCCAATTCCGTTGTTTAAAAACATTAATTTAGTTTAAACATATTTTATCATTTAAACAAATAAATCAATTTAAACAATTAAAACAAACCCACATAATCATATAATTAAATTAAACACATACATCAATTAAACAATTAAACAAATACACAATTAACTAATTAAACAAATACACAATTAAACAATTAAATCAATTAAACATAAAACACATAGCCACATAAACAACTAAAAATGCCCACGAAATCAAATTTAAATTCAAATTTTATCCTTTTAAAAATTAGGGGTATTACATTGTGCCTCTTAATAGAGTTTCACAATAAGTTAATGCTTGTGTTCGATTATCGAATCGAGTTAGAATAGCTGTTCTAATACAGTCTTGTTCCCAATCGTCAATTACTCTTGACCAATCTTGGGGATCATGCCGTGATATGTCTAATATAGTTCCCGCGTCGTGTGATGGAGTATTATCGTAACATCTACGATGTGGTGTCCACGTGTACATGTCTGGTATGTTTCTATTTTCTACATATATTTCTTGTGTAGGCTAAATCTTTGTCATGTGAGATATTCATCATTTGTTTTATTGGTACTACTAGTTGCATTATGCATTTCTTGATCGACAGATCATGTAGGTTGAGATGAAGATCATGCTGGTTCTTTTCCTTCTCTATGCTCTACTTGTTCTTTGACATTTACATTTAATTCTTCTTTTAGTGTGTTTAGTTCGTGTTTCGTGTAGAATGATTCAAAACCTACTTTTAATATATTTCTCTTAATATCATCATTATTTCCTTCGCCTAGATAGATGCTTTCAATGAGTTGGTAATTTGGCTCAGGATCTTTCTCTTTCAAATCTTCTAATTCAAGATTGTCAAAATCATGCATTATTTTATCTAAAATTTCATCTTCTAATCTATCATAAGGATATTTATTTCTTCAGGGGATTCTATTTCTATAAGGGTAGTTAAAAAGTCTTCTTGGCTATCATCTGCTAGATTATCTTGTCTTTTATAATTATTAAACCTTATGCTAACTTCTCCAGTATTTTTAACATATATCATGTTACTTTCGGGAATCTTTTTAGTTGTAGTAGTAAGATTAGGTAGTTTCCATTTTGTTCCTTCATGAGTAATACTGCTTACTTTTCTAGCTTCTATCATCTGGACATATTTGCTATTAAAAGGTTTAACTATTTCACTAAATTGAGCTTTAAACTGTAAATTGTATTGATTAACTGTTTTTCCCATAAATAGCGTATTAACTAATAGGTTTTCAAATTGTCCGGTCATATTATATCCTTTGGTGGATATAGCTATCTTAATATGTTTACTGAATTCTCTAGTAGTCATCGTGAAATTGGGGATACATCTTATTATGGCTTCGTTATCTGCTAAATCTATCTCTGTGCTAGCTATTTGTGCTTGTTGATGGTTATTCCATCGACCATCATAAATATAAATAAGTACTCTAGTTCCTATTTCTAATCTATTTAATCCTACTAATTCTATCATTATGACGCCTAAATGCATAAGTTCTAAATTATTATCATGTAACTCTTTACATGTTTCGGGTGTTATAAGATCTAAAATATCTTGATTGTTGACTACACTTATTCTTCTCTGGCTAAAATGATTATATATCTTGCTCTGGAAATCTAGTAAATTAATGAAATAAAGGTTGACTTTATTTTTTATTTTTTTTTATTTTTTTCTCTATATATTTTTTAGCATCCTGTTCATTATCATATAAATCCTCTACTCTCATTATTTCTTTGGCTTTTCTAAGGATAATGGCCATTGTGGTGTTTTTCTAAGGGGTTGTAATAAATTTACACGCTTGGTGGTTACAGGCGAGAATTGATTAGTGGTTGATAACTTTATATCCTTTATTTTATCTGATAATTCAGATAATTCTTTAGAAGATTCTCTGGGAATACTTTCTTGTATAATTTCTAATTTTTCTTCAAGTTTATTAACTTTATCAGTTAACTGGATTAATAACTGGATTAAAAAGTTATTTTGTCTAATATGTATATTAGTTGATTGTACGTCTGTTTTAAAACTTGTAAAACCTACGGGTTCTTTATCAATTTTATAAAGTTCGGCTAAAGCTGTTAAATAATCAGGATTACTAGTGCTCATAAAACTATTGTAATAGCTTTTGAATATCGGTTTTAAGAGATTTTAAATGATCTATAATTATTTTTTGATTTTTAGAAATATTTTTAATATCGTTATTTATATCTTTAATGGCGACTAATATTATTTTATTATCTAAATTATTTGGACTAGAATTCTGTACTACTTATTCTTTAATTTAATCAAGATTTTCTCCTAATCTTTTTATAGAATTATTTAAGTTATTAAAGTCTACTCTATTCATAAACTAAAATAATTGCCGTCTAGCTTTTAAAATATTCTGTATTCGAATAATTCTAGATCTAAGTTCTTCTATTCTTCGTTTAGGCTACGCGTTATGTCTCCTAATTCTTGAGCGATGTAACAATTTCTAAGTGCTGTTTGGCAAAATTCTAAAACTTATAAGTGTTTCTTTAGGTAAATTATGCATAAAACAAACTTTAGGGGCAAAAATATAATTTTAACTTATAGGAGAGGTTAAACTAAAAATTAGTTCATATATTTGTAAATATATAAACTACGTTCGTGGATAGGTAATATACTTTTGCAATTACTACTTTATTGTAAAATTCCCTAAAGACAATCCCTGCTTTTAAGTACTAAAATTCCAAATTTAAAAGAATAACTGCAGAGAATGCATTAATTATGTGCTGCTGTGAAATGCTAGTTTTCTTATGGTGCATCTCAAGCAGTCCTATATGTCAGATATTATAGATATATATATATATATATATTGGTACATTATGATCCAGGCTAACAGGCCCCATTATATATTCAGGAAAGTTTTGTAAATTTCAAGGATTTAATATACTAATATGTCAAAGCACATGGCATGTAGGGCATTCATGATATAATAAAATATTTGAGCTCAAAAATCTATAACAGAGTGCTCAATAAATTACCATTAACCCCTCTTCCAGTTATATTAATATAGGTCACAAATTCATCACAATCAAGAAAATAGTATTACATATGTGTAATACACTCTTTTTGAGCTGTACTTCTTTGCTGATAAATGTAGCATAGTGACTCTCACTCAATAAAGAATGCTAGACCATTCATTTATTAGCTAGGTTGGCCTATTAGCTTTTGTGGTCCCTGAATGCAAAACTAGTACGGTTTGTGCATGGGTTTGTGATTGACTTAATTAGTGAAATAATAGAGACAAGCTGTTAATTAGTAGTTAATTGATAAAAAAAACTATTGATATTGTTGGTTAAGAACTTGAGATAAGCTTGTCATGTTGCTAAGTAAAGAGTAGAATCAAAATACTTGCCTGGTCATGGTAATGCTAATTTTATAACCAAACCAAAACAAGGTTTGGCACTTCCATCTCTGAACAAAGCTCCACCACAAGTCACAATCCTGCTACTCTTTTAGGACTTCCATTTTGCAATGTCTCCAAAACTTTCAAGTCCTCTAACATGAATGGTTTGGTTGCGTGACTCGTGACTCACATTCGTGTGTAGGGTGTTATTAAATATTAAGAATTAATTTCTCAAAACTTGATTAATTTTTATATACTTCAAAAAAAAATTATTAAATTTATCAAAACTTCAAATTCAAGAAGAAAGCTTAATATCACGTTTTTCTTCTTTCTTTTTTTAATGTTGTTTTTATAAAGTAAAATGATGATGTTTATTTCACCACTACCACCGCAACCTGTTTCAAAGTAACAATAAAATAAAGGAAACAAGCACAATAAACAGTTCCATACACAATTATTTACTAAACACCGTGGTATATTTTAAGGGTTTTGGCACTTGATTTGATGCTTTTGTTCATCATTTTTTAGATCAGACATAAATCCCACTTGGTCTTTAGTTTTCCATCTCCTGGAATTCATTGCACTGCTACAATTATTTTAGAGGGAAATTTAACTAGTGCATAAACAGGCTCAAGAACCCGGACAAACCAGGCCCAGCCAACCTGGACCCAGACCAAAACCAGCAAAAACAAAACCCGAAGACACAGAAAACAGAGGGCAAACAACAAGGAGGGAGCAATCCAAACTCAAGTAAAAGATGAGAAGTTATGATACTTTAAAATCTCTTGCAGCAACTCAAATCTTCAGTATTCATTGCCATATGAAAATACATACTCAAAAGACTAATATGTGAAAAAGGATTTCAGTAAAGGACACCGTAATATATTGAGTTTAAGAGTCATCACTATATTGAATCGACACTTGAAACATAGAACCTACAACTTCTAGCGAACGCAATTCTCTTTTGCTTCACTTAATTACTCATAGAGTGATGGATCAGATAATCTTGGCGTTGGGATAGCAACAAGAGGTATCTTCTTCTTTAACACAATCCCAAATTTCTCCTCCAAGTCTAATTTCTCACCTTGAGGCAGTTTCCAGTCAAAAGAGTGTAAAAGTGAAGCGAGTGAAAACAAGAACATTCTCTCAGCCATTGCAGTCCCTGCACAAATTCTCCTGCCAGACCCAAACGGGAAATAATTGAAGTCATTTCCACTGTAATCCCACTTACCATTCAAAAACCTCTCTGGATCAAACTCCAACGGGTTCTCCCAAATCGAAGGGTCCCTGTGTATCGCCCAGACATTAACGAAAACACGAGCACCTTTAGGAATTGTGTAACCTCCAACTATACATGTCTCGCTGGGGCAGTGAGGCACCAAGAGTGGGAGGGCTGGGTGCAAGCGTAGAACCTCTTTCATCACTGCATATAAGTATGGTAGTTGGTGAATATGAGACTCCTCCACAATGTTATCTTTGCCAATGACTGCGTCGAGTTCTTGCTGGACTTTTTGCAGTACTTGTGGTTTGTTCATCATTTCAGCCATGGCAAACTCAACTGTGTTGGAGGTTGTCTCTGACCCACCCACCACCATATCCTGTCCAATTCACACAACACCATGTAAATGTCTTTCCATTTAAGTAACAATACAACTATTATTGCATACAGTGAATATTATGGCCCCTTTAGTACTTATATGGGCAGTACTGTACAGGTAAAAACTTTAATACCATACAGATAGTAATTTGTATCATCTTCCTCTTATCACTTAAAGACAACCCCTGCTTTTAAGTACTAAAATTCCAAATTTAAAAGAATAACTATAGAGAATACATTAATTATGTGCTGCTGTGAAATGCTACTTTTCTTATGGTGCATCACAAGGAGTCCTATATGTCAGATATCAAAGCACTATGGCATGTAATAAAATATTTGAGCTCAAAAAACTATAACAGAGTGCTCAATTAATTAGCATTAACCCCTTTTCCAGTTATATTAATATAGGTAACAAATTCAACACAGTCAAGAAAATAGTATTACATAAGTGTAATACACTCTTTTTGAGCTGTATTTCTTGCTGATAAAGGTAGCAAAGTAGTGACTCTCACTCAATAAAGAATGCTAGACCTATTAGCTTTTGTGGTCCCTGAATGCAAAACTAGTAAGGTAGGTGCATGGGTTTGTAATGACTTAATTAGTGAAATAATAGAGACTAGCTGTTAATTAGTAGTTGATTGATAAAAACTATTGATATTGTTGGTTAAGAACTCGAGATTAGCTTGTCATGTTGCTAAGTAAAGAGTCGAATCAAAATACTTGGCTGGTCGTGGTGATGCTAATTTTATAACCAGGCCAAAACAAGGTTTGGCACTTCCATCTCTGAACAAAGCTCCACCACAAGTCACAATCATGCTACTCTTTTTAGGACTTCCATTTTGCAACGTCTCCAAAACTTCCAAGTCCTCTGACATGAACGGTTGGTTGGGTGACTCGTGACTCACATTCGTGTGTCGGGTGTTATTAGATATTAAGAATTAATTTCTCAAAACTTGATTAATTTTTATATACTTCGAAAAAATATATATTAAATTTATCAAAACTTCAAATTCAAGAAGAAAGCTTAATATCACGTTTCTTCTTCTTTCTTTTTTTTTAATGTTGTTTTTATAAAGTAAAATGATGATGTTTATTTCATCACTACCACCGCAAAAACAGTTCCATGTCTACAAAACATTACTTTATTGGACTTGCACTGTATTTATATGGATTTAAAATTGAAGAGACAAGCTAGATACCATTACTTGTGATGAAGAGGACAATAACATACCATTAGTAAGGCTTTGAGATGGGTCATGGTGAGAGGCGTTTTGGCATCTCCTTCATCCTTTAGCTTCAACAAGAACTGCAAAAAATCCTTATTCTCTGTGGTCCCACTTTGTCCATCCATTTTCAGCCGTTGATCAATCATGGATTCAAAAATCCGATCAAACCGCTGTGCCAACACCTTCATCTCCTTCTGAACGCCCTGCAAGTCAAACCGGGCCAAACCCGGATAAAAATCCGACACGTTGGGCTTCCCCAACAGACTCGTCATATCGGCCACCACTTGCCGGAACTCCCCCCCAATGCTGGCCCTCTCCTCCCCCTTCACAGTGCCACCCCATAACATGTTTGTGATCACGTTGAGCACAGCCAGAAACATCTGCTCACCCACGTTGACCGGTGACCCGACCCGTCTGTGCAAGTACCCGATTGTCTGCCGGATCTCTTGTCTCCGGAGCACATAGACAGAGTCAAGAGTGGTATTGCTGAGCATCTCACGCACGCACACCTTCCTCAGCATGCGCCACTCCGGCCCATACGGTGTCCAAACTATGTCAAGACCACCGTAGGCAGCCTCCCTGCCCGCCACCGGCACATCCCGGTTGGCAAAGATGGCATCATGCTCTTTTAACACCTCGCGTGCCATGGCGGGCGAGGCGACTACAATCCCAACTTTTTTACCGAGCCATAGTCTGAGGATGGGACCATAGGTGGGCGCCAGGCTCGTGAAGTAGGTATGTAGCTCGGGATCAAGAGACAGGAGGTTACCCACCAGGGGCAGGGCCAGTGGCCCTGGCGGCAATGGTGGGTGTTCCTTTTTCGATTTAGAAAAGAAGGTGATCCAATAATACCATGACACAAGAAGCAGGATGAGCACACCCGTGAGTACTACAGGGGCGAGCTCATCGTTGTTGGCGTTGCTTTGCGACCACCATGACCATGAATTAGATAAGAAGGTGCTTAGTTTTTGAATCATGGATGGTATGGAGTGAGGCCAGTGAAGGAGATGAGAATGGAGAATTGTGAGTGATGGGTAGATGGTTATTTGGGGGCAAACTTAGAGGTCAATAACGCAGCTTATCAGGAATGCCAATGGGGTGGTGACTAATATTTATTATATATAAGGTTAATTGCATTAAACCCTTGAACAATTTTCTCTTTCTCAAAAAACCCCCTGAACTATTAAAAAGATACTTAACTCCCTGAACTATTCAGTTTGTTGTAAAATGTTGGTTGGCCGTTTGAAATCTAACGGAAAGAAAGGCAAGTTTGTCACATGACTTGGCAAATATTCAAAAAGACAAAAATAACCTTATAATTAAATGAATATATATATATATATATATATATATATATATACCCTCTCTCTCCAACCACCTTCGCTGTCCATCATGACCATCACCAGCACCGCCAGTCCATGGCTGCCACACCGTCACCACCTGCCGCCGCTCTCTCGCCCTCACAAAGATTCTTCTTCCTTGACAACCACATCCACCGTCCACACCCACTACCACCCCTATCTCTCTCCAATCTACCTCTCTCTTCTTCTTTTTTCTCTTTAACGTCGAACTCCGGCAATGACGAGAATGACGAAAAGGTGAAAAATCATTCAACAAAAATCGTTTGTTGCAAAGGTCAGTGTTTGGAGGGGAATTGATTGAAAGAATAACGCGTATTTTTTGGGCAGTTGCGATTGGATTGGTTTGGTGATCGGCCACAACAGATTTTCGGGGCTTTTATGACTGAATGTGTAGCTTTTACGATTGGGTCTAACCCCAAGTTGCCAACACATTTGATAGCAGTATATAAGTTATAAGATTATCAGGACAAAGCTTCACAAGCTGTCGCAGTAGCCACCTAACCATGAACATGGGTTTGGATCAGATCAGTTCCACTAGAGGGTGCGGCCGCCGATGGTGGAGCTAAGGAGGAGGAGGGCTGCTTTGTTGGCGGCAAGGGCTCCATGGATTCTGGCGGCCATGGCCTCCATAGATTCCGGCAGCAATCCGCCTTGTGTTTGGGAGATTTGGAGAGGTTCGTGAAGAGGAGATTTATATATGTTGAAGACCAAGATATCCCACAAAGCTTGTGCCGGATGTTAGCTCCCCCACACTGCTGCCATGTGCAGAGATGGAAGAGAGAGAATGAACCAAGAAGGAAGAGAAACAGTGTTTTGCATCCAGGCCACTTCAGCTTTTCACGTGGGTCAATTTTAAAGTCCGGTGATTAAATATATTTTATTATTTCTCATTTTTTTTGTCCACAGTAAAATTATTAATGATAGGATGACTTGTCAAATTTTCATTGGATATGGAAATTACAAAGGCCACATCAGCAACTAAAGTTGGATATGTATAATGGGCAAAACGGTAATTTTAGTTTTTAGTTAACGGTTGTTTAACACCTTGGGATTAAATGCAACATTCTTTTAGTTTAGGGGGTATTTTTTAGTTTAAGGGGTTTCTTGCAATTGGCTTATAATTGAGAGGGGTTTAATGTACTTAACCCTTATATATACTGTGGTTATATAAAGACAAGAAAGATCATTTTGCATTGTGGAAGGTGTGGAATTGGGATCTTCTCTGCCACCACGTCCACGTTCCTTTATATGGTTGTATATCTTAAACTATATTATCTGTATTCTCTGCCACCACGTCCACAATTTTATATTTCATTATTATTATTATTATTATTATTATTTTCTAACTTCATTAATGGATTTTAGACCTTAGTAAAAGGATATTTCCATATTTGGATTCCATTCCGTGGTTGGTTTTGTGCCTTACATTGACTTCTATGGACCATTGCCGGCCATATGTTGTAGTCTTTGGCAAGTACAATTTTTCTAAGCTCAAGAGCTGACTCTATGAAAACAACCTAATAACTTCCAAGGAAGAAAGAGTATGCCCATAATTCACCGGATTGCTTTGGCGTACACACCACTAGTCTAGGGATTTTGACAACAAATGTCTGTGGTCAATGTATTTGCTTCCATCTTGTATGGAGTTAGGGCATTGTCTGGGCTTTGTTTGTTGGGGAATCTCAACTTGTTTTTGTTTATTTGGGCTTTGGCCCTTTTTGTACATCTATTATATTTATACAAAAAGTTTACATTTCGCGAAAAAAAAAAAGAAAGAGAGTGCCCATAAAATAATAATGCCTCTGAACTAACTCCACACCACCAGATATAAGACGAATATTCAGATTTCTTAGACCATTCAAAACAGAAAGAAAAGAAACAACTCAAAGAAAATCATGGAAGTTCCTGAGCCAGTTGAATCCTTGCACACATACTTCCAGCACCCAAACAGAATGCAAAGAAAATCATTTCCATCTATAATCAAAGCCTTACCTCTCTCTTGGGTAAAAGCCAATGGATTCTCCCAAATGAATTGTTTTAACCTAGCTGTGGTAAAAAGGCCATTTGAGAGCAATGATATACAACAGCTACAACCACCACCAAGTCACATTTTCCTAATTACTGGAGGTTCCACTCTATTTAAGACCATAGCCTCAGGTCAATCCCCATATGACCACATCTAGAGTAATGATATACAAACCGAGAAAAATAGGCCAACTACACAACGCAGCGAATGTCATTTATGATGTGCACTTCTTTCGACCTCTTTGGTCGCATATAATATCACCTTTCTGGAAATTTTGGACTCAAATTCTGCTATGTTGCCTTTCTGCATGGTCATTAGTTGGGTCAGTCCAGTCTAGGTTACTATTTGGAATTACCGAAACCCTGCACTGATTCAAAAGTGGTTTTAAATAAAATAAATAAGTTAACTACAAAGATATATCTCCCTTGGACTTCATTCATAGATCTGATACAACCATTCTGCTTAAATCAAAGTCACACACTTGATATGATGAAAGGGGAGCATTCTCCCCTGGGGTACATTATGCAATAAGGTCATAGAAAAATCTTCTAGAAGATAATGGTAGGACCAAGTACATCAGACTTGTTTGAAATTATAAACAATGTAGTCTAACATCAGTAAATGCGGACATCGTTTAGAGATGTAAAGAAGTGTAAAATGATTTCATGAGGTGCAGATAAGAACAACATGCAACCAAAGATTGGGCCAAAGGTTCAAGAGTTTGGTTTATTTTGCACAGCAAAATTCAAAAAAGCGTCGTTCCAACCAGGCATTAATTCAAAAAGATTCATTTAGGGTAGCCTACTTATCTGCTGAATCCGCTTGTTGCCTAACTCTGCGAGCACAGTCTGCATATTTTTCAACAAAATGGGCACATTTCAGGGGGTCTTTGACATGTTCCTTGTAACAGTCCAAGCAAGCATCTTTCTCAGCCACGCAGGCTATGGGCTTCTGTGATGGAAGTTTGAACTCTTTATCACGGAGTTCCTTGGCTCTTTGGGTTAATTCCTGCAACATGTTTTCCTCCTGCTTATGCAACCTCTCCACAGTCTTCTCACACCCTTGAGCAACAGATCGAATGGCATCTAACTCTGAATTAGCCAATTGTGGAGGAGGGGATACAGGCAAGAACAATGGAGGTTGAAGTGGCCATCCTGAAGCTTCAGTCCTTTTCCTGTCAGAATCATCTGAAAACTGCTTCTGATGTACCTTGGTTTGGGATGGTTGTGGGTCCCGTGGTACCTTTGTTTTCGGTTTCCTTGTTTTCTTCTTCGACTTCTCACCATCATCTAGAAGTTGTTTGACTAAGTTGCTGCTGATCTGAATTGTAAATGATTCACCCATAATAGAGCAACTCCAGATAAATTACCTGAAAACAACCATTCAATGTGAGCTAAACGGTTAGCAAAACTGAGAGGCCAAATGCAAAGATTCAAATATTTTTTCTGGTTTGTTTCTAATTGATTAATTTTAGATTCTTAGATAGGAACAATGGTTCATTTATTCTTGTTTGCTGATCCAATAAAATGAACACTCAAATGGCCAGTCAAAATTTTGGGTACTTACAGAAACCTTCAATTGATTTTAAACATTTCATTTGTGAAAAGCTTCCACATGTTTGCAACTAGCAACCTACGAGAACTAGAAATCCAAAAAACTGAGCTTGTTGCCAGGCGTGATGCTCCACAATTCGGCCATTTTCTTAAGATTACATCACTGCCAAATAAACTGAGGAGAAACTGTAGGAGCTTCAAGTCAAAAAAGGGTTCCTCACAGAGACTATTGTTACACGTGCTATTCCAGCTTATCGACTCTTTAAGGAAACCAATTCTTGCAAGATGTATGAGGATAATGAAGTAATAACAGACTACCAGATGCACCAATTGCTCATCCCTCGAATAGGTGGCATAAGCAATGTTTTAGCTCATTTTACAGTAATTTTGCCAATTGATTGCAATAATTACCATCCAATCCCTATTCAGCTCTGTAATGAATAGATAACAAACAAATTAAGATGGAAAAATATATGAATAGCTGGTGCTGATGTTCAACAAATCAAATGCCCATGTCCCCAATATCCTATGCAGGTGACGATGTATGCACTTTGCCCCTTCAATTGATCATTTTGTATTTTGATAATAAATTTTAGTTGTTGGCCTAACGAGTACCTAGAACATCTCAAACAAGTGTTCAATTTTACAAAGGCCATATATGGGTTACAGGATCCCATTGGAAAATCAGAAGTTAATTCCTACTGATGCTTCTAGTCATCTTCAGAAGGTTGACTCAATTGATCATAGCACAAGAACCAAGAAGGTGGATTTGACTAGGAGATCTTTCAGCCCACAAAATGCCGAAAATGTTCTCAAAATTGATCTTAGCAGTACAGATATTCAAGATGATATGGTTTGGGTGAGGGAAAAGGATGGCAGTTTTTCTGTTAAATCTGCTTATCATTTGGCTGCTTCACTTGTTTATAAGACAAATATGATGAGGGCTGACTTTGGTGAAACTAGTTAAAGACTGAAGAATAAATCATTCTGGAATAGAATTTGGAAATGCAAGACCAAAGAATAGATCAAAAATTTCCTTTGGAAATGTTATCATTAAAGGAAGCAATTGCTGAGTTTATTCGATAAAAGGAAAATGGTGTTAGATTCAATTTGCAAAAGGTGTGGAGAGCAAGATGGAACAGTCGAGCATATGCTGTTCGTCTGCCCTCAGTCTACTTTGATTTGGAAACTCACTCCTCTCATATTTGAAATAAAGGAATGTGACAGTATAATTTTTCAAATTGGTGGCAGTCTCTCTACAACAGAAGCTGAAGAAGGTTAGTGAAAGACAAATTTTAATGAGCTTACTGTCTTACATCTGCTGGTATATATGGAAATCAAATAATGCTTGGTACTTCAAGGGAGAAGCTTCGAGTGAGAAGTCTCTTACAGAGAGATGGCACTCTCATTACCATGATTTTTCGGAGGCCCAACTTTCAATAAGTACTAGTCATGAAGATGATTCTATGAGTTCCAAGCGCTGGTCTCCACCTAATCATGTAAATTTGATATTTTGATGCGTCTTTTGATCTTTCATCTGGGCTTGGAAGGGATGCTGCTGTGTTTAGGAACTCAGATGGGATTGTTCCTGTAACTGTTTTGTTGCCAAGTTAGCTTGGTCTCCTAATGGTTGTGAAGGCATATTGAATTGTATTCCAATGGAAGTGCAAAAGAGAGTTGAGGATGACTTGAAATGATTTTGATAGTTAATGAAATCCTTGTGTTTGCCAGAGGAATATATAGAGAGAGAGAGATTAGAGAGAGAGAGATAATATTAATTTTGGATTTTGTAGCATTAACAGAAAGCATGAGGCAGCCAAAAAAATAAGTGAAGAATTTAGTTTCCTAGCCAAATCTAAAATTGATTGCCAATGCATATGTACTATTTAACTCTCTTGCAACACCAGTGACCAAAAGGTATGTGACCAAAGCAGCTGATAAGAGATTCCAATTTGTCAAGAAGTAAATGGCCAAGGAAACGGTCTGGAACTTACTAGAGTACAGCAAAGTCATGAAGCAGAATGACATTAGCATAAATGCGATAAATGATTTTAAAGTAAATACGGAAGACTGTAAAGCTAGGGAAAGGGATCTGCTTAGTTCTTATGTTTGGATATATCTGTAGAGATGCTTATCAAACAGCAGGAAAGGTGGGGAGAGAGAGAATATAAAGCAACTTAATAAGGAACATGTCGTAGCAGGTTTAGCAATATGTTCAATATACACACAAGACACCTAAACAAACAAAACACAATACAATAGGATAAGAGTCAAGGTTATATATGTCCTACGTTACATGGACTTAGGTACTTGTATCATATGCAAATATATGTCTAACTGTGAACTTTCTAAATCCTAGATCTTAGGGTACAGGAGTTCGGCTTGAAATGCGTCTAAAAGTTTGGTACTGTTACGTGCACATATATAATGTGTCTTGCTATAGTGTAATGTACAATATTAGTTTTCTTTAAGGATATCTACAGAATTGATTTATCAAAAAAAAAGGATATCTACAGAATTGGACAATAAATTTGGATGTGGTGAAAAAAGGAACACTCAATCTATTTAAGAAGTAGCAAATCCTTCTTTATTATCAAATCTGAGTTCTTATTCTTCTTCTACCATCATATATGGAGAATTGGGGTGTCAAATTTGAGCACGTGTGGAATACATATCTCATGAATGCCATGTCATAGACTGTAAAAATGTCACAATCATAAAAATTCACCCAGTTTGAATTAGTTCAGTTTGTTCCCAAACCTGATTGACCAAAAATCTGAGAAGAGCTTCCTCTCAGTTAACTGAGAAGCTAGGCAAATCAACGTCGGCTACCCCGAAAAAATCAGTAAATGTTACTTAAACAGAAGTGTCCAAACAATTACCCAACTATTAATTTGATACATTTATAATAATCCTGTAGATCATGGTTGAATATAGTGTCAAGATGGCAATGAGGAGCATGCTGACTTTCTTTAAAAAGGCTTAAAGGCAAGTAGACATTTGGTTAGGTAAGTGCCTGGAAGCAGTAGATAAATAATTATAAGCAAAGGCAAATAAAATAAGAATAAAATAAACTCTTGTTTTATTTAAGAACAAATTTACCATTCAGAACAAAATTCCAAGTTTAAAGTGGATTTTATATGAAAGAAAGAATCAGTTCAGTGATTTATTAGAGATTTGTATTACCTAATTTTCTGATATCCTATCACTTAAAAAAGGTATGGATGTATGTATAAATAAAAATAAATAAAAAAATGCATACACACAGACATAGGAGAGAGAGAGGGGTGTGACTCCATGAATAGAAGAGATGCTGATTGCGTTGAAAAGACAGACAAAAAACCCTTCACCGCTGCCCTCAGAAACCTTTCACAAAAATGATATAAGCAGATGGTTTTCTAAACTACGGGAGTCACAAGTTTTGTTTGTGAAAATTGTTTTTTAAAGAAAAAAATTAAAGTAATGCAAAAAATGCATTCGTGGGATCATCATTTTGAACTTTCTTTTCAATTTCTAAAACTTGCCCTCCCTCTTTAGAAAATTAAAAAGAGAAATAAACAACTCTATTCCACTAAAATGTAAAAGCATCTCAAAATGGCCACATTTTTTCACAACTTTTACCACTTTTTGTTAATAGCAAGGTTCTACAGTATCATTATCCATGCTATCCACAAGTTCCATCCTAATTTTGTATTTTGCAGAAAATCATCTAGACATATCTTACCAAAATTTTACAACTCAAATCAGCTCAACCCATAAAATCATCTACTAGAGGATAGCAACATCAATCCATTCTTAAAAGAGTGTGTCCATTTTTTTTTACAGCATCATAAAAAGATAAAATCACACAATTAAAGTAATATCCAGACACTTAATGTACTGAAGAAGATAAAACATATGATGGGATATAATCTTTCATGATCCCTAACTTAGCTCCCATCTATTTGTGCAAGAAAAAATAAGAAGAGCTTAAAAGAGACAAAAGAAAAATAAACCGTTTTAGAGCCAGGGACAAACATCGAGTTATTGTTCGATTACCCTTCTGTCTTCGCTTCCCATTGTCATAAATGCTTTCGGACTACAAACCCCTAAACTATTGGACATAGGAAACCCTAGCCAAATGAAACAACCAAGTCACAAATCTTTCTTCTGTTTTTGACGGGTTTGGGGCAATGCCCTCCCCGTCCATAACTAAAACAACAACACCCCTACCTCATCCTCGTCCAGTTTAAATGTCCACTCAGATTTAAGAAAAAAAACCAAAGAAATACTCATCCAAATTTTACAAAATTGTACCAAATCAACCAAAAATTAGCATTCTTCCAACAATGCAACCAAATAAATATTAACATTCATTTATGGTTCTACCATTGTGATATGAAGTATTACACATGTTTTTTCTAAATCTTGCAGTGAGAAAATGCAATTTTCCAGTTATTTCACTTCTTCAACAGTGTTCTGGGTTGAGATGCAAAGCACGCAAATAAATTTCGTGGAAAAAAGCACACATATAAAAAGAGAAAAAATAGCAACCACATATGGCGGAGAGCAAGAGAGGGAGAGACGAAGATCAGAGGTTGTAGACGTGGATTCGCAGGATGGGTTAACGATTAGATGAGTTCAGACTAATCGGAGAGACGCATTGATCGGAATTAAGGTTTCAGGTAAGTTCACGGCTAGATTGGTTCATAGATAGGAGAGAGGTCATCAAAGCTCGGACCAAAATGTAAAATGTGAAGTCACTCTTAACTATAGATCGAATTAGTGTGTGATTTTGTAAACCCTGTAGTGATTCTATATCGAATAGCGTTAAAACCTTAAATATAAGGACAGAAAGTTCAGCCCCAAATTTTGTTATATGATTGCGGGTATTTAATTTGTTTTCTATCAATTTCTGGGTAACCAAACACATAAAAAGAGAGAAAATCTGAAACATAACGTAAAAGGAGAAGATTTACCTTGTCAAGGCTTTTGGCGTTGAACCCACCCTTGGCGGTGACAGATAGGAAGGGTTTTTGGTTTTGCGCTTCGATTTCTTCCGGAGCACTTAAAAAGTACTCGTATATGTATGAGAAAGAAGAGTAGTCGCACTGTGAATTCACTGGACTTTTGGGGTTGGGTTATTTTAAACCCATACCCACCCGGTCTTTGTCGGATCTAGTTGCCATGCCCATAGGCCGAAACAAATTTAATTACACAAAATATAAGAAAAGAAAAATATAATCTGAACTTTAGAATAACACTGATTTAAATATTAATTTTATTTAATTCACTTAAAATAATATTTAATTTTATGGTACATTTTAACATTACAAACCGAAAAGGATATGCTGAAATAAAGCTTACTACACCAAAAACATATAATTAGATATAAAATAGTGTTAGAGCAACTTGTTAACCGAAAATGACAAACATCGCAGAAATGAGTCTTTCTTGCTATTCAACTTCCTGTTGAATCGGACTTAGAACTAGTAACCGAATGTTGTGTGGGGTTTAAGGGCCTGTTTAATTGTCATAGTAACACTACCAATATGTATATAATTAATACATTTCTGACCCATTTATACCAACATTTAATGTGTAACTTAAGATTACAAATGAGTTTTATTTAAATTGCAAATTCACAAAATATATCCTATGTTTTAAAACCATATATCAAATAATATATGTTTGAATTCACGACAAACTTTAATCTTGCATAATATTTGTGTTCTTCAGTCCAACATAATGATAAAAACCCGGACTCCTTTGTTATAAAACACTTTAGAAGTGAAAGATTCTATCTTTGTCCATCACTAATTAAGAGTTCAATAAGTGATTATCCACAAGTCTAGCATTACTCTACATAAAATTGGATGGTGAGTTTAAAAAGCTTTAAATCTGAAATTCCTAACCAATATATTTAATAGGCATACATAGCGGAGCATGAAAATGTTTGGCATTGTACAAGCATGAAAAATATCATTAATTACAATAATTACAGGTCAATGGACTTTGCATCCTCAGATATAAATGTCAAACGAAGCTTAGGCTACATTTGATACGCATAGAAGTTAGTGAGAATGGAATGCATTAGGAAATGGAATAAAAATGAAGCAGGAATTGAATGGTCATTTTCAAATAAGCTAAATTAATAGTGTTGCATAAACACTCCGAGTCTAAAAGAAATTTTTCATGACGCCATGAACCCCAGAACATAATTTGTTCTCCATGTCAATTACTGTAACGAAAAAAGTTGGACAAAAGCCACGATTTTTCGAGAATGACACATGAAAGCTGCAACTGAGATCTCGAATGCAACGTCAAAAACCACAATTGCCTCAGAAACTAATTTTAAACAAAGATGATGCCAATCTCTGAGAAATGTTCACTTTGATCCCCCAAATTTGCCCATCATTTTTGCAATGATGGGAGCTACCTTGGGATTTGATTGATACTTTGAAAGATTAGCTGGGTTCTTCATAACTGCAAACAAAAATTGACCAACATCAGATCAATAATCAAATCAAATTAAATAGCCAGAACACCATGTGGTCGGATTCAGGGTTAGCACACAAAATTGAACTTTGCATCCCTTAAACAAATGGTTAAAATGGTCAGTCAATATGTGGAATGCCTTACAAGTTACAAGCTCACTATTGATAAAAACTTCAAGTAGGAACCACATCCCATTTCCAACTTTGATAAAGCAGAAAGCTAATTATATAAACCAGAGCCATGGGTGGCTCAATGAAAACTATAGATAGTTTTTTTCAGTAAATTTAATTTAAGATAAACCATGTATGAGAGAGGAACCCATAAAGGCAGACAAATATAGGAGGAAGGGGGTTTATTATAAGGAGAGGTTAGGTTCACACAAACTTACGTCATCACTTTACCAACTTTAAATGCACACTCACTGCGTGTTCTATGCACATCAGGAAGTGCTGAGTGTTGGTTTGGTAATTAGATGATGGAGGTATTGCTCGAAATATGATTAGTATCCGTGTAGACTGGGCTATGTGGAGACTCGGGCTAACTCAAGGCACAAAGGTAAATAGAAATAGCAGTACGAAGAGCAGCCATGGGAGCATGTGTATTATTCTACCACTCAGGAAAATGATTCTAGCCTGGTTACTGCCAGTTTCTGGCTTAACTTGTATCCCTTGCCAACCCCACAAGAAGAGGCGAAGTGTTCAAGTCTCAGCTGTGTGACATGGGAGAGACGTGGGAGCATGTGTATTAGTTATCTGAAAAAATGAAATGAGAAATGGTTCTAGTGATGAAATTATAAATCAGAGTTTTGTGGCTCAGTAGTGTAGCACAAAAAATCAAATAATGGAAGCCAAACGATTCTCTATAAAGAAAAATGCCATGAGAACATAGCTTGAAAAGAGGAAGAGGAATTGAAAAGCCAGGACAGTTGGCAGTGGGCAAATTCATACACAGTTGTTCAAGTGGAGATTGAAGGAAAAACAAAGAAATTGTGTGTAATTCAGGAAACCTTGTTAATACCTTAAACATGACAACATTACATGGGGCAATTTTTTAGACGAGAACAAACCTAGTAAAGTTCGGAAACTACAAAGCGAAAAGGAACAGAACCATATAGAATGGAAAACACATGAGAAACAAAAATTAAAATTTTGAACCACCTGTGGCAATAAAGATGTGTGTTCTAAAAAGAAAAAAAATATTAAAAATAATTTGCAAGTTAAAAATGAAGGAGCCAAACAATGAAGCAACAGAAAATTTGATTTGAGTCAATCAGCAAGGCAACCAGCTACTGATGATCAGAATACAGCAATTGATGAGCAAGGCCAACATGCTACTGTTCCACAAACACACCGTGTTCCATTACCTTCCCATCTAATAGTTCATATCGAAATCCCAATCATAGTAAAAACAGATTCTCAAACATCATAATCATGATCGGTGATGTGCAAGGCAAGGACTGAATATATTGACTATCATAAAGACCAGTTTGTAGCTTATACAGAGAATTCCGAATAGCCCACTTTACATCATGTTCATATATGTTTAAAACAAATATTATATTAAGGATCAAACAGCAACAAGAAAATCCAAAATTATAAAATAACGAGGAAGCAAGCATTGAAGATGTATAGTTAATGAGAATCTATACAAGTTCAGCTACGAATATTCACATATGCATGCTCATTGTCATCAACCTATAGTAATTGAGGCAAGGAGTATCAATGCTTTAAAAGCTCTCAACCACAGTGTGAATAACCATTTAGAAGTGTTATTCCCATTTCTCCTTGTAATAGGGAAGCAGAGCCTGTCTAATGTGGGCATGTTTTGAAAAAGAAACGCCAAAGTGATCCCCAACTCTCAATGTCTTGAATAATGAAAATGATTATAAAAATTGAATAGCAAGTTTCACATTATGAAAAGTTCATGCAATTTCTAGAATGACAGAATAATTAATAAAAAGAAAAAGCAACTTCCAAAAACCAAAAAATAAAAAGTACCATCTTGAAGAGCAGCCATCACTTCTGGATCCTTGAATGCTGCCATCAATTCCGGGTCCTGCTCCAAATAATAACAGTAAAAACCAAATTAAACCATCAGCTTA
This sequence comes from Cornus florida, assembly GCF_030987335.1. Taxonomy (NCBI): domain Eukaryota; kingdom Viridiplantae; phylum Streptophyta; class Magnoliopsida; order Cornales; family Cornaceae; genus Cornus; species Cornus florida. The sequence continues at coordinate 90,791,693 of NW_026775581.1, forward strand.
CAAGTAAATATTACCAACAAAGTAACTTGGTTATGACAAACAGCCATAGGCAGCATTTAGGGTCACAGAACAGACAGCTGAAGGCACAGTCAATACTTGATAATTTTAACTTTCTGAAGCATTATTCATAAAAAGTCACAATGTCATATCATACTTACATTCAAGATTTTGCTGTAGTCGACGTTTCCAGGCATGCCCCCTGCCGTGCTACCAGGAAATCCTCCAGGCATACCACCAGCACCTGGAAAACCCCCTGGCATACCACCGGCACCTGGAAAACCCCCTGGCATACCACCGGCACCTGGAAAACCCCCTGGCATACCACCGGCACCTGGAAAACCTCCTGGCATACCACCCGGAAAACCTCCAGGCATACCCCCAGGAAACCCACCAGGCATGCCACCAGGAAACCCACCAGGCATGCCTCCCGTTCTACTTGAAGATGATTGCTCCTTCTTCTTAGCCTTCTCATATGCAGCCTTCAACAAATGTGAAAAAAATATCAAGCTTATAAATGACAAATGATAGACTTACTTTATTAGCAAAAGATCAAACATCCATTACCTGAGCTTCAGCCCGACGACGTTGTCTCTCACGTTCAGCCTTCTTCGCCTCTTGTTCTTTGCGCAAACGCTCATATTTCCTTCGGTGATCATCAATTTTGCGTGCATTAGGTTCAACCTGCGTAAACCAATAATTAAGTATGATGCAAAATAAAAATATAAATTAGACTACAGCAAAAATTACAATTCTAGTACATCTTTTTTTAAGTCAGACATGACAATAAGTATGTATGTCAGGACTGAGTCTCAAGCACCTATACGGTAACTCTTTGGCGCTGACACCTTGTCTTAAAAAAAATTCAAAAACATGGTTCATCATATAACAAATATAAAACTAATATAATAGAACAATAAAAAGGCAAACCTTCTTTAGAACAGAACTTATTTCCTCATCATAGTCCAGATTTGATGCCAAGTGCAGATCCTTCGCAGCCTCTTCCCACTGGCCAAGCATTGCCCTTGCCATTCCACGGGATTTATGGCCTTTAGCAGAATCTGGATTTATCTACAGAAAGTGTAAAGGAAAATGTAAGATCCACACAGATCACAGGTGCATACAAGCTATCGTCTCCATGTGAGACATGAGCATCTATTCAGCAATATCTGTCATCCAAAATGGAGAACCGGTACGAAGAATGTGTGATACAATATTACAGAAATGTAGATCGCGAAAGTGGTTGTTTTAAGTAATCTTTTGGCTTTGAAGTGTCATAAATATATTATCAATATCCCAATCTCTATTAAATTTACACTCCATATACTCGGTTTTAGTTCGACTAATTCTCAATCCTTTCGAAGTAGCAGAGATATAGGAAACTTATCATACCGCTGCCTAGAACTGGATCGCAAGGGGCTTTAGTGTCATGATATGGTAAATCTTGTTGGGTTAGTCACGGTTTTAGAAAGTTGAATGAAGGCAGCTTTGGGGATTAAAAAGGGTTGGGTCAGTTGAATAAAGGCTGTCAGAAAAAACGAGTGATGGAACCTCTGTAGGAAATTTTTATGGTTATACCAGAAGAAAAAAGGTAAAGTGATGTTTTAGATGTGGTGGAACCTGTTAAATGCATGAATGCTACAACTGTGATACTTTACATAAGACACAATGAAATACATGTATCACATTCAACAAACCTCTATGATACTTTACATAAGACACAGTGAAATACATGTATCACATTCAACAAATCTCTCCATTTACATGCACAGATAGTAATATAGTAATCAGTATGCTTATTCAAAGCATAAACACAAATATATATAGTAATTAGTAATATTGAAAGGAGAATAACCTCTAAAGCTGCACTAGCATCTCGAATAGCAGCATTTGGTTTCTTCATTTTGATATACACGCCAGCTATAAAAACATTAAACATTAAAAGAAAGTTAAGTATGAAGACACTTACCCACAAGTTATATAAGAAAAGCATTACGAAAGGGAACAGCGAAAACATCAAACCAAGCTTTACCTCTGGCTGCGTACATAATTGCCGAATTTGGGTTGAGCAAAATTGCCCGAGTGAGATGCTCAATTGCTTCCTCCAGCTTACCTGATCAACACAAAACCCACGAATTCAACAAACTTCTCTTTAATCAGTTGTGCATAAACATACATAAGATTTATATACAAGCAGATACAAACAAAAATCACAAACCTTCAGAAATTGCTTCCATGCCCTGTGCCTTTGCCTCTTGTGAAGCATCAAGGTTTTCTTCTGTAACCTCAACAGAAGGGTCTCCCATCTACAAAATCCAATTGTCAAAGTTATAATTGTTTTTTTTTTTTTTTCCTTCACTTCTAAGTAGAAAATATCAAAAGCTAAAATCAAAATTTAGTAAAAAATGGGAACGTGAGTGGAGAAAACCTTTTGTGGAGGATCATCATCAGGCTCCACAGTTTCTCCTTCAAGCTCAATGTCAGATTCAATTATCTCGCTCTCTTCTTCTTCATCCACAGTCGGCTGCAGTTCAGGCTCGTACTCGATATCATCATCGCTCTCATCCACCACATAAGATTTCTGTAATTGAACTCATATAATTAACCATATTGAAATTCCCAAAAGTTTAGGCAAATCGATTGTCCCCATGTCTTATAATTTCACTAAACCCTAAACCCTGCCCTTCCACTTGGTTGCTTAAAAAACGATGGATCACAGAAGAAAATTTATATTCTTAAGTTCTATGGTCTTGGCTGCTTTGAAATTGGTTTCATTTCATTTTCCTACATTTTCTCAGCAATCAAACGGATGAACAGAAATATCCCAAAAAATAAAATAAAATAGACACATTGAAATTCCCAAAAGTTTAGGCAAATCGATTGTCCCCATGTCTTATAATTTCACTAAACCCTAAACCCTTCCCTTCCACTTGGTTGCTTAAAAAACGATGGATCACAGAAGAAAATTTATATTCTTATGTTCTATGGCGTTGGCTGCTTTGAAATTGATTTCATTTCACTTTGCTACATTTTCTCAGCAATCAAACGGATGAACAGAAATATCCCAAAAAATAAAATAAAATAGAGAGTGAAATACCGATTTGTTACGAGGAGAATCTCCAGGCTTGTTGGCGGATGTAGGAAGTTTAGCCCCGAGACTGAAACACATAAAATTCAATTTAAATTTCACGAAATATAAATCGAAACATTATTTTTGACATACATACATACATACATATATACATGTGTGTATATACTAATATGTGAGTGTGTTTGTGTGTGAGAGAATGTGTTACCTTCCGAGATAGTCTGTGAAGAAAGAAAGAGAAGGATCGTCGAGGATTGAAGGATCAGACTTGCACTGTTCGATGAATTCCTTCAAGTGGCTCACTTTTGCGGCGTCCATAACTGGTTCGCGAGGGTTTGATGTTAGCGAGAGAGAGAGAGAGAGAGAGAGAGGAGGCCTTTCTTACACTACCACGAGTACATTTCTATACCGCGTTTTTCTGTAAATAGATCGGTATTGGACTTTGGCTGACTAAGCTCTTCTAGAAACTTCTAAACGGGTTACTATGCATTTCTTTTTACTACACTTGTCATGTACTGTATAATTGACAAATTGAGAATTATTAAGTGTAATGGGACTCCGGAAGAAAGAAAAAAAAAAAAAAAAAATTTGTCATCAAAACAATAATTAATATTGTCAAAATGTATGACTGTGGTCATCAAAACCTAATATTGTCTTTTTATAGGCTTGAGTAAGGTGAGATCAAAAAAATTCAGTGGACTCCAAAATTGAGGACATTAATTTCTGAATTGGCATATGCATTTATTCAAATCGCACTCCTATTTTAATTTGAGCATTACCTTGCAAAAGTAGAATAACACGTTATATTAAAAATTTTATACACATTAATTAGTTACTACGTAAGATTTAACATAAACTTTTTAAGAATGTCATTTGCAATAGTTAATTAACTTAGTTTCACATTGATTAAGTTAACAAGGCAGTGTTTGTGCATTGTATAGGTATGTTCATGTTTGTGTTGTGTGCTTTTCTGAATCTTAGGGGAACCAAATTTATTTCTAATTGAATTAAGTAATAATTAGGGTTATGAGTAGGGGTGGTACCGTGGTAATTGGATGGTTTTGAATGAGCTGTTAAATAATAACCTATGGGACATAGAGTGGACTTTTATAGAATTGAACTCTTAACTTCACTATTTCTTTTTTACATGTCATGCCCGCAAATATTTATTTATTTATTTACTGCATTATACTGACTTTTTTAACCCAAAAAAAAAAAAAAAAAATCTTATGATATAAGATTTGAAAGGGCATCTGATGGGCAGGCATATAAGACTTTGGACTAAAAAATCAAATCTTATGATATATTTGAAAATGGTTGCCAAAGGATATTGAGCCTGAATTTTGGCCCAGTAATTAACGTGTTCCTCAGTTGATGAACTAACAAGGTTACTGGGCTGGGCTCAAGATTACTAAGAAAGAGAGAAAATTCAAGTTTTTAACAGAGAGACCCACACGAGACTGCTTTGTTGCATTTTGCATGAAATATTGGACCAGTCTCTGATGGCTCTATATCACTTAAAAATTTGGGTCTCATTCAAAAATAGCTTCTTCTAATGTGGGGAAAATTTTGAGATGTAGGGTTGTTTGATTTCCTCCTTCAGTGCTGAATACAAAAGACGCTAAGGCTTCGTTTAGTATGCGTTTGTTTTCTACTTTTTTTTTTTTTTTTTTTGTTACTACAGTATCGATTTTGGCAACAAAAGCATGTTTGGTGAGGCCTTGTTTTATTTTACACAATGCTAAAACACTTCGTGAACAGTGGCCTAAAACCAAAACACTAAAAAATTATTTTTTCTTCTTTTGACAACTGTTTGTGGCCCAAAACCATAACAGTAGCGCAACACGAGTTAAAAACAAAACGCCTAAAATATCGTTCCCAAACATTCTATTATGTAATCCAAAATCCATATATTTTAAATTTACTTTCTTTAATCTTTATATCACTCTTTTCGATATCCTACATACATAAATGTAATGTAATTCAAAATTCATTTATTTTAAATTTTCATCAATTATTTATATAATAGAATTCTATTTCTAGATAAGGATTCTATTTTTTTTAATGATTATTTGATATTAATATTCATTGTTAAATTTCATTGGTGAATTAATGTGGTTATTTTATTAATATTTTTATATCATAAATATAAAATTGTTATAAGTATCAAATATTGAGGGCAAAAATGTAATATGTACAACTTTCAGATTTCAGCTTTTGTATATAATAAATAATCTTATTAAATTCAATTTTTAAAATTAAAATATTATTAAACATGTTTTCAAATTAGTACATCCAACACTTAAAAATTTCAGTGATTAATTTTTAATTTAATCAAACAGTACCTAAAACTTTAATAGTAAGACCCACGTGAAAGAGAGAAAATTCAAGTTTTTAATAGAGAGACCCACATGAGACTACTTTGCTGCATTTTGCTTGAAATTTTGGACCAGTCTCTGATGGCTCTATATCACCTAAAATTTTGGCTCTCATTCAAGTAGAGCTTCTTCTAATGTGGGGAAATTTTTGAGATTTAGTGTAGGAACCCACATAATTTACAAGATTAAAGAGTTTTTTACATTAGAATTATTTCTTCCTCGGATTTATTTTTTACTAATCATATACTAAACAAAAATAAGGAATTTTTAATTAAGATACATAAATATAGGATTAAAATCATAAAACTCTCCTCTACTTTCAAAAGCATACATAAAACTAACAAAATTTATCAAGTTATCCCAACCTTGTGACTGATCCATTAAATGAGTTATGAAATGTCAAATTTGACGATTTTGAAAAAATATAAGTGTTTTATTATTTTAACCTATAAATATATGACAAAAGAGATATTTTTGCTTCTTATTTTTTCCATTGTTTTCTGGAAAGCTCTTTTAAAAAATGTCAAAAAAGAATTTTTTTTTTTTTTACAAAAAAAAGGTAAAAATAAAAAATCGTGTAAAGGGCAAAGGTGGTTCTACTTTTACTTTTGACAAGAAGAAAAAGAGAATACTTTTGCGAGAAAGAGATCTTTGATTGATAATTGGTGTGGTAAAATTTCAAATCTAAAACCAAAATATGAGAGTGAGAGGTAGAGAATATTTCCATCATTCTCGGCCAAGACTTCTAGAAGAAAAGATAATTATTGGAGGAGTATTGAATTAGATGAAACAGACGTATTGAATTTGTGGTGTTTGTGAATTTGATTAGTCCACTGAAATTCATATTCCAAACAGACCGGTAGTTGGTCTTTTATGTCATTTAAAATTGTCTAGTGATTGATTCATGTACCCAAACTAATCTTTTATTTCTTTAACTAATAAGTGGAATGTTCTTCTCTTCCTCTTCTCAATCATGTCGTGAATGGTGGAGACTGAGAGAGAGACATTCGGGGTATATATATATATACAACATTGGAATATTTCAATTTCAAATTTAATACATCATTTTCTGTCATGATGATGACCATATATAACAATTAATGTCAAGTGGTTGGTAGCCATCATACAAACCTTGACTCCCCCAGTCCAATATGTAAAGTCGGCAATCTACACCATTGTGGACCTTGTGGTCCATGTTTGAGGATCTAAATTCTATATAATCTATTGTCATACATACATTACATATATATATATATATATATATATATCAATAGTGCGATTAGTAAAAGTGTGAAGAATCTGGAGATACATAATTGTGTTGGCAAAGAATTTAAGGCAGACTTCAATTGTAATGAAATGTTACAGGAATTCAAAAAGTTGCTAGACGAATATCATTGTTTCTGGTCATTTTTAAGGCCAGATAAATTAAACTCATTTCTCTTGAAGTCTAAAGTAATATATGCTAAACGGGGTCTACTTGTTTATAATTTGTCAAAATCTCAACGTAATTTATGTTTGGAAGAATGAAATGAGTGACTTGAATTTAGAATTTAGAGAAAAATTAATTTAACTTTATATTGAATTTAAGTAAGATTTCAATGCATCAATTCGGTAAATCCAAACACAATAATATCTAAAAATTTTACATATCAACAAACTTAAAGTGTGCAATGCCCACACTTGGGCCAATTGTATTTGCAATTGGAGATTAGGCCGACCTAATATTGGAATACCTTGTTTAACAAAAAAAAAAAAAAAAAAATCTTAATACTCCTAAATTTGATTTTTCAAAGAAACTAAAAACATCAACTCAGATGATATAATCTCATTTATATATGGTTAATAAAATTTCAAATCAGGACATAATTGTATTTTTCAGAAAACAATGTTTCCAGTTTGAGTAACAATGCGTGCAAATGCTTTACAAAAAGCAAACTTTGTGAATAAAATCTCATATATATATATATAAATGTAGTGACTAGCTTTATGATTTTATAATGAGATTATATATATATATATATTTCCTTTTCTTTCAGAAAAATTTGACCAGGCCATTTATCTAATATTGATATCGCCTTAAATTGCGAGGCCTGGATGGGGACGCATTAACATGGTACTCATGATTTGCATAAAATGACATACAATATGATTTTTAAATTGTTTTTTTAAACTGATACGAATAGGGTAATGATTTTTTATCCTTTTCATATCATGAATGGAATTCACATTTAATTTATTCACGACAATATAAATTACTAGAAAAATATGATCAGATAACATTTTTCAAATGACACTATTCATACCCAAGCTCCTGAACACTTTGTTTTGGACTAAAAGGTTTATTCTAACGACAATTATACGTTACAATTTTAACTAAATGAACATGCTCATTAACTAAATGAGCAATGGTCCAACTCGTATAAACCAGAGTTCCCCAAATGAGAGGTGGGTAGTTTAAGCCTCCTAAGTGGAGGAGGTGAGTTTGCTTAAAAAAACACTTGCTCACTATTTAATTGTTCAAATTAGATTCATTATCACACAATTAATGATAAAGCAAGTCTGGGATCACAACCAACACTTGGACAATATTATAAATTATTTTTTAATGATTACCTAAACTTTTGTTTGGTCTAATTATTAATAATAAATATAAATAAAAAAAAGGCAGATAAAGTTTAAATTTAACTAGTGTGATTTTTTTTTGTGTTAATGGAGGATTAGATCTAAAGGAATCCAAGGTTATGAATAGTAGTCTTTTGAAGGTTGATGAGCCGCCTCTACCTTTTCCTCTGTTCTCTCTCTTCCCCCTCTCTCGCAGCCGCTCAACTCTTCCGTTTTGCCCTGTACTCCTTTTCATGGGAGTGGGGAAGTGACCTTGCTTGCCTCCCACAGGTTAATAACATCGACATGTCACAATAAGTTCGCCCTGTGGGTGAGTTTTCACATCATTTTTTTGTTTTTGTACGATTAGATCTGTTCTTGTTTGGTTTGTTTCTGACTCGACAAAGTGAATTTGTTGTTTTCCCTTCGGCTAGATTTCTGATCTAGGTCGATTTTTGTTTTTCCCTGACTTGATTTGATCTTGTGTGGGGTTGGGTGTGTGGAAATACCTTGTGAATATAGTTTTGGAGCTGATAGCTTAACCTTTGGTCACTCCAATTACTACTCTTCTCTTTTGGTAGTTTCCGTTCTCGAGCGGTAGCTCTTTCTCAACAAATCTGAAGCATGTTCTTTATTTTATTGTATTACTTTATCATTTGTATGTCTTTATCTGACATGATTTATGTCTTTGAATTACCGCCTTGACTTGGCCTCGTGTCTTTCAAATGATAAATAAATAAAATAGTAGTCTTTTTGTCCTATTTAATCAGGACCACGAAAGCATTAGATAAGCTTATACTGGGACCAAACAGACATAAAAGAGTTTGTCACATTTCTACTTTATAGAGATCTGAAGACTGATGTACCTCAATCATTCAGCTGCTCTCAAAATAAAAAATAGAATTAAAAAATATAAAGTTATTCACCTCGGTTACAGGTCATTAATTCTTCAATAATCCTCCAATATATATATACATATTCAATTAAAACTCAAACTCCTAATATCTTTATTGCCTGATGGAACTCCAAGAATATTGTCAACTTATGTGGGTGGCCATGTCCACCTAGAGTCAAAGTTAGGTTTCCATCCCTTAGACTTCAGAATTTTCAAACGAAGGAATGAGTGGAAGGTACCCCATATATACGTGTACACACACACACACACATATATTGGGAAGGTAAATTGCATATATATGTAACAATTATTACAAAGGACACCTTAACATTGTTGGACACAAGGGCGGACAAGGTTAAAGATTACTTATTGGGATAATCTATATACATATATATAAATGTACAATAGGTTAGAATAGTACACGACCTCCTGTTGTTGAAGGGTTTGAAGAGGGTTAGTCATACATCTCTACTAGATAAATTTTTAGATTATGAACCCAACCTTTAGATTACAATAAAGACAATTTTATCATTAGGTCAAGACTCACCCTCTACATATATATATATATATATTATAGAAATGTATAATTACACCCTAATACTGCTAAAGAGCTACATAGGTTATTAAAGGAAGATGCCACTTTTGCTGTCAAATTGGATGCTTTTATGTCTGTTTCATAGTAATACATGTGCGATCCAGGGAAATTGTGAATGCAGTCATAGATAATGTGTCTCAAGTGTTAACTAATAAAATGCAGTCATAGATAATGTGTCTCAAGTGTTAACTAATAAAATGTTTATGACACCTATAAAATGTTTATGACGCCTAAATTTGATGCTTCCGAATGAATCCAAAACAGGGATTTTTGAATTTTGAAGTTATCAATTTTACAAGCAAATTGAATTTGAAATAGCACTACTTTAATGCACATCTTTTTCCAATTTATCTACTGTCTCTCATATGATAATACTATACATGCTTTCACTTGAAGCAATATACTTGGGTTCGAATACAGATGTCCTATTAAGAAAGTTGTTGAATGTGAACTGAAAATTGATTATTAAACCAATAAAATAAATCCAATACCTATTTGTAGCTATATATGTTTCGAGTAGGATTCATAATTTTCACTTAAACATATCTAAAGGCATAAACTGATGTTTTAGACCTAAATTTCCGACTAAAGTGACGGTGTTATTGTAATGTTAGATAGTAACTTCTGAAATGGGAATTTTGAATTTAAGATAAAGATTGAAGGGATGGATCGATGTTTTAGTTTGGTATCTGTATCCGAGGATGCAATTTAGTGCAGTGAAAGGAGATGATAAGTCACCATCAAAGACACCATCCTCGTGCCTCATTTGCCACTAAAAAGCACCATCACTAGTAGTGGAGTTTTGAGTGCATGCAAGCCTGCAACTCAACTATATCAACAGTTTTTACTTTTTAGCAATGTGTAGAAGAAAAACCAGACACTACGTACCAAAGTTTACCATAAATACGAACTTCTGTAAAGTTACCAGGCGCGTCCAGCCTCAAAAAGGTCGACCGGATGAGACAAAAACAAGTACTAATGACACATGGTTCACCTAAATTTGCAATATTCTACTTATAATGATTGAGATATTGTATACATTCTCAATGCAACACTAAAAGTGTGTACTGACATTTTCAATCTACAACCCATCAAAACTGTTTCCACAAACACCACAAACTGTTTTCGGTTTTTTGTTCTTCTTTTTTTGTGTTTTCCGTTATAGTGCGGTGGTTCTTTGTCAATAAATTTGGAACTTGTTTTTATTTTATTGTATTACTTCATAATTTATATGTCTTTATCTGGTTTGATTTGTGCTTTCGTATTACCTCCTGACTTGACCTTTTTGTGCCTTTCGAATGATAAAATATAAAAAATAAATAAATAAACCCACAAATCCAAATAAAACAATCAAGTGCCGACAAAAAATGAAATATGCACCACACAATATACATAAAGATTTACGTAGTGGCCTTTGGGCATATAGTTTCTCTCTCTATTTCAGTCATCCCCACCACAAACCCTAACACCCTCTCGTGTTTTTTTAAATCAACGCAATTGGGACCTAAACAAAATTGACGCAACTACTCCATAAAAACATTTAACCAAACACTTAAAATACAGTTACTTATTTTTTTTTCTTCTTTTTTAAATGTCAAAATGTCAAAATGTCAACTGATCTAACGGTAATCGTTGACCACTCTGAAATCAGAGCATGTGCATGTGTTTGTAACTCAAAAGTCGTACTTTTAACCTTCTTTTCTTTGAGAAATACGTACCTCTCTCTGTCTTTATCTAATCTACTTTCCTGTGTCCAAGTAAACAACAATTACTCAGTTCATACATATACATGAATAGAGCGTCTTCACAGAGAATTTGGACTTTCAGAATTTAGAGAGACAAGCTCTGTTAGAGTGTCTTGATACCAAACCCGAAATGGGTTTCTCTGATTCCTTTCTCACCTCTGTTTTTCTTATTTTTCTCTTCTGTCTACAAACTGTTTGTGGAAATACAGAGCTCAGAGCTCTGATGGAGATAAAGTCATCTCTGGACCCAGAAAACAAGTACCTCTCCTCATGGACCAGCGACGGTGACCCGTGTAGTGGCTCATTCGACGGCGTTGCTTGCAACGAGCACCGTAAAGTGGCTAACATTTCGTTAGTACAAAAGAAACTTTCCGGCAAGATTTCACCGGCGTTGGCCGGACTGAAGTGCTTGTCAGGTCTTTACTTGAATTACAACTCTCTGTATGGAGAAATACCCAAAGAAATATCAAATCTCACTGAATTGTCTGACCTCTATCTTGATGTGAATAACCTCTCTGGAACAATACCTCCTGAGATTGGAAAAATGGCTAGTCTTCAAGGTTAGTTTATAATTTATGTTTAAAATGTAGTAAAAATGCTGTTTTTCTTATATGCTCTTTCACTCAGCAATGTTGGGTTGTGAGGTTTTTGTGGGAACTGGGTGAAGTGAAAATTCTGTGATTATTTTCGATTTACTCAGTTGGGTTCTCTTGAATTGGCAAAGGATTGCCGTCAGCTAAAGACCTGAATTTTGATTGCAAATTTATGGGTTTCCTTTGGTTTGTGCAAATGGATTTCTAAATAATTAAAAGAAGGGAAAGAAAATTTTCTTCTTACTTATTTTAAATTGGTAGTTTTACTCACTTTGAACAAATGCATTTTCATTAGCTATATGGCTGAATTTAATAGATATATAAATATATTCTGTAGATAATGAGTTTTTTTTTTTTTCCCTGAATTAGCTGAACTGGGCAATCTGGGTTCTTTCATTGAGTTTATATGTGTGTATATATACTGTAAAAAGTTAAAGGATTTTAGATCTCAGCTTATGTGGATATGTATTGTGTTTTGCAGCTCTTGTGCTATCTTGTAACCAGTTGACAGGAAACATACCTACAAATATGGGTTCCTTAAAGAAGCTAAGAGTTCTCTATTTGGAAAATAATAGCTTAAATGGTCCTATACCTGCAAGCTTAGCTAATATTCCACAACTGGAAGTTCTAGATGTTCAAAACAATTCCCTCTCTGGAGTTGTCCCTCCTGGTAAAGTTGGTTGCTTCTTGCTTACATTGATCAAACCGACCTCTTTACAATGCACTTTTTTTCCCTCTCTCTTTTCCCCTTTTACTTCTCATTTGGATTTATATTTGAACTGATTGTAAGTTTTTAATGAATAAACATGAAGCTTTGAAGAGATTGAATGGAGGATTCCGGAGTAAAAATAATCCAGGCTTATGTGGTTTTGGGTTTTCTTCCTTGAGAGATTGCACTGGTTTGGATGGTGCAAACACCAACAATGTTGAAACACCTGTGCCAAACAATACTGCTCCTATCCCCGAGTCTGCCGATGTCCACAAACATTGCAACCAAAGCCATTGTTCAAATTCAAAAAGGCTCACACAAGTCGCCATTGTTGCAGGGGTTATAATACTCACTATCACATTAATGGTTGTTGGGTTCCTAGTTTTTATTTGGTACCGAAGGGGGAAACAGAAGATTGGAAGCACTTTAGATGCTTCTGAAGGTGGGCTAAGCACTGATCAAACCAAGGAAATCTACAGGAGAAGTCCCTCACCATTGGTGAGTCTTGATTACTGTGATGGATGCAGTCCATTAGCTGAGGGCCGAAATGGTAATGCAGTCTCTCAGGAGTTTCTGCAGGGCTTTAAGTTCAATTTGGAAGATGTTGAGTCAGCAACTCAGTACTTCTCAGGTGTGAATTTGTTGGGGAAGAAGAGTAATTTCTCTGCTGTGTACAAAGGGATTCTGAAAGATGGTTCTATTGTAGCCATTAGGAGCATTACTAAAACCTGCTGCAAGTCCGACGAAATGGAATTCATGAAAGGGTTGAAATTACTGACGTCTCTAAAACATGAAAACCTTGTTAGGCTGAGAGGATTTTGTTGTTCGAAAGCCAGGGGAGAGTGTTTTTTGATCTATGATTTTGCTCCTAAAGGAAACTTGTCACAGTACCTTGATGTGGAAGGTGGAAGCAGTCATGTCCTTGACTGGAGCACAAGGGTTTCTATTATTAGTGGCATTGCAAGAGGTTGGTTTTACCCTACTATCATTCTTCATCGTTTTCCTTTTCTATTACAAGCAGTCATGTCCTTGATAATCAGGTGAAGGTGTTATGCACTGGAGTCTAGAGTCAAGAAACATGTTGTGTCCATTTGGTGTTTGACATTGATAATTGTGGTTCTTTTCAACCAGGTATTGGTTATTTACACAGCAGTGAACCAAGCAAACCTGGACTAGTTCACCGAAACATATCTGTGGAGAAAGTCCTTATCGACCAGCGATTTAACCCATTAATTTTGGATTCTGGTCTCCTCCATCTCCTTGCTGACGATGTTGTCTTCTCAGCCCTCAAGGTCAGCGCTGCGTTGGGATATATGGCTCCTGAATACATTACCACTGGGCGTTTTACAGTAAAGAGTGATGTATATGCATTTGGAGTAATCATCCTCCAGATCCTCTCCGGTGAGCGAAAACTCACTTGCTCAATGCGACTAGCTGCTGAATCTTGCAGATTCGAAGACTTTATCGACTCAAATCTCCAGGGAAAATTCTCCGAATTCGAGGCATCTAAGCTGGTAGAAATTGCGCTGCTTTGCACCCATGAGCTTCCAGATAACAGGCCAACAATGGATGTAGTGATTGAAGAACTGCGCAAATGTGGTCCTACTTCATGAAGGCCCTGCATCTATTTTTCCGACTTGAGAACTGCCAAAGATGGTGAACCAGGAAATAACAACCCCCCTTCCTCTCCAAACCCAAATTGCCTTGTATATGCTGTGTCCTTTTGCAGAGGACCGAGGACAGCCTACTCGGAGTGTACAGATGTGTTGGTTTTCATGGAAAAGGGTTGTAACTGTTACGGCTGTTTGTTTATCAATAAATGTAGTTGCTGATTCCATTGCTCTCATTTGAAATAATTTAACAATAAACACTATACATAGATAAAGCACATAACTTATCAGCATATCGTTCAACTCACACCACAGCAACCATCTGAAATTTTACCTTTGGTTAAAAAAAATAAATAAATAAATCATGTAGTGCATTGCACTGCTTAAAACGTACATATAAAACTACAATATCATGAATGGTCTTTCAAAAGAACTTCCTTTATTTTATTTTTTTCCCATGTAAGATAAGTAAGCTCTAGAGTTTTTAACCTTTTGGATGCATAAGGCCAAGTCTTGCAGGACTCTCCAAGTCCATGAGAGAGAGCATTTGTCCTATACATAAAACATTTTCTAAGCAGCAGCACTGTGCTGTTGATGCTCTAGAAACCACTCGGCAGGCCACCATTCTGGCCTAATGGCTTCAACCTTCACATCTTCCAGTCCTTGTATGGTCAAGGTGCCTGACCCTTTAAAGGCTGCCTCCAACCTCAGAACACCCAGACCTCGACTTCCGAGTGCTGCAGTCACGACCCCAGCCTTCTTGCCAGTCGCAGCATCAACTACATCTGATCCCCGAGTAACTTTCTGCTTCACATCTGAACGAGGAAAAGCATAGTGTTACATTGCATAAATTAACATTATCGAAGCCAAAATGGAAAGAACTCTTTTACCTTTTCCACTATCATTGAGGAACTTCAGAGGCAGCAGACGTTTACGAATGACTCCCCTGTGATGCGTACGAGCGATGAGTTCTTGGCCCACATAGCAACCTTTGTCAAAGCTTATAGCATTTAAACCCGCAAGATTATATTCAAGTGGAATAGCTTCACCTGAACAGGGTAGTTACAAATGCAGATCAGAAGTCTAACTTTGAAGATTTAAATCATAGAGAGTCAATTAATTTTACTGCCAAGGAACTGTGCCTCCATGTTCCACATCAAATAGACATAAAAGAGATCTCAT
Organism: Cornus florida; assembly: GCF_030987335.1. NCBI lineage: Eukaryota > Viridiplantae > Streptophyta > Magnoliopsida > Cornales > Cornaceae > Cornus > Cornus florida. Next base: position 90,807,086 of record NW_026775581.1, read on the forward strand.
AGTCGCTGCATGCAAATAGACAGACTCCTTAAATTGTCAGGAGAAGATTGAGAAATAAATTCTCCCCGCCAGATTCCTTAATATGGGTATAAAGAGAATTGTAGTTTATAGAAAGAATTTCTGCATGATTAAAAAATATACAGGAGCGTAGAAGGGAAATAGTGTACACGATCCAGAAGAAATAAAGCTGTACCTTTCGGGATCTCAGCTGAGCCTTCTGCAATCCCCTTCATATATCGCCAGAGAAGGTAATTTTGTTCATCTGTTTCCTTGTCATCCTCAACCAAAGGTGCTGCAACAGATAACATGCTTGTGCTCATATAACAACAAGAAGGCTCATAAGGTGAAACATGATGTGCTTCTCAGCTACTAATGGAAACTACTAAACTGCATGCTAATTATAACATGCACAAATTTTGGAATGAATGAAAGAAACTCACGAGTTGTATTAGATGGAAAAATTCCCCTAAATCCAAGGCAATCCAATCTCGGGTCGCTATACCATTGCCATCCAAGATTATTTCCTCGTGAAGCTGATACGCCAGCACAATCAACAGTGCCACCCCAACCAACAGAACCAGCTTCTGGTTCTTCTGAAGATGGGGAGCTTTCTGAAAGGTTCCCACCAAACCGTTGCCAGCAAGAGAATTTTTCAGCAACGTTCTCAATATCGACCTTGGACCTCAGCCGGTATCTATAACACCATGGCACACAAAGTTCCATCAGAAAATAGTAACGAGAAGCAATTTTATCCCAAACAAAGATGTAGGCTTCACCATTTCAAAGCAAAATGTGTCGAACAAATTAAGTCATAAAAATGGGGGACACATCACATTTATCAAAATGCCTAGGCGGCTAGGCAATCAGGTGAAGGTTGACTGGCTGTGCAAGTAGTTGCCTAACACATCATATATAAAGTGGCATAAACATTAGCCACATTACTGTTGTTGGACATATTCATGACGTTCATGTGATGGAAGTAATGAAAAGAAGTTTTAAAAGGGAAAAAAATGTCAAGTATTTGAATAAGTGCAAGCAAACAAGATTTTTGGCTTGGGAATCTTTATTTTAGAAGATAATATTTATAGAATTTGTGTGAAGGCCCAAGACAAGTTCTCATTGGTCATCGCCATTCACTTCTACTCGTGGCATTACCAAACAATTGTTACAACATCCCCCAAGTACATCAAGACATGAGCATGCATGCACATCCACAAACTCGCACACACACCCACACACACAGAATTATCTTCTTGAATTAGAGCTTGGATAGAAAGCTTCATTATTCCCCAATTAATATTCTACTTCTTGCGTGAACTTTTCAATAACAAAATTACTTAGTTTATTTTGCCATAGTTTATATGTGTTTTGTAATCATCCTAACTGACAGAGTCCTCCAGATTACCACTAAATACAACGCAGCCCAAGCACAGATACAAAACACAAGTGCACCTTGTAGGTATACGCAATTCTGCGTCCAAGTAACTGCTGCTGGAAGAGTTCGGGCTGATTAATTTATGTTAAAAACTTACCTGATATAACTTTCGTCTTTAAAATTAGCAGATCGCCTTCCCTGAGGATTCTTAACCTTCAAAAAGGGGCAGAGGCAGGGGCAGGGGGAGTAAGTGATGCTGGAAGAGTTCAGGCTGATCAACATTTATCATTTTTTAAATTTTTTTATCAATAGCCTGTTTCACAACTTCCATCTATTTCTCTACTTAATTAAAGAATGTTGTTGTGATATCTCAGGCATGACAGGAGTAAGACCTCTCCAAGCTAATTTAGGTTACAAAGGTGTCTCAATTGTCACATTATGTTAATAATAATCATAATACTGTAGTGCATATTCGTCAGAGGATTCCACTTTTTCCTGATATTATTAATCAATCACTTCCCATCAGGTAAGGTAGTTCTTACACCACTTATTACACCTTCAGGAGGGAACAGGTAACTCACTCATGTATAAAGACTATCCAATTTTTCCTATTTAATTCTGTTTTTTTCCAAATCTCTCTCCCCATCTCAAACAGTAAACATTGTACATGTGTAATATTGGAATAAATAAAATCCAAACAGAGAATGTGAATATCTAACAGAGTGAGTTTAAATGATTATTAATATCCCATAATCTTGCTAAAGTAACGAATGGCATTAGGACAGCAAGAAAGGGATAATATGAAGGAGGAATCAAGCATCATATATTTAACCAATCACACCGACCCCGAACCTACTTTTCTTCTTGACATCTCAAAAGTGAAGTATGCTATCGTTACCAATATGATAGAAGCAACCATATCCTAATTGAGAGTTTGAGACTCGAATTGGCCAAATTCCAAATTAAACTAAATCTTCTTCAGCCACATTTGTTCCCAATCAGTTGAAAACATAAGGAATAAAGGGAATCATAAACAGAAAATTTCTTTCCACCCTTCATCTCTTTTCTTGCATCCCATTGACAATCACAAGTGAATGCAACATAGGAAACAAAGACATTGAGCTAGACCACAGACCCTAAACCAAAAGTCCAAAACAAACAGCACAAACCTTTAAAAGACAACACCTTCTTTAGAAACAAAGCAACCCAAATGGGAAAAGATAGGGAATTTCATCACAATTATCCATCACTCACTGTTTGTTCACAGTAGTTGAACCTATAAACACCATAACAATGTACAAAAAACTAAAACTATCCTAATTGTATTGTCATCTCTCTGACTACATTCATTGGGGAAAAAACGGAATAAAAAATAAAAAATGAGAACCCTTATGATGCAAACACTACACAAACACACATCTCGACTTGGATCACTACAATTCTAAACTTAACAACCAATTAATAAAAATCAAGGCTAGTTTCACACTTCAGAGATCTGCATTCAAAATTATCAAATATAGAGAGTGCATATATATACCATATACAATCAAAGATAGAGCTTACTTCTTTAGTGTTTCTAAGAGCTCATCCAATACAGAACTATCCACATCAGCGAGTAGCTCCAATTCACCCGGGTTGGGTCCGGGACCAGACCCGGATTTGTCAAGCTTCTCATCAGGCCTAGGCGGTCTGTATAAGAACATATCATAAAGAAACCTACCCTGAGGCGTCAACATTGCGGCGTACATCGGTGGAATCGACACGAAGGGCACGTTTGGCGTCACCAGAGTCGAGGTCTGCTCGCCGACGGGTTCACCGAACTTCCGTACGTCGTTGGTCAACAGACCCTGAAGGAATTTGACGGTGTCTGGGCCTCGGAATTGAATTACTGCTCGAGTCTTGAGGAGAGACGCCATGGGACCAACATTGTCGAGATGGGTTTGTTGCGTAGAAAAGTGTTTTGAGGTCGTGCGATGAAGGGATTTGGGGATTTGGTGAAAGGGTTTGAAACGGTGCATGTTGGGTTTCTTTGTTTGTTTGGTCTGTGAGCTTGATGTTGAAGACGAAGCTGTGGAACAAAGGGTGGGAAAGAGGGGTGGCTATGGTGGCGGTGGGTTGTTGACACGTGTACTGGGGGCTTCTGGGTTTTTGCCACGTGTATTGTGCTTCTGAAGCTGTTGGTATGATTCCGACGAAAGGAGCTTGGTATGTGTTCGATCAAATTCCTGAATGAAGCATAGAAATCTCTAATATAGGTGACGGTGTCTCAAAATGGCTCCCTTATTTTATACTAAAAGACAAAATTACCCTTTATTGCGTCTTTCATTTTATAATTACATTTCCTTAGATTGTAGTTGTGCCATTGAATTTAAATTGTTTTCCTATTTCACTTCCCATAATTTACAAATAGAAACACAACTAGAACTTGATTAATATCTTAAAATGTAGACCATTAATTCACTCAAAATACCATGTTGAAATGATCATATTTTTCTCTTTATTATGGTTATCTTTTATAGCATGTTATTTCCCCCCGGGTGCGCCAACAAATCATTTACGTTTCATCCCCTAAGAAAATTAAAACAATTTTTTTTGTCAAGAAAATTAAATTAATAAATCAAATTGACAAGAATCACCTTTGACTTGGAGCTTTTATTTATTTTTCTGATTTTGTATATCTCTACAATGATATCCTTTTTTAATGTGTCATTTTCAATTGCTCCCACCCTTTCTTAAATGTAAGAATTTTTCCTTCCTTCCTCTTTTTTTTTTTTTGTGAAAGATTAAGCAATGTATAAATAAAGATAGAAATTTACAAAGGAGGCAGCCAGAGCAGCCCAATAAAGGCAAACAGACCCATTAAGGCAGGACCCAGAAAGGCCAATGGCCATAACAACTAAAGAGCAAAAGCCCAGCCCAGTAACAAGCCAACTTCATTTAACAGACTAATATTTTGGCCGTTAAATTAAGGTGTCAAGCTGCCGAATGTTGAATTTGAATAAGGGATGCACAAGCCAACAAGGAAAGAGAGGCCACCAAACTATAAGAAATAATTTTGAGATGGTGTATAGATAGATATGTCGATTAATTTTTATTTGCCCAAATCTTTTTGAACAAAAAAAATGCAAACTGGATTTTATTATGTCTTGAATAAAAAAGAAAAAGAAAAATACAGGATTTTATTTTGTGGTTAATTAGTAATTAACTGCATGCCAATCCGAATAGTACTGTAGTCGTCAGGGATATGTTCCACGAGGAGTACGTCTTGATCTTGAATGAGTCATGGGATTTTGATCTGATTAACATAAGACACAAATGGAGGCTTTGTTTAAAAAGGAAGTAATTGTTAAAGAAAATATTATTCCATTACAAATTTAATTGTTTTCTTAAATTACACACACACATATATATATATACACATACATACTCTCATGTATATACTACCACCTTGTTGATAGACAAGATAGTCTGACTAGTCGATCATCAAAGCCCAACATTCAATCAAATGTTGGGGTTGAAAACATTTTCCCAGTCTAATTGGTATTACGTTGTACAAATCAACATAACGTGGCGACCAGGCCGACCAATGAGCGTGGTTTGAAGTCAACGCTGATGCTCGGGAATATAAAAATCAACGTCTAATGTGCTTAAGATCAGACGGATACAGTGGACCCAACCTGTCATCTAGTCACTATTTGACAATTCATTTTTGCTTCTCCATGTTTCCTACTTTTATGGGCTCCGCCCGTCTCTTTTTTATTACTTGTCTCGTTTTTAGATGTCTCTATTTTAAAAAGTCAAAATAAATAAATTTTATCTTCTTACCTTTATCTTTTATATTTTTAAAAAAATTCAAACTGAGTAACTATATATATATATTATAAAGAACAAATTGATTATTTTAAAAAGAGATAATGTATTAATTGTTTGTCTTTTTTAAAAAATTTAATTTCTAAATATAGACATTTAATACGGGATTAACGGAATATTTTTTAGCTTAACCAAAATGCCACTCTTCTCCAAAATTACAACTGCCATGGCACAACAACAAAATAAGTGTGTTGTACTTGAATGCCATTCACTTGCCATACAATAAATGTGTTTTAATTACTACGACAAGAGTAAAATAAGAAGGTTTAAAGAATGATATTTTTGGTCTTGCGTTGGTTGTGTGAGTTTAAATTTACAAATTAATGACGTAAATATATTAAATTTTAGATTTAATGATTTTGTACTGTTATATAATATGACGTAATATTTTATATAAATGTTGATGTATATAGATTATATAATTCTTACATTGTTTTTCATACTATAGTTTGTTGTATTTGTAATGTAATACATATTGTATGACTGATTTACAAGTGCAGAGGATGACATGGAATCAGGGACCCCAGACTACAAAGGATGCAGCCCGTTAAAACTGACATTGAATAGACTTTCTGGAAGGTTGGAATGAGAGATTCTTTGAAGACTATTGCATGTTGGAATGAGAGATTCTTTGAAGACTAGGGTTTCATCACAAATAATGGTTAACAAAGTTACAAAGCATATTGCACGTGGTGTAATCCTGGGCCGGCTCGAGCAGTCGCCTAAGGCCCAGCCAATAGAAAAGGTTTCAAAATTTTAAAAATTTCTTATACTAAGTTATATTATAATTATTTTCTAATATTGTTAAACTCTAATGAATATAAAAAATTTATATTAGCCTCAAAGATTTATATCCTAAAATAGATTTTTTTTTTTTTTTTTTTTTTTTTTTTTTTGTCTAACCCACTGGTTTCAATTTTATATTAGGCGTCAAATATTTAAATCCTAAAATAACTTTTTTTTCTCTTTTCTCACTCTGCTCATTCATTCCGATTTTATATTAGGCCTCAAATATTTATATCCTTCGGTTCCGTTGAACTCTAAGTGATACATAAATTTAATATTGGCCCCAAAGATTTATATCCTTATATGACTTTTTTTATTTTCCTTTTTTCTACTCTTATTCACGTTTTACAATAAATCCTAACCAATATAGAAATTTAATATTGAGCCCAAAATATTATATCATTAAATTAAAAAAAAAAAAAAATTTCCTTTTTCTTTCTCTCATTCACGTTTTTTACACTAGCACTAAAAAGAAAGTTTATAGTTGTTATGAAGGTATTTTTATTGTATTGAAAAATTTGTAGAAGTATTAGATTTGGATTTTCTAAATTAGATTCAATGGTTCTTATTCTTTAATTATTTTTAAATTTTATTAACTTTTGTTATTATAAATTTGTGTGTACATATATTTGTATATTTTGTTTTTGAGTTGTGACTAATTTTATTTATATTGTTGAAGAAGACACTTTTTTTATTTTTGACCTAAGGTAACAAATTAGATTGAGCCGCCCGGTTACTGTAATCACGTTTACATTTACTATGTATGTTATTCCAATCTTTGATTTCTAGTATTTGGCGGAGGCAGAGAATTGGGTATCATTCTTTCTAAATTATATAGGGGAACCGGATTGAGACACAGCCCTTTTTTAATTGCAGAGGAGGCAGATTGACTTGGAAAGTTGCCAATTCTAGGTTTTGTTTGTTTGGCAAAACCATCTACAAGTCCATTGTAATCCAAATCCACACGTTGGATTTGCGCGGATAAAAATGTCAACTCTTTCTTGCCTCACTTTCTCTTTCATTTAAAAACCTAGCCAATAAACAACATCAACATCAACATCAACATCTTCTACACACCATCATTTAGCTTCTGCAACTAAAGACAAACACACAACTTGAAGAACAAGAAAGACCAATTTATACAAGAGCTGATGTATGTCAGTTTTCTTATGCTACTAGTTTCCTTATGCGTTACCTTGTATTGTTTGTTTCCTTATATGTTTGAATCGTTTTATTATAAATACATCTTTTACCTTTGTGGATTCAAAGTCGTTCCTTGTCAAATTAATAAACGTTCATAGCTTCCGCTCCGTCAAGAGCTAAGAATAAGAAAAGATGAAACTAGTTTGGTCTCCGGACACAGCAACCAAGGCTTATATAGACACTATCAAATCCGTAAGCAACTCTCCAAATTTATATTCACAGATTGATATATGGATGATATTTTTGGTTTTTTGCTTTTCATGTCTAATATTGACTCGTTTGATCTTGAACTGCAGTGTGAACTTTTTCAACATTCTAGTGTAGCAGAGCTTATTTCAGCCATGGCTGCAGGGTGGAATGTAAAACTAATAGTCGAAACATGGTCACAGGGTGGAGTTACCACCACAAGCATTGGCTTAGACATAGCGAGCCGTCACACCTGTGGAAGACACGTATGCATAGTCCCAGATGAAGAGTCGAAGTTAGAGTACATCGAGGCCATGGAAAAGGCCGGCATGTCACCGGAGGTCAAGGTTGGTGAGCCGGAGGAAGTCGTGGGAGGGTTGATAGGTATAGATTTCTTGGTTGTGGACTGCAGGCATAGTGACTATGCAAGAATACTGAGGGTAGCAAAATTAGGCCACCGTGGTGCAGTTTTGGTGTGCAAGAATGCTAGCTCAAGAAGTGGTTCGGATTTTGGATGGCCTAGTGTTATTGATGGTGGATCACGCCTCATGCGCTCTGTGTTTCTACCGGTAGGGAAGGGACTGGACATCGCACATGTAGCAACCGGTGGGGGGAGTTCGGGTTCAGGCGAGGGTCAAGGGCGATGGATCAAGCACATTGATCAACAGTCAGGTGAGGAATATGTCATCCGAAGGACGTTCCATACAGCATCAGCAAATTAATACTAGATTTGATATACAATTCTTTTTTTTCCTTTTATTATCTTTGGTTTGATATGTAAATGAAACATAATTTACTTCCTCCTGATTTGTTATTCAATTTTCTTCTCTCCTTGAATGGCCTATCATGAGGATTTGAGTTGTACAGCTAACTTTTAATGAAAATAAACTAAAGAGCAATGTGTTTCTCTTCATTTATGTTTCTAGTTCTAGTGTACATGTGCACATGTTTGTTATTTGTGTATGCAGGCTTGGACTATTTAAAATGAAGGCAGACTTTAGGAGTTCATGAGTGCACACATTACATGGAAGAACCAACTCTAGCATTGTTAAATTTTGTCATTTCCCCTCCCTCATTACTTCTCCTTTCCTTTGGTCGCAGTTCTAACGCAAAACTAGATCATTATACAAGGAGATTATTACTTTTCCTTTCCTTTTCCTTTCCGGCAAATCATTTGGAATTTGGGTCGCAGTTCTAACGCAAAACTAGATCATTATACAAGGAGATTCTCTAACGAGCTACGTGTTTCAGCTTTTCGAATACGGTTCGAAACTCCAGATATGGAGTGCACGTGTTTCAGCTTTTCGAATACAGTTCGAAACTCCAGATATTGAGTACAAGACCTGTGTACAGCATAATTATGCCCAAAACAGCACTGGAATAAAAATCACAATGGGCAGAAATAATAAGGCATTCTCAACCAACTTAATTGATTTCTTACTCGAACAAACACGAAAAGTACACATTCAAAGAGACCGACTACAATTATTTAATATGCCAACAAGAAGAACGACTAGTTCAGCTGATGAATATATGCTACCATGGTGTATGGAATATAAAATGTCCACCCTAGAGTACAATGACATCAGATATAAAAACTGCTTCTTTAGAACTAGAGTCCGTCGACAAACGAGAATCATAGCAATAGCAGCAGCTCTTTAATGCCTGCTAACTTGATCCATGTTGATACCATTAGCAGCTCCGGCCCTCACTGAAGAAGAACCTTTCCTAACTCTAGTATCTGCTTTCATCTTCCCAGACTGTTTTGAACGAGAGGAGCCTACTGTTTGTCCAACATCTGGTTTCATAATCCCCGAGTGTTGAGCTCGCTCGGTTGAAGGAAGAGCCCAACCACCCCTTCTTGCAACTGCATCGTGTTCATTGCCATCAGAACCTGAAGCAGAAATTGCACAAAAACAGTTTGCAATCAGTATGCCTCAGTTAACATACAACTCCAAAGCAGCAGCTCCATGTGCAACCACAGAGAATCACAGCTGTAAAACAAGTGTCATGATGTATATCAAATTTATCGCATGTAAAATTAGCTAATGAACTCCTGCCTACTGGAATATCATGGTGCACATGCATTTCCAAGCATAATGCAGTTTTGGTGCTATTTTTATTGCTATTGCAACAACAAAAAAGAAAAAGAAAAAAAAAAAAACCAAACATCCAATAATCAAGCAGTAGCTTCAATTTCTCAAAAGCTCTTCATAAACATCAAGAAACATAGACTATTTGGGAACAACTATCAGTTGGAAAGACCTGCATAAATCCTTAACAAGACTGTACATTGACACGTGGATGTCAAAAACAATGTCTGAAATGAATGACTAGCCCATCATTCTAGTTAGTCAAATGAGTAACGCCATCATGACAGCCCTCTCATGGTGAACTCTCCTTGTCTAACCAATGAATTGAAAAAAAAAAAAAAAAAAAAAATTTGATAAGTGATGAATTGAAAGATTTATTAAATAACTCATTTGACTTTTCACACTTTCAAAAAACTGTCTCAATCCAGTGGTTAAATAAGGAGAGCTCATGCCTTTTGTCATGAAAGGGCTCTCATGATGACATTACTCTAGTCAAATTGTCATTGTTCCAGTGATAGCGCTGAACCAAGAATGCCATATAGCATGTGGGTTACATGCTTAGCTACCGTACTCATCTTGGGTAAGAAATTTCTCACATCTGGCATTTGATGAGTATGATAGACAAGGTAAAATGGCACAGCTTTAGTGATGGCGTCATTATTGTGGGACATACTATTACATGCAAACACCCCATCCCACCACATAAGAGACACTAACCATGGGCCACCCACATGCCTGGAGATATTCATATGGAAATGAGGCACCCCATCAGGTTATATGTGTTTTTGTGCGTCAAGGAAATTCCACAATTATAAGTCATTAAAATTTATAAGGAAAATCCGAGGAAGAAAATGAACACACCAGAATAAACAAAAACCTTGGTGAACATGGCAATTAAAACATTGACAACACACCCACGCGCACGCGCCACAAGAGCACGTGGCTAATGCAGCAAAGGAACTTTACCAGTTATAACATTGGCCCCCTCGGTCCAACCAGGTAGATGCTTTCTAGCTTTTCGATTCCAAGCATCTTCAAATCCACCCAACTCATCTGATACATTTTTTTTTCCCAAAAAAGAGGATATTTGGTTAGTCACCACTGGCAACAATTTCCTACCCACACAGTATATCACAACTTACAACGTGACAATACCTTCGTTAAGATTGTGCAACATTTGCATTGTGTCCACCCTACCATCTGAATTAAGCTTTCTTGTAACAGAATGGCCCTACAGCATAAAAAATCAATGTTATTCTTGCATTCTAGAGATAACTACAGTGTTTCCATCTCATAAATGTATCAAACCCAGAGTGAAGCCTGTTGGATTTAATGAATATCGAAAGAAAAATTTAACAAAAAATCATAGACAAGATTAAAAAGGTACCTTATCATAAATTCCCCTAGAGATGTTATGAGTTGCTTGACCAGAAGCTGTATCAGCTTCCTTTCTTTCTTCAAATGTTAACTGGAAATCCAAAACCACAACATAAGAAATAGAGGAAACCCAAAAAATTTGATGTGTTCTGCAGCTATGCTAAAAGTACTTACTCCATCACTTGCTATTCTCCTCGTTTTAGATGAGGTGTAATTTGCCCCATTGGCTCCACCATAAGTAACAGTAGAGCTCTGAAAGGTGAAGGTATGAGTTTGGGGCTGTGAGCGTGCATTGTTCAGCCTGTTGAAGTCATTCCTGTGCTGCATTTGCTTGCTCTTCCTCTCTGCAACACGAAGACATTAATCACTTTCAAAGTAGGTAATAACAATAAAAACAGAAGAAAAAATAAAAGCATTATTAGTTAAACATTAGGAGTCAGACATCACCTTCACCTGCATCATCCGGATCCTCAACATAATAAGGATCTTTGCTTGACCTCCCATGCTTTCGAGGATTATCTTTATTCTCCTCCTTACCTTCTTCATCTTTTTCACCATCAGAGTCCAATTCCTCAATTATTGGTCCCCTAGATGTACTGGTCTGGGGGCCTTGATGTTCAAGGAATCCAGATGCACGGGAGTCTGCAAAAGGACTTCCACTAGGACCAAAAGGACTTCCACTAGGACCAAAAGGGCTTCCACTAGGACCAAAAGGACTTCCACTAGGACCAAAGATGTTTGACTCAAACATACTTCCAAATGGGCGTGTAAAGAAAGTATCATCAAATGGATCCCTTCCTCCCAAAAAACTAGATAATAAACTCCTTTGACCACCAAATCCACTAAAACCCCTTAAGGCAGCAAAAGGATCGCCAGAACCAGAGAAAGGATCCCTGCCTCCTCTGCCTCCCTGCATTTTATAGCTGCTATAATCCCTGAAAAGTGACAACAATAATACAGCAAGTCTTGAGAAATCCATATATTTGGAACTGAAAGTTGCCAAATACACACACAAATAGTATAGATTGTGATAATAGAAAAAAACTAACTATTACCCATCCTTAACAACCATAATTCAACAAATGCAACCTTGTGCAATTACTTCCTTCACATTTACACCGCTGCATATAATGCCGGGTGAAGTTGGCTCTGAACTATATTGAAAATTCAGTATTACCATATAATGATGGGTATGATGGTTCTTTAAGCATTCAATAATATAATTGAGAATAAATCCAACAAGACCTAATCAGTACCAGCTACAGCACTGTTGAAAAGCAAACAAAGGGCTATCTTTATCATTTTGGTGAATGGTGATTACATATTCATGCCTTTCCAACTCAAGGATAAGGGTCAATATTGCTGAAACGCCCGAAACTTAAACGTTACAAATTACATGCTAAAGGACAAAGATGACTTAAAACAATTGCAAATACCATGTGTGCAACATATGTTTTAAGTTCAGTGCCTCAAAAAGCTATAAGCATCTGATATACATTTCCATGAATAGTGTCCTTTGACAGGTATAGTTTCTTGAGAGTCTTCCAGATGAGCGTTTAGCTGAACTTAAAAAATTTAAATAAATTCCCAAGTTGAGTAATTTAAACACCGTGTAGTTTAAATTATCAAGATACTGAAAATAAATTATAATTTTTTAAAAATTATCAAGTCACTGAAAATACATTATACACTACAATATACTTGGTGAAAGAACTTCCATACAAGAAAAAGAAATATACAAAAAGATGATGTAATAAAAATCAGTCAACATACATTCTCATGAAAAAATTTAGTCCCTGGAGAACTGACTATTGGAACAGTCAAAAATTTTAAATTGAAATATTCACTTAACTAATCTTGATCTATAATTGAAATATGCATTTAACTAATCCTGATAATAAAACACACACATGTAAAGGTATTGTAAAACATAGACATATGAAGGCAATAATCAATGAAGGGAGAGGTGGTGGAAGGAGGGGAGGATTTGCTTTTCCAAGTGTTTCCCTATGAAGCTACAAATTCTCTCATGGAATGTCCGGGGTCTCAATGATCCGGTTAGAAGGAAAGTGGTGAAGTCGGTTATTCGTAAAAGTAGGGGTCATGTGGTGTGTCTCCAGGAGACTAAACTGGCTTCGATGTCTGATAGGATTGTGAGGAGTCTTTGGGGGGGGCGATTTGTGGAGTGGGTTGATTTGGATGCTATTGGCTCCTCGGGGGGCATTTTGATCTTGTGGGACAACAGATGGGTGTCTAAAGTGGATGCTAAGGTTGGGCGTTTCTCTGTTTCTTGCATTCTTGCTTTAGTTGAGGATGGAGTTCATTGGATTCTTTCGGGTGTTTATGGTCCTTCAGAGGACGGTGAGCGCCACTTGCTTTGGGAGGAATTGGGGGAGATTCGAAGTTAATGGTGTTTGCCTTGGTGTATTGGAGGGGACTTCAATGTTGTTCGTTCTCCGTTTGAGAGGTCAACGGGAGGTAGGTGGACGTCTGATATGGAGGCTTTCTCGGAGTTTATTGATGAGTTTGGGCTGATTGATTTGCCCTTGGTTGGAGGTCCGTTTACTTGGTCAAGTGGCCGCTCTCCCCCTACCCTCTCTCGGATTGACAAATTCTTGGTGTCAGGGGAGTGGGAGGAGAGGTTCTCTGATGTTGTCCAGACTACTTTGGCTCGTCCTATCTCTGACCATGTTCCGTTGATGTTAGATTGTGGGGGACTGTGTAGTAGACGTTCTCCTTTCAGATTCAAGAATATGTGGCTGCGGGCTGAGGGCTTTCTGGAGAGGGTCCGTCTTTGGTGGGAGGGGTATGGTGTGGCTGGCACCCCTAGTCATGTGCTCGCAGGCAAATTGCGTCTTTTAAAGGTGAAACTTAAGACTTGGAATAAAGAGGTCTTTGGGAATCTGGAATGGAGGAAAAATCGGGTCTTAGCTGAGATTGCGGCTATTGACCGGATGGAGGGTCAAAGGGATTTGGTGGAGGCTTTGAAGATTAGGAGGGCGGAGTGTAAGGCGGAGTATACTGAGATTGCAATCATGGAGGAGATCTCGTGGAGGCAAAAATCTCAAGCCTTGTGGCTTAAGGAGGGAGATAGAAATACTAAATTTTTCCACAGATTGGCCAATGCTCATAGAAGAGGCAATCACATAGGGAGGATTCGGGTTGAAGGGGTTGTTTTTTGTAAGGAAGAAGAGATCTGCAAAGAATTTTCAGAGTTCTTTGAGAAGTTGTTCACAGAGACTGTTGAGTGGAGACCTTTGCTTGAAGGGTTACAGTTTGACTCTATTTCTGAGGAGGAGTGCTTGGGTTTGGAGTTGCCTTTTTCTGAGGAGGAAGTTCTGTTTGCTTTGAAGAGTTGTAATGGGGATAAAGCCCCAAGTCCCGATGGTTTTACCATGAAATTTCTTTTGGAGTGTTGGGAGGTGGTCAAAGGGGAGGTGATGGGCACTCTTCATGCTTTCCATTCTCGGGGTTCGTTTGAAAAAAGCTTGAATGCCACGTTCATTACCCTTATTCCGAAAAAAGGGGGGGCGTTGGATGTTAGGGACTTTCGCCCTATTAGTTTGGTGGGTTGTATCTATAAGTTGATAGCCAAGGTGCTAGCTTCTAGACTGAGGAAAGTTATGGATGGCATCATTTCGGATTCTCAAAATGCTTTTGTCGGAGGTCGTCAGATTTTGGATTCACTTCTTATTGCAAGCGAGTGTGTGGACTCCAGACTGCGTAGTGGGGTCCCAGGTGTTCTTTGTAAGCTGGACATAGAGAAGGCATATGACCATGTGAGTTGGAGCTTCCTTCTTTATCTGATGGAGAGGATGGGGTTCGGTGATAGGTGTAGGAGATGGATTCACTTTTGCATTTCCAGTGCTCGGTTTTCGATTCTTGTTAATGGTGCTCCTTCCGGTTTTTTCTCTAGCTTAAGGGGCTTGAGACAAGGGGATCCTCTCTCTCCCTTCTTGTTCTTGTTTGTGATGGAGGTCCTTAGTAGATTGATGAGAAAGGCTTCAGATTTGGGTTTTTTGAGGGGCTTCCGGGTGGGCAGGGATGTTGCTTCTCAGTTGGAGATCTCTCATTTGATGTTTGCTGATGATACTTTAGTTCTTTGTGATGCGAATGTGTCCCAGATTAGATATTTGAGATGTGTTTTGACTTGGTTTCAAGTTGTCTCCGGCATTAAGGTGAATGTGGGCAAGAGTGTTTTGGTGCCGGTTGGGGAGGTCCCTGAGATTGAGATGTTTGCTGACATTCTTGGTTGTAGGACTGGGTCATTTCCCATTTCTTACTTAGGTTTGCCTCTGGGTGCTCCTTCGAGATGTGTAGGAATTTGGGACCCGGTGGTGGACAGATTTGAAAGAAGGCTAGCGGGTTGGAAGAAGCAATATCTTTCCAAGGGCGGCAGGATCACTCTGATTAAGAGCACCCTCTCTTGCCTCCCCACTTACTTTATCTCTCTTTTTCAAATTCCCTCTTCAGTTGCGGAGAGGATTGAGAGGTTGCAGCGAAATTTTCTTTGGGGAGGTAGAGCTGAAGAGTTTAAGTTCCATTTGGTGCGATGGGATTAGGTTTGCAGGCCTATTTGGAATGGTGGGTTGGGTCTCCATAGATTGGTGCCATTTAATAAGGCCCTTCTCGGGAAATGGTTGTGGAGATTTGGTGTGGAGAGACATTGGCTTTGGAGGAGGGTTGTGGCGTGTCGTTTTGGGGAATTGAGAGGAGGGTGGAGTTCCTTGGAAGTGCGGGATCCTCGGGGGGTAGGGGTCTGGAAAGTAATTCGGAAGGGTTGGGATGAATTTTCTAAACACATTCGATTTCGTCTTAGAGATGGGAGGAGGATTTGCTTCTGGGAGGATGTGTGGTGTGGAGATGTTCCTCTCGCTCTCGCTTTTCCTCAGCTTTACAGGATTGCTTCGGATAGGCAGGCCATGATGGTCAACTATTATCATCTTGATAATGGAAGACTGGTTTGGGATGTTCGATTCAGGCGTCACTTTCAGGATTGGGAGATCGAGGAGGTCATTCGCTTCTTGGAGCTGCTTTATCGCCAAAGGATTGTGGAGGAGGATTCGGATTGTTGGTCTTGGGTAGCAAACTCTCATGGGCGTTTTGAGGTGAGGTCCTTCTTCAAGTGTCTCTCATTTGATCCTGATGTTCGTTTTTCTTGGAAGTCTGTTTGGCGCTCCAAGGCTCCTCTCAAGGTGGCTTTCTTTGTGTGGTCTTCGGTTATGGGTAAGATCCTAACCCAGGATAATTTGCGAAGGAGAAGCCAAGTGGTGATCGATCGTTGTTTTATGTGCCTTCGTAATGAGGAATCAGTGGATCACCTTCTCATTCATTGCTATGTGGCTAGAGAGTGTTGGGATTTGATGCTTGGCTTATTTGGGCTTTATTGGGTTATGCCTAGATCTACAAGAGGGTTGATTGAGGCTTGGAGAGGTTGCCCTGTGGGGAATCACAGTCAGGATGCGTGGAGGGCTACACCGCTTTGTGTATGGTGGTGCATTTGGCTTGAAAGGAATAGGAAATATTTTGAAGGAAAGGCGATGTCGATTTCGGTGCTTAAATTCTCGATTATTTCCACTCTTTTTTGTTGGGTTTTAGGGAGAGATCATAGATCTTTGGAGGAAATTGTTGATTTTTTGGCCTCTTTGAAGGATTGAGTGGTTTTTTGTATTGTTCTTGGGTTCCGCTCCCCCTTGGAGTGTTTTTTTTATAAAATTTTTTATTTATCAAAAAATAATAATAATAATAATAATCAATGTGAGGGCTTGGATCCTTGCCAAAGAATCCCAAGTTGTTCAAGAGACCAGACTGCTCACCCTTAAGGGTTGAAAGAAGAAGCAAGATTCACTCCTCAATGTGAACTAGTTGTTCTACTTTCTTCCCATACAATTTTCATCGGCTACAAGTGCTTGAATAGTTAAATCAAGATCAACCTTTACCATGCTAAAGCCACTCAATGATGTAATAGCGGCAATCTTAAATGCTTGTTCATGCTAAAATGGCATGTTTCTATCAGTCACAAAACAACTACTTACTGGGGTTCACTATAGTGGTTCTATATCCAAAACATAATATCACATCCTGTTTATTGAGTTACTAAAAAAAGGGAAATGGTGAATATAAGGTTTCTGAAAACTTTGATAATAGAAAATTAAAGCCTCACCTCAACCTCAACCTCAACCAAAATTCATAGAATTCCTAAGGTCACAGAGATGAATCCTATATCGCATAGCCTCTTATAAACGTGTGAAGCACTCATGCCCCCCCTAACATGCATAGAATATCCATCTGACATGTCTAGTTAGATATATACCTAACAAGCATATAAGTTCCTATATTACATACAAGCTCACGTATTAAGTTACATAGGCTTCAAAAAAAATAAACCTTAACTATAAAATAACCAAGAACAAGTAAGTTCTTATTCTACTCCACTCTTTTGTGGTGATTGCCCTTTTCAACTCTCTGATGCATAATGCTTTCCTCAAACCACATAAAGGAAAGCACTAAACCTTAAAACTTCAATTTTTTTTTTATTTATGAAACCACAATTATCCGCTGATCAAAAGAGGCGTCATTTCACCATGATGGCAAAATGATAATCAATTAAATCAACTTTTTTGCCATCCACCATCTGCTGCTAGCCTCTCTTCCGGGCAATGCATACAATCATTACTGTCACCCAATAAGAAGAGCAGCAAACACTCATTTCTTTTCCCAATCTCGTTTTTCAACAAATCAAATGAGGGAAAGGGATAACCCTACAGGCAGACAACAGCTCTCCGGCTCAACACAATCAGAAATTCAGAATCAAATTTTACTTAAACTTCAACCATCGTTGCTGCAAAAATAAAAGCTATGGCTCGGCCGACCCCGTAAATGATGCATATATATGACCGTGAAATTTTGGGAGGGGGGAATCCAACTCCTACTCGAAAACCAGCATTCAGAATCACGTGATTGAGTATCATTTACCATTCACCACTATGAAAACAACATCAAAATTAAAGTCATTCAAAGTTACATCAGAAGCATAAATATTTCTATTTACAACACTGAAGCAATGGAAACGAAACTGTGCATACAGTGGAAACGTATCGTTTTTCATCAAATCAAGAAACCCTAAACGAATTTTAGATAAAATTAAGAAATATATATATCTATATATATGTACATACGTAGATAATAGAAGATATCCGGACGAATCATGATCAAAAGCAAAATTGACAATTCTCATACAAAAATCAGAAAGCAAAAGTGGTAAAGAGAGATAGGTTAATAACAAAATCATATAAGTTCGCAATTGTACAATTCAATACTATCAACAAATTGAACACGAGTAAAATTACCTTCGTCAACGAGAAATTGAAGTTCTGAGAGAACAAATTCCAGATAGAATGATACCCAGCCCTAGCGATTGTCAATGGTTTTCCTAATGAAGTAATAAACACCGTATACAAACCGACCTATATACTGGGACTATGGAGAAACATTCTTAGAGAGAGAAAGGGAGACGAATAATTGAAGGTTCTAGTAAACGCCACGTCACAAAGTAAACTGACTATTAAAAAGAAAATATCCTTTGATGGCTTCAAAAACTTTAAAAACAGTTTATACTTTATACTGTAGTTTTCAAATAAATTAAATAAGTTTTCTAAAAACTTTAGGTGTTTTTAACCATGTTTTCATTTAAAATTTTCAAAATATAAAATTAAGAATAATGCTTAGTTACTCGTTGGTAAGTAGGGTAAAGCTAGTCACCCCTATTCGGTCCAATAATAATATAACACATCACATTTAATAGTTGATCCGAAAAAGCAGAATAATGTGTAAATTATTTTATTATTAAAGGTGATGTGTTATTTTGTTATTGAACTACATAAGGGTGAGTAGTAGCTAAGTATTCTCCTAAAATTAATTCTTAAAAAGTTTTAACCAAACAATACAATATTTTTCCCCAACTTTTTATTCTACTAATGAAAAATTTCAATAAATGTGTAGGATTTCTTTTTTTCCTTCTTCCATTTATAAGAAACGTATTCACATACTCCCTTGTCTGAACAAGAACTTGAAAACCTTCTATCTTCTATTTTAAAAGCCCATAAGAGAATAAAATATCATAATCCAAATTCAGAAATAATTTTGATGTATACAAATTCAGAAATAATTTTGATGTATAAAAATTCTATTTGATGATAAAAAAATGTAAGACAATTACAACATAAGTTACTTTAGGTATTTAAATTGTTCTTACTAATATTAATTAATGTATAATATTTAAGTTTACAAGTGAGAATGTCTAATTTAATAATTAAAGAGAATAAATCGATTTATTATTCGTCCACATCAATTGCGGTGAGAATGGTTTACATCTCACTGAAGACACTACACTAAATATTATTCTTAATTAATACTTTAACACATGTGTAGGTTTATCACATATCAATTTTCATGCTAAAAAAAAAAAAAAAAAAAAAAAACATATCAATTCATCATCAATAGACTATTGTCCACTTTAGAAAAATACGAATCAAATGAAAATTTAATATCATAATCCAAATTGAGAAATATAATATAGGGTTAAGTGCATTAAACCCCCCTCAACTATGATCAGATTGCACTAAACCCCCCTGAATTAAAAAATACCCCCTAAATTATAAGAGTGTTGCAATTTACCCCACACCGTCAAACAACCGTTAAGAAAGAAATGAAATTACCATTCTATCCATTAATTAAACTACTCCTTGCATTACTTTGGGTGTTGATGTGGCATTTGTAATCCCTCTATTAAATCAAAATTTGACAAGTCATCCTATCTTAATCAATAATTTTGCTGACCAAACAAAAAATAATTCCCTCCAATTAAAGGATGACAACTCAATTAGTACTAATTTAAATGTATTAAAAAAACTGTAGTACTCGTATGTATATATATTTTGATAAGTAAAAATACTTGTTTATATATATATATAACAAATTTTCTTCTTGCTTCTTCCCCATCCATGGACGCCATCACCGTCATCTCCCATGGCGGCGCTTAAAATGAAAATTAATCACATTTATCAACAGATCCAACCCAATTGAAGGATACCCATACCATTAACAACTTCAATCAACTCAAAAATTCAAGCTTCGTATTTTTATAACATGATTGGAAAAGCAATTAAGGGAAGGGCATATTGACTACCAACCAAGATCAACCAAAATAGAGAGAGATCCTAGAAAGAGAGAGAGTAGAGAGAGAAAGTGATTCAAATAAGCAATGACGAGGAACATAGAACAGGAACAAAAAATGGAGATTTACAAGAGGAGTGGAGGTTTAAGAAAGGACTATATATGTATATTATAGTAGCTCTCTCTGTGTACAATCAGGCAAGAGACGATATTGCAAATTCACCGACACCTCTGCCTTCCTCGACACAGAATTGGCCGCTGTGAAGCCCGTCGCCTGCTGCCTCGGCCTCGCCGATGAGCTGCTCCAACTAGCGATGTTTCGGCTTGAAGATGACTTTCAGATCACTGACTGATTTTTCACCTCTTCATCGTTCTTGTCATCGTCGGAGTTGGAGGTCAAAAAGTGAAATAAAAAAAGAGAAAGAGGTAGATTGGAGAGAGAGGGAGTGGCGGCAGCCATATATGGTGGAGTTGAAGGTGGTTCTGAAGGATGAAGCATCTTTGTGGGGGAAGGGAGAGCGGTGGTGGTGGCGCCATGGACGGTTGGTGGTGGTGTTGGCCATGGACAAATGGTGAAGGTAGTTGGAGAGAGAGAGGACGGCAGATGCAGCTTTATATATATATATATATATATATGGAAATGGAAAAGAGTGATGTATATTTGTATATAATATTTATTTAATAGTCATAAGGATATTTTTGCCATTCTAAAATTTTGCTTAATCGCGTCTATCTCACGCGCTTTCTGGGCGTTAAATTTTGGACGATAACTAACAGTTTGCAACTAATATAATAGTTTGAGGGGTTAAATGTCTTTTTGATAGTTCAGGGGGGTTTTCTGAGAGAGAGAAAAAAATCTAGGGGGGTTTAATGCACTTAACCCTATAATATATATATATATATATATATATATATATGCTCCAAGTTTCAATGAACAAAATAAAGTAATGCATGATATTCTGAAAATCGAATTTACAAAGCAAAACTTTGGTGAAATTTTTAAATATAAATAATCAAACTGGAAATAATTTATCCTCTTTTCACTGTCTAAACACACACACACACACACACACGTATATACCATTATGGACACCGATTAACAATCCAATATCAATTTTTGCTACTGGGTTCTCGTCGACGGGATCAACTATGATGTTGGCCATATGCTTTAACTTGATCCATGGGTACATGGAGGAGTTGTGGTGTATAACAAATTTTGGTGCTCTTCCGGTTCATCGGTCAGTGCCTGTTGATGGCGAGGAGTCGGAGGATTCCTTTCAGTCGTCGGTTTCCTTCTGGTCAGCGTCCATATCCCCTTCTCTGCTCTATTGGCTACGTGTCCCATTTTGGTTGGCACATAGCTTGCATCTGGGCCCATTGTCACATCACGAACTTTTATTATTCTCCTTGCGTGCGTGGAATGCAATGACAGAGATATTTTGTGGTGGTTACTGTTTGAAAGCTATTAAGGAGCCGCTCCAACAAATGGCCTTAGGTGGGCATCTTTGTTTTCTGCAGGCCAGACCCATTTTATTGCATCCTTTATGGTCGGATCTTGGGACTGTTTAGGGCCATGTTGAGTATTGTTTAACTGTTGGTCCGCTAATTGTTTGTACTACAATATGTGGACCATTTAAAGAAGGCCCATCAGTGGCTATGAATTTGAATGGTTTGGTGGATTACATTCTAGCTGGGCTCTCTGTCTATTTTTTATTTTTTTTTTCCTAGTTGGGTACTCACGCACACATGCCTCCACGGAGGCTTGAACCCATGACCTCTGAGATACCCCTCGGATCCGAGACACGGGTTGATCAGGCCCAGGCCCAAACCCGAGGGAATATCAAACAATTAATATTTTATAATGAACACGGAATACAAAATAAATTAAGAAATGAAATTAAAGTTGGAAGGAACTAAAAATAGAATTCGCAAAATATTATAATTATTAAAATCCATCAAACCCAAACTCCAAAACTCCATCAGTTTACAACTTGGGAATCCATCCCTAGTGGACCCCTATTAAACATCCAAACGGAAGATAGAACAACTGTAATAAACGTCCAGAAATAAAACTATAGAGAGAGTCCTACATCGTCAGAAGAGTGAATAGAGACCTCTGCTCAGCACGAATACGTCTAAGCCTGGAACTGTCGTGTACCTGAAAAATAGAAGTGGGTCAGGCCCACGCGCAAGTTCTATACTACTACAATCCAAACAGAGGCCCGATACGCATGTACATCCTAAACAATTCAACAATAGATAATAGTCCGTAAATATATATATAGTCACACTAAAGGACTCTCACTGGACTACAGGCCGGTCTCAACCTGAATAGAGGTAACATGCTAAAACGCACACGAAGTGGGCATATGTACCTATACCTAAACAGGGTACACCTCCAACCATCGTAGCCAACTACACATCCCGATGCATATACGCTCCCTAACCATCGATCCTGAGGCTCAAGCTCATACCGAGGCACCGTAACAGTACATATATAAAATTCATCCAAAATCCCTGGTATTGCCGCTCAACAAGTAGTTGCCATGACAATACAAATCCGCGGGACTTAACTTTTAGTTAATCCCGTCCTTATTCCAAGTAGGTAGGTAATGGTATTGTTTTAAAAACCAAACCCATCCTTAGTATGCCACCGTCCCATACCGGTGCCTACTTTCCAATCCTCCAGTAGTCAATAATACCAATAAATTAAGTATATATCAACTAAATTCCAACATCCAACATTCAATGTTAGCAGTGATAAAATAAGCATTGATAAACAGAGTCACAACAACAACATATACATGCCCAATTTAAGTTGTTCCCTTTAGTCTGATATAAAGACAGAATTAATTAAAACTCCCATTTGACACCTTATGTAATACCCCTAATTTTAAAAAGGATATCCCGGGGATTTTAATTTAGTAGTTAATTGCATTTTATTTGATTATGTGTGATTAGTTGAATTAATTTGATTATTTAATTGTTTAAGTGTTTTAATTCGTAATTTGATTATTTAATTGTTTAAGTGTTTTAATTCGTAAATTGATTATTTAATTGTTTAAGTGTTTTAATTAGTAAATGGATTTAATTGTTTTAATTTAATTTAACTGCATTTTATTTGATTATGAGTGATTAGTTGAATTAATTTGATTGTTTAAGTGTTTAAGTGTTTTAATTAGTAAATTGATTTAATTGTTTTAATTTATTTGAGTTAATTGTTTTGAGTTAATTTATTTAATTATAGTTAATTATTTAAGTGGTAAATTTATTTGTTTTGTTTAATTTGGTTTTCACAGGACTGTATGGGACACATATAGTTATATTAGGGTTTCAGTTTATAGCCGGCAATATATATATCATAGGTCAGTTTATGGGCCAATGAGGGCTCTGTCTCTATTAAACAATGATTAGGGTTTGGGATTTGTACGCCTATATATATACATGCTTCTTGGTATTAAGGATGGGGAAAAAAAAAACTCTACTCGCGTAACATAAAAACAGAGAGATACAGAGTAAGGTTTTGAGAGAATAGATTTTGTTTGGTGTGGGATTCGACGGGGATTTCAGGGTTGGACCTAGGAGAAGGGAAGGGCAGAGGTATTAGGAGGCTAGACAGTGTTGCAGTGGTTACCGGAAGTTGGGAAGACGGCGACAAGTTTTGAGTCCAAAACTTCAGGCAAGTTCTTTTCTTCCTCCTTCCCGTTGGCCTGTGTTCTGTGCACCTAGATATACTCTAGGGTTCTAATGGATCAATAATTGAATTAAGCATGGTTTTATATGTCAATTTAACCTTATCTGTGCCTTGAATAAATTCGGTGATGGTTCTTTAAAGTTCATTACAGTAGTTGTTTTCCTAAGCATGATTTGTCTGTGGAACTTGTAGTTTTTGTTTTTGATTTCAACTGTTGTAAACACTCCATGGGGATTATACTAGACATAGTTAGGACCCTTGGGAACAGTTTAAAACTAAATAAAACGGATGGGAAGCGGCCGGCGTTGAAGAAGAAGGTCGCAGAAGTCACAGACGGACAGACGGCTCTAAGAGAGGGAGAGAGCCGGCTCCATGGAGGAGGGAGCCGGCTCCCCCCTAGTGCAGAGCAGGCTCTAGAAGGTGTAGAGCCGGCTCTACCCAAGTAGAGCAGGCTCCAATAAAAATTGGAGCCGGCTCCACCTTTGTTCATAACCTGTTCTCGCTCAGTTTGCTTCCGGAAGGTGTTTAATGCACTGTTTGAAGCTGTTGTGTGTTGGAACTGTTTTAAAAAAAATATTGGGACTTGCCATAGTGATTAAGAAGTTAAATTTGGGTATTAATAGGTCTTTTAATTGATTAAAGTTTACCTCTAAATTAACGGAACAAACTGTATAAAATTTATGCACATTGTACACGATTAATGGATGGAAGAAGACTTAATTGCTCAAGCTTATTTTTGAGCATTCCAGTGGAATCTAATATGTTTATAAATTGTTCTAAATACATTATAGGGTCATTGATGTATTGAAGTTGACCTATGCATGCTTTGGAGACTAATTGTTGAAATAGTAAATACTTTCTGCAATGATATGGATTATCGTTTGGATTTTTAATTGCTAGAACATCAAATATCTTCCTGCAATTATTTGGATAATGTTTTGGAATGTAATTCACTAAATTATGATTTCTATATTGTAATTGGCATTGATATGGAGGATTATATGCACCGGTATGGGACGGTGGCATACTAGGGATGGTTTAGTTTCAAAACGCTAAGACCTAACCTAATGGATTAATGGAATGGATTGTAAGATATCGAATCCTAATTGTGACTAAGTCAGATCAGCTATAACCAAGTTGGATGACTTCCTGGATTAACGGATGGTAGTTAAGTCATATCCACTGAATAAGTTGAGTGACTAACTAGTTGGTTTATTGTAGGTCAGTTTAATAAATAGTTAAACTGCTTACCCTGGATTTGGACGGACTTTATATATATGTTTATGGTACCACGAGTTGAGCTTGATTCTCAGACTCGTTGGTTAGGGTGCGTATATGCAGTGGATGCGTAGTTGGTTATAATAGGTTGAGGTGTACCCTGTTAGGTCTAGGTACTCATGCCCACCTTTGGGTGCGTATTCGCATGTTGCAATCTATTCAGGTTGAGACCCCTATTATAGACTAGTGAATGTCCCTTAGTGTGTATATATATATACGTATGGACTAGATAGATATTGTGAGATGTCTACGGTGTATCTGCGTATCGGGTCACTGTATGGATTGCAGTTAGATTAGAACTTACTCGTGGGTCTGACCCACTCCTTTATTATTCTTTTCAGGTACAGGACGGTTCCAGCCTTAGAGCTTGATCGTGCTTGTCGAGGACAGTCTCACTTTCACCGGATTACGTAGGACTTCCCCCGATGTTTCTAGTATTATCTATTTTCAGTTTCAGTGTCAGTTGAATTTTTACTTAGGGGTCCATCAGTGGATTCCCAAGTTGTAACTTTGAAGTTTTGAAGGATTGGAGTTTAAATTTTCAGTTACACATGGAGGATTTTATTATTATTATTTCTTGCAGTTTTATTCTATCTTTATTGTTCTTTTTGTCATCTGTGTTCGTTTTAAAATACTTTAATTGTTTGATATTCCCTCGGGTTTGGGCCTGGGCCTGTTCAACCCGTGTCTCGAATCCGAGGTGTATCTCAGTTGGTATCAGAGCACTCCAGGTTCAAGTGTCTCTAGGACGTTTCGTATTAAGACTTCCGCGTAGCGTTTTTTTTTATATAGAGCTTACGTTTAGGATTCGTTGAATTCTTTTACGGTTCGTTTAAACTTGTGTTAATGTCTGTCTTTCTATGTTAACAGCATGGTTAACACTGGAAGAGGACAGAACATGAACAGTCGATAGAGGAGAGCGGCTCGTAGACAGCAGGAACGTCTACAACGTCGGCAAATGGAAGAAGAGCAGCAAATGCCAGGGTTTCAGGAGGAGCAGGAGGAAGTTCAACAAACTCAGGGTCGGGACAGAGATCCAGAGATTCCTCCACACCTCAATGACCTTGTTGCTCGGGCTATAGAGGCTGGGGTAACAGCTGCACTCCGGAACCAACCACAGGTTCAGCAGGCACCTGTACCAGTACCAGTGGTTCAGACGGATTCTTGGGGAAAGGCTAGGAACTCTTTCACTAAGGGGAGTCCACCTGTGTTCTCAGGCTCCACCGATGCGAGAGCAGCTCACCAGTGGAAGCAGGACATTGAGCGTCATCTTCGTTTGGTTCAGTGCACGGAGGTTCAGAAGCAGATGCTTGCTACTTTCAAGTTAGTTGGGGATGCACTACAGTGGTGGGAGTCAGTTACCACCCCAGAGGAGAGGATGACATTGACTTATGATGAGTTCAGTGCTCGCTTTGAGGAGAAATATTTTCCCTATGCAGTCAGGGCAGCTATGAAGACCGAGTTTCTAAATCTGCAGCAGGGAAACATGACAGTGGCGGAGTATGAGCAGCAATTCACACGCTTGGCTCTCTTTGCACCGGAGGAGGTGGATACAGAGGAGAAGAAGCGTAACAGTTTCGTCAAGGGACTGATGTGGTCTATCAAGAGAGCTATTACAGGTAGTCCAGCCTATACTACCTATGCTCAGGTGGTAGACGCCGCTCTACAACAGTATCAGTTGACTGTGGACATCAGACAAGCTCGTGGTGAGAAGCGGGGTGATAAAGACTCTACTAATCAATCAGCTGAAAAGGGGAACGGCAATGGTCACCGGCAGAATGACAAAGGCAAGTTCCAGGGAAAACAGCCTTGGAAGAAGCACAAGGGTGGTTCAGATGCTCATCGGAATTGGGCACCTATTCAGAGGCAACAGAATGGGGGACCACAGGCAGGACAGGGTCAGCCGCAGGCTAACAGACAGAGGAGGCCATTTGGTACTTTCCAGGGCAGTTGTTACACTTGTGGAGAGTATGGTCATACTACCAGGCAGTGTCATAAAGCAGGACGGGGACAGGGATAGTATGTGCAGCAGGGACAGAGGGCGCCAGTGCCTCTACCAGCTCCACAGGTTCCACGGATTCAGGGACAGACACATCTGGCTTTACCGGCACCGCCGCAAACTCAGGGACAGGCACCACAGCAGTTGCATTATGGTAGGGTGTATAACCCCAAGCCACAGGATATTCAGGCACCTCAGACTATTGAGGGTAAGTTTCCTATTCATGGTTTACATGGACGTGTTTTATTTGATACGGGTGCTACACACTCATTTGTAGCTAGGACTTTTGTTGTTTTATCTGGGATGAGGACGAGGGTATGCACTAGACCTCAGGGTATTTCTACACCATTGGGTGATACAGCTATTATACATAAGAGTGATGGGCCTGTGGCACTATATATTGGCAGACTCAGATTTCTAGCCAATCTATTGGTCCTGGACATGCACACTTATGATGTGATACTTGGGATGGATTGGTTGTCTCACTACCATGCCCAAGTTGATTGTTTTGATAGATCTATTATTTTTACCATACCTGGTCAGGATATGTATGTAGTAGCTATGTCACGTTCTAAAGGAGGCAGTAGCACCTATTTGTTCCATGTGGAGGAGAAAAAGGATGAAGGGATTACTGTGTCATTGGATAACATACCAATTGTACAGGATTTCCTTGATGTATTTCAGGAGATTCCAGGGTTGCCACCTAGTCGCGAGATCGATTTTGTGATAGACTTAGCTCCAGGCACTGTGCCTATTGCTAGAGCACCCTATAGGATGGCACCAGTAGAGATGAGAGAGCTGAGGGATCAGATTCAGTAGTTACTCAGCCAGGGTTTTATTCGTAGGAGTACATCACCTTGGGGAGCACCGGTTCTGTTTGTGAAAAAGAAGGATGGTTCGCTTCGTTTGTGTATAGATTACAGAGAGTTGAACAAGGTTACGATTCGTAACAAGTATCATTTGCCCAAGATTGATGACTTGTTTGATCAGTTAAGGGGAGCCACATATTTCTCCAAGATTGATTTGCATTCTGGGTATCATCAGTTGAGGGTTAGGGAGCAGGATGTTCCTAAGACAGCATTTCTCGCGAGATATGGTTCTTATGAGTTTCGTGTTATGCCGTTTGGGACGACTAATGCACCTGCAGTATTCATGGACTTAATGAATAGAGTCTTCCAGACATATTTGGATCAATTTGTTATTGTCTTTATTGATGACATCTTGATCTATTCTCGGTCGGAGGACGATCATGCTAGACATCTTCGCATAGTCTTGTAGACGCTTCGTGAGCACCAGTTATATGCCAAGTTCGAGAAATGTGAATTTTGGCAGCGGGAGGTGAAATTTCTGGGTCACGTGGTGTCAGAAAAGGGGATAGCAGTGGATCCGGCCAAGGTTTCAGCGGTGGTTGAGTGGGGACAGCCTACATCACCTACGGAGATTCGGAGTTTTCTTGGTCTGGCAGGATATTACAGGCGATTCATCCAGGGGTTCTCCAAAATAGCAGGACCACTCACTCATCTGACCAAGAAGGGTGTACAGTTCGTGTGGGATAAACACTGTCAGCGAGCTTTTGGTGAGCTGAAAAGGAAGCTGACTTCTGCACCAGTTCTGGCTACTCCGCAGAGCGGGATAGAGTATCTTGTTTACACGGATGCATCGTTGCAGGGTCTTGGATGTGTATTGATGCAGGAGGAGCGACCGATTTCTTATGAATCTCGGAAACTTAAGCCTCATAAGCTTAATTATCCAACACATGATTTGGAATTGGCAGCAGTGGTCTTTGCCTTGCGTATTTGGAGGCATTATCTGTTGGGTGAGTCCTTCAGATTATTCAGTGATCACAAGAGTTTGCAGTACTTGTTTACTCAGCGGGAGCTGAATATGAGACAGCGCAAATGGTTGGAGTTTGTAAAAGATTATCATTTTTCTATACAGTACCATCCAGGGAAAGCGAATGTGGTGGCGGATGCACTCAGTCGCCGACCTGTTGGTAGTCTTTCTGCTCTATTCACTACTAAGTGGAATGCTTTGAAGAATGTAGATGAGTTGTCAGACGCTTTTATGGCTTGCATGGTGGTTACACCTTCCATCATTCGCAAGGTTTTACAAGCACAACTCATCGGAATTCACTCTTACCTTCTTCCAATATTTCAGGAAACCGTGAGAGAATGACATCCTCTCGTTCCCATGTGGACTCAGACTCATTGTGATGACTCCACTGAACACGAACCAAAGGAATAACCTTATTACGAAGAATCTGATCTCGTCGATCGACAATACGACACGGTGGCTCTAAATAAGTTGCATCCGGCTGCAACGCAATCTCCCCAACATCGATATGCTGATGCCGATCCTCATCTCGAAGAAATTTCCGCAACATGGAAACATGAAACACGTTGTGGACGCGATCCAAAGTATCCGAAAGTGCCAACCGATAAGCAACAGCTCCAATGCAATCCGTAATCATGAATGGACCAACAAATCGCGGTGACAACTTCCCTTTCTTCCCAAAGCGCATAACACCCTTCATAGGAGACACTTTGAGTAGAACCTGATCCCCAACCTGAAACTCCAAAGCCCGAGTACGACGATCAGCATAGCTCTTCTACCTACTTTAGGCAGTACGCATGCGATCTCGAATAAGAGGAATCTTTTCAGAGGTATCCTTGATGAACTCAGGACCTAAGAATCGATTCTCTCCAACCTCCATCCAACAAACAGGTGACCGACACGGTCGACCGTACAATACCTCAAATGGTGCCATACCAATAGTCTTCTGGAAACTATTGTTATAAGCAAACTCCACAAGTGGCAAATATTCCTCCCAGTGGCCC
Source organism: Cornus florida (assembly GCF_030987335.1). Taxonomy (NCBI): domain Eukaryota; kingdom Viridiplantae; phylum Streptophyta; class Magnoliopsida; order Cornales; family Cornaceae; genus Cornus; species Cornus florida. Next base: position 90,836,958 of record NW_026775581.1, read on the forward strand.
TTGAAATCCATAACACACGACCGAAGCATATCTTCCATAATCTGATTCACCCTCTCAGTCTGTCCGTCAGTCTGAGGATGATAAGCAGTACTAAGGTGTAACTCCGTACCTAAAGCCTGCTGAAAACTCTTCCAAAATCCAGATACAAAGCTCGAATCCCTGTCCGATATAATAGACAATGGAATGCCATGTAGCTTCACAATCTCTGAAATGTAAAGCCTCGCCAACTGCTCCAAAGTGTAGTTAATGCAAATAGGCAAGAAATGAGCTGACTTGGTCAACCTATCCACAATGACCCATATGGAATTATGCCCCTTGAAAGAATTTGGCAACCATTCCACAAAATCCATAGATATGCTCTCCCATTTCCACTCCAAAATTGGTAGTGGCTGTAGAGCTCCTGGCGGCCTTTGATGATCAATCTTAACCATCTGACAAGTACTACATTGAGAAACAAAAAGAGCAATGTCCCTCTTCATACCTGCCCACTAAAACTGCCGCTTCATATCTTGATACATCTTATCGCCTCCTGGATGAACAGAGAACTCAGAGTGATGAGTCTCAGTCATCACATTCTTCCTCAAATTATCAGCAGAATGTACCACTAACCGTCCCTTGTACCTTAAACCTCCATCAGCCCCAACATAGTAGAATGGAACCTTTCCGGAAGCTATCTCTGCGACCTTGTCGACACACTGCTGATCGGTGAGTTGTGCTTGTAAAACCTTGCGAATGATGGAAGATGTAACCACTATGCAAGCCATAAAAGCATCCGATAACTCATCCACACTCTTTAAAGCATTCCACTCAGTAGTGAATAGAGCAGAAAGACTACCAACAGGTTGGCGACTGAGTGCATCTGCCACTACATTCGCTTTCCCTAGATGGTACTGTATAGAAAAATGATAGTCTTTTACAAACTCTAACCACCTGCGCTGTCTCATATTTAGCTCCCACTGAGTGAACAAGTACTGCAGACTCTTGTGATCACTGAATAATCTGAAGGACTCACCCAAAAGATAATGCCTCCAAATACGCAAGGCAAAGACCATTGCTGCCAACTCCAAATCATGTGTTGGATAATTAAGCTCATGAGGCTTAAGTTTCCGAGATCCATAAGAAATCGGTCGCTCCTCCTGCATCAATACACATTCAAGACCCTGCAACGAAGCATCCGTGTAAACAAGATACTCTATCCCGCTCTACGGAGTAGCCAGAACCGGTGCAGAAGTCAGCTTCCTTTTCAGCTCATCAAAAGCTCGCTGACAGTGTTCATCCCACACGAACTGTACACCCTTCTTGGTTAGATGAGTGAGTGGTCCTGTTATCTTGGAGAACCCCTGGATAAATCTCCTGTAACATCTCGCCAGACCGAGAAAACTCCGAATCTCAGTAGGTGATATAGGCTGTCCCCACTCAACCACCGCTTAAACCTTGGCCAGATCCACTGCTATCCCCTTTTCTAACACCACGTGACCCAGAAATTTCACCTCCCGCTGCCAAAATTCACACTTCTCGAACTTGGCATATAACTGGTGCTCACGAAACGTCTGCAAGATTATGCGAAGATGTCTAGCATGATCGTCCTCCGACCGAGAATAGATCAAGATGTCATCAATATAGACAATAATAAACTGATCCAAATAAGCCCAGAAAACTCTATTCATTAAGTCCATGAATACTGCAGGTGCATTAGTCGTCCCAAACGGCATAACTCGAAACTCATAAGAACCATATCGCATGAGAAATGCTGTTTTAAGAACATCCTGCTCCCTGACCCTCAGCTGATGATACCCAGAACGCAAATCAATCTTGGAGAAATATGTGGCTCCCCTTAACTGATCAAACAAGTCATCAATCCTGGGCAAAGGATACTTGTTACGAATCGTAACCTTATTCAACTCCCTGTAATCTATACATAGATGAAGCGAACCATTCTTCTTCTTTACAAACAGAACCGGTGCTCCCCAAGGTGATGTACTCCTACGAATAAAACCCTGGCTGAGTAACTGCTGAATCTGATCCCTCAGCTCTCTCATCTCTACCGGTGCCATCCTATAGGGTGCCCTAGCAATAGGCGCAGTGCCTGAAGCTAAGTCTATGTAATACCCCTAATTTAAAAGGATAGTCTCGGTATTTATTTATTATTTTTGTTGTATTTTTGCATGATTATTTGGTTTAATTATTTTATTTAATTGTTTACCTGTGTGACGTGTATTTAATTGGTATGTATTTATTTGTTTAAATTGCATTTTATTTTATTTAATTGATTATTAAAGGTTTTAACTTAGGAAGTAATTTAGGAAGTATTTTAATTAACTATTTTTCATAATTGAGGGTTTAGTTTCTTTAGCCGACATAGGATGTAATTAAGTTTTATGGGCCGGTTAGGATTTAGTTAGGGCTTTAATTAATTTAGGGTTTTGGTATAACTCTATAAATATATGGGTATACGTCTGCCGAGGGTTTCTAAAACCCTATTCACCATATTCCCGTATACAGTAAAGAGAGAAGTTGAGAGAACAGAGTATCGTAACGGTCTGTCAAGGAGAATAACAGAGAGGACCAAGGGAGGTGTTTGGTGGATTAGATCAGAACTAGAGGAGGCTAGAAGGTAGTCAGTGGTTGCCGGAAAGCTTAGAACAACGGCGACAAGGTTCTGTTTATAAAACTGTACAGGCAAGTTATTATCTTCCTCTTTCCCTTTGGCTTGTGTTCTGTGCACCTAGACAGTCTCTAGGAGATTAATTGGCCTTAAACTGAACCATGCATGTTTTATATATGTTTTGCTTAATCGTTTTATCTATGCAAAATTTATTTACAAAATAATTATAGCACGTATGTTTTCTTGACTCTCTTTTGGCATAACGTCCCACTGTTCTAATTTTTATTTTGAATCTTACTGAAATCAACCAAGGTCTGACTGGATACTAGATGTAAATTAAGACTTCAAATTTAAATTGGAGAAAGAACAGAGGGGTTGGGATAAAACTGATGTTGCAATTTAGTTTCAGTGTCGTTCTTCAACAACGCTAGTTTAAATGGCTTGATTAAACTCTGTAATTGCTTTCAAAACTATTGTAAACACTCTTAGGGAATGCTTCTAGACTAAATTACGAGTCCTAAGATTAGTTTTAGAGACCAACAGAGTGGTTGGATTTGATCAGAGAAGGAGCGGACGGACTAAAACGAAGCAACGGGGACAAGTCTCTCAAATGAGGTGAGAGCCGGCTCCATAGAAGTGGGAGCTGGCTCCCACAACAAAGTAGAGCCGGCTCTAAGAAGTCCTAGAGCTGGCTCTAGGCTGGAAAAAGAGCCTGCTCCAAATTCTGGAGCAGACTCCCTTTCTATTTTTGATTTATTTTAAGTTTATTTTTTAATTTTCTACGTATTATGTGCACTGTTGGAGCATGGAGACTATAGAAATGAATTTGGAACTTTACAGAGAGATTAAGGAATGAAGTTTGAGTGTTATTAAGACTCTAAATTAATTAAAGTTTACTTCTAAATTGTCGGGACAAACAGGGTAAAATTAAGGCACTTCCTATGTTGTTAACAAATGGAAGTTGAATTAATTGTTGAATTAAATTTCAGCAATTTGATGGAATATAATGTGTTTATAAAACTTGTGTTAGAATGCATTCAAGTGCATGATGAGGTCTTTTAATTATTAATTTTGATCTATGCATGCTTAGGAGGCTAGTTGCTGAGTTATTAAATCATTTCCTGCAACTATATGGTTAATGCTTGGATTTAAATTGTTGAATTATTAAACAATCTTCTGAAATTGTTATAGCAATTTATTGGATAATAATAGGATTATTTAACCTATTCACATGCATGATGGAGTCCCTGACATATTAAATTTGAACTATGCATGTGTTGGATGTTAATTGTTAGAATAGTTTATTCTTCGATGCAATTACATGGATTACTACTGGGTTTTATTTGCTAGATTGTTAAGATTCCTTCTGCAATTATTGGATGGTGGTTTTTGGTCTGTAAATTATTGAACTGTTATATATGTTGTAATTTACATGGATATGGAGGATTGTATGTACCGGTATAGAACGGTGACATACTAGGGACGGTTTAGCTCAAAACGCATAAACCTAACCTAATGGATTAATGGAATGGATTGAAAGATATCGAATCCTAATTGTGACTAAGTTAGATCAGCTGTAAACAAATTGGATGACTTCCTAGATTAATGGATGGTAGTTAAGTCATATCAACTGAATAAGTTGAATGACTAACTAGTTGGTTTATTGTATGACAGTTTAATAAATAGTTGAACTGCATACCCTGGATTTGGACGGACTTTATATATATGTTTATGGTACCACGAGTTGAGCTTGAGTCTCAGACTCGTTGGTTAGGGTGCGTATATGCAGTGGATGCGTAGCTGGTTTTAATAGGTTGAGGTGTACCCTGTTAGGTCTAGGTACTCATGCCCACCTTTGGGTGCGTATTCGCATGTTGCCTTCTATTCAGGTTGAGACCCCTATTATAGACTAGTGAATGTCCCTTAGTGTGGATATATTTATACGTATGGACTAGATAGATATTGTGAGGTGTCTACGGTGTATCTGCGTATCGGGTCACTGTACGGATTGCAGTTAGATTAGAACTTACTCGTGGGTCTGACCCACTCCTTTATTATTCTTTTCAAGTACAGGACGGTTCCAGTCTTAGAGCTTGATCGTGCTTGTCGAGGACAGTCTCACTTTCATCGAATTACGTAGGACTTTCCCCGATGTTTCTAGTATTATCTATTTTCAGTTTCAATTTTCAGTTGTACATGGAGGATTTTATAATTAATGTTTCTTTCAGTTTTATTCTATCTTTATTGTTCTTTTTGTCATCTGTGTTCGTTTTAAAATACTTTAATTGTTTGATATTCCTTCGGGTTTGGGCCTGGGCCTGATCAACCTGTGTCTCAGATCCGAAGGGTATCACAGTTGGTATCAGAGCACTCCAGGTTCAAGTGTCTCTAGGACGTTTCGTATTAAGACTTCCGCGTAGCGTTTTTTTTTATAGAGCTTATGTTTAGGATTCGTTGAATTCTTTCACGGTTCGTTTAAACTCGTACTGATGTCTGTCATTCTTTGTTAACAGCATGGTTAACACTAGAAGAGGACAGAACATGAGCAGTCGACAGAGGAGAGCGGCACGTAGACAGCAGGAACGTCTGCAACGTCGGCAAATGGAAGAAGAGCAGCAATTGCCAGGGTTTCAGGAGGAGTAGGAGGAAGTTCAACAGACTCAGGGTCGGGACAGAGATCCAGAAATTCCTCCACACCTTAATGACCTTGTTGCTCGGGCTATAGAGGCTGGGGTAACAGCTGCACTCCGGAACCAACCACAGGTTCAGCAGGCACCTGTACCAGCACCAGTGGTTCAGACAGATTCTTGGGGAAAGGCAAGGAGCTCTTTCACAAAGGGGAGTCCACCTGTGTTCTCAGGCTCCACCGATGCGAGAGCAGCTCACCAGTGGAAACAAGACATTGAGCGTCATCTTCGTTTGGTTCAGTGCACGGAGGTTCAAAAGCAGATGCTTACTACTTTTAAACTAGTTGGGGATGCACTACAGTGGTGGGAGTCAGTAACCACCCCAGAGGAGAGGATGACATTAACTTATGATGAGTTCAGTGCTCGCTTTGAGGAGAAATATTTTCCCTATGCAGTCGGGGCAGCTATGAAGACCAAGTTTCTAAGTCTGCAGCTGGGAAACATGACAGTGGTAGAGTATGAGCAGCAGTTCACACGCTTGTTTCTCTTTGCACCGGAGGAGGTGGATACAGAGGAGAAGAAGCGTAACAGTTTCGTCAAAGGACTGATGTGGTCTATCAAGAGAGCTATTACAGGTAGTCCAGCCTATACTACCTATGCTCAGGTGGTAAACGTCGCGCTACAACAGTATCAGTTGACTGTGGACATCAGACAGGCTCATAGTGAGAAGCGGGGTGATAAAGACTCTACTAACCAGTCAGCTGAAAAGCGAAACGACAATGGTCACCAGTAGAATGACAAAGGCAAGTTCCAAGGACAACAGCCTTGGAAGAAGCACAAGGGTGGTTCAGATGCTCACCGGAATGGGGCACCTATTCAGAAGCAACAGAATGGAGGACCACAGGCAGGACAGGGTCAGCCACAGGCTAACCGGCAGAGGAGGCCATTTGGTACTTTCCAGGGTAGTTGTTACACTTGTGGAGAGTATGGTCATACCACCAGGCAGTGTCCTAAAGCAGGATAGGGACGGGGACAGTATGTGCAGTAGGGACAGAGGGCACCAGTGCCTCTACCAGCTCCACAAGTTCCACGGATTCAGGGACAGACACATCTGGCTTTACCGAAACCGCCGCAAACTCAGGGACAGGCACCACAGCAGTTGCATTATGGTAGGGTGTATAACCCCAAGCCACAGGATGTTCAGGCACCTCAGACTATTGAGGGTAAGTTTCCTATTCATGGTTTACATGGACGTGTTTTATTTGATACGGGTGCTACACACTCATTTGTAGCTAGGACTTTTGTTGCTTTATCTGGGATGAGGACGAGGGTATGCACTAGACCTCAGGGTATTTCTACACCATTGGGTGATACAACTATTATACATGAGAGTGATGGGCCTGTGACACTAGATATTGGCAGACTCAGATTTCTAGCCAATCTATAGTCCTGGACATGCACACTTATGATGTGATACTTGGGATGGATTGGTTGTCTCACTACCATGCCCAACTTGATTATTTTGATAGATCTATTATTTTTACCATACCTGGTCAGGATATGTATGTAGTAGCTATGCCACGTTCTAAAAGAGGCGGTAGCACCTATTTGTTCCATGTGGAGGAGGAAAAGGATGAGGGGATTACTGTGTCATTGGATAACATACCAATTATACAGGATTTCCCGGATGTATTTCAGGATATTCCAGGGTTGCCACCTAGTCGCGAGATTGATTTTGTGATAGACTTAGCTCCAGGCACTGCGCCTATTGCTAGGGCACCATATAGGATGGCACCGGTAGAGATGAGAGAGTTGAGGGATCAGATTCAGCAGTTACTCAGCCAGGGTTTTATTCGTAGGAGTACATCACCTTGTGGAGCACCGGTTCTGCTTGTGAAGAAGAAGGATGGTTCGCTTCGTCTGTGTATAGATTACAGGGAGTTGAACAAGGTTACAATTCGTAACAAGTATCCTTTGCCCAGGATTGATGACTTGTTTGATCAGTTAAGGGGAGCCACATACTTCTCCAAGCTTGATCTGCGTTTTGGGTATCATCAGCTGAGGGTTAGGGAGCAGGATATTCCTAAGACAGCAATTCTCACGAGATATGGTTCTTATGAGTTTCGTGTTATACCGTTTGGGACGACTAATGCACCTGCAGTGTTAATGAACTTAATGAATAGAGTCTTCCGCGCTTATTTGGATCAGTTTGTTATTGTCTTTATTGATGACATCTTGATCTATTCTCGGTCGGAGGACGATCATGCTAGACATCTTTGTATAGTCTTACAGACGCTTCGTGAACACCAGTTATATGCCAAGTTCGAGAAGTGTGAATTTTGGCAGCGGGAGGTGAAATTTCTAGGTCACGTGGTGTCAGAAAAGGGGATAGCAGTGGATCCGGCCAAGGGTTCGGCGGTGGTTGAGTGGGGATAGCCTACATCACCTACAGAGATTCGGAGTTTTCTCGGTCTGGCAGGATATTGCAGGAGATTCATCCAGGGGTTCTCCAAGATAGCAGGACCACTCACTCATCTGACCAAGAAGAGTGTATAGTTCGTGTGGGATGAACACTGTCAGTGAGCTTTTGATGAGCTGAAAAGAAAGCTGACTTCTGCACCGGTTCTGGCTACTCCGCAGAGCGGGATAGAGTATCTTGTTTACACGGATGCTTCATTGCAGGGTATTGGATGTGTATTGATGCAGGAGGAGCGACCGATTTCTTATAGATCTCGGAAACTTATGCCTCATGAGCTTAATTATCCAACACATGATTTGGAGTTGGCAGCAGTGGTTTTTGCCTTGCGTATTTGGAGGCATTATCTGTTGGGTGAGTCCTTCAGATTATTCAATGATCACAAGAGTCTGCAGTACTTGTTCACTCAGCGGGAGCTGAATATGAGACAGCGCAGGTGGTTGGAATTTGTAAAAGACTATCATTTTTCTATACAGTGCTATCCAGGGAAAGCGAATGTAGTGGCGGATGCACTCAGTCGCCGACCTGTTGGTAGTCTTTCTACTCTATTCACTACTGAGTGGAATGTTTTGAAGAATGTAGATGAGTTGTCAGACACTTTTATGGCTTGCATGGTGGTTACACCTTCCATCATTCGCAAGGTTTTACAAGCACAACTCACCGATCAGCAGTGTGTCGACAAGGTCGCAGAGATAGCTTCCGGAGAGGTTCCATTCTACTATGTTGGGGCTGATGGAGGTTTAAGGTACAAGGGACGGTTAGTGGTACCTTCTGCTGATAGTTTGAGGAAGGATGTGATGACTGAGACTCATCACTCTGAGTTCTCTGTTCATCCAGGAGGCGATAAGATGTATCAAGATATGAAGCGGCAGTTTTGGTGGGTAGGTATGAAGAGGGACATTGCTCTTTTTGTTTCTCAGTGTAGTATTTGTCAGATGGTTAAGATTGATCATCAGAGGCCACCAGGAGCTCTACAGTCACTACCAATTCGGGAGTGGAAATGGGAGAGCATATCCATGGATTTTGTAGAAGGGTTGCCAAATTCTTTCAAGGGGTATAATTCCATATAGGTTATTGTGGATAGGTTGACCAAGTCAGCTCATTTCTTGCCTATTTGCACTGACTACACTTCGGAGCAGTTGGCGAGGCTTTACATTTCAGAGATTGTGAAGCTGCATGGCATTCCATTGTCTATTATATCGGACAGGGATTCGAGCTTTGTATCTGGATTTTGGAAGAGTTTTCAGCAGGCTTTAGGTACGGAGTTACACCTTAGTACTGCTTATCATCCTCAGACTGACGGACAGACTGAGAGGGTGAATCAGATTATGGAAGATATGCTTCGGTCGTGTGTTCAAGATTTCAAGGGCCACTGGGAGGAATATTTGCCACTTGTGGAGTTTGCTTATAACAATAGTATAATTTGGACCGCGTACACAACGTATTCCATGTGTCCATGTTGCGGAAATTTCTGCGTGATGAGGATCGGTATCAACATATCGATGTTGGGGAGATTGAGTTGCAGCCGGATGCAACTTATTTGGAGCCACCATGTCGTATTGTTGACCGTCGGGATCAAATCATTCGCAATAAGGTTATCCCTTTGGTTCGTGTGCAGTGGAGCCATCACAATGAGGCCGAGTCCACTTGGGAACGAGAGGATGTCATTCGCTCGCAGTTTCCTGAAATATTGGAAGAAGGTAAGGGCGAATTCCGAGGACGGAATTCCTTTTGTTAGGGGGGAAGAATGTAATACCCCTAATTTAAAAGGATAGTCTCGGCATTTATTTATTATTTTTGTTGTATTTTTGCATGATTATTTGGTTTAATTATTTTATTTAATTGTTTACCTGTGTGACGTGTATTTAATTGGTATCTATTTATTTGTTTAAATTGCATTTTATTTTATTTAATTGATTATTAAAGGTTTTAATTTAGGAAGTATTTTAATTAACTATTTTTCATAATTGAGGGTTTAGTTTCTTTAGCCGACATAAGATTTAATTAAGTTCTATGGGCCGGTTAGGATTTAGTTAGGGCTTTAATTAATTTAGGGTTTTGGTATAACTCTATAAATATATGGGTATACGTCTGCCGAGGGTTTCTAAAACCCTATTCACCTTATTCCCGTATACAGTAAAGAGAGAAGTTGAGAGAACAGAGCATCGTAACGATCTGTCAAGGAGAATAACAGAGAGGACCAAGGGAGATGTTTGGTGGATTAGATCAGAACCAGAGGAGGCTAGAAGGTAGTCAGTGGTTGCCGGAAAGCTTAGAACAACGGCGACAAGGTTCTGTTTATAAAACTGTACAGGCAAGTTCTTATCTTCCTCTTTCCCTTTGGCTTGTGTTCTGTGCACCTAGACAGTCTCTAGGAGATTAATTGGCCTTAAACTGAACCATGCATGTTTTATATATGTTTTGCTTGATCGTTTTATCTGTGCAAAATTTATTTACAAAATAATTATAGCACGTATGTTTTATTGACTCTGTTTTGGCATAACGTCCCACTGTTCTAATTTTTATTTTGAATCTTACTGAAATCAACCAAGGTCTGACTGGATACTAGATGTAAATTAAGACTTCAAATTTAAATTGGAGAAAGAACAGAGGGGTTGGGATAAAACTGATGTTGCAATTTAGTTTCAGTGTCGTTATTCAACAACGCTAGTTTAAATGGCTTGATTAAACTCTGTAATTGCTTTCAAAACTATTGTAAACAATCTTGGGGAATGCTTCTAGACTAAATTACGAGTCCTAAGATTAGTTTTAGAGACCAACAGAGTGGTTGGATTTGATCAGAGAAGGAGCGGACGGACTGAAACGAAGCAACGGGGACAAGGCTCTCAAAGGAGGTGAGAGCCGGCTCCATGGAAGTGGGAGCCGGCTCCCATAACAAAGTAGAGCCGGCTCTAAGAAGTCCTAGAGCCGGCTCCCACAACAAAGTAGAGCCGGCTCTAAGAAGTCCTAGAACCGGCTCTAGGATGGAAAAAGAGCCTGCTCCAAATTTTGGAGCAGGCTCCCTTTCTATTTTTGATTTATTTTAAGTTTTTTTTTTTAATTTTCTACGTATTATGTGCACTATTGGAGCATGGAGACTATTGAAATAACTTTACAGAGGGATTAAGGAATGAAGTTTGAGTGTTATTAAGACTCTAAATTAATTAAAGTTTACTTCTAAATTGTCGGGACAAACAGGGTAAAATTAAGGCACTTCCTATGTTGTTAACAAATGGAAGTTGAATTAATTGTTGAATTAAATTTCAGCAATTTGATGGAATATAATGTGTTTATAAAACTTGTGTTAGAATGCATTCAAGTGCATGATGAGGTCTTTTAATTATTAATTTTGATCTATGCATGCTTAGGAGGCTAGTTGCTGAGTTATTAAATAATTTCCTGCAACTATATGGTTAATGCTTGGATTTAAATTGCTGAATTATTAAACAATCTTCTGAAATTGTTATAGCAATTTATTGGATAATAATAGGATTATTTAACCTATTCACATGCATGATGGAGTCCCTGACATAGTAAATTTGAACTATGCATGTGTTGGATGTTAATTGTTAGAATAGTTTATTCTTCGATGCAATTACATGGATTACTACTGGGTTTTATTTGCTAGATTGTTAAGATTCCTTCTGCAATTATTGGATGGTGGTTTTTGGTCTGTAAATTATTGAACTGTTATATATGTTGTAATTTACATGGATATGGAGGATTGTATGTACCGGTATGGGACGGTGACATACTAGGGACGGTTTAGCTCAAACGCATAAACCTAACCTAATGGATTAATGGAATTGATTGAAAGATATCGAATCCTAATTGTGACTAAGTTAGATCAGCTGTAAACAAGTTGGATGACTTCTTGGATTAACGGATGGTAGTTAAGTCATATCAACTGAATAAGTTGAATGACTAACTAGTTGGTTTATTGTATGACAGTTTAATAAATAGTTGAACTGCATACCCTGGATTTGGACGGACTTTATATATATGTTTATGGTACCACGAGTTGAGCTTGAGTCTCAGACTCGTTGGTTAGGGTGCGTATATGTAGTGGATGCGTAGCTGGTTCTAATAGGTTGAGGTGTACCCTGTTAGGTCTAAGTACTCATGCCCACCTTTGGGTGCGTATTCGCATGTTGCCTTCTATTCAGGTTGAGACCCCTATTATAGACTAGTGAATGTCCCTTAGTGTGGATATATTTATACGTATAGACTAGATAGATATTGTGAGGTGTCTACGGTGTATCTGCGTATCGGGTCACTGTATGGATTGCAGTTAGATTAGAACTTACTCGTGGGTCTGACCCACTCCTTTATTATTCTTTTCAGGTACAGGACGGTTCTAGCCTTAAAGCTTGATCGTGCTTGTCGAGGACAGTCTCACTTTCATCGGATTACGTAGGACTTTCCCCGATGTTTCTAGTATTATCTTTTTTCAGTTTCAATTTTCAGTTATACATGGAGGATTTTATAATTAATGTTTCTTTCAGTTTTATTCTATCTTTATTGTTCTTTTTGTCATCTTTGTTCGTTTTAAAATACTTTAATTGTTTGATATTCCCTCGGGTTTGGGCCTGGGCCTGATCAACCCGTGTCTCGGATCCAAGGGATATCACAGTCTATCACAAAATCGATCTCGCGACTAGGTGGCAACCCTGGAATCTCCTGAAATACATCCGGGAAATCCTGTACAATCGATATGTTATCCAATGACACAGTAATCCCCTCCTCATTTTCCTCCTCCACATGGAACAAATAGGTGCTACCGCCCCCTTTAGAACGTGGCATAGTTACTACATACATATCCTGACCAGGTATGGTAAAAATAATAGATCTATCAAAACAAACAACTTGGGCATGGTAGTGAGACAACCATTCCATCCCAAGTATCACATCATAAGTGTGCATGTCCAGGACCAACAGATTGGCTAGAAATCTGAGTCTGCCAATATCTAGTGTCACAGGCCCATCACTCTCATGTATAATAGCTGTATCACCCAATGGTGTAGAAATACCCTGAGGTCTAGTGCATACCCTTGTCCTCATCTCAGACAAAGCAACAAAAGTCCTAGCTACAAATGAGTGTGTAGCACCCGTATCAAATAAAACACGTCCATACAAACCATGAATAAGAAACTTACCCTCAATAGTCTGAGGTGCCTGAACATCCTATGGCATGGTGTTATACACCCTGCCATAGTGCAACTGTTGTGGTGTCTGTCCCTGAGTTTGCGGCGGTGCCGGTAAAGCCAGATGTGTCTGTCCCTAAATCCGTGGAACCTGTGGAGCTGGTAGAGGCACTGGCTCCCTCTGTCCCTGCTGCACATACTGTCTCTGTCCCTGTCCTTGTCCTACTTTAGGACACTGCCTGGTGGTATGACCATACTTTCCACAAGTGTAACAACTACCCTGGAAAGTACCAAATGGCCTCCTCTGTCGGTTAGCCTGTGGCTGACCCTGTCCTGCCCGTGGCCCCCCATTCTGTTGCCTCTGAATAGGTACCCCATTCCGGTGAGCATCTGAACCACCTTTGTGCTTCTTCCAAGGTTGTCGTCCTTGGAATTTGCCTTTGTCATTCTACCAGTGACCATTGCCATTCCCCTTTTCAGCTGACTGATTGGTAGAGTCTTTATCTCCCCGCTTCTCACCACGAGCCTGTCTAATGTCCAAAGTCAACTGATACTGTTGTAGAGCGGCGTCTACCACCTGAGCATAGGTAGTATAGGATGGACTACCTATAATAGCTCTCTTGATAAACCACATCAGTCCTTTGACAAAACTGTTGCGCTTATTCTCCTCTGTATCCACCACCTCCGGTGCAAAGAGAGACAAGCGTATGAACTGCTGCTCATACTCCGCCACTGTCATGTTTCCCTGCTGCAGACTTAGAAACTCGGTCTTCATAGTTGCCCTGACTGCATAGGGAAAATATTTCTCATCAAAGCGAGCACTGAACTCATCATAAGACAATGTCATCCTCTCCTCTGAGGTGGTAACTGACTCCCACCACTGTAGTGCATCCCCAACTAGCTTGAAAGTAGCAAGCATCTGCTTCTGAACCTCCGTGCACTGAACCAAACGAAGATGACGCTCAATATCCTGTTTCCACTAGTGAGCTGCTCTCGCATCGGTTGAGCCTGAGAACACAGGTGGACTCCCCTTTGTGAAAGAGCTCCTAGCCTTTCCCCAAGAATCCGTCTGAACCACTGGTGCTGGTATAGGTGCCGGCTGTACCTGAGGCTAATTCCGAAGTGCAGCTGTTACCCCAGCCTCTATAGCCTAAGCAACGAGGTCATTGAGGTGAGGAGGAATCTCTAGATCTCTGACCTGGTCCAGAGTCTGTTGAACATTCTCCTGTTCCTCTTGAAACTGATCCATGTCATCTTGAAACCCAAGCCTTTGCTGCTCTTCCTCCATTTGCTGACGCCGTAGGAGATATTGTTGCCTACGTGCCGTTCTCCTTTCCTTCCTAGTTCCTTGCATGTTCTGTCCATTTCTAGCATTAACCATCTATTAACACGAAAAGACAGACGTCAGTACCCTTTCTATACGAACCATAAGGAATACAATGAATCCTAACTTAAGATCTATTCAAGAGAAAACGCTACGCGGAAGACTTAATACGAAAACATCCTAGAGACACTTGAACCTGGAGTGCTCTGATACCAACTGAGATACCCCTCGGATCCAAGACATGGGTTGATCAGGCCCAGGCCCAAACCTGAGGGAATATCAAACAATTAATATTTTATAATGAACACGGAATACAAAATAAATTAAGAAATGAAATTAAAGCTGGAAGGAACTAAAAATAGAATCCGCAAAATATTATAATTATTAAAATCCATCAAACCCAAACTCCAAAACTCCATCAGTTTACAACTTGGGAATCCATCTCTAGTGGACCCCTATTAAACATCCAAACGGAAGAAAGAATAACTGTAATAAACGTCTAGAAATAAAACTATAGAGAGAGCCCTACATCCAAACGGAAGATAGAACAACTGTAATAAACGTCCATAAATAAAACTATAGAGAGAGTCCTACATCGTCGGAAGAGTGAATAGAGACCTCTGCTCAGCACGAACACGTCTAAGCCTAGAACTGTCGTGTACCTGAAAAATAGAAGTGGGTCAGGCCCACGCGCAAGTTCTATACTAATACAATCCAAACAAAGGCCCGATACGCATGTACATCCTAAACAATTTAACAATAGCTAATAGTCCGTAAATATATATATAGTCACACTAAAGGACTCTCACTGGACTACAGGCCGGTCTCAACCTGAATAGAGGTAACATGCTAAAACGCACACGAAGTGGGCACATGTACCTATACCTAAACAGGGTACACCTCCAACCATCGTAGCCAACTACACATCCCGATGCATATACGCTCCCTAGCCATCGGTCCTGAGGCTCAAGCTCATACCGAGGCACCGTAACAGTACATATATAAAATCCATCCAAAATCCCTAGTATTGCCGCTCAACAAGTAGTTGCCATGACAATACAAATCCACGGAACTTAACTTTTAGTTAATCCCATCCTTATTCCAAGTAGGTAGGTAATGGTATTGTTTTAAAAACCAAACCCATCCTTAGTATGCCACCGTCCCATACCGGTGCCTTCTTTCCAATCCTCCAGTAGTCAATAATACCAATAAATCAAGTATATATATCAACTAAATTCCAACATCCAACATTCAATGTTAGCAGTGATAAAATAAGCATTGATAAACAGGGTCACAACAACAACATATACATGCCCAATTTAAGTTGTTCCCTTTAGTCTGATATAAAGACAGAATTAATTAAAACTCCCATTTAACACCTTACAAATGACATACAGATATGTAGGGTATGTATCACAAAATCCTAACCTCCACAGTTGATACTAACTGTGATAATGTAAGCATCAAAACAATATTCACAGTATGTATGTAGACATGCTCAAATTATAGTGTTCCACAAAACCGATCTAGTGTTAAACTCAAATCCCCCTAGTATTTAAGTTCCAACAGTTGCTATTACAGAAGTTAAGATAGCTATCATCTAGACCCATCCTTCCAATAATTTATACTAGTAGTGGTAAGGAAAAACGTGAACCACCGAACCACAATGCATCCACAAACATGCTTAGTCTAGGTTGAACAAGCATACAACACTACTGTAACTACCGATTTCATAGCAAAACATATATCATTTTAGTTTGGTTTAATCTTCATTAATCCTGAAATCATTTAAGAGTGCAAAGAGTAAGAAGCCTAAGGGAAAGAGTAAGGATAGAATCTTGCTTTAGAAACTTTTGTTCAAAGTTTCAACGTCGTCTTCTTAAAAAAAATCCCGGCTAGTTCCAAAACCCGGTTACTGTTCACGGGTACGAAACACTATTCTCGAACTCAAAATCTGATTTCCACCGTTCAGATTGTGTGACACTGAGTCATGAACCTATCCTCCAAATTTTAGCTCGATCGGACCACGGAGGAAGCGGATTGGATGTTTGATGAAATCTGGGCAGAATGGAAAAAAAACCTGTGCGACCCAGTTACTGTTCACGAGTACGAATCACTATTCCCGAGGTCAAACTCTGATCTCCACCGTTCAGATTGTGCATCACTGAGTCATGAACCTTTCCTCCAAAATTCAACTCGATCGGACCACGGACGAAGCGGTATCGGATGTTTGATGAAATCTGGGCAGAATGGAAAAAACCTGTGCGACCCAGTTACTGTTTACGAGTATGAATCACTGTTCCCGAGGTCAAACTCTGATCTCCACCGTTCAGATTGTGCGTCACTGAGTTGTGAACCTCTCCTCCAAAATTCAGCTCGATCGGACCACGGATGAAGCAGGATCGGAGCTTTGATCAAACCTTGACAGAATGTGAAAAACTGCGTTTTTCCTTCTCCACTTCCACAAAACGTGTGCTTTGTTTAAAAAACCCTACACAGACGTCTACCTTATACTTATAGAGTTTTCCTAAACCCTAGGTTCATTTAAGTCCAACCCACAATCCTAACCGGCCCATCCAATTAACGTAGAAACCTACGACGGCTATAATATAAAACCCTAATTTATACTGTAATTAAAAACCCTAGTTAAATGTATTTACCTAATTACCCTATTCACCATTAAATACTTAACAAATAATCTAATTGAACAAAATAATAATTAGTAAATCCAATTAAACCAAATAAGACACACATAGAATAATTAAACCAATTACACTTAAACCATTAATGCCAATTAAATAATTAAAACACTAACAAGTAATTCCAATCAAATAACTAAACCAATTACACTTAAATCATTAATGCCACTTAAATAATTAAAACACTAACAAGTAATTCCAATCAAATAACTAAAAATAAATATCATTTAAATAAATTAAATCATCACAAAAGAAATAAATTAAGCACCTAATAAAAAAAATAATGACACATAATCAAATAAAATGCACTTAAATAATAAATTAAATACCATTAAATACCAGGAATATCCTTTTTAAAATTAGGGATATTACAACCTCTCTTTGAGAAGTAAGGGCCTGGTACCACTAAGCCACTGGCCTGTTGGTACTCTCTATCTATTCCTCTACATATCTTGTTGCGAGTTATTCTACTATCTTTCTTTGCCGCCCCGCGGATTTACGTTAGGTTCCTCCCGGTCTATTAGAGTTGCAGTTTATTAAGAATGCCTCATGTTCAGTTTCCATATATTTTAGAGGCAACGGAACCGTTTTTTAGGATTTTAATGGCTTTATCTTACAGGTTGTTGTTGCCGATATCTCGATAGCAGTGCCATGTTGTTACGAGGCTATCTTATGTCACGTCTTGATGGTGTTTCTTTATTCTTTTGTTGATATCCGTATAGTACTCCAGGTTCTCCCCTTGGTTTTGGTTAATTCTGTTTTACGGACAGAGGTACGAGGTGGTTAATGTTGTTGTCCAGTTTTTCCGGAGTCATGTCCATATGGATTGTGTGATACAGTCTCTTCCAGAGGAATTTATTTTCCCTGCTAACCATGATCTACCATTGGGCAAGGCTGTTGTTCAAATTGAAGATACCATGGTTATAGATCTTACAATGCTAGTGGAGTGGAGCCTTGTGATACCCCTCGGATCCGAGATATGGGTTGATCAGGCCCAGGCCCAAACCCGAGGGAAATCAAACAATTAAAGTATTTTAAAACGAACACATATGAAAAAAAATGAAATAAGAATAACTACTAAAAGCTGAACATAATACTAATATAAAATCCTCAATAGCCTGATAAAACTTAATAAAATCCAACTTCCAAAACTTCCATGAACTATAACTCGGGAATCCATCTAGTGGACCCCTAAATAAAAATCTCAACTGAAACGTAAACAACTGACATAAAACCAAATACTAAAATATGGAAGGACATCCTACATCGTCGGTGGAATGAATGATAATCCCTGCACAGCACGATCAAGCCTAAGACTGGAACCATCCGATATCTGAAAAATAAGAGTGGGTCAGGCCCACGAACAAGTTCTAATCTAACTGCAATCCATACAGTGACCCGATACGCAGATACACCTAAATACCTCACAATATCTATCTAGTCCATACATAAATATATCCACACTAGAGGACCTTCACTGGACTATAATGGAGTCTCAACCTGAGTAGAAGACAACATGCAAAAACGCAAAATAATAAAAATGCACACAAATAATTAATTAAATCAAACAAAATAAGCAATTAAACAATTAGTTTAATAAAAATGCACACAAATAATTTAAATTAACAGCAATCAATCAATTAATCAAATAAAAACACAATTTAAACAATTAATTAAATTAAAATACTATTTGAACAATTAATTTAAATTCCGGGATTGTCCTTTTAAAAATTTGGGGTATTACTGGCCTTACATATGGAATGATGTTGTATATTGTGGTGGAGGATAAAACATGCATATTGGATGTTGTTAGTAGCATTATGTCAATTTCTATAGCCTATTATAGTCATGTTAAGGCTCCAAAACTGTCCACTATAGCTTTGATTAGGAAGGTAGCACGGAAAGCTCCGTGTATTTGTCTATATGTTTTAAATGCGGCTCATATACTTGTTGCTCTGATGTTATAAAATCATTTTGTTTGCCAAGGTAAAAAAAAAAAAAACACACAACACTCATTGCAGTGGATCAAATATAAATGTCATGTGAATCCAAGTATTGAATTTACATTAGTTCTCACGATCTCATCCAACCACCTCACTTACCCGTCTTTCCAAAAGTAAGAGGATATGATGAATGAGCAGAATCCATACCAAAGTGTTTTGGCTTAAAGCAAAGGCGAATCTAGGAATTGTTAATGGGGTAGGCTAAAAGTAATAATAATATATATATATATATATATTTTAGTGGACTTAAACCAACTCTTGGATTCGCCAGTGGCTCAAAGTGTATTTTAAGGAGTATGCTTATAATTTTATATCTACGTGTGTGCCAAGATTTTTAAGTCCAAATTTGCGGCTAAACTAGTTTCAGTCAATTTAAGGAGAGTCAAGCAATTATTCAAGATTGTTGCAACCCTAAGAGGCCTTCTAAACTTTGGCTTATCTACCTTATGTTGGTGTATGATCTTTGCTAATACATTAGTGAGTTATACTTAGGGCCCGTTTGGATCGCAATAAAGCTATATGTTATGGTTTGGTATGATATGAAAATAACCGTTTTGGTATTAGTATGTTTTTAGTAGAAATCGGAACCATATTTAGTAACGACTGTTTTGTTTTTGATAATTGTATATCAAAAACATGAAAACGCATTTGATAATATCATTCGTTTTAAGGAATCCGAAAACAAAACACGTTTGGGAAGTTAGTTTTGTTGTCAAAAATTCTGAATCAATAACAGGATACCTGTTTGGTAAAGACTGTTTTGTTTTTGTTTTGAATAATTATATATATGAATACAATTATAAGTTTATATGTAATAGTCCCTTTTTCTTTATGATTTGAGATAATTTGTTAATATATATATATATATATATATATATATATGTATGTATGTATGTATATATTCTGCATTAAATAGTTGAGGAAAAAAAGTTATGAATAAATTTACATGTATAAATAAGATCACGTGGAATGTTTATGAGGCATAAACATGATTAGTGGAAACTAAACTACAAATCTAACTTTGTAATAATCTTTCAATAAGAGAAAATCTTTGCACTCCATTTATCTTTTTCTTTTGCCTTGCACTCCATTTAACTTTGTTTTATTTCATATATATATATATATATATATATATAAATTCATTATGAATGAAAGAGAGATCTCCTTATAGTTGAAACTAACAAGAAGCAAAGCCAAAACGTTGATCTTTTTGAATTGGTCAGAGTTGAGGTTTGGTGGAGATTGAAGCTTGTGAATTGTTTTACTTCACTGAGATTAGTTTGAAATTTTCTGCTGGAGATATTTCAAAGTGCTAATATTTTTATTGTTAACTCATGAGACCATTTCCCTTTTTCTTGACTATTTATTTTGATAATCAACTTCTGAATATTTCATACAATCTCCAACCATAACCATAATTGATAAATAGGAAGAAAGATTAAAAGCAAGCAATCAAGGATGATCCTTTCTTACAAGACTAAACAATAAATCACCCCGACAAAAATAAAAATAAAATAAAAAGAGAGGCATGCCATCAAACAACCTGCTAAAAAAATTATTGCCATCCAAACAAGTACTTGAAAATTTTTTGTAGGATTTTAATCAATCATAAATAACACACCAAACCACAAGTTTTTTTTGCACATCACAACTTAATAAATTCTTGTTGCACCATTCACATATATACTTGTATATATAGGGAGCTAAACATTCCTTAAAAATAGTATGTGTGTACACGCACACTTTATTATACTTACATAAAATGTACACACAACTCGAGATCACTAAAATTCATTCCATAAACTGTATACACACTTCTTTATACTTGCATAGACCTCCATTTGATTAACTTAGAGATCACTAGCTTCCTGGAGTTGCAATAACTGGAGAATGCTTCCTATAAATCCCACTGGTGCCACTGCCCACAACTTACTGCCATGTCCTTCAATGTAGTGCCAGTTCTTCCCAGAGCATATATGGATTACATGGTACTGGGTTAACAATAGTTTATGATTCACCAAAAATGGATATAAGGAAGCATTAAGAAAAAAGAAAAAAATGAATTTGAATCTAAAACAAGACATTACCTATAGTAGCAAAATATAAAGCAGAGTTAGGTATTCCCATGAAACGGCTGCATTCTACTAAGCCTTGAAACAACAAAGAGAACTATATTCAACTCCACCACGAAAATCAATAAAAAATTGTGTAATACCCCTAATTTTAAAAAGAATATTCCTGGTATTTAATGGTATTTAATTTATTATTTAAGTGCATTTTATTTGATTATGTGTCATTATTTTTTATTAGGTGCTTAATTGTTTTCTTTTGTGGTGATTTAATTTATTTCTTTTGTGGTGATTTAATTTATTTCTTTTGTGGTGATTTAATTTATTTAAATGATATTTATTTTTAGTTATTTGATTGGAATTACTTGTTAGTATTTTAATTATTTAAGTGGCATTAATGGTTTAAGTGTAATTGGTTTAGTTATTTGATTGGAATTACTTGTTAGTGTTTTAATTATTTAATTGGCATTAATGGTTTAAGTGTAATTGGTTTAATTATTCTATGTGTGCCTTATTTTATATGTGTCTTATTTGGTTTAATTGGGTTTACTAATTATTATTTTGTTCAATTAGATTATTTGTTAAGTATTTAATGGTGAATAGGGTAATTAGGTAAATACATTTAACTAGGGTTTTTAATTACAGTATAAATTAGGGTTTTATATTATAGCCGTCGTAGGTTTCTACGTTAATTGGATGGACCGGTTAGGATTGTGAGTTGGACTTAAATGAACCTAGGGTTTAGGAAAACTCTATAAGTATAAGGTAGACGTCTGTGTAGGGTTTTTTTTTTAAACAAAGCACACGTTTTGTGGAAGTGGAGAAGGAAAAACGCAGTTTTTCACATTCTGTCAAGGTTTGGTCAAAGCTCCGATCCCACTTCGTCCGTGGTCCGATCGAGTTGAATTTTGGAGGAAAGGTTCACGACTTAGTGACACACAATCTAAACGGTGGAGATCAGAGTTTGACCTCAGGAACAGTGATTCGTACTCGTGAACAGTTACTGGGTCGCACAGGTTTTTTTTCCATTCTGCCTAGATTTCATCAAACATCCGATCCCGCTTCGTCCGTGGTCCGATCGAGCTGAAATTTGGAGGATAGGTTCATGACTCAGTGTTGCACAATCTGAACGGTGGAGATCAAATTTTGAGTTTGGGAATAGTGTTTTGTACCCATGAACAGTAACCGGGTTTTGGAACTCGCCGGGATTTTTTAAGAAGACGACGTTGAAACTTTGAACAAAAGTTTCTGAGGCAAGATTCTATCCTTACTCTTTCCCTTAGGCTTCATACTCTTTGCACTTTTAAATGATTTCAGGATTAATGAAGATTAAACCAAACTAAAATGATATCTGTTTTGCTATGAAACTGGTAGTTACGGTAGTGTTGTATGCTTGTTCAACCTAGACTAAGCGTGTTTGTGGATGCATTGTGGTTCTGTGGTTCACGTTTTTCCTTACCACTGCTAGTATAAATTATTGAAAGGATGGGTCTAGATGATAGCTATCTTAACTTCTGTAATAGCAACTGTTGGAACTTAAATACTAGGAGGATTTGAGTTTAACACTAGATCGGTTTTGTGAAACACTATAATTTGAGTATGTCTACATACATACTGTGAATATTGTTTTAATGCTTACATTATCACAATTAGTATCAACTGTGGAGGTTATGATTTTGTGATACATATCCTACATATCTGTATGTCATTTGTAAGGTGTTAAATGGAAGTTTTAATTAATTCTGTCTTTATATCAGACTAAAGGGAACAACTTAAATTGGGCATATATATGTTGTTGTTGTGACCCTGTTTACCAATGCTTATTTTATCACTGCTAACATTGAATGTTGGATGTTGGAATTTAGTTGATATATACTTGATTTATTGGTATTATTGACTACTGGAGGATTGGAAAGTAGGCATCGGTATGGGACGGTGGCATACTAAGGATGGGTTTGATTTTTAAAACAATACCATTACCCACCTACTTGGAATAAGGATGGGATTAACTAAAAGTTAAGTCCCGTGGATTTGTATTGTCATGGTAACTACTTGTTGAGCGGCAATACCAGGGATTTTGGATGGATTTTATATATGTACTGTTACGGTGCCTCAGTATGAGCTTGAGCTTCAGGTTCGATGGCTAGGGAGCGTATATGCATCGGGATGTGTAGCTGGCTACGATGGTTGGAGGTGTACCCTGTTTAGGTATAGGTACATATGCCCACTTCGTGTGCGTTTTAGCATGTTACCTCTATTCAGGTTGAGACCGGCCTGTAGTCCAGTGAGAGTCCTTTAGTGTGACTATATATATATATTTACGGACTATTAGCTATTGTTGAATTGTTTAGGATGTACATGCGTATCGGGCCTCTGTTTGGATTGTAGTAGTATAGAACTTGCGCGTGGGCCTGACCCACTTCTATTTTTCAGGTACACGACAGTTCCAGGCTTAGACGTGTTCGTGCTGAGCAGAGGTCTCTATTTACTCTTTCGACGATGTAGGGCTCTCTCTATAGTTTTATTTCTGGACGTTTATTACAGTTGTTCTATCTTCCGTTTGGATGTTTAATAGGGGTCCACTAGAGATGGATTCCCAAGTTGTAAACTGATGGAGTTTTGGAGTTTGGGTTTGATGGATTTTAATAATTATAATATTTTGCGGATTCTATTTTTAGTTCCTTCCTGCTTTAATTTCATTTCTTAATTTATTTTGTATTCCGTGTTCATTATAAAATATTAATTGTTTGATATTCCCTCGGGTTTGGGCCTGGGCCTGATCAACCCGTGTCTCGGATCCTAGGGGTATCTCAATTGATATCAGAGCACTCCAGGTTCAAGTGTCTCTAGGATGTTTTCGTATTAAGTCTTCCACGTAGTGTTTTCTCTTGAATAGAGCTTAAATTAGGATTCATTGTATTCCTTATGGTTCGTATAGAAAGGGTACTGACGTCTATCTTTTCGTGTTAACAGATGGTTAACGCTAGAAATGGACAGAACATGCAAGGAACTAGGAAGGAAAGGAGAACGGCACGTAGGCAACAATATCTCCTACGGCGTCAGCAAATGGAGGAAGAGCAGCAAAGGCTTGGGTTTCAAGATGACATGGATCAGTTTCAGGAGGAACAGGAGAATGTTCAACAGACTCTGGACCAGGTCAGAGATCCAGAGATTCCTCCTCACCTCAATGACCTCGTTGCTCAGGCTATAGAGGCTGGGGTAACAACTGCACTTCGGAATCAGCCTCAGGTACAGCCGGCACCTGTACCAGCACCAGTGGTTCAGACGGATTCTTGGGGAAAGGCTAGGAGCTCTTTCACAAAGGGGAGTCCACCTATGTTCTCAGGCTTAAAAAATTGTCAAATTGTCACTAATCACAGGTTCAAAAAATTGTTATATATTTCACAGTGTAGTAAATTGTTTATATAATTCTAATTTTTAAATCACAATTCAATGCTACTATATTATATACGAATCATGCTGCTATCAAGTACCAATTGAAGAATGAGATTGCAGCGAACCCAATAAAAGAAATGATTTCAAAAATCAAATAAATACACAGATCATCTACATTATATAAGAATTAAAAATAGAAATTAAAAATTTAAATCCACACAGCGCAAAGGAACAAATTCATAATCTATGTGGAGTCATTAGAATCTTAAATTGATTTATCAGGGCCGATACAAATGCCTGTAGTCTCCTTTCATAGGAATTGCCTAAAATTTTATTTATTGACTTTGGAAAAAAATTACAAAAAATCATCAGAAGTAAATTGAATTAACCAAATCAAATCATATAATTCAGTTCCTATCGATTTTGAATTTAAAAATTAAAATTATTGATAACAGTTCAATTTCAATTTAAAGGACTTAGACGAACCAATGGAACCTTTAGTATAAATTAAATATATATTTGCATATAAGTAGCAGTATCATTTGTAGATCAGTAGGGTTCTAAATCAGTAGCAGTTGCATATCATTTGCAGTTGGAATATTTCAAGGATAATTAGTTACACACACACACACACACACACACACACACATATATATATATATATATATATATATAGAGAGAAAGAAAGAGGGAAAGAGCACCTGAAAGATCCTGTTGACAAAATCAATAAACAGAATGAATCACCAACAGAAATTTGCAGGGAAAAAGCTTCGTTCCGTGGTTGCGAAGAACTCTGAGGTTTCAGATTCGAGTCACACAAATACATAAAAGGGAGAGGATTGAGATGAAAACCAAGTACAGGAGGATTGATCGATCTGTAGCCTAGCAACGAAGTTGTAAGGAAAAGGAAGAAGAATCGCCCATGAAATTGCCTCCAAAGACCTGCGCGAAGAGAGGGGAAATGAGGCTGAAAATGGCTAGGTTTTCTAATATATGTATAATTTAAAGAGAAAAGGTTGAGATTGAAACCAAATACGGGAGGATTGATGGATCTGTAGTCTAACAACGAAGGTGTAAGGAAAATGAAGAAGAATCGCCCACGAAATCGGTTCTCAGGACCTGCGCAAAGAGAGAGAAAATGAGGCTGGAAATGGTTAGGTTTTCTAATATATGTATAATTTAAAGAGAGAGGGTTGAGATTGAAACCAAATATGGGAGGATTGATGGATTTGTAGTCTAGCAACAAAGGTGTAACGAAAAGGAAGCAGAATCGCCTATGAAATCACCTCCAAGGAGCTGCGCGATGAGAAAGAAAATGAGGATGAAAAATGGCTAGGTTTCTGATATGCGAATTTTTATAGTTGATATCACCACTACAGTAAAAACGAAGGGTGATATGTTTTTGGTTTGGGTTGATATGGCCGCTACAGTATATCATATCACCCAATATCACCAATTATTTTATATGGGTTTTGGCCCAAATCTGATAATGTTTTTATACTATTTAATACCACATTAACCCACTCCAAACATGATATTGTCCCAAAAACCAAAACCAAAATATCAGAATAATAGTCCAAACAGGCCCTTATAGTGCAAACTAAGCAACGCCGATCGTTGGACATCTCCAATTGAAGCACTGAATGAAAATGGACATGCCATTACTGATGTGACTACTTGGGATCTCCTTTTGTTATCAAGTGCTTGAATATCTTGTTGTGTTACTTGTTTAATCTAACTCGGAGCATGTGTTGATCAGTACACAACTACAGTTCACGCAAGAAACTTCTGTAGTGGGCCTTGCGTGCTAACATGACACTTGTTTTGTCGTTTTTGATTTTGGTTTCACAAATATGGTGGTAAAACTATGGATCCCCATTCTATGCCTAAAGACTAAAATCCCAATTTGAGTGCAAACACTCGGGCCATGAAAATTTTAAATATAAATAATCAAATGGAAAATAAATTTCTGGTAATCACTCCCTTGTCCGCTTATTGCAATGGGTTAAATAAAATATCATACCATTTGCAATAGACCATTTGCAGTAAAAGAAAATTAAACTGTTGAGTGAGCTGTTTATACCATACTATGTCCATTCGTATCAAATATATCCTACAGTCGTTAACCCCACTCACTGCCTATGCCTTAGGCCATTTACACCAGCCTCTCCAGATTTTGACTCTCTAAAAACGTCACATCAACTATTCCAAGAGCCACATCAGCAATTCCAAGAGCCACGTCAGCAGTTTTCACTCTCCAGAAACATGCACTCCATCAGGCTCTCCGAATTTTCGCTCTAAAAAAAAATAATAATAAAAAATTAAAATTAATAATAATAATAATTATTATTATTATTATTATTATTTTTTTTTAACTTTTCCTAAATGGCTATATTTATAACGGCTATATTTTTAACGGTTATATTTTTCATCTTATATAATGAAACTCATTTGCTCATCTGAAAATCATCACTATATTCATCTCTCTCCATTGTAGCAAAATACCATCATCCATCTTTTTCAATTTCGAAATTCGAATGGCTTTGTCATCACAAGCTTTTCTTTTAGCAGATTATAATTCTTTATTTTACTCGTTATCCTCTTCAGAATATGATCCTTTTAGGGCGTTGATTCAATAGGATCAAGACGAATTCTATGAGATTATGAATTCAGTGAGGCCACAGATAGTTGAGCAAGTATTTTAAGTCTGTAAAAAGAAGCGGTACATTCATCATGACCGAGAAGGAAACCACTGTCAGCTAATGAAAGATTACTTCAACGAGTATTGCACATATCTACCGGAGTACTTTCACAGGCGATTCAGGATGCGACAATAACTTTTTCTTTATATCCTTAATGATGTCAAAGCTTATGACTATTTTGTCCAAAAAAAGGATGCGACTGATCATCTGGGGTTGTCTTCTATACAGAAGATGACAACTGCTGTTCGTATACTCACATATGGTTGTGCAGCCGATCACTATGATGAGTATATTAAAATCGGTAAAAACACTACCATTAATTGCTTGAAGGCATTTTGTAATGCTATTGTTGCTGTGTATGCAGAGGAGTATATGCGCCCACCTAACGAAACCGACATAGCACGGCTACTTGAAGAAGGGGAGCAGAGAGGATTTCTGGGTATGCTTGGTTCTATCAACTGTATGCACAGTGGAGTGGCAAGACACACATAGAAGACAATCTGGCAAGAATACTCTCATATTAGAAACATGTTGCCTCACAAGATTTGTGGATCTGGCATGCATTATTCGGAATGCTGGGTTCACACAATGATATAAATATGTTGAATTATTCCTCGGTATTCAACGGTATCGTCAATGGCCAATTACCTCTGGTTAATTGTGTAGTGAATTGACATCATTATAGAATGGGGCATTACCTGTCTGATGGTATATACCTTAAGTGGGCAACTTTGATGCAGACCATCCCGCACCCAACCACTACAAAAGAAAAATTATTTGTTCAGCGACAAGTGGCAGCAAGGAAAAATGTGGAACGGGCTTTTGGGGTATTGCAGATCAAGTGGGCAATAACGCAAGGACCAGTGCATTACTGGGAGAAAGATGACTTGCGCTTCATAATGAAAACGTGCATCATCCTTCACAATATGATCATTGAATATGAGCGTCACGCAAATGTTGGAAGATGGACTCCGTCACCGGAGGATGCAATCCCTATTCCCACTTTAAGTCGATGCCCATCGGTTTTAGCGGCATACATATCCTCTCGCCAACTTCAGATTCGTAACAGAGAGACAAATACGCGGTTGATGAATAATTTGATGAAAAATTTGTGGAACCGCTATGCTGATGAAGATGCTTAATTTATGTTACATTTTATTTTATATTAAGATGTTATGACATTTCGTGTACTAGTATTTTTATTATGTAATGGTTTTTTAAGATTGGAATAAGAAAATAAGTATTACAAAATAATATGGGAATAAGTAGATGAATTTGTAATTATAATTATTTTTTTTTCAAAAAGTTAAAAAAAAATTATAGCCGTTAAGGCACTGTTTGTGTAAGCCAAACAGTGCCTTAACACCTAAATGCACTATTTGGCCTACACATTTAAAATTTAAAGCAAAAAAATAAAAAACTTAGTTTTAAAGGAAAAAAACAAAAAAAAATGTTTTTTTAATATATTTTGGTCTAATTTTTTTTTTTTTGGACAAACAATGCCTAAACAATATATTTTTTATTTAATGAATTTTATTTTATTTTATTTCCAAAAAAAAAGAGCTATAAATAACCTATTTTTAGGTTTTTTTTTTTTTATAAAAAAAATCTGCGGCATTGTTTGGCGCACTGTTACAGCACCTGCACAAAAAGACAAAAGAGAGGCAGCCAAACAGCACCGTTTTGAAACCATAAAAAAAAAAAAAAAAAATTACTGCGATCGCGAGACGGCTCGCTGAATACCGCGAGCCTAAATGGGCCCTACTAGTTTGAAGAAGTCGCTGCAGGACCCAAAGCCTCTCTCTCTCGAAAATTGAGTTTCGTTGGTGGGCTGCGAATGCTCTAAGTCGTCAACAAATAACCCCACTTTTGGACGGCATCCACTGCACCACCACCAACTAGGACTTAGCTCATTATCCAAAAACCAAATTGTTGGCCACTTCAATAACACAAATTGCCCAGTCACTATTTCAATCAATTGTGCTGTGGTTTACTTAAAATTTTTAGTATGCATCAGTTTTAATTTGAAAATAAATAAAAAAGCTCAAGCTTCATTTGTTTTCAAATTCAATATCTCTTGAACTAGAGGTAAAAATTACAGAAATAATGTTTAATTGCTACATCTGTGCTAGGAATAAATTTGGTGCATCCGTTTATTTGAATCGTACGTGCATAACACGCACGTGTAGTCACCTGATACCGTCTCCTGTGCTGTGCATGGTGGAGGCTGTGACTAGTCAGTCGGCTACACCTCCCACTCGGTGAAATGAGAGCGTTGTTTTGGCCACGTCAAAAACGCTCACTTAAACGCGTGCACTTTTCCTTGCATAGCATAGCAACAAAAGGAATGAAAATGCACGTTGGTGGACTTTTCTCTTTACCCTTTCGTTTATAAATGATACACCACTACCACCAAGACGATAAGGTAGAGGGCATAAAAGTAACTTCACATGCACCCACGGCGGCCGCACTGCTCTTGTAAGCGCTCCAGACCCGCCCGATCCGGTCGGACCGGCCAATCCGTTTGATCATTTTCAACGTAGTCAATACGTCACCCCCTTTTAATTACTTTTTAGGACTCCTCCAAACCCACCCCTCTCCTCTTTCTCTCTCCTCTTTCTCTCTCTAACCATCTGGACTTCGATCAGTGATCCGTTCCTGATTTTCGATTCAAATCGATCAATTGGTGGCATAGAAGATTGTACCAGAGCTTTAATTCGTCATGTCGATGTCTGATTCCGATACGTCCTCGCAAGGCAGCGAGTACAAGAACTTCAGACAAGTTACTCGCGAACGTTAGTCTCAACTCTCTCTCTCTCTATATGTATTTGTTTGTATGTTTGTTTTTGTTTGTTTCAGTTCTGGTTGAATCAAATTAAGTGATACTTAATCACTCTGTTTACGATCTATCTTCCAACCAATGTTCTGAATCCAACAAGCTACTTATTCTATGCTTTATACATGTGTTTTGGATAATCATGATTATCTGCTAGTATGCGCTATACTGGTTCTGAGAAGCTCATACATAGAGAGAACACAGATGCATAAATGTATATTTATACATGTGTATCCTTTTTGTACGGAATTCTGTAGTCTGTTGAATAATGTATAGATGGAAATGAAGGTAACATATTTCGGAAGAGAGAGAGAGGAATAGAGAATTTCAATATTATTGTGTTTGTGTCTTGTATGCTACAAGCGAATGAAGGAAAGGAACCACAAATGTGAATTTGGATGCAAAGTAGCCATCAATTTCTTAATGCTTTTGATTTCAACTAGGGTTTATTTTTGTAAGGGATCACTGAACTGACAAATTAGATTACTATTTTAGACCTAAAGACATCCAAAGTCTCCCCAATAAAGATTATTGCATGTTCTCCTACTAGATGCTCTCAAAAGTTGCGAAGTGAATCATTTTAATTCTCAGTGAGCTTGCTTAAGAATTGTGGACATAATGTAGGAATGAGAATTCAGACATGACACAAACTCAACAATATGTGATAGATTAGGCCCCTATGAGATAAGTAATGAACGAAGAGGTGATTCTACAATTATTCCAGCTCAAGACAGAAAACACATGCAGCAAACATTCACTAAAGTCCACTGTTAAGATGACTGTTGTAGTAAGCTGTGTTAGTTACAGAAATTTGGTTGGGAAGGTATGACTTCCTTTTGGTCTAACTAGAGACTACAATCAAATGGGTAGTGTTTTCCACAGGTTTTTTTTTGGGTCCCTAAGAATATCATCAATCCTACTAAATAGCCTACTGGAGAGAGCCTCCAACCATGGTGCCAAAGAGGCAAGAATGAGTAATAAAGAAAGAAGATGCAATTAGGCTGAATAACTTGCTCTTTCAACAAGTAAATCCCTCCCTCATGTAGAATGAAATATGTCTTTTCAAGCATTGAAACGTTTCTCCATTTTTTCGCCTTCTCAACCACAAGATCCTAATTGCATGTATATATACAAGATCCTAATTGCATGTATATGTATCACACACAAAATCAGCCTTCTTGGGAGACCACTACTTAACAGGAAGATTATCCAACCGGAAGATTCTCCACCCTGAAACCCAGCTTGTAGCAAGAATGGAATCATCTGATGGCAACACTCTTTCTGAAGTGATTATTGGAGTTTAGATCCATTAATGCTTGCTTGCTTGCTTTGCACATCACAAAATTAGTGCACCATTAGTAAATTGGAGACAAGATGTATAATGGACTTAAGGAGCTATAGGGAACAGTAATGAACTATTTGGAACACTAAATTTTTTTCTCCTTTGCATGTAGCTGTATTTCACTTGAAAAAACATCTAGGAGAGCACCACAAAACTTGAATATCTATTCCCTCTGTGATTTCCATTAGAAATGATGCACATAAGAGAAGTGGTTTAAACCGTTTCTCTAATGGATGATAAATCATTTTCATGATGCTTCATTTTCATAAGTTTGAAAAACAATAAAGAATTATTTAATTGCAATATGAGAAACTGGAGCACTAAAATTCTCTATTATTAGTTCTCTTTTTTATTGGGGCGCTGAAATTCTCTATTATTAGGTCTCTTTTTTGTTGGGCCCTATGTGGCCTTTGTGGAGTTTTTGCGGGTTGCATTCCCTGTTTGAACGCCTTCTATTGATACTTTACTTATAAAAAAATAAAAATAAAATTTGAGAAGTTGGAAATATAAAAATTGTAACCGTGCGCGCACGCGAGAGAGGGAAGATTCTGGAGTTATTTTCCCAACTACTAATTTTTCCTTACGTTGATTTCAACATTATATTATAAAGTGATAGTCTGTCAGTGAAATTCCCACACTTGTTACCAACATGATTTCCAATAATCAGCTCTCTGTTGAAGAAGTCCGCTGGGATTTTGACCCCACCTTAGAAAAAAAGGTGATTGGAGTAGAGAGAAAAAGAAAGGAGAACAGAATTAGGGCAACTTAAATAAATAGATTTCATCCCCGAACCATATATTTTTCTTTAAAGATGCACAAGGAGCGAATATCACATTAGTACCTTTAACAACATGCTAATTTTAATAATGTCCAAGGTACATAATTTTGTGGCACATTTGGTTGATTCAAATTTCAGAGTCAGCGAACAGATATAGGTTGCGACACTGGGAAAGTTTGCTTTGTTATTTTATTTTTCTATGATTTAGTTGTTTTATTTTATTATCTATTGTTCATAATTTCAGATACCTTCTAAGGTGTTGCTAATTAATCTAGTTTCAGTTATTGTTTCAAGTTTCAACACAACTTTGAGTTCGAGCCATAATATTCACCTGGTTTGATTGAGCTGAATGGTGGTTATGGTTTCAACCAGTTTTTGTTGGGAATTAAAGCCCCATCATTCGGCACAGCGGGAGCAAGACACAAACTAACATACATAATAACACAATATTTAATGTGGTTCGGCCCCACCCGCCCCACTTCCACACAGGGATGAAATTTCAGTAGAATGAATCAAGAATAGAATATACAACTGTAGAGAATACCCACCCAATTATAATGAATTATTGCATCTCTCTACTTTCACCCACTCTCTTGTCTTCTCACTCACTCCTCCATTCTCTTTTCTTCTCTACCTTCTCCATTCAACTCCACATCTATTTATAGAGTTCCAAACCCAATTCCTTATTAGACAAGAATTGCAATTCCTTGGAGCCCAAGACTTGTCTAACAAGAAATTACCTAATAAAATACGACTCTAAAGTAGAAACCTAATTAGACTAGAATTTGTGACATAATACATAACAATCTCCACCTTAGCTCAAATTCTCCTCGATGACCAACTCAATCTTCCTTTTTTATTGCGTTTTCTGGATCTCCATCAACCAACTCTCGAACTCCCCTAGATGAACCATGCTCTGATACCACTTGTTGGGAATTAAACCCCCTTCATTCGGCACAGCTGAAGCAAGACACAAACAAGCACACATAATAACACAATAATTAACGTGGTTCAACCGAACTCGACCTACGTCCATTGTGAGAAGAAATTCCACTATAATGAATCAAGAAGAGTATATAAAAATTGTAGAGAATGCCGACCCATTTATTGCATCTCTCTACTCTCACTCACTCCCTTCTCTTCTCCCTCACTCATCCATTCTCTTTTATTCTCAACCTTCTCCATTCAACTCCACATCTATTTATAGAGTTCCAAACCTAATTCCTTGTTGGATAAGAATTACAATTTTGTGTTGTCCAAGACTTGTTTAACAAGAAATTACCTAGTGAAATACAATTCTAAACTAGAAACCTAATGAGACTAGAATTTGAGACATAATACATAATAGTACTGTATCTCTTGATTGGGCTGAATGGCGAGACATGATTCACGTAGCCAATCCTAGACTGTTGAGTTAAGGTTTTACTCAGTTGAATTGTTATTCGCTGTCGTCTAATTTTCCTTACTCTTTTTTGTCCCTCCAAAGGTGTGGTTGCTTGCATATCTGAAAATTTTATGACACCAAAAAATTTGTGTGCAGTGAGATTTATAAAATATAAGGGTCATGTTAATGAATATTTCTCTTTCGTTCGGAGCGGAAGCTATTAATTTGTAACTAATAATTGAAAAATTGAATCGCAATAGTGGCCTGATAATTTCCTATAGGTAGCATCAATGAAAAAGATACCCGACCAGATAGAGTTTGCTAAGCTTCTTTGAGATTAATGCCACTGCTCTTCTAAGCATCATTTATTGAAATAGAGACCTCAATATTTCCTATTCTAGCCAAACCACCCATCAGAGCCATTGTTTATTATTGGTTGTTAAGGTTTATTCTAAAATTATTATTTACTTAGTACTCCTATACTGATGAGAATTTTGTGGTCCATCAAATCTCATCATTATTATCATCAACCAGAGCTTGGAATTTTATTTTCACAAACTTATGGTTCATGTTATCTTTGTTTCATATATTTCATGTCACGAGAATTAGGCCTGTTTGTGTTGATTCTTTATTTTAATAATTTATTTTGCAATTGTATCTACAGGATTACTGTATGAAATGCTTCGATCAGCCAAAACAGGGGAGTCAAAATCAACTTGGAAGGTAGTACCAACTTGTACTGGTGATGTCATTTACAATTTGTTGAATACTGCTCTTGCTTTGCTAATCATCTTGGTCACTTTTGGTGATAACTGATACTGCCATGTTTACTATTCTTAAAAAGCTGAAATGTTCAAACTTATCAAAAAAAAAAAAAAATGTTCAATGTATTTGTAATATCTACAAATGAGATCCTTATCAATACTATTTAGTCTACTTTTATGTTTTTTCACTGTTGTTGTGCTCATACATGTGTAAGCACCTATTTCCACGATCCTTGTCATAAGCCAAGTTACTGAACACATCGCTTAGGCATTAAGGCATTCCATAAATTGGTAATGGATTTTATAGAGAATTCCATGTTAGCTCTTTGACTTTTGGGAAATTAGATATGAGAATATGTAGTGTTTCTTCCTCATCCTTTCTTAAAATGAAAAAAGGAAAAATCCCTACACCTATTTATTAAAAGATAGGTAGCAACTTGGCTACGGCAGATATAAGAAAACCCAATGAAAATGTGATGCCTATGAATGATAATTGATTTTTTTTTCCCCCCCTTTTTAGATCATACTAGAAATTATGTTGTCGCATAATTGGCTTCCTGTACACTTTTGCAGCTAGTGTTTAACATTTTCCCAGTGGGAAATCTGTGGAACTTTAGATTTAAAAAGCCACCTATTTTGAGTTTATTTTAGAAATTTAAAGATAATAGGGGCACCAGCCTTCTACAATGTAAGGGGTATCTTTCAACTTATACTTGAGAAAAGAGAATTTTTGTTTCTTTTTTTATTTTTTATTTTTCTTAAAATAGATTTTGTGATGGTTGTGCTTCCCTTGCCCAATAATTCCATTGTTTGGCTTTGTCTGTGGTAGCGAAGTTAGGTGGCCTTTGTCAGGCTCTGCACTGTTTCTGGCTGCAATTTTTTTTATCAATAAAGATTTTCTTAATAAATTGAAAAAGTGAAGATTGAAATCTATACTTATTAGTCTATTTTATTCGTTATTGTCTTGTTCACAGTGGCATGAAAGTATCTTCACTTTGCATGCACATGACAAATATAAGCAATAAATTATCAATAGAAATGGTCTTTGTCATATACCTGAGGTACTCAATCAAGATGGTCATGATCACGAGTTCTATTCTTTTTCATTTTGCATTTATTTTATTTCTCTTTCCTCCCTTTTACTGTATCCCTATATCTTGTTTAGCATCCTTCTCGTCCCTACTCTACATTTCAATGGAGACTATTTTCAATGGTGTGACTCAATTTTGGAGCTAATAAATAGGGTTTTGTAAATCAAATTCATTTATATTCAAACCTATTGTAAAGATAAATGGAAGCAAAATTATGTCGGGCATTTTTACAGACTGCTGGAAGCTTTTATGGGCAAGAATGATGAGTTAGGCATTTGGAAGTAGAGATCTTCTAAGATTAAATGAATGATTGATGTTGTTTATAGCTTGTCATATTTTATTCAGAGACGTTGTGAATAAAGAGCAATTTCATGAGAGTATCTGCAGGAGGAAGATATTAAACTTGAAGTTCTATCTAGAAAACTACAGTTGGTCATTCATTGCTCGGTGGCAAGGAATGTTGGTCTTTGTTTTTGGTTGCGTTTGGTCTTCTAGCCTCTTCCATGGGTCTACGGTTGACTTGCTAGAGACTTGGAGAGGGTGTACAGTGGAGAGCCGAGTCAGAGATGCTTGGAGGGCTACTCCCCTTTATATATGGTGTGGTTTGTGGCGTGAGAGAAATAGGAGATACTTTGAGGGAGATGAGTCTCCTATTTGGGTTCTTAAGTATGGTATACTTCTTTATTCTTTTGGGTAAATGGGCGGGATTGTAATTCAATGGATTTTCTTTTGGATTTTGTTGATAGTTTAAAGTTATAGTGTTGTCATGGACGGCGGTTGTCTTCTTTGGGAGCGCTCCCCTTTTGAGCGTTTTTATGAAATCTTTCTTATATATCAAAAAAAAAAAAAAAAAAAAAAAAAGGTTCTATCTAGAAAACGTGTTGCTGGGCAGAGCCAATTTTATCGAAGGCCAATTTTATTGAAGGGACATACAAAAGATGAAAGCTGCACCATTTAGTCAGATGAATTGTTGAAAAAATGTAGTTTTTGGCTCATCTTTTGCATCATAAAATTCCAGAAAATGATTCAAATCAGGAGTAGCTTCTGTAAGGAACTGCGTTTTTTCCTTCGCTAATTTGTTGCAAATATTTTCAGTTTATAACTTCTAGCACTTGTCAGAGTTTATGAGCTGTATGACAGATATGTAGAATCATAAACTCTTCGTCATGCTTTCCGTGAAGACATAGCCACTTGATGGAATTGACTCTATTTCACATTTAGTTTTCTTCACCATGCCTTTCAGGATGCACCTTGAGCTAGTCTTAGTTTTTTCCTGCCAAAATTATGAGGCTTTCTCTCCAATTAGCCGACTCTTGTAAAACTGCCGCTGTGGACTATCGTGCTTCTAGCCTTGTTTTGTTACTGCAGTTGGTCATGGTTTTATTTTCCTCCCCAAACTGAATTAGTGCCCTTCCTAGAATTGATAATATACTTTCTTCATCATCATATTCATGAGAAGTAAACCCAATGGCTGCAACAATTATTTGGGAAGTTTTGGTTTTGTCTCTAAGAATTAATTGTACGTTTATCATTTTCTCAGCAGGAAAAGTGGATGTGCCTAAGGGTGTATGCTGAGATTGTGAAAAAATTATGGTGGTGTATGATTTAAACGAGGATGTTGCCCTAAGTAGAGGAAAGGGGAATCTGAATTCATATTGCCTAGCCCAAGACCCAAATTGCTGGGACAAACTGTTGTTTTGTGTTGAGCATCATTTTATTTCTCCTTTATTTATTTATTATATATATGGAGATTGCTTCATGGAATCTTAGTTCTGTTACTCACATATGAACAGATCAAGTTTGATACTAACAGAGAATGAACTCAATCTTTTTGGGCACGGGTGGGGGTGGGGTAAATTAATTAAAAGCTTAGCTGTCAGCACTCTGAACAATATGTGGACTTGGTTCATATGTCTATATTGGTTTATTCAATTTCTGTTTGTTACTTTGTCTTGTCGTTCTGAAAATTTTGATATGTGGGCTGAAATTGTGATGAGCTTATTGGTTTTAACTTTTAATTCTTTGCTACAAGCCTACAATATGCTTTTGCACTTAAGGAAGTGCTCCAATTTGATCTTCTTTCATTTTTGCATTTGTGTGCATTTATGTACATGCATATGGAGTTTGAACTTTAAAGCTTTTAGAGTAGAGCAATGGAAAAGGAAATGGGAGAGACAAAATAAAGAACAGGGTTTTGCTATTTACACTGGTGCGTTTCACTTTAAATTCTTCATGATACACTTAAAAATGTACATTTATTGTTTTTCTTGTCCATACATGATCTATTTAATTGTGGTTTCCTATCTCTTGTTATGCAGACAATACCATATGACATGTGCTCCTTTGTAAGGATTGCAGAATAAAGCTTATTTTGTAGTTTTGTTTCCTTACCTTGGAGTCCAACTTCCTTTTATAGGCTTTCTTAACATACAAGCAGTTATCTGTTGGGTAGCTTGCTAAGTAGTGGTAGTAGTTACTATTATTTTATTATTTATTTATTCCCATGATATACTATATTCACTATAGAAATCAGCTACTTTTAGTTGATGCAGCGACCTTTTAACTTCTCCTTTTCATCTATTTGTTTCTCTTCTAATTAATTTTTGCTCATTATTTCTATTTAGTTTCTTTTAAATGATGATGTTCTTTATTTCTTGAAGTTTTCATTTTTCAAACCTTGTCAGTTTCTGGCACTTTTACTTGTAGGTACTTATCATGGACAAAGTTACTGTTAAAATAATGTCTTGCTCGTGCAAGATGGCAGATATCACAGAGGAAGGAGTTTCATGTAAGACCTAAAAGGCTAGTCTCAGAAAAATTGGATTTCTCATTTCTTTTCCATTGCATAGTGCCTTGGAGTTTGTGCTCAATTTATTCATGTTATCATTTAAAGACACAAATTTGCAATTTATTGTATCCATGCTATGTATCATTTCCAATATTTCTTAGCTTGTAGTAATTTTTTTAGTTAGTATTTTGATTGAAAAAAAGCTGTAGTAGATTAGTAGTTGCTTTCAATGTTTTAGGAGCAAGCAACTTTTGGTTTTCTGTACTTCAAATCTTGTAGATTTCAAAGTCCTCTTTGGGTCGATTTGAGAAGTGATTTTCTGAGACAGTTGAGTCTTAACTCCTCGAACATCTGGGTGTCTCCATTATGATGGGCCTTGGTTGGTCCTGAATCTCCTGACCAAAATAGACAGTCACAGATTTTATGCAGTGTCGAGGCATCTTGGTGGAGCCTTGGCCTTGGAGACGAAGGACCATCTTTATTGGCTTCATAAAACTTCAGATAATTGAATTGTTGATGAAAGTAAGGAAAAATTAAACAAAGATTTCACTCTAAGTTGGGTGAAAAGAATTCTGGTTATTCCCAGCCATTGTACCCAATTATAAAGAAAACATGAAATGCAATGTAGTGTAGAGGGAAGGAATTAGAAAAACAAAAATTGATCTGCAAATTAATATCTGATGCTCACATGAAATGGGATTGTCATTAATTGCAAGTTGATTAAAAATCCCATTTGAAATACCTTGATAAATAGAGTGATATATGTCAATCCGTTAAGATTTTGATTGTCAAACATCATATTACCACTTGGGTGCCTAGTGCCTGATGATTTTTTGCTTAGTATCACCCTGGCATTTTTATTGTGTTTGCATAGCTACGACTTCCCTTTACTGGCTGAAAGAAGGTAGGAGGTGGTAAGACAGGCAAGGTGATTGCTTAATTGCCTTCTAAGGGACTTTCAAGAAAGAGAGAGAAAAAAAAAATTAAAAATCACGGGGACTGGTATGTTTGAAATAATGAGTTAAATAATTGTCTCAGATGGTCTCAAATCATGGTATTGGGTCACATAATGATCACGGTATACAGCATTGGGAATAATGGGAATTAAATGTCGATGTTTTGAATTATTTGACAATGTTATATGTGTTAGATTCTGTATCTCCTTATTTTGCGGATCCTTGTTCTCATTATTTTTGAATCTTTTATTTTCTTTCTAATTTCTGAGTCTAATAGGTAGTGTATTTTTGTGTATGGCTTGGTAGCAGTATGATACACCATGGCGAAGTTATCTTAGGTGGTGTTTGATTAAACTGAAAATTAAGTACTGAAAAATTTAAAAGCTGAATTTTTAATCGCTGAAGTTTTAATTTAATTGTAAATTGAGAACTTCTTTAATATATATTTTTTGGATTTTAAGTGTTCAACGTTTAGTGATAAGTGATATTCAGTGATAAGTGAAGTCACTGTCACTTCAAATTTTACCTCATTTTAAGTGGTACTTAATTTTTTTAGTGACATTTATAATTTGTTACCAAAAGTACTTGATTGAATAAGCACTTAATCTATGCTGAATTAAGTGCTGAATTGGGTTATCAAGCAGCACCTTCGTTCCCCTTGAATCCAGTGTTGTTAAAGGCGTGCCCAGGCTCATGCCTAGGCTCGAGGCTCAGGTTTAGCGCCTGTTGTCATCCCAGGCTCATTGATGTATACTAGGCGCGCACCTCGGTTGCACCTTGTCCTGTTTGTGAGGCGCGCCTCACTCATATTTGTTTAAAAAAATACGTTGTTCTATTTCTTAAGCTAGAAAGTGTACTTTTGGCAACTTAATAAATAAAAAAGAAATCCTAAACATATGATAGAAGGAACTTTTGTACAAAAGAATAAAAAAATAAGAAAGCCCAAGAGTCAAAGTGTTAACCGAACAACAATAGAATGAGATTGTGAGACGAAGACGAAGCCCTAGTTGCAGAGATGAACGACGAAGCCATTTCAATTCTTTCTTCTTCTTCTTCTTCTTCTTCTTCTTCTTCTTTTTTTTTTCTCTCTAGATCTCCGCTCTCTTCTTATCTTTGTTTACATCTCTCTCTTCTTCTAGTTCTCTTCTCTTTGTGTCTTTTATTTATTTTTTTTGGCTCTGTTTTTTCTTTTCTTGTTAACAATTTTTTTTTCTTTTCTTGTTAACAATTTTTTTTTTTTTTTTTTTAACATATTTATTTCTTTTTGTGCTTTGTTTTGCCATTCAAAAAAACACATTTTGCTTTGCCTTTCAAGAAAACAAATGTATGCTCTGTTTTATGGTTGTTGGATGCTTGTATAGTTGATGGATTTACTTTTTTATATTTGATATTAATTTTTAGAATATTGATATGACTTATGAGATATGAATGTTATGGTTGTTTAAAATTTCAATTGTGCACCTCACTTCACTCAGGCGCGCGCCTCGCCGTGTGCCTCGCACCTAGGCTCCAAAGGACCTCTAGCTCCTTGGTTTTTTTAATAACACTGCTTGAATCAGTAATGGATGCTGCAGCTTCGAATTATTGTCTGAATGCATGTTGATCTGCATTAATTACTAAAAGCATGTAGTTTCATGACACAAACAACATAAACTATTTTAAGTTTACGTAGTTTTGTTCATTAGGGTTCATTAAGAGGGAACCCATGTCAATCATGCAACTTGAGACATTTTCATCTCAAGTTTGTGAATTTTGAGAATCATATAGTTTTGGGTAAAAGCTTCCTTCCCCTCCTAATGATGTCTTTATTCACAATGTAGCTCACGGGAAATGTTAGTTCCACAACTATTGACACATTGGCTTGTGATAGAACTGGTATATTTGCATTGCCTATTATTCAAATATTGGCATTGTTCTTAAGTTATCAATTTTTTTTTTTTTTGCAGTGGTGGAAGACATATACAGGCGAAGGCAGCCATTGCCCACCATGGATGCAATATACTTTATACAGCCAACAAAAGAAAAGTAATAAATTTCCTTTTGTAGCTTTTAGTATGTAATCAATATATTCTGTCCTGTTGGGTTTGGTTGGTTAACATTAATCTTATTAGTCTTGGTGTTGATTCTTGTAAGGTCACCAGTATATGGTTATTAGAAAGAAAAGTTCACTTGAGATGTATATCTGAAATTGCATGAATAAATATTGCTTACATTTAATCCCTTTGATTCTTGAGACTGAATTTTTATTGAAGTTATGAATCTGATTTTCATTTTTCCTTTTATGCACCATGTTAACAACTTACAAGATTCATTTGTTACTAAATTTGTTTTTCCATTCATAGATTCTATTATGTGCTTCTTGCATTTATTATCTTTGGCTGAATTCTAGTAGGATATTGAGTTTGTTAGTTGTATTGTTAGAGAAAATGTGTTTTGTTATCTTTTTAGTATAGGTGCATGGATCTCTTACTGTCTCACATGCTTCTTCTTTCTTTTTTATTTTTTTTTTATCCCCCCTGCAGTGTTACCATGTTCTTGTCTGATATGTCAGGAAGGACACCTCTGTACAAAAAGTAAGGACCTTTATTATTTTCCCTATTTGTTGTTGTTTGTGCAATATCATCTTTTAGATTTTAGATTTTAGTTTTCTTAATTTTTGGTTGTTCTGTTTTAGGGCATTTGTTTTTTTTAGTTCTCCCATTCCACGAGAATTGGTTAGTCATATCAAGAGGGATACAACTGTGATATCTCGCATACGTGCCTTGAGCGAGGTTATAATTCCTTTGTTATTTTTTAATTTGTTTTTTATTTGAGTAATCTTGTTGAAACAATTTGATGCGCTAGCTACTTGCTGT
The DNA here is from genome assembly GCF_030987335.1 of Cornus florida. Lineage (NCBI taxonomy): Eukaryota > Viridiplantae > Streptophyta > Magnoliopsida > Cornales > Cornaceae > Cornus > Cornus florida. The sequence continues at coordinate 90,878,797 of NW_026775581.1, forward strand.
TTAATATAAGGGGATTTTGTTGTTATTCTCATTTTGGGTGGGAAACATGCAGATGAACTTGGAGTACTTTGCGATAGATAGCCAGGTATGTTACACCTTCATTCAAGATTTGTTTAAATTATTCATAAAATCATAATTTCTTTTCAGTTGAAATCTTCATAACTTATAGTTTTCTAAATATTTTACAAGTTGCTAATTCTATGAATAGAGAAATTATGTGATTATTAGTATGGCAAATATCTCCAGGCAGTAACTAATGGACTAAAAGTGCGTTGATGAACTCTTGAACACAGACTGAGAACTGGGACATTTTCAATAGATCAACGATATTTAGCAATTCCCATGTTCTAAATTTATTTCCATTATTCAAGCAGAATTCGTAGAATTATAATGCAGACTGTAGTCAAATTCATGTTCATATGTTGCAAATATTTGTGTGAAATTGGAAAGGGTTATTGCTCATAGAACTGAGGTAGGATAGGTGAAATAGACTAGTGCTTCTGGACTATGTCTCGACCTATATCCATAAAGCAAAAAGGAAAGTTATATAAAATTTGAGAGAAATTAGGATCCGACATTGGTATTCATTGGGTTATGCCTCGGACATCTCGGGAATTGCTGGATATTTGGAGGGGCCAATGGGTGGGGGCTCAGGTGAGAGTCTTCTGGAGGGTAACCCCCTTTTGTGTTTGGTGGAGCATTTGGAAAGAGCGGAATAGAAGATCGTTTGATGGGACGGAGTCCTCCATTGGGGTGTTGAAATTTTCTATTATTTGTACTCTTTTTTGTCGGGGTTGGGGGAGAGATTTTTCCTCCATTGAGGATATTGTGGACTTTTTGGGCTCCTTGAGATCATAGTTTCAGTTTTTTGTATAGCTTGGGACGCGTTCCCCTTTTGAACGCCTTCTAATACATTTTACTTATCAAAAAAAAAAAAAAAGAAAAAGAAATTAGGATCTGACATGTTTATAAAATGAGGGTCAAAATATGAAACATTAGATGGATGTATCGTAATACAAGATATGACAAAATCTAAAGACAACAAATTGATGAGTTGCAGAATTAGCCCCAATTGGAGATAGAATGAATAAAATTGACTATGATGGTTTACCCTTTTGCATAAAAAATTAATAGCTGCAGCAGTGACAAAGACTGATATAGTCCACATTAAAGGAAATGGTAGGGGAATGGTAAAACCATATTTAACATGGGCTGACATTGCAAAGAAAGACACTAGTGCGTTGTTCTGTAGAAGTTATGGCCTTAGACAAAGGCAGAATGGGGAAACAAGTTTCATGTAGACCACAAGTTGGAAAAACTTTGTTTGTTTGAGCTATTTCCTCGACTGGTGCTGCATTTTATTGTTTTGTTGTTTCCCTGCCCTTTTGTGTTTAAAAGCTTGCTTTTCAACAAAGAAAATCATTTTTTATATTTTTTTTACACTTTTTAACTATAATTTTGTTCAAATTAGGTTACAAATAACGCCAAATATGTGACTACAGCATACATCAACTTTGAAGCTCATGGAATCCACATCACTAGTGAAAATTCTGATAGTTGTTGGAGGATTTTGTTTTTGTTATAGACCTCCAAGTGAGTATCATATTGGGCCCTACCATCAACCCTGTATTATGTACTAGCCACCCTGCATCACATTTCATTAATTTCCACCGCTAAATGCAGAGGCATCTTCGCAGGAGTGTAGTATGTTGGAAAACGGGTCTATTCAGCTGAAGCAAATTTCAATCCCACTTGTTTTTGCGAATCATAAATTAGAGAAGAAGAAAATTGTACAACCTTTGGACAAACGGTAGATCGTCTAATGGTAGAAATCTCTTCCCTTCTAGGAATGGGCTGCACCTTAATGGCTTCTAATCACCCCCAAATCTTCACTCCTATGACCTTGAATGAAATCCACAAGCCTTGCAAGAGTGGGCTCCAAGTGAGTATAGAAACCCTAGAGAGAGAATACGTCTTGTGCATGTCTCAAGTAAAGACTATGGCAGTGCAATTAAAATATGAGAGACAACACACACATATATAGGGAGAGGGGTGGGCCGCCCCTCCTTGGGTTAGCAGCCCCTCTATCTCCTCTCCCGTTTCCTTCTAACTCCCATTGTTTGCCCTCCAAGTTAAGGTAGGAGTGGGTAGTGTTGTTAAAGGCACGCCTAGGTTCGAGGCACAGGTCTAGCGCCTGTTGTCATCCCATGCTCACTGATGTTTACTGGGTGCGCGCCTCGTGCGCCTCACTGTTTTTTTTTTTTTTTTTAAATGATTATTCTATTTCTTAAGCCAAAAAGGGATCTTTTGGCAACTTAATAAACTAATAAGAAAACCTAAGCTTATAAGAGAAGGAACTTTTGTTCAAAAGAATAAACAAATAAGAAATCCCAAGAGTCAAAGTGTCAACCGAACATAGAAAGAGTGAGTCTGTGAGACCAACGACAAAGCCCTAGTTGCAGTGACGAACGATGAAGCCAGATGAGTTCTTTCTTCTTCTTCTCTCTCATCATTGTTTACTTCTCTCTCTCTCTAGTTCTCTTCTCTCTCTTCCTTTTTCTTTTTTTTGGGCTCTGTTTTTTCTCCTTTTTTTTTTTTTTTTCACACTCTCTATTCTCAATTTCTCATCTACTCCTCTCTTCATCTACTTCTTTTTTCTCTGTGTCTTTTTTATTGGGCTCTGATCTTTTTTCCTTTTCTTGGTAACAGTTTTTTTTTGTTTCGTTAATAGATTTATTTCTTTTTGTGCTCTGTTTTCCATTGGAAAAAACAAATTCTGTTTTGCCTTTCAAGAAAACAAATTTGTGCTCTGTTTTATGGTTTCTTGAATGCTTATATAGTTGATGGATTTACTTTTTTATATTTGATATTAATTTTTAGAATATTGGTATGACTTATAAGATATGAATGCTTTTATGGTAGTTTAAAATTTCAATTGCGCGCACGCCTAGGCTCCAAAGGACCTCTAGCGCGTTGGTGCGCCTTGAGCTTTTAATAACACTGGGAGTGGGGTCTAGTTGGGCCTATCCAATACTTGGCTCCAATGGGCCTATTAAATTTCTAGTCAACTCTTGACCAAATAATTAGCTCATTAATTATTTTTAATTGCATTAAACAAAAATAATTGCACTCCAAGTGATGAATAAAAAAGCCACAATGTTAAATTACGAGATAACCCTTCCATGCATAATTAGTGATTGGATAAAACAACGCCATAAATCCAATAACTAATTTACCCCTTATTTTGACTTTTTGATTTATTCCGTTTCATCACATAAAAATTTATTTTTAGAAAATAATACATATATATATCTATATTTAATAAATAAATAGATGATAAAACAATTTCATCAAAACCACTGGATCCAGATTTTTGTGATGAAACTAATCAAGTCGAGATAAATTATCTAGCATAGACACCATCTTGCCAATGCCAATAGTTAATGATTACCCAAAATACCAGATTTTAGATCCTTGGGTCCACTAAAATAAATCAATCAACCACTAATAAAGACAAGAGTCCATTTCTCTATTAGGTTCAAGAGTTTCTCGCTATAACACTAATAAGTGAAAAATTATCACGACTATTATTGTACATTTTTCACTTATCCTCGATTCAGTTCAATGTGTCCTGGCACAGACCTGTTGTGGGGCAATTGCCCCCACTGAATTTTTTTATTTTTGGTATTTATATTTACTATATATATATATATTTGAATTATATACCTATAAAATTTTAAATTTGCCGCTGCAGAAATTACAACTTCTGCCCCCCTTCACAGACTTTTCTGGGTCCGTGCCGCAGAAACTACAACTTCTGCCCCCCTTCACATACTTTTCTGGGTCCGTCCCTAGATGTGTCCAACACATCAACATGTATGGTTTAAGTCATCTACTAATGATTGAGATAAGTCATCTTATCTCATAAAAACAAGGGCTAATTTCAAAAAAAACCCCACTACTATCAAAATTTGATCATAAATCCCCAACCTATTTCAGAGAACCCCCAACACTATAAAAAGTGATCAGGCTGTTAAATTACAAATTTGACCTTACTATTATTTATGTTAAATTAAAAACTGAAAATAATTTTTCTAAAATTACAAAAATACCCTCTTCTTCAACCCCCTTCTAAAACAGACCCATCAGCTAGTTATGGTAGATCATTCTCCCACATATGTAAATATAGGAATTACAGAGGGGTAGACTCGGTAGAGAGAGAAATCGAGGTGATCTTGATCTCGCCTTCTATGTCTCATTCTCTAATCAATTATAAGAAGAAGATGTTGACGATGGTCGACAGTTACATTCTGGGTACTTTCTTTGTGTATCTGATGGGCTTTGTTCTTCTCCATATTTTGCAAGACAGGACCAAAAGAAATTGCCGGCAGAAAGCTACTAGTGCGTGTGAGATGTGGGACGACAACGATTCGAGCTTCGCCGATGGGAATTTCAGGCCTGACAGACCTGAATCTGACATCATCATTGTCGGAGCTGGGGTTGCCCGTGCCACCCTTTCTCACACCCTCTGTTTTGGGTCGCTATTTGTTCAGTGCTTCACTGGAGTTGGGTCTCCGTTGTAGAGCTCGACATTGCTCGGATCTCGAGGTTCTATTCACCGTGGAAGTTTGGCTGTGATCACAGAGGAAGACGACGATACCACCGTCACCGGACTGGGTCTGTCTTCGTCGGACTTTGTGATTGGCAAGACGACGATACCACCACTGGGTATCTCTTCCTTCTCCCTCTTGCTCGTCGATGAACAAGAGGACCGACACGGAAATAGATAGCTGAATTCTGACCAAAATATGCTCACAGCTTCACAATCAAAACCCTTTCTTCAATTGAATCAAAGCCCTCTTTCTTCAATTGAATCAACATATATCAACATAATTTTTGTTACTGTGTTTATTTGATTCTACAATGAATGATGATTGAGAAAATCAGTCTATCAACCAAGAAAGAAAATCAAGGAGAGTGAATCCGTTGGCAAGCAAGAGATATATCACTATGAATGTTGATACTCCAAGTTTAGTTCTTGGAGAGAGATGATGGTGATCTAATAAAGCAGTGATGGTGAAATTCAGGGGGGGAGAAATTTTTAGTGGTGGTGGGTGGTTGCAGCTTGGTAATGACAGAGGATGGTTGTAGTGGTGTTTGGTAGAGATAGAGTGCCATGGTTTTAATCATGTGGCGGTCTGAAATTGGTCAGCCTTGCTTTGATCATTGGGTTGTAGATAGAGAGAGAGTGTACAGATAGAGTGAAAGTGTTAGGGATAGGTATTTTTGTAATTTTAAAAAATAATTTTCAGTTTTTAATTTAACATTAAATAATAGTAAGGTCAAATTTGTCATTTCATAGCCCGGTTAATGGGTCGTACATATATTGGGGCAATGTGATCACTTTTTATAATGCTGGAGGTTTTCTGAAACACAGGTTGGGGGTTTATGATCAAATTTTGGAAGTAGTGGTTTTTTATTTTTAATTAGCCCTAAAAACAAATTTATTACATTCTTTCAGATAGAATGCCCAAGCTCTATCACTGACTGCAAACACATTCATGATAGTGTAATCCGATGATTAATAACTCCTATGTATGAGACTCTCGCTATGCACAAACGATATTACATAGTCGAAGAATAACTTAATTCAGCTCATGAACCCATACAAGCATGCACCATGCATATGTAAATTATTAAATAAAAACATAATTCATTAATAATAAATGTCAAATACAATCAAATATTGGCTTTGAAGGGCATATAATCTCAACATAGTACTTATGGTTGATAAGGAACCTACGCCTCTTTCACAAGACACCTTCATCTTGTTTCTTTAAGTGATATTTTTTTCTCTAGATGATATGTACCTCTCTCAATGACAGTGCTCCCAAATTGTTTGCTTCATCGCAATCCCCTCCTTTCCCTCTCTCCCTCCCTCCCCCCCCCCCCCCCCCCTCTCTCTCGTGTGCGCACGCGAGAGAGAGAGAGAGAGAGAGCCATGAATCTTGGAAATTCAAGATTTTCCTTCCAGAAATCTATTTGTATGTCATTGTTAATTTCTAAATATTCAGCAATGTCCACATGCTCTTTTTTGCCCTCTTTATTGATATAATTTTTTCTACAATTTTCTTTGTTGGACGCCTGTTATTGTATATCTTATTTCTTTCTGAACCGTAGTTTTTACCACACAGGGTTTTATCACTGATAATGAGAGGGCTTTAGAGGAACTTTTTGGGGATGAAGAGAATTCACGCACTGGTGATGCGTGCTTGAATATGATGGCCACCCGCATTGCTACAGTTTTTGCTTCATTGAGGGTATGTATATTGAGGATTATTATTCTTAATACATATCTTTAATCATTTTTAAAGCTTGTATGAGTTATTTTTCCCCCCAGGAATTTCCTTTGGTACGATACCGCGCAGCCAGATCTCTCGATCCAACCACAATGACAACATTTCGTGATCTAATTCCTACAAAGCTTGCAGCTGGCATTTGGAACTGTCTTATGAAGTATAAAGCTGACGTCCCTAACTTTCCCCAGACGGAAACATGCGAATTGCTCATCCTGGATAGATCAATAGATCAGGTTTTGAGATGCATCTGTTTGTTACAATGTGTTTATGGCCTGCCTTATATGTTTGATTGTATCCAACATGCTTATTTTACATTCCTAGATTGCTCCTATCATACATGAATGGACATATGATGCCATGTGCCATGATTTACTAAATATGGAGGGAAATAAATATGTGCATGAGGTAAGTTGTATCATTCTTACTTCAAAAAAAAAAATATTTGTATCGTTCTAAGTTTCATTTCTTCTTTTGATATGCTGTTCGATCTCCTTTAACTACTTCATATCAAGGAATTCTGCTGTTTAGGTTCCAAGCAAAACAGGTGGTCTACCAGAGAAAAAAGAGGTCCTTCTGGAGGATCATGATCCTATCTGGGTAGAGCTTCGCCATGCACATATAGCTGATGTACGTCTTGTTGAATGATTTTTAGTTCTGAACAGAGATATAATGAATGTTTTATAAAAGTTGACTGCCTTGTCAGGCTAGTGAACGGTTACATGAAAAGATGACCAGTTTCGTATCAAGGAATAGAGCTGCACAAATGCATGGTTCAAGGTTAGTTTTTGTTTTTCTACTGTGAAAACCTTTCATTATTAATGTCATGAAATATTATAATGTTACAGAAATATGAGTGCTCTATTCCAGGTAGTGGTAGTCAATTATGATTTTATTGTATTTTTTTTCCCCCATCAGTGTTGAAAGTACTATGTTTTCCATAATCCAATATCGATGGGATCAAATGCAGCTTGGTGTTGCCTGATAGCTTGTGATACACAAAAGATGTGCAAAATATTTTAAATACAACATAAATAGCATATTTTTTTTCCTAGTTGATACTCACTCACCCCCCCTCAAGGAATTGATTGCACCCAAGAGGAGTCGAACCTTAGACCTACTGCTTCCCGAGGCACCAGGGCCAAGTTCTTACCCACTTGAGCCAACCCCTTGGGGTCATTAAATAGCAATTTGGAATGATAGAATGGCAAAGTGTATTTTATGCTACATTTTATATGATGGCAATACATTGCATGCATTACACCACCAGGTATTGACACTGTTCATTGAATTTTTTTATACTTTTATGCTAACTTCAAGGTATCTATGACTTTATAGAAAAGTAATTATTATCTTCTTGTCAATTTTATTTCATCAATTTCATATTTTAGATTTTTTTCATTAATTATTTTTTAACATGCTTAATGTTATATCAATGCATGGTATGGGGTTAACATGAAAAGTTTGACATGGGAACTCCAATGGCATGACTAAGTTTATGTTTCCTTCAGGTTAGTCATGGGTATTTTGGAAGTTTCATCTATTAGGATCTTGTTGTAGGTGGCTCATTGATTTATTGTATTTGCAGTTTGGCTTTAGTTGTGATATGGGGAATTTACTGTGATGACTCACGTGGTGCAGAAAGAACATGTTTTGTCACCGAAATTTGCCGTCACAAAACTAAGTTTCTCACATTTACGCCAAGTAGGTTTAGATTAGTTTTACTTATGTAATAGGAAAGAGTGGAGAGAAAGGATTCATGTGGCCGATCCCATTCATATGGGATTAAGGCAAGGACGACGAGGTTTAGATTAGTTTTTAGTAGTTCAAATGTTGAATTTTAGTTTTTGGAGTTCAAACTGTGCTAGATTTAGGGAGAATCAGCGTCCTACAAATATTTATGTATGCTTTCAGTGACATGGTCTACATTGAGGGTAATGCTAGGGGAAGAAGAAGAACAAAGTTAACGCGATTAGCAAGGAAGGATATGATAACATGTGGTTTAGCTAAAGCTAGGACCTTTGATAGAGTGGAATGGAAAAATAGGATTAATGTAGCCGGCCTCAAGTAGTGCACCTACAGTTTCTGTTTTCCTAAAGTTGGGAAAAAGGCTCTGTTTGTAATGGCCCTCACCCCACCAGACACAATATTGTCCGCTATTGGCTCCCCCAACCAGAGCCTTCCCAAGAGGTCACCCATCTTGGTACTACTCCAGCCTCCAGGTTAAGCACGCTTAACTCTAGAGTTCTGATAGGTTCACGGCCATCACAGCTTTAAAACGCGTTGTGTCATAGAAGGGTGATGAATATACATATAACACTTCACTCTTCCACACCAAGGCAATGTGGGAATTGTGAGCATGTGTAGCTCGCACCAGAGCCTTGCCTCTCACAGGCCTGCTCCTGCCCACCGAGCCTCGGAGTTGAGTTGCTTTCAGTTAATTAAATACTTACCAGACCTGCTTGTGGTACTATCGGAAGAAGATGCCCTGAACAACGAGGGATTGATTCCTTTTCCATGAAAAGATAACAATAGAAGCCTCCACCTTTCTCCAAAATTTTCAAACATCTATCTTTTTTCATTTAAAATGTATTTATTTATATATTTATTTGTGTGCTTCAATTGTTAATATCCTCCTTTGAGTTCTTTCAGTCTCATTCACCTATTTCTTGTTCCCATAGTTTAAACTTTAGTCTGGGCCTGTATAATTGATTTATGTTTGTGTCCTTATTAAAATTGTATGCACTTTAGTGTTCTTTTCATAATCTTAAAGGTGCAAATATAGACGTTTAATTTGGTAGCAAAAAATCTTATGCTTGCTTAATCTATTGTTGATTTAAGTGTGTCAAAATATCTCACTCTGTATAATTGTTTTGAATAGAAATGGCGCCGAATTGTCTACGCGGGACTTGCAAAAGATGGTTCAAGCTTTGCCGCAATATAGTGAACAGATGGAAAAGCTTTCACTCCATGTCGATGTGAGTTTCTTCTATGAAAAGACATTATAGTTTCTAGTAGAAGGGATGTTCTTATACCAAAGATGGAATGTTTTAAACAACATACTTTGTCTCAGTTGTCGTACTTGGTGAGGAAGAAGGCAGCAATGTTGTATTTTGTCATTTAGTTTATGAAAAAAACGACCTGCAGGGAATGTTCATTTTGCTTGTCATTTCCTTTTGGACTGAATTTTCACTCTGGTTTTCTAGTGCTCGCCTAAAACTTCCTAGATTCATAAAACAACTAAAAGAAATAGATAGGAAGCTCTTCAGGGTACATAGTTCTGTAAAAACTAAAAAGTGAGGTTCGTTATGCTCTCCAAGTATAGCTCATACAAGATATAACTAGCTAATGGCTTGGTCCAGTCCTGTTGCCTGGTCTACATTTGAAAATAAAGATGTTACTTTCGGAATTGTGGATCCAATGCTATTATATGCTTGCTGGTTTTGCTGCACGACATTTGCTTTTACCTATTGTAGTGTCGGTTATACCAAGTTATATGGCTTTAATGCACTTTACGAAGTCATGCCACAAAAAACTTATATCATAACCACTTGGATCCGATGAGCCCATCTTTTGTAACCATTCAGCCATTTTTTGCTGTATCTTTTGTCGATTCATAGCTAATAAGCCTAATATGCCCTCTTATAATTGCTTGAGACTACCTTTATTTTGGTTTCCAGTTGTCATTCTAGTCTTCAGTAATAAAAATTATTAAGTCACTAATCCTTTTGGTTTTCTTCTTGGTTTTTGCGTCACACGAGTAAACCAATTCTTTTGACTTCTTGTGATCTTGTCCTCAATTTGTGCTGCATCATAATTTTCAGTAATCAGTTGATCTGTTATTAGACTTGTTCTTTTATAGGCTCGTACATTTTTGGCAGCCTCATTCCAAGCATGGTCAGTCTGCAACTTGTTTTGTCTTGAATGCATCATTCTATATAGTCAATAACAGTTGCCTTGTCATAGCTATAATTTTTTTCTCCTCAATTTGTTTGGATGTTATCTAAAGTACCATGCATCATCATACTTTCTGGTTTTATGTCTTGTCTTGGTGCCATCGTCTTAATCTTTTTAGAAATTTGGCTTCATGCTAGACTTTTATTGACACAGATTGCAGGAAAAATCAACAATATTATTAAGCAGATGGGCCTTAAAGATCTTGGGCAACTAGAGCAGGACCTTGTCTTTGGAGATGCAGGAACTAAGGAAGTAATCAATTTTCTGAGAACAAAAGAGGTGAACACTTGTAGATATAAAAAATAGATATGCAGAGAGCATTGCCAGTGCATTCACAAATCTATATATATAAAGAAATCTTCCTCTGTTATGCAGGATGTAACACGTGAAAATAAGTTGCGGTTGTTGATGATTTATGCAGCCATTTATCCTGAGAAGTTTGGGGGTGACAAAATTACAAAATTGATGGAGGTGGGTCCCTTTGTTATTTTATATAATTTAATTATTTAACTTCCATCCCTTGTTCTTTTTTGGGATCAACAAATGAATTTATTGTAACTTTATTTTTCAAATTACCATCAAAATCATTGCCTTATTAAAACCCTTTGGGTTTCAACATGAATACCCTTCGGTAATTGCACTCAATCTGGAGAAGAAATTACAATATTGACCTAGAAGCCAATGGAGCACCTTTTTTGGCCCTATTTTCACTTGAGTTACGCGTAATTTAATGTGTGAGTTTAATGGGTCCATTGTGTATAGAAACCAGAGTTGTTGAATCTACATATTTAAACCTGAGGAACTCAACGTTTCAATTTAATTTTTAGGATTTGGTATGAATCCAATCTATGAAGTTTCGTGTACTATTGGACTCTGGTTATTCTTATTGGGCTGGATTGAGAAGGTTGCAGCAATACAATCAGGCTTATTAGGTAATTGGATTTGGAGGTGGGTGGTGGAGGGGAAATTTGACTGCGGATGGCTAAAGCTCGAGAAACGTCGGATGAGACTGATTTTGTTATGACGCCATGTTAACATGCTTCCTAGCAATTCGAGAAATTTATTTAGGACAAATTTATTTAGGACACCACTGTGACGCGCTTCATAGAAATTCATGAATATCAGTGCTCACTGAAATATTAATACTGGCTAGCAACGTCTCAAGTCTACGCACCAAACTCAGATTGTAGTTGTTGGTATAATTTTTCGTAAGGGCAGCTTATTGCAATAGATGGTGGGAATGTAGGAGAGCCCACTGCTCCCCTGCCCACTTTTGTATTCCTGTTTTGCTGAGCTGTTCACTGGGAAAGTGAAAATGTAAATGCAAAACGGGGGTCAATCAGGTGTATGATAAAACTCTGGAATTTTCAGCAAAGTACTTTGATATTTGTATTATTATCTCTTGGATATTTCCTTCGTATCTGTTGCTACTTCTTATATTAAAGCCAAAGCATCTTACACTTCATTTTTTAGTATCTTTAAGGAGTTGTTACTTCATCCTTCCATTTGAGAACAAATATCATCTTGACAATATATTTTTTAATTGTATGCTTTATCTTTATATCTTTCAGTTAGCAAGATTACCGCCTGAGGAAATGAATGCTGTTTATAATATGAGACTGCTCGAAGGATCATCAGATACTAAGAAAAGCTCTATCGGAGCTTTCTCTCTAAAATTTGATGTTCATAAGGTAAAATTTGATGTTTGAGGGCGAGGAGTCCCCTATTAGGTCTCTCAAGTTTAATATTCTGTCTTCTCTCTTTTTTTGGTTAATGGGCGGAATTGTATATCTATGAATATTCTTTTGGACTTTGTAGATAGCTTGAAATTGTAGCGTCGCCTTGGGCGCCTTTTGTTTCTTTGGGTTCGCTCCCCTTTGAGCGCCTTTTATGAAGTTTACTTATCAAAAAAAAAAGAAGAAGTGATTTGTTGAATTTCTTTTCATGGTTGATGATGAAGTCCACTGTCTAACCAATATTCCTGTTTTTCCTTTCCATTTTAACTTCAGAAGAAGCATGCTGCTAGAAAAGATCGTACTGGTGAAGAAGTGACATGGCAACTATCACGCTTTTACCCTTTGATAGAGGTACATTCCTGAATAGTTTTATTGCTGCCTAGGTAGTACATATACTTTTATGAAGGAGCCTTATCATCATCATCCTTGCCTTGATCTATATCATCATCATCGTTGCCTTGATCCAAATTATATTGGGTCACCCACATGAATTTTCTCTTCTTCTTCTATTTTCAGTTATCAGTAATGTTTCCTATTTTATTTAGTTTCACATTTTTTCTTATTACTTCATTTCATGTTAATTTTGATTTTGTCTCTGTCCCTTTCTATTTTTTTTAAATATCTCTTCCTTTTTGTTATTCATGGATCTATTGGCCTTAGTTCAAAATGTTAGTAGCATTTAAGCCTAAATTCTCTTATTTTATCACTAATATGTATCACTTTTTATTTCTATGACATGTTGAGTATTAATCCTGTTTTTTCTGCTTACTTCTATCATTTAAGCCTACATGAATGTCGTTCTTGTTTCATTATTAATGCCCAGTATTTTGCTCAATATAAGCTGGTTGGCCTAATGATTGTCCTACAGAATTTTCCTTACAACCTATTTGATATTCTCTTATAACTACTTGTTACATCATTGTTCATCTTCAGGTCTCCTTGTATTATTGATCCTAAATAAAGAAAATTGTTATTTCGAGTAATCCTTGACTTGAATTATTATTGTTACATTTTAATTTTTCTATTTTCTAAACCTCGACTCTAGTGTACTTCTCCATGTTCTCATTTTTATTGCTAAGTTCTGTAATACGTGTAACAGAACTATATCATCAGCAAATACATGAACCGTGAAATCCCTTGTATAACTTTCATTATGTCATCTAAGACTATTGTGAACAGATATGGGTTGGTATTATTGCTAATCGTTCGTTTGAACCTACTTTTATAGGAAAATACTCAGTTTCTCGACATATAGTGCAGATACTAGTCATCATATTTTTGGATAATTTTAATGAATAGGAATTCCTATTATTGGTATAGTCCACCAAGTAATATTTCTTTGTACTCTATTGTACACATTTTCTAGGTCTGAAAATCGTGTCTAATCTTTATTTTTTACTTTTGCAATCTTCCATTAATTGTCTTATTAATTAACAGATTTTTACAGTAGATCTTCCATTAATTTGGTTTTATATAGTGGACCACGTTTTTAAGGAGTAGCAGTGTGGCATATAACCAGCTATTAGCTTTAGTGGTATTAGGTTTCGCATCTCACTAGTCAGATATATTAATAGATTAAGATAGCCATAGCTCTGGAGTTCTGTATCCCCAGCTATGACACCAAGAAAATTCTCATTGCAGCCATGGTTTTTCTAGGCAAAATTGTTTCACAAGGTGTGACTTTTATTCAAAAGAAGTTTATTGTTTATTTTTTATTTATAGAAAAATAGAAATAGTTTAAAGAAAACAGAGAAAATCATGTGGAACAAAAATACATGTAACAGTTATTTTAAGACATTTTAAGAGGAAAAATAAATGAGAATAAAATGTGACCTTTTTGTTGTTTATTAATTTATATGAACATCGTTCATGTAATTGCAAAAAGGGGCATAATATGGTTCAACCAAGAAACTAGTCACATACCCCAAAAAGGAAAGAATTTTTTTTTGTTTGGCGCAACAAATATTAGGGAAAACATTGTTGGTCACCTAAGGAAAAAAACAAAAAGCCACTTGCATGAACCTAATGAGTCAAGGTGTTAAAAGCTGCAAAAAGTGCTCGCTTCTTATCTACTTTGGCTTTTGTGGTGTGTGCTGAACATTACGAACTTAATATTTAAACTGAGCCGTTCTAATACTGCCTTGCTCCGCGAATTTCTGTATTTTAGCCTCAAAGGGTTTACTGAAATCGTGATTCTAGCATTTGGACACTGACTGGATTGAAAATTTAACCGTCATTTTGAATTAAATTTTCGCTAAATGCCTAATTTAAATCCTTCCAATTGTCTGTATTGGCCAGATTTGGCACATATCAGTCTGCTTTATTTATTTATTTATTTATAAATAGCCTTTGGAAGCTTAGTTTCCCTAGTTTACATTTTCATTGTCCTTTTTCAAAATGCTATGCAGATTCTTGCAGATTTAATGTTTTATCATGCTCAGATTATCGCATATATAAATTATCCAGAATGTGTTTGTTATTCCCCTCAAATGATGACATGGAGATCCCTGGGGTTTAATATCCAGACCCTTATTGGGACTTGTTAATTCATCCAAAGGCATGATAAGATATGAAATCCTATTCACTTATTCAGGAAAACAAACAAGGCCCATACCCATGGTACTCTACACTTGCCTTCAATGTTAAAACACTATGTTGGAATCCAAACTGCCATCCAACCTGCCTCACAAAATGGGATTCCCTCTACAACTGACATTGAGATAGGGAAGGAATGTGGGTTAAACATCTGTCACTCTTTAGGTGGAACTATTTCATGGTAACATGATTTTAAAAATGTTCTTAAGTTTACAATTTTTGTGTGCTATAAAAAGTTAAAGAAGTCTTATGTTTTTTTTTTGAAAGCTAAAATGAAACCCAAAGATGAATTTGAAATATTATTTTCTGATGGTGCATTTGAATAAAAACTTACAAAATAAAAATTCTATAGTTGGTGGAATAATAGCTTGAATTTGATGTACTTGTTGAATTTTGGCTATATCTCCTGCGGACTCTAAATTTAAAAATTTTCTTTGATTATGTATCTTATATAATGCATTGTAAATCAATATATTTAGATCCATATATCTACATGCTTACATAATACATTTAATGTTTTGTTAGTTTATTCTGTATTGCGATACTTTTTTGGTGTTTGTGTTGTAATATATATATATATATATATGAATTAATAATTATTTATATTATTCCATATATTATAGGACGTATAGAACTTCCAAAAAGTTATCACTTTTTTTTTTTTATATATTTTATGTTGTATCTATTATTTTTAGGGCAAACTAAGAAAAATAAAACTCAAAACTTTCAAGGATTTGCAAATACCCCACCACAAACAACAACAAACTATCTAAATGTTGCAACTTACCCCCTAATCAGTTAAAGTGCCCATAAGGTGCATCTAATTTACCATTTTATCTCTAAAGAAAAAAAATTGGGTAAAATGAAAAAAAAAAACCTCAACTTTCAAAGAGTGATTTGCATCATTTCTTAATACTTTAAGGGGCTTATGTGTAAACACGAAAGTTAAGGGGGGTAATTTATGAATTCATGAAAGTTGAGGTTTTTTGTAGTTTACCCAAAGGGTATTATAGGAATGTTACTACCTAAAATCTTATGTTCTATGCAAGTGATAGTTTCCCGTCCATTCCATAACTGTCCGCAAATGGCAAGGGGGTGATTTGCAGCATTTCTTAATACTTTAAGGGGGGGTTATGTGCAAAAACAAAAGTTGAAGGGGTTAATCTACGAAATCGCGAAAGTTGAGGGGAGTTTTTTTTACAGTTTACCCTTATTTTTATGCATTTCCAATTTTTTATTCCCATAACATCTTTATCCCTGGCTTTTGCCAACCAAATTGATGTTGATACATTGCATGGAAGGTTAGCCAAGTTGATTAGGATATATATTCTATGAGTTAATAATTTGTTTACTCTGTCCCTCGGTGGATTCTTCAATGTTGTTTGGTGCATATACCTTTGAAGTATTCAGTTATTCATTTATTAGGTTTTTCCCTTGCACCCAAGAAGATATTTGAATCATGTTTTAACATCTTGTTTCCAAATTGTTGTTTCCATTATATTTCCAGTTTTCCTCTTCCTTTGCCAGCAGAAAGGGGATTTAATACCTTATGTGGGACCTTGTACAAGGCAATGACCATGGCCATGACGCTATGGCATCTTCACATAATATTAGAACCAAAAGAAATTGAGTGTAGGTTGTAGAGTGTCGCAGGTTCTGAAATTTTCATTTTTTGACCAACTTTTTGAACACTCTAGTTTTATAGTAAAATTACTTAGTAATATATGTAAATTCATTAAGAAAATAATGAGGCTAATCCCTTCTGTTTTACATGAGCAAAAGCATATTTCCTGTTGAAACCTTCTGCTGGTAGCTAGGTATCAAGTGCGTCTAATAATCTTAGACTCTTACAGTAGCCACTTAAATCTCATCCTGTTTCATGATTCTGCATCTTGCATTTGTTCTTCCGTGTGGTCCCAGCAAGGGAATGAAGCTTAAGCTGAAACTAGTTTTTGTTGATGATATCAAGACGGGAGAAACAAGATGGCGAGCTAAGTTTAAGTTTCACCATTTTTTTCACATATTTTGTTCATCTTTTAGAGGTGATTATGGTAACTGACTGTGCAAATGACGATATGATCCAAATAAAACATGCCAATGTAAAACTTGTTGGATGTTCAGGAACAGAATCAATTATCTTGTCGTATTGCCCATATTTACATTCTATAGAAGGGATGGATTACTCAACCCAAGGTTCATTTTGTCTTTCAGGAACTTGTTGAAAAACTTAGCAAACGTGAATTACCAAAGAATGATTACCCATGTATGAATGACCCGAGTCCAACTTTCCATGGGACCTCCCAGACCGTGCCAGTTCAGACAATTCCAGCTCCAGCTGCTCATTCAATGAGATCAAGACGAACAGCAACGTGGGCTAGGCCTCGAGGCTCTGATGATGGATATTCAAGGTATTTCTATGAATGTTCTCCTAATTGCTTTATTAGTTTCTGAATATAGGAGTTGCTTGAACTAGGGAGATGAACCACAGAATTCAGCAGCCTGCTGATGTCTGCTAAAATTGTTATCCATTCATCTCGTTTCTCATCTATTGTTTTCTCCTTTCTTTAATGTTTTTGAAAATGTGATGCCCCTCCATGGCTATTATCTCCTGATTTTAATTATACAGATGCATATAGGAGCTAACAAATAAACCTACTAAAAGAAGTTCCTCCCTCCTCCCAGCTGTTATAATTTTTTTTGCCACTTGCATCCATTATTTCTTTACTAACAGAATCTTATTCCTCTATTACTTTCCATCTTGTAGTGATTCAATTCTGAGGCATGCATCGAGTGATACCAGAAAGATGGGTCAGCGAATTTTTGTATTTATTGTCGGGGGAGCAACTCGATCTGAGGTATGAATGAACTCTCTCTTATCCATTTAGTTGAAATAAAGCAAAGAACCATTGCTGTTTTCTGGCATTTATTGGTGTTACAAAATTTTATTCATTCTCAGCTACGGGTTTGTCACAAGTTAACAACAAAGCTGAAAAGGGAGATTGTTTTAGGATCTTCAAGTCTTGATGATCCACCACAATTTATCACGGTACTTAATTTCTTTCTTTTCTCTGGATGTTCATTAATTGAAATTCAAACCATTGGGTACTTCAGTAAAATACATAAGGTCGGGACCTTAGATTTGGGTCCTTCTATATTGTATACCACAATTTATCATGGTCTTGTCTGTGATGTATATCTTTATTAGGACCTACATTAGCTCTTTTAACCTTTCGTTACATCAAATATCTTTCAAATATAATGTATTTTCTAACAGATGCAAATTATAGGGGACACTGCCCTTACTGTTGTGACTTGAGCCATTGTAGCGAATCCTGTATTTTTGTAGATATAGTATTAAATTTGGTGTAAAATTTTGAATATGCCAGAACTATTGTAATACCAAGTAAATCCGTAACAAAGCTTCAATACCTTTCTAACAATGTTTGATTTATTTGAGTTGCAGAAACTGAAGCTGCTTACGGCAAACGAACTCAACGAACTCTCACTGGATGATCTTCAAATTTGAAGACATGGGTGGATTTAAGAAGCTGGAAACATAATTTTTTCCCGGTCCTCTTGTCCAGTTTGTAACTATAGATCCATGTATAAAATCATTGAATCCATTTTTTAACATTGATGCAATGTCTGTCACGAGCTTGATCAGCTGAACGATAGGTTTGATAGTTTTCTGGTAGCATGCAGGATCGTGACCTTTGATTTGGCTCCATTGACATTCTCACGCCTTTGGGCTTTTGTATTGTAATTGATCTGTTCCGGACATGTAAGCGACCCTGTGTGTGTATAATACTATTCTTATCGATGCAATTGACCAATTTGAAATCTGTGACAAGTTATAGAATAATATTCCAAAGCCATTTTTATCTGTCTGTTACCTGATTTTTCGCTGATTAGTTGGTCAACATAGAGTGCTGGTTTCTTTTCATCAGCATCTGCAATCTGCCATTGTTGTATATATTCTCAATAATTTATGATACTCAGAAACTTGTAAAATCCAGAATTAATGTTATCGCGTGTGTATGACTGCAAGCAGAGACCTTCGGGGAGCACGAAAATGGCAAAACTATGATCTGAAAAATCAGTGTCTCAGGCTCACTGCCAGTTGGATTGGTCAAAATATAAGTTTTCTATGGTCTGCAGAATTGTTTCTAATGTCACAGAGGTTACTGGAGCAGAAAGAACAACATAGCCTTGCGATGTGTTCAAAAAGGTGAGCAAACTCGATGATGAAATATTGCAAGAATTCTTCCAAACATATATATATATATATATATATATATATATTTGGGGGGTAAATTACGCTTACCTTATCTCTAGTTTTGGTTTGTTACATTTACCTCCTTTTGTTTTGGCATATAACGGTTACCCTCTTCTTAGATAATGGTGTTGAAGTCTGAAATTATCCTTTTGCCAATATTGTTATATAAAAATAACTTTAAATGGAAAATATCGTAAGGTATTTTTGTCATATAAATCTTCAAATTTAACCACGTCAGCATCGACCATTGCTGGCAGTTACTGTCACTAACAATAGGGGTATTTGTTAAGAACGTGCAAATTAGAGGGGTAATGTAATATGCCAAAACACAAGGGAGACAAGTGAAACAAATTCAAAGTAGAGGGAAGACAAGTGTAATTTACCTTCTTTTTTTTTTTTTTTTTCATTTATTTATTTATTTTTATATATTTTTTCACGTACAAACTACCATTATGTATTCATGCACGCGTGTACACTCACACACATCAAAAAATATATATGGCTATAAAACTAAATTTTAGTATTAGTATCATTATTAGGCAAGGCTCACAGGTTAGGTTTCATGAACCTAGAATGTATATGATTTTATATACTTACACTGATACTTTTTTGGTTGTCATGTTCATCATATCTTGTCACATGGAAAACAATAGCAAACAAGCCTCCAAAAAGTGGACCAAAAATATACATATTCTACCCAATAAACTTGGAAGTTTAAAATTTATGCCTATAAATATTACGGGTACTAACATAATATATATATATATATATATATATATATATATATAGCGGCATCTTTTGAAGAAGCGAACGGGGCTACATGCACCGACCTCACAGACCCAATACACAAGTCTAAACTAGTGGATCCCACTTTTTTCGAATCAAGTGGGTTTTTGACTGTATTTTTTGGCAAGGAGTGTGAATTAGGTGCAAAGTAATTTTCTTTTGAAGAAATGCCCACTCTTGCTGATGATGCTGGAAGGACGATTATATCCTTGCCAAAAAGAAGCAAATCCATTTCAAATATAGGGTACTTTTGGATTTTCAATTCTGATGATGCTGGGAGGACGATTACATTCGTCCCTACTGTATACCTATTACAATGCATTACGCCGTGAACCGTATATCCTTCAATAAGGGAGAGTGTTCCGTATCAACACACGCTTACCCGTGAATAAATGTCTAATATTTTATATATAATTTTTAAATATATTTTTATTTTTAAATATCACTTTGATATTTTGGTTATATATCCAAATTTAATAATTGAAAAAAATACTTCAAGGCACATATTTAACAAGTTTTGAATATTAAAATATAAATCTTAAAGTGTAATATCATAATATAATTGTTTTAAAAAGTCCCTGATTCCTTAAAAAAATATAAGTGTTAGATATTTGATGGTTTTAATCCAAAATTTATCCATGTAATTTAATCCTCAACTCCCAACTTATTTGTCAAAATATTTTATTAAGAAATTTTAGTGACAATATATATAACATGACAAATAATTATTATTTAAATTTATCAATTTGAAATACTCACACATGACAATATATATTATTTAAATGTTGCTTTTTTTTCTGTATCCATGATCGTATTGTGTTTTTTTTTTTAATTTTTTTTTTTTTGGTTGCGTTGCTTTATTTTGTAATGTGTGTTTGTATTATCATTATTATGTAATCGATATTACGTTAAAAATTATGCACTACTAGTAATTAAAGTTAAAGCATGATGATACCCCGAAAAATGTGGACAAAGAAAAAGTTAACACATGCAATTCATTTAACAAATCATTAACTCAAAAATATAAATTAATGCAGTATTTTTGAATGATTAATCAAAGTTATAATTGCACTAAATCAGCTAAATCTGTCTGATTAATCATAATCACAATACAATACAATATATATATGGTGTGTTCATTGTTTAATTAATCTATGGTGCTGTATGCAATTATAAAAAAGAAGAAGATAAGATCAAGAAAGTTAACTACAGCAATAATAACAAACAACATATAATAATTAGTGCAAAGAATGATAGCTATGATTTGTTTTGTTGTATATGAAAGCTAAGTTCTAACTGAACTAAATTTAAAAGTCAAAAAATTATTAAAAAATTTTAAAAAATAAAAATAAAAAGTGAGAGAGATTACAACTACCCACATTGTGCCATGAGTATATTGTGCCACGAGATTCCAAACTACAATGGTACAATTTAATTTAGTTTATTATTTGTCAACTCTAAACCGCTAAACCTAATTAATTACATACCTTCGGTTGTTATAAAAATGAATTATTTCATGATTCAACCCAAACCAAAACGAAACAAAATTTAATTTCATTTTATTTGGATTTTTGTTTAATTTTTTGAATAATTTCTTTTGTTTATTATGGAGAGAGACCCAAATTATCATTATGTTAAAAATTATGAAAATTTAGATGAATACAACAAAATGTCGAGTTACTTTTATAATAAGAAAAACAAATTACAGACTACTAACCGCTAATTCGAATAATATAGAAAAATAATTCATTATTTTGATTATATTAATTACAAGATAGAAGAATTCATATATGTATTATATTTTGACGTGTGTGTCGGTGTGTGTAAAAGAAGACTTAAAACAAATTAAAGAAGAGAAGGATGAGGCCATGCCCATTTCAGAAAAGCAGCAAGAAGATAAACCATTTATAAAAAATAATTGAGGTTATATTTAGCTAAATTCATCTAATTTAATAAATACGACGTAATCTTAACCTAAGTCACACAAGATAAGTGTGAAAGCGAAAGAGAATGTGAGAATGGAAATTCAAAAGCTACGAAACATGTGTGGACTATAAAAACAACACCGGTCCACATTACTATCATTATTCAAATTTAATTTCATTATTATTGTTATAACTTCTCTAGTGGTTATATATATTATTTATAGCACAAACATTCCAAATCATGGGTGGTCCATCCAATTGGAGTTGCAGATGCATTGCGTTAACAATTAGGTGTCCCAACAACCGCATTTCAAACGTGGTATTCCAATATATATATATATATATATATATATATATATACAAGGAGGACATTTTATGTTAATAAAATCACGCACTCAACAAATAAGCACGTATATAAATTCACTTATCTTTCATGTATATAGTTTTTGGGTTGGAGTTTATTATGAGAAGTCATTTCATTTTTCAGATTGATCCGTATAGGCTTGTAACAAAAGTTTGTAGACCAGTGAATATGTGTTTATATTGATGGTTTTTTAGTCCCATAGCCATAGGGGACATGTAATGATGTAAATATGTGTTTTTCTTACCAACCTAATATTATTATATAGTATATATATAAAATATATGCTCTTGAATCAAAGACTATAAACTTTTAAACCCGACACTCCTGTAAAATAAAGACGTTAGTCACAATGTGTTTTTCAACATATGAGAATTGCCTCAATCGATGGCCAACACCAGCATATAAGCCATGTTTCATGCCTAAACGTGGTGCCACAACCGTTTCAAAATCTTTAATTATATTAATATTATGTTCGGGGACATTAAATAGATAATTTTGATTTAGGAATGAAGGAAGTTTACTTTAAATTTTGTACCAATTCGGCTAAACATAACATAATTTAATTTTCTAGATTTTAACTTTAATATATCTTTAATTACAACAATTTTTTTTTTAAAAGAAACAAAAAAAAAAAAAAAGATATTGAGATTAACACGTGGAGGGTATAAATAAAACTGAAAGAAATGAAGTTTAATAATGAGGAGGCATTGGGAAGGGAAAGATTCTTGTAGAAAGAGAAATAGGCATCCTACTACACTAATCATCATACCTTCTTTTTAACATCACCAAAAACCATTAATGAAGATATGTGTACAATACCATACATTCTAGTGAAAGAGCTCAACCCCTATAAAGATAAGTCCACACTGTCCCCTCTCAGTTGGTGAGAAGTCAGTTTTACTATTATTTTACTTCTTCTAAATTACACTATACTCCACTCATTCTAGTTTTATTTCTACCCACTTCACTCAATTAATCCATTAATTTCACGAGAGTTAGTGTCGGTAAAATAAAGAAAAGTGAGACTTTTTTTTGTTTGTAACTATAAAAATAGTTTTCTGTTCTTAGAATAGAAAACTGAAAATAGTATAAAAATCTCTACTTAATTTAGTTTTTAAAAAACTCTTATAAAAATACCTGTTTTCAGAGAATTATAAAAGATTTTATCTGAAAGCAGTTTCTGTTATCAGAATTTTTTAGAACTATTTTCAGAATTACAAACGAAGCAAGTCCGAAAGAAAAACGAGCAACTGACTAAACCCTTGCAAATGATTTTCTTATTCTTTCAAAGTTGAAGAATACGAGAAAACGATTAGAATTACATTATGTTTTCTAGAACAAGTCAATTTTAGTTTTCACCACTTGCGTCAAAATAAAACAATCGTTTAATTTCTTTTCTTCTGTCCCCATTCAGGACAGATTCAGAAAATTATGTAGGTTGGGGTAATAGTGAATTTTTTTAATAGTTTTGGTGGGGGCAATAATTACATATAAGTCCGTACTTGTCTTTGCTATCTTTTCCAAACATGATATAAATTAACAGTATACTTTTCTTCATTAATTAATCAAACAAGTCAGAAACTAACAACATTGTTTTCTTCGATATCATAACTAATAATGTTATCTTTACTAACTTTTATTTTTTCTTCTTGTTATACCAAACAAAGTCTTAAGGGATTTGTATGATGAGGGTAAATGATGGAGATAGTTTTTCATTAGAACTTACCTTAAGTAAATGATAATTATTATGCTTTGTCAATGACTTCTCATGATACATGTGTATAATTTGTGATTATGACTAACAATTACATATAGCTACAGTACAATGATTGAGTTGGTAAAGTGAAATTTGATTATAGTATTGCTTTTTATTCTCTCCGTGTGTCATGGACTCGTAGTGTAAATGCATATATATATCATGGAATGAGTAAAAAACATGATAAGGTATTTATCTCACGTTATAAAGGATTAATTTATGGTTATGATTAGCTTGCACATGTACAATTACAATGCTCATACAAAATTATGAATATTCGACTCTAATTAATTGATGATGTTTTTCGAGAAAAATTTATTAACATGTATCATTATTGAGAGATGTTCATATTGAAACAAAATTTTATATTGATTAGCAAGTTACATAATACTCTCTCAATTTTAAAAAGGATGTCTTGTTTGGGGAATATGATTAATTTATGGTTATGATTAGCTTGCACATGTACAATTACAATGCTCATGCAAAATTATGAATTTTCGACTCTAATTAATTGATGATGTTTTTCGAAAAAAATTTATTAACATGTATTATTATTGAGAGATGTTCATATTAAAACAAAATTTTATATTGATTAGCAAGTTATATAATACTCTCTCAATTTTAAAAATGATGTCCTGTTTGGAGAATCCCAAACAAGACATACTTTTTGGGGCGGAGATAGTACTATACTTCTTTATTTGAATTTGAAGACGAAGTTTGTCTTTGTAACATATAGCTGCATTGAGATATATTGTATGAAAAATAAAAAATGAAAAATAAAAAAATAAATTTGAGTGCTGTTGAACTATCCCACTGGTCAAATGACTCAAACTTGCCGGTTGAGCTACCGACATGAAGAAGTGAAGTGACTCGGATTTTGTTTAGTGTAAATGTCATTCATAGAGTACGTAATACTCCACTAGATTACTACTATAATTGTTGTGGTTATTACTAATTATTTCAACTTTTTGAATAGAATATAATTATTACATTTGGTAAATGAAACAAAGAACTCATTATTCTTTTTTACTGCTACTTCTTGATTAAGTAAGAGTGACCCGCATTAAACATGTCTTAATTTAACATCAAGAAACTACCAAGTGCTCGATCTCCAAAATCCCAAGAGCTATTATATTATATTATTTTATTTTATTTTCCCATATCCCTAAGAAGGATTACATTTCTGTAAGATAAGAATTCAAGATGCGAAATATGAATAAACTTGTTTTTCCTGCAAGATCATATACAAATTAAATGTAAGGAGATTTAATCAAAATTCGGAACTACATGTATTGGCTAACATATTTTCACAAAAATCGATAAGTGAACACAAACTATAAGCTTAACAGTTATGAACATATACTGGATGAAACCACAATCTTCACCACTGTATGAGAAATATATGCGTAGTGAACATTAACAGAAAAAGCGGATCAAGAACAAAAGAAATAGGCTACAACCAGAGTGTTGCAGGAATTTTAGTACGATGAGAAACCACACACAATTAGAGAGAGTTCAGAATGAATATGCATCACCGTCCCCACTATACTGTTATAGAATCACGACCACATAACAAGTGCAAAAAATACAATAACAATCCCCAAAAATTTCGGCTAGGCGTACAGTATTATTAGGCTACAAAACCAGTTTTAACTTATAGGTGAATGATGAATCGCTAGCAAGCATCTTCTGTGTTGCTTCATGCCGACAATCTCTCTAACTTTGGGTCCTCCCAACACCTTTTTCACAATCATGGGGGGCATAATCCCATGACTCTGCATGAAATCACAGGCTTTGGAATGTTTTAAAGAGAAGTTAGCCAAAGTTGATTTAACTTAAGGGCCCTTATCTCTCTCTTTGTAACAACCAAAACTTGGAAACAGACGTCCACTTCTTTGCTGGTGGGGCTCCATTCTCCTAAAGGCACACAAACCAGAAGATAGGAATGAGATAACAACAGAAGGGCAGTGCTACTCCAGCTCAGGTCCTTCCGAGGTTGTTGACACATGTCGGGAACTGTGGCTTGCAAGTCCGAGCAACCTCCGGCCTTTTTCAAAAAGAAACTTGACAGAGAATTCCATATCGAAGTCTTTTCTTGGATCCTCTCCGAAAAATCCACTTCAATCATGATCTAACCAATTTGTGTCACCAAGTAAGCATCTTATGGTGGCTTCTTCAATCCAACTATATCTTTGTTGACTGCCTCTGCCATACAAAAAAACACAAATATTGAACCAGCATGATATTCCAGCTCATTCTTCATTTGAAATAACAGTGATATTTATTCAACATTTTAGACAAATTTCATCCACAGATGGAAAAAAAATTATCTCTTTTAACAAGACCTGATGTGTCAAGCACACAGAGATAACATGATTGGTGTCGTAAACAAAATTGAGTCATAAGAAAAATGAAGTAACAAAAAAGAATAAATGAGGGGAAAGATTAGAATCTAATCATTGCAGGTGCAAAGAGTTTTAGTTTGTTGTGAATACTACTATTTCATATGTAATTTCAATAAATGAATTAGCCTGAAGGCTCAGTAGCTAAGTAAAAGCTAAGTAAAAAAATAAACTGAGGATGAGGCTAGATATCCTCACAAAGGGAAAGAACCTTGCATGGTTTTTGTAACAACACTAGGGGTGGAAATAGTAAGCTTCATATGAGCACTGCTGTGAATTGTGCAAACTGAACCTAGACTTGGGGTATATATATTCTAAGCAAAGCTTTGAAATCACAAGTTAGCTACAAATTAGGCCTCTGTATAGAAGCATATAATGGAGAACTATAAATCGACAAAATTGATAAATGTAATAACTTCATAGTTTGAACTTAAATGCAAAAGAGAGACAAACAAACAGACCAAAAAATAAATAAAAAACCTTCCCCTTCATTGATAATATATATCTCAAATTATTTGAGGAATTAAAAGACTACTACAATCTTCCAGTTCAACAACTCATGTTTATGTAACATTCTTTTATCTTTACAAGAATGGTTTCCTTTTTGCAAATCAAAAACATGAAAATTATGCTTCATGAGAGATGAGCAATCTCTCGAAACAAGAGGATCTACAGCAGTAACATAATTCAATTTCTTATCAATATGCTCTACCTCCCAAAACTTATAAAAAAGGAATAAATAATAAGAACAAAGTGATAGTGAAAAGAATAATAAGTCCTACAAATATAAAATTCTAAAGGAGAAAAAGATGTTACACTGAAGATGCAACAAGAAGAGCCTCATTAAGCACATCATCCTCACCATTTGCCAGGGCGAACAGCTCTGCATCCTTTTCTTCATCACTGGACAAATCCCGCTTCTCAAGCTTCGAATGAGCAGCAATAAATATCATTTTCTGAGCCCTCTCCAAACCTGCACTTGAGTGACCATTGGCACTGACCCCTCTCAAGGAAGACCAATTGCACTTGAACCTACATGAAGTTGCATGAAGGAAGATGAGCCTAACTGCAACTTTCCCTAGTGACTTAAACTGGGTGAGGTGAGATTCCCACACAAGCCTACTGCTTTGAGGATTGGCAATTTTCATCTTCCCAGTATTGGGGTCTCTCTGCTTCATCTGTACAGCCTGTGCATATACAGGATCAAGCCCTTCTGCTCTCCATTTCATAAGCTCCATTAGCACAATATGGGCCTCTTCCCTTGATACAAGCCGGGTTAAAAGCTTGTCGACATCCTTCTCTTGCTCAGGCGTCAAGCATTTAAAGGGAGGCAGATACTTCCCACTGGTGTCCCTAATCAAATAAAGTGGATCAAGTATAAATGCAGCAGCCCAAGCAGGGTGATAATTCTTTCTAAACCGCGTATCAATCACCTTTTCCACTGTCCCTTCGGAAATGTGGAATTTCAAACACCAGTCCTTCACTTTCGCTCTAAACTCATCCCAAAGGGGAAGACACTGCCCAATCAGTGGCTTCTCAGTCTCAATCTCTTGAGCCATTCCTTTGATTTGCTTTACTAGCAAATGCACCGCTTCGAGTTCATTCCAAAAATGAGGACTTCCCATCATCTCCTCTATCTCTCTTGCAAGTACTGGCTCCTCCATTGACACCATCTTATATGATTCGTCTAGCACCACTAGCTGAAGTGCACGTGCTGAGCTGAGTATGTCCTCAACCATAGTGCACGCAGGTCCGTAGTTTGATTTCTCACATTCACCCAAGGGAACCCTTAATAACCCAACATGCCCATACTCCTGCAACTGATACTTGTGAAAATTATTTCGAACTTGAGAGTTGTTATTGACGAAATTAGCCAGTTTCGAACAATTCTCAATCACATTATTGAACAATGGAAGCTCCCTATAGAAGTCCTTAATCAAACTAGTGAAGCCTTGAAACTGACAAGAAAGATTAACCATCCAATGATGTTGATCCTCTAAATTCCTCAATGACTTGGCCTTAAACTTGTCTGCAACTATACCAACACATTGTTGCACATTGTTCCCACAAATGTCTATGATTGTGTCCCATAAAACCTCTTCTGCATAGTTAGAAGGCACACACCCATCGGTGAACACTGCCCTCCGATACACACTAGTACCATTGGGAAGATTCACAGCCAAATTCACCAAATTTTCTCCCACCCCTTGTCCACCATTCTTTGATTTCCAACCATCGGAAGCAATTTGAAAGAACATGGCGTCTCGAATTCTGGCTTCTGATTCTGCTTTGGCTTCCTCAAATTTGGCGTCTAATCTAGCTCCGGTGAGCTCTCTTCGCGACATTGCCGGCAAACCAACCTGGTTAAGGAAAGCTTTGAACTTTGGGTGGTCGAGACTTGAAAGTGAGACTGACCCACATGACTCATAGACCCAATCAGCAAGATAATCAAGTGCAGAATCAATCTGGGTCTTGCTTAGAGTTGGACCAGGCGATGATTTTGGACTCTTTAGCTTCTTCACACTATCTTCCAACATTGCTAAAGCCCCCAAATCTTCTTTCCCGCCAGACAACATCAAATGCTGCTGCTGCTGACCATACAAAGAACCGCCGCCGCCACTGCCACGACCACCGGAAGAAGATGAACTACGCTTACGGTGGTGCTGCTGCTGCGAAGCAGAGGAAGGCGAAACCAGATGAGGCATAGAAATTGACGAAATTGGTGAAATTGATGAAATGGGTTTGGGAAAATGATGGTAATTTGGGCAAGTTCCTTTCTTGAGATGCTCTGAAGCAGTTCTCGATGGGTTCGAAGCAGAGAAGAGAGACTCACACAGAGAACACCTCAATTTCACAGCTTTGGCCAAGCCCGAATCGGGATTGTGAACCAGAATGGGCTCAAGGTGAGACCAGTACCAAGCCCCTTTGCCCTTAATCGCTTTGTTTCGAACCATCACCAACCCTTCATATCGTTTTTGCAGGGACTTCGCTGCGAGCTCGTCTGGTGAGAGTGACACTGACGAAGACTCAACGTGTTGAGTGGGTGCATTTGTTCCCGCCATTGTATCAGCAACACTGCAGAATGAATTTGCAATATATATCGCTGAGTATAATCAAATATATATGTGTGTGTATATCTATATATGGTTGTGGATGAAAAAGGAAAGTTGTGGTTTTTCTATTTAGTTTGGTTTTCTGAAGGGTTATTTTGGAACTTTAGATTATGGTTTTGCCATGGTTGGAGGGTATAAGGGTGGTGACCGTTTGACGGTCGTAGCCCTGCATTTAACCGGAAAACGCCTACGGCGGCGGACGGAATTTGATGTTCTCCAGAGGGCCATTCCGGAGTCCGGCGATCTGGTACTTTAGGGTTGTGATGATGGTCTCGGTGATGGGTTGTTTTCAGTTGTCTGCAAAGAAGTTTCGGGGGGAGAGAGTGAGAGAGCGTGTAGAGAGAGAAAAGAAGAGAGGAGTCAAGGGAGTAGAGAGAGTAGAGAAACAGGGTGGAGATATGTACCATGTTGTTCCAAACGTCAGTGTAATGATCACGCGCTGTACGTGCAAGTGGAAAAAGCTTCTGCTTGGTTAAAGAAAGAGAGAAATTTTTTTGTTTAATTGAATTCTTTCTAGCATTGCATGTAACCTTAAAAAAACATGAGATTATTTTCATACTTTTATTTTACTTCAATTTGCTTATTAGAGAGTGGAGAAGAATATCCCATCCACATGGTTACTAATTAGAATATCTCACCCAAAAAATAATTTTCCATTTTTAATTAAATGAAAACCATATAATGATACAAAAACTCAGCAACACTCAATTTTAAAAAGACCTGTGTTAAAATAATTTTGTGTTCTAAAAAACTTTTACAACAAAACTGCTTAAATATTTATTTATTGGAATAAAATATTACAATTGCGCACAAAATATACTATGTTACTAGGTCATTAGTAGAATTGTATAACTTCTCTGCCTTCCTTACACACACACACACATATATAATGCATTTGTGATGATCCATTTTCTCACTCTTCATAATGCATAGGACGTTGTAGTTACTAGTTAGTGGAGGTACGTTTTCATTCGTGATTCTCGTGCACATTCTCGGTCCAAAATCATTTAACAAACAAATTCTTTCATACGGTTTAAGTTTCCCGCTAGACTCAGTTTAAATTTTAACTCAAATTTTTTTCTTAATTTTTCACTCAAAATTTAAAAACTTATTCTATTTAGGAATATAAATCAAATAAACATTCTTTCTAAATTTACACAATTATACTAAATAAACTTTAATATTCTTCTAGCAACAATAGTTTTGTTTATAACATCAAGTGTAAGGAAAAAAAATAGTACTTTTGCATTATAAACCGGATGGAAGGATGCCGAGTAAAACCTTTATCGGTCCCCCTCACACTTGTTTGAGTTTTTACTATACAATTTAGGATAAATTATACTTAGTCCCCTTAAGACTTGTTAATATTTTACATAGACCCCTTCTTGATTTCGTAATCCCACTTATCTCTTCTATCAGTGAAATATTTATTTTTATTTCACATTTTCTGTTGCTGATACAAATTATTCATCTTCGGATGCACATGCACGATATGAAAAATCTGTTACATAAATAACAACATCTTCGGATGCACATGCACGATATGAAAAATCTGTTACATAAATAACAACTTTAAAGAAACTAAATAAAATTATAAATTCAAAAATAGATTTAGATAGGATATTGATAAACCAGAGGCCAGTGGAATTTACCTATAGTTAATTACAACTCCTAAAATCATCAAATGAAGAAATCCATTTTAAATGGGACAAGGGAGGGTGGGTGCTTGAGAAAATAGACTATTTTGCCATCCCTAGGAGTTGGGCTGGAGAAGGGAGCGACGATTCTTAAACCACACTTCCTTAATTAGAACGTGAAGTCCACGCTGTTTAAAGCAGTGGACCAGTGGTCTTCGATATTGAGTTTTATATTTGGGACTTTTGGACCTTGTAGTGGGGTCTTGTGAGACATTGGGCAGCCCCTTTTTTTTTTTTTTTTTTTTTTTTTTTCAACCCATTAGACATTAGTTTTCTTTCTTTAATTTCATTTATACTATATATATATATAAATTTAAGGATATTGAGGATTTTGTTTCTTTAATTTTCATTAATACCATATATATATATACATATATACATACATACATATACAAAGACATATATAGGATATTGAGGATTTTCTATTACAAGCTTATATGGCTCTCTTATTGTGCCTTGTTTTTCATGTGGTGTTAGTTAGAATAAGGGCATATAATAGGCAACCTAAGAACCACCAGTTTTTTGATGGGCCAGTGTTGTTGACCAAATCAAACATGGGAATGGGCTTGACAAAGTTTCAACCAATGTATTTGCAATTAAGAGACGTCAAGGGTAGGTGATATATTACATGGATTTAGTCATTCACGAGCTAATTTGGTCTTTCTTTTTGGCACAATTACATGGAAACATGTACCATAATCTTTTGAAGATTCTTCTTTTTCACTCAATTACATGGATACATGTACAGTAATATGGCGAAGAATGTCGATTTTTATTTTTTTATTAAATTTAAATTTGACATTATATACACGAGTTTTTAAATTTCTGAAGGTCTGTTACACATTTGTTTAGTCATATGGTCAAAAACCATGCATCCCAATTTCTTAGATCTCGGGGGAAGATCTCTTGATTTTAAACTCAAAATTGGAATTGAGTTTTTGTACTAACAATTTTGACTCATTTTAACCATTCAATTATTACTGCAGAATACAGTAAATATTAAGCAAAATTCTGAGTTAACCCGAAGGGATTCAAAATCTCAACTCCTTTAAATTAAATACAAGTTAATGAGATCCCTACACGCACAAAACTTGTAAAACTACCTATAAGGTATTTAAAAAAAAAAAAAAAAAACAAATTTATTGAATCTCCGTGATTTTTTGTGATGTCCATCAGTCCATGTCTTGTTTAGGGTCAGTTGGTGAAACTAGACTTAGGTCTCCTTGATACTTGGGTCCAAGACCCCAAATATTGTGCTAATTGATGAGCCATTTCTTAAAAAGTAACTATAGTTAACCCAACATGAGTTTCCTATGTCGCATCTGATCAGAGTTGTTGGAGAGGGAGCTTTTAAGTACAAAATATTGGTATCTAGTGTTTGGGTGTGGGTTTGATTCTTTTCCAACTCTGCAAATTTCTGATTTAAAATATTACCCTCAATATGAGACTTGGTAGATAGTCAAGAGTCAAGTCCAAAGACGAGTAATTGCGAGAGCTCTTAAAAAATAACAGATAATGAGGTTTCTACTTTCTAGACTTCTAAATGGGGAGTACCAAAAACGAATCCTTAATAAAAGAAATAAAAAATATGCAATGGTGAGACCAGGAAAGGAAAAATAAAAAAAGGTAACAAACTCGCCCACCGTGGGGCTCGAACCCACGACCACAAGGTTAAGAGCCTTGCGCTCTACCAACTGATCTAGACGGGCTTTCAATGTTTTGCAGGGTGTATCTTCTCCATATATATAAATTACATAACCACTGGAATATATATTTTAGAGTTAAGGTATTTATCGTCACCACTCTGCATTAATAAATTAGGGTTAAGTTGAACAATAAAACTACTGACAACCTTACAAGTTTTAAATACGGAGGTTCAGCTCTCTTACTGTTCTATTCATAAAGTGAACAACATAGGAAGTGCTTGGGTTTTTCATTTACCATATTAGAGCATTTTTTTGAGGCAAAAACCTCGATGTAATTATCCTCTAATCTCAATGCCATTTGTTTCCATCTCAATGCTGGTTGAAGAGTAATGTTGAGAACCCATATTAAAAGCAATTGGAATTTCATAAATCTAGGAAACATTCTATTGTGTAGCTCACATAATTTGTTTCTATTTGATTGTTGATATGATTAAGTAATTTGAAAACATGACTATTTTGCTAAAAGTTTATTACTTCCAAGTTTTCCACTGTCTGAGCTTCATCCGTACGAAGTATTCTAAGTACATGAGCATCTCAGAATTCATATTCACAAGAATCAGAAGCAATAAGCCCCCAATTTATAAGATAATGAACTGAACATACTGTTTAAAAACATCAGGTTATACACCTAAACCCGGAGTTTTCAAGATTCACCCATCATACTACAAAGGATCACAATACCGAAAGACCACAGTCATCTCCATCTAGACAGCCAAAAATCTCTAATATTCCAGACCATGGCATAGTGAGAAGTGAGAACAACAGATGATGTGAACTTGAACATCAGGTTCGAAGCGTTGTCACTATTGAGAAGCATGCTGGAAAAACCAATGGCTAGTCTTCGGTTCTGAAGCTCCATGTTTAGTCATATTTGAAATCTCCACCAGGGATGTTGTTTTGGCCTCCATTTTGTTGCCCACTGCTCTTCAATTCATCTTTCAACTGAAAAACGTAAACAAGTAATGATTTTAAAAAACTAACATTCAAGCAGTACAACATATCAAACTTGGTCACCGCTGCACAATGACACAAAGGGGCATCTATCACCTCCTGCCCAGCATATAATGTCACCAACATTGAGACCAAGCATATAAACCAAAGTTCTAACAAAAATAATGGAAATCAATTACAGGCTCTAAAAAATCAGTAAGCCTCCAGGACTTAGATAATGAATGAACCCCTTGCACATTCTACAAAAAGAGAGATGTGGAAGAAGAACTCAAATCAAGCCGCCAAACAACCAACACAAACAAAGAGACAAAGAACTGCAGCTTTTACCTGCCGGAGGAGCCTCTTTTGGTACCGGAAGCCCTAGTGAGATAAACCAAAGAAGCATTACAACATTATAGCATAAGCTGTTCTGAAATAAAAATCATGAAACTGATTATCTAATTACCTTATCAGTTCCATAGATGTAATCACAGTAGGTGAACACAGAAGCAAAGTTGCTCTGGCTCTGTCCACCAACATAATGATGGTAATCATGGTATTCTGCACCACCATAAAATGGAATATATTTTGTGGGAGTCCAAGGAATGTCGTACCTGTGTAGTAGTGGTATGACACGTTATAGATACTCTAAAAACATACTTAAAGTAGGAGAAGACCAGCAGAAATGTTAGAGAGCACCTGCTCACATTTCAAAACCTTTTACAATTTGAATGTGTGTAAGCCAAAAAGAAGGAATACAGCTTGCTATACAAGTGAAAAAGGCCAACTCTGCTTTTTCTGCTTTTTATCTTTTATCTTGCTAGAGGATTGACAAACAAGAAAAAGCATTACACATATTCAATTTCATGTCAAGTGAAAAAGGCCAACTCCGCCTTTTCTTTTCTTTTTATCTTTTATACCATCCCCTCTTCCTTAGTGCTCCTTGCTGGTGCTAGCATGTCTTTTATACGCATAACCAGACTATCTTCAATTGGCCTTTCCGTACATCCAGCTGTGTAATTCAGCAAAAGAGATTCTTTTCATCACTTTTGTATATGTTGAGAGAAATTTTCAATGCTTTTTATATGTTAAACTCGACTCTAGTCATATTGACAAGAGGCTGCAGGTCAGGTAAGAATTTATAAAGAAAATTTTATGATTTACTCAACTTCCATAAATGATAAAAAATAATAATAATAAATAAATAAATAAACAACAAATTTAGGAAGAAAAGGAATCCAGAAAACAATAATTTGATCTGGTTCTCCAACTAATCATCATTACATATATTTTTTATATTTAATAGCTAAGAAAGGCAAAAACGAAAGAAAACCAACATAATCAACGACTATCTACCAAATAACTAACCTATTATTAATTTTATAATCAATGGCTCTGTAATTATTAAAGGCTCAAGGTGTGTTAAGCACCAAGATCTCCTAAGCACGAGGGGCAGTGTAATGTGTCTAAAGGCCGCACGTGAGCTTGGAAAGGTCCAAGTCCATGACAGTAAGGCCAAAACCAATGAAGCAATGCATAATATACTTACAGTTGATATAATTCAATATATGCAACACCAACGAGTCAAAAATATTTTTAAAAGAAAAAAGAAAAAGGAATATTGATGTTATTATTATTATTTTATTTCTTTTGACATGTCAATTAGGAGGAATAGCTAAATGAATGTGCATGTGTCCTCTGAATTTGTATATATGTACAACTAAACCAAATACCAGGCAAATATGCAATAACAAAAGGCTACAACTATACAAACCTTAAGCATATATGATATTATCATAAGTATACTTTCTTGGTAAGTAAATTTTTATACATATGAAGAACCAGAGCACTAGAGGAATGTAATTCAAGTTGACATATAGAAGTGGTCCTGAATACCAAATATTTTATATAATTTAACTATAGGACATGGCATCCAATAGAAGTTAAGGGAGAAAAAGGACGAGGAAGATATGATTAAATGATTAATAATAAAAAAAACCTGCTTTTTATTGAGCATCAAATCTACTAAAAAGTGGGATCTTGAGGCCTTTATGCACATCTAATTGAAAGGGCTTGCCTGTCATAAAATGAGCCAACATGACAAACCTTAACAAGCTTAGTGCTCATTAATGTACAGGCATGCCTTCAACAACTATAAGCAGCTCGAATAGTACTAGCAAACTTAATCCTTCGGAAGAACTATGCAACCGTGAATTATTTTCATAGCAAAGTAAGAATTTTCCATTTTTCTTTTTCTTTATTGTTTGCACAACAATCATGTCTCAGAAACTTGATTTAAGAATTTATTCCAAGAAAAATAAATAAATCACTCACAGATTTGTTCATCGACTTTCCATGTTGAAATGAGAAAATATTAAAGATAGCAACAGGGGTACCTTTTAAAACAAAAGATTAACTTGTGTATAAAATAATAATAATAATAATAATAATATATATATATATATATATAATCTAGAGTTAAAATTTACAGCAATCAATCCACGAGGACCCATGCCCCAAATACAGGATCTAATGAATCTCTTTATATTTGAATTTTAAAATCATTTACAATTAGATTTTCAACTTTCAGTAGTCATTTTTAGAGTTTATTGGTTCTATCTCCATCATTCACATTTTCTTCATTGAATTATGCTCAACTTCTCAATCACTTTTATTATTCATTTCCCTTTTTTTGTTTGCTCAATTAATTAAGAATAAAACAGTATTTCTTTATACATTCAACAAATGGATTCTTCAATAGTAATATACTCATTTCGATCATACACTTGATCTTGAAAACTTTTAACACATTGGACCTAGAATCCAAAATTAATATTCCTAAATAATAACATTGCAAAACAATTGATGACAATGAAATGAAACAACCATCAAAGATAAGACCTCTATAACAATTCAAGAAATTCATATAAACTTCTTCCCAAGTTAGCACAGAGTAATATCTGGAAAGTGAAGAAGACCCAAGGCACTTTAAAGGCAATAATGAAGCAACCACACAAATAGAGGAAGAAACAATGATGCACAAGAATGACATTCCAGACATAAAATCCACATTTCTCTTGATCCAAGAGTAAAACATGTTCATTATTTAAATTTTCTTAATCAACATTATTAGATTACTTCCCCTTTAACCTTGAACCTTGCTATAAGGAGCTAACAGTTTCACCTCCCCTTTGAGGGAGGAGAGGTTTTACCATTGGGCTAATGGCCCATTGGTGTGTCAGTGTGAGTACTTAATACTTACCTAATCAAAAAAAAAAAAAAAAAAAGGAAAAAAAGAGCTAACAGTTTCAACTCCACCACTACTGATTCAAATCAACCAAATTCTAAACCCAAATTCACATATATAAAGCAGCAAAAGCAAAAGACGTTTTTGATGGCAAATAAGCCCTAAATCATCTATAAATTATAGCAAACACCTATGTTAGACAGAGCAGGAGCAAGAGCGAAAAAGTGGCAAAATCTAAAATTTGGGCAGAGCATTTCTACACTTGTATGCTATCATAAATAGATAGATAGCATGCGCATGTATAAAAAACTTTCGGTATTTGTACATATGCTAAAGGCAATTACTGGGTGAAACAATAAAAAATTAATCTCATAAATTATTTCTTCTACGTTAGGAGATACATAATGTTTTACCAAGTTAAAATACAAAAAAATTAATGCTATATATATATTTTTTTAAAGGGGTATAAGTCCAAAAATCTATACATTTATTTGTAATTCTTAAAGAGATAATGTTTAAATTTTTATAAGTTAAAGATTTAATTTAAGAAATTCTAAAAGCATCTTAACTAAATAAAATAAAACTAATAAGTTTATACGCAACCTTTTTGCAAATACACATGTTTGCACACATGCACAAACTTAATATTTTCAGATTATTATATTCTGTTAAGAACTAGTTTAGATATCTCTTATAATTAAGACATTTATTATTAAATAAATAACATAAACGAAAAATTATCAATATGAAATGGGCAACAACATGGTAAGAATTGTTGTCCTTTCTTAATATTATAGGTTCATTTTTAGTTCAGCGCGCTTCTGGCAGTTTTTATTCAATTTTAGGTATATTTTGTTTCGTTGTATATATAACTGTCACTTGTGGTTGTTCATCATTCAAGGAATGTAAAATCATTATGAATTCAAGAATTCGCAAACAGATTTGAGGGTTAACAAAATTGAATTCACGAATTAAGGAATGATTTCCTCTGAGAGTCCCAATTCACTCACGTTGCGTGAGGATGGCACCCCTTTAGGAGCATTGGGTGACTTTGGCAAACACCCTAATTGTGAATAAATGTAGTAATATATAACAATGTAACAAGCGCAATAACATATAATTATCTTCCAATTATCAAATACCAAAAATAATAATAATACTAAACAAAAATTAATAAATTTTTATTTAATTAAGAAAAGATTAAAAAAAAATGGGGCTCTAGAGAAAGAAGAAACTCCAAAGGAGGTCGCCCTTTGATCCTCCTTTCAAAGCCCAAAAAGTAAAGTATTATTCAAAATCCACAGTTTCAAATGAATTAAATACACAGTAAACAACAGAACAATGAATGATAAAAGCAACTTTACTGTTAACCATCATTAGCTCAACTTAGCTAAAGAAGAAAATGGCATTCATCAAACACATTAAAAAAAAGTGATTTAAGGCAGCGCATGCGTACCCACTGTGAGTCTCAATGGCCTCAATCTGCCTCAAAACAATCCATAGCCAAAATGTAATCATGTGCCCTGGAACAATGGCAGGCCCTAGGAATGAAGGAATCCCAAGAATCAAAACCTCCGCCCAGTGCGCGTATGGCGCTGCATACCCGATCGGTGCAGTATATTCATGGTGAACCCTATGAATTTTCTCGTACCCCCATTTGCAATGCAGAAACCTATGGATCCAATAGTTCGTATAGTCCTCAATTATGAAATAAACCCCCAATTGCGCAACAATTTCACTCAGTGATGGCAATGGTAAACTCGTCCGAATCCCAATAATCTTCAACAATAATCAAGTGATAAGCAATAAAATTTCAAACCCAAATCATTATAATAACATAAAATATGCATAACCAACATAATTATTTTCAATAAGAATTAAGTGAAAACCAATAAATAATCAATTCGAAATCGTTATACTAAAAGGATGTATTCATAATTGTCTCATATTATGCATTTCAGTGTGTGAAATAAGCAACATAATTTCGGCCAGTGATGGCTATGTCAAGCCCGTTATAGTCCCAATCATCTTCAACAATAGTCAATTAATAAGCAATAAATAATCAAACCCAATATCAGAATAATAAAATGCAATAACTATCATAGTTATCATATATATATATATATATATATATATATATATATAAAGAGAGAGAGAGAGAGAGAGAGAGGGGCATACTTTGATGGAAGGGTAGGAGATGAGTTGGAGAGGGCCAACGACGAAGAAGAACATGCGCATTACGTCTCTGTAACATTTGAAGGTTTCGGAATAGGAGAGTTTGATTTTGGGTTGGATTTTGTAGATGTGGATTTTCTTGTAAACGAATTCGATGAGGATGTAGAAGAGCGGGACGACGGAGAATACGAGGAAGAGGAAGAGAATGTTATGGCAGTAGAGGAAGTAGTCGGATTTGGTGGCGGAGTAGTTGAACCATACGGTTTCGACGGTGGTTAGGGCTCGGCCGAGGGCGGTCTCCGCCTCATGGATGGTTTTGTAGGGCAACATGGGCGGCGGAGGCGGAGAGGTGCGGAGATTGGCGGTGGGGAGTAGAGGACAAAGTGGGTCGCAGGCGCACAAACAGTGGGTTTGTGGGGGTGGTTTAGTTTGTTAAAAATATGCGGGAATATTTAAATAAGGAAAAATAATAATTCGCATTAGTACTCACTAGTCCACGTCACTTGTTGTAAATGAATGTGTGAATACATTTAATACTCTTCCCTCCCCCACCCAAAATCAAAGCCTTCCCTTGTCACACAAATCAATCATTATTATTAGTATTTTTGTAGGGGCCTATTTTGACTTTAACCCGAGCTCATAATAAAAATAAGTTTGGATTGGACTAATCAAATATGAAGTTGAATTGTGCTCAAGTTTGAATCAAATTTCGTAGTGTGCTTAATTGAGATTAAGTTGATTTTTTTATCTTTTCCATCCACTTGATTTGCACCCAATTTAAATTTAGTGGGACGGTACAAGTGGTGAAGTTTAAAAGGTAAGATTGCTTACTTGGTTTAATACATTTAGAAAATGTTATAATTGACAATTTTAAATGTAGTGGTTATTCTAACATTTAACTTAAATATGTATTTAAATTATGTTTTTTTTTATCTTTTTAATTTGAGTAACGTTGGAGGAACCGAATAGCTAATTTCGAAATTTCATCGACGTTACCTAGCCACGTCAGCTTCATTATCACTAACGCGTGAGAATTTAAACACTCTCTCTCACCTCGCGTGGGTTTGTCTTCAACCTCACATACTGTACCAGAATGGTTGGGTGAGTTTCGATCTTCAAACTCACAAATTGGATCAGATCCCAAGGTTCAATTGTAGTACTCAACGGCAACGATCCCTAACGAGGAGGCTGCTTGGTCTTCTGTTGCAAGAGATGCGTACCGGGCCACCGGACCAGCTTCCGACTGCCCTCTGTGTCGATGGTGGTGAACTTACAGGCGCCATATCGGAACTCATTTAGACGAAATTAATAGATCCAAACAAAAATAATGGGTCTCTCTGTGTGTGTGTATATATATATATACAAATTCATTCCCAAATAAATATTATACACTCATACCTATATCTATGTGTGTGTGTATATACCTTCTATTGTATATTCTCTTGCTGATTATGATATTTGTGTTTTCTGGTCAATTACAATGCTTGAGAAAACCATCTTAACACATTTCCAGAAGACAATGGTTCCGATTAGGATTTTTCTGAGTTTTCCTTTTATTTTATGCACTTATTTTTTTTTTTTCGTTTCAAAATCGGTGACTAAACAAAGTTCAGATTTAGTTTGTCCGGGAAAAATTCCAGACTTGTTCATTCTCTAAATAGAACCCATGTCTTCAGATTTAGTTTCTCTGGGTAAAAATTCAAGACTTCATTCTTTAAAGAGAACCCATTGTCTTGAGGTTGAAGATGAATTTTGAAGGGCCCACGCACGTGAGGTAAGAGAACATGTTGAATTATGTTGTTTGAAGAAGCTTACGTGGCCGAGACACGTCAAGTTCGGTGAAAATTCGAGAATTAGCTATTCGATTCTCCAATCGCTACTCTTTCAATTTTTACAGAGAGGCCTGACTGCAGTTTTTCCACCGTCCAAAAGGAGGAATGAATGTAGGTTGTGACGAAAATAGATGTCCTGAATGTGAACAATGCGACAAAGAAGGATTATTGTAAAAGATTATTGATACTTGGATTGATTGGTCGATAGCTCCTTTTAGGTGAGCGAGCGTTTCAACTAATGGATCGGGGACTACAAGGCAACGATTGGAGAGGGAAAGCCGGCACATGAGTTTATCGGTGCATCTTTTTTCAGCTTCTTTTTCGTTTTACAGTAAGTTTATAAGAATTTAATTTGTACGAAATCTAAACACAAAAACTGTATTTGGAATCTTGAACTTCAACAACAATCAACGACTTGAAGAACCTAGGATTGATAAGGGTTGATATTTCATTTATGTATATATTATATACTCATGTCTTGAGTAATTCTTGTTGGGGGAGGTAACAATAAACAAATATAGCGGAATAAATCTTTTTCCTATATGCAAGCAAATATAATATGTCTCTACTTTTATATGTGCTGAAAAAAAAATAAAAATAAAAAAATAAATAAATAAACAATCAAACCAAGCCACAAGAACACAAGCAATTTTTTACATGAAAAATTTTCCCAGTGTGAGAAACAAAAACCACGGGACCTAGTCCAGTTGAAACCTCCACTATCAACCAAATAATTGGTACACAAAGTCATCTCTAATCTTAATTAGAGGTTACAATACATCTCATCAAGATATCACCAATCTTGGCAAAAACAAAGAGAATTGGAGAGAAAAATACCAAAACTTAGTTACTATTCACGGGCACGAATCACTGTTCCCGAGCTCAAAATCCGATCTCCACCATTCATATTTTAATTCATTGAGTCGTGAACCTCTCCTCCAAATTTCAGCTCGATCGGACCACGAACAAAGCTGGATCGGACGTTTGATGAAATCTGGGCAGAATAGAAAAAACCTGCGTTTTTCTTCTTTCTCTTGTGAAAAAAACGGTTGACCTCTCTCCCTCTTTTATTCTGACTTCCTTAGGGCTATTTACCCTAAAGAGCTGGGTTTTGGGCTATAATAAAACCCACTTGGGCTTTCCTCCATATAGAAGAAAATAAACCCAACAAATCTCCCCCTTTCCACTATGTGGAAGCAATCGTCATCCCGGCGATCGAACAACAAACTTCAAGCTTTTCTCTTGGTAGGGTCTTTGTCAACATATCAGAACCATTATCATCAGTGTGAACCTTCTCAAGTTCAAGTAACTTATTGTTCAACGCATCTTTGATCCAATGGTATCATACATCAATGTGCTTAGATCTTGCATGAAAACTGGAATTCTTAGCAAGATGAATAGCACGCTGGCTATCACAAAACAACACATACCTTTGCTTCTTGAAACCAAGTTCTCTCAAGAACTTCTTTGCCCATAGCAACTCTTTAGTCGTTTCCGTTGTTGCAATAAACTTTGCCTCTGTCGTAGAAAGAACAATACACTTTTGAAGTCTCGATTGCCAACCTACAGCCCTACCTGCAAAAGTGATTAAATAACCCAAAGTAGACTTACGAGTATCCACATCCCCTGCCATATTTGCATCTGTGTAGCCAACTAACAATGGTTGTCCGTTTCCCAAACCAAGTCTCAAACGGGAAGTGCCTCGAAGATACCTCATGATCCACTTCACTGCATTCCAGTATTCTCTTCCCGGATTTGACAAGAATCGGCTAACTACACCAACTGCATGGGC
Organism: Cornus florida; assembly: GCF_030987335.1. Classification (NCBI taxonomy): domain Eukaryota; kingdom Viridiplantae; phylum Streptophyta; class Magnoliopsida; order Cornales; family Cornaceae; genus Cornus; species Cornus florida. Next base: position 90,921,442 of record NW_026775581.1, read on the forward strand.
TATATCTGGTCTTGTGCAAATCATTGCATACATCAAACTTCCTACTGTTGAGGCGTAAGGAACTCTTTCCATGTCTTCCTTTTCCTTATATGTAGAAGGACATTGTTTTGTACTCAGTCTGAAGTGGGTAGCAAGAGGAGAGCTAACCACTTTAGTGTTGTCCATATTGAACCTCTGAAGCACTTTTTCAATGTACTCCTCCTGTGACAAATATAACTTCTTGGTACTCCTATCACGACTGATTCTTATGCCAAGAATTTTCTTTGCTAGACCTAAATCCTTCATAGCAAATGACTTACTCAATTATTTCTTCAATTGGTCAATCCTTAAAGCATTCCTACCAATAATCAACATGTTATCCACATAAAGCAGTAGAATAATAAAATCATCATCAGAATTTTTTTTAACAAATACATAGTGATCAGAAGTTGTCTTCTTGTAGCCTTGCTCTCCAATAACAGGCTCAAACTTCTTATACCACTGTCTCGGTGCTTGTTTCAAACCATATAGGCTTTTCTTTAGCTTGCACACATAATCCTCTTTCCCTTTCACTTTGAAACCCTTTGGTTGCTTCATATAAATCTCTTCCTCCAAATCACCATGAAGGAAGGCAGTTTTCACATCCATTTGCTCAACTTCCAAGTAAGACTAGTTGCTAGGCCGAGTGCTATACGGATCGATGACATCTTTACAACTGGAGAGAAGATCTCATCAAAGTCAATACCTTTTCTCTGACCGAACCTTTTGACAACCAATCTAGCTTTATACCGTGGCTGTGAAGAGAAACCATTTGGTTTCTTCCTGTAAATCCACTTGTTTTCCAAAGCTCTTTTTCCTTTAGGTAGCTTCACTAACTCAAAAGTATGATTAACATGCAATGACTACATCTTATCTTGCATGGCCTCAACCCACTCTGTCTTGTGTTCATCTTCTATGGCTTCTGCAAAACACTAGGGCTCTCCCCCGTCAGTCAATAACACATACTGCTCTGTTGAATACCAAGTGGAAGGACGTCGGTTTCTGGGAGACTTCCTGGATGGAATCTCTGGCGCTGTCAACTGCTCATCAGTCTCAACATCTCCCTGAATCTGTAGGGGAACATCCATATCACCTGTACACTGGTGGTCATCTTGAACATCATTCTCAACCTGGGATGGCAGATTCTTCAGAGGAGCTGGATCTACATCAGTCAAGATATCACCTTGCTGAGACATAAATTTCCCTGCTTTCTCAACATTCTGAATCGTCTGATCTTCTACAAACACGACATCTCTGCTTCTCACAATTTTCTTCTCAACTGGATCATAAAGCTTGTACCCAAACTCATCTTGGCTATAGCCAAGGAATATACACTGTCGTGGTTTCACATCAAGTTTGGACCTTTCATCTTTTGGAATATGCACCAATGCTTTGCACCCAAAAACACGAAGATGATTATAGGAGACATCCTTACCTATCCAAACTCGGTTTGGCACATCAAACTGTAGAGGAACACAGGGTGTAAGATTCAACACATGAACAACTGTGCTCAATGCCTCCCCCCAAAAGGATTTTGGCAACTGGGCTTGTGAAAGCAAACATCTCACTCTCTCAACCAGTGTCCTGTTATTCTTTCTGCTACGCCATTCAACTGAGGAGTTTTAGGAGTTGTCTTTTGATACTGGATACCCTGCTGTCTACAATACTCATCAAAAGGACCAGAAAACTCTCCGCCGTTATCAGTACGAATGCATCTCAGCCTCTTTCCAGTCTGTCTCTCAACTAGTTGAAATTGCTTGAACACTGCTAACACTTGGTCTTTTGAATTCAAGGTATATACCTACAACTTCTTTGAATGATCATCTACGAAGGTCACAAAGTATCTGAAGCCACCAAGTGTTCTCGTCGTCATAGGGCCACACACATCTGAATGTACCAAATCCAGTATCTCTGACTTTCTCAAATGAGGGGAATTCTTGAAGGAGACTCTGCTTTGCTTCCCTGACAAACAATGAGTACACATTTTCAGAAGTATACTTTTCAATCCACATAGTAGACTTTTCTTCCCAAGTAGAGCTAATCATTTCTCACTCATGTGAGCCAGTCTCTTGTGCCACAACTCTGTTGTATCATTATCCTCCATCGCATTAACAATGTCGTTGGAGATCTTTGTTTGCAGAACGTTTAGTGCAAAGTGCTTCATGCCTCGAGCCACAACCATAGCACCCCTAGTGAGCTTCCACTGGCCATCACTGAAAGTGCTGCAATACCCTTCATCATCAAGTTTACCTACAGAAATCAAATTCAAACGAATGTCAGGAACATGCTTCACATCTCTGAGAACTAACTTCGTGCCATTATTCGTCTTCAGATACACATCCCTAATTCCAATGGCTTTAACCAAGCCATCTTTGCCCATCTTTACTGTTCCAAAATCATAAGATTTATAAGATGTAAAGAAATCCTTCCGAGATGTAGCATGAATGGAGGCACCACTGTCAATCACCCAACTAGTCTCATTGTATGTAACATTTATCGTCTCATCATTATAAACAATGAGGAAGTCTGCAGGAGTGGTGGTAGCAACTCTGTCATCACCATCTTTGTCATCTCCATTCTTTGTTCCCTTCCCTTTCTTATTCTTGTTTTCTTTCTTCAATTACTTGCAATATTTTTTTATGTGTCCCTTTTTTCGGCAATGATAACACTCAACATTTGCAAACTTGTTGGACTTGCTTCTGTTATTATCTCTGTTCTTCGGACCTCTGCTCTTACTTCTCCCATCTTTTCTGTAATCAAGATCTCTGACTGTGAAGAGGATCCCTGTGTTTTTCTTCCCATCTCTTTATTTAGCAAACAACTCTTGGCCATATCCATTGTGATTACACCTTTTGGAGCGGAATTAGACAATAAAGTTCTGAGCGTCTCCCACAAGTCCGGTAACGAACCAAGCAACCATAACCCTTGTATGTCATCATCAAGCTTAATACCCATTCCAGCCAGCTGATTAATAATTTCTTGGAATGTATTTAGGTGATCAGATAAATGAGTCCCCTCCTAGTATCTCAAAGCCATCATCTGGTTAATCAGAAACAATTTATTATTTACAGTCTTTCTAGCATATAGCTGTTCAAGCTTACTCCATAGAGAACGTGCATTTGTTTCTCCACTAATGTGGTTCAAAACATTATCATCTACCCACTGCCTGATATACCCACACACCTGTTGATGTAACAAAGTCCATTCCACATCAGACTTTTTTTCTGGTTTTTCAGCACTAAGCACCAGTAGGTAATAATCTTTCATATAAAGAAGATCCTTCATTTTTCCTTTCCATATGTGATAATTTGAACCATTGAAATTAATCATTCTACTCGTTTTTGCTTTCATAACTTAAACTGCCAACCTGTCAATCTGTTAACCTGGCGCTCTAATACCACTTTGTTGGGAGAGGTAACAATAAACAAATATAGCGGAATAACTCTTCTCCCTATATGCAAGCAAATATAGTACATCTCTATTTTTATATGTGCTGAAAATAATAGAAAAAAAAACAATCACACCAAGCCACAAGAACACAAGCAATTTTTTACGTGAAAAATGTCCCCAATGTGAGGAACAAAAACCACGGGACCTAGTCCAGTTGAAACCTCCACTATCAACCAAATAATGGGTACACAAAGTCTTCTCTAATCGTAATTAGAGACTATAATACATCTCATCAAGATATCATCAATCTTGGCAAAAATAAAGAGAATTGGAGAGAAAAATACCAAAACCAGATTACTGTTCACGAGCACGAATCACTGTTCCCGAGCTCAAAATCCGATCTCCACCGTTCAAATTTTAACTCATTGAGTCGTGAACCTCTCCTCCAAATTTCAGCTCGATCGGACCATAGACGAAGCGGGATTAGACGTTTGATGAAATCTGGACAAAATAGAAAAAACCTGCGTTTTTCTTCTCTCTCTTGTGAAAAAAATGGCTGATCTCTCTCCCTCTTTTATTCTGACTTTCTTAGGGTTATTTACTCTAAAGAGTTAGATTTTGGACTTTAATAAAACCCACTTGGACTTTCCTCCGTATAGAAGGAAATAAACCCAAAAATTCTTCCATTACAAAGGTTCAAATGCAAACCCATTAGGGTTTTGTTTATCGTTTATATCCCTTCTTCCATTCTTTCTTTTCTTTTTTCATAAGATTTCAAATTTCTACCAACCATCTAAATTTTTTTACTCAATTTTTAAAGAGTTATGATGTGGCAAAAGGCTATTGGCCACGTGTTGGGTCGATAATTTTTCGATTTTAAAAAGCAAGGACATGGCAAAGGGCTATCCGTAACTTTTCGATTTTTACCTATAAGTCAAGTATAACACTTCTCAAGAAAAAAAATATAAATGCTTAGCTTAAAACGTGACGAAGTCTAGTAATTTTTTAATTTTTACAAGTGTTTTAAGTATAGAAAAAAATATTCAGTGCGCTTCAGGCACCACCGTGCTAATCAGAATTGTGCATGGTATACACACTTGGGTGCGTGATGTGCAGGCACCAGTAGTTTACCTTCAAAAAAAACACAGCTCTTTCTAGTCGAGCACACCGAATTCGGGTTCTATCAGAACGGGTAATGGGCTTTATGACCCGACCCATTTGTATACTGCACCACAATACCTTTTATTCAGTTTTCATCGTTGTATTCATTAATACTCGAGGCTTCTCACAGCCGCAACACTCTTCACAAAGCTCTCCACTTCCGGCCATCCGACGGCGTCCACCATAATTTCCGACAGTAAGCTCTCTCTCTTCCTCTGTCTTTCTCTCTCATAGACGCGTATTTAAAATCTGATATGATATGCTTACCACATACCACTTGAAAATTTAAGGGCAGGGAAGGTGAAAAATGTAGCATTTTTAGAGGTTAGTTTGTTGGGTACAGATTGGATTTCATTTAAAATTTGGATGAAAAGTGTTGAAATTTTAAACAATTGATGAGTGTGACCTTTGTCCCTATAGATGATATTATGATTTTAATGACCCATTTGAAAAGCAATTTTGCCATAGCACTCAGTTGATGACCTTTTCCCGATGATAGTTCATAGCCTATGAATTTCTTGTTACAGAGGGGCTATAAATAACAGGAAGGTTAGTTTGATGAGATTGTGTGATTTAGATGATAACAACATTTTGACCTAGGATAAAATCTGTCTAATTAATTAGTAAATCATCAAAGACATTATATAGTGAAGATTATAATGGTCTGTTTTCAATTATTTGTTTTAGTTTTGCTTGTTATGTTTTTTTATTTCTGACCAACATTCATATTGTTCTTATAATGTTAGGTCTGAACAACTTACTTGAATATGATTCTAAGCCAATGCTCTATGATATCTGGGAGTGCTTTTATGAATTATAGGGCATGTTACTCAGCTTCTGTGGGTGTGCCTTGCTTGCCCGCCAAAGTTCCATTCTCTAGCATTAGGAGTTCATGGGGACCTCGTCAAGAACCAAAATCGTCGTCTTTTGGAGGTATGTATTTGTACTTGTCAAGTTAGGTTTTTAGGTATAAAATTCATTTAAATTGCATTTGGTATTTTAGGGAAAAGAAAATTATAGTCTAGAAAGGGTTTTGATTTGGCCTAGTAATTTTTTTTTTTGGCAAGTTTGTGGTCTTGTGGACCAATGAGTTAGTATATGATTCTAAGAAGTGAAGCAAAAAACATTTCCTTTTCTGGTCATGCTACAAAAAGGCTGGTTGTTCATGCCTCATTTATGCAATTATATTTTGTTATATTGAATTATTCTGAATGCCACACAAATATGTTCTTGACCCAACCGGTTCTGGATATGGCGTACAAGCTTCAACAGAATTTTGCAACTGAAGACTTTGGAACAATATCCAGGAGACTTGACTACTAGATGGCTTCTTCCATGTTTATGTCAAGCTTGAACTAGAACCAATAAGCCTTAATTCTAACTCTGCTTGGACAAGCTTTATGGACGGTTATGCATGCCTCATATTCAATCTTCTGTCAAGGAAACAGCATTGCAAAGAAACATTACATTGATATCTTTTTGCAATGGTAAACACATTGGATGTTTTGCTAGAAAAAGATGTCTTTCACTCTTCTTCTTCTGCTCTTCCTTTCCTTTTTTCTTTTGGCTGCTTCAAAAGAGAATAATAAAAGAATTTATTGTTTAGAGCCTCATCCCAAATGGATTAAATTCTTCATATACTCGATTCTTCTTTTTAACACAATGATGCATATTATAACTCATTTAGATAAAACTGAACTTTGATAGCACCTTGAAGATTGTATGTCCTGTTTGTATTCCTTATTCATTGTTCTATATACGTACATATATGTATGTGTATTCTTGTGGCAGGACCGCCACTTCTGCAGCTTTCGTCTGCATCAACGCCGCTTTTTAGTGGTGATCAAGGGAGCTTGTCAGATAGAATACCCATGCTACCAAGGCGAGGGAGATCTTTTATGTCCCCAAGAGCATCGAAGGATGTCCCTTACAGTTTTCGGTATCCTGCAATGACCAAGAAGCCAAAATGGTGGTGGAGGACATTAGCATGTCTGCCCTATTTAATGCCCCTCCATGAGACATGGATGTATGCTGAGACAGCATATCATCTCCACCCATTCTTGGAGGATTTGGAATTCTTGACATACCCTTTCTTGGAAGCAATTGGCAGATTGCCAAGCTGGTTCTTAATGGCATATTTCTTTGTTGCATATCTTGGAGTGGTGAGGAAAAAGGAATGGCCCCACTTCTTTAGGTTTCATGTGGTGATGGGCATGCTATTGGAGATTGCCTTACAGGTGATAGGGACTGTAAGCCGTTGGATGCCGCTGGCCGTATATTGGGGTAAGGTTGGTATGCATTTCTGGACTGCTATTGCATTTGCTTACCTTTTCACGGTTCTGGAGTGCATGAGGTGCGCCCTTGCTGGGATGTATGCAGACATTCCTTTTGTGTGTGATGCGGCATACATTCAAATTCCGTATGATTAAGGAGGGTACGCATAGGAGTGGCAGATGGTACTTGCGTCACGTCTTTTTGTAGGATATGTTGTCTACTTCTTTAGTGTTTTTTCCCCTTTTTTGTTGAGTAAATAACTAAATTAAGTTCTTGAATTTGGCATTGCCCAGACTTGAACTGGAAACCAATGATAGGCTCGGCTTTTGGATGAGTTCTTTTTAATTTATGTAGTTGTTTTTGTACCCAAGTGATGCTTATAAAAACTCTCATTTGAAATTTCCAAGACTTTAGAGGAGTAGTTTATGTATACCGGACTTGATATTCCTTGTACTTGTGTCTCTGAATTCCTTTTCTCTGATCATATTGCATGCGTGTATGGGTGTTGAATGGTTCACAAACTAGGTGATATTTTTGGGCCTGAGCGTCAATGACTGAAATAGGTAACATTTCCACTATGCAACTCTTTATTTATTTATTAGAGTTCCTACTTTTCTGAATTTTTAAAATTTCCATTCCGCATCTGTCAGATTGAATAATCATCCAGTTGGATGGTTGAAGTGTGGGGCATTGGTACCCAACCCTAGGCTTGATGCATCTTCATCGTCCTCTTCTCTCTCACGCTATGGTAAAGGACATCATGGATTCATTGGAGTGTTCTTGTGCGCATCTTTGAGGTATACACGAAGTTTGAAAAAATATAATATTTATGTGTCAGATATCTCCAAGGCTTTTAGTTAAAGTGGTGACTTCTTCTCACATGTGAGATAAGAGAGTTTGCCACTATTGGCACTCTAGTGAGTGTGTAAATGTTAGTTACAAAGTATTTCTGAAAATATCTGAATATTAGCTTAGATTTAACAGCAGCTGAAATTTCATCTATGCATTTTTCCACAACTCGATACAGTTCTAACTCGAGAGAATTCAGTTGTGTGTCAAGAGCATCTTGCGTGCCCTGCGAACTCATGGATGGGCTAAGGGTTGGGGAGCGCATTATGTCTCTGTAGCATCCGAAGGTGTCAGAATAGGAGAGTTCGATTTTGGGTTGGATTCGTAGTTGTGGATCTTCTTGTAAACAAATATAATGAGTGAGACAATGGAGAAGATGAGGAAGAGGGAAAAAAATGTTGTGGCAGTAGAGGAAGTAGTCAGACTTGGTCATGAATAATAGGGTTTTAGCAGTGGTTAGGGCTCACCGGAGGTCGGTCTCCGCCGGGCAACATTGGTGGTGGGGAGAAGAGGACGTTTGTGAATTGTGGTATTTGGAGTTTATTTATGCGGGGTATTCACTAGTGGTGACGACTAGCAGTAATATCAATGCATTGAGTTTGAAGGACAGTGATGGTTGATGAAAATGAAATTGTGGTGCGATGGATGGTAGTGGGAGGTGAAAAGTTGGAGCCCAACATTGTGTGAGCATCTTTGCTAAACTAAAAAGCAGTCCATTCATTACATAAATGGGCTTAACCCAGAATCAAGTCTCGTGTGCAAGTAATGCCATTAACCAATCAAATGAAAACATATATGGTTCAGATTCTTTTGGTTTTTTAGACTTTTTCATTTGAGAATGACAATCAATTCTTTTAATTAATTGACTCAAACAAATCCTTTTAAAGTTTGAAACAGACATGTGAGTTCAGCTCGGGTTAGATGTGTTGGACAAATAAAACCCAAGCCGACGTTTACATTATTATTATTATTAGTCGCAGCAACAGTAGTAAGAACTAAAAAATCAACCAACTTGGAGATTAATTAGACCTTGACGTGAGCTCATTAAAATAAGTTAGTATCGGAACAAAGTTGGGATTGGAACCAAGTTGGATTGTGCTCGAGTTTGGTTCAATATTTTATACTTAATTGAGATCTGAGTTTATTTTTCAATTTGTTCTACTAACTTAAGTTGCACTAAGTTTGAAAAATTCATGTCATGTTTAGGTGTATTTAATTTGGGATTGAAAAAAAATTTAGTTCAAAATTTGTACCGAATACTAAATTTTCTTCAATCTCAAATTCAAGGTACCGATTCCATGCTACCAAACCTGGCATCAGTGAAAAGATACATCAAGTCAAGAATTTGTCTTAAAAAAGCATGAGAATTGAAATTAAAAATAACGACGTCAACCAACTTAAATTAAACATATGTTTATGTTATTTTATTAGGATCTCGTTTAATTGATGACGAGATACGACATTGTTACAATATAAATTTTCTCACATGTTGATCGATGACATGATTTAGATTTAGATATAGATATCTAAAATATAGATCTATAATAAAATTAACATAAATCTACTCCATTTGATATCCTAATTGCTTTGTTTTGTCACCATCACTTATGGCCCGGACTAGTGCTATGCCAAGCTTGTGAGTCTCTGAGCTCGCTGTACGGGCCAGCCCGACTTGGTCACTCTGCCCCTAAAGCTTGGTGAGAGCACGGAGTCGGGACCAATCAAAGCCCGACAGGCCCAAATGTGGGCCTGTGAGCCCGACAACTTTCTTTTCATCTCTTTTTCTAACTTTATACAAAAACTTTTTGATAATAATGTTTCCAATAATGTTTGAATTGAAAGGTGGAGTACAAACACTGTTGAAAAAATTTGCATCTAATTTACTAATAGAATATATGTTATTTGAATAAAATATAATTATTTATACAAAATTAATAATTAGTGGTTTCTATTCGATGCCGAGCAAAAACAAAAAATAGTTTAAAACCACACTATTTTATATTTTATGAATAAATTTATATACAAAAAGAAAAAAAATATTTGTCAATTGATTTTTTTTACCGACTAATGTTATTAAAATAAATACTGTGATTCTATTTTTATTATATTGACAAATTTTTTTTTTAGCCTACGTACAAAATACTACCTCCATAACTCGGCCCAGCCCACCGGGGGAGCCAGGCATTCTGTTGACTAGTCAACGCCGACTGGACCGGGCAAATGGTGAAGAAACTTTGGTCGTGTTCATTTCTGCCGCGTATAAAGGTCCCACTCCGTAGTAAAATGGCATTTTGGGAATATAACCAACTGGGCAGAGCATTTAAATGGAGAGCAAAAAACATTGAAAAGGGTAAAGACAAAGACGTTAACTTGGAAAAAAGCAGCAGTTAAAACGATTCATAGAATACACACGCATACACAGTGCACACACTCTCTCTCGTCTGAAGGAACCAACCCATCACAACTACCTGTCCACGAAGCTTCCTTCACGCCTTCCTTCATCTTCCTCCCTCTTCCTCCATTGCTCAAAAAACTTTTATATATATATAGACACACACATATACACCAATATATATATATGCCAGAGACAAATCATCGTCGAAGAATTCCGGTGAGGCACCGGAGAAATAGACAGCCGCATCCCTCGCCGTCTCCTCAACGGCGAACGCCACCGCCGGCGCCTCGGCGCTCATCGAAACCTTCGAGGCCGGTTAAGATCCTAAAGAGATGCAAGTCAGAGCCTACTTTGTGGACCGTCGACGTCGGCGGCGACGATCATCGGAATCTAAAGGCGCCCGACGACGCTGTGCTTTTCCGACCGCTTACTTGTACGGACATCTTCTCGGCTCCTGAGTTGTTATCTCGAACTCCTCCAGAAATCGAGGTAGGACCGATTTCTCTGGTTTGATTGGCTGTAGGGACTGTTTGTTTACGTTTATAGTAAATTAATGCAGTTTGGTCGATTATATCTTGTTCTCTCACATGACCTTGAGCTCTCACCTGTTAGATGAAGAGCAATTGATGCAAAAAATTGTACTGCAACTTTGGATGAGATTGTACGATCTATTCTAATTTTTAAGCCAGAATTTTATTTTTCTTAGTAATTTAAAATTAAATGGTCATGTGTGCATCTTAGGACTGTTTGGTTACGTTTATAGTAAATTTAACTTTTTAATCAATTAATTTATTTTTATGCCAAATAAAGTTAATTGCCTGCACCATTAGGCGGGCATGTGTGTTGTTTCACTGAAAGAAAAGTTAAATGAATGCCATTTGGTGTAAAAGGTGACTAACCGTCACCAAAAAAAAAAAAAAAAAAAAAAAAAAAAAAAAAAAAAAAATCTTATATAATGCAATGATATTATCTAGGATTCACACCAAAGTTTCCATTAATCATTTTGTTTGTTTGTTTGTTTGTTGGTTTATGTTATCAGTTTTACTTAATACCGATACCCTTTTTTCGTGTTATTGGTCTGGGATTACATGTTAAAATGCTTGAACAATGGAATGTGGTGGTTGGCTTAGGAATGTACATCATCATATGGATGAGTCCATAACCGACCTCTTAAAGAATTTAATGTCTTACATTTGAATTGCAATACCAATAGAAGCATGGTCCGTCCTAATAAATTCAATGCATTAAAGTCAAGCATGGTGAAGCGATCAATAAATTTGCTACATGTGAACAATTATACCTCATTATATGTGACATTACATTTAATACTAAATAATAGAAAAGAAATGACTTTGATAATTGTAATTAAATTCTGAAGGAGGTATAATGCGAAATTGGTTTTGTATTTCAAAAGGCTAATTATTACAATTCTGTTAAAAACGATCCAACATATCATGCATGTTCTTGTTTCCAGAGGTTTTGATATATTTAGTGGTTGGTTGGTCCCAACCATATTGCAAGCAAGTGGACTCACTTGACAATTATATAGTACTAGTAAATTAACCACTGCCTAAATGTCTAAATTTGGTGAGAATTTTGGCGTGCAGAGTTATAACAAGGATGCCAAGGTCGTGCTTAATGTGACAGTTGAAGGAAGTGTTGGTCCGATCAGGACTATGGTCAAATTGGGATCAAGTGTGGACGAGACAATAAGGCTCGTTCTTAACAAGTATGGCGAAGAAGGGCGGAGTCCTCAGTTTGATAAAAAGGCTGCTTCGTCTTTCGAATTACACCACTCATACTTCAGTCTTCAAAGTAAGTTCAGGATTTAGAGTTTCTTTTCAGTCTATTCCTTTCATTCCCTAGAAAATGAGGATAAAGAAGGGGAGAAATATGAAAGATAATCGAACACGAAATAACTTTTCATTAGTAATTTTTTTTTTGGAAAATTTGTTGCTACAATTTGGTCTTGGAATGATAGTCATAAGAGCCCAAATATTTTTTTTCTTTGTTTTCTTAAAAATGTCCCAATTTGTTTATGCCTTTTATAAGCAATTGATTACTTTGGTAATGTGTTACTTAAAGAAACTCTATAGGAGGCAATTGACTAGATATCTTGTTTACATTGCTAAAAGAGATGGTTGAGCAATAAATAATATGAAATCTTGACTTTAAGTAATAGACAATTGTCATATTGACCTTTGAAATAGTGACTTTGATGTTTAGGTATTGAATTTAACCCGATTAATTGGTCATTTCGTCTTTTGTTTATAAGAAACCCTGAAATTAATTGTTCTGGGGTGTTTGAAGGATAGCCATTTCTGAGAAATTGAGTACGTGCTACTTTGAAGGACAGCCATTTTTTCATCTCACGCCACACCTATGTTACCTAGAAATAGAATGTGAAACCAAACACCTAAACATCAAGGTTACTATTGCAAATATCAACTAGACAGGTCTAAAACTTAAATCAAGGTAAAATGTCACGCATTGTTCAACCATCTTATGTGGGCCCCGATGTGGAACCCACATGATCCAAGGGCTGAGCTTCCACGGTCAAGACTGCATATTGCATTGAAGGGCTCACAGTGATTGACACCTCACCTCACCGTCCAAAACTTTTTATATTTATGCGCGTGAAATTATGTAATGGTCGGTTCCTAACTTCTACTACATTCCCACTGGTATATCGTAGGTTTTTATGGAGTTGCGTATCTTAAGACAGACTTTTAAATACTAGGTCCTAGATGTGCCAACAGGGCAACAAAAGATGGTTAATATAACTTTAAATTTGCATAGTCAATAAGTCCAGCAGGTAGCTTTCCTGTTAGGTCATAATCCTGTTTATGTCACCCTCAACTGAAAAAACTTCTCATATCCTCTCGGATCATGTTAAAAGTTGCTAAAATAACGTATCGAAGCAAAAAAGGGCTCACCAATTATTGACCTTTTCTGTGGTAGTGTGGCACGTCAACTATAGCGAAATTTTTGGATTACAACACATTAATTGACATTAAGTATAATGGTTTAAGATTTCATTTCTCTTTTTCTCCTAATTGACTTTTCCCTGAAAGTGAGGTAAAATTTAGAGAATGTCTAATGTAAATCCATCCCCCTTGTAATTTTAGTCCAAGAACTGATCAGATGCGAATACTTACCTCAGTGTCTTGTTTATATTATTTACTGAAAGGAATTTGTTTTGGTTTATAGGTTTGAATAAATCAGACGTGATCGGAGATGTTGGAAGTAGAAGTTTCTATCTTCGAAAGAACAATAGTGATTATAGCAGCAGCGGCGGAGAAATTGTACCTGCGGGAAGAGGAAGTGCTCCTCAACAAGCACAGCATTTTCTCTATTCCCTCCCAGGTTTAATTGCTAGGAAGATAGACAAAATTATTAGAAGAGCTCGTAAACTGTGGAATATGTTGGGTTGCTTGAATTGTGGTGGATGACCCGTGATGCCGCATCCATACTAGAGTAACATAAAAATATTATAATCTTGTTACTCTTCTCGACCACCTTGTTGTGTATTGGTGGCGGTCATTCCTTTTTATTTTTTCTATTATTTTTCTATCGACCATAAATATTCTCTCCTATACGTAACTTGTAAATACAACCTTGTATTATCCTCATTTGTTCTTGATCATCCACTTCATGAGAAAATTCTCCGTGGAAAGATCCTTGTTACAAAATTATAATGTCAAGTGTTCAAAAGTTTATTTGGGATATATGGTAAGAATGTTTCCAAGTTCGTTTGTATCTGTATGCCCGGTTCCCTCTGCCCCTTTCTGTGTATGTATGTGTGTGTCAGTGTGTGTAAGAGAGAAAGCTGAACCACAAGTTTTTCGCTAATTATGAACCACAAATTGAGTTCTTCTGTGGTGGTACTTTATGCTTGATAATTGGTTGAAGCACTTTTTTTTTTTTTTGGCCTGAACTTGAATTATTCCTACTAAAATCTCTCCAAACAGCATATATATATATATATATATATATATATATATATATATATATTTTCTTACTTGGTATTTATACATATTTGTCTTTTTTGAAATTTAAACTCCTGACTTTTTTTTTTTTTTCTTTTTTCCTTCTGACACTTAAATTTCTAACCTCTTTTTGAGAAGTAAGAAACTGATACGTTATGTCATTGACCCATTAATTATGTATATATATATATATATATATATATATATATATATGTTTCTCTCTATTTTCATAATTATACATCTGTAATCAATCATGTTTGCTGCCAAAATTGATGAGAAATCCTAGTTGGGCTAGCTAATGTTGGATGATCAAAGAATCCATCATCTTTAGTTGCGCTTGCTTTCTCATGGAAAGAGACGGCCAACTAACTGTCTTTTTCAACATGGTGCAGGCGCTTTAACGTGCGCAATGCAAGATCATTTTTTTCTAACATACTTTACCAATCCTAAAAAAAAATAAAAAAATAAAAATTATAATTAACGCAAATAAAATGGGATGTGATTGTGACCTATACAGGTCACAACTTCGAAGTCGAAAACAATCAATTTTGCCTTCTTCAAATTTTACAATAACAGAAGCCTAGTATACTAGGAAGTGATTATTTACTGGTCGCCATTGTTTTGTCCCTAAACATGTGGCATCCCTCTTCCTTAAAAATTTCCTGTGACCAAGTGCTAGCACTAAAGTCCTAAAAATAGTTGCCAATTCTGCAACATAAACGACAACCACACAAATAGACTTGACCATCGGCATAAACAACGGCCACTTCTTTCTCCAGTTGTATTTGCTTAGGTATTAGTGCCATCAACTCAAGGCTCGCTATTCACAATTTAAAAGAACTTTTTTAATTAGTATTCCTCCAATTTTAAGACACCTATGCGAATTCAAACAAATAGTAAGCACTAATTTGGTGTGTTTCAATAAAATAAAGTGGGGGCTAGTTTCGCGTAATTGAATGAAATAAAGTGGAAATGAAATGAATAAAAGAAGAGGGATACTAGTCACAGTCGCCTCCGCGACTGTAGAATCTCAGTTGCTAATTGAGGGATTGACGTGTGTGTTTTCTTTTCTAATAATTAATTACTATTTTTCTGCTAACTTCCTTTTAGATCTCTCATTCTTTTCTAATAATTAATTACTATTTTTCTGCTAACTTCCTTTTAGATCTCTCATTATATATAATTATTATACTAACCTTATAACTAAGAAACTTCGTAAACCTTCGCGATTTCATCTTTTTAAAATTTTATTTTTTAAAAAATTCCATATCTAAATGTTTGAAATTCCAACACTAAAAATTTTTTTTTATATAAAAGTACATATCTAAATATTTGAAGTTCAAATCTATATTTTTTTCAGATCCGTATTCTTTGTGATTTTTCAGATTAAAAAAAAAAATTATCATAAAATAAAAAGAAAAAAGTACTATAATTTTTTTTTCAGATTATACTTTTTTTTTTTATTTCATTTGATTTTTTATATTTGAAAAACAACCGAATACTTCGAAATAGAGAATAAGAATCTGATAGTACTTTTTTCACTGATATTTGAAACCTCCACGGTTCCATCTAATTTTAAAATTTTATTTTTTACAAAATTCCATATCTAAATGTTTGAAATTCCAACACTAAAATTTTCTTTATACAAAAGTCTATATCTTAATGTTTGAAGTTCAAATCTGAATTTTTTCAGATTCGTATTCTTTGTATTTTGAGTATTGCTCTGATTTTTCAGATTAAAAAACCAAAAAAAATTATCATAAATTAAAAAGAAAAAAATACTATAAATTTTTTTTAGATTATACATTTTTTTTTTCCATCTAATTTTATTTTTATTTTTTTATTTGAAAAACAACCAAATACTTAAAAACAGAGAATAGGGATCTGAAAAAATCAGATAATTTTAGAGAGGGAACCAAATTATAGTACTTTTTTCACTGGTTTCTGGAAGCTAGTATAGTAATTATATAGAATGAGAGATCCAAAAGGAAGTTAGTATAAAAATAGTACTTAATTATTGGAATTTTGTAAAAAATAAAATTTTAAAGTGAGATGGAACTATGGAGGTTTCTGAAATTTTTTAATTAGGATGCTAATACAGTAATTATATATAATGAGAGACCCAAAAGAAAGTTAGCAAAAAAATAGTAAATAATTATTGGGAAAGAAAACACATGCGTCAACCCCTCAACTAGCGACTGAAATTCCACAGTCGTGGGGCGATTGTGATTAGCATCCCTCATAAAAGAATGAAATAGGAATGGATTCCCATATTTAATTGCACAAAAAAAAATCCTATTTTTGTTTATATTTATATAAATATTTATATATGGCAGTTGGGAATGGAATGATCATTCCTTTAGTTAGAAATGGAATGAATTAGTGTGAATAACCATTCTTGAAGAATGGGTAAGAATCATAATTCTAACTTTAAAGTTAGTTACAAAACTAAAAATGAAAACAAAAGTATTCCATTACCATTTCATTTGATTTCATTTACTTACACTAAACATGGCATAAGATCATTTAAGTATGTGTTTAAAATCATTTGAGTATGTGTTTAAAAGTAATCTTATAATAAGATCAATTAAAATTTTAGATTTCTAATATGTTAAAAATCGATTACGGAAGAATTATAAGACACTAATATAATATATTTAAATTGAAAATGCAGTATATTATATCAAAATTATACGTATCCATTGTGAAATGCAAAACTTTTACATTAACTAGGAACCAAAAAAAACCCTAACATTATTACTGTGTTGATTGTATTATCCGTTTAATAGTAGTACGCAAGTGTTTCAACGTTTCTATTGTTAACTTGTTACCTTTAAAAATATATAATATATATATTTAAATGCTATCTTATTTTATTTTATTTTCTAATAACTATCTTGTTATTTAGCTGGTATTATCGTAATTACTCAAATTCCAGAGGTTGATACAGAAACTAGGCACTTTCTGCGAACTTTCGCGCGCCCCTCTCTTATGTACAAACCGACCTGATATAATATCTGAACCACAAGTCCACATCTATATTATGTGAATTTACATATACATATTATACATCTCTCTCCTCTCAATTCAATATTTTAAACTTTAAACATTTGTAATTTTCATTAAAATGACGTCTTCTCTGCAACCACGAACTCGCCGGCAAGACATCTTTGGCAAGAGTTTCACGGCTGCCGGAGGTGGAAATCCGCCGGCGAAATTCGACTCGCACTCGCATCCGGAACTCGTACGCCAACGAGGTGGTCTTATCACTGTTCCCCGTAATCTGCCTCCCCCGGTCACCGGTGCGCCAGGCAGACTAACCAAACTGTTGCTGAACGTCAACATCCAGACGAGTTTGGGGCCGGTTCAGGTGATGATGTCGCCGGAAAACACCGTGCGGGACTTGGTGCAGGCGGCCATAGAGATCTACGTGAAGGAGAAGCGGCGGCCGTTTTTATGTGAAACCGATCCTCGGCGTTTCGAGCTCCACTATTCGCCGTTTAGTTTGGAGAGTAAGTTCTCGCGCGATATTTGGGTTTATTTTGGTGTTATTGTTGATTTAGTATATAGGTCCTTGTATTTCTATTAATTTATATGTCAGCCTACACTTTTGCTTATATAAAGGAAAGAAGGGGTGGATGGAAAATAGGAGAGAGGAGATAAAAAAAATAAAAAATAAAAATTAGTTTTTTCTTTACAAATTTTCATTTAGAGATGTCTTGACTGTCCTCTCATTATTCAGTCAGTGCCCTGGAGTTTTTTTTCCCCACACACATTACTCACACACTCCACTTTCACATTACTCACACACTCCACTTTGTTTTTTGAAAGTTTAAATTTTCATCATTTACTTTGAGAAATAGATAAGAAGTTATGACTATTTGCACCGATTTGTTAATTACTGAACCGAATATTGATAATTGGTTTCTTTATACACAATACATGCAAATGGAGGGCTCACTTCCTTATTTATGCATAAATGAATCAATTAAAAAAAACAAGTCTGGCAATTCACTATAACAAATTACATACATAAATAATTAGGGCCCTCTACTTACACGACAAATATTCGGTTAGATAATTCAGTGCAATAAATCAGTGCAAGTATCATTACTCGAGCATAGGTATACCAAGGAGTTTAGTCTCTTAACTATTGCAACAATAGATGAATTAATGCTGATTTCCATAGGCTTTGAGCAGATCAGAGGAATTAAACAACATAAATCAGCTGATTAATTTTCTTGTGGATATATAGATCACATTAGTGTTTATGCAGGCTTGAAGCCAGAGGAAAAGTTGGCAAACTTGGGGTCTCGAAATTTCTTCTTGTGTACAAAGCCTAGCAATGCTGCGTGCTCAGACGAGGCGAAGAAGGCAGCATTATCTTCATTTCCATTCACAAGATTCATGGATTTCTTGCTGTAACTTATTGATTTCTCAGATGCTCCCCCAATTTTATTCTATGCCCAAACCACTTCCGTTTCCGTTTCCATTTCCATTTCCTTCTTATAAATATGTTGCTCACTCTGTCACAAAGTTAGTGTGTTATTGCTGATTTTGAAAATAATTTCAAAACTAAAAACAACAAATGAACAATTTAGCAAAGCTATTTTATTTTATTTTTACATTGATCATACAAAAAACCAACAATTATTTTTGGATATTTCAAAAAAGAATAGGGATATGTACCTATTTGACGTGCATATATATACAAACAAAAATACATTCATCGGCCTATGGCCTATGTAACTATGCAAGTATTGGAAGGAAAAGACCCACTTTATACATATATAATGTGGCCTGATGGAAAATAATATCTTATTGAATTAAAAAGAAAAAAGAAAAAAAAAAAAAAAAGTATGCAACATGATAAAATGATTTAATATGGGTCCTTTTGTTCATTCCAATTGCCTAATTAAATTCGAAAAAAGAAAAAGAAAAATGATATTTATACTCTTATCTTGGTTTCTTGCACAAAAAAATGTTGCAACAATTGGCCTTCTAAGAATACAAAACAGATGCAAATACATCATTTCTAAAATAGTTGAATATCATAATTCAAAGATCACCGAATTTTAAAAAAGCATTCTTCTAAAATTATTGTCATTATTCTTGAATAAATTTTTTAAAAATGGGATATGCATATGAATTTCTTTTTCCATATTAGAAGTCGTCTCTCCTTTAGTATTTAACTTTATAAAATCAATTCTAAAATTTTTATCCCATATTAATTTTGGGTGCCTGTGTCCATAGACTCCATTCCACCTAATTGGATCACACCATTTACAGGTATCACACATAATTTTTTCCTTCTATTTCGATCATGGTTTGCAATCGCATTATAACGAATTCGGGCAAATATTAGTATAAATCGGCCGAATTGACTAATTTATGAAAGTGTGTAACAGTATCGAACCTTTAAAAATTGTTTATGAACCGAACCGATATGACAAACCATAATTTTGATTTGGAACCGTATCTCCTATCATCCATCTTTAACATCTTTGCTTCCGCGAGGTGAATTCGTTTTCGTTACATTTTTTTATTTAAATTCATTTCTATCATCCATCCTAACATCTTTGTCTCGGCTAGCTGAATTGGTTTTCCTTACATCTTTTTTAAATCCACACTTTTTACCATATTATAGTTGGCCTAATAATTGACATGGTATGAATTGATTATTTTATAAATTAATAAAACCCAATATGATATATAATTTCTTTACCGAGAAAACTCGATATATAATACTCTTCGGTTCTTTAAAAAAAAAAATATTCTTTTTCTGAATCTAACTTTTTTAAGGTGATAGTTTTTTTTTTTTTTAAATTGGTAATGAATGAATTATTAATTTATTGGTCTACAATGATGTAATAATTTGTTTATTTTTTTTAAAATTTAATATAAAAAGATTAAATTAATACTATTAAAAGAAATTACATTTACTAGTACATTTATTTTGTGATAGTGGAAATGTGGACAATTTTTTTTGGAAACAGAGGAATAATATACTATATAGCAAAAGTGTGTGTATATATATAATCAGGGTGAAACCGTGAGAACTGAAAACTGAGAAGAGAAGAGGGTAGAGGAAGTTTTCGTATCACTCGTCTCTAATATTCAGGTATATTTACTTGATTTTACTATTGATTCGTTTCTTAATAATATTTTCTCGATTGCTTCATCTGTTTATCGGAAAATGAAACCAATTAAAGTTTTGAATCTCGAATTTTTCGTTACTTTGCGTTATTCTTCTCGTTTCCTCATTTTCCCAGCTGCCAAACGGAGGATATTTCATTTTTCTGTTGCTCTAATTTCCTGATACCCACTCAATTTATCTGCAGTATATTTCCAATTGACTGATATTTAGTTAGTGAGAAGAGATGGTTTGCTATGAGGTTTTTGAATACTATTATGTTACTTTATTGATTCCCTTCTAATGTTACTCGAAAGTTAGGATTGGTGAAATTGATCAAATTGCGGTGTTATGGATTTTAGGACGTAGGAAATTTCAATGCTTTTCTTACCTTTAAAATTGATTATGGAGGAGATTGAAATTTTAATAAATTCTTTCCAGCTTGAAGTCCTGGAGATTGAATACTGTTATGTTACTTTATTTATTCCATTGTAATGTGGAACTTGAAAGTTAGGATTGGTGAAATTGATAAAATTGAGTTATTGTGGATGTTGGCAAAGTAGGGAACTATACTTTGAAACATGAACCCTTGAAGCTTGTGGAATGCTACCCACCCTTTTCCCACTTAATTTTGGCTAATTTTGGCTTTCTTTTCATGTTAAATTGAATGTGAAGGATATTTAAATTTTGATAAATTCTTTTTAGCAGAATATAACATGATTATTCTCATTGATTTATGTTGCAGTTCAAACTTTCTAAAATTGCTGCTAGATCATGGTAAACGCTATCAAGGGACTGTTCATTTCATGGTAAATTTTGATTTTATGCATTACATTTATGTCTAGTGCTTATTGATTGGGTCTGTTTCTTCAATGTTAATGAATCACTTCTTGTGTTTTGGGGAAGTACTTCAAAGGCATAATTTGAGAAATTCCAGCAACTGCCATTGGTTCTTTTCCTTGACCTTTCTTTTTCTTTTTTTAACATGAAGTTGTGGAAGTTAAAATTAGTCAACAATCATAAGAAGGAATTTGACGAAGAGCAACTGATAATAGTAAAAATTTGACACTAATAAAAAAAATAAATGGCAAAATATTTTATAGCCTTGGGTTTTGGCTGTTGGAATTGACTCTATTTTTACTTCTGCATCTCTGTGTGTATTTGTTTGCATGAGCAAGCATACTTATGTCTTGGATGCCTGGTACAATCATCCATTAAAATGTTTCAAGTTAGAAACATGATCTTTCATTTGTTGGGCAATCAGAATAATGATCTACTATGTGCTCACACGCCTTGATCATCTTCATGAAGCATCTTTTGTGTGACTGACCTAACTGTCCTAATGAATGTAGGATAAATAAATTGAGTTGCCTCGCTGTGCATATATGTCTTAAGCTTTATCGCTTTTTATGTAATTATTAATGCATTGAATGACTGCCAATCCAATGACCCAATTTGTACCAACGGAGTTTCATGGGTTTCATTTCATGCCTGTGTTATAGTTTTCTCTATTCTGATGGCATCTTTGTTTTTTATTCTTTTTAACATTCCCCTCTTTGTTACTTTGACAATCTGCTCGCGCCTTCTTGCAGTGACGTACCCATGGCACAGTTCATCATCAACTTGAATGCTTCGCTGCCTACATCACAGAAGTTCATAATACATATCTTGGATGATACTCACCTTTTTGTGCAACCCCATGTGGCTGAAATGATAAGAAGTGCCATTTCAGAGTTGAGAGACCAGAATTCTTATGAGAAGCCCAGTTGATGTAGTTTTTTCAAGATATCCTCCTTCATATGCTAAAGATGCTATGAAGCATGTTGCTCTCATCAAGCTATATTTCATACCACTACTTTTTCCAGTTTGTTGTTTCTCTTTTTCATTGTACAAGTCACATATTACAATTTCTCTTGTTGAGCAAGTTGCTACTTGTTAAAAGTGACAGGAATTTCCCCAACAATTTTCAATCCAAATAACTTCTGATGAGGAAAATTTTTCATAGTCTGTAATTGAAGCATGATTTTGATGGAATTTTATGAAGTTTTCAATTATAAGAACTTGGTTGCATATTTTTGATAGTTTGGTTATCTTTACTGATCCTGTTGTTTCATCTCTGACTGTATATTTTACCATTGCTGCATCGAGCGAGTGTTTCTGGTTGGCAGCACATGGCGGGTATGAGATGCTATTAATTGTAATATGGGGGGTGGGGGTGATAAGCAAGCCAATGCGAAGTTGGATGTTGAATAGTGCATAGATTTTTCCTCCATTGTCTTGATCTCCAAACAATAGCATTCTCACCCATCAAAGACATATTAAAGTGGGTGGATTCTGGAAAAATCATTTCCAGAAGATCTGTGTTAGGTGTCATCGCATCATCCGATTTGGCTATATTATCTTTAGAAATGTCAAGGCCTTGTATAAAACTACTTAACCCTTTATGACTACGTTAAATGCTAATGAGTTACTGTATAACTTGGTTACTAAGTATTTGGGTAAGAGGTTTAGACCCATATAAGGGGCTTATTCTGTGTGTGCGCGCGCGCGCGAGACACTGTGAGCCAAGTTAAATGGTGGATTTTTTCCCTCATCCATGTCCCCTCAATGTTAGCGTGAAGTTTCCTCGTGTGTTGAGCAATTTCCCACCTGATCAATTTATTTCTCATTTTTTTAGTAAGAAATTCATTGAATTATTGGGTTGTAGTATCAGGTATGTGTTCACTGGGCAACATATAGACGAAGAGTTCACCAATCAAATACTGGCAACAATGCTCTATCTTGACTTTGTCGATTCTTGCAAAAGGATGTATACGTACATCAATGATCCCTGTGGAGATGTGAGTCATTCGAATATCAAGTCTATTACATACTACATAATTTGATTTTTTTTCTTTAGAATATTCTTTATGATCTTGTTATTTTCCAGCTAAAAAGATGCACCATTTTTGAAGCTCACTCCAAGCATGGCTGCATGGGTATCTATGACACAATGCAGAGCTTGAAAAGTCCTGTTGGCACCCGCCTTTTGGGCTATGCCTATAATTTGGCAGGCTTTCTGCTTGCAGCTGGGGAGAAGGTAAATAATCTTTTCTAGGGCTGATAAATACGTAGCAGGTAAAATTTTACTTTTGAGGATAATATACAAGACATAGTGTGGGAGTTGGACACACCATTTAAAGCATTTGGCTGCTTTAATAGATAACTAACGAATATAAAGGAAACTTAATCTATTATATTGATAACAACTACCTATCGACTTCTTTTAGGGACCTTTGTACTTTTTTGGTATAAATCTGATAGACTGGATGTTGTGATTACTGAATTACTCAGAGATTGTGGTCTCATCCTTCAGCATTATTATTTTATGCTGTAATTATTAGATTGATGAATTCTTACCGTGCTTAATTTTAATGTGCAACACTCCCTTACTGTGTACGTACTACAAAAAAATGAAATTTGAATTTCTGATCTATCATTTCTGTCTCTGAACCTTTTGTGCTATGAAGGGAAATCACTTTGCAATGCCCCTTTCAAAAATGTCCCTACAGTCTCCTCGTGGTATATATCATCATCATCATAGAAAATTTGTTGTAAATAAGCTTCCTACTGCACTTTTTTTCTTTACTTATAGTTTATATATGGATGTGTTTCTTTTTGCAGGCTAATGACATTTATCACAAACCAAATGAGTTTCTCAGAATCAGAGGTTACCTTTGGTTGTCATTGAACTTTGTGATATTTTTCTGATTGATTAGTCCACTATATCTTACCCTTAATATGAAGATTAACAAGGACTTAAGCTGGATGAAGCGCTTCAATGCCCAGGAGGCTCTGGAATATGGGCTCATTAATAGGAGCCTCCTGTATCAAGGCAGACGCACCGCGTAAAGATGCAGGCACAGGTCTTGGTTAAAAAATTTGTTATTTGTGCACCACGTTGGTTGCCAACTGTGATACATTGAGAATGATTTGTAGCATTATGCATTCACTTACATAATACGACTTCCATTCAGTAATTGATGCGTATCTTTTGTGATCAACTGATTAATCTGAAATCAATTAGTGTCATCGGGGCTTCCAAAAACCATTATTTTGTCTAAAGAATGATTTATTAATTTGCAGAACTGATTGCATTTGTTGTGGTGGTAACTAATGTTCCAGTTGTATTTAGATCTCCAAGGCCCATTACCGTATGAAATACTGTTATTGTAGTCACATGTTCTATTGTTTATATCCAAATCTTTTGTCATAAATCCATAGGCTGGTCAAATGGTGGAGAGTGTTTCTCTGGCTTAGAAATTGCATTCCTGATGTAGTAATATGGCGTAAAGTTAAACTGTTCCCCGATTCCTTTCATTTGGAAGAACCTATTACTGCACTAATATGCTAGATATTTATATTGCTATTGTGAGTTAATTAAGTGAGGGTGCAAAAACAGCACAAAGTGGAAAACAATAGCGGCCGAAGTATAATTCATCTTGCTTCTTGTGGCATTTGCAGGCCTGAACACCATTTAGAATGAAGTGATTTTAACAAAAGTAAGGGGAGAGTGATTGGTCTTTTGGTTTGAAGTTTCTGATTCTTTATGTTGCAATAGAGATATTTGAGTTCATTGTGGGATGTAGCATATGCAAATTTTATAGTAGTTTCCTGCGTACTCAAAATTTTCTAAATTTAGGATCGATTTGGCAACCACTTCACCAGTTAGGCACTTCTATATGCTCACTAATTTTTAGACTTCTGATAATACCCCTTCTACTGAAATATTATCTAAGAAATAATATGATTCACTAGTTTTCTTTGGTAGTATATCCTTCGGAGAATAGTTTATTTTTTTTCTCAAATCTAAAACAAGGTTGAGCATACCCATTTATACCCATGTCATTTCCCATCTGGATCCGATGTGGGACATGTCTCCCCTTGTAACATTCTTCCTCACCCGAACTCGCAACGCCCTCGTTGCGGTTGGGCCACCCTGCCTATCCAGGGTGGTTCACCCGGACGCCTTTCGGGCCGGGCGCTTGGCGTGGCACCGGATCAAAGATTGGGTCTGGCTCTGATACCAACTGTAACGGGTAGGCGCTTGCCCATTTACCTAAAAGCTTGAATTTTTGGGTAGTGTTGCATACTCACCTATTTATACCCATGTCACTTTCCATCTGGATCCGATGTGGGACAAGTCTCCCCTTGTAACAATAGTACAGTGGGAATAACAAAACATAGTGTTAACTCTCGAGGACAAAGATCTATTCTGAGAACAATTAAACAGAACTGGTATAGAATTTTAAGTATCCATAAGAGGTGATTTGGTTTCCCTTCAGCATGGAACTGAACTGCTGTGGTTACGAATTTTAGCATTCGGTTAAGGCTTTAAAACCTTCTTAAGGTTTCATTCTTTTCCCACATGAAAGCTACAACAGAAAACTTAGTTTTAATTCAATTGACATCAAATTTGCTTATGAAAATTACACAAATAACAAAACTGTATTATTTATTAATGAACTAGTGTTAACAGCAATTCCTTTGCTAAGTATTATTGTACACACATTTGATTGTCCCTGAAAATGGACGCATCTTAAGAAATAAAACAGAAGGCTAAAATTCCCTACTAAAAAACGGGAGCCTAAATTTGAAAAAACTAATAAACACAATTACAACATATAGAAGATTGAAACTTCGACATTATCATAGACAACTCCAGAGACTAGAAATGGATTATGGTTGTACTTTATAGTTGTTGTAAAGGTTGTCCCTTAACAATTCTTCTCTCCATCCTGTAATGACCTTTGTGATGAATTCATCAATCCTGCTCTCCAAATCATCATGTTCTTCATTGCTATCCCAGCCAATCTCATCATCACTGCCATCATCATCGTCGTCTTCATCATAACCATCATCTGAACCATAATAATATGCATTATCATCATCATCATAATCATCATAATCACAATTGCTTCTGTGATAGCTGCTGTCATCATCATTAGGTCTGTCTTTGCTTTGGGCTTCCTCTTCCTCATAATAACCAAAGTGGAGGAAAGGTTCTGCAAATTCATCCATAGATGGTTTAAAACTTTTGGCAAAGATGGCAAAAGTTATGGTGTTAAACATTGTAAACAAGAAAACACGATTAGATAAAAATCCAAGAAGGTCGAGATGTGGTGGCAAAGAGAAGTTCAAAAGTGCAAGAGAGGCAGCAGCAGTTAGAAAGACCACTATGGATACCCCGACTAGTTTCATGCCCTGTGTCATGTACAATATAGGTGATGTTGGTTTGATATTGTTTATTATAGGAGGAGTTATCCTTTTTATAGGGTTGATTGAGTAGATTTTCTAGACAAAAGGTGTTTTCTGAGAAAAGTTGTTTAAAGTACATGTAGTGTACAATGGACATTGTTTTGATTGGTTTATTTTGTAGAAGTTAAAGCTTACTTTCCAAGCATGGACTGGGAAATTGCCCAGAAACTTTTGGCCTCACTCTTTATTCTATTTCCCAATAGAAAAGTCTGAATAGGGCTGGAAATTTTGACCTGAATGTAAATTGTTCATACTTTAGACAGATCCCATTTGGATAATGGGTTCATTATTACATATTTGTATCCTGGTGATACTTGGATTACCAAAATCCAAGCTGATGCAATTGCAATCCGTTGATGGATTTGATTTAACTTGTTAATTTAATATGTTTTTGTGTGAATCTATTGGTTTTTTTGGGGGACTTTGGCAGCTCAGTGACTCAGTCTGGTTTGAAAAATCTGCTGCAGAAGCTGTCACTATGTAACTTCTTACCGTGAAAGCTGGAGTTGACAATGAAACCTCCCTGGATTTTGGTATGATTTGAGGTTAACAGTTAGAATATTGTTGTTGGCTTAACTAATAAAACGTGTTGTTGTCATTGACCAGGTCGTTGGCAATTGTATTAAGGAAACAATGAGCAATACTCAACTTAGTCTGTAAGACATTCTTGAAGGTCTGACCTCGAAAGCTTCTTTTTTGCAAACATTTCCAAACTACGAACATTTGGCAAAAGGCTTGGTCATTGATGTATGTATATACACTGTTTGGAGTTAAGCCCTGTGTTTCTAACTTTGTGTAATTTCTCAATTTGTGTGTGTTGGTGTTGAAGTATTGATATAGACTGGGGAGCTGACTTTAGTGGTGGTGACTGTTAATGATTGGGATAACCCTCTTGTCACTTTTAGCATTAAAGAATACCATATCAGAAAATGATAGTTTAGAACTTTTTCTAGTGCAATAGGAAGGTTCCTGTGACTAGTGGTTTTAAATATGAAGTTTTGAGTGTCTATTATCTACTATAAAATAACCACAGAATGTGTGTACCATGGTGGTGGTCCTGTGAAATCTGCAGTCGTACAAGTGGTGGTGTTGGCAGTATAATGGTGTCTTTCACCGATGTGACGGCATTGGCGGTAGGCATGGTAGTTTTTAAGGTGGTGGTGGTGGTGTAATTTTTGTCTTCGGTCTTTAGATAAAAGTATTTGCCGGAGGATTTGATATTGGAACTCTGTGTGAGTCTCTCATGGTTGGTCTTCCTCTCTCATTGGAAACGATTACTCGCCCTTGCTGGTTTACTAGTGAAGATGTTAGAGAGAATGGTGCATCCTAATAACTCACTTTGTTCAGTCAATTTCGAGCTCAAACTTAAACCTATAAAATCAGGATTTATAAGGAAAATAATAATTATTATAAATCTACACAAGTTCTATAAAACTGAGCATGCTTGCAAACCTTAACAATATTGTTCATTATCAAACGGCATATTCAAGCCATGAATTGTATAGACTAGGTGTAAACCGTGTAATAGACAGGATGTTTCGCGATCCGATTCAAAAACTTTGCTAGTTCAGATGGGAGAGAATGTAATAAGAAGAATTTGTCCCACAGTAAACCTAGATGAAAAAGTGAATAAGAATACTAAAGTTCTAGAACAAGAAAGTCGAATTATATACTTTATTCCATACAAACTCTTTGTTTTTTTTGTTTTTTTTGGTAGGATCCGCTACAATAATGAGATATGTTATATATTGATTATTATCGAATTTATTAACAACTAAGTTAATTTGTTTCGTGACATCTTCACGACTTGATTAATAGCCAATTGAGATGAAAATCCAGATGTCCTTTGACAGTGACACCCAGGGCGACTTTATTGAATTTAGCTTTCACAACCTGGATTTGCTTTAGAATACTCCAACCGGTACCTTTTTCAAGCTCATCTCTCTCTCTCTCTCTCTCTCTCTCTCTCTCTCTCTCTCACACACACACAATCAGAGCACCAATCTGATTTGAAGAGGGCGTGTCTACCGCCTTCCAATCAACAATTCCTCTCAGAAAAAGACATCAGTGCCACCCATATAATACGAGATTTGCTTTTTAAAAGACGACCCATAAATGGGGCTCACTATCTCTCTACACTGATTTTTTCCACCCTAATTTAGCAAAGATAGCAGTATTAGTATCTTTCGTCTCTAAAGACACAGCACACTCCTTTGTAAAGCAAATGTCATTATAATTCACTCGCTGAAATAATCACTTCACCATGTGCACATGTTGTCTGGGCATGGACACAAAAACACACACATTCACCAATATGTGTTGTAATGGATTGTACCATCATAAAAGAGAAGAAAGCAGTGTAGAAAAGGCATTAGAGAGAACTTGAAAATGTTACAATGACACCAATATTAAAAGCACAGTACATAACTCACCCGAAATGAAACTCCAGGGGTAAATAATACACCGAAATATTCTACAAGACAAAAGTAGCTGAAGAAGCCTTCCTAATGTGCTAGCTAGTTGAACTACAACATGGAAAGAACACAAACGCCCACCAGAAATCAATATGCTGGTACAAATAAACAGTAATAAGATTACAGACACAAACAAACAAGTGAGATTCATCAATTGGAGTTTTAACTGCCAATGTGGTCAGTTACAAACCTCGTATTGCTAAATCTGTTGAGGCCCTCAAAATGTTAACCAGGCAGAGTGACATTGATATCAGTTGGTTTACTCCTCAAGTCTGGAGGCAGTTGACCAGTTATGAAGAGAGATTCCGTTTTGGGGTAGCTCAAGTGCGCTGCCCCTGTACACCGTATGGCTCTTCCATCTCCGCACTAGAAATAGGAATGGCAGCAGTTGGTGTGGCAGCTATTATGGAGTCAGTTTTCTGTTTCTTGGGCTTTTGCTCATGTTGGTTGCCCGCTAGAAAACTCCCTACAACAATCTGATCCAAAGAAGAGAATTATTACAATTCTTATCATCTTATAATTTTAAAGGAATAAATCCCCAGTTAGCATTACCAATTGTGCATGCACTTTACCAAGAAGATTTCCTAGAAGACCATAAAGATTAACCTTGGGACCAAAAGATAAAGAATCCATACCTGCACAGGGCCGGCAGCTACTAATAAGCCAGCAACTCCACCCCCTACAACACGTCCATCTGGGCTAGCTAAAGAAACACTCATGCCACCAGATCTGTTTCTTATTCCACCACTCTCGGCTGGCATAAACGATCCAGTCAAGGAGAGTATCTCGAAACGACCCTGAATAACAGCGGGAAGATAGGGTATTTAAGTAAATGATTACCAACAGAAAAGTTGACGGAATTATAAGCAACACCTTAATGCCATAATGAAGGTTTATCTTTTAAAATGTTTCAACTCCCTATGGAATTCAAATGATAAACGGTAGAACCTTCTGAACAATCCAATTTCTAAGTAAATTCTACCCACGTAACAAGGATTAGAATAAAAATTTGAAGTTACATGAGCACTTAAAAGGTAACACCAATTGTGAAAAGATGTGAGACACATTCTGTACTAGTTTAGAAATAGCACCATGGTTAAAGTGAAAGAACCGAGAAGCCAAAGGCCCAAAGGATTAGGTGAGGTAGCAAGATACCTACAAGCTTATGATAGGAAATATAGATTTAGAGATAACAGATCTTTGAAACAAGACCGATCTAGCCAATTTCACAAAAATGTAACGAGGCGAAGATGAGATACACCTCCATAACTACCCCAACAACCATTTGGTTGATCACACAATTAACACCCCACTTTAAGTCATTTGTCATGCAATTCATACCCTCCTGATTATTCAGGTCTTAATTGAATGCCACCAATCACATCCTTATGCAAACAAAAACAAAAAAAATCACATCCTTACAGATTGCCCAAGTTACCACCTTTATTAAAGATACTTTTAAAAGGATTTTGTACATGACAACCATCTAAGTCAATTCAAATATTTTTTCTATGCATTGGACTAGATTTCATCTTTGGTACATCTTCTGATTTGAAAAAACTCCATATTTGGCAAAAAAAGTAGGTAGTAGGTACATTCAAAGATGATAAAGATGCTTGTAAATGCAAAAATAAATAAAAAATAAAAAATCGCATAAATCCAACTTCGGAAGGGATTGAACCTACAAATCAAATCGCTACAATTTTATAGTCAATGTTTTTATGTGAACATAACAATTTCATTGGAAAAGACCATGCCTTAGTATAATATACACTATAAATTTTTTACTCTGCTTTTCTAAACAAGTAGAAGAATTATGCTACTGGGTTAAAGATTTCTATCTATAAATATTGGTGGACCAAGTTCTTTGGAGATGAAAAGAAATAACATATTGATGTTTGTCATCACATATTGATGGACCTTGGTCCTGCATATTGGAGAAAACAAGCATTTCCACTTTTAAATTGAACTGAACAGAAATTAGGTCAATCTGTTCTAATTTGATTTTTATATCTACATCTATAAAACATCGCATTTGAGAAAAATGCCAAGCACAAAAGATAGCATCAGGAACCATAAATGACATTTGTACAAGTCTTCCAATTGTACCAACATGAATGCATTTTTGCAACATATTTACCACCATTAAACAGTAAAGAAGTAAATAAAACATGTACTGAATGTGAGAGATGCTCCTACATGAGGGAAATTACGTATCTGGAATATTTTAACAAAAGTCTACTTTTTGGCTCATAATATATATTGAATATTTTGACAAAACTCAAAAGTTATCATTAAAAAGGTCTAAATTATTCCCTTCACTGATATACAATGGTAATAGTATTACCACATTTTTATTGGGTTATTCATTTTTCAATCAAAAAAAAAAAAAAAATTCAGATATGTAACATCATCATCTATACAGTTATGCAAAGAAACATCCAAAACTCCTCATAAATGAGATCAAACACAACTATCAAGAAGATTGTTCTTTTCAAAAAGGATAAATATTAAATGCAGCACCTCATATGTCAAAGTACCCCCAGAAGAATCAGGCTGACGAAGCGTAACACTTGAAATTACACCATTTGCAGAGAGAATGCATATGGCCCGAGGCCCTTGTTGAGAAAATGATATAACCTTCATGGTAACATCCTAAAACAAGCAAACGGATTATTTTCAGTGCAGGAAATTTCAACTTAAATGTCTTTAAAAATAAGACACATGGTGATAGAGGGTATTCAGAAGAGGTTAGTACAATCCTTATTTGGAATCTTCTTTATATGTGCCCCTTTTTGGTCACATTTACTTTTCTTAGGATATGATCAAACTATAAAAACAATAAGATGGAAAGCAAAGCAACATATGGTTCAATTTTACTTTGAGTAAACCTTTGATTTGCAATGTATAGAGTCAAAGATGACAAGTTTTATGCATGAAAATAAAGTATTAAAATTTAGCCAGGGGAATTCAAGCAAGATGGTGGTCATATACCTTCTTGGCATTTATTTTCTTCGCCTCCAATCAACAAAAAAATAAAAAGAAAGAGAACCAAAAATTATATTTGTTTACACTTCATAGTAAATTAGTAATAGTTGGTAAATCATATATTGATAAGAAATTAAAATATCCATAAAAAGGGAAAGGAACTTGATGGAAGCACAAAGAAAGATTTGAAAATTGCTTTGTGTGTGCATGTTATCTAATACCACGGGATGAAAAGCCCAACGAAATTTCAGAACCTCAATGCAGGATATATTTGTGTGTGCATGTTATTTCACTAAAAGCCACAAGTTACAATAACATTTACCTCTCCAGAATTAACAGTTATAATATGGGGGGTGAAATTGGCACCAACAGAACATGAAACCCAATCACCTACAAAGAAAAATTGAAGATTAGTATATTCCCATTCTGCAATAAATTATTTATTGCCTAGTTAACAAACAATAGATAAATGCCACAAAATTAAGCAGTGAGATAATTTTAAGGAATCCTAGAATCTATGTTTCCTCGTGAAGTTTGCATCTTCTATATTTTATGACCAATGGGTAAATCTGGACTACAGATCATCATTTATTATCATAAAACAACCACCACATCATCACTATAACCATCTAATCCTTTAAAAATTACTTCTGTCATTTTATCTAGGAGAATTTTCCATTAATCCCCAAAAACAGCCCTATTGGTTAATAGAAAGCCCAAGGATTATCACATACTAAATTTCCATAAATTGTTGTAACTTTTATTCTGTTCCTCCTTGGTTAAAATAATTTAATTAAACTGATTATATTAATATATTTTGTTATATTATGTTGATGCAAATTGGTTTATTTTTTATGCATGTAAAGCAAAGATGAAAAAGTGGATATTTAAATGTTAAACTGATAGGAAATCAGTATGAACTTCCAGAAAGAAAGGTAAAAGAATGTTCACTCACTCACACGCAACAGATTCAATTTGCTGTAACATATTGACAGTGTATCATGCGTCCATCCCAAGTTTACATCAACACTTACACACAGTAATATGTTGGCCAACTTATATAACCATATTTATATTTTGGCCCAACTTATATATATAACCATATTCCGTCATCTTAAATGGTAAATAATTTACCGTTTATAGATAGTTCAATCTCTTAATTTTATGCAGGACTTGTGAAACCGCCAGGATAGAAAACTAGGAATTTTCAAACAAAGAACAGTGTGCTTCTTGATATCCCCTACTTCAACTATGGAAGTATTCAGAATAATGGCTATGAACAAAAAAGAGAGGAAAGGGTAGATGGCAAAACCACAAATTTCGATGCTCCTCCATGACGCATTCCGAGTATAATGCATAACATATGTACCATACAAGTTTCCTCCTTTTGACACACTTGGTAGTTGGTAGAAAAAATCAAGATAATTAACGAAACACAAAATGTAATTATGAAGACCTTTTGATCGATATAGTTGCTCCTGATAGACCAATAAATACTACTTAATATCAAGAATAATATCCAACAATACATGTAAAAAACAAGTTCATGCATTTTTTGCTACCCAGCAAGCCTTCAACATTTTTCATTATTTACCGAGATCTGATTACAGGTTTCTTATTTATTTTTAATTTTTTTTCCGGAAGGGATTACAGGTTTCTTTACCATTACCTAAAAGGACTTTACCAGGTAAGTGAAGATACCACCTTTGGTTCTTACTCTTCCCTGTTACCATCTTCCCCAAAAGGTGAGAAGTGTCAAAAGACAGTAAGAGTGAGTGCGAGAGCGAGAAGACGAAGATTCCCCAGTACCACACCAACCCAAAAATTCCACCTTACTTTCAGAACTACCCATTTATATCAAGATCTGGGTTGGGTCATGTAATCACAGGTCCCACATCTAAAACCAACATTGTATGCTAATAATGCCATAAATCCCAAAAGTATATCACACACAAAGTTAAACACTAAACAGCAATTCCACTACCAGATCAGATCAGTTAAACTATCAACTTGCATACCAAAAAAAAAAAAAAAACTGAACTTTAACTTTAGCACAACAACACAACAATAAAATTTTGTAAAGGGGTATAAAATATCTTTTCATTACCTAAATTCTCCAAATCCATCTTGGATTGTTGATGCTTGCTAGCTGACCCAGCCGGCCGGACCTTTCCCCGCTTATCGGCCGAGAAGTCGATCACGGCCGGTGGCGCTGAAGATGATATCGGCTTCGGCGAAAGCGCCATAGTCACTGACCCGTCAGGTCCATACTTCCTCGGCCTACCTCTCTTCTTCTTCACCGTTGTGACACCCGCCACCGCCGCAGTCGCAGTCGCAGTCGCAGTCGCAGTCGCAGCCGCAGCGGGCGGCGGAACAACCACTTGGGGGGTCACAGCCGGCGTTGATCCACTGGTCTGACTAGGGTTTTCCGTCCTAGGTGCGACATGGTAGTCCGAAGGAGCATCAGATGCCACCACTGTAACCCCACTACTACTGATACCTTCTCTTGCTTCCATACCCAAAACCCAAAAATAAATTCTATCAATTTCTCACCAAAAACCCATTATTTTCCTGAAACCCAAACACCCAAAACCTCCAATTATTCCTTGAAAAATTCGAGGAAAAAAAAAAGAAAGTAAAAAACAACACACCAAAAACCACAAAACCTCAAACCCCGAAAAATGTTAGAAAGAGAAAAGGGATTTAATTCAAAAGCTTGAAAATAACCAGATTACAGAGCAGAGTAAGATTCAAACTACAGCAAAACTGAGACTGTTAATTTAATATTTGTAGCTATTAGAAAGCAGAGTAAAACAAAAACAGAACTTTAATGGTGATGATCTAATTTTTTAAAAAAAAAAAATTAATTTTTGGTACATAAAGAGTGAGATTGAAGACAAAGATTGATTTTTCTTTGCTCTCTATTAAAGAGAAAATGGAAAATTGGGGGGTTCTGATGTTAAGCTAATTTTGGGTTGCTAACTTTACTCAATGTCCGAAATGGTGATTAAAAAATTAATACAGTGGGGGAAAAGAAAAAGAAATTAAATATTTGGTCATTAAATTATTGATTGTTAAAGCAGAGAAATTATAAATTTTAGTTAAGAAAATGGGTGGAGTCCGGTGGAAAAGAAATATATAAAAAAAATATTATGGTTGGGAAAAGTGATTTAGGCTGTCAAGGCATGGAGACAACCGCCCTTTAAAAGGATAGAAAAAGAAAAAGAAAATTATATATATATATATATATGTATATGTATATTGGTATATCTGTATACTCCTATATATAGATGGGTATGAAAAGCTACCATTTATTCAATACAGACATACTGTAAAGTCTGTGATATACCACAGCAAGTGAAATGTAGAATAGGAACCCTTGGGAAATATCATTGATACTTCCCAATTTGTTCTTCATTACTTGTGGGTATCACCAGACTCACAATTGCAAACAATCCTTTTTTTACTCAATGAGTGAGTGTCATGTACTTGACTTCAGTTCAATTCTACATCCCTTCAAGAATGGTTTGAAATTTGAAATTCAGAGAATGTTTTGTTCAATGAAAATAGTAATATTAAAAATTTGATAAACAAAAAATTATTAAGAAATTTAATTCCTGTTTAGTTTGTGATTTGAAAAACTGTTTTAGATAATTATAAAAGATAATTATTTAAAAATAAATTTTTAATAAACTGCACTATAGAGTTTTTGAATAATTTGTTGATTTATAATTATCTGAAAACATAAAATTGTGTTCTGGGTGATAATAATAAATCAAATAGATATTGCCATATTTCGTATTCAAAACTAATACACCAAGTTATAGTTTTGCTCTCTGAAAATATATATATATATATATAATTATGCTCAAAGTTTTTTTTTTTTTTTTGGTTAAAAATTATGCTCAAAGTTATTGAGGTGAAAGTTTCAAATGCAAGTGTGAATTGAGGTTGAAAGATGTGATGACTGTAAAAGCATCTATATGAGCAGTCATTAGGTCATGTTTATTGAACTCCTAAAAGTACTGAAGTTAGTTGAAGTAAAATTAAAAAATTGTCAGTGTGAGGTTGTATTCATTTAAGATTTTGTTGTACATGTTGCAGAGGATACATTTCTACCTGTTGTGATTTAATTGGTGGCATATCGGATTCTAAATCTAATTCAACTTGTCTCTACTCCATAGGTTATTGTACCGGTTGTATTTCTTGTTGCACAGGTGTAAGCTCTCCCACATAATCTAGGATTTTTTTTTTTTTTTTTTTGGACCTTTGTTTGCAACCAAAGACGTATTTCAGTGATTTCAGGAAATTTTAAATTACTACAAAGAGTTGTAATTTAGAAGTACTCTCTCACTTTTTAAAGTAAGAAAATTTTGAGTATTTGACAAAATGAGTGTGTTGGAGCTATGTTATCTCTCATTTTTTATAATAAAAAAATTTAAGTATTTAACAAAATGAGCTTGTTCGAACTATTTTATCATATGTGTTTAAAGCGATCAGAGGAATAGATTTAATTAGATTCGCAAGCACTTGTGATGAGAGAAGACAATTGATATTCTAATAAAAAGTTGATGTGATTATATTGACACAAATCACTTTTACAGGTGATTATGAAATTACTGAAACTTCAAATCACTGAGCGTTATATATAAACCAATGGTAATTGATTTCGAAGACACTCCAAATGAATACTCATAAAGTGCAATCTCGAAGGCATGAGAACTTGTTGTACCCTTTTGTTGGGTATGGATCGATTTGTTTGGGGGTAGCTAGCCTCTATGTTTTGTTGCACATAAAAATATCTTGATGTCACCTCTCTACTCTCCCTTTCTATTTTTTCTTGCTATTGTGTGTTGGCTTATTTTACTGTGGTTTATTTAATAAGAAAAATTAAGTTTAAAAACAAGTGAACAAATTAAACATATTCATCATCTCTTTTAGATTTTCACAAACACTTCCACATTTGTGCAATGCTCAAACATAATTTTCAAAGATTATAAATAAAATAATTTTAAAAACTTCTGTAAAATAAGTCATTTTTATTGAATTGTCATTAATCAGTTTTTTTATGAAGAAAAAAAAAAATTACATTTTTTTTTCTTTTTTGTATTTCAATCATCTGAAAAATTAAACAATGCCCTTACTGTATCATTCTATTTAACAAGAAAAGGTTTGACAGACCAATGTTAAACATAATTATTCATAAGTTATTTATTTAATATTCGAAATTGTGTGTTTAAACTTATGTGTAAAGTGATGACTCATATTCCAATTCCTATCTTTACATCTATTCATATGAGTTTATATGAAATAGTCAGATTTCTACTAATTAATAAAGTTCCTCTCCATTTACATGAATGGAAATATATTCATTTAGCCATGTCTCCTGGGACGAAGAGTGGTCTAACCCATGTCTCCTTAGTATGAGCAAAATGGAGTCCACATCCATGCTGATTTTAAAGTTGCACCTTTAGAAACAGAATTGCTTTTTATATCGATAAAAATGAAAATTTATAAATACATATTTTACAGAAGCAATCTAATATTTGATACATTTTCTTTTTCTTATAAGTCGTTATATATATATATATACACACGATTAGCAAGGACGGAGTCACCTACTTTGTCCTACAATAGATTTCAATTAGGGAGGGAGGAGGTTGATGCAATTGTTATGCTATGTAGAATAATGGATTATAGAAGCATAAGTGAGAAATTCTTACAATTATAACTCAACAAATGTCAAGAATAAAGAAGAAATTTGATAATTCCATAGCCAAAAATGGTCGCTTCACATTTCTATACATGAGTAGTCCCCATGGAGACAAAATGGAATCATTCCTTTGTCAGATGGTTTAAAATTTCTGCCCTTTTGTTGGCACCTAAATTAGTTATTTGGTCTACCTAGGCATGACATCATAGAATAATAGAGTTTTGATTGATAGAAAGGTGAAAGAGACATGATCAGATTCCATTTTAAGTTACGTTCGTAGTCTCTGTGACTATATTCAAACACCAAATATACAAGGCCGGACGAAGTAGATGACTAACAACGGACGAAGTCACCTACTTTGTCTTGCCAAGACATAACCAAGTTAGTCCAAGAATGATGCCTCACGGCAATAACCTTTATAAAGAATTCGTCTCGACCGTTCATGTGGCGCACATCCAACCAAGGATCTAAAGATATCAAACACAATAAATAGAACAGCCCTATGAAAATATCAGAATCCTACACAACCCATCTATACATTTCTTCGAATTTGTGCCATATAGACTTAGCTTTACATTTATGCATAACTTAGTTTTACTGTAATACATTTACATACTTTCTTAGTGTAACTCATAATCTTAGGTTTACAGGGTTTTAATTACATTTACTTGCTCTTATTATGTAGTTTATTCTTCACTTTACATTCCAAATTTGTAACAGGTTATCAATTAATAGTTCAACTTAAAATATAACTAGGTTCTTTTAACTTCCCAAGTTAATAAAGAAATGGTTACATTTTTTTTTAAAAAAAAGGAAAAAGAAAAATATATATTGTTCTTTACTCACGTGATTATAGTCATAACTCTCATCCAACACACTTCAAATTCAACAGTATCCTTTGGTTAAAACCGAAGTGATACGAATCTAAGAGAGAGTCATTATTGCTTCGCCAGTCATATTCAACACGAGAGCGCACATATACACTCACAATTATTGTAAATTAAAAGGAATATTTGTTTGGCTTTTCCTTTGACAAAAAATACAAATTTACGGATAACTGAGAAATTGCAAATGTACCGGAGAGAATATACTTATGCCAAACACCTTTGCTTTAGTTGCAAAACTTAGAAAATCGTAATAATGGCTCCACATCTATGAACAACTTTCCTATATGAGCAAATAAAAAATTAAATTCACATTCAAGTCATATGATTTTCTTATACGACTATATTGCTAGGTGATTACATTCAAAGATATGAAAACTTTTACATTGAGAGGAAAGATCTTATTGTTCTCGTCATATGGTTCTTTCTCTATTAAAACCCTGGATCCAGTTTATAGATCTAAGCTTTTATACTACTACTTTCAACAACTGGTAAAGGTACACCTTCTACATTCGTTTTATATACGACAAATATATATATATATTATCTTGCAACAAAGTTTTATATTAAACACAATATCAACATATAAATATTCATGGCACATCTATATTTGTGTGTGAAATTCAGAAAAGATAGTTCATATATACGTATCATTGAAAATGTATATATTTATTTTAAAAAAAAATTATCATATAGAAAATTAGAATGTGGATAGCTGCACTTGGTAAAGTAAAAAGCCTATCATAAATGTGATTTATTATTCATTCAAAAATGTTTATATAAAATAGGAAAATGTATATAAACGAATCAGTATATATTAATTCATTAAAAATGTATATAAAAAATAAAAACCTCATATAGTTACGTTTATATAGCAGTATAATCCAAATATTAATATTTTAATTGAGAAAACCGATAAAAAGGTATAAAAAATTCCTATAATATAATATCATATGTATACAACGCACGAGACTTGCACAAAGTCGCAATTGGAAGTTTGGAAATGTAATATATATTACATAAGCAAGTAGAGAGATTGTTTTCAATTTTAAACATACAATTGTATGTTGTAACGGAGCAAGAGAGATTATTTTCATGATGAATTTTAAACATACTGACTACAATGGAGCAATCTTATAGCCCCAAAGCCTTCCCTAATCATAGCTATATATTCACCACATTCCTAACCATTTTAAGTAGGAAATTAAATTGGAATTTTAAAAGTTTTTATTATTGTTGAAGCTAAAATTCTCCCGACCCATGAAGATAATGTTTTGGACAAAATAAAGAATTACGTTGCTCCGTAAGATACTGGTGTGGTGTCAGTCGACGATGCTCCGACAATTTAATACTTCATTAATATTTAATATTGTTTATAGTGTTTTCACATACCCCATTAATTGTCGGTCATATTTATTGTTGTTCTCGAGATTATTCACAAATTGATTGACATTGACATTGACAGAGTCTTCATCATATTTACCTCCTGTCTAAAAACGAATTATGCAGTTTTTTTGGTCTCATCACAAATATATACATGTATATATATTTGAGTCATCAAGTATGTTGACTACAACATAAAAAAACAAAATCACTTAAATGAGATGCAAATTCAAAATAAGAAAAAATTGACCTGTAATTAATCTTTAATGCAATTAATGAAAAAAATTGTTCTAAAAATTTTAGTATGACAACTTTACCCTTAAAAAATTTTCGGATTAAAAATTCAATTACTTGAAAAATTTTCAATTTTTCTTTCCTTCTTTTTGGTAGATAAGATAAGGATAGCATTAACTCAAAAACAATATGATACCATAGTGTAAACTCAACATGTATACCTTTGTGTTCTTTAAGAAATTTCTTGGCCACTAATAACACTACTCCTTGCCCCTTGTAAAGCTTTAAAGTAGAAGAATAAAAATAATTTGGAACATGCAGTTCACTAATTACGACATGTGGTAAAAAGTAAAAGTTATAGTTAAAGAACTATTAAAAAATACGATTCTAGATTGCTTAATTTTGTCACCAAAGGCTCTTAAAATTCCAACTAATTAAGGAACTCAATGATGCAATAATGTCTCTTCCACAGGAAAGAGAGATACTTACAAGGATAAATTTGGTAGAGAAACATTTCACCTTGGCTAAATT
The DNA here is from genome assembly GCF_030987335.1 of Cornus florida. Taxonomy (NCBI): domain Eukaryota; kingdom Viridiplantae; phylum Streptophyta; class Magnoliopsida; order Cornales; family Cornaceae; genus Cornus; species Cornus florida. Next base: position 90,962,155 of record NW_026775581.1, read on the forward strand.
ATAAGATATTAATGTCAATCGAATTTTTTTTAAATAGTGGTCCAATTCAATCAAAACTTTGGTAAAGAAAGAAAAAAAAAAATCAATTAAAACTTTCCAACTAAAAAATGAATCCATATTAATAATTTCCCGTATGAATAACCTTATACACAAAAAGTTTAAGCCATTACAAAATATGAAACATAAATATTTTATTTTCTCTAACAAGTCTTTTTCACTTGAGATCATACTTTAATTTATCGTGAGAGGGTCAAGTGGGGGTATCAATTATAATTATGAGGGTTGTGAATTTCAAACTTTGCTTAGATACCATGTACCGTTATTATTCTAAAAATTTAAGTTATTAAAAATTATGTAATTTAATTATTTTGTATCCTCTAAAGAGTGCCACTAATAGCCAGTCTAATCGCACTTATTTCATTAATCCAAACTTCATTTCATGCCCTAAAGGCCATATAAAAGATGCAATTCTTTTTCTTCTTCTGTTTTCATGAAAAACTGGAAAACTCTATATTAATGCTGCTAATTAAACTATATTAATGGCTTTTAAAAATTGGTTTTGCAAGTAGAATTGGACATTTGTATGTATATTTATTGAAAATAAATATTATTTAAACAATATGTTACATAAATGATGCTTGTCATGCTCAAGTTGGGACAAAAATTAAATTATTTTAGGCATTTAGAGGACCACAAGCATTGACCTAGAAAATGCAACCAAAACCAACTTATTATAATATTTATATGAGCAAATGCGCCACTTTAAATTTGGTTTAATAAGTTACCAAGAAAAACAAAAGAAAATGAATTAAATAAATCAAATAAAGCTTGGATAAGAACAAAACAATAGTTTATTTGTTAGACAGGTTGATAAGTTCGATGCAACAATTATATAGCTTCCACAATATTTATTTTTTTTTCTTTTTGGAGTATATTAAATCGCAGGTATGGCCTTTTATTATATTATATTTTAATTTTTTTGGTTAGTTGAACTTGGTTATATTTCTTGAAATGATGCCCATGCAAGTGGAATCACTAAAATAAACAATTGAAAGAACTCTAATTTTTTTATTTACAGATATAACCACCTAATCAAAGGGCAAGTGTCACTCACAATGTGTCTCTGTATATATATATAATACGAGTCTAGTGCAATCCTTAAAAGTATCACTTATATATTATATACATACATACATACATACTTATATATTATATACATACATACATACATATATATATATATATATATATATATATATATATGTATTCATCCGGCCTATATACAAATTTATATGCAATGTATGCATAGACATATTATTATATATATATGCATCTAAATATTTATGCATATATACCAGAGCAACACTTTGAGAGTTGATATATATATATCACTTCATTTCATGTTAATTTTGATCTATTTCTTTGTCACTTATCATGTACAAAAATTAACCTTCCTCTTCTATGATTGCATTTATTAGTTGGCGTTAAATTAACTCTCTTTTATTTTCTAGCTTGTTAATTGATCCATACATCTAATTTCTTTTAAATTCTTTGATTATTAATCATACCTTTTTTAATTATGCCAATTTTTTTTGGAATTCATCTGTAAATTCTTTTGCAAATAGAGGGAAAAGATTGCTCGGTGATTCTTCAGTGCGTCTCCAGAAGGACTGAGTACAGTTTAAAAAAGAGTGAAATGTAGAGATATATATATATAATGCTGACTTTGAACTTTACATTAGTCAAATTGAGGTGGTGAAATCAATGTTGGTAAAGAGTCAGAGACTGAATATATATGTGTCCAACACACAGTCAAGCTTCTACTATCTTTTACTGCTACGGTCAAAATCACTGGGAATTCCAATTAAAGGTTTATATTCTTTTAGAGTAGCTCACTAATAGAACCAGTGCCACATGTAGCTCTTTCATTTTTTCAAGTTTTTGCCGCCAAAAAGCCTATATAAAGTGCCTTGGAAAATAAAAAAAAATAGTTCTAAGGACAAAAATAATAACCGTACAATATTCAAGTCATATGATGCTATATGATATATTACATATTTTCCATTTTTTTTTCCTTCTTGGAAGTCGTATAGGGAATCCAGTTTCAATAAAATATTTTATGCACATGTGGTGGGAAAAAAAGGAGAATCACTTCAATAGTATTCCCGCCAAATATGATATAATGAAGTCCCACCCAATAAGTGTTTTATGACAAAGTAGAACTCACATGGGCCCAAAGGATTTTCATTAGGCTGAGCCCAAAATTTAGAATATTACAATGAATTGCTTAAGAACATATGAGATGGGCTGAGCCTCAAATCTGAACCATCATAAACCACACTTGTATCAGAATGGGCCAAGTTAAAGCTTGCCTTGTTTATTAAGTTACTTATTGTTTTGACTTTTGAACACTAGTTTCATCCTTAGTGAAACTAATAAAAAAATAATAATATTTAAGTTCTCACGGGTGAGGATGTACACTGTTTCTGCTGTTGATGTGGACCAAGAATAAATGGATATATTTCCGATTTGGTAATAAAAGAAGACATGTGAATTTGTTATTGGTCCTCATCAGCAATGAGGACGATGTACATCCTCACCAGCAAAAAATGGTGGTTTATCTTCTTGGCTCAAATGTGGTTCTTGAAACCTGCACAAGATAATTTTTGGCTTGGTCCATGCTGATACTAGTGGCCTGCATGTTTTACTTTACAATTCCTTCTTTTGATCCATCCAATTCAATTGAAATTTGCAAAGAAGGCACAAACAAAACACAATATAATGTTTGGATCAAAGTTTGGGCTCCAAAATCCGAAAGCTGAATGAGAGGGGAGAGTTTGGGCCCTAGCACTGATCACACAACTCATAACGTTTTTATGTTAGAAGGGTAAAAATTTGAAGGACCGTGACCAGTTCATCTACCAAATGGGCCCAACCTCAGCCCAAGATATCCAATTCTATCAAAATTTTATCAACTCGGACGGAGCTTGACTTAGGCCCAAATATGGCTGATTTGAGAGCCATAATGGCGTTGGGAAATTGCAATATAAGCCTTTAAGCGTTAGTACATTATATGGGCCTGGATATTTTAAACTTTATAATTTTTGTTTAAAGTGAAAATTTTGAGATCAAGCCACCCTGCTTATAAAGAGTGTTCACTTGGACGCCTTCAGATTGGTTGGGTGTTTGGCATAATACCGGATTAATAATATCAATTATAATGGGACAAATATTTTGAAGACCAACCCAAAAAATTTAATTATTAGATAGAGCTAATACTCAATTCATTTATACTCATTTTAATTTTAATCCAAGTACAATCTAAGACAAGACTCCCCCGGTTTATACTGCAATCCATACATTTGGATAGAGGAAATTTGAAATGCCGGCCGAGTCCCATCATTTTCAAAAAGAGTTTTAGGTGTACTGGATACATTCGAGACAAATTGACCACCCATAAAGAATAAAATGTGCTATGTATGGACAATAAAAAGGACACCAATTTTGATGCATCACATAGGTTAAGGTTCTAATTTCCAAAACATCATTTTGGACGTTTGGATTGAAAGATACCCTAACAATTGCAGTTTGCGTCAGCCCAAAAATTCAACCCTTCGTACTAGTGTCATGTGTGCAAACAAACAACTAGTAAATGCCAAACACACCCCATTCCAAAGATTCCAATTACAAGTGCAAAATCACTAATAGATAGTACCCAAATATTTGTTCCAAAACCACCTCTCTTTGTTCTATTCATTGGTCAAACTATCTCCACCAGCTTCATCATATATATATATAAGTCAATCAAGAAAATGGTGAATTAGCTACTTAGATATATGTGTGATTTGCAAAAAAAAAAGTGACATTAGGGTTTTAACAAGAAAAGTGAGACATTGTTTATGTAAACTGTAACATTGTTTTTCTCTCCTTGATCTGTTTCTCTACTCTTACTATCTTAGTTCCCCATTTTGTATGCAATTTGAACTCTTTGTTCTTGTATATATAGCCACAAGGCCAAGGCCACTAGTCAATTACTTTGTTGCCGGAGAGATTAACAACAGTTGATACATTAGAATTAACGAGAGAAGTAACATTAATTATCTAATATTTAACGAAACTTTTAACATTGTTTTTTTCTCCCATATGTCTTCTCTTTTGCTACTCTAATTTTTCCAATTTTTGTATGCCATAGTAGTAGCCACCGACCAAGGCCAGCAGTCAATCATCCATAATTAACAAGAAAAGCAACTCCCTTAGAATTAACACGTTTTGAGTCATGTCATCCGTTGCTCGTATTTAAATGATTCCGTCCTATTAAAAAATCATATCAAACTCTCTAATATGAAGTTGCAATAGCTAGTCAAAGGTAATTGTTCAATTTAGCTATATCAAAGTTTGATTAAAGAGTGTGATTTACTGTAAATAAATTTTGATACGAAATTTTAATTTTAATTTCTTTCTCGTGATTAAATAAAGCTACCCTGCTGGTGTGGCTATATAGGCCAATAATCATCAAAGTAATCCATGATTTAGCATTTTGCAAGATCGAAAATAAAACCACTAAATGGCATGTATTAGTTCTTTTCATCATGCCAATATTTTATAATGCAATTAAGCATTTGGTTTGTTAAGCCCCTTTAAATTAATTGGATATAAATACTACTCCGTACTACCAATAGTCGGTTAATGATAAAATAAATAAATGGTTTATCTTGTTAGACCACCACACTCTGGATTCAATGTTACGGAAGGAGATGAGATCAGAAAATTGGATATAAATAATACAAATAATCAGTTGACGATAAAAGAAATTAATATTTATTTTGTTAGAATACTCTGGATTCAATGGAATTGAAGGAGATGGGATCAAAAGTCGATCTCTAAGCATGCAACTATTTCATTTTTAAAATGTAAAATGATTTTCTTATTGGGTATTTAAGTCAACATTATTTTTTTATTAACAAGAAACATATTCACCCATTCATTTTTGTTTCTATGGAGATTTGTAATACCTCCGGATTTCCGAATGCGGGTTGGTCAGGCACACGCTCGAACGCCCGGGGATATCAAAAACAAATCGGCAATAAACGAACACAGATTACAAAAGAATAAAGAAGAATAAATAAAATGTTGAAAAAAAACTAAATGATAATTCAATAATAAAACTTCAGAATAAATTTCTATTAGTTAATAAACTCTTCTAATACAACTGATCTTCAAAAAATATACAACTCGGGAATCCATACCATGTGGACCCCTAGATAATCCCATCTAAACAAGTGACAGCAATAACTGTCTACATCAGAAAACTAAAATGTAAAAGAAACTCCTATGTAGAAAATCCAAAAGAGTGAAGTAAACTGATCCCTGCTCAGCACGAACAACCTCTACTCCTGATGAACACTTGAAAAATAATAGTGAGTCAGGCCCACAAACAAGTTCTACTCTACTACAGTCCAAGTAGAGATTCGATACACGTATACATCCTAGTCAATTCAACAATAACTAGTAGTCCGTATATATATTAATATACACTAAAGGAACCTCACTAGACTATAGGGTTGTCTCAACCTGAATAGTAAGCAACATGCAAAACGCACATATAGTGGGTATGAGTACCTAGATTTACCAGGGTACACAACTACACTATATCTAGCTACACATCCCTAGCGATATACGCGCCCTAACCACTGATCCTGAGACTCAAGCTCATATCATGGCACCATACTTATATATATATAATCTAGTAACCATCGTATCTAGTATAAATGAATCATCCATAAGTCATTTAACTTGTTCAGATGACCTGACTTAAATATTAGTAGGACTTAACATTTTAGTTAATTCATTCCCTTATATAATAAATTAATCATTCGTAAGTCATTCAACTTGTTCAGCTGACCTGACTTGAATATAAGTAGGATTTAACATTTTAATTAATCCATTCCCTTATATAAAAGAGGTAGGATTTAACTGATAAGTTAATCCGTCCCTAGAATGCCACCGTCCCATACCGGTGCATTAAATCACACAATCCAACAATTGATGTAACGATTAAGGAAATACATCAAACAATCCAGAAATAACTATAATAATATGATATCAAGTTATCACAAAATAGGAATGACTTATTATTTATTTAAACTTCCTATATCATATATCCTACATAAACTGAATCTTATACATGATGATATTTTATTATACTATCAAATAAGTATTCTCCATATCCAATTCATCATATACATTTAATCTCAATTGCTAAAACATTTAAAAAGATTAAATCCATTCGTTTGTTTAAAACATTCAAATAGCAAGCGTCATTATGATTGAGTCTATTTAAATTTATTTAAACCCAAACGTAGTTCCTATTTAATGTTTAAGAATCCTAGGCATGTTTCTACGTTCCATCATTCCACATATATGAAAAATACAAAATTTAAACATATAAAAATTCACACCGAAAATCAAATCAAAATCATGCATTTATCAATGTTGACCAAAATAATGGTCAAGTATACCATATACTATAGTATTATTTATTTAAATATTATCTGTAAATATAAAATAATATAATGCTTATATATATATATATATATTATAAAATAATAATCTATATATATAATTACTTATAATGTATAGTTTAAAAAAAATAAAAAAAAATTATAAATAAAGGAACCTGATTAAAAGTCGAGGCTAGAATTTGATTCTATGTTCTTAAGACAGATTCGTCCCGCTATGGTGCTTACGGATTCAGTGACGTCTATCTTCCAGGATACAACGACTTGTCTTCCTTCGGTAGTAGCACTGCAAACCAAAGGAATAGGCGAACCGGCTCAGTGTAGTACTCTCTGACTCGAACTCGAACTCAGACTCGGAGTGACTGATTAAGGCTCGAACCCAAATACTAAGGCTCGAACCCACAGACTAAAGAGAGAATGGAGAAGAAGAAAATTCAGAAGAAGAGAAGAATTCTCTGAATTTGGTGTGATTTGCAAATGATCCAAATGGGGGTATTTATAGGTAGCCAAGTGCCTTTTCGGGTGGGTGCAACCATGGGTTATGATGGTTCGGAAAAAGGTGTAACCCTTTGAAAAAACTAAAAAGTGGTTTTTTTAATTTAAAAGGTGTAACCCTTTAGAAAAACTAAAATATGATTTTTTTAATTTAAAAGGTGTAACCTTTTAGAAAAACTAAAAAGTAGTTTTTTAATTCAAAAAACCAACCACCCAAAAAACCCACCCATTTGTGAAACCCATTTAAATAAGCCCAGCCCAAAATTAGGCCCAATCCAAAATTCCATTTAATAAAAGGAATAATCCGGACTTTATAATTAAGCCCAAGCCCAAATCCAAGCCCAAGCTTGACTTATTTAAATTTCAATTGGTTTCATCATTTTTTCCATTTAGGCTTTTTAAACACCTCACTTTGGATCTAATTTCTCATTCACTCGGAGACAAATTTGAGAAAGTAAATAAATCACGTTTATCTCCTTGCAAAGAGGAACGCGCTGGTCTATAGATCTGCAAAAAATTCTTAGCGGAATCTATTCCAATTCTCATCCAAAGTTTATATTTTTAATGCCTCCATTTTCAACAATCCCCCACATGAATGGAAATTTGCGCAGATTACAAATGAAGAAGATACAGACACTAGAGAGAGTACTATTAGAAAGTAACTGCATCGGGATAGGTAGTTTTTGGCCTTGAACCTTCCCTAGTGTATTACTATCGGATTTACTGGCTAACTAGTGAACATGATGTCTTGAACTGTTCAGCCGTTGATGAAAACCAAGACAATAGCAAACACACAATTCCTTCCCGCACAAAGTCGGTTCTCACGGTTATGTTCATATGGCCCTGAACAACTCCTGGTATTTCATGAGCACTCTAGAAAACTTAGCCATAGAAGTTCTCATAGAAGCGGCCCCACTTCACACTCATATAGGTGACTTCTTATTAAGAGTATCCTACTATACCCCACTTGAATTTTCAAGGTATAAGAGTCATTAAAACCATAGCTTATCCTACTCATTGCTGTAGGTAGCACTGTCTTATCATAGAAATGGGTAGAAGATTAAATCTTCCTAGTGCTTCTGGTGAGCCATTCAGAATTTCTATTGTCCCTTTGAACCTAGACCTTGGGATCTCCAGTCAACTAGGTTGGGTTTCCATTAAGATGACTCGTTAGCTTTTGGCTTTAATCCCATTCCCCTCAATGAACTATACACTTGCTCTCTTGTCAAACCTTTTATAAACGGATCCGCTAAATTATCTTTTGACCTGATATAATCTATTGAGATTATCCCACTTGAGAGTAATTGTCTAACGGTATTATGTCGTCGACGTATATGTCGAGACTTACCGTTATACATATTACTTTGTGCCCTTCCAATTGCTGATTGACTATCGCAATGTATACATATAGCGGGCACAGGTTTAGGCCAATTTGGAATATCTTCTAAGAAATTACGAAGCCACTCAGCTTCTTTACCAGCTTTATCCAAAGCAATAAATTCAAATTCCATAGTGGATCTGGCAATACAAGTTTGTTTTGAAGATTTCCAAGATATGGCACTTCCTCCAATAGTAAAGACATAGCCACTTGTGGATTTAGAATCCTTTGCATCTGATATCCAATTAGCATCACTGTATCCTACAAGTACTGCTGGATATCTAGAATAATGTAATCCATAACTTATGGTATATCTTAAATACCTTAAAACCCTGATTATTGCAGTCCAATGGTTCTTTCCTGGATTATTGTATATCTGCTCAGTTTATTAACTGAGTATGCTATGTCTGGTCGTGTGCAATTCATCAAATACATTAAGCTTCCTATAATGCGAGAATACTCAAGTTATGGTATGCTAGGACTAGTATTTTTCGATAAATGAATATTTACATCAACAGGAGTCTTTACAAGACTACTATCTTCCTTATTAAAAATTTCTAATATTTTCTCAATATAGTGAGATTGAGATAATACTAGACCATCTGATGTTCTAGAAATCTTGATTCCTAGTATGACATCAGCTATGCCTAAATCTTTCATATCGAAATTTTTGGTCAACATCTTTTTAGTAGTTTTGATTATAATACCATTACTACCTATTATTAGTATATCATCCACATATAGGCACACAATGACATATCCATTTTGAGTGTTTTTCACATAAACACATTTATTACACTCATTAATTCTAAAACCATTTGACAACATCACTTTGTCAAATTTTTCATGCCATTGTTTATGTACTTGTTTCAATCCATATAAGGATTTTATAAGTTTGGACACCTTCTTTTCTTTTCCTAGAACTATAAAAACTTCAGGTTGTTCCATATAGATTTCCTCCTCTAATTCACCATTCAAGAAGGCAGTCTTAACATCCATTTGATGTATTTCTAAATTTTGCAATGCTGCAATAGCTAGTAATAATCTAATGGATGTTATTCTTGTGACTGGTGAATATGTATCAAAATAATCCAAGCCTTCCTTTTGCCTGTATCCCTTAGCAACAAGCCTAGCTTTATATTTATCTATTGAACCATCAGGCTTCATCTTCCTCTTGAAAATCCACTTATACCCTAAAGGTTTAGTATCAGGAGGAAGATCAACCAGCTCCCAAGTATGATTTTGCATAATGGATTCAATTTCACTATTTATGGCTTCTTTCCATAAAGGAGCTTCAGGAGAAGATATAGCTTCCTTATAACTTTGTGGCTCATTCTCCAATATATATGTCAGAAAATCATGACCAAATGACTTAGACGTTCTACCTCTTTTACTACGTCTAGGTTCTTCCTTATTTTCACTATCTATAGATTCTTGGTCTATATTCTCTTGTATATTGCTATTAATAATATCATAATTTCTTTTAAGAGGATTTTTACATGGAAATATATCCTCAAAGAAATAAGCATTCCTTGACTCAATAATTGTATTGACATGGATGTCAGGAATGTCTGATTTATACACAAGGAAACGATATGCACTACTATTCTGTATAGCCTATGAAAATACCATCAAAGGTTTTTGGTCCTATTTTAACTTTCTTAGGAGTAGGAACCGCAACCTTAGCTAAACACCCCCACACTTTTAAGAATTTATAGGAAGGTTTTTGACCTTTCCATAATTCATAAGGTGTCACATTTGTTTTCTTTTGAGGTATTTTGTTAAGAACATAATTAGCAGAGAGCAAAGCTTTCCCCCGCAAATTCTGGGTTAAACCAGAACTTATCAACATAGCATTCATCATTTCTTTTAAGGTACGGTTTTTGCGTTCAGCAACACCGTTCTGTTGTGGTGAATAAGGAGCGGTAGTTTGGTGAATAATACCATGTTCTAAGCAAATGTCAGCGAATGGTACTTCGTATTCACCACCTCTATCACTTCTAAACACCTTTATCTTTTTGCCAAGTTGATTCTCAACCTCATTTTTGTAATGTTTAAACATTTTCAAGGCTTCATCTTTACTTCTTAACAAGTATACATAGCAGTATCTTGTGCAATCATCAATAAAAGTAATGAAATACTTTTTCCCACCTCTAGTTGGCACAGATTTAAAGTCACAGATATCACTGTGAATTAATGCTAGAGGTTCAGTACTCCGCTCTATAGAGTGAAATGATGTTCTAGTCAATTTTGCTTTTACACATGTTTAACATTTTTGATTTAAATCAATACTAAATTTAGGTATAGACTCTATGTTAATTAATCTACGAATCATATCATAATTAACATGTCCTAACCTACCATGCCACACATCAGATGATTCAATCATATAAGCAGAAGAAGCATTAACTTTATTATTATTATTATTAGCTTTGGGTACAACAGTCATTACATTGAACTTAAATAGTCCATTACTTAGATACCCTTTGCTCACATACACCCCATTCTTAGTCAGCATAAACTTGTCAGATACAAAGACCAACTTGAACCCATTCTTGCTTAGAAGTGACCCAGAGACCAAGTTCTTCCTGATGTCTGGTACATGCAGCACATTATTAAGAGTGAGTTCTTTCCCTGAGGTCATTAGTAACTTGATCTTTCCTTATCCTTCAACCTTTGTAGTAGAAGAGTTCCCCATGTAGAGTTGTTCTTCATTATCTATAGCTTCATAGGTAGTGAACATCTTCTTTTCAGAGCAAACATGACGAGTAGCTCCTGTGTCCACCCACCATTCTCTATTGTTGTTCACCAGGTTGATTTCGGAAATCACAGCTGAAAGATTTAGCTCTGACACATTAGCTGTCAACTTATCTTCCTCAGTAATATGCACCTCAGTGGTCTTTTTCTTGGGGTTGTGTTGTGCTTTGCGGCTACGACAGTCTTTAGCTCGGTGTCCTAGCTTGCCGCATATGAAGCACTTCCCAGTGAACCTCTTATAGTTTCCTTGGCTGGGACCTTCGCCAGAGTACTTCCTCTTCTTATTCTTCTGTCCAACTTCCACTACATTTGCCTTTGACACCATTGAAGAATTCCCGGCTTTCTTTTCAGATGAGCGGTTATCTTCTTCAATTCTTAGCCTGATAATCAGGTCTTCGAGCCCCATTTCCTTGCGCTTATGCTTCAAGTAATTTTTGAAATCTATCCAAGTAGGTGCCAGCTTTTCAATGATTGAAGCTACTTGAAAGGATTCACTCAATGTCATCTTCTCAGCATGTATCTCATGTAGGATTAGCTGGAGCTCCTGCACTTGGTTCATGACTGTCTTGGAGTCTATCATTTTGAAGTCCAGAAATCGTCCGACCACGAACTTCTTCAAGCCAGCATCATCTGTTTTATACTTTTTGTCTAGTGACTCCCAGAGCTCTTTAGTAGTATTTATTAGACTGTACAAATTATATAAAGTGTTGTCCAATCCATTGAGGATGTAGTTCTTACATAAGAAGTCTCCATGCTTCCATGTATCAACAGCTCCTAGCTTGGTAATGACACTCTCACCCTCATCTAGCACTGGGACAGTCTCAGTTAGATACTTGCTTAGATTCAGAGTTGTAAGGTAGAACATCATTTATTGTTGCCACCTTTTAAACTCCGCCCCATTGAATTTTTCGGGCTTCTCCGCATGACTGACGGGAACATTAGGCATAGTAGTACTCATACTTGCCATTTCTCTGATTATATATTAAATATACAGACCACAGTCAAATTTACAGAAATAAAATACAACAATATTTAAATAATTAAACTATAGTATAATATGAATCTGTTTTAAGATTGTTGACCAAAATAATGGTCTAAGTATACCATATACTATAGTATTATTTATTTAAATATTATCTGTAAATATAAAATAATATAATACTTATATATAAAAATATAATAAAATAATAATCTATATATATAATTACTTATAATGTATAGTTTAAAAAAAAAAAAATTATAAATAAAGGAACCTGATTAAAAGTCGAGGTTAGAATTTGATTCTATGTCCTTAAGACAGATTCGCCCCGCTATGGTGCTTACGGACTCAGTGGCGTCTATCTCCCAAAATACAACGACTTGTCTTCCTTCGGTAGTAGCACTGCAAACCAAATGAATAGGCAAACCGGCTCGGTGTAGTACTCTCTGACTCGAACTTGAACTCGGACTTGGAGTGACTGACTAAGGCTCGAACCCAAATACTAAGGCTCGAACCCACAGACTAAAGAGAGAATGAAGAAGAAGAGAAGAATTCTCTGAATTTGGTGTGATTTGCAAATGATCCAAATGGGGGTATTTATAGGTAGCCAGGTGCCTTTTCGGGTGGGTGCAACCATGGGTTATGATGGTTCGGAAAAAGGTGTAACCCTTTGAAAAAACTAAAAAGTGGTTTTTTTAATTTAAAAGGTGTAACCCTTTAGAAAAACTAAAATATGATTTTTTTTTAATTTAAAAGGTGTAACCTTTTAGAAAAACTAAAAAGTAATTTTTTAATTCAAAAAATCAACCACCCAAAAAACCCGCCCATTTGTGAAACCCATTTAAATAAGCCCAGCCCAAAATTAGGCTCAATCCAAAATTTCATTTAATAAAAGGAATAATCCGGACTTTATAATTAAGCCCAAGCCCAAGCCCAAATCCAAGCCCAAGCTTGACTTATTTAAACTTTAATTGGTTTCATCATTTTTTCCATTTAAGCTTTTCAAACACCTCACTTTGGATCTATTTTTTCATTCATCCGGAAATGGATTTGAGAAAGTAAATATACCACGTTCATCTCCTTGCAAAGAGGAACGCGCTGGTCTATAGATCTGCAAAAAATTCTTAGCGGAATCTATTCCAATTCTCATCCAAAGTTTATATTTTTAATGCCTCCGTTTTTAACAATCAATTCATAACACAAGAACATATATGAACCAATTTCATAAAACATATGTTATAATCCAATTAAACATGCATAATTATTTAATTTTATGTGTTTAATAAATCCTGAAATTTTCTAGGCATGTATAGAAACACGAATCAAAGGGAAAGAAATATAAGAAGAATTTGCCTTAAACTTTCAGATCGAAAGTTAAACTTCTTCTTCCTTGATCTTCTCTCTACAGGGTTTTTTTTTTTCCTCCTTCCCTCTCTAACTCTCTCTCTCCCTCTAGAATATATCACGTGAATATTTCTAACCCCCTTTTACAACCTATAACTATATATTTATAGGTTAAATAAAATAACCTTAACCATTTTTCCAATCCAAATCAACTTAAAAAAAATAAATATCAAAATATTAAAAAGGTAAGTAAAATATGTTACGTATATAATTTATGTATATGTTTATTAAATAAATAAATTATACACATCCCGTTATTAATGGATTATCCAATAATACTTAAGTTACCATAATATTATAAAGTAACTTAAAACATAACACGTATCAAATCTACGTATATTTTTATTATTTAAATATAAAACATATACATCAGATTAAATATTACTACCCAAGTTACCATACAAGTAATTAATAAATTACTTTCCCTTTTATATATATTAAAAAGGTAAGTAAAATATGTTACGTATATAATTTATGTATATGTTTTTTAAATAAATAAATTATACACATTCCATTATTTATTAATGGATTATCCAATAATACTTAAGTTATCATAATATTATAAAGTAACTTAAAACATAACACGTATCAAATCTACGTATATTTTTATTATTTAAATATAAAACATATACATCAGATTAAATATTATTACCCAAGTTACCATAAAAGTAATTAATAAAATACTTTCCTTTTTATATATGTATATAATATATCTCTATATATATACATACACAACTATCCATGGGTAATAATCCATAGACATCCAACCTCCTATCCAAGTAGTCCATGGGACCCAATTGGTTGGCCCATTACTACTAACCATAACCATAAAAGAAAAATAAAAAAAAAATAATAAAAGAAAAGAAAACTTTTAATTTACAATTAATCAAAACACCATTTAAGCACATAATCTAATTAAACAATTAGCGCATAGACAAATACAAATAATACATAGACACATAATCAAATAATCAAGTAATACCTAATTCAATTAAACACATAAGCAATTAGCAAATAATCAATTAAATAATTAAAAATACAATTAAAACAAATAAATAAATACCGAGACTATCCTTTTAAAATTAGGGGTATTACATTCTTCCCCCCTAACAAAAGGAATTCCGTCCTCGGAATTCGCCCTTACTTTCTTCCATTATGCTTGGAAATTGTGAGCGAAAAGCATCCTCATATTCCCAAGTAGATGCAACCTCACTATAAGGGCTCCACTTAACTCCAATATACCAAGTGGTATACAGGGTTCCTATATTTTAAGAAACACAATAATCATACAATTCGTATGTTGTATCAACGTAATCCTCCCATGTCGACAAGGGAATGATCTACATACCTCCAAGCGCCATAGAATATAAGCACAAACTCCTATGCACCTAGCGCTAATAATTTGGTAACGCTAATTCAGAGGCGACTGCCTCAATTGCGAAACACAATCCTCTAAAAGTCAATGTAATAAGTAAAATTGACCTTTCTCCAAAAATTGTCGTTCTTCCTACATGGAAAACAGAACTAGCAAACTACTCCCTGATAGAAAAACTCTAGTATACGAATTCAACTATTTACAACATCCCATTGTCGCCTCCCAACAGCGCGCAGTTCAATACAAAGGGAAATATCTCTTTCCGGCATATTTTTAAATGAAGTTTAGGTCTGATTGTACAACCCTTACTTCCATTTCCAACCAACAAATAAGAGGTATGCATTGTGAAAGATACAAAACCTCCAAAGTTGTCACACTAACCTTTTTGTGCCAACAATATCACAGACAAAATTCCAACAAGTGAAGTAAACACTTCCAACTGTCCATGAAAATCTAGGATATACACCTCAAACATATCCTGTATGGTCTAATTTAATCTCTCAATTAATTCCTCCCTCTATAGATATAAAGTAGAGCTGCTGCTCCAAAATCTTCATAAAGCTCATTTGAAATAACACTTTGCATCCACTAATATGGACATCCACACGCTATAACACCACTATCACTGAACTATAGAACTACTATGAAGTTCTAAAATAAGCATTACTCAAATTTATGTCCTCAAGCGATCTTTTTCAATGCACCATTCGGATTCCATATGAAAAATTGAAATTCCAAATCAATGTCGATCATTCCCACTGACCGTTACTCCTGTTTAGTTCAACTTTCATATTTGTTATAGGAAGTGGCTAAAGATTCCTATGATATCCAATGATCAACTTTCCACCTTTGTAACAGGTTTTACACTTAATTATATACACGTCCCTATCCGTACCTGTTCACCAAAACTGACATTTAATGTCGTGATGTACCTTCTAACCATTTGGGTGTACCAAGAAAAATTATAAATTTCCATCTCAGTCACCCGACCGTCATATCACTATTTACAGAAACTACTAACTCTCTTCCAGTACCTTAAACTCCTTCTCTAGGGTCAGGTCCAATATTTAAAATTGACCTCCTGAACTACCTTGGTAATAACAAGTGTTATTATTACACCTGCTATACATTCAACTGATAACTCATCAACGAACCGAAAGATTTAAATATTTTATCGGTTGTTAAGAGCATCCACTTCCATAATTGCTTCCACTAGACAGAACTTGATATAAAGTGTGAATTACCACTTCTATCTATTTAAACCGTCTCGTGATCTATTCTATTTGTATGAAGTAAAGTCCTACCAGTTCGAATTAGACAAGGACTAAGCTGACCTAATTTATCAGTCAACCAATATCCTATCCAGAATCATGACCCTTGTGCGAAGTCAGCAATCCCTCAACTAAATCCGTGGAAAATGCTCTCTCATTTCCACTTCAATATAGGGAATAGCTGTAAATGATCTAGTGATCTCTGATGGTCCATCTCGACTATCTAATAAAAATTACAATAGGAGACAAAATCACTATGTCCCCCCTTCTGCCTGTCTTCCAAACGTCTGCTTCATACCGTAAAATATCATATTTCCACTAAGATAAATAAAGAACTAAGAGTTGTGAAACTCAATCCTTGCATCCTCCATCCAATTTGTCAGCAGAAAGTACCGTTAATCCGGTTCCACCAGCTTTCGTTTGTACCCATTGTTTAAATTGGAGCATCTTCAAAAGCAAATTCTGTAACTAAATCTATCTACCACTGATCTGTGATAAACTTACCGATATTGAAAGTCAATCGGTAATTCCACTTATCAATAGTCAACTATGACTTTAACTCAACAAACTACGACATTTCCATACATACCATGCACCTCATCTTTATATAAGTGTTTGGTCTCACCATCTTGTCTTTGACATACCCTACTTCTTTAAGACAAGTTAATGACAATCCAACTTCTTTGTCTAACTTCAAAAGAATATGAAATCTTTCCATCCTCTACATAAGTCATCAATTTCCTTGCAACAACTAATTGTTACAAATTGTGACTAAAAAAATAATTCTATATTATTTATGGAAATGAAGAGACTTAGTTTCCTCCTCCATGTGCAACACCGGCAAATTCCTCCTAATGATACACCCTCTTGAATAAATTCTTGATTAAGAATTTACTGATGAATATTTATTCAGTCTCCTATCCTCACTCGGTGTCATTCCAATAAGTACTTAATTCAGTACTAAATCCTCCTTCCAACTTGGTAACAACTTCTGAAATTTTCAAAAAGATGTTCAGCAAATCTAGCACCTCTGATATATCATTATGGCGTTACAGTGATCTTTATTTACCACTACCTCACGCATACCGAAACATTAACAACCACCAATATCATGGCGTTGTAATATGATACGAATCCATACCTAACGTAAAGTATATCAAACTAATCGTTCTAGATTGTTTGACTCGTAATGATGGTTTAATTATCCCATTCCAAAACACACCATAATGACACATGTCCAGGTCCAATAGATTGGCTAGATTTATGTGTATCTACCAAATCCTACGACCATATGCTCACAAATTTAGCGTAAATAGCACTATTAGTCCATGTTATTAAAACAATAGTTAGTTAATCACACACTTGTGTCCCCAACTAAACCACATACCAAATCCCGAGTAATTAACAAAAAAAAAAACTAAAACACGTATGATAAACACAATAAAACAAGATATACTCCTATTTAGGATATCATTTTTTCTAAAAAAGAAAGCCTCCTTTGAAATCAACCTTACTAAATTTTTTCAAAATTTCCTTTTATAGTTTCATAAATAATCATCTAATCTCGAAACATATCATTTAAAACATAGCTTAAAAACACAAATATTTGCCTAGGCAAATACCAAGGGCTTAACCCTCATCTTTCTTATATGCGGAATGTAAACTGTTTAACTTGGCTTTTTAAAGCGAATTAGAACGTCACAACATAATACCAATGCCCTATTGTATGTGATTTAAAAATTATGTATTTCATTCTGATAAGAACACATCCGATCCCTAAACTCCTGAACAATACTTTTTATATACCTCTTTTAGAGATGATAAGAAATCTTAATTATTTGTAAATTGATCAACCCCAATTCTACTAATAACATTCGCTATACTATTAGCAATTTAGATCACCTCGCGCGATCATCCATCTTTAAGATTTAGTACCCTCTCTACTGGATGCACATAAATCTCCTCCATTAGGATCCTCTTCGGCTCCTACTCCTCGCTTGTCTCCTTTTTGAGATCAACTGAAGTCGTGTTGGCCCCGATATGCGGTGACCTATCACGTACTCCTAAATCCTTCCTTGGCTTATACTTTTAAAGTAACGCCAAATGAACCTAAACCATCGATCCCTAACTCTGCCTTCTGACAATAAAATTGATAACATACTCCTTTGGGTCTTTATCACTTTCGCCTTGAACCCATCATTTTCCTAGTACCAACCATTCTATGACTACAGAATATAATTGATATCAACTTCTCCTAACAAACTGTAAATAGAGTACAACGAATCCTAATACAGGCTCTAAGTTTTAAGAGAAGTAACGCGGAAGTCACATAACGAAAGACACTCCTAAGGACACTTGAACCTGGAGTGCTCTGATACCAACTGTGATACCTTCGGATTTCCGAATGCGGGTTGGCCAAGCCCACGCCCGAACGCCCGGGGATATAAAAAACAAATCGGCAATAAACGAACACAGATTACAAAAGAATAAAGAAGAATAAATAAAATACTGAAAAGAAACTAAATGATAATTCAATAATAAAACTTCAAAATAAATTTTTATTAATTAATAAACTCCTCTGATACAACTGATCCTCCAAAAATATACAACTCGGGAATCCATACCATGTGGAGCCCTAGATAATCCCATCTGAACAAGTGACAGCAATAACTGTCTACATCAGAAAACTGAAACGTAAAAGAAACTCCTATGTAGAACATCCGGAAGAGTGAAGTAGACTGATCCCTACTCAGCACGAACAACCTCTACTCCTGATGAACACCTGAAAAATAATGGTGGGTCATACCCACAAACAAATTCTACTCTATTACAGTCCAAGCAAAGATTCAATACACGTATACATCCTAGTCAATCCAACAATAACTAGTAGTCCGTATATATATAAATACACACTAAAGGAACCTCACTAGACTATAGGGTTGTCTCAACCTGAATAGTAGGCAGCATGCAAAACGTACATATAGTGGGCATGAGTACCTAGATCTACCAGGGTACACAAATACACTATATCTAGCTACACATCCCTAGCGATATACGCGCCTTAACCACTGATCCTGAGACTAAAGCTCATATCATGGCACCATACTTATATATATATAATCTAGTAACCATCCTATCCAGTATAAATTAATCCTTCATAAGTCATTTAACTTGTTCAGATGACCTGATTTAAATATAAGTAGGACTTAACATTTTAGTTAATTCATTCCCTTATATAATAAATTAATCATTCGTAAGTCATTCAACTTGTTCAGTTGACCTGACTTGAATATAAGTAGGATTTAACTGTAATACCCCTAAAATTAAAAAGGATAAAATTGGAATTTAAATTTCATTCTATGTGCATTCTTGTCTATTGGTTTTGTAATTGTTGTATTTTGTTTGTTTTATTTTAAATTGTATTTTAAATGCCTTATTTGGTTAATTATTTAATTGTCTTATTTTCTTTATTTGAATTATGGTTTGTTTAGTTATCTGAGTTATTGTATTATTTGTTTTATTTTAAATTGTATTTTAAATGCCTTTTTTGGTTAATTATTTAATTGTCTTTAATAAGTGTTTAAGTAGAAGTGAATTAACAGTTTTTAGTTAGGGTTTCTTGGAGCCGTCATACAAGTATTTAATGTGTATGTGACTTAAGTTTATGGGCTGACTCTAGTTTAATTAGGGTTCTGCCTTAACTCTAGTTTAATTAGGGTTTTCTAAAGGCCTATATATATACGCGTATGTGTTTCATTAAGGGTTTTGGAAGAACCCTATTCACGGCACAGTAAAAATAGAACGTAACAGAGAGAGAGTTGAGAGAACAGAGGCAATTGTAAAAGCTACCAAGGACAACTTAGAAACGACGCCGGGATTTTATTACAGAAATCACAGGCAAGTTCTTCTCTTTCTCCTTCTCTTTGGCTCGTGTTCTGTGCACCTAGATAATCTCTAGGGTTTAATCAATCAATAACTGGAAGTTATATGTTTAATATATGTTATATGAATGATCTGTTTGTCATAAATTTAAATCTGTTTACAGTTCATGTATTAACCGCTTCCAGTTTTGTTCTTAAAAGCATATTAAGTTCTGTTGTAATGTTTGTTACTGTACTTGCTTCCATCTTCTATAAACAAACCATGGGGATATTAATGGGGTGATAGAAGACCTTAGGTTCAGTATTATTGAGGAACAAAGGGATGGAATGGAGCTGTGATTACAAAATAGTTTCAATGTTGTCCCTAAAGCATGTCTAGTTCGGTAGCAAATTTGATCTATGTAATTGATTTAAATGGTTAAAATCAAACCTTTGGGATGCTAGTGGATATTAATAAGACCCTTAGGATCAGTTTTTTGAAACCAACTGAAGGGTAGAAACATACCGGAGAAGAAGAAAGTCAGAACGGAGTAGAACGGGGACAGAGGCTCTCAAAGGAGGTGAGAGCCGGCTCCATGGATGTGGGAGCTGGCTCCCATACTCGTTGAGCTGGCTCTACATTCTTAGAGCCGGCTCCAGGCTCAAAAAAAGAGCCTGCTCTTGGAATTTAGAGCAGGCTCTTTCAAATAGTAGTTTTCTGAATTTTTTTTTCTACGAACTGTTTGGATACTGTTGGAGCATGGGAACGTTTCTGTTGACTCTGGGGTTTTACAGAGGGATTAAAGGGTTGGCTTTGAGAGTTATTAAGTCTTTAAATTGAGTAAGATTGACCTCTAAGTGAATGAAATTAACAGTGTGCTAATTTAACAATTGTGCGTACGGGTAACGGCTGGAAGGAAATTTATTGTCTAATTTTAATTTGACAATTTAAGGGGCTATAATATAGTTCTAAATTAAAGTTTAAATGTGTGATGGAGTCTTTTGAATAACAATTAGACTTGTAGCTTATTAGGGCTCTGTGCTAATAGATTAAACAGAATATCAGTATACAACTTAGCATGCGGTTACCTGATGGAGAAAATTAAGTTGCTCAAATTAATCTAGCAATTTATAGGACTATAATGTGATTTAAAAACTTATTTTTAATGCATGATAGAGTCATTGATATATTAGATGTGATCTACGCATGCTATGGATGCTAGTTGTTGAACCTGTAAACCATTTCCTGCAAATATATGGTTTAACTCTTGGATTTAAATTGCTGAAACTATAAATAGTCTTCTGTAATTATTTGGGATGGTTTTGGATTGTAAATTGCTATACTGTTATTTATAGGTTGTAATTTACATGGTTTGGATGTTAATTGTGGGATCTTAGATATTATCATACAAGTAATTGGATTATGGTTTTGAACTGTAATTGCTGTAGTGTTGTATAAACTATTCTGCAATTACCTGGCTTTTGGTTTTAGTTATGAAATTGCTATACTGTTATTGATAGTCTGTAATTTTTACATGGTTTTGGATTTAAATTACTGAATAAATATATTCTGTCAACTACATGGATATGGAGGATTGTATGCACCGGTATGGGACGGTGACATACTAGGGGACGGTTTAGCTCAAAACGCCTAAACCTAACCTAATGGATTAAAGGAATGGATTTAAAAATATTGAATTCTAATTGTGTTAAGTCAAATCAACTGCAACTAAGTTGAGTGGCTTCCTGGATTAATGGATGATAGTTAAGTCATATCAACTGAATAAGTTGATAGACTAACTAGCTTATTTATTGTATGTCAGTTCAATAAATATTTGAACTACATATCCTGGTTTTGGACGAACTTTATATATATGTTTATGGTACCACGAGATGAGCTTGAGTTTCAGACTCGTTGGTTAGGGTGCGTATATGCAGTGGATGCGCAGCTGGTTATAGTAGGTTGAGGTGTACCCTGTTAGGTCTAGGTACTCATGCCCACCATTGGATGCGTTTTCGCATGTTATCTTCTATTCAGGTTAAGACCCCTACTGTAGTCCAGTGAATGTCCCTTAGTGTGGATATATATATATGTATGGACTAGATAGCTATTGTTGAGATATCTAGGGTGTATCTGCGTATCGGGTCACCGTGTGGATTGTAATTAGAGAAGAATTTGCATGTGGGCCTGACCCACTCTTATTTTTACAGGTGTTCGTTAGTTCCAGTGGTAGAGCTAGATCGTGCTGAGCAGATACAGTCATTCACTCCACCGATGCTGTAGGACTTTGTTTCCTGTTTTAGGCTTTGGTTTTATTCCAGTCATCTGAGTTCAGTGGGGTATTTTAGGGGTCCACTAGATGGATTCCCGAGTTGTATAATTTGGAGAACGATTTGTATTCGTGGAGGATCAGTTGTAATATAATAGTTTATTTATCAATGGAATTAATTATTCTGAGGTTTCAATTATTAGATTATCATTTTAGTTTTCATTTCAGCAAATTCTATTTATCTCATTTGTTTTAATTGTATTCTGTGTTCGATTATTGCTAATTAATTTGATATCCCCGAGTTATCGGGCGTGGGTCTGGCCAACCCGCATCCGAAAATTCGGGGGTATCACAATTTTAGTTAATCCATTCCCTTATATAAAATAGGTAAGACTTAACTGATAAGTTAATCCGTCCCTAAAATGCCACTGTCCCATACCGGTGCATTAAATCACATAATCCAACAATTTATGTAACGATTAAGGAAATACATCAAACAATCCAGAAATAACTATGATAATATGATATCAAGTTATCACAAAATAGGAATGAGTTATTATTTATTTAAAGTTCCTATATTATATGTCCTACACAAACTGAATCTTATACATGATGATATTTTATTATACCTTCAAATAAGCATTCTCCGTATCCAATTCATCCTACACATTTAATCTCAATTGCTAAAACATTTTAAAAGATTAAATTCATTCGTTTGCTTAAAACATTCAAATAGCAAGCGTCATTATGATTGAGTTTATTTAAATTTATTTAAACTCAAACCTAGTTCCTATTGAATGTTCAGGAATCCTAGGCATGTTTCTACGTTCCATCATTCCACAGATATGAAAAATACATAATTTAAACATATAAAAATTCACACCGAAAATCAAATCAAAATTATGCATTTATCAATTCATAACACAAGAACAGATATGAACCAATTTCATAAAACTTATGTTCTAATCCAATTAAACATGCATAATTATTTAATTTTATGTGTTTAATAAATCTTGAAATTTCCTAGGCATGTATAGAAACACGAATCAAAGAGAAAGAGATAGAAGAAGAGCTTGTATAAACTTTCAGATCGAAAGTTAAACTTCTTCTTCCTTGATCTTCTCTCTCTACAGGGTTTTTTTTTTCCTCCTTCCCTTTCTAACTCTCTCTCTCTAGAATATATCACGTGAATATTTCTTATCCCCTTTTACAACCTATAGCTATATATTTATAGGCTAAATAAAATAACCTTAACCATTTTCCCAATCCAAGTCAACTTAAAAAAAATAAATATCAAAATATTAAAAAGGTAAGTAAAATATGTTAAGTATATAATTTATGTATATGTTTATTAAATAAATAAATTATATACTTCCCATTATTTATTAATGAATTATCCAATAATACTTAAGTTACCATAATATTATAGAGTAACTTAAAACATAACACGTATCAAATTTACGTATATTTTTATTATTTAAATATAAAACATATACATCAGATTAAATATTACTACCCAAGTTACCATAAAAGTAATTAATAAATTACTTTCCCTTTTATATATATTAAAAAGGTACGTAAAATATGTTAAGTATATAATTTATGTATATGTTTATTAAATAAATAAATTATACAAATTCCATTATTTATTAATGAATTATCCAATAATACTTAAGTTATCATAATATTATAAAATAACTTAAAACATAGCACGTATCCAATCTACGTATATTTTTATTATTTAAATATAAAACATATAGATCAGATTAAATATTATTACCCAAGTTACCATAAAAGTAATTGATAAATTACTTTCCTTTTTATATATGTATATAATATATGTCTATATATATACATACACAACTATCCATGGGTAATAATCCATACACATTCAACCTCCTATTCAAGTAGTCTATGGGACCCAATTGGTTGGCCCATTACTACTAACCATAACCATAAAAGAAAAATAAAATAAAATAATAAAAGAAAAGAAAACATTTAATTTACAATTAATCAAAACACCATTTAAGCACATAATCTAATTAAACAATTAACGCATAGACAAATACAAATAATATATAGACACATAATCAAATAATCAAGTAATACCTAATTCAATTAAACACATAAGCAATTAGTCAAATAATCAATTAAATAATTAAAAATATAATTAAAACAAATAAATAAATATCGAGACTATCCTTTTAAAATTAAAGGTATTACAAGATTCGAACCTTCAACCTTCTATTTTGAAAGATGAAAAAGTATCATCAAACTGCAAGGCTTTATAAAATTTAACTTTTGGTTTCAATGTTTAATTTCTTGAATTAAATTTTGTGGTCACAATTCAATTTTACTATTTATCGATCTTATATAAGCCAATGACACAACAAAGATCATCCTTAAAAAGCATTCTTTAACATGAAAGAAAGTCGACATGATGAAAATAATTGGGTTTTATATTCAAATAAGATAAACTACAAAAAGAGAATCAATATATATATATAGCCTCTTTTGCTACTTAGATGAGTTGTACACAGCTTAGGATCATATGTTGCATTAGGCTCTAATCTTTGAGATGTGAACTTAAGTGAATAAGGGCTTTAACACATGCCTAAAGTTTGATTGATTCTTCTAGCTAGTGGGAGAAGCTTCAAATTCAAGTCTATTGCCATATATATTTTAATGTATATACTATACAATTATTGGCAATAAAATTACTACTTTGTGCTAGAAATGCCTTGGGCATATTATTTAAAGTTAAAATATCTTGAGCACAAAATAAGCCAACTCTGATTCTACATTCCAGACAA
Organism: Cornus florida; assembly: GCF_030987335.1. Taxonomy (NCBI): domain Eukaryota; kingdom Viridiplantae; phylum Streptophyta; class Magnoliopsida; order Cornales; family Cornaceae; genus Cornus; species Cornus florida. The sequence continues at coordinate 90,987,275 of NW_026775581.1, forward strand.
TATTTTTCCTAACTAGCTACTTTTGTTTTTGATTATTCCATTAAAGTTGAGTGGTGAATAGAAATAAATGTAGAAAGAGTACTAGAAGAATAATAAGGGTTTGGAATTTGGAAGGTTAATTCAACAGTTGACTTGTGAAATATCTAAATAATGCAAGGTTTTGGAACAGATGCTAGATATGATGGCGCATATCTGCAATATTCTGCTTATAATTCTACATTGAACCTAATAATTGCTCTCTCTATGCTGGAATAACAATAACTGTATTGTTGAAGTGTGTATGTGAACTTTTGTTATGTTCATTCAACAATATAAAGAAATAAATATCAGAACTACTTTATAAATTAGTAGTAAAACTAATACAACTCAAGTGGTATCTTTTCTTTTTATTTAGAAGGTTTCTACTACGAGTTTTTTATGAGATAAATGGGCGTGTGAGGTAAATTCATGGCTTCGTCCCAGTAGAGGATTCAAATGTGTAATATAAGGGTGCACACGGTTCAGAACCGAATTGATTCCGATGGTTCTTAAAAAATTGAAATCGAAATCATTGAAGGTTGGAACCAAACCAAACTGTAGTTTGGTTCGATTTCGAATCATGGTTTTATTTTATTTTTTACATATATATATATATATACCTTTCAAAAAATAAAACTCAATAACTTATTAGTTACTATAAATTCATATAAATCACATGATCGATTTGGTTTATCAAAACTAATTCAAGTTTATACAATAAATGAGTAATAATAAACGTCTTAAATCTCAACCAAGAAATAAAATATAATCATAATCTTAAAACAAATGAGTTATCATCATCTTTTTGTGAAACAAATATTAAAATATTTCTTCTTAATCTTTGTGCGTGGTATAAATAACATTGTGTCATGTACTTATGTGTAGTTTTATTTTTGTAGCACGCGTTATATTATTGTTTATTAATATTGTAATACTATATATATATATATATATATATATATATATAGTTTACTGTTCAGTTTGATTCTAATGGATCTGAAACTGAAATTAGTAAACTATGGTTCCTTATTTTAGAACCAGAATCAGTACTAAGGCGACGATTTGGCACGGTTCTTACTCGGTTCTATGATGTTTGTGTACCACTAGCGTAATGTACCTATTTTAAAGATAAATATTTAATTTGGTTTGAAGGTGGAATACAGAGAAGAGGTAGCTGAGAGTCTTCCTCGATCAAACGAATCAAGGAAAAAACAAGGTTGATATTTGTGTACTTAAAAAGGAGGAGGGTATGACCAAAGTGCTTTTGGAGCCTCAAAGCTATCAAAACCTCACTGGAGAAGAGAAGAAACAAGTCTGTGAAAAGCAGAGCCAAACACATACACACAAAATGCCATGTATTGCATTGCATATAATAATATTCTCTTTCTCTATATACACAAAAGGCCAGCTCGGCTCCACGCCGTGTCCGGCGCACTTTCCGGCATGTGACTCAGATTTCCACTCCCACACAGCTCATGCGTGTATGCATGCTCTCATCACTTTCTACTTTACTTTTTACTACTAGTTTACCACCAAACAAACTACAAAATTCCTTTTTTTAAAAAAACCGAATACTATTAGTTAAACCAAGAGGCAGAGCAGAACGTGACATTCAAGTTGTTTTTCTCATTTAAACAAAAGAGTATAGGTTAAAAATATACTTATGTTAGCATCGAATTGACATTTTGAATTTGGAACTGGAGTAAATCTAGTATAAAATTTGAACTAAACTTCTTCCAATCCCAAATCCAAAGCACCGCTACCAAACATAAACATCAGTAATATTTCATTTTGAATGAAAACTTTCCAAATCTTTTTATTGGATTGATGATAAATCTCTTCCATTGGTGGATTTATTGTAAAAGAGACGTGATTTTATTTTTGATTATTATTAGAAACCGAAGCCCGTGCTTGACGCCTAATAGTGGGAGAACCTAATAACGGATGATATAGTAATAAATGGAGTATTTGTCATTCAATTTTAAAAAACGTAAACAGTAGAACTCAAGAAATTTTTCATTGGAGTAGGTAAGAACCCTCTATTGTTTCTCTTAGGGTAGGACAATCCAATCTAGTCACATTTCATGCACTAACAAACAAAGCCTCCTAAAAAATGCAATATATATATAGAGAGAGAGAGAAATGGGGAGAGAGAATGAAAACGAGGGAGGAGAGTGATGAATCCAAAGCAGGAAGGGGGGAGTTAGGTATTTTCACATTTGGGATCTATTGATTTGTCGGGAGTGGTGGCATTTCCTTTGGAGTAGAGATAAAAAGAAACATAGGTAAGACAACTAGCCGTCTTTCCTCTGTCCCTTTGACCACTTTCTATTGCAATTTGTATACGACTATATAAACAATTCCACAACATAATAATACTATTATACTCCTAAGTATGTATTTCACTTACAGGGTTAAGCTTTTTCAAAAATATTTTATTATTTTGGATTTTACTATGAAGTTCCTCAGTGTTAGCCTAGTTGTAATTGTCTAAGCTTAAAACCAAGTACCCATATGGTTGAACAACTAGACAAACATTAGCACAAATCAGCATTCACAATCTGGACAACAATACAATAACATACCACCAAAAGGTACGGCTTCACTACCAGTACACATCAAATTCATACAATGAGTTCAACCCAAAACCAACAAATGCAATAACCTTTATTTGGGATTAAAAAATAATAATAATAATAATAATAATTGTAAGCACAAGCACCTTTTGATATGTAATGTTTACTTGTGAAGGCATCTTTTAACTCTTCTCTTCAAATATATCAAATTTGTTTTGGTCAAGAATTCTTGTAAAAGAACACAAGCTTATAACGAGTCTTTAATTCAATGGCAACGGTGTTAAGGAGTTTAACATCAACAATGTGTTCATCACCAAATGGACAATAGTGCACATAAACCCTACTTTCTAAAAGAGTGTTCAGGTGTTGAAACTTCCATAGAAAAATGATTGGAATACAATGATGGAAGGTAAAAACAATATAATGAATAGATTTAATAAATGTAGTTCATTAGACATTGGTCAGAACAAATAGATTTTTGACATTATAGATTTTCCAATTGTACATCCTGTGACTTGTGAGCGGGTGTTTCGTGGACTAACGGTACAAATTGCACATACTCTGTCAATCAAACTAATAAATGAGAGAGAGAGAGAGAGAGAGAGAGAGAGTGAGTGGGGCATAAACAGGAAAAATGAAGTCAACCATTGGTACTAATACTAAGAAAAATAGTTTATGTACAAATGTATGCTGTGTAAAACCAATTTAATTTTCTACCTAAACTTCATCTTCCTCTGTGTGCCAGCCAGCAAACAACCAATAATACATTAACCAACCACAACTAACTACTACCAAACACCTACTTTTTTTGTGTTTCCCTCACCTCTAATTCAAATTCCTTCTTAATACAAACCATTTAATAATTAATGGTGGGTAGTGGCCCCCCATATCTATATGTTGTGTCTACCTATTCAACCAAACAAGCCCCAACTATAACAACAACTAATCTCACCAAATCACACTCTTTAATCTCTCACTATTCTTATGTACACATGCCCAACTCTCAAGCAAAGTATATATGCCAACTGGGGTGGACAACACAACCCAACTCCCCCCAACAATTTTGCCTTTTCACTCCCCTCTTTTTAAGAATAAGATCTGATCAATCCCAAATTGTACAGATTCCTTCTCAACAGGCTCCCAAGTGATAGCAAAACGGCCCCACCAGCACCAACTGTGGGTTCATCCCTTTCTGCCTTTTGATGATGGATCAATGGCAATTCCTTCACTTTCAAGCTACTTAATCCGATTCTCTGTCGGACGCCCTCGATGATCTGAGGGTCCGCTGGGTTTCCAATTGTGTCCGTTACGTAGAAGACATTTAGAGCCGTATCACTTGTAGTGGATATCTCAGCCCTTGTCACATTCAGACCATTTTCCCGGAAGGTTCGTGTCACATCTGCCAAGAGCCCTTGCCTATCACCAGTGCATAGCTCTAATCGTACACCCTGTGATCATATAGTGCCAACATATGAGATTTGAATGTACATAAAAGGCCAAACACAATGAATAATTCAGAAGATTTTCTTCGTTTATATAGTAAAAAGGAAAAGAACCCAATACCTCGGATGCTCTTCTATTAATGGCGGCTTGTAGGCAGAGAATCACACGCTGCTTTTCGGCTTCTGAGCTTATTGGGGTTCCATCTGTGTGCCTAATGAAGAATTCCTGAGACAAAGCAAAAACGAAGAACTGTCAAATTACAGATCATACAAACAAACAACCCAGGAAGCAAATAGGCAAAAGGAAAACGAATATATACTTGATATGCTCGATCTCCAGCTGCGTTGATAGTGGCATGGAAGACTATATATTGCATGTCAGTCAATGTGCATATAACATCAAACAAAAGCTTGGTTCGATCCTTGCACTGAATGTTCACAACAGAGTAACCCCGCTCTAAGCAATTTTGAACGGTGACAACAGGGGAATCACCATTGGTCTTGATTATGGGCTTCCGTTCATAATCGCGATCCGCAAACATCATTTGGTGAAGTCTCCGCTCTGTATGAGTGACTGCCATGGAAATGGATGTCTTGGCACTTCGAATATCATTGTCCCCTTTAAGAACATTCCTCAGCCGGGATTCGATTCTATCAATCTTCTGAGAGTCCTCAATTGGGGACCCTGAACCACAATCCTTAACATATATAAGAGAAGCAATTCGGCCATTGTGAGTCCACACAGTGGAATCAACAACATTGCATTGCAAGTCAGCTAGCACCGCGAAAACTTCTGATAGAAGACCGAGTCTATCGGTTCCCGTTAATTCTAATGCTGTCAAGCCTTTGACACATTTCGATTCAGTGTATGGGATTGTGCCAAGTGACTGTGTCATACAAAAAAGTGACAAATTTAGTGCAACCCAATATAAATTTTAACGAACTTCAGTTGCAAAATACTAACATTTCACTTTCTTCAGTTTAACAAAAATTCTCTAAAATGTTGGGTCATGGGGAATTACCTTTTCAATGCAGTTTATGACGCTCTCATCCGTTAATTTGTTCCCATGTATATCAGTCACGTGAAAAACTGCACATAAAAAACAAATAAAAGTAATTAATTGAAATTGCAAGAAACACACCAAGAGTGCTAATGTGCGCCTGGGGAGGCGCAGGGTAGCAAGATTTCCATGAACAGACAAATTGAATGCTTCATTGTGCTTACCATCCATGAACCACCTTCCATCAGAGGAAACGTAAGCCTTCTTAATTGAAAGGTTCAGATCGGTGAGAACCTGAACGGCCTCTAGAAGAATCTCATGTTTTCTCGCACTGTCGATCTATTAAAAAATTAAAATTAAAATTTAAATTTAAAAGACTAGTCAAATTTGCATCGAACTTGGTCACATTTTGAAGTGCTTTTTAGGGTTTTTGCGAAGCTTACCATGACCCGGGTTGCGTTGGCACAACCAGCATTGTCGACCATGACCCTGCGAGACCAATGACAACGACGAGTCAGAGACGAACCTTTTGAAATATATGAAATTTGAATTGTAAACTGAGGCGGTCATTAGGAAAAGAGATCAGAGACTTTTGAAAAGTCTAAGTGTGATGTCAGAAAGCATGTAGATATTTCAAAAAGCTAATTAGATTTGGTATATGAGAAATCTACAGAAAATCTACTTTAAACAATAATGGCAGAAATTGAATTAATAGATTTTCTTTATATGTGAATGAAAATTATTGCGTATATCAGATCCGGAAATACACCGAATCAAAATATTTTTAAAAATAAATCTTTTGAATTATTATAAAACAAAAGTACATGGTTTGGGGAAAATTCACCCTAATTTTTCTTTTTGGAAAATTACAAGCAATATTGAGAGAAGTACCAAAACAGAGAATAGATTTGAACAGAAAACATACACTAAACACTGAATTAACAGTCAAAAAACGACGCAAACAAAATCAAAACCAAGGAATATACGGAACAGAAGGAAAATTTTCCCCAAAACTCGCAAAATATTACAAAACACAAAAAGCGAGAGAGAGAGATAGAACACTGATATGCATATGCAGAGACAGAAACATCGATAACATAAATATACATATAGAGAGAGAGAAATTGACCTTGGAGTTGTCATTCTTATGACGAGCTTTTCATATTCATCTAAATAGGAAGGCCACTCCATCTGAATTATTTCTTCTACTTCCTTAAAATTTCTTCAGCAACCAAAAAAACCAAACACAGCCTGAACAGAGATCGCCTTCAAAATAGCTCTATATATCTCTCGTTGAAATACGATTACCACAGAGAACCAAGAAAGAGAACAGCCCCAAAAATTAACTCACTCTTCGTTTCCAAAGACGCAAATGCCACTTATTCCTCAAAAGTTGCACTTCATCCACGCAATCGCCATTAACAACTCTCACCAAACGTCTGTCTACTCTTCACACCCCCTCTCTCTCTCTCACTCAAATTCCCCACAATTTTCTCTCTCTAGAAGTAGCGCAAACCACGCTTTGTTGTTGGTCTCGCTCTTCATGTCATATATATATATATATATATATATATATATATATTTTAAACCACGCCTATGCGCAAAGGGTGGGGCTCACATGGCATGTGTAACGCTGCCCTAATTCTTATACACTCGGTAATGTAATTTATACTAACCCAAGTCAACTAATCTTTTGACACGTGTCGTTTGATCCCTCTGCTTGGTGGTTCGGATGTCCACCTCGGATGCCACGTGGACTGATGAAATGTTCTTTGCTTGTTCTCGACTCAATTGAGTGTGGGACAGTGCAGAGTTAGAGTGTGATATATTCTTGATCGATGGTTAGTGTCAATCCACTTGGCGATAGGGCCCACTGTGGGACATGTTTTGATCTTGTAATTGTTTTTTTTTGTGTAATTAGATGGCTTGGACATTAAACCGTGGTTTTGCCGACCAAAATAATGACCTTCGCACGTGACAACACCGCTTAAATCGGCTTTTGTATTGTCCTCGTTTAAGCCGGTTTTCTTGTATTTTTTTATTTGTTAGTTACTCTATGATATATCTACGCGCGTGTGTGTGTATATATATATATATGTATATTATACATGATCATTGCATTTGCTTATAACTAATTTCACTCAATAGTTCTCTTATCCTCACGCCAATCAATCAACTTTTTCGGGTGTGCCAGTCATTACAGTTTTGAGAAGCTTTGATTACAAAAATTCGAACCAAACAGTTAGGTCAAATTGTATTAATGACCAGTGAACAATTCAACTTCAAATTAACCATTATTAAAGTCAATTTAGAGCTGTGTCAATTTATAGCTCGATGTTGAAAAAAAAAAAAAAAAAATTTATTGCTCGAAACTGGCTGTGTTTGGGAAGAAGTTATTTTTTTTGGGAAAAAGTTTGCCTTAGGCCGCAACAGTAGGCATCTCATTCTTATGTTGATGTGGACGACTCTTACCTTGACGCTTGTCAAAAAAAATTAAAAAAATGGATCAATCGGATCTTTCTATGGGTGGTCCAAAAGAAAAGAGGATCTAACCTTCTGGAGTCCATTGCTATTTGTCAAAACGTTGTGGCGAGAGCTGGCGACGGATGAGGGAGTTAAATCAGGTTATTTTGGAGCAGAGAAGAAGTTGGTCCGTTGTGTGAGATGGATTCAGAACTGAGTTGTGTGAGAAATTTGACAATGACTCAAGCTCCGGTACGATATAAGATGGAGTTTTCTGTTGCGAAAAAACAGTGGGTAAAATATGCTATCAAAAATCCAAAACCCATTTACAGAGCTTGGGTGAAGTTGGCGGCCAATCCCGCGCGCTAGAAATTGGATTGGTTTGCGACCATTCCTTTGAGAAGGTTTCCTAAATCTTTGTACCCTTATACACCACCGATTTGATGTCCGCCAAAAGATTGGTGATTGGGAGACTGATTCACGATTCAAAGGGATTGTGGTGTCTTTTCTGTTTATGCAGTGAAGCCTTCCCGGAGTTTACTAGTTTCTTTTCTATTTTTAATTTGGTTTTTATAAATCTCAGGAATTAGCAATATTGATCGTTGAATTGTAGAAAAATTTGGGAGAGTAAAAAGAACATATTTTGGCCCCCCTCTTCTTGCGGTTGAACTGGGTGGTGATGAGAAGGGAAAGAAGAAGTAGGAGAGTATGAAACTTGGTGGTGATGAGAAGGAAAAACGGAGGGATTGGAGATGGTAGTGGTTTGTCGGAATTTTCTTGACTTTGTGATAGAAAGAGAACGCATAGACCCTGATAAAATCTTGGACTTGAGAGAAAATTCGTAAAAAGATCCGATTGATCTATGTTTAATTTAAATTTTTTTTTTTTTCAAGTGCCAAGTTATGAGTGGTCAACATCAACATAAGCAAGAAATTTTTGCTTATATAATCTGAGATAAGCATTGTTCATTTTTTTGGACCATATTAATAAGAAATTATTACATTTTTATGATTTCACTTTTTTTTATGGAGAGTTTTGAGTGGACTTGATCACGTAGTGCTGGACAATGTGAGTAAAATTTTGTGAGTGGCATAAAATTGCTAAACGGAAGTTGTCAGAAACAAGGAAAAAAAATGTGGCAGTCATATTTTTGTTTTTTGTTTGGATAATACTATAAAGAAAGATTCATCATTTTAAAACTAGTAAGTTTTCCAAGTTTAACCATTGGATTAAAATTTTTTTTTAAAATATGTAAAAGTTAAATGAATTATTTAATACATCTTTCAACATGAACAAAAAGTATTTCTCATCAAGTATGACACATTTTTGTGAGAGTTTAGCGCGAAACAAACATTTTAGTGTGACGCTCGCTTACAGGTTCACATTTTAAAGCTTCACCACCAATCACAAATGACGAAGCAGGTAGCCAGGCAATGGGCAAGAATTCATTTAAGCACTAACACTTTTTCTTCCAAAAGGCTCTAATTGAAACCAATATTAAAACACTGTTCAATCATCTACAATTTAAGCACTTTTGAGACAATGATATCCCTTAGAGTAAAATAAACAAAGACACCTCAATCATGAATAAAGTACATACTTGTCATTTGACTTTTAAATTAATTCATGTGAATCATTAGATTACTTTTACAACTTCCTATTACCTAAAATTTAAAATTTACAAATTTGGAGTCAATTGAATTACATTCCTTAAATTGTATCTATCTATCTTAATTACAAATATGTGTGAATGTAAAATTGCAAATTACCTAAAATTTAAAATTTCATTTTATGTTGGAGGGAGACTGATGCCCACCAAACACTGTATACATACATGGCTACATGCACAAAATAAAAAGTTTGGCATGAGAGTTAGTCTTCCACTAACACAACAACGTGGGGACACTACTTTTATGCCGGACCAACACCATGCCGCCTAACTATAAATTCATCATCAATAAGGGAACGTTTAATGTACGTATGATTTACTATTCTTTTTCTCTCTTTTTTTCTACGTTACCATAATTATTTTTTACCTTACTCTCTTCTTATTTAAATTCTACTCCATTTTTATTACTGTACTTTTTTTTTTTTTTTGGTTAAAATTTTTATTACTGTACTTGTTACTACAAATAATTATTACTATGATATACACTTTTGATTTGAGCAACGTGGTCGAGAGTGCTGTCACAAACGCGGTCACGTGGGTCCCATTTGCTGGGCTGTCTGTCTGACCATCACGTGCCGCTCCTCAGAAATCACGTTCCGTTGTTGGCCGCTGTTTCTGCCACCGTGCTTACGTAGCACCACCTGCACCCTATATTTCTCTCCCTCTATCACTCACGATCATCACCCTCGTTATGATCTCGCCACGTGGCAATATCTCATCACGGCACTAAAAATCACCCGCCAATTTCTCCTTAACGGCCGTTATTGTCTGTTAGGAGACGGCAGTTCTGTCGGTTGACCCTCGAGCGTCTGGCGGGAAAGGAACTTCGGTGATCATGACGTTCCCGCCAAATCATCCGGTGGGGGCCACGTCGCCATCATCTGACGGTGGGGGCAAAAGAACCGCAGTGGGGCCCAGTTTGACGTGGAGAGAACGTCGGGGGCAAATAGTTTTTTCTCGAGACCACATGCAAATGGCCTTTTGCAGAACGAAAGGGTACTGTGACACGTGAGTGACACATCGGCCCGTCGGCCATTGGTCACTTTCTCATTTTTTTGAAATATATATTTTTGAAAAACCCGCCATTTTATGGGGTTTTGCTTTTTTGACCCGCTGAAACGTTGGCGCCAAAGTCGAAAAAGAAGAGAGTCGGTACCGTTTTCAAGCTAAGGTATAGTGGGCCAGTATTCTGTACAGCGGCGCCGCAGATCTCTCCGTGAGACACTCGAGGCATGTTTTCCTCTAACGTGAATTCAATAAACAGAGTTGATAAAATTAGTCAATAGGATTTTGCAAATCTTAGTTGATTTGAACATAATTGTGCTTCTTAATCCAAACATTATAATAATAGTGGTGTTTGCAATTTCCAAGTGGACCCTGGTGAAGATTTACCAATCACCGAGATCTTGGCCGTAGAAAAAGAAGATTCATTTTGGTCAAATATTGGCTTGTCAAGTCAAGGTCATTCCTTGAACTTTGTAGAGTACAAGACAAATAGCATACCTATTATACCTATACCAGGTAAGTTTATCTTGTGTTTTAGTAGTATTCCGATGATAATAATGCAATAACGGTATGTATGTTATTGGTTTCTAAAGAGATGAAGTTTATCATTAGCAGTTGATTATGCAAGCCCACGGCGACGATGATCTCTCGACAAACTTATATCGTTAGACTTTTGATATGGTTGCTTTGGTGATTTTGTGTGCAAGTATGTCATGCGGGGTATTAGAAGGATACGAGTGCACAATTCACATAGTTTGAGGTGAAAATTAAGTATTTTGTATGTGTTAATGTATTTTCAAATGATATGAAATCTTTTAAAGTAAAAATTTAAGAGTAAAATCGTGTAGAATAAGACCCAAAACGGATAATATCATGTAATTGAATGAATCGTTACAAATGATAAAAGAGCCTAACTAAGCTGAGAGTGTGCCGATGGGAACGTCGAACCTCATAGAGGGTGGATTATGACAACCTTGCATGCGATGCGATGCAATAACAGATTACGAGTGCACGATTTCATATTGTCTGGTTGTGAACAATGAGAAGTGCTTATATATCCTAGTGTTATCTCTAAATGATATGAAATTTTGTGAGTAAAATCTAAAAATAATATTGTGCGAGCTTGAACCTAAAGTGAACAATTGAATCGTTACAATTCCACACACAACTACAAAATGCCAACTCAACTATCTCTACGTGGTCTTCATATATCTTTTAGAACTTATTATAATAATTTATGTAACCTAAAATTGTACCTTAAAATGGTTTGCATATCTTTCTAATTTATTTCTAGTCTTTTGCTGATTTTTTTTGGGTAAATAAATGTTTTTTTTTTTTGTTTTTTTTTTTATTTTTTTTTTAGTGTTTTGCTGATTTTGTTGATCTGAATTTTCATTTTTTTTTTCTAATATATTTCTAGGGTATTGGATTGGAGAATATCGATAATAACCTTTTTAATGGGGTTAATTTGTTAATTTGGATCTAATCATTGTGTAGTTTAAAATATCATTTATGGAGTTTAAAATATCTAATGTTCTAATTTTTCTTAAACACCAAACTCAAGGTAGGGTTTATTACTTCATTGCTAGTCAAAGTTCACCTTCTTTCATTTTTACCTTTTGATTTGGACATAGATGGTGGATTTGATGAAGTAAGTTGAGCTCGACATTAAATTGATTCTTGAAGAGAGTTGTCTAGTCCACTTGGGATACAACAACTTGACCGGTAAATAAAGAGTTTCCAAATAAAATCATATAAATTTTTATTGAGTGTAAGATGATTTCATTGTGTTCCACAAATAATTGTCGCATACATTCTTGTTAAATGAGTTAGTTGTCTCTTTTTATTTTTCTGTATTATTTTTATTTCTTTCTTTTAAGGTCCTAAATTTACATTTTGATTGTTTTTATTCTACTTGCATCATTAAGTTGACACTCAAAAATATATAATTTTTTTATGGGTTAAAATGTAAGAAAAAGTTGATAGAGGTCCTCCCAACTTGAGCACATCAACTTAGCCAGCGAATCAGAAAAAATCTATTAAAATGAATGATTGAGAGAATACGTTCATGGTAACGACTCTTAATCAATAGAGGCTTTATTTTAAATCGTGCATGAATAATACAAATAGGCCTGATAATTGGGTGGTTAAAAAATGAACGGGCTAAAAATTAAAATGAATTGCAACTACTACCATACTAGAGGGCTGATAAATGTGGGATGTGGGTAAACGGGTCAACTAAACCCGATTTATCCGAATTAAACTGGTAACTTGCATTATACAATTACCAGTACAATCTTTGATATCGATGTGGTAACAAGATCAGAGTGTGGTCCAGTGTATGTAAAATGTTTGTAAAAAGTAGGCTGTCTACCAGCTGGAAATGTTGAAAATAATGATTCTCGAAAACACTTCTCAGCAACCAAAAAAACATTTTATTTATGGTGGGGATTGATGTGAATTTCGAAATTGTTAGCTGATCATCAAATGTGGTGTGTGACCCATTGCTTCCGTGGAAATATTATAGCCATTCACCCCCCCTTTTTTTTTTCTTTTTTTTTTTTTTTAAAAAAAAAAAAAAAAGAAAAGAAAGGAAAAGTTAAAATTGTACTGTATTTTCAGTGCATAAATTCCTTTCTTATTAGATTTGGAGGTATGAAGTGGATAAAATTAAAAAAAAAAAAAAGAAAAGAAAAGAAAAGTTAAAATTGTACTGTATTTTCAGTGCATAAATTCCTTTCTTATTAGATTTGGAGGTATGAAGTGGATAAAATTAAAATAAAGGCATACTATTACTAATTTTAAATAGTAAAAAGATTAAATTATAGCGTTGCCTTGAAATGTATGCTAAAGGCTATAATTTTTATGTTTGAGATGCTTATTGAATTATAATATATTTTTTTTGAACCGTTTATTGAATTCGATTATTGCTCATGCTACATCGGAATTAAAGAACCTCAATAAATACAACAGTTACTTACTTCTAAACAACTGTGACAATTATATTTCTCTTTATTTAGATATTTATTTAATTTTCAATCAATTGAATGCCATGATATGGAGAACGTGTTCAATATACCTATGTTAAAAAATATCACAATCAAGTCGTATATAAATTCTGGCAAAACTAATAACTTCCGTTATAAATTGAGAGGTTGATGGCATTGAATTATGAAGTATAAGCAGAAAATTAATTAGGTCATAAAGCTTGGGAACTTATTTTTGTAGGACCAATGTGATGTGCAAACATATACAAGTCACTTTAATAGTCTTGTTAGGTTATCTGTATTTATAATTGTATATATAGGGAATTAGGCTTTGTTTATTTTGACATAATAAATATATATATGTATATATATATTCAATATTTGACAAAGGTTTAGGTTCAGTCCATTCGGCTGTATATTATGTTTGCTAGATTTTAATTTTTTAGTTTTTAATATTTTACGACAACCAAACACTATAAAATAAATAAATAAATATTTTACATCTAAAAAAAGCCTTAATCTCAAATGAAAATTGTGAAACTAATAATTGTCCCTTCTCTTTTAGTTTTTAGGACATGTGTGCATATTTCTAACTTCTAGTCATGTATTTACGTGGAAATATTTTTTGTTCGTAACATCTATATGTTAAGTCTTTTGAGCGTATTACGTAAATATACACATTTTACAAGATGCTCACGAAGAAGTTTGAATCTCTTGCCAGACCTTTGAAATGCCACAACAAAACTTTTAAGAATATATCTCCAGAAATTTATGCATGCCTTTCAAAACTTGTGACTTTTACAGGAGAAGTAACTCAAGAACACTCTTCTTAGAAACATTTAATTTGGCAAATCATGGACGTCTAATTAATGAGACTGATCATAGAAGGTGGGATAAGATAAGAGCACTTGAACAACTTCACATGATAAGAGCAAACTCACAGATGATCACATGGTTTGTAAATAGAGAAGACATTGACGCGCATCAAAGAAGACATAACTTGTATTTGAAAACATGTAAAACATTAAATTGGGGTATTCAAATTCAATTGGTGTTAAGGGGGGAAAAATGACATGTAGGCATTAAATTCAATTGGTGTTAAGGGGGGAAAAATGACATGTAGGCATTAAATTCAATTGGGATCCAGGAGAATGGATGATAAGTAATAATAGAGTGATGATTTGGGGTTTGAAAGTACATATTGTCTGATTAATTTATATGAGTCGGGACAGTAATGATTCATATGTTATGATATTGTCCTTTTTAAACTCAAAATTGTATGATTTTACTTTTGAATTTTATTCCAAAAGGCCTCATACCAATTAAAGTGACACACTTATATATATAACACTTCTCCTTTCCACAATCAGGCAATGTGAGATTGTGCATATGTAACTCGTCCAATTTAGTATCCTGTTAGCGTCTCTTGCACCCTCCCACAAGGCAGTCACAATTACCCCCTTAGGGCCTAATGTCCCCGTTGGCCACATTTGCGATTGGATCAGAGTTTGATACCATTTGTAACGACTCATTCCATAACATGATATGATATTAATCTCTATTAACATAAAATTAATTAGACTTGTTGAAATGTCGAACTACCTAAGCTATCATTACTCTAGATGATGAGTAAATTAAAGTTGATAATCTTATAATGATCAATCAATCGCTAAACCGTAATAATAATTGTTAATTAATATTCTTTATTGAGTTTGGAAAAGATTTGATTCACCAATAAAATTCTACGTTGACAATTTGTCATGCCAATTGATTTGCCAAGTCAAGCCTAATTTTAAGGGTCATTTTGATCATGTTAGTTGTACTACTAGCATGCAACAATGGAGGGCCCAAATTGAGTATTTGCTAGGTGTCCCTGCACATGCAGATATTTACATGTCCCTACCAATTTCTACTTTTGAAGAGAAAGTCGTATCAACTTCCAAACCAACCATTCACACCACCATTTTCTTTTAGACCCCTGAAACCCTAATATATGTAGATGGTCAGTTCACGTGTTGATCTGTTACATTTCTTCTGAAATTTTAGGATCTTGAAGATATGGCTGGCTATGTGGGTACCATTACACCTCTTCTTGTAAACCTTTACCCAATTTAGTGGTAGACACCTAATAAGTCAGGACCCTCCAGTGTCATGTGATTCATTCAGTCAAAATTAATTACAAAGTTTTGAGTACATCTACAAGATCTTGCATTTGTAACTATACATATACATATACATATACATATATATGTGTGTGTGTGTTGGTGTATGCATATACAATCACATGCTATAAACCATGGACCTACACTTGGGTGAAAGGTCACTCTCAAATCTTCTCCTTGTGAGAATATGGATTGATACTGGCACTTTCCTATATATATAAAATTCTTTGTGGTAAACTTTAATTCATTGCTATGACTAACCAAAAATAAAATAAAATAAATTCATGGATGTGGAAACAAAATTTGGGCATGTTATTAGTGAGGAAGAGGACTGGTGGCTTTAAATGTTGACAGTTGTGAGTTGCCATACATGGTCTGTAAATGGTCCAGTACAGTAAGTTGGTGAATGAAAACTATTGTTTAATTACAATTTACATTTGCTTGTGTTCACAACTTTGTACCCTTTTGGGTACAGGGTTTTGCTGGTGTAGTTGGTGATTTTGTTGGCTGTCATTTCTGGGCTTTACTGAGACCTAAGTAAATGAAATCTATACGCTATTTAATCCCAACTATTCAGAATCTGTATGTACTGTGTATCATGTATTGAGAACTATATTCTGTTGCTACCCTTGAACAACATTAACACAACTCTCCAAGTAGCATATGGTTGAGAAATATTCTAGTACTACCCTTCACAACATTAATACAACCCTCCAGGAGACTCAAGCATGATCACTTCTCTTACGGGTACTGTAGAAGTGTGACGGCGTCCGACACTTGAACATACATGAGACATGGCTCGAAAAGGTGTTCGACATGGTTAGAAATGTCATGAAATTTGAAATTTTATTTTCTGGTTGAACACATCTGAGACATAGTAAGAACACTTTTGAAACATTTTCAATACAGAACGGATGGTTTTGTAATTACTTATATATAATGGTATATTATATTATTAATATTCTTTGCATATCTAGTCGTATCCATATCTTATTTTATTTTCGAGATTTGTTATATCACGGGTATCGTTTTGGCGACATGTTCGAGTGGTAAGACAGGGGATTGCAAATCCTTTTTCCCCAGTTCAAATCCGAGCGTCACCTGATCAACAAAAGACTCGAAATTCCTTGTTCTTTTTTGTTGAATTAACTTGCTGAATTATTCCGATATGTTTATCGGGTCGTATGCGTGCCCATATATATGTGCTTCGTAATCCAAGACTTCCACCTAGCTTTGATTTTGGCATAGATACAGAGAGCTGTCCATTGGGCTGGTTGTACCAATTTTAGCCCAAATAATACGGGTTGAAGGCAATGCAGAATTTTTAGATCACAATCCCAACTGGCCCAAATCTTTACCTTTTCTTTTTTGAAATGAGCTTTCCCATTATGTCACATGTTGTAGTCCTGATGGATCATTTTGGGCCAAGTTGCATGGGCTCACATTTAAGGGTTGCTCAACTATTATGGGCCAGAGTCAGCGTGGTCGGATCAGTGCCTACTAAATGGGTTTGTAAAAGAGTTATGCTATTCAGGCCCAATGGATGTACATGGAAGACTTGGGTCTGAAAATAATTGATCGTACTATTTGGGCCGAAGTGACATTGAAGTGTTTCAAAGATTGAACACTTCATCATTATTCTTCAAAGATACCAAATTATTTTGATTGTCACATGAAAGACTGGTCTTGATTGAACTTAATTAAGCCAATTAATTATACTAATAACATAAAGAGAAGTGAGGAGCGAGGATAATCGCTATTATATATGCAACCTAAACTAGTACTTCACACTAAACAAACATTTTTTTGACTTATTTATGTTGCTTAGAAAATAAAACATATAATTGTACCATCATTGTTATATCGACCAAATAAAGTAATTATGCAAAATAAATATAATTCAACATGAATATATTTTGTTAATTAAATAACTCTAGCCCCACAAACACTGGAGAAACTAATATCTAAATTAGAGGAACAGAATCCCAACATATGGGACACCAGAAGAACTAGGTCTCTTATATATTCTTGCTTCATAAACAAACAACAAATAAGTTTTAACATTTAGGTGGTTTTTTATTCATGTCTGTCTATGGCACTATATATATATATATATATATATATATATATATATGCATATGTTTGTGTGGATATATATATATACACATATATGTTCCATATATGTTGAAGCCTATCCATTCTTTTCTTTCTTGTTTTGTGATTGAATTGCTTTGTAGTTAAAATATTGGGTCCAAGGAGAATATATCATCTGGTTTGGGCTGATCAAGTGGATTATGATTTAACTACTACAATTCATAAACTATCACAATTCCATAAAATAAAATAAAAAATATTTAAATTGCTTTCTAGTTAATTTAATCAATGATTGAATTGCTTTGTTGACAGCATAAAAAATAATAATAATAATAAATTGAGTTCTTAAATTTTCTAAGACTTGTTAAATTCTTTTTTTTTGAAAGGTAACTTGTTAAATTCTTGATAAAATAAACTTTCTCTAAGTACGCTCCTATGTTGCAGTATGTGATACAACGTTGTCATTGTTTCAACATTTATCCAATATATTGTGTTTTATCAGATATTATATCTGTGCAAGTAACATGTTTTTTTTGTAATTAAAATTTTCAATTTTAGCCAACAATATAGTACAATATAAAGAAAGTTTCATTTAATGGGATTTATATGGATTTAATGAATTTGATGCTGGAAAAGTGTAATGATCAAAATTCATGTGTCAAGAACAATTAAATTTTTTTATTTTTATTTTTAACCATTGTATACATTCACACATTGAATGTATACAAACTTGTTTAGTTGCTGATATGAATTTACTGTCAGATTGACTCAACTCTAACATTTTATGCAATAAATAGTCAATGGCCTAGCGAAAAAAAAAAAGGGTCTTACAAGGATGAGGAATTAAAATTCAAACTAACACACACACAATTCATCAAGCTAGGGACAAATGAATTGAAGGTCATGATCAAGTGAAAGTAACTTTGTATCCAACGAAGATGATGAAGCGAATTAGCAATAATTAAACATCAAAATGCCAAAGCGATCAGCATCAGAGTCACGTGGTAACGCCATTTTTGTCGCTTGCTTCATCTTTAAAGTAATCCGAATACTTAAATGAGTCTTCCCCGGATGATAAGCCGGTGAGATGTAGCAGAAGAAGAGCAGAATCATGCGGCATTGTGCAAGATTCGATGCTACCTATAGGTGCCCATCACATGGGAGTAGGTTTGATTGCTTCTTTCCAAGTGGTCCAGCCAAACCCATATTCATGTGTGTTTGGTTCATATATATATTTGTATGTATTTGTTTATAACAAGATGGTAATGTTTCTGTTTCTTTAATCAAAAGGACTTTGATTAAGATAACAACTTATAATATTTGTTAAAGTCACCACCATTATTATTATTATTATTATTAAATTAAGCTGTTGATGGTTTCTGAGCTTTCATCTCTTCCACCATCATCTTCCACTGCTACTCTCTCTAGGCAAGAGCCTGCACTTCTTGAAGACCTCAACTTTATTTAATTTCCATGTTTTTTTTGAGAAATTCCATGCAAAAAATTTCTTTCATTTTCTAGGAAAATTTGTATGTGAGTAGGTGTGTGTGTGACTAGCATGACTTTGGCCATTGAGCTAAGGAGAACATAGCATTTGATCATTATATTTATGATAATCTAAAGATTGTGTGAGTAGGACTATATAATTTCTTAAAAAGACAAACAAGATGTCATGCTTTTGTTTTCTTCCAAATAGAGCCCATGAACTCAAATTGCTAGGTCTTATTAGATGCTTAAAATTAAGGTAGGGTAGGATGTATCTGTTTCAAAAAGGAACAAACCGCATCCTTTTTTTTTTTTTCTTCTCTTTTTTTGTTAATTAGAAGAATAATTATACTCTAATTGATTATCCAAACTGACGTGATCATAGTTGACAATTTTATTCCTTTGATGTCGTGGATAGACAAAGTATAAATCCCATCTAGACATTCACAATATTCATCAAAGGGATACAAACATTTTAGACTTGAAAATTAGGTCTAAGTAACACTTTTCTACATACAAATTTGCATAAGATGTAATCAAATTAAAGTCAATCTCATTTCTCAACTCTCTTTCTTAATAAAATCCAACTAATAATAATTGGTCAATTCTGGGGTTAATAACAAACGGTTCCGGTTGGTCGTGGCGTCATTATCCATGCCCTAATTTTTAGTAAGCTCAATATATATAGATGGGTATTGACTAGATATGTTGTCTTCTTGTTCCTGAATTATTTAGTATATATCTAATCCATCATGGAAGTGCATAATAGAGTCAACTCAAAGCTGAGCTAAGCATTAAATGAATTAACAGTGTAGCTATACATGATTAATCTAATTATCTTTTCTATAAAACAATTAGAGAGTCCTAAAAATCCATACTAGATTTGATGATGGCCATATTATTATCAATGTGGTCTTGTGCCAAGTGTGACAACAGCTTTGTAGATACTAGGTTAAATTCAATATTACTAGTTTTGAAGTAAAAATCAATATTATATCATTAATGCAGGTCTATGGAGGCTAGTAAGTAGTAACATTTGAATAACATAGATGGTTATATTACAGAGATATATTAAGGATTTGTTTGGTTCCTCACATTCTCAAGAATTTAAAAAACAAAAAAAAATTATTTTCAAAAAATTATAAAAGATATAAAACATGACTTCTTTTAAGTGAATTTTCATCTTAGAAAACTGGACTACACACGCCGGCCTAATGTTCTCGGAATAATTGCATGTTTCAAATTATAGAAATTGATTAAGATGAAAGAGAAATAGTAAAATCTATTAATTAAGTACAAATAATGATACCCAATTGCTTTTTATCAATTAAAAGAAGATGATCTACATACCAATATCAGTACTGTCCATGGATTTTTTTTTTTTGGGTACATCAAACCAATAACAGTCAATTTTTACTCTATGTGAACGTAACCCTAATTATTTAGCAAATCATGTACAATTTGTTTGTTCTAACTTATGTGTTTATATATTTTTGTGTTAATTTTCACAACAGACTCAATATTATCTGTTGTTAAAATTTAAAATAATAATAATAATAAATCAGAGAACAATTTGGGTTATTCATAACCAAAATAGAAAAAACAAAGAAAAAATGAGAACTTGTTGACTTCATTTTTTAAAAAATAATCCTAAAAAACTTAGGAAAAAAAAAACTATTTTAAAAAGTCATAAAAGACAGTATTATGAGAATAATTGATTTAATTAATTAATTGAATTAGCACAAGTCTTCCTCTTTCAATTCAATTGTGAATAAATCCTGAGCGCTGGTGCTGTGGGCTGTCCCTGTCAGCGCTACACACGCGTCTTATTCTGACTCCTAGCTCCAACACTCTGTATTATGCGGTCAAACCTTGCCTAGCTAGCTAACAACAAAACTATAATCTGTATGGTAGCATATACCTATCATATATATATGTGTGTATGTATGTATGTTATATTATGATCGATGATGATAGTGGTAATTAATTGGAGGAGGAAGAGAATTGGATTTGCGATCCAGGTCATTGATTTGGTCTTGGGGCCCCTCAAAAAAAAGTTCAACTATCCAAAACTTTCAAGTCAATTATCAAATTTCTCTATGTGTTAAAATTTAATAATTAGAAGAAATACTATAATTATTTTAGAAAAATTATAATATATAAAGAAATAAAAATTATGAAACCTTCTTATTAGTTGGGATTTTAGACAACCGCCTAACTCGTCTATAGCTCAAGCCATCCATGGGTAAAAGTTATTAATTAAGATGGGCTTTCATCTAAGCTGCTGTCTTTAGTGTTGAATTGAGTTGTGTAATTACAATGCATAACTGGATCTACTGTCATCGATGATAGAAATTGAGACCAATATCATAATGTAATAACTATAGAAATAACACATTTACGAAATGTTATTATAATCACCCTCACACAATATTATTCGTTTTTTACTCTTTCGGACTAGAGACTTTTCAGAGGATTACTCATTCTCAAGTTAAGCAGGCTTAACTCAGTAGTTTTGGTGGGTTCACGATTATCACAGCTTTAAAACGCGTTGTGTCATAAAAGTGTGTTGAATCTATGTATAGAACTTGTCCCATCCACACTCAGACAATGTAAGATTGTGCACTTATAGCTCGCCTAGTATAGTAGCCTACTAGTGTCACCTGTACACGCTCACACGCACCTACTTATAAGGTCGCTATAATTATTCTAAAAAATCCTATATAAATATCAATAGTGTTTAGAGTAAGATGTTAATGTTAAAGGTACTCGTCCCACATCTAATTTCAATAATATATATATATATCTATATATATGGACGAGTAGACAAATAACTGACCAGTTGTATACTTATAATTCTTTGTTTAAGTATTATTTAATATTATTTATTTATTTATTAGATTAAAATAACATTTCCAAGTAACATAATGTTTAAAATAGGGTTTTTGAGATCACACAATATTACAGTATCCATGTAACATAGCTTTTGAGAATGATTTTGGTGATGGGACTTATATTATGCAGACAATAGAGAGACAGGTCCGTGTATGGGTGTGTAAACAGTTTAAAGATACCTTGCAACTCGAGACATGTATGTCAGAACTTGAATTCTGTTGTTCACTAGAACCGGTTAGCTAGCAAGCTGATAATTAATAAGGATGGATAATAATTATGATTAATTAGTTGCTTTGCAACTTTAGTAGAGTATAACTTTATCAATTTTTTTATTTTTATTTTTAATCAGAGTAAATTATCAATGATATTTATAAATCAGGTTTCAAAATGTTTGTATAAATGTATAAGATTGTAGTGCACTTGGTACCTTTTATATTCCATATATAATTTGCATTGTGAGTCGAGATTGCTCCAATTTTATCTTTTTTAGATCAGGTTATTTTCAATTTCGAACTCCTTATTTAATTTGATTCCTAGGTCTTTTCAAGGATTATGCCACTAGGGTTTCGATTTATTTCATTAATTCAGTCAACTATATATAAAGAAGCCACGCCAAACCTAAGAGTAACCCATAGGACACAAGTAGCTAGCAAAGAGGGAACTACTCCTGGACATCAATCAGTAGTATATTACACACATATATCATTGATCTTTAGCTTATGGTTTATACACATATATACAAACACCAATATTAACGCTAGTTGGATCTATATATATACATGGAAAGAAGATATTGTTTTATAGTAATTTATCAAATGAAGTGTGAGAGTGTAAGAGTAACGTTAACTCAATCGAGGAGGAGAAGATGAAGAAGTTCAAAGAATAGACCCGAAGGATGCGGGGAAGAGACACGTGTTGTTCTTACAAAAGCATGTGGACCCCACCCTCCCTAGATTGACAGATAAAGATAAGAGTTTGCAGACGATAGTGTTTGCATGTGGGTTTTAGAAAATTGAAGTAACCCGTTCTCTCTCTCTCTGTCGTGTTATTACATGCCAGTCCAGTTTAATTTTGCCAGCTATCTCTTCTTTCTCATATGCTTTGGAGTTGATGGTATGAGAAATACTATTAAGAGAGTACGTATAAGTGTTATTAAATAATTTTTTTAATATTTTTAAAAATAAAGTAAATTATTTAATTATTTAATATATCTTTTATTTTCGTAAATAAATATATAATTTCACAAGTGAATTCTCTTAATAATATTCTCGTAAATAGGTATATAATGGCACAAGTAATATATTATTTAAATATTTAACAAAAAAAGCTAGGGATGCTAAACCCTTGATATATTAAACTCAGCTACTCCAATTCACATCGTAGTATAGACCATCTATGTACAAGAATGTAAGTTTTAACAAAATTATTTATATATACCGAATAGATTCTCTCAAAATTTAAATTTATTGTCTTACCACTCGAGTTTTTACCATTAATATGATATCCCAAATCAATATTAGCAATAGTAAACCAAAAAAAACACTAAAGTGAAGAAGATAAACCAAGTGATATTAGTATTGTGTGTGTGTGTGTGTGTATATATATATATATATGTATGTATATTATATAAAAGAAAGAGGACCCATCCACCGCCCAAAAGCAGCACACTGCAGTCTTACCTGATTCAAACCCATCACCGATCTATATTCTCAATCTAACCCTAACCCAACAGTAGTACTAACTCCTAGAAACCCGTCCTCACATCTTCATCCCTCCCCAACCCTTTAACAACAATCATCAAATGAAACCCAAAAAACCTTAGAAACAACAACCAGCATATGGGGAGTATATTCAGTTGATGATTTGGTGGCTGACACCCAAAAATCCACTCATTATCTTCTATCTACTCAACCCTATTTGTACTTTGATCCCATTAAACAAACCCCAAAAAAGGCAAACGAGAAAGAGAGACACCCTTAAAGTCTTCTTAACTTTCTTTTTCCTCCTACTTTCTTTCTTTTTGAATCATTACTCCCTTTACTTATAGCTTCCTTGTATCCAAATTTCCTTTCTTTTTTTCTTTTTTCTTTTTCTTTTTCTCATTTCACTTGAGTTGTTCTTTGTATGCGAAGATTGAAATTGTGGGGTTTGATCGAGCTAAGAAAAACAAGGTATAGCTAGCAATTCAAATCAAACAACAATGGATCAGATAACGCCTCCGGGGCATGGCAATTCTCTCCCACCTCCATTTCATACCAGACCTTTCAGCCTTCAACATCATCACCAGCACCAATTTCACCACCACCAACAGAATTCGGAAGACGAGCAGAGCGGCACGAGTGGACTAAACATGGGACAGAAGCGGGATCGAGACGAGAGTGACAACGACAACATCAACGGCAGTGAAGGCAAGGACAGCATGAACGGATCCGGAGGAGACGGAGATAACAACAGAAGGCCGCGAGGGAGACCTGCCGGATCCAAGAACAAGCCCAAGCCGCCCATCATCATCACTCGTGACAGCGCCAACGCGCTCCGCACCCACGTGATGGAGGTTGCAGACGGGTGTGACATCGTGGAGAGTGTCGCGACCTTCGCCCGGAGAAGACAGAGAGGGGTGTGCATTTTGAGTGGGACTGGTACTGTGACCAATGTCACACTCAGGCAACCGGCCTCACCCGGTGCAATTGTGACATTACATGGGCGGTTCGAGGTCTTATCTCTAGCCGGCTCATTTCTGCCGCCTCCAGCTCCGCCTGCAGCCACAGGGTTGACCATATATCTGGCGGGCGGACAAGGCCAAGTGGTGGGCGGGAGCGTTGTCGGGGCACTCCTAGCATCCGGGCCCGTGGTGATCATGGCGGCCTCGTTTAGCAATGCAGCGTATGAGCGGCTTCCGCTGGAAGAGGAAGAGAATTCACTCCCGATGCCCGGAGGTCAACTTGGATCTCCGGGAACTGTGGGACAGCAACAGCAGCAACAACAACAGCAACAACTCTTAGGAGAGCCATCGCTTTTTCACGGCGTGCCTCCAAATCTCCTCAACTCCATTCAAATGCCAGCGGAGGCCTATTGGGCGACCGGTCGTCCTCCATTCTAACAAGTCTCTCCTTGAAGGGTTATACTTCTTGATTCACTCTCTTTCATTTACCAAGAAATTTTAGCAACATTTTTAGGTATGTAGAAGAATTTGGGTTGTTGAGCCAGAATTTCATTCCTCTTTCTTTTCTTTTTTTCTTCTTCAGTTTTACTTTTTGTTTAATTAAGTTTGATCATTAGATGATATGCCTGCCTTTTTAATTGAAGAAGTTTGTAAATTCTTAGTTTTCACAGTGAGTTGGAAGTATGATGCATGAGAATAAGAGTAGCAATCTGTTCTATAATTGATAAATAAGATCATTATCAAGAGCCAAAGCCACTTCCCCAACCCCAAAAATGATGTCTAGTTTGACCTCTTTTGTGTCTTTTACACATTCATCATGTTCTCTACAAAACCCAATCATTATATCATTTCAGCTCTCTATAGTTTTTAGCAACAAATTTATAATCAAGATAACATAAGACTATCTATGATCATCATATTTGTGAATAGTAGAAGAAAATATACCCCCCCCCCTCTCTCTCTCTCATCTCTCTCTCTCTCTCTCTCACACACACACACACCATTTCAACTCTTTTGTTTCTTCTAACTCATATATTAACATCGTGCTGCATTCATTACTTTCCTTGAGATCTCATTGTCATTGTTTACTAGTTGATTGTATGTAGCAAAGTTTGCTAAAGCTAACTTCTTTTCAAATTATACTTGCATTATCTGAGTCTCCCTTGAGCCATTGATGAAATTCAAGCTAGTCCATATCATATTTTGATAATTGACTTTATCTTAAAAACTACAATAAAATAAAATAAAATAAAAAGATTATAAAACAAATTTTTTTTAAATGAACCCTTAATCTTAAGCTTTAAACCAAAAATTTGACGTTTAATTTGTGTCTTGTTTTTTTAATTTTTTAAAAGATTCGGTTTTGGCAAGTGTATTATTTATTTTGTTTGTTCAAACTAATGTTCTAACTTGAATCATTCATTTTCTGATTTTGAAGCATGATATTCGAATTTTTTGCCTAATAGAATTCAGTCATGTTAACAACTAAAATTGAGATGAACTCGATTGACTCTCTCTACAGATGGATTAGTTATGTGATTCTTTGAAAACTTAATAAGTAAAAGAAAAACGAAAAAAAAAAAAAAAAAAAAAGTTATCACAGTTGAGTCTTAGTTTGCTTAGTGAAAGTATAACTGACTTGGGTTGAAGAAGAATTGAAAATGTAATAAATATGAATTTTGCTGCTTATATTGGTATGCATTACCAAAAATAATTGAGTCACTTCAATAAAAACAACTACTACTACACTAAAAGCCTCCAAAAATTCCATTACAAGTAGCAAAAATGAGAGAGAGAAATTCAATTCCCTTGTCTTGAAAAGAGTAGTAAGGAACATGAGAATGTGGAGCAATAAATGTTCCTTTAAGGGTTTGCCCTAAGTACACCCTTTACCGGCCAAAAGCCTTAATGACGAGAGGAACACATTATATCATAATAATGACTTTATAATAATGAAAGTTCTATATATATATATATATATATATATATATAGAGTAGAATTATCACTATGTTTCTTTGTTGTGTTACTTAGCTGTCCCTCAAAGCTATTGATGAGATTCAACGGACGTGGGTGGTAAACTATTTAGGATGAAAGAAAGCAGGTGCATGTGTCTTAGTGTGTGTGTGTGTGTGTGAGAGAGAGAGAGAGAGAGGTATGGGCTTTGGAGTTTCCATATTTTGTGTTTATGAATTTGAGAGTATTTGGGTACTGGTTTACACGTGCACTGGTCTGAAGAAGCTCCTTTTCGAGGCAAAGTAGCAGTTACATTCATTCAACAGCTGATGAAGCAAAGACAAAGTGGTCTAACTTGAGCGTTATATAGTCTCTCTCTCTCTCTCTTCCCCTCTTTCTCTCTCCTCCGGATTCTAGGAAATGGGTATTGGGCAACTTTTCAAAGTTGCAGCTGATGAGATTCTTTGTGCATGCTTCAACTCAAAGTCTCAAACTCACCCTCATGCACTCATATGCTCTTTGCTTCCTTTTTTTGTAACACCTCATGTAGGCTGTATCTAAGACCTCTCATTAATCTTATCCATTTCTGCGACCTTTCTCTTCTACCAAAACGACTTTTTTTTTTAACCTCTCTTTACTGGTTGAATATATGATTTTATCTCGACTCCGATTGTTTGACAACTCAATATATAGGAACTGATATTAATATATATATATATATATATATATATATATATATATATATATATATAACACAGTAAATCAGATTAGTGGGTTGTATCATTTTGGTTACAATTCTCTCTCTCGGACGCACACATTGTCGGCTATGTTCATCTTCCTCTTCATTAATTCTATATAGTGTTGTTTTTTTCTTGTAGGACTATAAGCAGATTATTGACTTTTGATCCAGTCTGTGACCCATTTCTATGTTTTTTTTTTTTTTTTTTTGCGCTTTAGTTGGGAAATTTTTAATTATTTATTTTATCTGGGACCTCGTGGGACTCAATATTCAAGCTCCAAATTTGCCTTCCCATCTACCCCTTTTTTTAATGACTAGCTGTGGCCTCATCTTACAAGTTTGTACACTTTCAGTTTGAGATTGCAAGTTTCATGCGGTTAAGGTATCCATCAAGACTATACATATATAGATATATATATAGAGAGGGAAAGGCTGTTCATATATACTCTGGTAGAGATGTATAATTGTATTTTGGTCCACCATGCTTGTATTTAATATGTTTAATGTCCTAGTAGCTTTGTCCGATTTGGTGCATGGTAGGTACCAGCTGTTTTGGAAAGCAGATAACTAGCCTCCCCAATTTTATCATCATTATATTTAAGCACAAGCTAATTATTATTATTATTATTATTTTAAGGGTCTTAAAACACTAGCATTTTGATGTTTGACATTGCTGGGTTGTCGGTTGATAATGACCTCTTTGAAAAGAATACTTCAAAAAATGTGAAAAAAAAAAAAAAAATTGGTTTCGGTTACACTGATGGGATGGAAAGGGTTTAAGAGAAAGAATATGACGAGAACAATATATTTCAACCATTCAAAAAGAAGAGGGATTCAAATCCGGATGAGAGAACTGAAATGTGTGTTTGCTTCACTATTCAAATATATACATACACACAGCCCTTCTTGGATCATACCATAAATCATTAGAATGTGTGTGTGTGAAGTGTTTCGATAGCTGTGAAAATAGAATTTGTCACTCTTGTATTTGCTTTTTAGCAACTAGTTGAGTTCTTTTTGTTGCAATATATATATGTTCACAGCTTTTCTTTTGTTCTAATCCCTCTTTCTCTTCTATTTTCATTGCCAATTCTCTTGCTTTTATGTTACTCAAATAGAAAAGTCGTCACTTATGAGAGAGAATCTAAAAATCCGTCATTTTCTTTAAAGGGAGACACTATATACAATTTTTAGGTTTCGTTTGGCTAACTATCATAGTGCTCAAACATACGACTCCAATCCCAGTTCCTGGGCTGTTCCTAAATGGCACCATCACACCACCATATATAACACAATTACACCATTAATCTTTGTAAACGACCTTAAATCCACTTGAGACATAGTCTGAGTTTTATCCAATCTGTATGAAAACACCTTGCACGGGTCCCATAAATTAGTCAGGATAAAGACTCAACACCCCGATTATCGAAAAAAGAGAGCTTTGAATTAGTTTTTAGTGGCGGAGCAACCAAATAAATGTGTATTCATTTGCATTTTGATTCTCCAGTATCATTTCTTGGTAACATTTTAATATCCAAAGAGAATAAACATACATAATGTAGTAATGCACAGGAACCAGAGGTTTCTATTCAATCCCATCTTCACATAAAAGCTTCTGTAACATGATCACGAGTAGAAGTAAAATTTATGGAGACCAAGTTGATGCCAACAACATGATTCACTATATAAATTATTCTACAAGATCCAATTTCTTCCTCTGCTTCATTTCATATACAAATCAATTTATACAACAATTAAAACCTAGACAATGGATGCTCTGGCTCAGGAAACCTAAAGAAAATATAACGAATAGCATTCTGACCGAGAAAATGATTAACAAATAATGGATTTCTTCTCGGATACAACAAATAAGGCTACAAAATCAAGCCCACCCACTGTTAATAAAAACTTAAATAAGATCGCATGAACCGTCACTCTAGTGCAAACCACCAACTTCAGTTGACAATCTTAACTTAATATTATACCCCACATCTTTCTTCCATTGCCATTAATCCACACATCATCCATAATCTATCCTTAGCCGCTTCAGTTCACCCTGGAATGCAGGGCTTGAAGTTAGCGTTCGGCGTGCAAGAGTCCTTATGTCCTCTCGTGAACAATCCCGCGAGATACGAACAAGCTCCCACAAGGCACCTCCACTAATCATGTCCTTGGCATTCACTTCTGGAATGTAGTAAATTCAAGCCTTTTCAGGCAACTTAAATGAAGATTCAAATTTTAAGGCGAGAAAGAATAGCAAACTTACCATGTTGCGCTAAATGGCATAGTGCAAGCTCAATGTGGCGCCTGATTGGCGAGGCATCATTATTAGCATTTTGTACAATCCAAGGCAGTGCACCATCTTCAATCAGAAGAGACTTGCCAGCCTTGGTCCCTATAGGAATTGAACCATCAGAAGTACTATACATCAACTTGTAACAGAAGTAGAGAGAATAAATATTTGTTATAATTTTACTACATCCCAATCCAAAGTGTCACAAAATTCATCATGCAGTTTAACTCAGATGGACGTAAATATTGGGTTATATGCTTTGCAAAATAAGGTATTATTATAGGCTTTTGTCGTAATATGCAGGAAGTTGGTCAACAAGACACGAACTTTTCGGCAAGTTAAAGTCATGTTTTAAAACTGAAGATTAACAGCCTGTATCATATCATATAACCGACATAGCAATAACTTGATTGGAGCTAAAGACCATGAAATAACATCAGAAGAGTTTCCTTTATTATCCATCTACCTTGAGCAGAAGCCCTGGATTCGCATTTTGCAAAGTTTGCAATTCCACGAGCAACTTGAGCCAAAACATCCGGATGCCTGCATCTAACCATTCCTAGTAAAGCCTTGATACCACCTTCACCTCTCAGCTTCATCTGTAACTTGTCTGGAAATTGCAACGTAATAGCTATTAGTAACAGTAAGATACATGTCAGAAGAGGAGTTGCAACCAAAACCAATGCAACAACCCAGATAATATGGTTCAACTACCAGTTCCCGGCCACTTCCCATAGGAAGAACTTTTAGTTTTGAACCTCACACCTCAGCATATATCCTGCCATGGGATATATGCTGAGGTGTGACAAGACGAGGAACCCAGTCCAGATGAAACTAGAACGGTCTAAGGGACCTACTTAAGACATGTTCGAAGCACTTCCACAGTCAGGACCTCTAATACAACATCAGATCAGAAACATTTGATAAACATTAATCAATTGACAATCATTGTTTTCAGGTAAACCTGATCCTCTATCACAACCAAATGAAGGAACTTGTGTTTTGATTAGGAGGGAACTACTTCTATAATCTACATTAAGCTGACAAGAAAGAAACGCCCAAGATTTTTGTACAAGGTTGCAGATTTACAATTATGCAATAGAAAGGGAACAAAAAAAAAAGGTGACCAATAAACGATAATTTTATATCAACAAAACATTGTCCCAACTAATTGGCTGGCTATGTCATCGACCATTTCAAATTGGTGAGGGAATAGGATATATATCACCATCTTTAGAAGGGTCTTATGCACTTCAACTTAACCAAAATTTTACTGTCACCTCAAGTGAACCACCTTCTTACAAGGTTTGGTCACACGAGGAACTGTCAAATCCACCAGAATGAACGCTATAAAAAGTAAGGGAGATTACCATTGCCACAAAGATTAGCTATGGCTCCAGCAATCATGCGAAGAGTTTGAGGGTCCTCAGCATTGGCTGCAGTTATCGACAACAAAGTAATGCCTCCTTGTGACATTATAAGCTCCTGGTTGGTTTCTGCTAAGAGAAATATAAATGTTACAACATGATAGGAAGATAAACACTAAAGCCAAATAACACCGTGCCAAATAGAGCACTAAATTATCTTTAAGATTTTAATAAATCATAATAAATTATAAAAAATATAGGGAATTTACCATTCATCGCAAGATTCGCAATTGCACCTGCTGCAACTCTGTGTATGGTCTCATCCTCAAATCTCCTAAGAAGCATCAACAAGGATGTGAGACCACCGGCTTCTACAATCCTTTCCTGATTTGCTTCTGCAAATTAGATGTAAAACATCATTCCTGAGCAACAAGTATAGCAACTAGTAATGGCTGTCAATATGTTTTATCCCATATGCTACTCTGCAACAAGACCTCAAATGCCATGCCAAAAATCATCATTAACATTATCATCATCACATCAAAATATTAATAACAACAATAGCCAACGACTCACTAATTAAAATTTCATAATATAATTTTCTTTTTATTGTGGCAAGAAACTCACACAATCACATTGCCCCTATTGGGAATCGAACCCTCGGCGGCCTTCTTTGGAAAGTGAGGAAGTACCACTAGGTTACAACCCTTGGTCATAATATAAATAGAAATATCATATTTATAACTATCCTGAACAAAAAGGCTCAGTGGAACGTGATGTAGGTCTGAAAAACTAGATCCTTTAAAAGTAAAGACAGTTTGGTGCCCATTGTTAAGCTAGTCAATTTATAGTTGAATACAAATTAGTATTCAAGTGGGAGATAATTCAGGGGGAAAAAAAAAGGGATTCAAGTGGAGAAAATTCCCCACTGGTTATATATTTTGATAAGTATGTGGGAGAGAGCAGAGAAGTTGCTGATAGTAAAGTGCAGGGTCTAATGCTCCATCTGAGACTATTTCATGTAGTTGGCTATTGGAATAAGTATTTGACACTTGATCAGCTAATATGCAGGAAAAGAATGACCCAGGTGGGTTAATATGCACAGAGTATTTACTGGTTGACCATTTTCATCCGAGACTGGAAAGCTTTAGAGTTCCATGTAATATGCATAGAGTTAATTCAGTATTCTCTAAACGTTCAACAACCATCTCAAAGTTGTTGTCTTTCAATTACCGGCTAGGCAAAACAATCTGCGCAAACGCAATTAGCAATGGACTTTTCAAAAGAATCCCACCAGAATTTTGCACTTAACCGCTCCACAGTTAATCAGCAACAATGGGGCAAAAAATAAAAAGAGAGAAATCCAAATCTACTAGTTAATACATCCATCTTCTTCTTTTTTTTCCTTAGTTGGTACTCACACACGCATGCCTCCAGTCTCCACTGAGGCGCGAACCCTTGACCTCCCTTTGGGAAGTAGGGGCCTGATACTGCTAGGCCACTAGCGTGTTGGTGTTAATACATCCATCTTCACCAATATTGCTTTTAATTTTTTTTATAATAATAAATCATTACTACCTCTTTTAGTCCTCCAACTCGTATTTATCCTAGTTTGCCACCATTCATAACACCGTCAACCAACATTGCCTTAACAAACAATAATTATCAAATAAAAATAATGGTAACAGACCAGGCACCCTGATTTGCCCATGAGCGCAATTGATACCCCTGCAACTAATGTCTCTCTCAAAACAATGCCTACAAATAAAGTAGGTTACTAGGAATCTCAAAAACAAAGATAATAATTATTGGTCATTCACTATGTTCCTACCTAGGAACGTGTTAAGCAATCTAGAATAAGTTTAAGAACCACAGATTGTATAGAGATGGAAAACAAGATAAATATAAAAGAGCATATCATGAAGCACTAAATTACCTTCAGCTGCAAGATTTGCAACAACTTTAACAGCATGAATGCGGACATCAGCATCTTCTGCTTCAAGCAATGACAAAATCTTTTGCAATCCCACTGTTGGAAAACTGGATTATATTAGGAAGAAGAAGAAAACAACATACAGATGGATAATGGATAATGAACATCAGTCTGACAGTAAAAAAATTAGTAGGGGCATCACCACCTTGTTCAAAGAGTTTGGCTATCGAGGCCTTCTCTCCATCTGCTGAATCTTTGATCTGTGGATGGCTAACTTGATGCATGAGAGAATCTAGAGCACTGGGGACTGTCAATGTCCCACCTACATCAAGTCTTTTTCTTGTCTACAAAGATAAATAAAATAGGATTAAAATTCAAATATGCTTGGACAGGCGAATACTCATGCATTGCACCTGCATTGCATGTTTTTAGGCATGGGAATTGCTAGAAAACAGTCCTTTAGGGTGACTTCATTCAAGAAGTTAAATGCTCGAGACTTACCAACTTTCATCCAATATTATAAATCCTAAAATTGAGAAAATTGTTTCCATATGAGCATGGAACTTCAAATAAAATTCCCATCAAAGTCAACTTACGCAGTTTGATAAAAAAGAATGGGATTATGCAGTTTGATTTTCACCATCAAATGATTCTCTGGTCAGCTACTTCTACCCTTTTTGGTCATGAATGAGGCTTTCAAAAGACTTTTAATCAAGTAA
Source organism: Cornus florida (assembly GCF_030987335.1). Classification (NCBI taxonomy): domain Eukaryota; kingdom Viridiplantae; phylum Streptophyta; class Magnoliopsida; order Cornales; family Cornaceae; genus Cornus; species Cornus florida. Next base: position 91,020,739 of record NW_026775581.1, read on the forward strand.
CAGAAACTTGTTGGGATGTCATTTCTCTCCAGAAGTTCCTTTTAATTCCTATGATTATTTCCTTAAGTCCAACCCTCATTTTACAGATACTGGTTGTCCAATTATCTCCAAAATATATGTAAATAATGACATAAAACCATCCGCATTCCAGTCAATGATCCCATACCAAAAGACAGTAATTTATACTTTTTGAAATCGTAACTAGGTTTTGACAAAATGTACAATTTGTCGAATGGCTAGAATATGTCCAAGCACTGAAGAACATTTCCAGCCAAAACTAATTACATTTAATTGATAAAAATATCTTAAAAGTTAATTTTCCAAAAATAAAAATTGCAGTTGGACAATGGGAATAAAATTCTCATATATGAGCAATTCCTAGATTGCCCAGATTCCAAAATAATGGAAAATGCCTAGTGACATTCACTATTTTACACAAGTATACTATCAAATAGTTGGAAGAAGATTGAAAATCAGACCACATTCCTGCACAACAGCATATAAAACTTTCTGTAAGAAACCATCTTGGTGGGACTTGCAACCTCCCACCATGGGCTGCCCGTGAACATGCATTTCTTTGTCTTATCTCTAGAGAGAATGTCAAATTGTTAAACTATCCTTGCTTTTATGATTCATTTACAATTGTGGGTCAAAAGGCACAGACAGTGGAAGTTAATGTATACAGTATTCTCTGATTCAAATGGAAATATAAGTGGTAAATCATTCTGTTAGAGAGTCACAATGAATGCATTTATCAACTATGTAGACAGCATACCTCGTCAGCTTCAAAACTCATTTGCAATAGCTGACTTTTTAGAATTGCTATTTCTTCTTCAAGTTTCTGTTTCTGGCGTTCCTCATCTTCCAGCAACTTGCGAAGCTTTACGATCTCAGAATTTCCTGCTGCCTAGTACACGGAAAAAAAATAAAATAAAATAAAAAAAAATAATATTGATAAACAGTGATGCAGCCCAGTTCACAAATGATGCAACAAAGAAAACAAATGACAATGAAATCAAACAAATTATTTGAGACATAAAGAAGCATACCTCCGACCTTTTCCATTGTGCTACTTGATTTTTAAGATTATTGATTTCCTCTTCCGCAGCCTTCTTTAAAAGAGTTTCATTCTGAAGCAACATTTTAATCGCATCAACTTCCTCCACAAAAGACACTGCAGGGACCTGCATATCACAAAAGAATGATGATGTCTCATTGCTGAAGAGAATGTCCTACAAGTCAGGCAACAGTGCAAATATTTAAACTACATGAGCATGGCCCTGGTGATAACCTCAACAAGTAGAAAGTAAGCACATGACCATCGTATGCCATGTGAAGGTGGAAATTCAGATATTTTTACATCAATAAGAACTGCAACTACATTGCAAAGTATTAATAATGTCACAACCTGATGCTAAGAGAGAATAGAAATAACTCCAGTGATTCTTAGATAATTCAGTTTTTCCAAGAGAAATTTGGGAAAAATTTTCAAAGGCAAGACTAGTTAATAAAATTGGTTTATAAGTCATAGCAGCCAGAAAATTTTAGAGCTAGAATAATTTGGGTACTTCAGAAATCATACTATAAATAAATTTTGTTTTAAAAACTGTTGACAAAAGATGGCCAAAAACAAAACAATTCTAAAAATATCAATAGGGACCAAATAATATTTTTTTCATAGAATCACAAAGAAAGTGAAATATGTTCTTATTTGAGTACTGTATCATCAGAAATTGAGAGTCTCTGCATCTTCTTGTTATTTTAACAGAGATGATACAACATACAGCAACAAGTCCACCCATATGGCTTTATTTATCTATAAGGTTCCAAAATTTTGGGTTTCCCCGTATGTCATTAATCATAATACTTGTTATTACAATATTACTCATATAAGCAGCATGACAAAACATCACGAATGCATGCAAGTATTTTTTTCCCCTTGTGGGGCTTGAACCGCTCATCTCCCCTTTAGGAGGGGAGCTAATACCACCTGGGACAAGTAGCCCGATGGTAACAAATTACCAGTCTCTTTCTTCCTTCCTTACTTTTTTTCACTTTTTTTTTTCTTTTAATTATTATTATTATTTATTGAAGATTTTCCTCCACTGATTCAGTGGAGGAAAATCTTCTTTATTTATTTATTTATTTATTTATTTTTCATAGTTGGTACTCGCACACACACATGTCTCTACATGAGACTTGAACCTCTGACCTCCCTTTGGGAGGTAAGAGGCTGATACCGCTATGCCACTGGCCGTTGGTAAAATCTTCAATATTATTATTATTATTATTATTATTATTATTTTCACCCTTTTAAGATCAACAATGAAAGCATCCGAGCTGGGAAGAAATTTAAGATGACTGAATGTGTTCAACCATATGGGCAGAGGAATCATCAAGAGATAATTTAATTAATTCTCATAGATGGATCAGCAATTAGATCAATGATCAGCTTAATGTTTGACAACAGTTCCAGAGTTGCTGAAGTCAAAGGAAATGTGACAGGTGACTTTGTTATTCTGAGCCAATCAAAAGGCTATCAGAAGTTCTACATGAGGTAAAAGGCCATTCAAATACATTCTTTTAGACAAAGTTACTAAAGATCAACAATGCCACATGTACAAGGAGTACAACTATGAGAGAAGAAATCAGGTTCGATATGGCATAAGATTGAAGCAATCTCCACTTAGGACCTTGACTGGCCTTTATAGTTTTTTGGAAATTTTATGTTGTTTTGATCCTTCAGTCTTCTCTAATTTTTAAGGAAGTTTTGCCAAATTTAGAATGTAAAATTTAATTGTGTAACGAAGGTCATGAGGATATATTTGTAATTTGGGTGAAAGTAGAGATATTCTGGTCCAATCATATTGTCTAGCTTAGTTTAGTCTTTAGCTCAAAGTTTTGGTCTATTAAAATCCTATAGATTAGGTCTGTTTAGTTGGGATCATATAACTTGACCTACAAATGTTGGTTCATAGACTATAAGATAAGAATTTGTAAAGCTGCAGAGTCATTAAAACAAGAAAACTGATTACTAAATATTCAAAAAAAGTTATGCAGTCCACTGCTCAGACACTTGAGGCCTCCAAACCTTAGAAGTCATAGAATGTAAATTTAATAGAGAACACTTGAGGCCTCCAAACCTCCAGAAACTTTGATGTCATATGAGGTGGTTCTTAGTTTTCAAAAAAATTAGAAAAACGGAGAAATGCATTAGAAGCAAAAGGCTTACAAATTAGTAAAACTCAAACAGAAGTCATAGAATGTAAATAAAATAATAATATAAATATAACAATTCAAGACCAAAGGATCACTCAAAATAACCATTTCCAATATTTATGATCAATAGTATAGAAGGATGGGGGGAGAGAAACAATGTAGTTAGTAGGATTGAAGCAGGTTGGACAAAATGGAGACTTGCTAGTAGCGTCCTATGTGATAAGAGAATATCAAATAGGTTAAAAGGAAAATTTTATAGGACGGTTATTAATCCATCGATCAGAATGTTGAATTTAAAAAAAGAAACAAGAACAATACATTCATGTAACTTGAATGAATGCTGAAATTGATGATAGGAGTGACTAGAAGATATACGGTGACTAATCAATGAGGAGTGCAACCAATTAGTAATAAAATAACACACTTTAGGTGGTTTTGACATATATACCATAGACCCGTAGACACATCGGTAAGAAAATGAAGATTTATTTGCATAAAAGGTAAGAGAAAAAGAGGCCAACAACCTTTCAAAAAAAAAAAAAAAAGAGGCCAACTAAAGGCAACATGGAACTTTAAAAAATTAAATATAATAGGAGGTTTGCGAAAAGAATAGAACATGTAAATTTATGTGGCCTACTCTATTCCTATGGAATAAAGGCAAGGATGATCATGATTTCTAAGAGATGTTTTTCTACATGTAAAAGTTTAAATTTGAAGAATTGAACCCTTTCAGGCCCTATAAACTCTTTAACCCCGGCTTCCAAAGACCAAAATCAAATCTCACAGACCCACGACCCTGTTGACCAAGAGGTGTGGGGAAAGCTCTAATCCCATATTAATAAACTATGATTGGTTTCTGTAGCTTAAATTCAATGCATTCTTCTTAATTTTATAGTTAGTTATCTAAAAAATTCAACGTTCCAGTTTTCACAATATAGAAGGAAAAATTTATAAAATGCTACCCTATCAGCCTGGGTATAAACTTCTGTACAGATTTAAAGCAAATCCAGCTATCAAATTCATTAAAGTTATAACCAAAACTGCTTTTAATATTTCCTCTTTTCTTTTCAAAATCTTCAAGAATACAGAAAAAGTTAAATTAAACTAGAGAGGGCAGTGTGGATGACACTAATTAATAAAAAGAGTCTACATATGACTATTTATGCAATGAAGTGAGGAACCAGACAATGAACATCTAAACCACATTTAATACCTACATTACCAATTAGGATATATGAAATATACATTTCATGTACCAGGTACCTCTCTGCTAGACATTTTGTCAACGCTATCATCTTTGAGTTTAATTGTGGTTCTCTCACTAACTTGCTTTTGTTGGTCCTTTACCCATTGCTCCTCGAGCTTCTTCAATGACTCTGTGTAGTCTTTCTGATATTTTAGTTTTTCCTTCTGCAGAAGGAATAAGATAGATTATAAAGAGCATTCAAAAAGCAAGTACGCAGCACACTAAATCAAGCATGATAAATATGATCCGCTAAATCAAATTTGTGTTGATTAAACTGAGAGAAAAGGCATGTAAACATAAATAACATATATATGCATATATAATATACTTTTCACCAATTGTGAGTCAATTAAAAGTCAAAATCACCGACTTTACATGAATGTGTAGATAAGACATTTGAATATAAAGAAATAAAGACATTAACTTTCCATTAGAAATCTACTTCATAGAAAAACTAAAATGCTAACAAAAACTATGTAAGTTCAATGCCCGTGATATAGCTGAATAAATATAGATGCATGAATTTACCTCCAATGCATCACCATAGCTTCTTTCAGCCTCGGTAATACGTTTCTGTGCTTCTGTAGCTATTCTTTCAATCTCATCCTGAAATGCTTTCTGCTGCCTTTCATGTTCAGCAATAAGTTTGTCTAATTGTATGTCAAGCCTTCGGGACAAACTTTTGTAATCAAACTCTTCCTTTATTTTCAACATATTTTCCACCTTCATAGCCTAAACAAGGAAAAGTTTTAGCATCCTCCCAATGATCAAAGGGATTCTTATAATATGTTTCAGAAAAGTCCCCCAGAAAATTATACACCAACACTGTAACTGCATGGTTTACAACAAGCATGTCAAGAGGGATGCACTATAAGGCTGCAAATAATGACGTCAATAGAAAGAGAGAAAAAAATGTTGAAAAGAAAAATCTAACTACTAGATGAGTCCAGACAAGCAACTTCAGAATATAGACACACACACACACACACACACACACAGAAACAAGGCAAATGGTTCGGAAGTTACCCTTTGTCCAAACATTATGGTACTTGCTGTCTCTCCTCGATGGCGTGGAGATGGACCAATAGTAACTACAAGTGAAGTCCTCGCGGTGCCTGAAAGACTTGAAACTTGTCAGGCAATATATTACTGGATTTAAAAAGGTGATTTATATTAGTATAATGAAGCTAAGAAACCATCCAATATACGTGGCTCTTCTGCCAACTGAAACAATAAAATCTGTAATTCACAATCCTGACTCCCGAGTCTGAATCAAATACATAACAAGGTCCTTAAAGTTAAAGCGCAGTGATCAAAAGATCTAGGAATGTATCAGTGGTCCAGGAGCCACCAATTCATAGAACTCAGCTAAGAGATACTACTTCGGAAAATTAGCATACTAATATGACAAAAATCCCCAAACTGCAGTAATCGGAAAATTTAGTTACGTGTCACTGTATCAGTGGTCCAGGAGTAACTAATTTATAGAACTTGGATAATAGATTCCATTCTCAGAAGATTGGCATGCAAATATGACTTAGGACACTAGACTGGACTTTCTTCCAACATTTTAAATGATCTTTTACTTTCAAAAGAATGTACAATCTAAAGGCCTGGTTATCCAATCATGGAGCTCTTTTTTCATTCAGAATGTGACCCACTCACTGTTGGGTCCTGGGTCTGCCGCTCCCCAGCCTCATTCTCTCAGATGATAATCTTGAGGAGACCCAAGAACTCAGATTTGAAGACTTCCTCGTATATATTTAGATGTTTAGATATGTATATATTCAAAGCCATCATGTCATATATAATTTGATCAAATACAGCGATGCCAAACAAGTGGAAAAATTTAAATACCATAAGCATGAGCATCTCACCTCATTCACATGATAATTTTAAGAAGACTCTAAGAACTCAGATTTGAAGGCTTCCTCATATATATTAGATATGTATACATTCAAAGCCATCATGTCATATTTACTTTGATCCCATATAGCCGATGCCAAACAATTGAAATTTTAATTACCATAAGCATGAGCATCTCACCTCCAAATGAATCTCGAAGCAATCTTGTAAGCTTTGAGTCACGGACTGGAACATGTGGACTATTCTCTGCCAGTGCATTTATACATTTCCCTAGTGCACTTAAAGAAAGATTGATAGATTTAGCTTCCTCTAAAGTATGTCCTTCACTTCCTGCCAAACAATCAACAAAGAGAGAGAGAGAGAGAGAGAGAGAGAGTTTCAATAAATAGGAAATGGAAGAAGATTGAAAAGTGATGTGGCCAAAAAAATTATTAACTAGATTTTTCCCAAAAAAAAGAATGGTACTGATCCACATACTTTATATTATTTAACATCCATTTGTGTAAAAGAAGAAACAAATATAACAAAATAAACATTCCAGAGACATCTTATTTGGGAAGCATACAACAAAAGTAACTCAATCACTCACAAGTTGCCCGTACATGACATTCTTCAGGCAAAGATTTAAAGTCATATTGCATTCAAGCAAGAGTGTGTGATTGCTATTTATCATTAACACATGGCAAGCGCAAAGTTGTAGAACTCAAACAGAAGTCAGCAGTTTTTATTTTTCATTTTTCGGGCTGCAGATACAACAGTCAGCCATTGGCAACAAAACAGCAAACCCTTTTATATTATCTCATTTAAATTACTAGACCAGGAGAGTACACAGAAACATGCAACATGGAACTTCATACCATTCCCACAACTTCTGGTTGCAGTTAAAACTGAAATATTCATAACAACTGGAACAAGAAAAAGATTAGACTTGACAGGACAAGAGAATCTACAAATATTGCACTGCCTATAGCACACCTCGTGCTTTTTTTTTTTTTTTTTTTTTTTTTTTTTTTTCAATTTTACTTCAATAGACAAAATATTCTTGTTATCTATTTCCATGCATTTCCAAATATTTTTATATCTTTTCACTGGGTTCCAGAACATTTGTGTTTTTTAAGTCATTAGAACTCATCCTAGAATACAAAATTATACCATGGAAAGCAATAAATTATTTATCACTCGGATTCAAAATTAGATGTCTATATTTTTTCATTCATAATTGCTGTCACTTTTAGTTTCACTTCAGGAAAGAACAAATGCATCTTCACAGGTCAGTGGAAAACAAAAGAAGCAATACAAGACCATTCTCCAGCTTTAGGAAAAGGAAACGATTTATTCATGCACATAAGTGACACATACCTGACTTATCAATACGCTCTGAACCTGCAAGATCTACCACTACTAGTTTGCCTTTCCGAACTACAGGAGGCTTTAAAGTTTTAACCATGTGGGACGTGTTACCATTTTCGCTTGAAATAGCAGAATCTCTTCCCTTCACAGACCTCTTGACATTTACCTGCAATAAGAGCAGAACTTGTTTATGTCCACTTAAAGAACATGCAACTGTTCAAAAAAAATTCAGCAAGCTCCCAGCAATTTCAAGTGCGTGAACATCGGAAGACAAGAAGTGCAGTGCTTCACCATCAGAATGGCATGACTACGAGAAGATTCCGTGTTCAACTTGGTGTTAGCAGCAAAGCGGTGAGCTTCCCCTAATCTTAGTAGTTCCAAGAAACTCTTTTGGTCCCTGATTTCTACTAGGGTAGCTCCAGGTAGAGAAACATCTCCTGTTTTTGGATCTTCCGTGATGGATATGTTATCATTAGCAGGATCAAGAAGGTCCTGTATACTCTCCATGTACAGCTGCACATAGTTGTAAATGAAAAAAAAAATAACACAAATCACAAAGTTGGAAATAGCCTTTCACAGATAGCCAAAAATCCTTCACAAAGTCAAAAAAAATTGGTATGATTGAGAAATGAAAAACAATAAATGAAAAACTTTTCAGAAAATAACGTGAAATTCAGATCCATTTATATGGAAACAACCTGCAAATAGGAGACAGAGACAGAATTGGTCTCTGGAGAAATTTCTGCAAAAATATCCTCCAATGCGCGCACCATTATTCCGCGAGCAGCTGTGTCTTCTTCTCCCAGTCGCCCAAGTGTGTAAGTTTTTCCAGTGCCAGTCTGCCCATATGCCATGATTGTCCCATTGTAACCATCCAGAACACTCTGCATAATCATATAGTGTACAATTTAGGAGGAGTTTCATATATGATGAAGAACCCATAGGCTATACTGCCATATCATGAGTAGAAAATCACCCAAGCATTTTTTTATTTTTTATTTTTTAAAAAAAAAGAACTTCGGAATTTCTTCCTTTTGGATGAAATCACACCGAGGAATTCAGGCTTTCCAGATAAGATAAAGCTCTGGGAAGACATGCAATTGGTGCAAGATATTTTTATTATATATTATACTATTTATGATAGAATAGTAGCAATATTACAGGAAACGCTAAGAAAACAGAAACTACTTCAGAAAGAAAATATGAAATTCCATAAAACAATAGCATGTTTTGTAGTGAATCTCCTCCTTGTAACGTCAATAAATATTTGTTATTATAGTAGAACTAGAAACAAGACATTCTGCGACTTATTATGACACTGATGAGTAACTGGAATGTGTTTACAATTAGCGATAATTTGAACAACAATCAAGTTAAATAGAACCTCAAAAAATAAAACAATTCTAGATACATATAAATAGTATTAAATTTTTTCACGACTTTTTTACAAGAATGTAAATTTTTAAGTGGTCTCTAATCCCTACAAGATAGATAATAAGTTTAAAGGCTATCATCAGTTTCATTAACAAACAATAAATCACTTAGTCGCAAAAAATAACACATTCTCATTATTTAGCTGTCATCGAGCGCTGTTCGTCTCATTCTGCAATACAAAATTTACTCTCGGGTCGAAATCAGTTCTAGGTCAGCTTGTTGAGAGCGCTTCGTTATTGTACTTCATTAATAAAGCAACTTGTACAGTATCATTGACATTTAGCATATAATCATATTCCTAGAATAGTAAAACCAATATCATCAAATGTAAAATAACAGTTGTTATGCACAAGTCATATGTTAAAACACAAGTCATATGTTAAAACTCTCAACAAAAATCATACTTGTTGCTATAAAAATCTATGAGGAAACAAAAACAAATAGGAAAAAAAAAATCTACGAGGAAAATTCAAAAAATTCATGCATATGCACCTCAACCACAGGCTTTGCCACGACTTCATAAACACGTTTTTGTGAAGCAAATTCAGTAAGCACTTCATCGAACTCGTACGTATCTGAGTCCCAGTTGTTTCTTCGAAGTTTTAACCTTTTGAGCTGCCACAAAGCAAAGACACCACAAATTACAGTACCATGACAAATGACCAACCATCTAAGAAGTTGTTTGGTGTTGAAATCCCCTAACAGAATTATTAACATTAAAATGACGTCAGTACTACCTCAGGCTGCAATTCCACACAATCAGCAAAATCAGCATCTGCCACTGACTCTTCTGCATTTCGCGGCCGTAGTCTCACAGCAACTCGGACTCTCCCCAGAACTATATGGAAGCAAAGCAACATCAAGGGGGGAACAAATTTATCTATATTATTTTTATAGAAGTAAAGATTTTTAATATTTAAAAAAGTCCAAAATTCAGTATGAAGATATAAAGGTTTACTAGTAATCCCTTCCTTTTCGTTATAGAAGCTGTAAGAGAGTTCCCAATATTCACTTTTACTGTTCAATAGTCTCACTTTTCTTTAAAAGGAAAAAAAAATAAACATCTGTTAACATTTCTTCAACTCTACATGCTGCATCAGCACCAGGAGCAGCAGGGGGGTCCTTGTGTGAATGATAAAAACTACAGATTAGAAATTGCAAAGGCCCCCAGAATTACCAACCAAGTTTTCCGAAATTTGATTCTTCAAGTAAATATATTTTATATGTGGAACAGCTATTGAAAGCTATGACAAAACCTAGACAATGACAGTAGTAGTAGTAGTAATAAAAACAGTAGTGGTTATACTAGCACTACCATCTACTGCTAATGGCAGGACTTGCAGTAAAAAATGTAACTTTAACAATAATCACGATGATGTTAGAACAAGTCAATGTTACGTTTATAACTTAAAACTAACAACTAAAGAACCCAAGGCTCATATCCAAAACTTAAGGCAAACATTCATGACTTTGAGTACAGCATCCTACCCACATCTAAGAGGATTAAGGATGATCTTTTGTGGAAGATCGCCTTTCTTAACTCCACTATAGGTAATAATTCTTCTAGATTAGAGGCACAATAATTGGTAATAACAGAACTGAATTGAAAACCAGTAACATAATAACATTAGAAATTTGAATCAATATTTTGAGACATAAATGTGTTTATTAGAAGGCTTTTATTTGCACTAACTATTTGAGATACTGGAACAAAGTCCATTCATTTGAAATGTGTTATTACTTAGGTAGTAGGCATACTTGGTTGTTGAATTTATGAGAACCAAGTGTTTTTATTATTATTATTATTATTATTTTATTTATAAATAGAACCAAGTGTTTTTCCAAATTGAATATGTTAATCTGACTAATATGAAGTAAATATAGAAATGCAATTCACTAAGCCAGTAGACTAAATTCATCATCTAAAGCCATGTTTGGACCTTCCAAGGAAAGTAAATGTTTACTAAAAAACACAAACCTTGATTGAGGATAGGGTAATTGATGTTCTAGGATAAGTTTTAGGATTTCATAAAGCAATGAGAAAAATGATATCTTTCGCCGACCAATAGCAACATTGACTTTCATTTGCAATAATGATTGCCTCACCAACAATGGAACCCTCATTGCGAATTTCAAGTGGGATATCCACCAAGGATACCAAGGCTGGTGGTGGATCATTATAGGATCAAGAAGAAGGGGTGAACTTGAATGAAACGGTCACTATCAAGGTAGGGACATCACTAGTGAACCAATCTTGGGAGTAAAGCATGATGCATTCTTCCATACTGAAACTAATTCATCTAACACAATGATGCAATTGAATTTCAGGTTTCACCGTTCCAGTGGTCCAAGACAAACAGATAAACAAGACCCAATTCAAATAGGCTCAGCTCACTACTGTTCACTAGTGTTCACCTCAAAAAAGCGTATGCATTCATTAACAATGTAATTATACTTATATTATACTGTAATAAACAATCCAAATTTTCACATTCCTCAAATTACAACCAAATTTAGAAATCAATTTGCACTCCATCACCAATATAATATACACATACATATATATATATATACATGTGTGTGTATATATATATATAGATATATAGAGAGAGAGTGACCTTTAGAATCGTCCTTGGAAGCAGCGGTGGAGGCACCGCCTAGAGAACCGGTGCTGTTGCGGCGGGGACCGGAAGTGGCAGAGGAGGGCTTGGATTTGAAAGAAGACGAAGCAGACTTGGTCACAGTGCCCTTTTGAGTACCATTTCTATAACCACCACCAATGCTAGCCATCAGCACATCTCAAGTAGCTTCAGAAGCTCTTCTTCATCAACCAATATAAGTCTAGAGCTTTGAAGAAAAAGTTCAAATACTCTCTCTCTCTAAGAGTTGAAATTGAGAGAGAGATTGCAGAGGAGGAGCAAAGTGGGACTCAATCGTGTGAGGTGGGAGTCAGAGAAATTCGGGTTCTAGAGAGAATGTAGAGAGAGATTACAGAAGAGGCGTTGTGGGTCATGGGCGTTGTGGGTCATGGGCGTTGTTTGCGCTTTGATTTTATCTTTTGATTGAACGTACATAAATGCCCTTGGTGAGTTTTCAAAATTACCTCAAGACAAACCTAGTTTAACAGTGCGGCTACTTGAAATGACTGAATTACCCATCCTACCTTTGGCGTGATAAACCAACTTAATGCCCAGTTTAAGGGCGTTGAAAAGATTTAACGGTCTCATAAGTTTGAATTACCTCGTATGAAGCCATGGACTGCATAAGGTACATTCTTTTATATATATAATATAGGAGTATATGTTACCATGATACCGTCACAAGCAATTAAGTGGAATTTTTAAGTTCAATTAAGAAGTTGTTTTCATACTCCCTCTCAACCACATTTTGTGTTATTTAAATTTTGATGTTTTTGTGCTCGCATTCTACTTCTTGTATCTAACTATTAATCAAAGTGGAGTGCTTAATATTATATATATATATATATTATATTATTGTCTCGGTGATAAAGAGTGAGGTCTCAAATCTCTTCACCTTGTTCTTCTTGTTAAGTTCGAATTCTTTTTTTTTTTTTAATCCCACTAGCTCTCAACTCTATGTTATGTAAAATAAAAATAAAAATAGGTGATGTGATGTTCATATTTATTTTTATGGTGTTGTATTTTTTGTCATCTTTAATTTAATGAATATTGGTCTACTACTTATGAATTCCCGAGTTAGATGAAGGCATTAAGGCAGGCATTAATTTCCCACCAAATATGAAGTTAGACAGTACTATCAACTGTGATAACACACTAAATCTTTGTCAGTCCTTGAGTATTTAGTTACTTCTGTTAGTACATTTAATAACAAAAAGAAGAACAACCTTCTAGTTCTTGAGTAATGCAAAATATTTGTGAATTTTTTTGGAGATATGCAACAAAAAAATTTACTCGTAAGTTGAAATAATTGAAAGATTAATGCAATTATATATATATATATATATATATATATATATATATATCTTTTTAAAGAATTCGAATAATTTACTATTGATAGCAAGGACTAAGGGGAAAAGCCGACTCCACTGAATTTTTTACATACAAAATTACCTATAGAATTTGTTAAAATCTTAAAAATGTCCTCACTCAATCTTTTATAATAGACAACTACAATTTTGTAGGCCGGTGTCACATATTGATAGTAAAGTGCATAGAAAGGGGAATAAAAAGATTTAAGAATAAAAAAAATTGATAAGATGTAATCCAATAAACTTAATTTTAGCCCATGTGATGAAATTAAAAGTTGAGTTATAGCCATTACAACTTTTTGTTGTACATATGACTTGAATACAGTTTGATTTATCATTTTTCTTCTTCATATGTGTCCCAAGTTGACAACATAACAAAAAAAAACAAAGCAAAAAAGTTAGAATTCACATAAAAATCTTTCCATAATGGTCATTGTGTTTTAGAAAACCATGACTAGACAAGTGCTCACATGGATATATGCATGTGTCTGTATATATTATGCTAAGTGCTAACTGTACTTCAATGTTGGAGTGTTTTTTCTCTTTTCTTCTTTATACTTCGGGTTGGTGGTGTTAAATAAATCAAACTTTAGTGTAGTTTATGGGACACTTTAAAAATAATAATGTAACATGAAAAATCATTTAGCCGTGAGCAGACTCGCACGCCTTTCACTCACATTAAAGCAGTCAGAGTTAACAAATTGTATTAATTATTTATGTAATTATTTATTATAGCTGCATAACCAACAAGGAATACTTGGGCAGAAACATAAGGCAACCTTGAGAGGGTAATTAAGTATAAATCATAAATCAAGCAAGGGCATTCTTGATATTATGATACATAGCACCATGGATTTGAAATGTGGAAGGCACAAAGAGATGAATAGATCATTAGCACATACATATATTTATATATATATATATATATATATAGAGAGAGAGAGAGAGAGGCGCTTTTACAAAGTAGCAAAAGTGAGTAAGGACTAATAAAGAGTGACTCTTCTAAATCTACTGTTGCCAAAGTACAAATTTCCAAGGCGCCAAAAAGAGTATTAACCTTTATATTAAGATTTGAAATTGTCATTTCGTGTAAATCATTATACCTCTAAAGACTACAGCTGCAACCACCTTTATGTTTTTGCTGCGACTTGAATTGAGCAAAATTAATATTTCTATTTTAGAGTGTGTTTAACACTATTTCAAAACATATATAATAACGTAAATTAGTTACAAAATTTTAGAAGCAAAAATATGAAAGCATATTTGGTAAAAGTGTGTTTGACAATTTGAATGGCTACTTAAAAATATTATTTTAGAATTTTTTTTTTTTTGAATAGTACTTCACTACAGTAAGAAAACAAACAAAAGCATAATTTTGATACTTTTGATTTCGGTATCAATTTTGAAAGCATTTCGATATTATTCAAATAATAACAAACATTACCAAATATATTTCATACTTTTGTTTCGCTACAACACACTAGTAAAAACAAAAAAATATAAAACAAAAACATTAGCCAAACGGACCCCAAAATAAAACAAATTCAGGTTACAAGGGTCATCACCCTCTTAGTATTGTGCCTATGATATATATATATATATATATATATATATATATGGTTTGAGTTAGATCCTAAAAGGGCATCAATATATATATATTGATGCCCTTTTAGGATCTAACTCAAACCATATTTTCTAAGTGGCTTTGGCTTCTAATTATGTTGATCCTATTATAGAAGCTTTAGAGACAACATGGGAAATGATAATCCCATCACAGGATTTTATTTGTTAACATTTTCTGAGTAATGCTAAGTAATGTTTGAATGTTAAACAACATGCCAATAACATAGCGGTATGAAGTCCTTATTTCTTAAAGAAAGGTCAAGAATTCAAGCCTGAGTGGATGTGTATATGAGTACTCAACTAGGAAAAAAAAAATTGTTTGAATGAGGGCATAAATGGACCCACCAGATGATACAAATGATGTATGGCCAACGCCACGAATCATCCATGGACTCAAATGGATGGTGTGACACCATTTATGTTGCTATTTCTATTTTAATAACATGATGGGTCAGGGGACCATCTATAGTTGTAGAATTTGTATGGCAATGTTCATTTTTAGTTTTCAAATAGAAGATTTATGGTTCAAGTTTTAGGATAAAATGATATATGAGTATCTTGTTGAGATAATAAATAAAAAGTTAAGTGTAAAAAAAAAATTTAGAATTTGTAAATATGTCGAGAAAAAATTATATTTTTAAAATTGAGCAAATAGGTCCATTTGAATAATGAAATGTCTAAAATGCCCTTAAAACAAAATAATAATAAAACAGTAGTTTTAGTTTTATACAAAAAAAAAAAAAAAAAAAAAAAAAAAAGGTCAATATTGACTTGTCAATATATATTAGGGAGCAATTTGCACATATTTTAAAATGTTAAGATTTATATGCACATACTACACTACATGAGTGTATTTTGCATCATTTTTATATAATAGGGTGTTTTTTTTTTTTTTTTTTTTTTTTTTTTTGTTTTTCTGGCACTTTACTTATATATAAATAAATAATAAAAAATGGGGGCATTAATGAGATGGAAAGCTTGTACAAGATTTTGAGAAGACATGAACCTATAACGTGTGCTTTTCGTGAGGTTGGAGGTTCTATCATTGCAACCTACCAAATTGAATAAATATATGAACAATGAATGTGTGTGATTTAACACATGAACAATCTGCAGTGTTGTAGTGGTTAATATGTCCTTGGTAGGGTCCTTGGGACCCTTTACTTGTATCATGCAATTAACTAAAGAAAAGTATGATTTAAGTCGAACTAAGTTAGAATGTGTTTGGCTTTATAATAATTTTATATATATATTGGGTGTTCTAGCGTAAGAGAATTGGCATGACAGAACCATAAGTGGTTTCAAGACTGACCAAACCCCAAATCTCTTGAACTCAGTGTAAAAAACAATTTATATCTCCTAATTGCTTCAATGAAGAGGATTTTAAGGGAGACACTATAACACTAACAGTGCATCAAAATGAAAAAGGAAATTAAAAACTAAATTTGCGAGCGATTACGTATATCCAAACTTCACAATCATTCTAGAGTTCAGCACTAACAAGTGGATTAATTCTTTACTAGTGAGACACACACAACACCACTACACCCTTTGCTGATCTAAGAACACATTTAAAAAGAAAAACAAATAATCAAAATAAAGGAAAACTTGCAGTTAATATGAGTTGTCAAGGCCAGAGTGGGCAACTTTTTAACATGTTGAAAACGAAGTGCTACCGAAAGTGCATATATTAAAATTATATCGAACTACTACCGACTCAATTCCATTTCAATTCAATTATCGCAGAGCTCGCTATCTTCGGATAATCATGATAAAATATATATATATATATATAGTCATTCATATGTATCTTAATTTTATGCAAGTGGTCACATACGCATGGATCATTGGTACCATTGCAGGGTCCAAGAACAAGGCCACAGATACATATTGGACAGAGGAAGCTCTAACATCATTGGTTTTCGTCTGAAATTGCTTAAAAGTGAATTCATTCTCTTATCTTTTCACTTGAAAAGCCAAAAGGCTCTGAAGAAAGGTAGAAAATAGTGGTTACTTAGCTACTTTGAGTGGGGTTTTGCACCACTCTTCACTTTAGATAGCATGGAAGTCATTCTCCTAGTTCACTAGGGGTGTGTGTGTGTGTGTGTGTGTGAGAGAGAGAGAGAGAGAGAGAGAGAGAGAGGACAAGGTCTGATCCACCACCGCAGGCCTTATGGATTGCCTTTATTTTAAAAAAATTCTCCATGATCACTTTGTCCAGACTAAGACCATTCGGTTAAAGTTCAAAGTTGAGAGCAAGTAATGGTCCTGAAGAAGGTTTTAAAAGCGTTTGTCAATTGGCATATAACTTCTTCAATGTGTGTGTTCACATGAAGTGCAATTAGTAGAGATATGGGAATTAACATTAATTGAAGTGAGTGGAATTCTGTCTCTCATGAGTCAATCAATGTTCCATCTTGTTAACAAAAAAGACACTCACTACTGGGAGGCAGGGTAAGGCTGCAAAGTGGATAAATGGTTCCATTTGGCTTTCAAATAAAGGCATTGATTCAAAAAATTTATACAACTATATATTCTACTATTAATTAAATAAAACCTTCATTTCAAAAAATGGTGTAATTTTGAACTTTCAATGTTCGGATTATGTGCATGTACATCAAAATTATAGCGTTTTGATTCAGAGAATATGGGGGATCTCGTCTTAATGGCGGTAAGCACAAGTCATGACACTAAATACTCTAATTTCATATTTTTTCCTTCAATATTGAAGTAAATAAAACGTGGAGTTAACACTATTATTGTCCTTTTTAATGGGAGGTTGAGAATTCAGTCTTCATAAGGGGAAGTGATGAGTAATGCATAAAAAAACACCAACAGTAAGACTCCGTGTTAGGGAGAGCCACATATAGAGCTTGGTGGTAATATGCATCCGGCATATATACAGTTCAGATGGGCCTAAAGTTGACTTGCACAGTTGCACCCACTTTCTTCTAGTCCATCCTTCAAATCTTAGGGAATATTGGACAAATTTTACCCAATTATATAATTGGGTTGGGCTCACTTTGGGTCAGATTTAACCCAAATATTTGCGATAAGCAAAGCATAAATATGGACTTAGCAAGGGACTTGTGTATCGCTAATGCTTTTTAAAGTGAATGGTTAGGATTCCACTCTACAAAAGGGCAAGGTTGTGCGTTTCTTGTCAATATAAAATAAGTAAATAAAATCTCGTATAGGATTTATGATAAATTTTAATATATTAGATGGGAATTTCTTTATCATATTAATATTGATAAATAATGAGTTGGCCTTCCAAATTTTTTTAAAATTCTCTCATTTATAGTTACCTCTATCCATGGTAATGGAACGTGGTTTAAGAAAGAAATACTTGTAATCCTTTTTGAAAGTCTTTAATTGCATCATTGGTACAACATAGTAATAGTGTATAGTAAATTGTTTTTTATGATTTAAAGAGAAAAGAAATATAATGGTCGACAATTGACAACTTCATTTATTTTAAACAATTCATTTATGGACATGCCCTTAAAAATGTATATTAAAAATGCAATCATTTTTTTTTTTTTTAACAGTTGTTTTCTTTTATTTTTAAAATTTAATTTTATATTAATATTTCGCCCCCCAAATGAAAATTTCTAGCCCCGTCCCTGGTGACAAAGAAAGCATTATTTCTCCTCTGGTTTGTTCCTCAACCAAGAAGGAATTGAAGTTAGTCTGAAGCTTGACACAAAAGAGACGGGCTCAATTCAATGTATGAAATCTTCAACCCTAATCCAATCTAACTTGACCATAAACTTAAGCTAATGAACCAAAGTCCAAGTCATACTTATTTTTTAAAATTTGGATTAAATTCGTAGTTGCAACTCGAAGTAAAATTTCAAGTTGAAATGGGCTTCCCTCTCAGATTAGAATTCACGTTCATATAATAACAAAGAAAATAATTAAAGGGTAAATTGCACTCACACCCCTGAAATTTCAAAAGTCATATTTACCCATGAACTTGTTAATTGACAAAAATAAGCCTAATCAACATTCTGTATTCCCTTCACCCACTACTGCCACACCCATACACCACTGCAACCCACGTCGCCGCAACCGCCACATCAAACACAACACAACCACCGCACACAACCAAAACACCCTCCGCCACACACACACGCATTTGGGTCAAACGCACACACCCCACCACAACCACCGCCATACCCACACACCCATACACTGCTCGAGCAAGTTGTTGGACCACAGAGCCCAATCTTAACCCTACCAATGCGAAATTATCGACGGTGAAGAGAAGATATGTGTTCGCTGCTGCAATTATTGAAATTGTTAGTATCACCAAGTAAATCTTTGTTCACCGCAATTGTCGATCATGTCTCTAATACGCGAGCAGTGGTGGTGGTTTTGATTGTTGGTGGTGACGACAGTGGTAGGTTTCTTTGATTTGTGAGCGTTGGTGTCTTTTGCCTTTGATTCGGTTTCGTTGGTTTTTGTAATTTGAGACAGACTCGGGTGAGCTTTGGATTGTTCGACACATTAACCCCAACTCAACTCAAAATGAAATCGAATTCTTAATTTTCAACCCAAGTCCGAATCGAATTGCAATTTATACAGCTCAAATTTGATTTTTTTTTTTTATTTGGGCTCCAGTCAAATCGAATTTGACCCGCCTAAGTTGCAGTCGTATAAGTGGATCAGAATCTTATGTTGTACCAACTCTTATAATATATTGTTTTATAGATGCACTTAAACATAATTAATTCGAGATACAACATAATTAATTAAGCCGATTGTAGTGATGATGATATTTACTTAGTAAATATTACTACGTAATAATAATAAGATTCTTTAAAATAAAATATTTTTACTTATGTGATATAATAAAATTGATTAATTAATAAGTCACGACATAATAAACGTGAAACGAAGTCTTTTTCCAAAATAATGGTGTAACGTGCAGCAACACCAAAGCATTTTTGTTACACCGACATACGGAAACTCAATTTAGCTGTATTGCATCATTGAAATAAAACACACACAGGTCAATTCCACTGCTTGATAGTGTAAACAAGATAAACACCAAAATATTCTAAAGGCTTATTTTTTAGATTCCACTATTCTCTTTCTTTCTCATTGGCTGAGCGGTGGGCTGTTGCTTTCTGACGAAAGGATGGCAGATCGATCCACGTGTCCATGCCCGATTGGACACCACAAAAATATTCACCACAAATGGGGGTGATGAAAATAAATAAAGTCAAACTTATGTCACCCAAACGGTAAGCATGCGTTAACGTTTACTCACACTCCGAGAGCTCCAAACGCTCCCCTAAACGCTATCCTAACTGTGGCCGTGAAGTCACGACAAGATAAAGAAAATCACGAGACAAATATAAAATAACAAAGCAAAAAATATTAGAGTAATAGTTCAGGAAAACTATTTATTTTACTTTCAACATATAACAATACTCGTTCGGTCTCATCAAAATAAGTGTTCATATATATATATATATATATATATATATATATATATATATTATCTATTTCAAAATATATAAGTGTATCATTTTAAAAGTTAATCATACTATTTTTTGTAATATTATCAATTTAAAAAATAAATCATCATAATAAATTTAGTAATTTATTTACTATTAATGTAATAAAAATTATTCTTTTAAAAAGTTAAGTTCCCAAAAACATAACACTTGATACAAGTAACACTATATTCAGTTTCTTTACAGCCAAATATGATAAAGTAAATTTATTTATTTATAGTTAAAAAACTTAAATACTCTCTTTTTATAGTAATGACATAATATCACACATTAATTATACACTAATACATAGTGATAAAATGATCACACATTAATTATACACTAATACATAGTGATAAAGTGAGCATTTAATTTTTGAAGGATAGGACCGAATTGATAGATAAAAAAAGAAAGAAAGTTGGGAGACCAAAAAAAAAAAAAAAAAGAGAAATCATAATTACACTGTACTTTATTGTACTTAAAATTATATAGTTATTTTCATAAACAAAATTGATAAAATTGTTGTTTAGAAACACTCATATGCTCCACAATTATATAAAAACTCTCACACTCAATTTATTTTGAATATTTTTGTCATTTCTCTTATAAAAAACAAAATATATTACTACTTAACAATTAGCATTAATTCAAATAATTAAGTAGTAATATTGCGAATACTAACTTTTTTTTTTTCTTTCTAATCCTTAATTCCTCATTAAAGATTACTCCGTATTTTACTAAATCCCTCTTTCTTTCTTCTATTTATTTTCTTTAAAATCAAGCATGAAATAAAAAGAGTGGGCCCAAAAGGCACCGACTTGCTGAGGCGACTCCTGGGCCGAGCAAAGTTGGCCTCGCATCGAATGAACTGTTAAAATGACGTTGAGAACAATATAAAATTAATTTATTATTATAATTTATTGAATTATCGTTTTACGTTAAACAATTCCTTCTCTTCATCAATTTGAGTGTCGTCTTCGCTTCTTCTTACCAGTCCTTTCTTTGCTTCGCATGTCTTTGTCGATTTGTCCCCCTTTCAATCCACGTTCTCTCTATCTTCACGATCTCTTATGTTTTTTCATTGATTCCAAACCCTAGTGTTTCTTTATCCTTGACACCTATTTCTAGCCATTGATTCTAGGGTTTATCGATCGATCAATTGAGCAGTTCTGAATTGTGTTTCGGTGGCGATGACCTATGGCGTGAATGATGAGGACGACGCTGTGGTGCCGGAGTCGAGGTTGACGATGGGAGACGGAAATGGGGATTATGTCAAATTTAGGGAATCTGACGGTTGTGGAGCGCCGGAGATTTTTGATGGTGGTGGGGCCCAACCTTCCTCCTCCGTGAGGAGATCATGCTGGTCTCTCTGGTGGTGGGCTAAGGCAGTGTTCTTGCTCATTTTTTGCGTGGCATTGGCCGCTGTCTTTTCCAAATGGATCGGTCCCTTCTTCATGGATAAGGTATATGTATATGAATGCATCTATGTAATTATGCATTTATGTTGTTTAATCTGCCTTTTTATGTGTTCTTATAGGTATGAGACAGTAGTTGATGGGGGATTTTGTTTTAAGGTCTAGAACTACATAGATAGCATAATACTGGGGATACAATGTGCCTTATATCAAGGGTTGGAATATTCTTTATCGGTTAATGTATTCTGAAAGCATTTGTTTCTTAATATCATTTTTAATTTGTGACATCAGATTAATTATTTTCTCAATTTGTGATGCCATTTAAGTATTGGGTTCGTACAAGCAAAAATTATTGTAAGGATGTAGATAGAGTTCCTTTTACAAAAAATGTGGAGCTTGCATGGAGTGGGCTCCGAATGAGTGGTCTACTTATATTGCAGCTGAGTTATG
The DNA here is from genome assembly GCF_030987335.1 of Cornus florida. Classification (NCBI taxonomy): domain Eukaryota; kingdom Viridiplantae; phylum Streptophyta; class Magnoliopsida; order Cornales; family Cornaceae; genus Cornus; species Cornus florida. The sequence continues at coordinate 91,042,858 of NW_026775581.1, forward strand.
AAACTCCATTGTGGGTACTTGATTCAGTTGCCTGAGCTGGAAGTTGAATTTGTACCTCATGATATTAATCTTCTAAGCTGACAACTGGTGTGTGGAAGTATAGTTATTAATAGTTATCGTGTTTTATCTTTATAATAAGGTCATGGTGATTGATTAGTAGTTTTTCCTCCCTCGAATTTTTTAGTATGTACTCACATTGCATAGGATGAGATATCATTGCTCTTTATGATAACAAACTGTGAAAAGTATAGAGATGTGGTTAAATAACTTGAACTGTGATTGTGCATTCTAGTACTGTTTCTTTGCACTCTGACTAATTTGTTGTTGTTGAGCAGGAGATTATTCCTATAATAAATTGGGAGACGGAAACATTCAGCACGCCAGTGCTTGGAGTTTTGCTCTTTGCTTCCGTGGCATTGTTCCCTACTTTACTTCTACCATCTACACCTTCAATGTGGGTGGCTGGGATGACTTTTGGTTATGGATTTGGATTTCTACTAATCATGGCGGGAGCTACTATAGGGGTGTCGCTTCCATATTTCTTTGGTTCTCTCTTCTATCATAAAATCCAAGTGCGTTGGTATTTCTTAAATTTGTTTCAATCTTTTATTGTGAAAGAATCTCTCTTTCTTCTATTTGTGCATATTCAAATTAAACTTTTTCATCCTATTGTAGCGGTGGTTAGAAAAATATCCAAAGAAAGCATCCGTTATAAGATTAGCTGGTGAAGGAGGTTGGTTTAATCAGTTTCGAGCTGTTGCATTAATCAGGATTTCTCCATTCCCATACATCATATACAATTACTGTGCTGTGGCAACAAATGTTAAGTATGGCCCTTACTTTTTGGGGTCCTTGGTAGGAATGGTGCCAGAAGTTTTTGTTACAATTTACACGTAAGAATACTGTCTCTCTCTCTCCCTCTCTCTTGCTTATTTGTATCGAAAACTACACTGGCTCACATATCTAGAGTGATAAAGCATCCTTCATATAATATGTTATCAGACATCAATATATGTCCTTAATCTTATATATTTCACACGTGCATATTTAACCTTTCAATAATAAGTTACTGTTCAATTCCATCTAGGCTGTTCAAGCAATTGGTTTATTATTTTGTGCGTGTAACTTGCACTTTTGTGTTTATAATATTTAACATGAACATTGCCAAAATCAGAGCTTATAAAGCTATTCATTCCTGTTGCTGAAGTTATTTCTTGTTTGATCAACATAAATGAGAATTACCAAAAGGCCAGTGGCCTAGTGGTACCAGGCCCCTACTTTCCATAGGGAGGTCAGGGGTTCGAGCCTCAGTGGAGGCATGTGTATGTGAGTACTAAGAAAAAATTGAGAATTATGAGATGCATGGACCAAAGGGGATATGCAACATTGTGAATAGTGAACCATGTAATATGCATAGACATGATAAACAAAATGAATGTGATGTACCAGCAATTGATTGGGAAAATATTTACCCAGTAATTGTTTGTTTAGTAGAACTGTAGAAGGGAACATAATGACAGGGTGGAAGGGAAGGGGATTGATTAATAACTTCCCATTGTTTGGTAGGAAGGGAGGACTTAAGGGAAGAGAGGAGGAGGGAAGCAATTTCTTTTCAGACTCACCATACTAAATTTTGGTGGAAAGGAGGGGGAAGGATTTTTTATTTTGGGTATATTTTGTCATATAGATAACAACCTTCCTGTAATTAGGTATAATTTTGAAATAAGCAATACCCATTTCCTTTTTTGTTTTTGATCAACAAAACGAAAGGAAGGTAAGGAGATGCTTTTTCCGTCCCTCATGCCTTTTCAAATTTCCTTCTTTCATGCCCAAAGGAGCATAAAAGGATAAAAACTTTCAAGGCACATGAGAAAAACCATAGACTTATTTGTTACTATGAAAGTATGAAATACAACTTCTTTTTCCCTTAAGGGGAAGTGCAAAGTACCCTTTAAAACTTGTTTCAGTTTTATTTGACACTCGTTTTTCTCATCCATTGTTTTAGAGTTTGAAGACTAAAAAAGCGTTTATTGCCTATCTTCTGTGTGATGTCATCTCTCATAGCTCTGTTTTAAACTCAAATGAAAATACCGTCCACTTGAGTTGTCATTTTGGTTGTCGTTGCCACCAATACTACAAAGGGCAGGATTGATGGGGTTCAGAAAATGGGGAATTGACAGAGGAGAGTACCCAGAAGTTCATTTAAAATGATTTCTTGATATTTTTCTCTACGGCCACCATAAAAAATTTTTGATTGGGAAACATAAACACACCCTCCCTCTCTCCCTCACATGTGCGCGCAAGAGCATACACATGCAAACATGAAAAACCGTATAGGCACTAACTTAAGTAATTAACGTCAATAATTTTTAGTGGGTAAAGTTTCAATTTCAATGTTGTTGGCTAACCTTATGCTGCCTTATTTTTTTACAAACACTTTGGATATTCAAGATAAGTTCAATCTCATCTACTCTACCTTTGGCCATCAGAACCTTGAATTTCTGCAAGACACTAAAAGTTGATATCATTTTCAATAAATGGAGCGACATTTTGTTTCCTAAGTTACATAGACACAGAAGTATAATTAGAGTTCTTGTGATGGATAACAGGGGTATGTGATTCATTTACTGGTGAACATTTCCCCATAAAAAATTGTTAAGGAAATGGCCACATGCATCTCTGGGAATTTAATAGGGTGCCTTCTGAATATGTTCTTTCTATGACATGAGTATGTCATAAATGAGTGTACCAATCATGTTTTGTAAGCCATTTATTATTATTATTATTTATTTTTATTTCATTTTGCTGAGTTTCTTTACGAAGAAAATTAGCTTGGGAGATATTATGGTCATCTCCCTAGATTTGGGGACTAAATCAACAGACAAACACAAGCATACCCCTGGTTTTGATGTAGCTCAGAAAGTGAATAAGAATTGTCTCAACGAAATAGAATTCGTGATGTTGTGGCCCGAATTTGGTGCCAGGTCACGGTGCGACCCGTTTATGAGCGTTGAAATTTTTGACCCGTTTTGCTTGTGGGTCGTGGAACCTAATTAGTACTATCTTGTTGCCCGATATATAAGGCCATTTAGGGTTTGGAGTGGGTGGAGATTGGGACACTAAAAATCTACAGAAAGAGGGGCTGAAACTTGTAATATCCTATTTTTCGCATGGTGAAAACTTTTGCCGGATCTCCACCATGATGTAGGCTTTGCTGAACCACGCTAAATCTGTGTTCTTTGTGTGGTGTGGTTACTTTTGAGTTGTGTTTCTTGATTTATTCTTGGGTTTGCTGCGTTTGTCGTAACAAACAAATATATGAATATGATATTTTCTTAGATTTGTGCTAATCTATCATTCATGGTAGTATTCTAATGTTCGTCAACTTGGAGGAGTTTTTTTCCAATATTTCATCAATGGCTAATTAATCCTTATCACTTTGTCAGTCTTGTAACTTTTGACATGTCATACAATGGATGTCTTAATTTTACAAGGACGATCTATGGTTCACTACATTGTGTTGCCTTGTATGCCAAGAAGCCAATGTTGGTTTGTTTGAATATGCATGCATGTGCGCACACACAAACAGATGTATGCATCGTCATTGAACTTCGAAAATGCTACAACACAGGCTGCATTGTGATTTGATGGCAGGTTGAATGTCAACCATGCATGACCTTGCCACTGCTTAATGGATGGATATGGTGTCTTGAACTGCTGCTAGTGCTGGCCAGAGTAGAGGCTGTAGAGGCTGGTGGCTGCCCCCATCTGTTAGGGAATGTATTTGTTCCTTCTGCCTTCTTGGTAGAGGAGAGTCCTCCACTACCTCTGCGGTTAATAACTGATGCGCATTTTGTGCTGCAGATCACAGTTGGTCATAGCCAATTGTTTGCCCTTTGGATTCTTTACTGGCAGCTCTGTAAGCTTTTCAGTTGGTTTTAATCATAGATTAAGGGCAGAACTGCATAAGAGTGTGTGAGTTGAACTGACCCCAATGAGATTTAAAACAAGAAAAATAGGTATATCCTGTAATAGTTTTTCCCTATCTAATACTGAAATCCTTTAAAACTATCTCTATTTTCCATGACTTTAGATTTTATCCCCTAAGGATTTAGCAGGAAATGCTGCCTAAGCTAGACTGCTGGGGATAATCTGTTTTTGTTTCAAGGTATCTGTTATAATTCCTAGTCTCAAACCATGTAAATAGCAAGAGACAGATAAATGAGTAAGCAAAAGAAGCAAGAAGAAGAAAATACATTTTACCGAAAAAAGAAAAAAAGACACGAGAGTACAGAACTAAAGGGAGTTTTCATTCTTGAGGTAATCCGTAATTATCCTTCTTTCAATTAACATAAAGGTAAGTAAACAAATCTGTAAACTTTTAATTCATTCATATTTTAAATAATTGAAATGAAAATTTATAATTTCATATATTCAATTATTTAGTTTTTGATTGTAATTCGAATATTAAAACATTTTTGGTTTTCAAGGTTTGCCATCTATTTCATATAATTGTGTTCATCCTCTAGATTGCTTGCCTTTGTGTGTTCCTCATTGCCAGCACTTTGTTGATACTTTTTACTCCTCTTATGTGATATGATGAAAATGCAATGTCAATCATTTTCTGAAGTTATAAGTTTATATGGGAGATATTATTTAGGTTTCTCTGCTGTCTTAATCTTCGGTCAACTAATGAGCTTTTATTTATTTATTTTTATATATAAATAAATTGTAGTGGTATCCTGATACGAACGTTGGCTGATGCATCATATGATCGGCGGTCCCTCTCTGCACCACAGATCATCTTCAATGTCGCTGGTTTCTGTGCTACCGTGATTACCACAATACTAGTTACGGTGTATGCAAAGAGCCGGCTCAAGGCATTACAGCACCAGGAGGAGCCCCTACTGCAGTAAGCTTTTTATTTGCTCTGGTCTGGTTTAAGTCAGGAAATAATATGCCTGCTAAGCCAGGTCAGATTTACACATGTAAACACAATGTGGCTGGATAAGGTTTTACTTATTATATGGTATCACTGATACGAAAACGTGGAAGGGAAGGATCCAAGACGGGCTAATGTGGTATCCATTTTGCACCAGTGCATCCAATTTTTAGAAGCTAGAAAGGGAAGAAAAATCTGCCTGTCTTTGTTATTGCTCTCTCTCTCTCTCTCTCTCTCTCTCTCTCTCTCTCTCTGTGTGTGTCTCTCCCTGATTTGTCATTTGTATATAAATTGAAATATCTAGATTTGAAGTGTTAACAATTCTTTGAGATTTGGAAATGTAAATCTGTTGCAGCTACCTTTATGTATTGTAGGCTCGTCGTAGTCTTGTATATGATTATTAATTTTTTGTGGAAATTGTGTATGTTTTGCATGAGAAATCGTCACCATACTGACAACGTGTTATTAGGTTGACCGTGTTTGCCCTGAACTCATATGTGATTCTTCTCGATTTCGTTTTTTTTTTTTTCTTTTGCCTACTTTCTGGTTCTTCAATTGTTAATAATTGCAACAAGTCACGGCCCCGCTGACTACAGTGAAGCATTGTTTTGGAGAATTATGATTTTTATAATGCATAATAGGGCTATTATTACGATTCTTTGGGTTGGTATTATTATTATTATTATTTTAAAGTTTTCCCTGTATATATCACTATATGGTTTGCCTTTGAGTTGCACCTTGACTTGCAATATTTGTAAAAGATGGAGTGGGTGATGACTTCAATTGTAAAACCCTATCTCTGATTCATGTTTGTAGGATTCTGAGTTAACTTTTTCTTTTTACCAACCAACTCAGTTCAGTACCTTCTCATTTCTTTTGGATCTTCTAGTCATGCCCGTGACTTGCAATTCGAAGACAACTACTTTATCCTTCTCAAATACACTTCCCTTGTATAGCTCTGGGTGCAAACCCAAGAAGAAGCTTTACCCACTGAAAGATCTGTGAGTGATCTAACACACAAACATAATGGAGCAATAGCATCTCAACTATGAGATTTACAGAAATCAACTCCTCTCCGAATGTGTTTCATAACTATTGGAATGTCCTCAGTCAATGTAGTAAAACAATACCGAAACCAGCCAGTTTCAATGCAGCAACAGGAAGATCCAGGAATTGCATTCATCTTGGCTACACTAACCATCTTATCCAAGGGGTCAAGCTCCCCTTTCTTGGGTTAAGTTGACTATTCAAGGAAATCTGAGAAAATTCTCTCACATTTCATAGTGCCACAAAATGTTCCAACTCATTTCAAATACAACAGGAAACAGATTAACAAGCTACGAGGATCTGCAGCCTCAGGCTTTCAATGAACATGTTGACCTTACACCAGGCTTTATAACAAATATCAAATCAAAGATTAAAATGCCAATGGCATGCAAGGGTTATACAGCCAATTTTCATTTACAATTAGGCTCTGTTTAAATATTTTCAGTATTTGGTTGTCGTAAAATATTTATAAAGAAAAAACTATTAAAATCTTAAAAAAATAACTTATTCATCAATTTTCAATGAACTATTTTACTCGACCTCAACCTCCTTAAACCTTTGTCAAATATGAAAAAATAAAAATAAAAGAAAATATTTTACATAAAGGAATATTTAAAATATATATATATATATATATATTTTACGTCAAGAATGCGTGCGATGTCAATTCTAAGGAAAATGAATAATATATATATATATATATATATATATATATATGACACTTGGATGGTGTTTTGCATATGACAAAAATTCCCACCCCGACGGGAGCCCGCCTTACCAAACGTTTATGGGAACCGATTATGTAAATGGGGACAAGGATGAGAATACTTTGAAAAACCCGGCGAGTTTTGTAGTGCTTTCAGAGAAGGTTGTCCCACCCCGCCCCGCCCCGCCCCAAATATGCTATAACCTTATTAAATAACCTTATGATATATTACTAAAATAGATTAAGTATATAATATACTTAACCTATTAATAAGCTAAATTCAACCAGCAAAAAAAAATTGCTAATAATCTAGACTAACAAGTCCAGAGGTCTATCAAGAAACGTAATCATCTGAAAACCGAAAGGTGGTTGTTTTTTTTCTGTTCACAGAAACTTTAGTTGGCAGATAAGTTTCTTCGAGGAGGCAGCATTCCTTCTCTCTGGGCCATTTCGTACAGGGCAATGGCCATCAGAACCTTTGCATCGGCGGTCATGCGCCATAGTTTCTCATAGGGAACTACATGCACCTTGATCAGCTCACCACGTTCACGAATACCTGTTTCTTTACCTCGCAGCTCAGTAATAGTTTTTTCATCCACATGCCCTCTGTATAGAAACAGGCTAATTTCTTCATCGCACCCTCCCTAACAACCGAATAAACATGAGACTCTTTAGTGATAAAACTAAACAATAAACATTAAAAGTATGATTCAGATAGATGAATGGTCATACTACAATATTCATGAGATATTGAAAATCACAAACAAATAAAGAGGGTACACGATATGATTCTTTGATGTATTATTGAAGGGATTGTTCATATACATGTTACTTGGAAATATTGATATAGTATGACTTGTTTCAGATGATCCTAAACTGTAAGCACGTTGAACTTTATACTTTAACATCTGGAGCTTTTTGCCATTAAAACAGACAAATTTCTCCTTTTGATTTAATCTCTTCTCAAACAACAAAAGAACAAAATGTTGCAATTTATGCAACTTAATAGAAGACGTAAGAGTATAGTTTCGAGTGTTGGATAGAAGTCCAACAGTCAATTTTAAAAATCCAAAGAGTAGTTCCAATTTCATGCAGAAAATTGCTGTGATTTAGGACCAAGGAAACTCTCCTACTACCTAGAAAACATGCGCAAATTGTAAAGTTCATATCATAACCTAACCATGGCTACCCCGTTCACATGGGATAAAAAAAGGTAAGGATGATGTCATGACATAACCTGAGAGGGACACTGAGTGTGAACAAAAATCAAACAAGTCTGAAAATCATGCTAAATAGATAAGCACCACATATAATATTGTATGGCTGCATAGAGTTCTACTGATTTCCCATGATTGTGAAAATGAATATGGTTCCAGTTTTGAGAAAAGACATGACTGCCTATGGTTCCAGGCTATCAGAAAAGACACGACTGCCAATATTTTCATAGGAGACACAACTATAGATAGAGCTAAATGGAAAGGGATGTAGCCGCAGTAGCTGGGTTTAGGGCTTTATTAAGTTGATGTGAACAGTGTGGAAATGAAAATAACCAACATCAATTGTGGTATCCTTGGTTGGAGCACGACAGCTTAAGTTTTGTATATATACAGCCACAAAGAGTTCCCAAAAAGAAAGCCACATTACACTCTCTTGGATTAATCAAATGGACACATGGAACTAAAAAAAGTACACTTCAAATAATGCGTTGATTGACATTCAATTCATAAACTATTTTCTCTCCTTACACCCGAATTTAATAGACTACTTAAAGACATATCTCACAATAATGCTTTTTGGTCCTCAATGATTATTTTCTATACTCACATTTCTTAAATAACTCTTGGACCTTCTGCAATGACCTGTCTCCTCCAATTACAATTGTAATATTAGAGGATAAACAATTTGATGGTTTAAATTTTTACTGCCACTTCCTATGGATATTCTTAGAAGCACTCCAGAATGCTAGTTACTCCTGGCAACAAATAATTCTCAAATCTAAAATCTTCAACTATGGATTGTAAAGATCCTGTTTGGTAGTTGTGATTCACGAAGAAAGGATGAGCACCCACATACCGGAGAAGGGAAAGCTCTGTATCCGGTTGATGGATCCAAAAAGGCGGTGAGGTCAACCATGACATCTTTATTCAAGCGTATACCAGTCTCCTCTTCAACCTGTCATATTGATCTGATCAAAAGCATAAATTTGAACTGTGCAATGTTTGTGTTGTTCCACATGAGCTCAAAGACTAAAGAAGTCAATTTTGTTAGCCATGAAAAGGCTAATACATTTTAGAAGAAAATGCAACTTGTAAACATCACTAAAAAGTACATGATCTGGAAACTTTCAAGCAGAAGACATCCCAGAAAGAATACTTAAATCCGGAATTTCAGCCAATCTGGAACAAAGGTCTTAAGCATCAGAGAAGATTCATATATGCATTCTGCACCATGTTACCTAATGAAATTACGAAAATACCCACACATTTTTCGCATGCAATGCTGTCAATTAAGTTGCTCATGTCTTGTGTAAGATTATTGTTACACCATATATATTGTCACCATTATTTAACATGTAAACTGCCTATGTCAAGTGTGGGTGTGAGTTAAAGTTTTGGCAGAGATGTCACATGTAGGATAGTAGGGAAGAGAGAGGGGATGGTAGTAAAGGCTTACATGGCCAGAGAATGTGAATTGCAACATGAGGAACACCAGAGCATTAATCACAATGGCACCACCTTTCTTGAGAAAAGCAAAAGGGGCCACCCTTTATTTATAACCAAATGAATCGAGGATAGATTGTAAAAGTTGGTCCAGGTGCCCAACAACATTAGCCAACTGGATAGTGTGACAATTTTTTTTAAAAAAAAGTCCCAACACATTTTTTGCACCAATTTTTAAGTAAATGAAAGAAGACGTGTTTAAAAGTGTCCTATATTGGGTGAACACAAATAAACACATTTATCAGTCAACAATAATTTACAAGATGCAGCAGTCAAAACATTTTACCAGAAGAACTTTACTCCTGCAGAGCAAGCAACTGAATGAAGTCCAACTAATGTAAATGCTTAAAGCGAAGAGAGACCACATCAAAATAACGAGGAACAGATTTGAAATTGACAATCATGTCACTATACTAAATTTTATAGCCAGAACAGGACTACTTGCTAAGTTCATTATATGCTATCTGCAGCCCACACTAATGCTCATGTCCATGCTCGTTTACCTATCTGAATATATATTTATAAGGTATCAATTGTTGGAGGTGGGGAGAGATAGGGAGAGAGAAACCTCGCGAACTGCGTTTCCCACAAAATCACCTTTATTCTCATCCAACATTCCAGCTGGCAATTCCAAGATAAGCCTTCCAACAGGTACCCTGGCCTTTAACACGCATATGGCTCATTATAATCAACAATGAGATAAAACATATGTAAAAACAAATCATTTATTCAAAATATCTACTCAATTGTTAAAAGTACAATTGTTTAGTAAACACTGCACTATCAGAATCATTAGTAGACAGAAAAAAGTACCTGTTCAGTGAGCACAGCATAAGTCTCACCCTCTGAATCCAAAAGGATCAGCACAGCTACAGCTGGTCCTCGTGCGAAGACAATACCTGGAACCTAAGCATGTTTTAGATCATATAGGGTAAAATAAGGACTGATTCATGAGCACACCACATAAAGAATAGTAGAACAGATGGAGTATAAACTTTCCAAAGTTGATCAAATAAAACATGTTCATGTAGCTCCATTGAGGCTAAAATCATGCACTGTCACTGAAAATAGGACTAACAAACAAGACCAAGCAGGCCAAGCAAAGCCAAGTTTTACCTATTAAAAGGATTTAGATGGATTTAAATGCAGAACTGATGCATCGAATTAGTAATTAAATACCTTATTCCCTGTTTCCTTATCGATAACATCTGCTTTGAACTTAAGAAAGCCAACATGCTTCCCAAACATATCCACTCCCTGTTACCAGATCATGAAAAAACTGTAAATCTTAGTAAGTAGAGAAGATGAAAAATATTTTTGGTGCCACTTGTGAAGGAAGTAAATAAATGGGCTGCACCAATAAACAACGTTAGCTTTTTTGGTGCCAATGCTGAAGAAGACTTGTTTTGCCACTACCTTGGAGATTAATTGAAAAAATATTTTGTCAAAACTTTTCAAAAGATAGACCCTTCCTTGGATCCCAAAGTAGTTGAATCAATGCCCCAAATATGGATTTGAGTTAACAAATTTTCAAAATCTAACCAAGCTCACAATTAATATAATTGAAAAATAATAATAGTATATGCACATGATAGCAGCAATCCAGATTGGTGATATTCAAGATAATAAATTAGCTCCAAGAAGTTTAGAATGACAATCTTATAGAAAGCAATGTTTGAGAGATTCTGAAAGTTTCCAAGGGTGCTAGCATGCCTCGGAATATAATTTAGCATTAGGAAAGCTGAACCCCCTAAGTTATTCAAGAGATTCTATTCTATGGGAATCCACATAAATAGTTGCATTGTCGAATTCATTCTCTTTCAATGCCCCAAAAAATCATTACAACACAACAAGAACAAGAACAAAAAATAAATAAAACAAATACAGTGCATCAAAAGATTAAAACCAATCTAAACTATTTAATGCATTCATGAGGCTACAGGAACATGTATGAAGTACAAAGTACTGTGTGTGAACTTCTGAAAACAATGGCAAGGAGATGATACCTGAATAAGTACTTGTCTTAAAGATGCAGCCCCATTAGCAAGAATCCCAGTTTCAGATTGCATGTTCTTCAGCCACTGCTTGAACAAAGAGGATTCAATAGCATTCCTGTGACACAGAAGACCATATAAATAACTCAACAGACCTGAGCTGCACATTAATCCTCAGAGTTCTCCTCTAGCAACAACTAGCAGAAGGAGCCAGAAAAAAAGTTTCACCTTCATAACAACAATGGAAAATGATTTTTTTTCTTTTTTCTTTCAAGACCTCCAATAAACCATATGCTGCCAAAATAATCAATCCATGTGTGTATACTGGCCATAATCAACTTTCCAATGATATTAAATATAAAACAAAACAATGTTGCTACAAGCAGTCACTTGGGCACCTAGGTAACAGGCTAGAGGGCAATAAGATAGTGTACATACAAAGAGATTAGAAATATTGTTTTTATTTGTATCCTATATACATATGGGTCTTACACAATGGAATGCGGGAAAGTAACTGTCTAATCCAATCCTTAAATTGTTGTGGGCTTGGGAGAGGTCAAATGAAAGATAAGAAACTAAGTTCAACAAAGTTACACATTCACAAACACATTGCACAATAAATAATACCAGCAGAGTTAATTATGAGATTCATAAACAATTTACCGCGAACCTTTTACTCAAGTGGCATATTCTTCTTGTACCACATGGAAGGTTGAAGTTTCGAGTGCCATTGGGAGCAAAAGGCGATGTCTGAGTTGGGTGTGAAACTTACATACCAAAAAACAGAAAAAAAAAAAAAAAAACAAAAAAAAAAAGGACTTATGAAAAATCTCCCATACATAATTTTTTATTTTATAAAAAGGCACGTGTGTCACAAGTCACAGCCTGCTCTGCTGTGTAGAGATTGTCAGCTTTGCACACTCTCCGTGATCACGGTTTTCAAAAAGCGTCTACATAATTAAGAGGTATCCACGCATATATATGTGAGCAACTTCTCTCCCCATATGTTATCAGAGCCAATCCCTAGTCAGAAATGGTCAGAATGTGCACAAGGAGCAAGGATGCTGGGTCTCGAGGGGGTGATTGTGACGTCCTACATTGCTTGGGGGGAGAAGTTCACGGTACTTATACGTGTGGACACCTAATTGTGTAGACGCGTTTTGAAAATTGAGAGCATGGAGAGTGTGCAAAGCTGACATTATCTACTCAACGGGGCGGGTCATGACAACATGCATACAATCGGGTCAGTACATCCCTTATGGCTTTACATATTTATATTTATATGCAATGGTGAATTCAAGGGGTGGGGAGAGTCCACAGCCCCCCAAGTTTTGTAATCACAGGCATAAACTATTACATAACAAATTCTTCCACAATAATATACTAACCCCTCAAAAATATCTGGAATTGGTCCCCATCCCTAACCCAAACAAGTTCTCCTCATTGATAAACCTAATAATACCTCAAATTATCCCAATTTCTTCTATCTCCCCTGGTGCCTTCCTATCCCAATTGCAATCTTACCCATTATAGTAATCTGAATTTTCTAGACCTTCCAACACTTTAAAAAAAATAACAGGAGAGTGAAGACATTAATAAGAAAATTGGGGGAACATTAGCCCCAAGGCCACATGGCCTTGTTACATTTTCTCACAAAAATACAAATTTACAATAAAATGCGCATAATTACAACTCCATTGCTAATTTTTTTTTTTTTCTTCACGCGTATTTAAAAATTTCAATAAAATACATCAATTTAGGAGTGATCCATATCTTTTGCATACACACACATACGTATGTCCGTATCTAACATGTATAAAATTTCTCACTGTAACTTTGAAATTTATTGTCGTAAAATATAGTTAGGAAAAGAATAGGGGGAAGAAGAGACTGACTCGCCTGAACTCGGAATCGGAGACACCAGGCGCAGCTACGATGTTGACCGGTTCACTTTGAGTCGGCAAATTTATGGGGTGAGTGAGTTGCGAAAACGGGCCAGAGGACATTTTTGTACAGATTGCTCTTCTTACTCCGTGAGTGTGAAGCAGAAACGGAGAGGACAAAAGTGGAAATTTTTTTGAGAATGCGGGGAGAAAATGAAGCGTCATCGTCGTTCTCTAGGTTTGTATGACTTGGACGCGACTCCTAGTATTTTATATTACATTGAAATGTGTGCAACGCGAGTAATTTTTACGGAGTAGTTAATTACTTGACTTATCACGCGACTCCGAATGACCCCAAAATACCATAATTATAGAAATCTCTTTTCTTATTTTGATGCTCGGCCTCTCTTAAGTTTAAAAATATTCTACACAAACTTTCTTTATGTTAAAATCAATGACGAAAGTTGATAACGTTAACTATTATTTTTACTAAAATTTTTAAAATATCCTTATTTATATAATTTCATATTACAAAAGATATATTCGTGTATATATATATATACACACTTGATATTATATATTAGATGTTGATGTCATGTACTAATTAAATAAAAATTTTAAAATACCCTCATGTATATCGTATATTTACCGACCTAGTAAGTGTACCTTTTTGTTTTGATTTCGTTTTCCTCATTCCTTGTTATAAGCTTGTGTGTGTATATATATATAAATTATGTATAACACCATCGGAGGCCTGCCATTAGATTGAAACCAATGAAATCCACTGATGCTCTGTGCTTTCGAATTGGGTCTCTTTGCTCAATCTCACTGGATTGAAACGTGCCCAAAACAGTGGGAAAGTCAAGAGATAGTCAAGAGCACCCATCTTTTCTTCTTTTCTGTTTAGTTATATATATATAGAGAGAGAGAAGCTAGAACCGAGTTGGAATGGTGGAGATAAATGAATGGTGAGGTGACTTGGGCTCTTATATAGACAGACACGCCCACAGATACACACAAAGAAATAAGAAGGTTAAATGGAAAAAATTCAGAGTATTGATTTTGTAACCAAGCTGTGATTAGTAATAATAAAATAAGAAAAACGATAGGGTCACCGAATGGTTTTCTCGAATCATTCCCGAATCTGACTTGGCTAAAGCCACGTCATATTATTTAAAACACAAAATCTTTAATCTAATCAGATGCTAAAAGTTCGCTAACGCTGTAAAAAGGGGCCGGCTTCTCAATTACCCGGGAAGAGGAAGAGTGTTTCCACGCAATCTCTTGATCACGCGGGAAATTGAAAAGTCTCCCAAATTGAAGAAAGAGATCCCACTTAGTTTTGCAAAAGAAGAAGAAAAATCCAATAATCTTGTTCTGTACTGAAAAGAGAAGAAAATCCCTATAATCTTGTTCTTGTGAAGTTGCTCACGAATCAAGGTTGGAATGTCCCGTCGAAGTTAGCATGCTCTTTTTGATCGGGAGCATCGATCACTGTTGGGTCGGTTGGTGAGTCACCCAAAAAAAGCATCGAGGGTTTAGGTGGAGCCTCTCTCTATCTTAGGTACCGTACTCACTAAACACAAGCACGAGAGATTGTTGACTTTGAGTTGCAGGTCTTCCATAAGAATACGGAAGCCCAGCCATAGCAGCATCCGAATTGACAGAAGAATTCTTAGTTTCTGATCTACTGAGCTAAACCTGAGCACCAGCTCTCCCCCACAAGACTAAAGGTATGTTTTTACATTTTTGCAATCTATTTTTTAACTTATTTATATTGCCTTTTTTTTTTTTTTTTTTGATTAAAGATTTTGAAAGAGAATTATGTTCCATTATAGAATCAAAGAAAACCAATTATAGTTTTCAGAGGCTCCTCTTTGTTTCATCTATTCTGTCGTTCTACAAAGCAATTCTTGTTGCATCTATTCAACATAGAAATATATGAAGATAAATAATATTACTTCATTAAAGCTGTGATTTTGTCTAGCCATGTTCTACTTTTATATCCATGAATGTTTTATATTCTTTCCTCTTAAAGTAATATTGATGGGCTATTGTTTTGAGAAAATTATTATTATTATTATTATTACAGTAATTTCATTTTTTATTTATGTATTTTTGTAACTGATATTGCTTAATAATAAAAAAATGAAATTATTCTTCATTGGAAGACTTTAATGTATTGAACATTGTTAATTTAAATGTGTTCTCAAGTTATTGAAAACCCTGTTGATGTATTTTATTATTGCAGAGCACTGCTATTTTACATTGTTAGGGTTACTTGGGTGATCAGTTGCATTTTATATTTTCATGAGAATGGAGAAGGATTCTTACATGGAAATGCCATTAAACCAAGATAAAAATGTCCCTTGCAATCTCGAGAATAATAACAATGATATAGTGAATAGCCAAGAGTTGGAAAATCAATTAGTTAAGGATGAAGTGGAAAACCCCAAGGTAGGGATGATTTTTGAGTCTGAGGAAGAACTTCATAATTACTATAATAAGTATGCGAAGCATCAAGGTTTTGGTGTTGCAAAAATAAGTGCAAAAAGTAGAAGTGATGGAAAGGCAAGTTACTTTTCACTGGCGTGTGCTCGAAATGGTAAGACAAAATCAAAGGCAAAAGATTCTTTTCATCCAAGGCCTTCAACTAAGACAAACTGCAAGGCCAAAATCAATGTTATAGCTAAGGATGATGGAAAGTTCGTTATTAGTGGTGTCTATCTGAACCATAATCATGCCTCAAGTCCGGGAAAGGTTCGACACTATAGATGTAACAAAGTACTAAATTCTCATGTGAAAAAAAGATTGGAATTGAATGATTTAGCAGGTATAACACTAAGAAAAAATTTTCATTCACTTGTTGTTGAAGGTGGTGGATATGAGAAATTATCATTTGGTGAGAGGGAGTGCAGGAACTACATTGCAAAAGCAAGGCAACTAAGACTTGGCATTGGAGATGCTGAAGCTCTTGGTAATTATTTTTGTGGCATGCAAAATAGGAATCCAAATTTCTTTTACATGATTGATATGGATGAGGAAGGACGTTTAAAGAATGTTTTTTGGGCTGATGCTAGATGTAGGTCAACATATGAGTCTTTTAGAGATGTTATCACTTTTGACACTACTTATTTGACAAATAAGTATGACATGCCTTTTGCTCCATTTGTTGGGGTGAATCATCATGGACAATCAGTTTTATTTGGTTGTGGTTTGCTATCTAATGAGGATACTGAAACTTATATTTGGTTGTTTAAGTCGTGGTTGACATGCATGTTAGGCCATGCTCCAAAAGCTATTATCACAGACCAATGCAAAGCCATTCAAGCAGCAGTTGCAAAGGTGTTTCCAAAATCTTCTCATCGATTGTGCCTTTGGCATATAATGCAAAAGATTCCTGTGAAGTTGGGTGGACTTGCCCAATATAAAGAAATTAAGAGAATCTTAAAAAGTGTTGTATATGAATCCGTGAATTGTGACAAGTTTGAAAGAAGTTGGATGGAATTGATTAAAAATTACAAGCTTGAGAATAATGATTGGTTGAAATCATTATATAATGATCGACATCGTTGGGTTCCAGTTTATTTGAAATACTTTTTTTGGGCTGGAATGTCAACTACCCAACGGAGTGAAAGCATGAATGCTTTCTTTGATGGATATGTCCACTCAAAGACCTCCTTGAAGCAATTTGTTGAACAGTATGATAGTGCCTTAAAAAGTAAGGTTGAAAAAGAAAACAAAGCAGATTTTGCATCTTTCAGTTCTACCATTCCAACAGTAACTGAGTTCTCCATTGAAAAGCAATTTCAAAATGTTTACACCCATGATATTTTCAAGCATGTCCAGGATGAATTTAGGGGATTGATGTATTGCAATACATCTCTTATTAAGAGAGAAGAGTCGATTTCTACATTTGAAGTTAGAGAACATAAATTTGGAAAATATGACATATCTCGGAAAGAGATAACTTATGAGGTTTTTTACAACACAAGTGAATGTGAAGTGCGATGCTTGTGCCATTTGTTTGAGTTTCGAGGGATTCTATGTAGGCATGCAATATCTGTGATGTTACAAGAAAATGTAAATGAGGTTCCATCTCATTATATATTAGACCGTTGGCGGAAGGACATCAAGCGTGGGTATACTTTTGTGAAAAATATATATGATGATTGCAGTAATAGTGAACAAAGGCAACGGAATAATTATTTAAGCCCACTGTTATATGAAGTGCAAGAGCTTGGAGTAGAGTCGGATGAGAAGTGTGAGTTTTTAATGAATCTATTAAAAGAGACAAAGAAAAAGCTCCTAAGCTTTGACACGTGTTGCCATGATAGTCAAGCAAGTGTTGTAGGTCAACCTACAGTGGAGTGTAGTAATAAGCTTCACAAACCATCACATTCTCAGAAGAAATTGCTCACTCCTATAAAAGCAAAAACGAAAGGTCGCCCACCTTCTAACAGGAAACAATCACTTGTTGACAAAATGGCTAAAAAGGTAAAGAAGGTATGCTTTTATTTTATTTTTCTTTACTATTACCTTTACAATTTTGTTGGTTTTCATCTATCAACATTAAGTTTCTATTTCTATAATTTGTTAACAGGTTTTTCAAGGAAAACAGAGAGGCCAAATTGATCAAAATGAGTTGCAAGTGCCGAAAAGGAGAAAGGTAACATATTATTAGTAAAACAAAGAGGACAAATTGATCAATATTAAGAAATGTACTTTCTTCAGATTTCTCTAATAATGACTTACCTGTTGACAATAGTAAGACATCTTCCACTAGTCAATTGTGGTGAATTGTATTAGGTCTGATCAAATAGTTTTTTTTTTTTTTTTTTTTTTTTTTTTAACTTTAAGAATCAATCATCTGCTCTTATATGATTAAAATTGTAAATTACTCATTACTTGCATATATTATTAATTATGAACATATATTTCTCTTGCAGGCTCATCAAAGCATTCCAACTGCTGGGAATGATGTTGTTTTACCAACCATAAGTCCTCCTACTTCAGAAATTCTTGATAAGATGGCAACACAAGAAAGTCATTCCGTAATTGAATTGTCCATATTTAAATCAATTTATAGTTTATAAATGTATACATCGAACTCGGTGAAATGCAAACTTTGTGTTTTATTTATAACATCTATTTATTTATTTTTTTAAACAGGTTAATCCATCTCAACATTGGAATGAAATGCAAGCTGAAGAGGTTAATGATTTTTCCAACCTTACAGAGAAGTCATTTGAGGTAATTGAGAATTAAGTGCATGCGTTATCCTTTAATTTCCCTTTCAACATTGTCAGTTTCAAGAGGTTAATGATTTTTTTGTACATCATTCATTGTGCTTTACAGAATCATGAAAGATTCAGGTCCAAAACTTCAACTTATGGTTGCTCTTTTACCGGTGAAAATAATTAGAAACCAATGATTTAGTTAAGGTATATAATTTTATGAAAAGTTTTAGTTATGAGTGAAAAATAAGTGGTTATCAAATGCATTTTTACTTATCTAAAGCCACTTTGTTTTCAATGATTTTGCAGGTTCTATTTGAAGTGCTTATAATCAAATTAGTTTTGATTAGAATCAAGTGCTTATAACGGATGCACCAACTTCTTTTTCTAGATTAATGGATGCACCAGTTTTGATATAGAAATTGGAAGAAATTGATGGATGCACCAGCTAGAAATAGAAATTGGAAGAAATTGGTGGATGCACCAGCTCCTTTTCCCTTTTGCCCCTTTTCCTTCTGTATTGGATTGTGATGGTATTCTGAATCTTAAATTACTTTTTAAACTCTTTTTGAGACACTTACAATATATAATTGGTATTTTTGGTTTGATTGCAATTGCTGAAAGTTATCTATTAGTGTCATTTAGAAAAAAAATATTCTTAATTTCATATCAGAATGGCCAACTCTTGCTTTGTGCCTTTCAAAGAGATCCACGAGTGCTTCAACAAACTTCTCCAGTTTTTATGCTATTTAAGCGTGAACTAAGTTTAGAAACAGAAGCTGAGGCTCAAGAAAAATAGAAGCACCTCCTGATGTGGAAGTAGATGCAAAGGTTGGAGTTGGGTAATGGGTTAGCAGGCTGCTTAAGAAATTTCTCAATAAAAATTTCTCAGGCTGCTGAAGAAATTTAGTTCATTACGCCAACCTATTCTAGCATCATTTTAAAATAGAGCAATATACATCAAAATTCAATATATTGAACTTGGATTTAAGAATTGAATTGCTAATAGGGGGTTACAATAATGATTCTATGAAAATATATTACAACATGAGTTCACTTAACGGGAACCAAAATAATAATAAGAAAATCTAACATTTCTAAAATGAATACAATGCTGCCATCACACAGTCCAAACAACCACGAGCAGCCAAAACACATGAGTTAAGCCGAGTATGCCTAGATCAATAGCCTTTTGCAGTGACTTCTTCAATAGCCTCTTACGGATGAAAGCCCCCGGTAACAGTCCATTAAGCAGAGCATGCCCAGATCAATGACCCCCAACCATTCTGCTTTTCGTGGCCAAACATTTTACAAAATTAATTAAAGTTGGAGTAATCATAGTTAAATAGCGTATAAAGAATAAGAAGTAACTATTCATATTAATTGTATTTATAGGAAATCAAGTATTACAATAATAACGGCGGAAACGTATTCGGGTTACCTCAAAGTTGTTTTACCCGAATCGGAAACGAACTGTTGGATGCGTCACATGTCGGCCAAGCCTCGATCAATCTCGCAGTCGAACTACACTACGTATATAGTTGTTAATGGCAATGAATCTATATATATATATATATATATATATATATATATATATATTGTCTTTGAAAAGGTAAATAAGAGATCTTATTCAAAACCAATTATGCAAAGCCTATATACATGATCATGGAACTATGGAAGCCCCTGTTCACCAAGTAATCAACAACTAGCAAAGAAACCTATCCAACTTACAAGCATTTACTGCAACCATCATTTACCCAAAGGGAGACATTGAGACATGAATAGAAGGTGAGAGCAATACCACTGGTAACCCCATAAATCAGATGACAAAGATAGTTGTGAGGTAAAATAAATTTCTTTATAATCCAACACGACTAGTTATTCAGTCAAATCTAAACCAGTTGAATATAACTTATACCAGTAAACCATAGAAGGATGTACACCACTATAGTTCATCTGGTTGGACTCTTCATGCCACCCATTGGTGATTAATAATCAAAGCAGCCAAGATAATGAAGGCAGTCAACACTAGATTTATCAATACAACTATGAAAACACTAATTAGAGAAAATGCAATCAGAAATCTCCCATTCTCTACACTGCCATTCGTCAACTAAAAAATGAAGGCAATTGCAATTATATTAATATCGAATCCATTCATCAAACCATTTCATAATTCTAAATTCACAAAATAAAATTCATTGAACGTTTGAAAGAAATATATCAAACCATTATCAAATAAATAAAGGAATCTTATGCTTCCACACCCTGAATAGAAGAACTACTTAGGCGAGTCAAAAAAACATAGCTAGCATTGTGGGCTTTTCACCAAATAGAAGTCAAAAGGAGGTTTTGAATAAGAATTAGCCGGAACCCCAGCAGAATGTCTTGACCATCAATACTCTAGTATATGGGCAAGAAATCAAGCTTCTTCTTCGCCAGCGGGCTATATCTCATAGCATTGTACCAATTGCAATTATATTATTATTGAATCCATTTATCAAACCATTCCATAATTCAAAATTTACAAAACATAATTCATAGAACTATAGTTTATATATATATATATATATATATATATATATATATATCAAATCACCGAAACAATCAACCATTTTAATAGTAAGTCAACACATGCAGAACTATTGATTTTAACAAAATAGATATTAAATAAGAACTCAAGCACTCAAAATATACACACATTTAACTACCCATGTTCAAAACTATAGTAATCTATACTCTGTTATGTATTGCGATTTGGGACGGGAAGAAAGGGAAACAAATAATACAAAGTTTACAATAGTCAAGGGTATATAATTAGAGATTCTCACCATTAGGGTTTTGAAATTGTAAAACCAATAGGGCTTACCTTCAGAGTCCAGTGCATCAGAAAGATGGGGCTTACCTTCAGAGTCCCGTGTTTCAGAAAGATAAGGCTTCGAAGAAGAAAAGTTGTCGTCGTTGAGATCATAACATGGATTTCATCCTCGTGCTGAAGATGGAGTTCGTGATCTTCAGAAAAAAATAAAATTGCTTTAATAATAATTAAAAAAAAAAACAGAGTTTTTTACGACGTGAGCCACGTTTTAACATATAATGTTTGCGTGTTTTAAACAACCTGACGTGGCCTTTGCCAAGTCAGATTCGAGACTTCTTGGAGAGAAATCATTCGGTTTCTCTATCACTACTCATAAAATAAAGCTCAGAAAATGACTTGTGTCCCTCATCATGAAGTGAACACCTAGCTAAAATATCATACTGGACAACTGGGCATTTTATTATTTTTGGGTCTTGCTTGCTTGGCAGCCAAATACATGATTAAGACAAAATTTTCAGATTTTTAAAAAATAAAAATAAAAACAAAAACAAAAACAAAAGCTGTTTTGGTTTTAAGTGCATTGTTAAGTTAAATGGCCACCGCCGGCGGCGGCGGGGGTGGATTGAGGTCGTCGGCGGGATCTTCTAGCACCGGTGATTCTGGCTTTTTATAGAGAGCTCTCACCTTTCCTTCTGTTGAGTAAGAAAAAGATTGATCATTCAAGGCTTCGCATAGGGCTTCAGTGAAAAATGATTTATTGCAATCTAGGGCTTCAGTCGATTGGATCATCACTTCTCCATTATTTCTATTTTTCTGTCTAATTTTCGGTCAACATCAATTTCATTAATATATATATACACACACCCTAAGGTATTTAAGTCATTTGTCACTAAAAGTTGAATGTATTTCAGTAATTTTGACAAGTCCGTTAGTGTATTTAACGGTCCGTCACACGTAAGGGAGGTCCGTGTAAGATATTTTCAAAATTAAGAGAGGTCCGAGTAATTTTCGACATAAGAGGGGATATCTCTGTAATTATGACAAACCATATGGGAGGTTTATGTAAATTATCCAAAAAAAACCACATTTCTCAATTCAAGTTAGGGGTCCTACATTCACTTCGGATATGGCCTAACGGTTTATTCGCTGGATTTTTGAGCTTAGCAAGTTTAAGGTCCGGGATTTGAGTCCCGCTGAGTATTCTTTGTGGCTAGTCTCCGTTGTTCCTATAGTGACTTACTTGGCCCAGGTGGGAAGGCGCCCTTCCGGGTCATCGGGAATTAGTCAAGTTGTTGAGAGACCCTAAGGGTTCGTGCCATCCCAAACACCCTGAGTTAAAAATAAAATAAAATAAAATAAAATAAAATAAAATTTAGGGGTCCCATAGTACTTTTTATAACATTTACCATCACTTATAAAACGTAAACTGTAAACTATGACGTGGATGGAAATCTACTCTGAATAATTTGGGAGAAATTTATTATTAATTTAATTTAATTTAATTAATTTTTTTTTTTTGGAATTGAAGGAGTATTTATATTGTTCGATTTTGGGATTGACTCTTTAGTTAAAAGAGTAATCTTCAAATTGAACTTAAATGCTTGAATTCGAATTCAAACTGTCAAAGCTTGACTGGTGATATATTTGACAAGAGAACAAGAATGTTCAAATTGAGCTTTAAAAGTTTAAATACAAATTCAAACTGTCTTGACTTGTTAAGATGACTTGTGAGTATTTAAGTCCAAACCTACATGTCCATAGTTTTATTGACATGGAAAAAAATAAGAACGAAAAATTGAATGGAAAGGAAAGAAAAGATATGCATAAGACATTTCTGGAGAATATATTATATCATTTACTCTTTTTTTTTGTTTGAATAAAAGAGAATAAAATGAGATCATACCTTATTTTACTTGTTAGATGAGAAATTGTTAGACACATTTTTTGGTAAATTTTGTATTAATGACATGACAACCAATTTGGGTATAAATTGACACGTGAAAAATGTTACAGAAGCTACATTCAGAGGCAAAGGAGATTGAAGCATTTGAATTATTTAATAGATAGGGATTATAATTTTAGTATTTATCTTTTAGTTGATGTAAATTAAATATTTATGTTTATCTTTAGGATTAGTTTATTTTAAACTTATAGTTAGTTGAGTTATCGATATGATTAGATTTTATTTGAAATTAGTAATTAGTTATTTGATAGAGTTTGATGTATTTAGAATGCTTATGCATATGAGTTTGTTTTTATGAATTATTCTATAAATAATCAAGGAGGCATGCTGAGATAGGGGTCCAGCACCCTCATAATCCTTATATTATTTTGTTTGCTTTCTCAAGCACTTTCCCCAAATAACATCCTTGCTATCTCTATCTCTTTCCCTCTCTATTTCAGTCTCGTTCTATTTCTCTCCTTATATCTCTCTCTATCTCTTCTCCCTATCACTTTCTATATCGATATTTTCTCCCCTTTCTATTTTCAAATTATTACTATATATTATTCACTAATAAAGTCCTTTTAATTAAGGCAATTAAAAATCAAAGAGAAATTATAGTCAATATTCTTAAAGAAACTGCAGTTGACAATTCACACTCGAACCATACAATTGGTTCTGGCACGCCCGCATTACATCAATTCCGAATTGAATCTAAGGAACCAATTTTAACGTCAACATTTTTGGCACGCCTGGTGGGATCCCACTAGTTGAGTGATTTATAGTGAAAATATGCAGTCGGCTTTTCAACCGACATACAAATATTCTGATCAGTCAAATCAGTCGATGTACCAGTATTATAATCAGCCATATGGTTGGATAGACGATTATCGGCATATTCCATAAGTCACTGATTATCAACATGTTCCAACAGAAGCTGATTATCGATAAACACCAACATTCGCTGATTATCAGCATGTTCCATAAGTCGCTGATTATCGGCAGGTTCCAACAGAAGCCGATTATCGACAAACGCCAACAATCACTGATTATCGGCATGTTCCAACAATCAATTATCACCAACCAGTTGTAGATTATTGGCAGACGCCAACAGTTGATTATCTGCAAGTTCCAGTCGCTGATTATCGGCATGTTCCAGCAATCAATTATCAGCAACCAGTTGCAGATTATTGGCAGGCGCCAATAGTTGATTATCCGCAAGTTCCAGTCGCTGATTATCGGCAGGTGGTAAATCAACAAATGGGAGAAATAAGATCCCAACTAAATTTCCAAATGGGAGAATATAAGGAGGCACTTGCTGATTATCGGCAAGTGGTAAATCAGCATGTTACCCCTGCATCACAATCTTTAGTACTCGGGGGGTAGCCAATTGCTAATCAGCAAGAAAGTTGGCTAGAATTTAAGCAGAGGATGAAAACACTACGGGAGGAGCCAACAGTCGCTGATTATCGACAAGTTTCAGCATCAGAATATCGGCAAGTTTCAGAAGCCGATTATCGGCAGCCAACAACCGATTATCGGCAAGTGGTACATCAACATATCACCCACGTATCACAATCTTCGGTACTTGGGGGAATCAACAAGAAAGTTGGCCAGAATTTAAGCAAATGATGAAAACTCTAATGGCTTAAAAACGGGAGGAGATACCCAAAGAGGGGAAGGAAAAAAAGAATTCCTCCTAGGATACTTACTACAAAGACACTAATTATGAAGTGTTCTCGGCTAAAGTTGATAATGAACTGGAAGTTGATGTTGCCGAGATTAACATCAAAAGCCTTACATATGTAAATAAGCATGTCACCATGGTTGCTGCCATGAATGGAAGGGTACAAATCGGCTGGAAGCAAAGCGGCCAATGTACCAGAATTCTTTGCCGATTGTGACATCTAATAATCGGCAAAAACAATCATCAGCTAAAAGAATCGTTTTAGCTTGCTGTCTTCGGCCTAACTTCAAGAAAAGAAGAAAAAGACTAGACGATGTTAATTTCAAAAGGGTACTTAAGATCGGTTGAGAAAATCGGCTGAGGCAAAATCGGCTGAAAAAAAATCGGCTAAAAAACCATCGGCTGCGGGGGGGCATGTGATTGCAAAACCCTAACAAAAGTTAGTTGATCAATATGCTCCACTTTAGCATACCGATTATAGTGAGGTCATGCCTACCGATCAATGGACTTTTGGGCATGATGCAGTCCTGCCGATTGAACCGAATGAATTGGTAAATGTTATTCTACGACATATCTCGACTTTTGGCGATTACAGTGGGGTCATGCTTGCCGATAAATAGACTTTTGGGCATGATATAATCCTGCCGATGGAGCTGAATGCGAAATCGACAGAAAGGAAATCAGCTAAGAAAACTCAGTCCTGGCATAATGTTATAGAGATAATAGGTAGATTGGCTAGAATGACGCTTCACAACAATTTAATCCTTGCCGATCATGATCATGATTTGCTAATGGAGTTAGAAAATGCATGGGGGGCAAGTCCTTCTTGGGTTTATGGTTGGCAATATCGGCAAACTATCTAAAAATCTAGGAAGAAGCCTAAATCGGCAGATTTGGCTAATATGAAATAAAGATCATCTTAGAGGTGATTCAGAAGAAATAAGGCTTTGGAACTCGTTGATTTGCAATCTGATTCCAAGTGACTAGCGCAGCCTTTGTTCAAAATTTCTTTTCAATATACTTTAAATTTCAAATATCTTATTAGCTTCGGCGGCTGACAGCCGATAAGACATTTAAAATTATGGGGCATTGTTGACACCCTTTTTGGTAAATTTTGTATTAATGACATGGCAACCAATTTGGGTATAAATTGACACATGAAAAAGGTTACAGAAGCTACATTCAGAGGCAAATGAGATTGAAGCATTTGAATTATTTAATGGATAGGGATAATAATTTTCGTTTTTATCTTTTAGTTGATATAAGTTAAATATTTAAGTTTATCTTTAGGATTAGTTTATTTTAAACTTATAGCTAATTGGGTTATCAATAGGATTATATTTTATTTGAAATTAGTAATTAGTTATTTGATACAGTTTGATGTATTTAGAATGCTTATGCATAAGAGTTTGTTTTTACGAATTATTCTATAAATAATCAAAGAGGTATGCTGAGATAGGGGTCCAGCACCCTCAGAATCCTTATATTATTTTGTTTGCTTTCTCAAGCACTTCACCCAAATAACATCATTGCTATCCCTATCTCTCTCACTCTCTATTTCAGTCTCGTTCTGTTTCTCTCCCTATATCTCTCTTTCTATCTTTTCTCCCTATCACTTTCTATATCGATATTTTCTCCCCTTTCTATTATCAAATTATTACTATATATTATTCACTAATAAAGTCATTTTAATTAAGGCAATTAGAATTCAAAGAGGAATTATATTTGTTCTCTTTCTCCTCGCATCGCTTGATAGTCAATATTTTTAAAGAGACTGCAGTTAACAACTCACACTCGAACCATATAATTGGTTCTGGCACATCCGCACTATATCAATTCCGAATCGGATTGAAGGAGCCGATTTTAGCATCAACTGAAAGGAAGGGAAAATATCAATTATAAAAACTTTTATAATAGCCTTGCCTTTCTTTCTTAGTGTTTTCCCTCCATATTTGAAAGGATAAAAATTTATAAAAATAAATGAAATATGACTCATTTTTTCTTTTTTCTCTTCCCTCCTTGCATCCCTTTACTAAACAAAGAATTTTTTTCCCGAAATATCCAAACAAAGATGTTTGTTCCTTCCTTTCTATCTTTCCTTCACCCCCTCTTTCTTTCTTCCTACCAATTAGAGCATAAATGAATGACACATTGTCATTTGAGTTTAAAACAAAATCAATCTTAATCTATCACATAGGAAATCAGGTGAAGGAAAGCCAAGAAGAAAGTGATCCATGCTTGTTTCTTAATTTCAAGAACCTAACCTATTATGAAACAGCGTTTTTGGTGCCAATTTGCCAATTTTAACACTTTTCTTTTCGTGGGCTATGAAGCCTTGGAGAAATTATTTCCTTCTACTACACCAAACACATTTCACGGAGTCCAAATTTCTTTTTGAAATCAAGTCCAGTCCGAATGAAGTGTTTTTTCAAGAGAAAAATTAAAAACCTTTCAGAGATTGCAATCCGGCCCGTCCCAAGCCCCACATGGCCAGGCCCAGCCCGTTGAAAAGTCAAAACCCGGTGGGCTCGGGACTTCCCGAAACCACGGGCCAGGCACCGACCCGTTATGAACCCTGAAATTGATATGAAGTAAATTGCGAAGTCAACAAAATCTGCTTCACAATTTGGATGTAACTGAGAGCGAGAAAGAAAAAACGGGATTGGATTCCAATTGACAAGAGCACGTTTTAAAACACATTGGTTCTACCTACTGTCTTGTCACACTCATATCAATTCTCATTGATTTTTTCCTATCTTTGAAATTAAGCAACAACTATAAAATACATGGTTTGGAAATGAACTATTTTTAAACATTCTACATAGAGACAACATAACAGACTGTTTTTTTGCCAACATGTAGCACAAAAATCAGTAACTATCACCACAACTGTTCAATTTCAACAAGGAACAGCCTCTGAGATGGATGCTCACATATATCTTTAATCTCTCTCTCTCACACACACACACATGACACACACAAAGGTTCGTGAATATCCTTATTAATTTAGTCTCACAAAAACACACACAAACAGAGATGGATTTGCTGAGTTTTATACTATGTGTTCTGTTTATCTGGACTTCGGTTCAAGGCCTATTATCAATTGCAAATGGAACCAAAGCTAGTCCGGGCAAGCTTCCACCGGGACCGGCACCACTGCCGTTCATTGGAAACATTCTTAAACTCAGCAACCAACCCCATAAATCTCTGTCCGACCTAGCCAAAACATATGGTCCTATCATGACCTTAAAACTAGGCCAAATAACCACAGTGGTCATTTCTTCATCAACCATGGCCAGAGAAATCCTCCAAACACAAGACCTCTCCTTCTCCAACCGATTCGTCCCAGATGCAGCCCGAGCCCGTGACCACCACCTAATCTCAGTGTCTTGGCTACCTGTTTCAACCCAGTGGCGAAAACTCCGGAAAATCTTGAACTCCCATGTATTTTCAAGTCAAAAATTGGATGCTCAGCAACAGCCGAGGTGCCAAAAAGTTCTGGAGCTCATTGACTTTGTCCACAGTTGTTCCAAAGCAGGTGTTGCAGTGGATTTTGGACAAGCTGCATTTAGAACTAGCCTTAAACTGTTATCAAACACCATATTTTCTGTGAATTTGATTGATCCAGGTTCTGATATTGCACAACAGATCAAGGAATTAGTTCGGGGCGCGATGGAAGAGGCTGGAAAACCCAATTTGGCTGATTACTTCCCTTTCCTTCGAAAGTTTGATATACAAGGTATAAGAAGTAGAATGGAGATTCATCTTGGGAAGATGTTTGGGTTCTTGGATAGTATGATCAATAAACGATTGGAGATGAGAAAATTTCATGGCTATATCAAGAGCAATGATGTGTTGGATACACTTCTCAGTATCAGTGAAGAAAATAGTGATGAGATTGACAGAATTCACATCCAAAGGTTGCTATCGGTATGTATCATACAATACTCAGTTATAGCTAGATTGTTTATCATTTTTCTCGAAATCCGAGGATAGTAAAGGGGTAAACAAAACCATCCCTTTTTTGCCATTTCCCTTTGATTCCTTCCCCTTCAACTCTTTCAATCCAAACACAGTTTAACTCGTAATTAATTCGAACAAGACATGTTCTACCATTAAAATCAATAGCAATCTTGTTATTGCACGACATAACTGTAGTACTGTACTGGGTAATGCCCTTTATTTAAAAGGGCCGGGGAAAAAAAAAAAAAAAAGGTCTTTATGTAGAAATGTTGCTTAATATTTTTAATTCAAACAAGATGGGTTTTTTTCATTAAAATCAAAGCAACAATTTTTGGCTTTGAAGGAGGGTGACCATGGCGATGTCCTTTTTTAGGAGTAACGACACTAGTGTTTATGTAGAAATGTTTCATTAGTCAGTGAAGTTACAAGCCTACACAAACTACATGTTACAGGATTTACTTGCCGCGGGGACAGACACAACTTCAAGCACATTGGAATGGGCAATGGCAGAGATACTACACAATCCACAAACTCTTTCGAAAGCGAAAGCTGAGATTGAACAAGTTGTGGGCAAAGGCAAGCCTGTGGAAGAATCAGACATCGCACGCCTACCATACTTACAAGCAATCATAAAAGAGACCTTCAGGCTACACCCAGCAGTGCCATTCTTGGTACCTCGCAAAGTTGATGAAAATGTTGAAGTAAGTGGCTTCACAGTCCCAAAGGGTGCACAAGTGATAGTAAATGTGTGGGCTATTGGCCGCGATCCGAGTGTATGGGCGAATCATGAATCGTTTATGCCAGAGAGGTTCTTGGGATCAGAAGTTGATGTCCGAGGCCGCAATTTCGAGCTACTTCCATTTGGCAGTGGAAGGAGAATATGTCCTGGAATGCCACTGGCTATTAGGATGGTTCACTTGATGTTGGGATCACTCATAAACTTATTTGACTGGAAGCTTGAAGATGGCATCACACCAGAGGACTTGAACATGGAGGAAAAGTTTGGCTTCACCTTACAGAAGGCTCAGCCTCTGCTCGCTATTCCTATTCATGTCTGAAGATACAAGAAATTCCTTCTCCCTTTCTCTCTCTAGAATTCCTGCATCTCAACCAAAAAGATCTCCCCCTTTTCTTTACCTTACTTCTCCTATTTATAGAGATTTACAAATGTCGATGGACTGCTGGATCTAGGCCCGTTCCTCCATGAGTCCCGGTCCTCTTTGATGGGCTTATGCGCGTTCGGCCCATATGACAGTGCCTTTCTATGGGCCTGACCCACCTGTATGGACTAAATGTCGCGTTTGCAAGTCATATCTGGCCCATGTCTTATCGGGCCTCCTCAACTGCCCCCATAATTACCCCTTGTTTAATAAGGGGGTAATTATTGAAGGCGTCTCATCATGACGTTGACGGCTCGAGAAACCCATATGGGGGAACGGACGGTCAGATCCAGAATCAATGTCCCGGGGCTAGATGAATTTCTCACCTTCCTGACGCTTCGGCCCTCGGGTCCCCCTCGCCTTTATAAGGCTCTAGAATACCACTCCATGCCTTTTTACCGTCTCCATCATCAATCAAATCTCTCTCTTTTTAGAACAACGCTAAGCTTTTTCCGGTGAAATCCTTCAAGAGTCGTTCTTCCAGCGGTCTTGCAGTGCTCTTTGTTGCTTTCTACCTTAGAGGTTAGTTTTGTTCCTTTTTACTTTCGGCAGGCTTCTTTTTACCCCTTTTAGATCCTTCAAACACTTCCGCCATGGTTGTAGATCTAGATGTTCTTCGTATGAGACTTAGACTTCCTGACAACATCGAAGTTAGGGTTTGCCCTAAGGATGTTAATATTATGACTGGTGCCGGCCTCCTGCCCGGCGAAGTTTTATTTTCAAACCTTCAACTGAATGTCGTTAGGTTCCCTCTGCACCCCTTCTTTAATTATGTCTTCAATAGACTGGGGATATCCCCCCTGCAGGTAAACCCCAATTTCTTTAGAATCATATCCGTTATGCTTCTGTTGATTCGTGACAGCAGTCTGGACCTTGACCTCATAGATCTTCTTCTGTGTTATAAGGTCAGTAAGATCCGAACTAACGAGCCCTTCTACCACCTCTACCCGATCGAGAAGATGTCCATATGTACGGACACAATCAAATCTGAAAAGGGTTGGAGGGATAACATCGTGGGCATTAGTGGGGCTTGGTCTTCGCCGGCTGCAGAGGGTTACCCAATCCCGAGCGCCTTTGGCGTCTGTTCTGTTTCCTCATATAAGAAATTCAAATCTCACAAACACGATTGCCCCTGCGAAACATGCGTTCCCCGCTTTTGTAATTTCTTATGCCGCTCCTTAGGAATACCTTGTGATGACTTGAGCTACGGTGTTTGCAGGGATAGGAGTAATTACTTGAAGAAATACGTTCTGAACGATATTCCTTCCTGCTCAGACCTCCTCACTTCAGACAACCTCCTAGCGCTCTCATCCCTCGGCTACAACATGAGCAGGCTTCAGATTCCTTCTTTTGGCAGGAAGAAAAATACTCCCCCAGCCACTTCTGCTGCTGGGGCAACCTCCTCTCCTGCATCAGTCTCTTCCTCAGCCACCATCTCTGACACTATCCCGAGCACGGTGGCTATTAACTCTGTTGTCAGCAACCCTGCTGCCAACCCGAGCGCGTCTCCCCAAATCACCACAGCCCCTGCTGCCGCTGGGGGCGCTCGGGACAAAGAACGAGGTAAAAGGCCTCATCCTGACAGTGGAGTCGACCCTGAGGAGGAACCTCTCATAAGAAGGACCCGGGTCTCTGGGCCGGGTGCTCTCTTGCATCGCCCGGTCAGAGCTCCTGCCCCCTCCGGGCCTATTGCAGCTGGTGCCTCTGCTTCTGCTTCAGGCTCCCCTTCTCTTCCCACTTTACCACCGTGGGCCCCTCGGTACACCCGAACGGATGGGACGTTCGTGAAGCCGAACAAGACCATGCTGAAGGATGGCCAGACCGCCATGGCGTATTATAGGAGCATGTGGACTCCGAAAGACCTTGAGGCGGCGAAAGGCCTATCCCAGAAGGATGTGTTCAGCCACTTTCCCCAATCTGCCATGGAGGTGACTTTTATTTTCCAACTCATGAATTCTCTCATATTATTTGGTCTTGCCTTCGCCCGACCAGACTATTGGCTTAACCGTTATTAATGTACATCTATGCAGACTTTGTTCGGAATGATGGCTATGCAGAAGCAAGTAGAGATGGGGAACGCCAGGGCTCGTAAGTTTTCTGATAGCCTGGAGGTGGCCAATAAAGAAAACGACCTTCTCGCCAGCAAGAATACCGAGGTATTGGCTTGGCTTGAAAAAACTGAACAAGAAAGAGATGTCTTGAAGAAGGAGAACGACTCTCTTCAGGATGAGAAGGATGCCCTCCAGCTTGAAAAGAGCGTCTGGCAGACTGAGCGTGATTCAATCAGAGACGAAAAGGCAGAGCTCCAGCGCCTTCTGGCTGATGAACAGTCTGCTCGGATGGCTTTTGAGAAGAGAGCTCTGGACGAGCGTACTGCTCTGATTGATACAATCAGCAGAGTGAACGGTGGAATGCTGGCTCTTCATGCTCGGTTCTCAAGGGTCGGCGCTCTTAGATATGCTCAAGGATTCCGAGAAGGTTTCTCCGACCGAGTTCCGGATGAGGGACAGACCAGCTCCACTCCAGATGAGGTCGACAAGGATTTAGGGATCGACCCTCTGGGGGTCTATGTTGACCCAGAACCCACCGAAGCGGAGCGCATATTTGATGAGTGCCAGGACATTGCTTCCTCAAGGATCATTACAGCTCCTCCTACCGCTCTGCCTCTAACCGCTCCTCAATCGTCAACTGTGGTACCTCCCATAGCCACTGCTGACGTTGACCCCCAGCAGAATGATTCTGTTATTCATCTTGATTCCCCACCTCGTGAGGGTGAGACGGCTGATGGGACCGAGGAGGCGGGTCGGCACAACCAGGATGCTGTCGGTACTGAGGCAGCTAGTTAGGACTCCTCCGGACTCTTCGATTCCATACTTTTTTGTAACAATGTGACTTGAATATTTCATTTTTTGTAAACTCAATGCTTATTATGAATGAAATGACAGAACTCTTTTTCCCTTTTTCCTTTGTGTTGCGCTCTGTTCAACCTATTTTCAATACATATATACCTTTTCTCTCTTTTCTTTTATATTAACTTTGTCATGTGCTTGTTTATGGCAAGTGCTTGGCGTTCGGCTTGCGGTGCCAGCTGCCACTTTTCTTACTCAGGTGCCTGGCGCTCGGCTAGAATGCCACTTGCCACTTGACTTTTCATTTTATAGCAAGTGTCTGGCGTTCGGCTTATGGTGCCAGTTGCCACTTATCTTGCTTAAGTACCTGGCGCTCGGCTAGAATGCCACTTGCCACTTGGCTTTAAATTTTTAGCAAGTGTCTGGCGTTCGGCTTGTGGTGTCAGCTGCCACTTATCTTGCTTAAGTGCCTGGCGCTTGGCTAGAATGCCACTTGCCACTTGGCTTTAAATTTTTAGCAAGTGTCTGGCGTTCGGCTTGTGGTGCCAGCTGCCACTTATCTTGCTTAAGTGCCTGGCGCTCGGCTAGAATGCCACTTGCCACTTGGCTTTTCATTTTATAGCAAGTGTCTGGCGTTCGGCTTGTCGTGCCAGCTGCCACTTATCTTGCTTAAGTGCCTGGCGCTCGGCTAGAATGCCACTTGCCACTTGGCTTTAAATTTTTAGCAAGTGTCTGGCGTTCGGCTTGTGGTACCAGCTGCCACTTATCTTACTTAAGTGCCTGGCGCTCGGCTAGAATGCCACTTGCCACTTGGCTTTTCATTTTATAGCAAGTGTCTGGCGTTCGGCTTATGGTGCCAGCTGCCACTTTTCTTGCTCAGGTGCCTGGCGCTCGGTTAGAATGTCACTTGCCACTTGGCTTTAAAAAAAAAATTTTATTTATTTATTTATTTATTTTTATTTTTTAT
The DNA here is from genome assembly GCF_030987335.1 of Cornus florida. Lineage (NCBI taxonomy): Eukaryota > Viridiplantae > Streptophyta > Magnoliopsida > Cornales > Cornaceae > Cornus > Cornus florida. The sequence continues at coordinate 91,076,773 of NW_026775581.1, forward strand.
TTTTAGCAACCCATTGAAGAGGAAAGTTATTTTTATAAACTTCAGTAATTTGCACATTCATACGTACTTGATTGACAACAAACAACATCCAATAAAGCCGAAACTTAGCTTTTATTGGTAGTACCTCTTCAGAGACGTGACATTACAGGGCTTGCTGACCAACCTTCCCGCCATGGTTTCCAACGTATATGCTCCCTTGCCTATGACTTCTGCAATTCTGTATGGGCCTTCCCAGGGTGGCATCATTTTTTTGACTATCCCCACCTTTCTTTTCAGAACCAGATCGCCAGGGGCAAAGTCCCTGTGTTTCACTCTTTTGTTGTGACTATTCGCCAATACTTGCTGATATGATGCTAACCTTATAGCTGCAGCGTCCCTTCTTTCGTCTATCATATCGAGGTTCAATCTTAACATCTTGTCGTTCTGATCTCGACTCCATGCTAAGCTTCTGATAGTGGGGACCAAGTGCTCAACCGGTATAACTGCCTCGGTACCATATGCCATTGCAAACGGGCTCTCCCCAGTCGGCCGCCTTGGGGTGGTTCTGTAAGCCCATAGGACGTTCGGGAGCTCATCCAACCACTTCCCTTTATGGTCTTCCAGCTTCTTCTTAATGCAGGTGAAAATGGTTCTGTTTGTGATTTCTGCTTGTCCGTTGGCCTGAGGATGACTTACTGCAGCCAACTTCTGGTTGATTCCATACTCCTCCAGCAGCTCTCTTACTTGCCTGCTGTCGAGGTTCGTGCCATTATCCATGACTATTGATCTTGGAACGCCGAAACGGCAGATAATATTGTTCCAAATAAATCGTCTCACATGAGTCTGAGTCACGCTAAGATATGGTTCTGTTTCCACCCACTTAGTGAAGTAATCCATGGCCAGTAACACATACTTGTTCTGAACTCTTGCAGTTGGCAGAGGACCGACCACATCCATCCCCCATTGCGCGAAAGGCCATGGCGAGGCCATTACGTGCAATTCCTCAGGTGGTTGGTGGATCAATGATCCATATCGTTGGCATTTATCGCACCTTCGAGAGAACTCCTCCGCATCTCTTGACATGTTCGGCCAGAAATACCCTTGTGACATTGTTTTATGCGCTAACGATCTTCCCCCAGAATGATTGCCACACACACCCTCATGAATAGCTCGCAATACCTGGTGCGACTCCGCGGGGGTGACACACTTCAAGTATGGGCCAGAGTAGGATCTTCTGTACAGCTGGTTATGCACGATGGCGTACTTTGCAGCATTCTTTTTGAGTTTCCTAGCTTCATCCCTTTGCATAGGCAAAATGTAATACCCCGTAATTAATTAAAGAGTTTAGTGTATTTAAATTCAATTATGTGTGGATTCCTGTACCTATTATTGTGCATGCTTCATTGTTATATTAAGTTCATTAAATGGTGCATGTAAATTAATTGTGTATGTTAAAATAGTAAATTTATTCATTTAATTGTGCATGTATTATTATAATTAATTTTATTTGTTGATTATGTTTAATTAAGCAATATTAGTTAATTAGAATATTATATTTGTGTTATAAAGTATTATGATGATATAATATATTATTTTGTAATAACAATAATAATAATTATATTAGTTTAATAATAATAATAATAATAATATAATAATAATAATAATAAAAGTTTATTAATAATAATAATAATAGTTATAATAATAATAATAATAGTATTAAACCAAAGTCATGATGAAATTAGAGATTAGGATAGGATTGCATCAATGGTTATGGTTGGAATTGAAGCCATATGGTTGGGAGGATGGTTAGTTGATGAAAAAATAAGATATTTGTAATATTTATATTATATATTTTGTATATAAATTAACTAGCTTGCCTTAGAAGAAAATAAAAGGGAGTTAGAAGCAAAGTATAAATTCTAGAGAGCTATTTTATAAGAGTGAAAGGAAAAGAGAAAGAGAAAGAAGCTTGGACCGGTGTAGGCAATTTTACCCGACTACGCGCAGACCGGCGGATTTATTTTAAATCCAAAAAGGCAAGTTATTATCTACTTTTCCCCTTTGAATTAATAAATTAATTGTTTAGCTTATTTTTATGCATAGAGCCAAGGTTTAGAGGTTAATAAATAATTAATTTTATTTTATTAAATTAATGGAATTTTAATTATATAGGATGGTATATGTTTATTTAATGTCCTATGAAATTAATAATGGCTAAAAATAATTAAATAAGACTTTAGGGATTTTTCTAGAATTTTCTAGATTTTTCCGAGCATTTTCTGCAATTTCCGGCGACCTTCCGGCGAGTTTTCCGGTCGCCGGCAGTGGGGGAGACGACCGGAGTGATCCGGTGCGACGCGGCGCACCATAGGAGGGTGTACGCGCGCATCCTGGCCATTAATGGAGTCTGATTGATCCGGTGCATCGCGGTCCATGATACCGCGGTACACCCGGATCAGGGAACGCTGGATGGAGGAGATGCAGGTGGATTGATCCGGTGTGGCGCGCATGCAGGAAAGCTGATGCAGCCAACCAACCGGAGGACGCCGCGTCAGCAAGGCACCCTTAGTGCGCGCGTGGCAGCGTGCGCGCGCGCGTGGGACTCTCCAGACGCGCGTGGGAGCGCGTGCGGGCGCGTGGCTGATGCCAGACGCGCGTGGAGGCGCGTGGGAGAGTGGGGAAAGCTTGGCTGCGCGTGGGGAGGCTCTGGGAGGCGCGTGAGGGCGCGTGTGGGGTCCCTACAGCTGCTGGAAATTACCAGAATACCCCTAGGGCCTGTTTTGGTAAATTCCAGAACCTTAAACTTGGATTTTTAGGTACTGTGTTGGTAATTACGGGTTTAACGGGCCACGAAATTATTATTTTAACACCCGTTACTTATTCTTATGACCGATTAATCTTTTCTAAGCATTTATTGGCTCGTTCACAGTACAGATACTAATGTGATTTATTTAACGACATTGTTAAATATAAATAGTGTTATTATCTTATTAAATGGTATCAACCATTACTGATAAATTAAATAAGGCCATGGTTGTAGTCAGATAAATTATCCATGATATCTTATGGGATGTTTATACTGTTAATCGTATATAAACCATGATTATTATGCTGTGTGCATTTCAGGGAATAAATGGACTGTTTATTATGTCGCATTTATATTATATGGATGTGTTGCCATATAGAACCATGTGAGCTGACTAATAAGTTTAGACTCATTTATACCTTATGCATTCGTTGCGATAGACAGATGTGTGGCTGTCGGGGTATGTGGTTTAATATTATTGGCATGTGTTGCCTAATTGACATACTCGGTATATTTCTTAATATTGTTGGCATGTGTTGCCTAATTTATATGCTCAGTATATTCATCAGTACTTTGCGAGGTGTTATCACTGTGTAGTTCGTTATAGTCTGTGTTGTCAGTACCGTGCACCATGTATAATAGCTGATTTCCCGGGTAGGGAAATGCGACACTTAACCACCTAGTGTGAGTCTAAGTGATCACCGTCTATTCTGGTTGAGGTCATGTTATACATCGGATAGTTCCCATAGGATGTATACAGATATAGTACTCATCCGATTCATAATGATTAATTTATTTGATTCTCTGATTTGGGTCATAGTAGAGAGGACTTGCTCGTGGGGTTGACCCACCATTGTTGTTATTTCAGGATACGGTCAGTATCCGTTTCAAGGCTGAGGTTAGCAGTGTGGGACCATCATCCGAACTCATCTACTCATACGATCCAGTGCAGGGTAGAAGTTTTATGTAGTATTTCAGTTTCAGTTTTTATTTACTTTTGACGTTGAACTCTCAGGGTTATATTTAGGGATCCCTGACGTAGGATTTCCAAGTTGTAATGAAGTACTGTATTAAATAAAGGATGGATGGATGTTGTATTATTTAATGTTTCTTTCCTGTCTAAATTCTTTTATTTACATCATTTTGTATTCCATGCTTGTATATGCCAATTGTTTTGATATCCCTCGTTTTTCGTGTATAAGCCTGATCAACTTATGCGTGGGAAATGTGGGGGTGTTACAGTTGGTATCAGAGCATTCCAGGTTCGAGTGTCTTAGGGATCTGTGATTACTATACTTCCGCGTTGTGTATTCTGATAATTAGAGCCTAAGTATTAGGGTTCTTTGTATTCTTTTAGTCGGTCCATTATAATGTACTGACGTTAGATTTTTTCTGAATTTAAAAGAAGGATGTCTCGGCGTGGGACAAGGAATGCGAACCGTCATCGCAGTATTTTCCCAACTCAAAATGAGAATCAGGAATTTTCTCCTCAAGTTGCTGACATCATTGCACGAGCGGTGGCAGCAGGAGTAGCATCTGCTCTACGAAACCAGCAACCTCTTCCGATAGTACCTGTTCCTGAACCAGTGGCACAGCCAATGTCATGGGACAAAGTTCGTCACTCGTTCATCCGGGGAAATCCACCGACATTTGCAGGGTCCACAGATGTCCTGTTAGCATATCAGTGGAAACAGGAGAGCGAGCGTCATCTTCGGATGGTAATCTGTACCGAAGTGCAGAAACAGATGCTGGCTACGTTTATGCTGATAGGCAATGCATTGCAGTGGTGGGAGTCTATTACTACTGTCGATGAGAGGACCAGATTGACGTATGCTGAATTTCAGACTCGCTTTGACGGCAAGTATTTTCCTATGTCAGTAAGATCAGCGATGAAGACCGAATTTCTGGATCTGCAACAGGAAGATATGACTGTGGCTGAGTATGAACAGAAGTTCATAAATTTGTCATTATTTGCACCAGAGGAGGTCAATACGGAAGAAAAGAAGAGAGACCGCTTTGTGAAGGGGTTAATATGGCCGATTAAAGTGGTGATCTTAGGTAGTCCGGCATATACTACTTATATCCAGGTGGTTAATGCCGCCTTACAGCACTGCCAGATGAGGAGTGATTACCGGAAGTCCAAGGGAGATAAGCGGACTAACCGAGACTACCAGACAGTGGAGAAAGGAAGCAACAGTGGTGCCAAGTCCAATGATCGGGGCAGATTTCAAGGACATCAACCTTGGAAGAAAAACAAAGGAAACCTAGATGTGCAGAGGGATGGAGTCCCTAATCAGGGTAGACAAGGTGGGATACCTCAGACCGGACAGGAACAGTGGTCGGGAAATCAACAGAGAAGGCAGGCAGGTCCTTTTACGGGACGTTGTTATCACTGTAGAGAGATTGGGCATCCGGCCAAGATGTGTCCCAAAGCTAAGCAGGGACAGTATGGGCAGCCGAGACCTAATCAGCCGTTACCTCTACCGGCCCCACCGATGCCACGTGGGCAAGTTCAGAATTTTCCGGCACTTCCAGCACCACCATTTCCTCCGGGACAACCTCCACAGCAATTGCATCATGGCAGAGTTTATAACTTCATGCCACATAATGCGCAGGCTCCTCAGGCTATTGAGGGTATGTTTTCTATACATGGTCGAACTGCTCGTATACTGTTTGACACTGGTGCATCACATTCTTTTGTGTCTAGATCTTTTGTTATCTTATCTGGTATGACGACTCAGTTATGTGACCAACCTCTTAATATTTATACACCATTGGGAGTTGGCGCAATTTTACGAGAGTATAGCGGTGATATCCTTATAGATATGGGCCGACTTCGATTTCTTGCAAATTTGTTAGTGTTAGATATGCATTCGTATGATGTTATACTTGGGATGGACTGGTTATCTCAGTACCATGCTCAGGTTAACTGTTACGAAAAGTCTATTGTATTTTCCATACCAGGACAGGAGATGTATCTTCTTGTTGTACCACAACCTGATAGAGGGCCTAGCACTTATTTATTCGTTCTTGAGGAGGACTCACAGGAAGCGACTGCGGTATCTCTTGACAGCATCCCGGTAGTACAGGAATTCCAGGATGTATTCCAGGAAATTCCAGGCTTGCCACCGAGTCGAGAGATAGACTTCGTTATTGATTTAGCTCCAGGCACTACGCCTATTGCTAAGGCGCCGTACAGAATGGCACCAGTGGAGATGCGAGAGTTGAAAGATCAAATTCAACAGTTGCTCAGCCAGGGATTTATTCACAGGAGTACTTCACCATGGGGAGCACCAGTACTGTTTGTCAAGAAGAAGGATGGATCTCTTCGTCTTTGTATTGATTACAGAGAACTGAACAAGGTCACTGTTCGCAACAAGTACCCGTTGCCCAGAATTGATGACCTGTTTGATCAGTTGAAGGGAGCTACTTACTTCTCAAAGATCGATTTGAGGTCTGGTTATCATCAGCTACGAGTCAGAGAACAAGATGTTCCAAAGACAGCATTTCTCACGAGGTACGGATCTTATGAGTTTCGTGTTATGCCTTTCGGTTTAACGAACGCTCCAGCTGTCTTTATGGACTTGATGAATAGAGTATTCAGAGAATACTTAGATCAGTTTGTCATTGTTTTCATTGATGATATTCTGGTTTACTCTAAGTCGGAGAAGGACCATGCCAGACATTTACGCACAGTATTGCAGACACTTCGAGAACATCAGTTGTTTGCGAAGTTTGAGAAGTGTGAATTTTGGCAGAAAGAGGTCAAATTTCTGGGTCATGTAGTGTCAGAAGAAGGGTTAGCAGTAGATCCAGCCAAGGTTGCGGCCGTTAGGGAGTGGGGACAGCCTACCTCACCAACAGAGATTCGCAGTTTTCTGGGATTAGCGGGGTATTATCGCCGGTTCATCCAGGGATTTTCCAAAATTGCGGGTCCACTTACTCATCTGACTAAGAAGAATGTACCATTTGTATGGGATGATTCTTGTCAGGCTGCTTTTGCTGAATTAAAGAGTAAGTTAACTTCTGCACCTGTCTTAGCCACACCTCAGAGTGGAATCGAGTATTTAGTATTTACCGACGCTTCTCTGAAGGGTTTAGGTTGTGTGTTGATGCAAGAAGAGCGACTAGTTTCTTATGGGTCTAGGAAGCTTAAGCCTCATGAGCTTAATTACCCGACTCACGACCTAGAGCTCGCCGCAGTGGTTTTTGCCTTGCGTATTTGGAGACATTATCTTTTGGGGGAGACTTTTCGATTGTTTAGCGATCATAAGAGTCTACAGTATTTGTTCACACAGAGGGAACTAAATATGAGACAGCGCAGATGGTTGGAATTCGTGAAAGACTATCACTTCTCTATTTAGTATCATCCAGGGAAAGCGAATGTTGTAGCAGACGCCCTCAGCCGCCGACCCTATGTTAGCCTTTCAGCTTTGTCTACAACAGAGTGGGATGCTTTGAAGACTGTTGATGAGTTAGCAGACGCTTTTATGGCATGTGTGGTAGTAACTCCTTCTATCATTCATCAGGTCATTCAAGCGCAACTCTCAGATCAACAGTGTATTGATCGGGTTTCGGAGTTAGCCTCCGGAGATGTTCCTTTTTATTCTATAGGGACTGATGGAGGATTGAGGTACAAGGGACGTTTAATTGTGCCTTCAGCTGACAATTTGAGAAATGTTGTGATGAGAGAGACACACACTTCTCAGTTCTCGGTACATCCAGGGGGAGACAAGATGTATCAGGACATGAAACGCCAGTTCTGGTGGGCCGGCATGAAAAGAGATATAGCTATCTTTGTCTCTAAATGTAGCACCTGTCAGATGATTAAGATTGATCATCAGAGACCGCCAGGATCGTTACAGCCACTTCCCATACCAGAATGGAAATGGGAAAGTATTTCCATGGACTTTATAGAGGGATTACCTACTTCACAGCATAATCACAACTCTATTTGGGTCATTGTTGATAGATTGACCAAGTCCGCTCACTTTCTGCCTGTTCGTTCAAACTTTACGTCAGAACAGTATGCTAAGCTGTATATTGCAGAAATGGTGAAACTTCATGGTGTACCATTGTCCATCGTATCAGATAGAGATCCGAAGTTTGTATCAGGATTTTGGAGGAGCTTTCAGCAGGCTTTGGGTACAGAACTATATCTTAGCACTGCTTATCATCCTCAAACAGATGGACAGACTGAGCGAGTTAATCAGATTTTAGAAGACATGTTGCGGGCATGTGTTCTTGATTTTAAGGGCAATTGGGAGGAATATTTGCCGCTTTCAGAGTTTGCTTATAACAATAGTTATCAGAAAACTATTGGTATGGCACCATTTGAGGCTTTGTACGGCAGACCGTGTAGGTCTCCTGTCTGTTGGCTTGGAGTTGGTGAGAACAACTTTCTGGGTCCTGAATTTATTAAGGACACGTCAGAAAAGATCGCTATCATTAGGGATCGGATGCGTACAGCTCAAAGCAGACAGAAAAGTTATGCTGACCGTCGAACTCGTGCTTTGGAGTTTAAGGTTGGTGATCAGGTTTTGCTTAAGGTTTCTCCTATGAAGGGAGTAATGCGGTTTGGGTCAAAGGGTAAGTTATCGCCTCGTTTTGTGGGTCCTTTTATGATTACAGATCGGATTGGGGCAGTAGCTTATCGTCTGGCTCTACCAGATAATCTTCATAGAGTACATAATATTTTTCATGTATCTATGCTGCGAAAATTTCTACGGGATGAAGATCGATACCAACACATTGATGTGGGTGAGATTGAGTTGCAACCCGATGCAACCTATTTGGAACAACCTTACTGTATTCTCGATCGTAGGAATCAGATACTGCGCACGAAGACTATTCCATTAGTACGTGTACAGTGGAGTCATCATAGTGCTACAGAGTCTACGTGGGAACGGGAAGATATTATCCGTGCCAAGTATCCAGAGCTCTTTAATACAGGTATGTAGTGAATTTCGGGGACGAAATTCCGTTATTAGGGGGGGAGAATGTAATACCCCGTAATTAATTAAAGAGTTTAGTGTATTTAAATTCAATTATGTGTGGATTCCTGTACCTATTATTGTGCATGCTTCATTGTTATATTAAGTTCATTAAATGGTGCATGTAAATTAATTGTGTATGTTAAAATAGTAAATTTATTCATTTAATTGTGCATGTATTATTATAATTAATTTTATTTGTTGATTATGTTTAATTAAGCAATATTAGTTAATTAGAATATTATATTTGTGTTATAAAGTATTATGATGATATAATATATTATTTTGTAATAACAATAATAATAATTATATTAGTTTAATAATAATAATAATAATAATATAATAATAATAATAATAAAAGTTTATTAATAATAATAATAATAGTTATAATAATAATAATAATAGTATTAAACCAAAGTCATGATGAAATAGAGATTAGGATAGGATTGCATCAATGGTTATGGTTGGAATTGAAGCCATATGGTTGGGAGGATGGTTAGTTGATGAAAAAATAAGATATTTGTAATATTTATATTATATATTTTGTATATAAATTAATTAGCTTGCCTTAGAAGAAAATAAAAGGGAGTTAGAAGCAAAGTATAAATTCTAGAGAGCTATTTTATAAGAGTGAAAGGAAAAGAGAAAGAGAAAGAAGCTTGGACCGGTGTAGGCAATTTTACCCGACTACGCGCAGACCGGCGGATTTATTTTAAATCCAAAAAGGCAAGTTATTATCTACTTTTCCCCTTTGAATTAATAAATTAATTGTTTAGCTTATTTTTATGCATAGAGCCAAGGTTTAGAGGTTAATAAATAATTAATTTTATTTTATTAAATTAATGGAATTTTAATTATATAGGATGGTATATGTTTATTTAATGTCCTATGAAATTAATAATGGCTAAAAATAATTAAATAAGACTTTAGGGATTTTTCTAGAATTTTCTAGATTTTTCCGAGCATTTTCTGCAATTTCCGGCGACCTTCCGGCGAGTTTTCCGGTCGCCGGCAGTGGGGGAGACGACCGGAGTGATCCGGTGCGACGCGGCGCACCATAGGAGGGTGTACGCGCGCATCCTGGCCATTAATGGAGTCTGATTGATCCGGTGCATCGCGGTCCATGATACCGCGGTACACCCGGATCAGGGAACGCTGGATGGAGGAGATGCAGGTGGATTGATCCGGTGTGGCGCGCATGCAGGAAAGCTGATGCAGCCAACCAACCGGAGGACGCCGCGTCAGCAAGGCACCCTTAGTGCGCGCGTGGCAGCGCGTGCGCGCGCGTGGGACTCTCCAGACGCGCGTGGGAGCGCGTGCGGGCGCGTGGCTGATGCCAGACGCGCGTGGAGGCGCGTGGGAGAGTGGGGAAAGCTTGGCTGCGCGTGGGGAGGCTCTGGGAGGCGCGTGAGGGCGCGTGTGGGGTCCCTACAGCTGCTGGAAATTACCAGAATACCCCTAGGGCCTGTTTTGGTAAATTCCAGAACCTTAAACTTGGATTTTTAGGTACTGTGTTGGTAATTACGGGTTTAACGGGCCACGAAATTATTATTTTAACACCCGTTACTTATTCTTATGACCGATTAATCTTTTCTAAGCATTTATTGGCTCGTTCACAGTACAGATACTAATGTGATTTATTTAACGACATTGTTAAATATAAATAGTGTTATTATCTTATTAAATGGTATCAACCATTACTGATAAATTAAATAAGGCCATGGTTGTAGTCAGATAAATTATCCATGATATCTTATGGGATGTTTATACTGTTAATCGTATATAAACCATGATTATTATGCTGTGTGCATTTCAGGGAATAAATGGACTGTTTATTATGTCGCATTTATATTATATGGATGTGTTGCCATATAGAACCATGTGAGCTGACTAATAAGTTTAGACTCATTTATACCTTATGCATTCGTTGCGATAGACAGATGTGTGGCTGTCGGGGTATGTGGTTTAATATTATTGGCATGTGTTGCCTAATTGACATACTCGGTATATTTCTTAATATTGTTGGCATGTGTTGCCTAATTTATATGCTCAGTATATTCATCAGTACTTTGCGAGGTGTTATCACTGTGTAGTTCGTTATAGTCTGTGTTGTCAGTACCGTGCACCATGTATAATAGCTGATTTCCCGGGTAGGGAAATGCGACACTTAACCACCTAGTGTGAGTCTAAGTGATCACCGTCTATTCTGGTTGAGGTCATGTTATACATCGGATAGTTCCCATAGGATGTATACAGATATAGTACTCATCCGATTCATAATGATTAATTTATTTGATTCTCTGATTTGGGTCATAGTAGAGAGGACTTGCTCGTGGGGTTGACCCACCATTGTTGTTATTTCAGGATACGGTCAGTATCCGTTTCAAGGCTGAGGTTAGCAGTGTGGGACCATCATCCGAACTCATCTACTCATACGATCCAGTGCAGGGTAGAAGTTTTATGTAGTATTTCAGTTTCAGTTTTTATTTACTTTTGACGTTGAACTCTCAGGGTTATATTTAGGGATCCCTGACGTAGGATTTCCAAGTTGTAATGAAGTACTGTATTAAATAAAGGATGGATGGATGTTGTATTATTTAATGTTTCTTTCCTGTCTAAATTCTTTTATTTACATCATTTTGTATTCCATGCTTGTATATGCCAATTGTTTTGATATCCCTCGTTTTTCGTGTATAAGCCTGATCAACTTATGCGTGGGAAATGTGGGGGTGTTACAGTTGGTATCAGAGCATTCCAGGTTCGAGTGTCTTAGGGATCTGTGATTACTATACTTCCGCGTTGTGTATTCTGATAATTAGAGCCTAAGTATTAGGGTTCTTTGTATTCTTTTAGTCGGTCCATTATAATGTACTGACGTTAGATTTTTTCTGAATTTAAAAGAAGGATGTCTCGGCGTGGGACAAGGAATGCGAACCGTCATCGCAGTATTTCCCCAACTCAAAATGAGAATCAGGAATTTTCTCCTCAAGTTGCTGACATCATTGCACGAGCGGTGGCAGCAGGAGTAGCATCTGCTCTACGAAACCAGCAACCTCTTCCGATAGTACCTGTTCCTGAACCAGTGGCACAGCCAATGTCATGGGACAAAGTTCGTCACTCGTTCATCCGGGGAAATCCACCGACATTTGCAGGGTCCACAGATGTCCTGTTAGCATATCAGTGGAAACAGGAGAGCGAGCGTCATCTTCGGATGGTAATCTGTACCGAAGTGCAGAAACAGATGCTGGCTACGTTTATGCTGATAGGCAATGCATTGCAGTGGTGGGAGTCTATTACTACTGTCGATGAGAGGACCAGATTGACGTATGCTGAATTTCAGACTCGCTATGGTTCTGCTCTCCGAACCGCGATGAGTGACTGTAGCCATAGAAGGCCGGTAGGACGGATCGAACGACCGTTCCTCTAAGAGTTCTCTTTGCCAAGGCGACGTAACTTGGCGGCGATCAACCTCCATCACCTCCTCTCGGTTGAACCTTTCCCGATGTGGATCTAAGGTTATGGCTTCATTCTGTCTGATCTGCTTATGTCGCGGATCAACGTGAGTCGATCTTTCGTGATCCTCAACTCGACGAGCATTTGGCGGCAAATCACGGTGGAGAGCCGACGGACTGTTCTCGTCCTGCTCGCCTTGATGCGCGATATTAGATTGAACACCTCCTTCTCCGGCCGGAGGTGGACGAGAAACCGCGGGCATTTGCTGATGTTGCATTCCAGCTTTCAATTCTGCATTCTCTTTTTTGAGAGCTTCGATCAAGTTCATCAACTCCTCAAGCTTTGTTTGCTGGACCGCCTCCATCGGATTGGAGCTTTCACCTATCATTATTCCTGAACGGAGTAAATGCATTAATCTCAAGTTCGCGAGTAGATCCGAGCTTCGTGAGTGGGAATTTTTCAGATCTGGTTTCGAATTCTCTGAATTATGCTCACAGTTGACGAGATCTGAATTGTCCGAATTCTAAATCCGTCAGATCCTGCCATAATCGAACAACTCGTTGTTGCGTAGATCTGAAGCCACTTCTGCCAAAGCTTCAGGAACTGAAATTCCTCCAGAGTAGGTCACAATTGCTCAGATCTGGATCCAACTCCCAAAGATCGAGTCTCGATCAACCTCATTGGTGTGAATCCACGCGATATTCCTCATTGATCAACCAAACTTCCATGCGTGTTCCCACAGACGGCGCCAATTGAAGATACAAGAAATTCCTTCTCCCTTTCTCTCTCTAGAATTCCTGCATCTCAACCAAAAAGATCTCCCCCTTTTCTTTACCTTATTTCTCCTATTTATAGAGATTTACAAATGTCGATGGACTGCTGGATCTAGGCCCGTTCCTCCATGAGTCCCGGTCCTCTTTGATGGGCTTATGCGCGTTCGGCCCATATGGCAGTGCCTTTCTATGGGCCTGACCCACCTGTATGGACTAAATGTCGCGTTTGCAAGTCATATCCGGCCCATGTCCTATCAGGCCTCCTCAATGTCTAAAAGCCACTGCCATCTTTAGGCAGTAATATATTGATTACTTGTGATTTAACTGTAGAAATGATGTTGTACTTTCAAACTCTATCACTCCATCTATCATAAAAACAACTTTGTGCACTTGTTTTTGGCTACGACAGACCCAATTTCTAGTAGTAAGTATGTTGTCTTAAAGTTGTAGTTCCATTAGCAAGAATCCTAGTTTCAGTTTGTATGTTCTTCAGCCAATGCTTGAACAAACAGGATTCAATAGCATTCCTGTGACACGGAATACCATCTAAGTAACCCAACAGAGCTCAACTGCAGGTTAATCCTCACAATTCTCCTTTAACAACATCTAGTAGAAGGAACAAGAATTTTTTTTTTTTACCTTCGTAAAAACAATTGAAAAGGAAATTTTTTTCAACCCGAATAAGTATACAGGCCATAGTCAACAAAACAATGTTGCTACAAGCAGTTACTTGGGGACCTAGGTAACAGGCTAGAGGGCAATAAGATAGTGTACACATAGAGATTCAAAATATCGTTTTTATTTGTATCATAGTATATTCATAAGGGGTCTTACAGAAAATGTTATGCTGGAAAGTAACAGTCTAGTCCAATCTTTAAATTGTTCTGGGCTTGGGACAGGTCAAATGAAAGATAAGATACTAAGTTCAACAAAGTTACACATTCACAAACACAGTTCAACAAAATTATCCAAATTTCTTATATCTCCCCCTACTGCCTTCTATCAGAGCACCTCGTTTGCACGCCGCGCCGATGTTTTTCAGGGGAGTCCATCATGCAATTGAAAAAATTGATCTTAAAATAAACTTCACTTTTTTCAAGTTCCACCGCAATTGCAATCTTACCCATTATCCTAATCTGACTTTCTAGACCTTCCTAGCACTTTAGAAATTCAAATAGTGAACGGAAAATATGATATTGGATGCAAATTTAAAAGTTTAATATTTCAATTTGACACCCATTAAATTCTTTTAGTAAGTGTCCAGTGTACCAGAACCTAAAATGTTTTAAGAACAGAAGTGTGAAGAAATTGTTAAGAAAAATGGGGAACATTACCTCCAAGACCACATTATACATCCTCATTACAATTTATTTAATGGATTTTTTGTTTTATTAATTAATGGTCTTCGTCCAAATTCATTAATGTAGTTCATTTAAGTTCCATATTTATGCGATCAGTTTATACAATATTTGTAAATATAAGACGTTTTCTTTCTTTTGTTCATAATGGATGTCTAAAACTAAGCATCAAATTAAATATTGAATTTCTCATATATTTTTTTCTTCATAAAAATACAAATTTTACGATAAAATGCGTATAATCACAATTCAATTGCTAATTGCTAATAATTTTGTATGAGCAACTTATTTAAGAAGGTCAATCAAATTTACTTTCCAGAATAAAATCTATTCTCTCTTAACCACGTGGTCGTGGGTTCGATTCCCACAGACGGCGCCATTGAAGATGCAAGAAATTTTCTCTCTTTAAATTGACAGAGTTTCATTACATTTCAAAAATTTCCTATCCCTTTTTCTTTCATTTTCATCTATTTATACATTGTCTAACTATCTTCCTTTATTGGGCTCATCATTGAGGCTTTTGTATTCATGGATTTATTCGTCTTTCAGGCCTTCTGCTTTACTCTTCGGCATTGGGCTTGCCTCACGACAGCTTGATTTGGGCCTTGGCCATTTTTCTGGCCCATTCTTCATCATGCGGGTTAGATTCGGCCCATGCCGCCTTTGGTATCCTCGTCTAAAGAATAGTTAGGTAGAAGGAAGTGAGTGACTCACCTAAACTTGAGATCGGAGACACCAGGCGCTAGGGCTGCAACTCGGGCTAGGCCAGCCTGAATTTACCCGAGCCCAGCCAGAAATTTTTAGGGCTTGGGCAGTGTTTTTCTGTTCTAGGTCTGGGCTTGGGCTAGATATTCTGAGCCCGAATTAAATTCGGGTTGGGCGTGGGTTGATATTATATAAAGCCGAAGCCCAACTTGAGCCCAGAAAAGGTATATTTATTTTAAAACTATGTTATTTCACAAGTGTATAATAGTTTAGTTGGTAGTGTGTTTGTGATTTTTCTTGGAGGAATGCTGTTCGAGTCCTTGTTTTATTTTTTACATTCTGAATACAGAGGCGTGGGCTCATGGGCGGGTTTGGGTAAGAGAAGTTAATTATGGGCTGGGCTTAGGTGGCTGGGATTGGACTTTAGGTGGGCTCGGGCTGGGCTTGGGCAAAAGATTTTGTACATGGGCTGAGCCCGAATTAAGTCTCCAGCCCGCCCAACCCACCCGAGTTGCAGCCCTACCAGGCACAGCTACCATCTTGATCGATTCACTGATTTGATTCGGCAAATTGATGGTGTGAGTGAGTTTCAAAGACGAGTCAGAATACATTTTTGTACAAATTGCTCTTCTTCTTATGTGAGCGTTAAGCAGAATCGCAGAACACAATAGCTAGAAGTTTTTTGAGAATTGTGTGGGCAGAGAAATGGAAGATTGAAAAAGAAGGTGATGAAGCGTCGTCGTTTTAATGGTACTAGGTGAACTAAGCCCAAATGAAGTGCTTTTCAAGAGAAAAATCGACATAAGTTATAAGCCCATTATTCCAAAGCCCTAAACTTAAAGATTTTAAATTACCTTGGCAGTACCAAATCAGCCTTTAAATTTAGAATTAGAGAAAATTTAATATAAATTTTGAACTAAATTATTTTTGATTTCAAATATAAGGCACTCATCAGTGCTTTCAAGTACAATATTAGAATAAGCCAATTCGGCCCGTTGAAAAGTCAAAACCCTAGCAAGCTCCTGAGTTTCCAAAATTGTGAACTGGGCTGGCTTGATCTGCCCGTTAAGTACCTGGAATCGATAAGGTCTTGCTGAGGCAAATTACGAAGTGAACAAATTATCATATCAATTATCATACCCAATCAATTATTATCCATTATAATAATAATAATAATAATAATACATGGTTGATAGTGATACCCAAATCCATTACCATTCATTTTTTCAATTTACAAGGACACATTTTTCAGAGATTGACTCAGCTTTTGTCTTTACCGGTGGCACTCGTATCAACGGGTATAACTCATTTTTCCAAGCTTTTAAGATTGGGATTATTCCGCATAAACAGTGCTAGTGAATTATATTTATCAGAGTCAAACTTTTGTAGTTTAGTAAAAATGAAGATATGAAAAAATACTATTTACCTTCATAAAGGTACCACATTTAAGTATAAAAGTATCATTTTTTATGCATGCAGGTATTATTTTTGTCATCGTATCACTTTTTGTGCTGTACAAAAAAGTGATGCCTATGTGCATAAAAAGTGAAACTTATGTGAATAAAAGTGGTTCCTCTATGTCCAAAACAAAAATGGTACCTAATGCACAAAAAATAGTACTTGCGTGAACAAAAAGTGGTACTTATGTGCCTAAAAGTGATACCTCTGTGAGAGCTAGTAATGAACAGTGTTTTTCCATATCCACGTTAATATTTGGGTCAATTTTATTTTTTCAAAACTACAAGACTTCGACTTCATCAGATAATAAATTTGGGCCATTAGCATCATTTATATGTAATAATCCCTTTAAAATAAGCTTCGGAGCATTGTTTATGTAAACAGATACATAACACACTCGTTTTTTAGCTAAGTTCAGACATAAACATGTTGCGCAAAAATAGTAACTATCATTAGAGCTTTTCAATTTGAAAAGGAACAGCCTTTAAGATTCAAGCTCACAAATATCCTTAATCTCTCTCACACACGTAGAGGCTTTGCAAATTTCCTTAGTCTCACACAAACAGATATGGATTTGCTTATTAGTTTTCTACTATTTATTCTGTTTATATGGACTTTGGTTCAAGGCCTACTATCAATTGCAAATGGAGCCAAAACTAGTCCGGGCAAGCTTCCACCAGGGCCGGCACCACTGCCGGTCATCGGAAACATTCTTAAACTCGGCAATCAACCCCACAAATCTCTCTCCTAGCTGGCCAAAACATATGGTCCAATCATGACCTTAAAACTAGGCCAAATAACCACAGTGGTCATTTCTTCATCAACCACGGCCAGAGAAATCCTCCAAAGGCAAGACTACTCCTTCTCCAACCGATTCGTCCCAGATGCAATCCGAGCCCATAACCACCACCTACTCTCAGTGGCTTGGCTACCTGTTTCAGCCCGGTGGCGAATCCTCCGGAAAATCTTGAACTCTCATGTATTTTCAAGTCAAAAATTGGATGCTCAGCAACAGCTGAGGTGCCAAAAAGTGGAGGAGCTCATTGCTTTTGTCCACAGAAGTTCCAAAGCAGATGTTGCAGTGGATATAGGACAAGCTGCGTTTAGAACTACCCTTAAACTGTTGTCAAACACCATATTTTCTGTGAATTTGATTGACTCAAGTTCTGATATGGCACAAGAGATCAAGGAATCAGTTCAGGGCATGATCGAAGAAGCTGGAAAACCCAATTTGGCTGATTACTTCCCTGTCCTTAGAAAGTTTGATCTACAAGGTATAAGACGTAGAACGGGGATTCAGTTTGAGAAGATGGTTGGAATCTTGGATAGTATGATCAGTAAAAGATTGGAGATGAGAAAATTTCATGGTTATATCAAGAGCAATGATGTTTTGGAATCTCTTCTCAGTATCAGTGAAGATAACAGTGATGAGATTGATCAAATTCACATCCAAAGGTTGTTATTGGTATGTATCATACAAAACTATGTAATCCTTAACTTATTTACTCTCATTTTTATTTATTTATTTATTTATTTTTTGTGTGTCATTTCCCTTTGTTTCCTTCACCTTAAACTCCCTCAATCCAAGCACACTCTTACTCACAATTAATACAAATAAGATGTGTGATAGAAAGTGTAGAGCCTGATAACCCAACTTCGCAGTAAGTTGGCAGGGGTTGCAGGGGCAACACCCCATTACCGCTTGGCCCCATGGCAAGGGATGTTGCTCCTGCAACCCCGGCCAACCCGAATTTTTTGGTATATTATTGTATTTTTTCACTTGATATGTAGCCCTAATTTTATAGCAGTACAATGGAGGAATTAGTATATATTCAATCCGAACCTTCAGTTATAGTGTGTCATTTCTCTACATAGTAAAATCCCTGCAATTCCTGAAACATAGTCCAAGTTTTGAGTTAACCACGTAAATTTGCGTGTTTCTTACTTAGTGTTCTTATTCCGCTTTTTTGTTAATTTTTGGAATGTGTTCTACTATTAAAATCAAAAACAGTCTTGTTATTGTAGGACATAATTGGGTAATACCCATTATTATTATTATTATTATTAATAAAAAATAACACTTCGGTCTTTATGTAGAAATATTGCGTAATATTCAAATAAGATGTGTTTTATCATTTAAAAATAAAAAATAAAAAATAAAAAAAATAAAAAACCACTTTATGCTTTGGAGGAGGATGACCATGCCAATTTCCTTCTTTAGGAGTAATGACACTGGTGTTTACGTAGAAATGTTTCATTAATCAGCGAAGTTACAAGGCCACACAAACTATATGTTACAGGATCTATTTGCTGCGGGGTCAGATACAACTTCAAGCACATTGGAATGGGCAATGGCAGAGCTACTACACAACCCACAAACACTCTCGAAAGCCAAAACTGAGATTGAACAAGTTGTGGGCAAAGGGAAGCCAGTGGAAGAATCAGACATCGCACGCCTACCATACTTACAAGCAATCATAAAAGAGACCTTCAGGTTACACCCACCAGTGCCATTCTTGGTACCACGACAGTTGATGCAAATGTTGAAGTCAATGGCTTCACAGTCCCAGAGGGTGCACAAGTGCTTGTAAATGTGTGGGCTATTGGCCGCGATCCGAGTGTATGGCCGAATCATGAATCTTTTATGCCAGAGAGGTTTTTGGGGTCAGAAGTTGATGTCAGAGGCCACGATTTTGAGCTAATTCCATTCGGCAGTGGACGGAGAGTGTGTCCCGGAATGTCACTGGCTATTAGGATGGTTCACTTGATGTTGGGTTCACTCATAAACTCATTTGATTGGAAGCTTGAAGATGGAATTGCACCACAGGACTTGAACATGGACGAAAAGTTCGGCTTTTCCTTACATAAGGCTCAGCCTCTGCTAGCTAACCCTATCCATGTCTAGAAGCCATTGCCATGTTTAGGCAGTAATATATTGATTGCTTGTGATTCCTATAGAATGAATGTTGTGTTTTCAAACACTATTACTCCATCTATCATAATGGAGTATTAATAAAAACAACTTATTTTGGCTATAACAGACTTAATGTCTATTAGTAAGTATGTTGTGTTTATATCTAATGGCTCTCCCCTTGTATTAATAAGCTTAACAATTCATTATGGCTTCAAGCCAAATCCATTCCATGACATTTAGCCATTGGACCTAACGAAAAGTTGCCTTTACTCCTGAACAGCTCGGGTTAAGTTCGTTTAATTGATTATCATTGCTAACAAACAGATCAAGAGTAAGTAGCCATAGTGTGGCTGGGAGAAGATAGGGGAACCAATATATATGCAAGACACATTGTCTTCATATCATCGTTGGCACTTGGTAGTAACACAGCTCAAGTGAATGAAGACTATTGATTTAGGGATTGAATATAGGCAGTTCAAGAAAATGTGACATTCCTATTCTTATGATACATAAATTGAATAACTGAATTGAATTACTAAGACTTTTTTCAAAATGCAAGGTAAAACTTACAGTTTTCCTTTAACGACAACTAACAGAAGGAACAACAATAAAAGTTTCACCTTCATAAGAACAATTGAAAAGGAATTGTTTTTCTAGACCTCCAATAATCCATCTGCTGCCAAAAATATCAATCCATATATGTATACCGACCATAATCAACTTTCCAATGATATTAAAGATAAAACGAAACAATGTCACTGCAAGCAGTCACTTGGGCACCTAGGTAACTGGCTAGAGCGCAATAAGAGAGTGTACATACGTAGAAATTAGAAATAAATGGTCTGCGGAGCCTTACCTCCATGCGTGGAGAGCTTGTTAACGTGAACAGAAAATATAACACTAGAAGTTGGATACAATTCAAAAAAGTTTACCATTTCAATTTGACACCCATTAAATTCTTTTAACTACTGCTCAAAGTTTTGGTTTATGGTTTATCCAAATGTTAAGAGTATTATTCAGCTTATATTATTTTTTCACGTGCTTTGTGCAGCATGCACCTTGAGCCTTTTAACAACTATGCTCCGGTACCTAAAATGTTTAAGAACGGTAAAGTGAAAGCATTGTTAAGAAAAAATGGGGGGACCATTATCGCCAAGACCACATGATACATCCTCAGTAATTTGCACTTTATACTCGTAATTGTGTTTACTTGTTAGATTAAAACATCATACATTGTTTGCTTGCTACGAACTTTTTTTATTAATTCCATGGTCTAAAGCTTTAGTTCATCGGTTTGAAGCATCACCCTAGTACACTGTGCATAAGATGCTATTAGAACAATTGTAAACAATAAATATTAAAGCTCTAGATAGAATTTTTTTTTTTTTTTAAGCCAGTTTCTCACGGAAGTTTGTGGCGCGTCTGTATTGGTAACTATCACATTGATAGAGGAAATTTGTAACTGTCACATTGAAAGAGGAAAAAAAGGTGAAAAAATTCGTTTGTCAAGGGTCTAACATTAGACCACATGCCTTGGAGGAAGATTAATTCAAGCTGAGCAAGTCATCTCGATATAGTAAATGTGACTTTTGATACCTTTCACATAAGCATAAGTAATATTTGTCTAAATTGTCTTTTGTTACATTTTTTATTATGTAAAATACATATAAAATAAAGTAAATTATTGTTCAAGTCCAAATCTACATGTCCATAGTTATATAAAATTAACGCTACATAACGAAAGCATTTGAAATAGACATGTTGCACAGAAATCAGTAACTATCATTAGCACTGTTCAATTTCAACGAGGAACAGTCATTAAGATTGATGCTCACAAATATCCTTAATCTCTCTCTTTCTCTGTCTGTCTCTCTCAGACACACGGAAGTTCCCAAATTAGTATCCTTAAGTCTCCCGCACAAACACACACAAACAAAGAAATGGATTTGCTGAGTTTCCTACTATGTGTTCTATTTATCTGCACTTTGGTTCAAGGCCTACTCTCAATTGCAAATGCAACCAAAACTAGACAGGGCAAGCTTCCACCGGGACCAGCACCACTGCCTGTCATCGGAAACATTCTTAAACTCAGCAACCAACCCCACAAATCTCTATCCAAGCTAGCCAAAACATATGGTCCTATCATGACCTTAAAACTAGGCCAAATAACCATGGTGGTCATTTCATCACGAACCATGGCCAGAGAAATCCTCCAAAGCCAAGACCTCTCCTTCTCCAACCGATTCGTCCCAGACGCAATGCGAGCCCACAACTATCACTTATTCACAGTGGGTTGGCTACCTGTTTCAACCCAGTGGAGAAACTTCCGGAAAATCTTGAACTCTCATGTATTTTCAAGTCAAAAATTGGATGCTCAGCAACAGCTCAGGTGCCAAAATCTTCAGGAACTCATTGACTTTGTCCACAGTTGTTCCAAAGCAGGTGTTGCAGTGGATATAGGACAAGCTGCATTTAGAACTAGCCTTAAACTGTTGTCAAACACCATATTTTCTGTGAATTTGATTGACCCAAGTTCTGATATGGCACAAGAGATCAAGGAATTAGTTCGGGGCACAATGGAAGAGGCTGGAAAACCCAATTCGTCTGATTACTTCCCTATCCTTAGAAAGTTTGATATACAAGGTATTAGACGTAGAATGGGGTTTCATCTTGAGAAGATGTTTGGGTTCTTGGATAGTATGATCAATAAACGATTGGAGATGAGGAAATGTCATGGTTATATAGAGAGTAACGATGTGTTGGATAACCTTCTCAGTATCAGTAAAGATAACAAGGATGAGATTGATCAAATTCACATCCGAAATTTGTTATCGGTAAGTCTCATATAATTTCTAGTTTATTTATCATTTTTCTCCAAATCCAAGGATAGTACATATTTGTTTGAGGAAATAAAAAACAATCTTATTATATTGCGGGATAGAACAGGGTAAAGCCCTTTATTTAAAAGGAATTTTTTTAAAAAAGCACACTACGGTCTTTATGTAGAAATGTTGCACAATCTTTCTAATTCAAACTAGAAGTGTTTTATCATTAAAACCAAAGCAACCATTTTATGCCTTAAAGGGGGATGAGCATGCCAATGTCCTTTTTTATGAGTAATGGCACTTGTGCTTATGTAATTTTTTCTTCCCCTCCAAAAGTTCAATTAAAGGCACACATCCACAATTTTGCACCCAGCTGAGCTAAAAGACTCAACTCCCTTCAAGGAGGAGAGATCATACCATATGGACTAATGCCCATTGGTTATGTAGAAATGTTCAGTGAAGTTACAAGCCTACACACCCTACATGTTTGCAGGATCTATTTTTAGCAGGGACAGATACAACTTCAAGCACGTTGGAATGGGCAATGGCAGAGATTTTACACAACCCACAAACTCTTTCGAAAGCCAAAGCTGAGATGGAACAAGTTTTGGGCAAAGGCAAGCCGGTGGAAGAATCAGACATCCCACGTCTACCATACTTGCAAGCAATCATAAAAGAGACCTTCAGGCTACACCCAGCACTGCCATTCTTGGTACCTCGCAAAGTTGATGCAAATATTGAAGTTAATGGCTTCACAGTCCCAAAGGGTGCACAAGTGCTAATTGTTTATGCCAGAGAGGTTCCTGGGGTCAGAAATTGATGTCAGAGGCCACAATTTTGAGCTAATTCCATTTGGGAGTGGACGGAGAATGTGCCCTGGAATGCTGCTGGCAATTAGAATGGTTCACTTGACGTTGGGTTCACTCATAAACTCATTTGACTGGAAGCTTGAAGATGGCATTGCGCCAAAGGAGTTGAACATGGAGGAAAAGTTTGGCATCACCTTACAGAAGGCTCAGCCTCTGCTAGCTATCCCTATCCATGTCTAAAATCCACTGTCCTCCCTAGGAAGTAATATATTAACTACTTGAGATTACTATAGAATAAATGTTTTTTTTTTCTCCCCTTGCAAATAACTCCCGTAATAGTTTTGGGAGACTTGAACCCTTGGCGTCTCACTTTGAAAGGAGAGGGGTCCGAGGGTATACCAGTAGGCCATAGGCCTTGGCGAATGAATGTTGTGTTTTCAAAATCTATTAATACTGCATGTATCATAAAAATTACAATAAAAACTTTGTAATATTTTGGGTATGATAGTAGTATCTGTATTGTGTTTATGTATAAGGTCTCTCCCCTTATATTGAGAGCCTAACTATTCATCAGGGTCTGAATCCAAGTCCATTCCATGACATTAATGTAGGAAAAAGACAAGGTGTGAGTGTGTGTGGAACAGCAACAAGCCAAGATAGATTTGCCAAGAAACAAAATAAGTGCAAGAAAATGAAAGTATTCGGGACACCAATATTTTTACGTGGTAAAACCCTCGAAGGATAGAGGAGGAAAAAAACCATGGGACAAACCGACAAAATATCACTATGAAGAAAAATATTACAAGGGATGCTAGTCAAGTTATTCCCAAGACTAGAGCAATTACAGAAGAATGGAAACACCCAAAACCTCACTAGCCAGTGGGTTCTCACTCTCACTCTCTGTATTATTCTCTCAATACCTAGTGTCAGACGCACTTCCCTTGCTCCTGCTTAACATCACGCAGATATATATAGGCAAGATTGCGTGCCTTAGCCAACAACGCACTTAATGTGCTCACATTTTGTCTTTCTCTTTTACACATTTTTCTTCTTTGCATTTAATGCACATTTGGCATTGCCACACCTATATACCTTTACTGCTATACACAAATAACTCCATAGGTCACATATCTACACATATCACCACATTCGGTGTAATATCCAGATATTTTAAAAGATTTATTAATTAAAATTAATTATTTTTATTTTATTTTTAAATGATTTATTTAATTTAATTAGGATTAATTACTTTTATTTTATTTTTAAATAATTTGTTTTATTTAATTGAGTGCTTAGATTAATTGTCTTATTATAATTATATTTGTTGAATTGATATGATGATTGATGTGTGTGTGTTTGATTATTGATTGAATTATTGATGTGCTAATTTTATTGGTATGGTGTGACTTGGTTGTAATTTCTTGTTTTGTTTACATGCTTCATGTAATTAGTTATTTTAATTTAAGTGTTTATTTAATTATTTGATTTATTTAAATTAATTGAATTTGGGCTTAAGGAAAGTTAGACCAAAGAGTGTGGTCCTGCGCTTGTATAAAGCTTCTTGTTGGATTAATTAATAAAAGCCCATGGTTATGTGATTATTTAAATGATCATTTTTGCATAATATAAATATATATTTAATAAGTGTTATGGAAGAATATATATATATATAATATAATATATGTTTATATATACATATATTATTTAAAGATAATTATTATTTCTTTTATTTGGTAGTCATACTAAGAATAAGATTAGGGTAATTAATGTGTATAAATAAACACATAAGGTTTTATTATTAAAAAAAAATTTCACGTTAGAAAATAAGAGAGGTAGAGAGAGAAGAAGAAAATGCTGACAAGGAGGAGGCCGGATCTGAAAAAGAGAACGTCGGGATTGGAAGAAACAATAAAAACTTGAAGCGTCAGTTTCGTTTCGAAACATTTAGACTAGTTCTTCTCTAACTTTACTCTTAGAACTCATAAGAATTTCACCTTGAGTATCAATGTTTAGATTAATTTTATTTGCTTAAAATAATGGTTAGATCGGAATAATTAAAAGTATAAATTATTATATTTGATTTGTGGAAGATTGAATTTTAATTGTATATATAAGTGTTGTATATATTTTAAAATCAAGTTATAGAATAATATATGACCCAAGAGCATTATTTAGGGTTTCTAGAATTTTTGGAAATTTTCTGAAATTTTTCTGGTATTTTTTCTATATTTTTAGGAATTTATTAGTTTTATTTTCCTATACTGAAAATTTATATATATATATATTGTTTATATTATATACAAGATATATTATATAGACCGGAGCCTATTGTTATTGGTGTGCATCAAAAGGGGGTGTTATCCAGTGTGGTTGTGTGCAAGAGAAGATGGTGCACTCACAGATCTACACCATTAGATAATTTTTATGAAAGTAGATTGATCTGGTGTGGGCGGTTCCATGGAGATTTGGTGTGCCACAGATCTGAGCCATAGTTTTTCTTGATCAAAGAGGACTTGATTTGGATCAGGTGCAGCTGCGAGAAAAGATTTGGTGCGGCGCACACCATCAGAGTTGACGTACCAGTGAATCAGAGTGCGCCATGTGTCAGAATCTTAGTCTTTTATCCGGTGCGGTCGCGCTCACAAAACGATTGAGCTCAGCCTATTATTCTGTCTGTTTTATTACTCAAAATTTAAACGATCATAACTCAGTCATCTTAAATCAAAATTGGGTCATTCTTGAACTCAAATTTAAGGATTTTTTGTCCTCTTTTCAATGGTACCAATTTCATTCTCAGATTCCTATCCTACTAAGAGATATTTACGTTTTAGTGAGACGGTGTCGGAAAATTATTTAAACCGAGATAAAGTGTTTATGTGAAACAATTTATGACATATTTAGTAGCATTTAATTTGCGTAAATATAATAAATTAATAATTTATTATGAAAGAAAGTGTGTGTGTCTGTATATATATATATATATATATATATATATATAATTATTTATATATGTATAAATATAGTTTAATTCATCTATGAGTTGTATGGAAGGATATATGAATATATATATATATATCGATGTATATGTATATATGATTTTAAATAATCAATGATTATTATGGAAGGTGTTATATGTATGTGTATATATATATATATATATATATATATTAAATAATTTATGTAATATTAATTATTCTTATTTGGTATATCTGGATAGATGACTATTAAATTAATGTTATACTTATGATATGCATGAGATGTCTATGTGTAATTTAGTTCATAGTTAAGTTTAAAGTTGGTATATGGTTGAATTAAAGGCATGGATGAGTTGCCAAATGATTAAATATATGGCCTAAATATTTATAAGAATAAAATACATATATATGAAGTATGGATGAGTTGCTAATTTAAAAATATAAATATATAATACTTGTGGAGGCATGGTTGAATTGCCAATGTGTAAATAAAAATACTTGCAATGGCATGGTTTATTTGTCAAAGTATAAATAAATTGTCGTGTGTATTAGATGGTTAAAAATTATATCTATGGTTATTATACGTATGAATTGGAGGTAATAGATATTCATATATTAGAATAATCTAGTATTTAAATGTTAGTGTATTATTTTATGTATATTAATATAATAATATTGGTGGAGATATGGTCGATTTGTCAAAGCATAGGTATTAGATTTGTGATTTAAATAAATAAATCATTATTGAGTTTTAGATTAAAGAAATTATTTCTTTTAATTTTAATTAATTATTTTAAATGGTTAAATAACTGTTTAGGATGGAGGTAACTTTTCTTTAAATGAAATTGTAGATTGGACTAGGAATGATTATTATTTAATCATTGTTTAATGTGTTTAAAATTTTAATGAACCTATTAATGGATGTGATGAGTGTATTATATATAATTATTTATATATAAATGTATCATTGTTTATTAAAGATAAAAAATTAGGTTTGGTTTTGATCAGAAATGATCTGCTTATTGATTTTCAGAGGCATGGTAGAAAGAACTTGCTCGTGGGTTTGACCCACTTATTTTTATCTTTCAAGTTATTAAAAGTTCAAGTCTCAAGGTTGAGGATCCACAACTAGAGAACTTTTCTATTCTTTCAGTTTATTTCAATGTAGGATGATAGACTTATTGTTTTATAGTCGACTGGATTATTGGATAATGTTTTTAGGGGTCCTTGAGTTATGGATTCCCTAGTTGTAACCATTGGAGAATTATTAATGGATTTATTATTTAAAAGATTTTCCTTCAGTGAGTTATTTATTATTTTTATTTCTTTTTGTACTCTGTGCTTATTTGAACTACTTTCATTGTTTTTTATATCTCCTGATTTTGTTCGCGGCTTTGATCAACTCGTGTTCCGAAAAAAGGGGTATCACATTCGGCGCCGCAAATCTCATTTATTTCTACTTCCACCGCCTTTGTCCCTTTCACATGCATATTAACTATATCACATGCACACTAATAGCTTACTATTACAAATTTACATAGGTAAATATGAATAATGGGTGGACCCAACAATCTCCCCATCCACCCACAAGAGATATTATATCTTGCACTCCTTAGTTCGAGCATATCCCTGCAATCCTGATGCAGAGCTCAATCTTTAATTTCCCTGGGAACTACCTTCGTCAACATATCAGATGGATTCTTTTTTGTATGAATCTCCTAATGCAGAGCTCAAGCTTTAATTTCCCTTGGAACTACCTTTGTCAACATATCAGATGGATTCTTTTCTGTATGAATCTTCTTCAACTATAATGATTGTTTCTCAATCACTTCACGTATCCAGTGATACCGGATATCAATATGTTTTGTGATGACCTTGGATTTTACAAATCCAGTGTATCATGTGATGACCCGTAATGGATCCAAAATACGGAAGCTAAACAAAAACATGGTCTCTAGAGATGTACATCATCCCTAAGACATAAAAGTGGCTTCCTGAGAAGTCCTGAGGCTCAACAGAAGCAAAAGGAAAACAAGGATTTCAAAACCCTACAAGAAATGGACCAAGGATAAAGTAGTCATTTTACCCCAAAATGGGTGCTACCAAGCACACCATTGGAAAGACAACAAAAAATTAATCAAGATGGACTCAAGAATCACATGATTCGGAGTCCGAATGAAAGAGAAACAACAAGACGAAGAAAAACGAACACGTAAGGCTAAAAGGGTAAACTGGTAATTTTTTAGGAAGATCTAGGTGCAACTGAGCACACCGTTGGAAAGACAGCAAAAAATTAATCAAGTTCAAAAAAAAGTTCACTCAATTTAGAGTCCGGACAAAGAAGATATGGCTAACGGAAGAAAAATGGGCAAAAAGGTCAAAATAGTCAACCCAAGACCACTTAACTGGTTACCAAGCCTTCCTAACCGGTTAAAAGGCAAAAAATGATGACCACTACACTGCCCAAGCTCATCTAACCAGTTACGAGAATCCACTACTCGCATACTTGTACTAAAAGTCAGCAAAAAGCTGACAGCAGGGGTTTTTTTTGGGGAAAAAATAGGTTTTTGAGGGCCCAGATGACATTTTTTGGAGAAACACAAATAAGAACCCCCCTCCCCCCCCAAAATCAAGTTTTTTACTCGACAACGTAGAAGAAAATGAGAAAAACTCGCTGTAAAATGCCCAAAATGCCCCTCAATGAAATCAGGTCATGAAGGTTAAAAAGCTGCTAAAATGTAAAACTGAAAGCTGAACTTTGCAAGGGATTTCCGGTACCAAGATGACATTTTATGGTAAAACACGAAGAAGAAACCCCCCTTAAAATCACATTTTCTAAGTGACTATGTTGAGACTAGAATTTATTTCATGAAAGAAAACCCCAAAATGCCCTAAGATCAGATTATGCAATAAAAATGCAAAATGAGTCCATAGGAGGCTCAAATCACCAAGGATGAGGCTTTTCATGAAAACGATCATGTACGCAAACGTAACTTACCTATTAGGACGCGCTACAATGGTCCATGGCTTAAAAGTACCTCTGATGCAAAATCCGACCCCCCAACAACCAAAAAGACGAAAATGAACTTGAAATGGAAAACATGAAATCCAAAAATATAAAATGGAGTCAAATGGCCGTTTGGCCCTTGGCCACACTTCATACACGATTAATGAGACCCTATGAAAGAATGAAAATGGAATTCCCACACCCGATACAAACATGGTGAAGCAATAACTTGGCATTTTTCAATATTTTCACAATATTCCATGAAGTCAAAAAATTACATAGGATGCAAAATACATGCCATTGGCCTTCGGCCTCATCTCAAACAAGTCAAATACATTGCATAGAGTGTACTTATGTACACATTACATAAATGGAATCAAATATACACATTTTGACAAATAAGGCTACAAGTGGCATTTTAAGCCAACCTTTACAAGAATTAAAACCTTCAAGTCTACAATCATCCAAGTAATGAAGAACATCACGAACCAAGTCTTCGTACCTAAACAAAACCCCTAGTAACTTCGGGGTGAGTAAACAAGTTTACTAGTAGGAAATGAGCATGCATAAACTTGATTTCTTCACAGATTTTTACATTAACTTGAAACAATTCAAAAGAGATCATGCCACCTAACGTCTATATCAAAGTGAGACTCAGGAATCATCCTAAGCTACTCATGCAATTAAAATGAACTACCTCATACAAGTATACATGCTCTAGTATATAAAACAATGTCAAAACATGTTATACGACATTCAAGCATACATTTTTAAGTATACTAAACCATATTAAAACAAGTTATGCAACGTCCAAGCATGTTCACTCAAGTATACATTTAATATAGAAAACTCGTAAATCAAGCACACAAACACAAGTATACTAAACTAAAAGGATTGCGTATGTGACAAGTATACCTAGCATAAGTATACTAAATGAAATTTAAACTCACGGAGCAAGTATACAAGTTCAAGTATACTACATAGGATTCAAATAACCAAGTAAGCATTAATTCTCAAGCTACAAGTAATCCATGATTAACAACTTGAAATTAAATGCGAAAACAAATAGTGGAAATACTAGGACATTCGGTCGCTAGACTAAGCAAGTATTTTCGAGTAATTACAACCTATAAGGTACCACTTAGTGCGCACTTATGACTTAGAAAACTCTTGTTTCCGTACTAGAGCCAACCCTAGCCATCAAATAAATTATGTCTTCACAAGCTTTTCAAAATCAATAAGTTTAAAACTTATACAAACTCAAATGCAAGTTACCACATTCCATGCACAAGTAAGGTTGAATCCACATAAACCATGTCCTAAAATTCAAGTCTAAATAGCATATGGCATGTCATGTCCTCAATATGCAATTTATACATAAAGTAAGAATATCTTACAACAATTGAGCCACACTACCATCCTAAGCCACAAGTACTAAATAAGTTACAATTTAGTAACTAACTTTCAAGGTAAGCAATTGTAATATTCTAACAATCTATATACCAACACAAGATATATATTTAAACAAGCTTTATAAGTTAATGATATTCTATATCATGCTAAGTCCAATTACCATTTTAAGAAACCACAAGTACTAATTCTACATCAAGTTAGTAGCATGCTCACAAGGTAATTAAACATACTACATTTTAAGAGATTTTCAACCTAATCATGGAAAGTCTCTAGATTTCAAATCAATTCCAAATAACCTTAAATTAATATACGTTAAACAACATAGCATGCTCATTACATATATCAAATCAAAAGAGCAAAATGAGCAAGACTCCATCATGTAAATTTTAATTAATTTAAATTACTTAAATCTCTAATTTTTCAAAAGTTATTCAAATGATCCCAAATAAATATATAATAAGGATTAAGTCATGGCTATGCCATATATCAAGTAAAGAATGGAATACAAGCAAAGTACAATTTAGTAGAATTTAAATCAATTTAAATTCATTAAATCATTAGATTTGAAAACTCATTTAAATCACCCTAAATTAATATACAACAAAGATCAAGCCATGGTCATGCCATATATCAAGTTTAAAATGAGTTATATGCAAGTTACAATAAATCATTTATTTCTCAAATTGATATAAAACATGCATACAACTTGTATTTCACTACAAAAGCAATTAAAATCATTTAGAAAATAAACTATAACACCCCCTATCTCACAAGAGAATTGTTCCTCTTGAATTCAAGGCAAATCAACACAAAATGACAAACCCTTCAAGGGTTATGTAGAGGAGGATGAGGGGAACAAAAAGTATTCCCAAGGTTAAGCTTGGAAATCTATGGAAGGTTCTCAAAAATCAAAGTCAAGGCCTAAGCATCAAGCTTCTCTAATGGTGGCTAGGGTTTGTGGTGAGGAAAATAATGACATAATGTGAAGAAGTGTGAGTGGAGAAAATAAAAATCTTACACTCACTATGTGATCCTACACCATGGTCAACACACACATTTATAGTCAATTGCACAAAAACCCTTATTTAAAACCATAATCCCAAAATGGCC
The DNA here is from genome assembly GCF_030987335.1 of Cornus florida. Lineage (NCBI taxonomy): Eukaryota > Viridiplantae > Streptophyta > Magnoliopsida > Cornales > Cornaceae > Cornus > Cornus florida. The sequence goes on from NW_026775581.1 coordinate 91,108,351, forward strand.
CAAAAATAATTGCAAGACTTAATTTGGAGCATACACTTGTCACTCATCCAAGCCAACAAGTAGTCCAATCCTAGGCCAACAAATGGGTGAATCTTCACCCTCCATGTGTCAAGAGATTAAGTTTCCAAATGGTTCCACCAAGATGTCAACAAGTGGTTCCATAGGAATGTGACACTTGTCACACTTTTCAGAAATTGCGAAAAGGTCATTTTTCAAAATATCTTCTAAATTAAATTACAAAATGGTCCCCAAAACGAAAAATAATTACTTTATTTAATTACACTAAAACCCCACAAGTTAAGAATATTACAAAAAGGTTATGCATCCATACTCTTTTTAAGAAAAGTAAACACTTAGCATGCTTTTCTAAGAAAGTAAAAATTACACATGACATGGAATTTAAATATCGTGGATGCATGCAAAAATCGGAATCAAATCCGAACACGAAAAGTAAGGTTGTGCCAACAAAGTGATAAACGGGAAAAAGACGAAAAGTGATAGTGTCCAAAAAGTGAAAATGTGAAAATGACTCGTTCCTTAAGGAAAATTGTCAATCCAAAAGAAAAAGTCTCAGAAACCATTTTCGAGCACTCGAGACGACACTAAATGATGAGAAACCAAACTCAGAAAAGAAATTTCAACGAAAAAAAAATTTATCCGAAAAATCTGAGGAAAAAGGAAAGGAAGGAAATGACCGGGTCATTATATGTTCTGTACAGGAATGGTACATAGCATTTTTACTTAGATCAATAACACTTTAACTGTCGCAAAAATATTACGTATTCTTCTTGTTTCAAACCCAACTTCTGAAGGAATCTCTTCATCCATAACAATTATTTGCTTGCTTTTATAGCAACAATGTATTCAGCTTCAGTAGTAGATAAAGCAATGTGCCTCTACAATTTAGACTGCCGCGATACAGCTCCCCCTGTAGAAGTGAATAACAGACCTGATGTAGATTTTCTACTATCAAGATCACCCGCCATGTCTACATCTGTAAAGCCTTCCAAGATTGGTTTTGATCCACCAAAACACAAGCACAACTTGGAGCTTCCTCTCAAATATCTGAAGATCAATTTCACTACTTCCCAATGTTCTCTGCCAGGATTAGATAAGAATCTACCAATAATGCCAACTGCGTAAGCAATGTCTGTTCGTGTGCAAACCATCACATACATCAAATTCCCAACTGCTGAAGAGTAAGGAATAGTTTCCATTGTATCATTTTCTTCCTCGGTGGTTTAACAAAACTTCTTATTCAGTTTAAAATGATTGGCAAGAGGTGTGCTAATTGACTTAGCATATTTTATGTTGAACCTGTCAAGTACCCGTTCAACATATCTTTCTTGAGATAACCAAAACTTCTTTACCTTTTGGTCATGAACTATCTACATACCCAAAATTTGCTGTGCTTTCCCTAAATCTTTCATATCAAAAAATTTAGACAATGCCTCTTTTAATCTGCCAATCAACTTAGCATCTTGTCCCACGATTAACATATAGTCGACAGGAAAGTTTCTGATATAGACACACTGATCTGCCGAAGTTCTTTTAAACCCATGGCCAACCATGAATGAATCAAAATTCTTGTACCATTGTCGTGGAGCCTGCTTCAAGCTATATAGACTTTTCTGTAACTGATGAGCACTGAAAAGTGCGCATTTAAACCCGTTAAGCTTAAGCATTCTAGTACCTTTATCTATCTTACTTTGCCGTTTTAGACTTATTACGTGTTATTTATATTTTCAGGCACTAATCCCAAAATTGAGCTAACTCAGCCAAATAAGAGCTTAATTGAAGCAATCCTGAGATAAACTAAAAGAGAGAGCAAAGTAGAGAAAGAAAGGAGCAAAAAGGAATCAAAGTTGTGCAGCTGAAAAGTTCGATCAATCCAACTTAGAGTTCGATCGATCGAACATCTATGATCGATCACAATACTTCTCGATAGATCCAACCTTGGCCTTTGTTGAAATTCCAAGTTCGATCGATCGAACATCACCTTCGATCGATCGAACCTTATTTTATCCTATTCAAATGATTGATCTTATCCACAGCTGTACGCCTAACAACCACTTTTGTCCTTTTCCCCATAAATATCTTCGAAATATTTCAACCTTGTCCTTATCCGGAGGAGTCAGACCACTTCGATCAATCCAAGATGCAGTTCGATCGATCGAACCCATCTTCGATCGATCCAAGTTAAGGTTCGATCGATCGAACTTCCTCCAGCGAGAAAAAAGTTAAAGTCCAGCTCATTTATTCCGTCCTTCATCCAATCATTGGAGAATATGCCTTGCACGACCACAACTCACCATAGGGTGTATTTGACCTACCTATATAAGGAATACGATACACTTTTTGAAAAGCTCTCTAGAGTCTCTTGTCACACATTGAAAATCATCTTGGAGGCTATTCTTGGAGAGGAGGAAGGAGGGAAGCTAAAGCACCATTGGATGAGATCTTCACCAACAAGGAGCAGCCATGGAGTTAGCCCTTGAGGGTTGGATCATCACTACCATGAGTGGCTAGACATCCTCTTGGGGCTAGAGTTAGCCCCAAGCATGCTTTCTATACTCTAATCTTGTGTATTATTGAGGGATTAGTGTTGTATGATATATCTTGATATTCATATATATATAAATCTTGATTATTTCATGGTTTGTATGGTTTAATGCTTCCAATTGACTATTCTATTCTATCCATATGTCTATGTATGCTAGAGTAGGATATTCATGTGCTTATCTCTAGATTTAGTGTTTTTGATGCATGTCTATGTGTATTGATACTATAGATCTAGAGATTATCAAGATGATATGCTTAATGAATGCTATTTTGGTTCATTTGATGGTTTATGCCTATTCTTGATGGTTTGTGCCTCTCCCTTAGTCTAGATAGCTTTATTTTCATGCTAGTAGTGTAGATTTAGTGTAGTGGTAGTGTAATGTTAGATGGGAGGACAATCTACTCTTGATGTTTGATGTTCCATGCTTGTGAGTCCAAATGGCATATTCCTCTAATATTGTGTTGTATGTGGATTTTGAGCTTAATGAAGGATTAATGACTAGTTATGATATGTTGTATCTTTCACATGTGTTTAGACAATTTATTCCTCTCCCAATAGATATTTTGTACCTCTCACATGATGTTTAGATAATGCATGTTTAACTAAATCATCCTTATGGATTGCTTGGACTATGAGCTTAATGAAAGGTTCAATGACTTGAATTGTTATTTTGTTATCTTCACATGATGTTTAGACAATATATTCCTCTACCAATAGATGTATTGTGGCCTCACACATGTTGATTGAGACAATTTGCACTTGTTGAGTCACCCTTACCAATTGAATGTCTTTTACACACACAACATTGTTGCAACACATTCATTTCCCTCATTAGTCACTTGATTATGGTTTGGAATAGTGTTGTTTGGTGGTGATCTCTACACCCCAAGACCTCTCTCTCTCTCTTGTTTACTTCATATTATTTTATTTAGTTGAATTCAATTTAGCTTAATCAACCAACCCAACTCTCTTTTGCAATCATTTGGTACGCTAGAGTCGAAGTTGAAATTCCAACACGTATAATCCCTTGGGACGATCCTTACTCACTCTTGCTACGTTAGTAGTGGTGTTGGTAGTGGTTTTTATAAATTTAAATTTGACATAAAAGGCTTTTCTTGAACCACACATTCACTATATTCATTTTGGCGTATTGGAACGGCCGTCGTCAGATTTTGGCGCCGTTGCCGGGGATTAACGGTTTTATTGGAATTAAACTAGACAATAGTGTTCATTAGATTGCTTCTATTTTTATTTTATTTCCCATTGTATATTCTTTTCTCTTGATTCTCATTATTATTTGTTCAATTAGGTACTTGACTACAAGGAAGGCGAGCTTTGGAACTTAAAGCAATTATTGGAGCTTAAAAGCTAAATTTGGAGTTGAAGTGCTAAAAGACCATTGTGAGCAATTCTTGGCACTCTTGTATTTTAATTGTTTCACTTCTTTGTATGCTTGTCATAGCCCTTGTTGAGGCTCATTTTATTGCTAAATTTTTGTCCAAGCATAGGCCCTTGTTGAGGCCAATTTTTTTTTTTCTTGCATTTGGGTTTTAATTGTGAATGGGGGAATTGTTTGATCCAAGTTTGGTGGGGAATTACATCCCTTCACCTTATGCTCCTCCATCACATTTTAATCCTTATGAGATTGAGTCCAATTCATTTCATGCATCATCTTATTATGGACTTGATCACTCATTTAATCCTTCTTATGACTATTGCCCTCCCCCACCATTTTATGATGAATCAATTCCACCACCTTCTAAGTACTCACCCGGATTTGAAGAAAAAGTGTTAGCTTTACTTTATGTGCATATTTCACACACTTCACTTATTAATTCTCATTCTCAAGCTTTAGCCAACTTAGAAGCTCAAGTTGAGCAAATTACAAATACTCTTTCTCATCAAGAGGAGGAGGAAGAGGCAAATGAAAAAATGGCAAGAACTTCAATGTATATAGATGAGGATGATGAGAGTGAGGAGAATGAAACAAGTGAGCTAATGCCTAGCACTCTATCTTGTATAGAGGAGGAAGTGGCAAGTGAGTTAGTGGCTAATCCAATAGAACATAACATGATTAATGAGGACTTTCCTTATTTTGATTATGATTTTATCTCGGACATGGCTACTCTAGAGAGTGAGGAGATGTTGACCACACTTGAGGTAGGAGGGAAGGAGGAGGAACTTGTTGAAGAGGGCCTTCCTTCTATTATCTCTAATGACCCTCTTGAGGAATGTCTTTTGGAAATGTATAAAAATTGTGGTTTTGATTTTAAAAGCTCTAAAAATGAAATAAACTCTCTAATGGACTCCTTAGCTAACTTGGAAGGTGAGGAAATGGTAATTTATGAGGAGGAGAAGAGGGATGGAGAGAGGGTGTTTCTTATTAATCCAAATGAGTCTTTGAAAGACAATGCCTCACCAATTATCAATATGGATGATCATTTGAATGTGTTTCAAGAACACAACAAAGAGGCAAGCCTAACCATGATTGATTTTGTTTTCAAGACCGTGGATGAAAGGAACAATATCATCTCTTTTATTTCTTTTCAAGTCATTCTTTTGGAGGATGATTTTATTGTCATAAGTGGGACATTAAATGAGAAAAGTGAAAAGAGGGTCAATAAGGATGTTTCATATCCAGTTTTTGATTCATTTGATTAGTGAGTTGACCCAACGTCTTGCTAGAGACGTTAAACACTAGTATTCGTAGAGTTTCACAATTCTATTCCTCCCTCATTTCTTTTTATTTTTCATTCTTGTGTACATTCTTCTATCTATTTTTCAAATTTTCATTCTTGTTACCATCATTGGGGCTTAGCATAGGATTTTCTGCACTTTCAGTTCAAAATTAGGCATTTGGTGCCAGTTCGATCGATCACAAGAGCACCTTCGATCGATCGAATTGTTTTTCGATCGATCCAACTATGGATTCGATTGATCGAACTCCACTTGAGTCCCAACACTTAGAAAAAATTTTGAGCTTTCATCAATTTTGAAAATGCATGCTCTCGGGATCTCCAAATTTTCAAAAGTTCGATCGATCGTAAACCATTTCGATCGATCGAACTACCTTTCGATCGATCCAACATGTGGTTCGATCGATCATGAGTCCCAAAACTTAGAAAAATTTTGGACCTGCATCCAAATTCCAAAATGCATGCTCTCGGGATCTCCAAAATTTTACATGTTCGATCGATCGAATTTCATCTCGGATCGTTCACAGCTATGTTCGATCAATCGAACTTCATCTTCGATCGATCACAGCTTTGCCCCTTTGACCCTTTGACTTTTTGACTTTTTCCTATTTCTATTTTTATTTTATTTTTTTATTTTCTTTTATTTTATTTAGTTACTTCTATCTTGGTGTTAAAAATAATATATATATATATATATATATATATAATAATAATATTTCTTTTCTTTTATTTTATTTCCTTTTATCTTATTTCCAAAAATCCAAAAATATTTTGTTTAACTTTAATTTTTAATTTCGAAAAAAAAAAAATTTTGCATTCTTTATTTCCTTACATTTTTACTTCTTGCATTTTTATTTTTATTTTTATTCACTTATCTTTTTATTTTTATTTGTGTACATATTTGTTTTGTCTAAAAAAATAAAAATAAATAAAAAGACGGTTTTTCAAAGAAGCATTCCGTCTTGATAGAGACTTTAAACTTAGCACCCATTTTGCATATTTCTTACATTTTTCATTTTTCTTTGCATGTTTTCACATATATATTAAAAAAAAAAAAAAATGAAAAACAAAAAGTAAGAAAATTTTGTATATACTTGCATTGTACATATTCTTTCCATTTTTTTTTTTTTGCATTATACATGTTCCTTTTCATTTCTTGCATTACACATATTGTTTTTCATTTCTTACATTGAACATATTCTTTCATTACATTTTGCCTTATTTAATTTTCTTTTTATATTTTGTTCATGCATTTTATTCTTTGTTTTTCTTGCATTTTGTATATACTTGCTTTCATTAAATGAAAAATATAAAAAGATTTATCATTGTGCCCTTATGTGTAGTCATGCATACTTTATGCTTTAGTTAGGGCTTAATCTTATATCTCTCTTGCATCATGTGTTACATTGCCTTAGAATGCTTGATTTGATTATTCTTATCCCATTTATAGTTGATGTGAGTTTGCTAGTGTGGTTATTCAAGTAGGTTGTTGATTCCAAGTTTTGGGGAGACGTCTTTCGAATTGGATCATGACTGGGTTTCATGTCTACACCACCACGGTATACTTTTTCCATCTTTTCCATTGTTCTCATTACACATTGAGGACAATGTGCGGTTTAAGTTTGGGGGTAAGGTGTCTTGTTGCATTCTACTTAAGATTTGAGCTTTAAATGCATGATTGAGATTTGAGATTGATGTTAGCTATGATTTTGATCTTTTGAGGACTATATTGCTTAAAATTTAAAAATTGCTTGACTTAAGAGTCCAATACTCCTTGTATGCCTTGAGGATGCCATTTAGGAGTAAATTTTTCAAAAGATTGATATCTTGCTTGCATTTGTGGTCCATATCATCCTAAATTTGTGATTGTTTTGAGATTCATTCTAGGATTCTACACTAGCACCGGTGCACACTAGCATTCTTTTGTGGGGTACATGCTTTGTTGATTATTGAATTGGTTATATCCCAATTGGGCTAGTAGTGCATTGAAAGCTTTCATTCTTGATAAAGGTGGATAACAACCCATTTTCATTGAGTAGCCGGGATTCTTGCCTCATTAAGCAGTGAACTTTTCGTGCCGAAAGGTGGAGGGCCCAAACTCTAGGTTAATAATTGATTAAAAAAAAAAAAAAAAAAGAGAAAAAGTTGCAAAAAGCAATAAAAGTGAGGACTTCTCCCAAAAGGCGAGAAGTGGGAAATGATTAGATGGTTGTTGTCTTGATTTATAGCCTAGTTGATTTGAGTTTGTAAGTCCGTTGGGGTGTCTTAACACCTAATGCCCTAAAGCCATCTGGTTTGGGAGTCATTGACCTAAAGCTCGCTATATGAATCTTCTAGAAAGCTTAAGAGATCAACACATTGCACAATATTTCCATCTTTGATCCTTAATAAAAAATAAAAATAAAAAGAAAAAAAAAAAAGAAAAAAAGAAAAAGAGTGAAAAGAATAAGCGCACCTAGAACAATAAAGCTTTAATAAAAGGTCCATTCTCTTATCTTGATGATCGGTACTAGATTTGTGTGCTAGTTTGAGGGTAAGGATGTGATTACTTCTCTAGTTGGCTAAGATAGCAACACACTTGATGCCGGACCTCTCACATGGATTCTAGACTTGTTTCGATTTTCATGATCATTTTCTTGATATGTGGAGGACCATACTTGCTTGCTTGATATTGAAATTTTGGGAGATTGCTTGGAAATGGTTGAAAAATTGCATACTTGAGGTAGTTTTCTCCCAATGCTTGTTTGTAATATTGGTGCCTCTTTTGAAAAAATGAGCTTAATGTTTGTGGGTACCATTTCTGGAAACCCTCACGAGACTTTACTCGTCCACTAGGGGTAACCTAGGGGTTTAAAAGGCTTGTTGCATATGCTAAATGCAATCGTATTCCCTACGAAAATGGTGTTATCATTTTACTTGCTTTCCAGTTTATACTTGTTTAGTTGTTCATTTCATTCCCTTACTTCTTAGTTCATTGCTAGGGACTAGCAATATTTAAGTTTGGGGGTGTGATGAGCACTGAAAAGTGCGCATTTAAACCCGTTAAGCTTAAGCATTCTAGTACCTTTATCTATCTTACTTTGCCGTTTTAGACTTATTACGTGTTATTTATATTTTCAGGCACTAATCCCAAAATTGAGCTAACTCAGCCAAATAAGAGTTTAATTGAAGCAATCTTGAGATAAACCAAAGGAGGGAGCAAAGTGGAGAAAGAAATGAGCAAAAAGGAATCAAAGTTGTGCAGCTGAAAAGTTCGATCGATCCAACTTAGAGTTCGATCGATCGAACATCTATGATCAATCACAGTACTTCTCGATAGATCCAACCTTGGCCTTTGCTGAAATTCCAACTTCGATCGATCGAACATCACCTTCGATCGATCGAACCTTATTTTATCCTATTCAAATGATTGATCTTATCCACAGCTGTACGCCTACCAACCACTTTTGTCCTTTTCCCCATAAATATCTTCAAAATATCTCAGCCTTGTCCTTATCCGGAGGAGTCAGACCACTTCGATCAATCCAAGATGCAGTTCGATCGATCGAACCCATCTTCGATCGATCCAAGTTAAGGTTCGATCGATCGAACTTCCTCCAGCGAGAAAAAGTTAAAGTCGACCTCATTTATTCCGTCCTTCATCCAATCATTGGAGAATATGCCTTGCACGACCACAGCTCATCATAGGGTGTATTTGACCTACCTATATAAGGAATATGATACACTTTTTGAAAAGCTCTCTAGAGTCTCTTGTCACACATTGAAAATCATCTTGGAGGCTATTCTTGGAGAGGAGGAAGGAGGGAAGCTAGAGCACCATTGGAGGAGATCTTCACCAACAAGGAGCAGCCATGGAGTTAGCCCTTGAGGGTTGGATCATCACTACCATGAGTGGCTAGACATCCTCTTGGGGCTAGAGTTAGCCCCAAGCATGCTTTCTATACTCTAATCTTGTGTATTATTGAGGGATTAGTGTTGTATGATATATCTTGATATTCATATATATATAAATCTTGATTATTTCATGGTTTGTATGGTTTAATGCTTCCAATTGACTATTCTATTCTATCCATATGTCTATGTATGCTAGAGTAGGATATTCATGTGCTTATCTCTAGATTTAGTGTTTTTGATGCATGTCTATGTGTATTGATACTATAGATCTAGAGATTATCAAGATGATATGCTTAATGAATGCTATTTTGGTTCATTTGATGGTTTATGCCTATTCTTGATGGTTTGTGCCTCTCCCTTAGTCTAGATAGCTTTATTTTCATGCTAGTAGTGTAGATTTAGTGTAGTGGTAGTGTAATGTTAGATGGGAGGACAATCTACTCTTGATGTTTGATGTTCCATGCTTGTGAGTCCAAATGGCATATTCCTCTAATATTGTGTCGTATGTGGATTTTGAGCTTAATGAAGGATTAATGACTAGTTATGATATGTTGTATCTTTCACATGTGTTTAGACAATTTATTCCTCTCCCAATAGATATTTTGTACCTCTCACATGATGTTTAGATAATGCATGTTTAACTAAATCATCCTTATGGATTGCTTGGACTATGAGCTTAATGAAAGGTTCAATGACTTGAATTGTTATTTTGTTATCTTCACATGATGTTTAGACAATATATTCCTCTACCAATAGATGTATTGTGGCCTCACACATGTTGATTGAGACAATTTGCACTTGTTGAGTCACCCTTACCAATTGAATGTCTTTTACACACACAACATTGTTGCAACACATTCATTTCCCTCATTAGTCACTTGATTATGGTTTGGAATAGTGTTGCTTGGTGGTGATCTCTACACCCCAAGACCTCTCTCTCTCTCTTGTTTACTTCATATTATTTTATTTAGTTGAATTCAATTTAGCTTAATCAACCAACCCAACTCTCTTTTGCAATCATTTGGTACGCTAGAGTCGAAGTTGAAATTCCAACACGTATAATCCCTTGGGACGATCCCTACTCACTCTTGCTACGTTAGTAGTGGTTTTTATAAATTTAAATTTGACATAAAAGGCTTTTCTTGAACCACACATTCACTACATTCATTTTGGCGTATTGGAACGGCCGTCGTCAGTAACCTGTAGACCATGTGTTCTTTCCCTTTCACTTCAAAACCCTCTGGTTGAGACATATATATTTCTTCTTGCAAATCACCATGCAAGAAAGCAGTCTTCACATCAAGTTGTTCTAGTTCAAGATCCAAGCTAGCTACCAATCCCAAAATGATTCGAATAGAGCTTATTTTCACAACAGGTGAAAAAATTTCATCAAAGGCAATCCCCTGCTTTTGACTAAAACCTTTTACCACCAACCGAGCTTTGTATGTTACTAACTTGTCACCATTTTTCTTCAATTTGAACACCCATTTATTTCTCAATGCTTTCCTGCCCTTAGGCAGTTCCACCAACTCATAAGTGTGGTTCTTTTGTAAATAACCCATTTCTTCTTGCATAACCTTCAACCATTGCACTCTGTCTTTGTGAGACTGAGCTTCTTTAAAACTTTTTGGCTCCCCCTCATCTGTAAGTAAAATAAAATCAGATGGAGGGTATTTGGATTGTCGACATTGTTGCAGTTTCATGCCATAAACTTAAGAGTGCGAATTTTAAGGCGAGGGCCAAGAGTTTTACATTTATAGAAGCCACTACTACCTTTCACTATAAATATAGCTAGGGCGAGTAGGGATCGTCCCAATGGATTAGAGTCGTACTTGATTGTGGAATCGCAATTAGGGTTAGTAGGTCGAGTGATCAAACAAATGGTTGGTTGGTTAATTAAACTAGAGAGTAACTAAATTATTAAGTAATTAAATGTAACAAAGAGTAAGTAAGAGAGAGAGAAATCTTGGGGTTTAGAGGTCACCACCAAGCATTGTTTTTCTACACTTTCAACTAGTGACTAATGAGGGTAATGTGTGTTGCAATAATGGTGTGTGTGTGTGTGCGCTTGGTTGATTCAATTGGCAAAGGTGACCAATTAAGCATACATTGTCTAATCAACATGTGAAAAGCACAATATATCTAGCAATTAAGTATATATTGTCTAAATAGCATGTGAAAAGCACAACATATATAGCAATTCATTAATCATTTCATTAAGCTCACAAGCTAGATACACCACAAGGTTAGAGACATATGCTACTTGCATTCAAAAGTATGGAATATCAAACAACTAGCATGGATTGTCCTCTCTTCTAACAACTATGCTATCACTACATTACAATTAAGCTAATGACATGAAATTAAACTAATTAAGCTAAGGGAGAGCCATAATCCACCAAGAGTTGACCATGGACCATCTAGAAAATCACAAGAGCATTCTTTTAAGCACAATGCTTGACAATCTCTAAATCTATAGCATTAATACACATAGACATGCATCAATAACTTAAAAAATAGAGAAAAACACATGAACATCTATTCTAGCATACGTAGACATATGGATAGAATGAAATGATCAATTGGAAGCATTAAACCACATAAATCATTGAATAAACAAGATATATATATATCAAGGTATCAAAACATTAATTACAACACTAATCCCTCAATAATACACAAGATTAAGATATAGAAAGCATGTTTGGGGCTAACTCTAGCCCCAAGAGGATGTCTAGCCACTCATGGTGATGTTGCTCCAACCCTCAAGGGCTAACTCCATGGTTGAAATCTGCTCCTTGTTGATGAAGAACTCCAATGGTGTCTCTAGCCTCCTCCTCTATGCTTCCTCTCCAAAAGATGATATGAAAATAATATTGGTTCTCCTTGTAAAAAGCAATCATTATTCTTATATAAGTAGGTCAAAATGACACCCAAAATAAGCTGGGGTCATGCACACAATCTTCTCTAATGATTGGATAAAGGACAACTTTCAATGAGATAAAATTTTAACTTTTTCGCACTGGAGGAAGTTCGATCGATCGAACCTTGGACTTGGATCAATCAAACTGGCTAAGATCTATCGAACTTAGGCTGGATCGATCCAACTGGTTGAGCTTTTTGGGAAAAGACAAAACCGAGATATTTTGGAGAGATATTTATGGGAAAAGGACAAAAGTGGTTAGTGGGTGGTACAGCTGTGGATAGGATCAATCATTTGAATAAGGACAAAAGTGTTTGATCGATCGAAGGTTGGTGTTAGATCGATCGAACTTTTGGACTTTATGCTTTTGGGTCTAGGCTTGGATCTATCTTGAAGTGCTGAGATAGATCATTATTCGATCGATCAAACTTTGCTGCTTCCCACCTTTGGCTTCATTTGCTTTCTTCTTTCTCCACTTTGCTCCTTTCTTTGTTTAATCCCAGAATTGCTTCAATTAAGCTCTTATTTGGCTGAGTTAGCTTATTTTCGGGATAAGTGCCTGAAAATGGAAATAATATGAAATCAATCTAAAACGGTAAAGTAAGATAGATAAAGGTACTAGAATGCCTAAACTTAAGGGGTTTAAATACGCACTTTTCAGCGCTCATCAGACATTCTCTAACAGACTTCCTCGGCTGAGGTTTTACAATCTCCACTTGAGGAGGTGGCTGCTCCCTTGATCAATACCTTCAGTGTCTGCATCATCTACCTCTAGAACATTTGCCTCTGGCACGTTTTCCTGTACTTCTCCCCCGTCTGTGAGAATTTCTATTGGAGAAAAAACTGGTGTCATGTCGGGAATGCCAACACCTCTCAACTTTACTGGCTTCTTAAAATCTACCTAAGTCTGATATTTCTGAAAGATCACGTCTCTGCTACGAAATAGTTTCTTATTTTCTGGATCCCATAGCCTGTAGCCGAACTTCACATCTCCATATCCTATAAAAATACATGGAGTAGCTTTATCATCAAGTTTTTGTCGTTGTTCCTTAGGTACATGAGTAAAAGCCTCACACCCAAACACGCTGAGGTGGGAGTAAGAGATATTTCTTCCAGTCCACACTTTTTCTGGAATCTGAAAACCCAAAGGAACTGATGGAGTTCGGTTGATCAAGTAGCAAGCAGTCTGAACAGCTTCACTCCAGAATGATTTAAGTAATTTAGCCATTCTGAGCATGCATCCGGCTTTCTCCACAATGGTGCAATTCATTCTTTCAGCCACACTATTATGTTAAGGGGTGCCTGGGACTGTCTTTTCATGCCGTTTACCATGATCGGCACAATACACCTCAAACTCGCGAGACGTGTATTCACCTCCGTTGTCGGTACGAAGGCACTTTAATTGTTTCCCAATTTCTCTTTCAACCATGGCATGAAATCTCTTAAAGTACTGGAACACCTGATCTTTTGACTTCAAAAAATACACTCACACCTTCCTTGAAACATCATCAATGAAAGTAACAAAATTTTTGTTGCCATCCAAGGATTCAATTTCAATGGGACCACAAACATCAGAATATACCATATCTAATAATTCAAACTTTCTTTTTGATGATGTCTGAAATGAGACTCTAATATGTTTCCCAAATAAACAATAATCATAAGGGTTTAAAGTTGTACCTTTGGCAAAGTGAATGAGGGATTTCTTTGCCAAAATTTGTAACCCTTTCTCGCTCATATACGCCAATCATTTGTGCAACAGATTTAGCGAGGACTCATCTTCAATAGCATTCAACTCATTAGACAAGATCTTTGCATTTTTCTTGTACAATGTACAACAGGCCACTCCTTTTGCAACTAACAACGATCCCTTAGTGAGTTTCCATTTTTCACTCCAAAATAATTTTGATAACTGAGCTGGTTTAGTGCAATTCCCGAAATCAAATTGAGATGCAAATCAGGAACATGTCGCACATCTTTTAGCGTTAATGTGCAACCCATATTGGTCTGAATATGAATATCACCTATACTAGTAATTGTTGAGGAACTGGTATTTCCCATCTTCACTGTCCCAAAGTCTCCATCTCTGTATGAAGTAAAGAACTCCCTTGAATATGTAGCGTGATAAGAAGCTCTAGTATTGACAATCCATTCGACATCTGGGTCTGCAACATAATTACATTCACCCTCTCCAAAAAAGAATACGATTATCTCATCTTCTGATACAGTGGTTGTGGTGATATCATCTTTCACCTGCTCACTTTTCTTCTCATTTTGTTGGTTTTTCAAACCCCAACAATCCTTTTTCAAATGGCCTCGCTTACGACGATGATAGCACTTTTTGACATCTCTGGATTGTGACTTGCCTCTGGAATTTTTGTATTGACTGCGGCCTTTGGGTCCCGTGATAAGAGCTTGCGAATGATTTGTGCCAAGATCTTTCCGCCTAGATTCTTCATTGAACATGCAGTCTTTCACCATACTCAAGGTCACTTCCCCATTTGGAGTATAATTACTGAGTAGCACCACCAGTGTCTCTCTGCTATCTGGCAAAGAGCTCAAAAATACTAGAGCCTGCAATTCGTCATCTAGCGTCATCTTCATCGTGGTCAACTGGTTTACCAGGGATTGAAAGTCACTGAGATGCTCGGCCACGGAATGCCCTTCCTTGAATTTCAAGTTTATAAGCCTTCTAATAATAAAGGCTTTGTTCTGCGCCGTCTTTCGCTCATAAAAGGCCTCCAATTTTTTCCAAAGATTATGGGCATTAGTTTATTGAGCAACGTGATGGAACACACCGTGCTCAATCCACTGTCTAATAAGCCCCACCGTCTTTCTATTCATCTTTTCCTATTTTTTTGCGCTTTTATCATCGAGCTTGGCATCGTCACCCTCAATATGGTGGTACAAATCTTTCTAATAAAGGATGTCCTCCATTCTTGGCTTCCAAATGGCATAATTGGTTGCCGTCAATTTGATAATGGCACCGGATGTCTCCTTCATCTCCACTACAGACAACACTTACCAAACAAGAACCTTGGCTCTGATACCACTTGTTCGAAAAAGACATGGTGTGAGTGTGTGTGGAATAGCTACAAGCCAAGATAGATTTGCCAAGAAATAAAACAAGTGCAAGAAAATAAAAGTATTCGAGACACCAAGATTTTTACGTGGAAAAACCCTCAAAGGATAGAGGGGGAAAAAAATCAGGGGACAAACCGACAAAATATCACTAGGAAGAAAAATATTATAAGGGATCCTACTCAAGTTATTCCCAAGACTTGAGTAATTATAGAAGAATGGAAACACCCAAAACCTCACTACCCGTGGGTTCTCACTTCTCACTCTCTGTATTATTCTCACACCTCCCTCTGTATTTTCTCTCAATACCTAGTGTCAGACTCACTTCCCTTGCTCCTTCTACTTAACATAATGTAGATCTATATAGGCAGGATTGCATGCCTTAGCCAACAACGCACTTATGTGCTCACATTTTGTCTTTCCCTTTTACACAATTTTCTTCTTTGCATTTAATGCACATTTAACATTGCCACACATATTTACCTTTACTACTATACACAAATAGCTCCGTAGGTCACATATCTACACATATCACCACCACATGGTGATTCGGCACCGCAAATCTCATTTTTTTTCTACTTCCACCGCCCATATCTCTTTTCACATGCATATTAACTATACAAGTTCACATGCACACTGACAGCTTACTATTACATAGGTAAATATGTATCGTGGGTGGACCCAATAATTAATTCAGCCATTGGACCTAATTAAGTTGTTCTTACTCCTTAACATCTAGGTTTAAGCTTGTTTAATTGATTATCATTTCTTACAAACAGATCAATAGTAAGTAACCCTGGGGTAACAATTTATTTAAGGACAATGCTTAGCTACTCACCGGTGAGTAACTTCGCCCTACTAACTTCTTTTGTATTCCAATAAAAAAAATAACACATCAATTTTAATAACAAAATTAATAAAATAATAAATAAAAAAAGAAAAAAGTCGGATCGGCCCGTTTTAATTGGATAAAAACCCTTTCTCTTTTCTCTCTCTCATCAAATCCCAAATCCACGCCCTCCTCTCTCCACTATTCTTCTTCTTCTTCACGAATTCTAGTAGGATTTATTCTCCACACCTTCTAAGGAAATACGAAATGAATTTCCAACTCTGGAATTGATTATTGACTTTCTTCTTGAATCACTTTCTTCCTCAACAACCAATTGTGAACTAGACCAAAGGCACAGAAAATCCACCGGTATTAATAACAGACCTGCCTGCTCTGATACTGAAAATATACAGTTTTCAGTCTCACGGGAAGACCGAAGAAAGGGAACTGATCGAAAGTTGAGAAAACATAGTATTTTCAATTAAAAACTAGTAGGATTTGAGGCTTGGCCCTTAGCTGCCATTTGCAACAGAAGGCCCCTTCCAGCCTGCTTAACCGAGACCTGTGGTCAGTCAAGTTCTCATTAGCAATAGGTTTTCTCTATCCATTAAGTATCCCCCACAATACAAAATTTCTCCACGCCCCTAGACCATTGTCAGCACTGTAAGTTGGGATGAAAGAAAGAGAAAAGAGAATGAGTTTTTACCCGTCTATCTGACTTTTTTCTCCTTTGCTGATTTTGTTATTAAAACTAACGTATTAATTTTTTATTGGAACTCACCGGTGAATAGCTAAGCATTATCCTTTATTTAATGGATTTCTTTGTTTTATTTAGGGTAAAGGGCAATAAACCCCCCTGGACTTTACTCTCTCTCCCAAAAAAAACCCCCAAACTTCTATTTTTACAATAAACTCCCTAAACTATTTCCCTCTCTACAAAAAAACACTAGGTGACACTATTCCGGCGCCTATTCATCACCTGACCCAATATATAATTTCAAAATGATTGAGTTACCCTTATTACTATTAAGAAAATAAATAAATAAAAATTCCAAATTAAAACGTCTTTGTTTAACCCGAATTTTCTTCACAAGTCGCCATTGCCATCAGCAACGACCAGTCAAGTGCGTGCTCAAGCTCGCCGGTATTAATGTCATCTTCCTCAACATCGACAAAGTTCCCTGCTATCTCCTCGGCCACACCCATGTTCATACCCATTTGACTTGTTTCCCAATTTTTTGATTCCAAACAGTTTCCGATGAACTTCCGTAAAAAACCACCCACGCTACAACGATCTATTCATACTTTGATGCTTTGGAAGCCGTGTCTTCGAGAGATGCTAACCTCCGATCATTTCAATTCTTGACGCCGGAGTTCTGGTCATGTGCATCATAGGATGGGATCTTTGATTTATCTCTCGACTCTGCCAAAAAAAAAATGGTTCCCTTGATTTATTTTGATATGATCAGCCTTTGCTGCGTCAAATTCATTTTGTAGGTCAAATCCTTCAACTTAAAGGTGAAGTTGAAGCTATGTTGTCAAAGTCTCAATTTTGCCAAAATGATTCTATAATAGGTTGTGTGTGTGTGTGTATATATATGTTATATGGCGATAAACCATCTTACTGGAAGATGGATGTAACTTCTGTCAATTGTTCATTTTCTATTCTTTATAATATAAGAATGGCCGAATCATCAATCATTGGGAGAAAAAAATAAATAAATAACAATTTTAGGCTACCAAACCCAACAATCATGGACAGCTCAATCATGGCGGCGTAGGATTCCAAAGATTCATACAACAACAATTACTATGGCTACCAGGAGAGGACACGCAAACATTGACTTCGTGATTATTATGGTTTGATTTGCCAAGTCAAGTCCAAGACAAAATATCAGGAGTTGGCCGTGATTCTCGCTTGCGTTATTGGGGTGGAGATGGTCGTGGTTATGGGGATAGTTGGAATGATACCTCCACATCTGTGCTAGTGGTGGTGGTGGTGTCGCCACGATTGGTTCAAAGGAAAGATGGTGGTTGGTAGAGAGAAGATTAGGGGATTGGGATTAAGAGATTACTTAAATGTTCCTGTTATTAATGATGTGGATATTTTTGTCCAAAAATAATGGTGATAAGATAATTGTGTTGTCACAATATTATTTGTTGTTACTAAAGGGTAATTTTGTAATTCAATATTTCCGATTAGCTCATGAGCAAATTTAGATTTTGTCTTCAAATTATACTTTTTAAATAATTCAGGAGGCATTACTTACTTCAGGAGGTTTATTGCCCTTTTATTTATATTAATGGTCTTCGTCCAAATTCATGAATAGAGTTCATTTTGGTTCCATATTTATGTGAACAATTTATCTCAATATTTATGTATATAATAATTTTGCAGGAACATCCTATTTTAAAAAGTCAGTCAAATTTACTTTCCAGAAGTGATACATCCATACATACATATGTGTGTATGGAATTCCTCGCTGTAAGTATAAAATTTGTTCTTGTAAAGTATAGCTAGGAAAAGAAGAAGAGAAATGAGTGACTCGCCTTAACTCGGAATTGTAGACACCAGGCGCAGCGACGATCTTGACTTGTTCACCGATTTGACTCGGCAAATTGATGGTGTGAGTAAGTTGCCGGAGACCGGCGTCGCAACCGGCGAAAACCGCAATGAATGCGACCGGATAAAGAGAAAATCGATGGTCAACAACTGGTTTATACTTTTGTTTAGGGTGAAGTGCAAAAAAACTAGTATATAAAGTGAGCAATTAAAGACTTTTTTGTCAGGCAAATAAAATCAGATAGGCGAAAAGACTAAAATACATTCCACAATTCTCATAACAAAAATATTAAAAAGTAACTAGAAATAGAAATTACATCACATGACATGGTTTTTTTTTTTCTTCATTTGGTTAACTGAAGCATTACCACCATTTGGCCATACACAAGCAATCACACTGTGTCCCTCTATACCTTAGCCGGAGACGATTCAAACCACCTCCGTTCCCAGCACACCTATCATCATCATCAACGACGACAACAAAAAAATCAACCAAAATAGCGTCGTTACCTTCACCGCTCCCTCTGTCCTCTTTCTTCATCCTGAACTCTCCAATTTGATCGCTGATGTAGCTCTCCAATTACAGGTAATAGCGATCGCTCCCTTTTCTTTCTCTACTCTGTACCTTAAGTGGAATTAAAAATCGTTCCTTTGATCTTTTGCTTGTTTCGGCGGTTCTCGAGTGCACGCGAGATTGGGGCGTGGTATTGGATTGATTTTGCAGGATATGTGGTTAATCAGATGGGTTTTTCATTTTATTCCAATTGGATGGCCAATGAATGTTTTTTACATGACAAGAGCAGGGGGAATTATACTGTGAGGTGTAAGGGACGCCCAGAGTTTCATTGTACGTGGTCGAGCAATCGCGACGCTTTAGTTCAATTGTCATCTTGATTTGCTTGTGGTTTTGTTGGGAGCTTGGTTTTGGAGACTCAAAAAGAGAACCATGAAGAAATACTTTGAGCAATTTGGTGAGATATTGGAAGCTCTGATTAGAAGACAGCTGGAAGATCCAAAGGTTTATGGATCTGTATGCTACAATCTTTAATTTTCAGTACTCTTCACATTATATATATTTCTTTTTGTCTCAATGTGTCTGATCTTGCCAATTTTTGGAATACTTTCAATTTTAAGGTGCAATTTGCCATGTACTTTATAAACTAGTCTTGTAGTTACTCCTAGCCACATGCAGTGTAGGAAAGACAGCTACCCTTTTAGTAGCCACATGAATGACCAAGAAGTGGAAAAAATAACAGAAAGCATGCAAGTCCAGAGGCATATGTAGTGGAAAAAATTAGAATGCAAATAAATTAGTTACCAAGAATTTTTTTTTTTTTTTGGTTGTATTATAATAATTTAGCCATTGTTTATTTGATGTTGGGAGAATTTGGGTTTCGATTGTTTTATGTTGGGTATAGTTATTTTTAGTGTTTAGAAGGTTTGGTGCAATAACTGAGATTTTGGAGATATGGGTTTGGCTTATGTGAAAGAGGGGGGGAGAGAGAAATAAGAGAGATACAAGGTATAATATATCTATATTTATATTTATACTATTATTAAAGATGCAAAGAGTTTCAGTCTTTCAGTATTTATTTATTAATACAAAAAAAGTGTTTTTATAAACAAAAAATTATCAAAAAATTATTTAAAGAGTTTAATTCAAATTACAAATTACCTAATAAAATTTATAAAAATTAATTTAAAGAGTTTAATTCAAATTACAAATTACCTAATAAAATTCATTTTTCTTGTACCATATGGGTTTTGAGTTAAAAATGATTACATAGAAACCTCTTATAAAACTATAGACCTAAAGGAATATTAATCACACCTTTCTCGGCCTTTTGGCCAAGATCAAGTGTAGTACTAAATTTTTTGGGTCTGTCTTTTAGTTAACCTTTCTCGGCCTTCTGGCTAAGATGATTATATGTGCAAAGAGTTTCAGTCTTTCAGTATTTCAGTATTTATTTATTAATATAAAAAAGAGTTTTTATAAACAAAAAATTACCAAAAAATTATTTAAAGAGTTTAATTCAAATTACAAATTACCTAATAATATTCATTTTTCTCGTCCCACATTGGTTTTGAGTTAAAAAGGATTACAAGGAAGCCTCTTATAAAACTATAGACTTAAAGAAATATTAATCACACCTTTCTCGGCTTTTGGCTTAGATCAAGTGTAGTATTAAATTTTTTTGGATCAGTCTTTTGGCTAACCTTTCTCGGTCTTTTGGCTAAGATTACATGTAATACTAAATTTTTTTGGGTCGGCCTTTTGACTAATCTTTCTCAGCCTTCTGGCTAAGATCAAGTGTAATACTAATTTTTTTTGGGTCGGCCTTTTGGCTAACCTTTCTCAGCTTTTTGGCTAAGATCAAGTGTAGTACTAAATTTTTTTGGGTCGGCCTTTAAGAGTTTCAATCTTTTAGTATTTATTTATTAATTTTTCAGCCTTTTGTGTGACGACCCTAGTTTTTCAAGCCAGTACATCGTGCGATGAACTGAAGGTTGACCCGATTACGAATCCAGATGCGGAAGCAAGAAACAAGATAACGGTCTTCCAAGGCACAACACACCTATAAGACCCTAAGTTGACCTTCCATAAGGTCACGGAATCCAAAGGAATAAGGTGTGGAAGCAAGAGATCGGAAAAATAACAATTAAGCCCCCATGGACAAAATAGTCATTTCTGAAAATATGGATTTGGGTTCCACCTAGCACACCGCAAGAAAGATAATAAAAAATTAATCCAGATGGACTCAAGAATCGTATGATTCGGAGTCTGGACGAAGGAGAAAAGGCAAGACGAAGAAAAACGAGCACCTAAGGCTAAAAGGGTAAACTGGTAATTATTCAGGAATACCCAGGGGTAACCGAGCACACCGTTGGATAGAGGGCGAAAAATTAGTCAAGTTCAAAAAAAATTCATCTCATTTAGAATCCGGACGAAGGAGAACGAGCGAAAACAAAAATTGACGTCAGGACGTCGAGACGGGACACCATGGGCGCCCACGAGCATCCTGACAAGCACCCGGACATGCTAAAAAAAAAGGTTTTCCAGAACTGAGGTTTGAAACGGAGGCCAAAACGAATTTTTCTAGAAAAACACGAAGAAGAAACTCCCCCTAAAATCGAGTTTTCTACTTGGCTTCGTAAAAGAAAAAAAAAAAAAAACACACTTTGAAATTTCCAAAATGCCCCTAGATCATAATAGGTCAAGAGGGTCAAAAAGCTGCTACATGGGCTTTTCTGAAATCTGCCAGAACAAAGAGCAAAAATGGGCCCTTAACGACATTTTATGGAAAAACACGAAAAAGAAACCCCCCCCCCCCCCCCCTAAAATTGAGTTTTTTACCCGACTGCGCAGAAGAAAACGAAAAAAACACACTTTGAAATACCCAGAATGCCCCTAGATCAGAAAATGGCAAAAACTCAGAAAATGCAACTTTGAACCAAGTATGCATTTGACCCTAAATGCATTTCTAGGTTGAAACGAATGTGTACGCAAGCGTAATAAATGATTTCAAGCGCGCGAGAATGGTCCGCGGCTCCCGAGACGATCCGATGCAAAATTCGACCTCCTGATGGCCAAAAAGGCGAAAATGCACATGAAAGGGAATTTTGAAACTTAAAATTATAAAATGGTTTCAAATTACCGTTTGCCCTTGGCCACACTTCATTCATGATTAATGAGACCCTATGGAAGAATAAAAATGAAATTTTCACACTCGATGCAAACATAGTGAAGTAATGACTTGGCATTTTTCAATATTTTCATAATATTTCATGAAGTTAAAAGTTACATAGGATACTAGATACATGTCATTGGCCTCCGGCCTCATCTCATACATGTCAAATACATCGTAAAAGGTGTACTTATTTACGTTACATCTATGGAATCAAAGATACAAGTTTTGACATATAAGGTTAAAAAATGACATTTCATGCTAACATTTGCATGAAATGAAAACTTAAAAGTTACAAGTTGTAATACTCCTAATTTTAAAAGGATAGTCTCGGTATTTTATTAATTGTTTTAATTGTGTTTTTAATTCATTAATTGAATTCTTAGCTATTTGTTAATTGTTTTAATTGTGTTTTAATTCATTAATTGATTTCTTAACTATTTGTTAATTGTTTAGATGAATTAATTGGTTATGTGTTTTTGTTTATTTAAATGTTGGGTATTTTCTTTAAAATTATTGTTAAGAATTAAAAGTTTTAAATGGTTGTTTTATTTTATTTTATTTCATTTTTTTTTTATGGTTATGGATAGTAGTCATGGACCAACCAATTGGATTCCATGGACTACTTGGATAGGGGGTTTAATGGGGATGGATAAATACCCATGGATAGGGTATATGGAAATATATATAATTAAATAATATATATTTAAGGAAAAGTTCTTTGGAGATAATTTAGTGTATTTATTTTATTTAGATAAAAATAATATACATAGATTATACGTAACTTATATTTTTAGTTACCTTTTTAGTTTTTTAAAATTTTTATTATTTTTCTTTATTAATTGGATGTGGATTGGGAAAAGGAATGGGGTGAATATATAGCCTATAAATATATAACTATAGGGTTGGAAAAAGGGGTTAGAATTATATCACATATATTTTAGAGAGAGAAAGAGAAAGAAGGAAGAAGAAGGAGGCTAGGGTTTTAGCAAATCCTAAAGGCAAGTTCTTTGTTCTACACTTCTCTCTTAGATCTGTAATCTATATATCTCTAGTATAACTTTAGGGATGTTTAAAAGATTAAGTAAAATTGGAATCCATAATTTAATTGAATCTAGAACTAGATTTTATAAATTTGTTGTTCATAGTTGTTCTTGTGTATAAATTGATAAATTTATAATTTAATTTGATTACATTATGTTTTGTTACATGTTGTGTATAATGTTTTCATAGCTGTATGTTTATAGAACGTAGAAACATGCCTAGGATTCCTGAAACAAATAAAGAATGAATGCACAGTGAAATTCTGGGTTGATTCGCGTAATAATGTTTGGACCACTGCTACAGTGCTCGAGCCTTGGGGGCAAAGCTCGAGCCTTGGGATGAAAAGTTCGAGCAATGGGTTGTAAAACTCGAGCAATTAGTTGTAAAGCTCGAGCTTGAGAAGGAAAGCTTGAGCAATTGGGATAAAAAAACTCAAGCTTGAAATAGGATGCTCGAGCCTTGGACATGGTGCTTGAGCAATAGAAACAAAAGCTCGAGCCTTACCTGGAGAAGTCTCGGAAACAGCGTTGTAGTGTTTTTGTATTGAATTTGAAGTGTCCTAAACATTAAATAAGAAATAGGAATGATTTAAATAAATTTTAAACAAATTTAATTATATCAGTGCATGCTATTGAAATTCTTAGTGGAATGAATGGACTTAGTCTTTAATTTGTTTTAACAATTAAGATTAAATGAATGGCATGAATGGTATGGAAAATGCTTAAGTGTTTGTATAGAAAAATATCAATCTGTTTAAGATTCAGTATTTGCAGGATATGTGATATAGGAAGCTTAAATAAATTATAAGTTATTCCTATTTTGTGCTAGCATAATATAAGATTATTATGTTTAACTTTGGATTATTTGATGTACTTCTGAAATTGTTACATCAATTGTTGAACTATGTGGATGTAGTGCACCAGTATGGGATGGTGGCACTCTAGGGATGGATTAACTTATGAGTTAAGTCCTACCTATTATATAAGAGAACAAATTAACTAAAATGTTAAGTCCTACTTATATTTGTGTCAGGTTAATTGAATAAGTTGGATGATACTTAGTGGATTAATTTAGTTTGGATATATATATAACCATATGCCATGATATGAGCTTGAGTCTCAAGATCAGTGGATAGGGTGCCTATATTGCCAGGGATGTGTAGCTAAATATAGTGCGATTATGTGCCCTGGTAGATCTAGGTACTCATGTCCACTACATGTGCGTTTTGCATGTTGCCTACTATTCAGGTTGAGGAAACCCTAAAGTTTAGTGAGGTTTCTTTAGTGTGTATATGTATGTATGGACTATATAGTTATTGTATGGGTTAGCTGTAGATGTATAGTTCTCCGGTCTCTGTTTGGGTTGTCGTAGAAAGAACTTGTTCGTGAGCCTGACCCACTATTATATTTTTCAAGTGCTCGTCAGTTCCAGACATAGAGTTTGTTCGTGCTGAGCAGAGACAGTCCACATCATTCTTCCAATTCTACATAGGACATTCTTTATGTTTTAGTTTCTTATTGTGGTTATTTTCAGTTGATTCAGTCGGATTATCATTAGGGGTCCACTAGATAGATTCCCGAGTTGTAATAATATTAAAAGTTTTGGATTTTCCAATTGGAGGATTAATTATTAAGTTAAGGATTTAACATTTAGTTTCTTTTCAGCGGTATTATTTATTTCTTATTATGTTTTTGTATTCTGTGTTCATTTACATACTTAATTGTTTGGTATCCCTCGGATCTGTGCTTGGACTTGATCACCCGTAACTTTAGAATCGAGGGGTATCACATAAGTCATCCAAGGAATGATGAACATCACGAACCAAGTCTTCATACCTGAAACAGGTCGCATTCAGCGAGGGATGAGTATCATGTAGTACTCGTAAAGAATGAGCATGCATAGACCTAGCATTTTACAATATCATCACCTTAAGGTGAAACATGTTAAAGGGGCTCATGTCACCTAACGTCCATGTCAAAGTGAGACTCAGGGA
Organism: Cornus florida; assembly: GCF_030987335.1. Taxonomy (NCBI): domain Eukaryota; kingdom Viridiplantae; phylum Streptophyta; class Magnoliopsida; order Cornales; family Cornaceae; genus Cornus; species Cornus florida. Next base: position 91,133,623 of record NW_026775581.1, read on the forward strand.
TCATCCTAAGTTACATAGGCGATTGAAATGAAATACATAACATGCAAGCATACTGGGTACAAGTGTACTAAATGAAATTGAAAACAAACGAGTCAAGTATAAAAAACACAAGTATACTAAACGGGATCGGAAACACACAAAACAAGTATACGAGACGCAAGTATACTAAATGGAATCTAGATACAAGAAGCAAGTGCACAGTTTCAAGTATACTAAATGATATCTAAATACATGAAGTAAGCATAATATCTATGCAATTAAACAAGGTAGGAAATACTCCATATAACACGACAAGGTTCTTAAATTTTCAAGAGATAACACTTGAAATCTAAGGGTTTAAAGATTTTGCATGTTAATATAAATCATTACACGTGGTCCATGCCACCAAAAATCTAAGTCAAGTTACATGTATATGATCATTCCTAAGTCACGATAGCATTAAGTAACATGAAACGAGATAACTAAGAAAATTAACAAGATTGAAATAATTCAATTAACATGATAAGGATAAGGCATGAAAACAAGGATAATTCATAACATCTATGCATTTAACAAGATAGGAACATTCCATATAACACGACAAGATTCTTAGAACTTCAAGGAATATACTTGAAATCTAAGGGTTTAAATCAAACAATGCGGATACTCGAATATCGTCCGGATTAGAACAGTGCTCTTGAGATCACTTTAGGGCAACTAACCCATAGGTACCTTCCCCTAGTGCGCACTTTATTGTAGGGGGCTCTTTATCCCCCGTACTAGAACCAAGTCCTAGCCATGTCAAATCTTAATTGATATCGCCGAGTTTCCAAAATCAACAAGTTGTGCAAGTTAAGATAATATCAAGATACAAGTAACACATTAAACTATATTCCATGCACAACCAATGTAATGACCCGGTCATTTTTCTTCCTTTTCTTTTTCTCAGATTTTAACGGATATTTTTTTTCCGTTGTCTTTTCCTTTTTGGGTTCGGTTTTTCATCACTTGATGTCATCTCGAGCGCTCTGGAATGATTTCCAAGACTCTTTTCCTTGGATTGACAACTTCCTTTGGGAATCGTGTCATTTCCATATTTTATTTTTCCGAACACTATTCACATTTTGTCGTTTTCTCGTTTATCCTTTTTCCTTGCGCAACCTCACTTTTTGTGCTCGGATTTGATTCCGGTTTTGCATGCATTCATAATATTTGATTTCCATGATACTGGTATTTTTACTTTTCTAGAAAAGCATGTTGATTGCTTACTTCTTTCATAAGGGGGCATTAATGCATACTTTAGTGTAATTATTTTTAACTTGCGGGGTTTTAGTGTAATTAAATAAAGTAATAATTTTTCATCTTGAGGACCATTTTACAATTAAATTTGGAAGATATTCTCAAAAAGGACCTTTTTGTAATTTTTGAAAAAGTGTGACAATTGGTCCACTTGTTGACATTTGTGTGGAAACACTTTAATGCATTGGATGATGACATTTGGAGGGTGAGGATTCACCCACTTGTTGTCCTAGGATTGGTGCACTTGTTGGCTTGGATGGTTGACAAGTGTAGGTGTGGGATTAAGCCAAGGAAGGAGCCATGGATTGGTGACAAGTGTAGGTTCACAATTTAGTCTTGCAAATATCTTGGGGCCACTTTAGGATTATGGTTTTAAAATAGGCTTTTTGTGCAATTGATCATAGATGTGTGTGTTGACCATGGTGTAAGAGCACAAAGTAAGTGGAGGATTTCTATTTCCTCCACTCACACTTAACCACATTATTTCATTCTCTTCCTTACAAGAAAACCCTAGCCTCCATGGATGGAGCTTGAAGCCTTAGGCATTGACCTTAATTTTTGAGGCCCTTCCACTTACTTTAGACCATAAAGCTTGGAATATTTTTTGTTCCCCTCATCCTCCTCTTCAAAACCCTTGAAGGGTCTAACCTAACTCCTAGTTTTGCTTTGGTATCTAGAGATTCAATTCTCTAGTGATGTATTGATCTATTATTTTGAAGTATTTTTATGTCATTATTGAGTGTTTTCCATGCATGAAAGAGAAGGACTTGTATTTTTCCCTTAAACTGTTTTAACTTGAAATTAATCTTGTCAAATTAAATATAGAATATGAAAATATACTCAATTAGCTTTCATTTAGTTTTGGTTTCATGTAATTTGGATTTAAAATGAATTAGTTATGAATTTTTGAAGTTGCAAGCTAGTTGCTGTAAATTTGAAGTTTTTCCTTTTCGGTCTGGAAATGAATTTTTATTTGGAGCTTCGGTGCTTCAATTGCTATGAAATTTTTACTGAAACTTTCCCCATGGGTTCTACACTACTCAGAATTTTTTCACGATTTTAGAGCATTTCTAAATTTTTTTTAAAATCCGAAACTATCTGCTGTCCATGTTTTTATTGCAGCTGGAAAACATATTTTTAGATGATTTATTTCACTAACCTTCTGACATTGGATCATGGCTTAAATTTCTAGTTTTACACTCTCATATGTTTACTTCCAAAATAAATTAGGTTTTCCCAATTTGGATGTCAAATGAATTTTTCATAAATTTTCAAAGTTGGAAGCTACAGGCTGAAAATGTGTTTTCTGGGCAGAATTTGTTTCAAAGTTGTGGGGCAAAACTGTTTCAATTGAGAAAATATTTTGTTAAACTAAATTGATATTATCAAATTACAGTGTTTAAGTTTTCATTGGGCTTTGGATTCATTCAATTTGGGTTAGAATTGAATTTTTTATGAATTTTACAAGTTGAAGGTAGCAAGTTGAAAAATCTGTTTTGCGGACCGAAAATTTAGGGCGATTTCATTTCGGTGGTAATTGGGATTTTCATTCCAATTGAGGTAGAGAATGTTTTAGGATTATTTATGTGTTGTATTGTGTGTTTGTCATGATTATACAACATATATGTATGCCTTGTATCAAATCTAGAAAGTTAGTAATTTTTATTTCTTTGTATAAGATTTAAATTTTATGATGATGTATAACTTTGATTTGAATTGTAATATGCTAAGAAATTATGCTTAGATATGTTGGTTAACATATATTAAATTTCGATCATTTGATTAAGAATTACAACTTTTATTTAATATTTATCTTTAGTGAAAGTTTAATTCACATGGTTGCATCAAGCATTAAATCAAGTTGTAATGTGGTATTTAAATAGGCCTTGGCATGTTCTCTAACATAACTTAAATTGAGGACATTTGGAATTGTTTAAAAATCTAGAGAAAATTAATTAATTAGCTTGATTAATTATGTTTTAAGTGTTTTAATCACTTAACTTGTCATTTGATGTTATATATATGATGACCATGACATGTCTTTCAATATTTATTAAATTGAGGTTATTTGGATTAACTTGGAATTTAGAGAATTTAATTATTTATGTTTAATTAAATTCTACTTTATTACTCCATGGATTTAATTGCATTTTGGAAGTTATTTCTATATTTAAATCATGGATTTGGATTTGATGTATGTTCACTTGATTACTTTTGAGCATTGGATAACATAGTTGTTACTTTTATATTCATGAGAATATATTTTTTCTTATTGAATATATTGTTGCTATGTGTAAGGAATTGCACACTTTGTATTTGATATCTTACATGCTATAGTAGTTGTGAATTTTGAGCATATATTGTATAAGTTTCCAAAATTTGGATTGTGCTTGGTAAATAGTTGATATCTTGTATATACATGTTGATATATATACGTTGTTGCACAATTTGTTGATTTTGGAAACTTGGGGATGTCGTTGTTTGGCTACAACTAGGACTTGGTTCTAGTACGGAGGATTGTCCCTCTATATAGTCTAGTGCGCACATAGGGAGGTTACCCATGGGCTAGTAACCCTAAAGTAACTATGTTGTCGGTCTGATCTGGCATAACGTCCGAGTATCCACTTTGTTTGATTTCGTATTTCATTTCAAGTTGATAACTAGATGATATCGTAACTTGTTATTCCTTATTTGATTTCCTATTTTGAGCTTAAGATGTAGCTTTGTGAAAGCATGCTTCATGCGTTGTATTGGAAGTTCCATTGTTGGTTAAATTGCATCGATATCATAATTTGTGTTTGTTCAAATGTAATTTAGGAATGACCTTATAGATTCATTTTGAACATAAACGTTAGGTGGCATGACCCACACTTGTTGTTTTCGTATTTTGGATTTCAAGTTGAAGACTTTGAGAATCTATATCTTGTTGCCTTGTATAACATGTTTCCATATTGTTTGAATTGCATGAACAATGTGATTATGATATAAATGATCTAGGTAGCTTAGGATGCTCCCTGGGTCTCATCTTGTCATAGACATTAGGTGGCATGAGCCCCTTTAACATGGTTCACTATAAGGTGATAAAATTGTACAATGCTAGGTCGATGCATGCTCATCTCCTACAAGTATCTTTATGGTACTTACCCCTACGATACTAGGGCATATTTCAGGTACAGGACTCAGGATTTGAAGATTCCGTTGCTCCTTGGATGGCTTACAGTTTCTAAGTTTCTATTTTATGCAAGTGTTAGCATAAGATGCCTCTTTGTAGCCCTATTTGTTTAAACTTGTATTCGTTGATTCGTATATGTAAAGTGTACGTAAGTGCACTCTTTTCAATGTATTTAACATGTATGAGATGAGGCCGAAGGCCAATGACATGTATCTCATTTTCTATGCACTTTTGTTTTTAAAGTTTATTATGAAAATATTGGAAAATGTTAAGTCATTACTTCATAACTTTCGCATCGGGTGTTGGAATTTCATATCTTTTTTGCTCGGACTCAGAATCAGACGATTCTTGAGTCTAATATTGTTCATTTTTCGTTGTTCTTCCAATGGTGCGCACGGTGGCACCCTTTTCAGTGAAAAATGACCATTTTGCCCTTAGTTCATCTCTTTTCGGGTTAGGCATTCTTGCTTCATTTGCTTGGCTCATTTGAGTTCCGTGGCTTCATGGAGAGTCATTTTGGGGCCTTAGGGATGACGTACATCTCTTGAGGTCATTTGGCTTCTTTCGCTTCCGCATTTCGAGTCCATTATCGGGTCAACTTTCGGTTCATTACTAACGCACCGGGTTGAGAAATCCGGGTCGTTACAACCAAGGTTATGGAAACACACAAGTCATGCCCTCAGTCCTCAACTATAATGGCATGTAAAATGTCAAGAAATCATAGTGTGCATCTATATAGACTACAACTAAGATATAACACATGGAATCCATTGATGTAAATATACCACAAGTATAAGACACATGATTTAATTATTTGTTAAACAACACATGAATAATTAAACTATTCTAAGATAATTGCGCAAGTTCATTAACTACATTAATGAAACCAAGATATAAGAGGTCATGATGCATGATAAAAAGGTAAAAGCCCCATGAAATACAAGTCCAATTCATAAGTTTGACAAGAATTCAATATCAAAGCATAATTAACTCGATGGAAGCAAAAAAGGCGATTTAATCAACTTCAAGGATTAAATTCTCAAGACTATAAGGCAACTCTAAATATTCTACGAACAAGATATGTCAAGGATCATGTCAATGACAAGTTTAATATCAAGTTACAAGTTTATTCCATTCAAGATGCAACCATGTGAATTAAATTCCATACAAAGGAAATAATTAAATATAAATTTAAAAACTTATTCGATTATTCTCTATTTGATACACGTGAAAGAACTTATCAAGGAAATCATGAATACCAAGTTAGAAACTTAATTAAGCCTATGGAACCAGAGAATAGATTTTAATTAATTCATTTAATTAAAATCTCTAGATTTTAAAACTCAAGACTTGATTTAATAGCATAATACAAGAAATTTCCATGCAAGATACAACCATAATGATTAAACCTTCATACAACAAAATATTAAAATGAAAGGTTTCAAAACCTAATCAAATATTCCTGATTTAATATACGTGAAAGTATATGGCATGTTCATCAACAATATCAAGTCGGAAATCCAATGAAGTGAATAGTACACTTGGAATAAATTAATTAATCTATTTAATTAATTATCTCTAGATTTTAAAACATCTCTGAATACTCTCAAATTCACATATGTTGAAGAGTATGCTATGGCCTAATATAATATGATATCACATATTGATTTCAAGCTAGATACGGCCACATGAAATTAAATTTTTATTCAAGAAAATAATTAAATAAAAGTTTCCATACTTGTCAAAGTGCTCTCAATTTAATATATGTCAATGAACATATCAAGGTGTAATTTAATAGCACGCCACAAGTTTAAACCAAGTTATAACCAACCGGGAGAACTGAATCTCATACAAGAAAATAAATAAATAAAGTTTCTAGATTTAATACAAATGCATGTGATTAAGTTGTGTAAACATGGAATACACTCAATATAACCAAGATATAAACCTAAAATATCCCCTACCTCAATTTGAGATGAAATCTCAAATCCCCACCCAAAAAAACGTTTAGTTCCTCTTCCTTGACATAGCTTATGCAAGGTATCGATAGGTGCATGTTTGATTCTGTTGCGGTAAAAGGACTTAATCTTCCTTATTCTTGTGTTGGTCCTGGCAAGAACTTTGTCATCTATGAGTTTTGTATCTCCACATAGGAGTTGTGCGTATTCGTGGGCGAAAGCACTTTTTAGAGTTCCCTCTTTTCTTAAGATTCCGAGTAAGGGCTTGCTCAAGATCATTCGATTTACCTCCACGGTAGGAGGTGAAGTCCTTGGTTTTGTGGGAATTGTTCCGAGAGGTTATGACCGATGCGATGTAAGATGTGACTTGTTTACCGATGTGTACGTTTTCTTAGGGTCTTGGATCCGACGATACTCCTAGGTTATGTTGGGAACAACGAGAGGAACAACTTTAACCTTTGAGATACCATGAAAATCCAAACCCAAATTCGAAACCCGAACTAAAAAAATAGTCAGAAATGGATTCTAATAAGGGGGAAAGGAAAAGCACGTTAAGGCCTATGATAAATATAAAGGCACGAGACAAATAACAAAGGAAATCAAGTGGAAAAGAAGAAAGAGTGGTGGCAGCTTGCAGGCCAAAGAAGGGAAGAAGATGGTAAAAATCTGATTTTTCACTCTAAGTCATTCTATTTATAGTAAAACCCTAAAAGTGCCCTGAACAGGCCCCGCCGGGTTCGAAAAAGTGGGATTTGCGTAGACGCGCTCAAACGGTAAAACAACGTGAATGAAAAAGAACCGAAATGAAAAACAAAATGAACAAAGGAAGAAACAGCGTCAAAAACTAAGTCCCGAGTAAAAAAATATGCCCCGAACAAGTTCGGCGCTAACCGGGGCCGAAAACCCTAAAATTGGGAAAAATGACCGGAAGGAAATTCTAAGACTAACCAACTCAACGAAATGTGAAAATGAATCCCGTACGATAATTCAGGCTCAAAATGAGGCAGTTTGTAATAACTTTTGTTAATTGCACAATGGTCCCTCCAAGAAAAGATAACTACAAAAATGACCCAAAAAGAAAATATCTTTTAAAATTTTTTTCTTAAAAACCCCTGAAATAAAATATCTTCAAAAGATATTTATGAAAAACACCCCAAGAAAAAAAAAATGTTTCCAAATAAACTATGCATCCATGCCCCTATGGACACGAGGAGTAACCAGAGTACTTTTCTAGAAAAATAAAGATACGTATTTCGTGGAAACCACTTACAATGAAGGTACGTGAAGTCGGAAATCAACTCCGAGCACGAAAAGTGAGGTTGTGCCAAAAAGTGAAAAACGATTTCGTGAAAACCACTTAGAATGAAAGTATGTGAAGTCGAAAATCAACTCCGAGCACGAAAAGTGAGGTTGTGCCAAAAAGTGACAAACAGGAAAAAATACGAAAAGTGAATAATGTCAAAAAAATATAAATGTGAAAATGATTGGTCCTTAAAAGAAGTTGTCAATCCAAAGGAAAGACTCTCGAAAACCATTTTCAAGCACTCGAGACGATACAAAGTCACAAGAAACAGAACTCGAAAAATAAAATTAAACAGAAAAACTTTATCCGTAAAATTTGAGAAAAATGAAAAGAGGAAAAATGACTAGGTCATTACATTTTGGCTAACCTTTCTCGGCCATTTGGCTAAGACCAAGTATAGTACTAAATTTTTTTAATTCAAATTTTTTTTTTCTTATTTCACATTGGTTTTGAGTTAAAAATGATTACATGGAAGTCTCTTATAAAACTATAGATCTAAAGAAATATTAATCACACCTTCTTCGACCTTTTGGCTAACCATAAATATAAAAAAAGAGTTTTTATAAATAAAAAAAAAATTACCTAAAAATTATTTAAAGAGTTTAATTCAAATTACAAATTAACTAATAAAATTCATAAAAATTAATTTAAAAGAGTTTAATTCAAATTATAAATTATCTATACTATTATTAAATGTGCAAAAAGTTTAAGTATTCAGTATTTATTTATTAATATAAAAAAAAGAGTTTTTATAAACAAAAAATTACCTAAAAATTATTTAAAGAGTTTAATTCAAATTACAAATTACCTAACAAAATTTATAAAAATTAATTTAAAGAGTTTAATTCAAATTAAAAATTACCTAATAAAATTCATTTTTGTCCCACATTAGTTTTGAGTTAAAAAATATTACATGGAAGCCTCTTATAAAACTATAGACCTAAAAAAATATTAATCACACTTTTTTCGGCCTTTTGGCTAAGATCAAGTGTAGTACTAATTTTTTTTAATTTAAATTTTATTTTTCTTGTCCCACATTGGTTTTCCTCTTATAAAATTATAGACCTAAAAAAATATTAATCACACATTTCTCGGCCTTTTGGCTAACCTTTAAGATCAAGTGTAGAGTTATTTCAGTATTTATTTATTAACATAAAAAAAAGTGTTTCTAAAAACAAATAATTCCCTAAAAGTTTAATTCAAATTACAAATTACCTAATAAAATTTATAAAAATTAATTTAAAGAGTTTAATTCAAATTACAAATTACCTAATAAAATTCATTTTTCTTGTCCCACATTAGTTTTGAGTTAAAAAGGATTACATGAAAGCCTCTTATAAAACTATAGACCTAAAAAAATATTAATCACAACTTTCTGGACCTTTTGGCTAACCTTTCTCCGCCTTTTGGCTAACCTTTCTCGGCCTTTTGGCTAAGATCAAGTGTAGTATTAAGTTTTTTTGGGTCGACCTTTTGGCTAGGATCTAAGTGTAGTACTAAATTTTTTTCAGTATTTCAGTATTTATTTATTAATATAAAAAAAGAGTTTTTATAAACAAAAAATTATCTAAAAAATATTTAAAGAGTTTAATTCAAATTACAAAATTACTTAATAAAACTTATAAAAATTAATTTAAAGAGTTTAATTCAAATTACAAATTACCTAATAAAATTTATTTTTCATGTCCCACATTGGTTTTAAGTTATAAATGATTATATGGAAGCCTCTTATAAAACTATAGACTAAAGAAATATTAATCACACCTTTCTCGGCCTTTTAGCTACCATTTCTCTGCCTTTTGGCTAAGATCAAGTGTAGTACTAAATTTTTTTGGGCTAAATTTTTGTGGGTCGGCCTTTTGGCTAACCTTTCTCGGCCTTTTGGCTAAAAGAGTTTCAGTATTTATTTATATATATAAGTTTTTATAAAAAATTAAAAAATAAATAAATAAAAAATAAATTGCCTAAAAATTATTTAAAGTGTTTAATTCAAATTATAAATTACCTAATAAAATTCATTTTTTTTTGTTTCACATTGGTTTTGAGTTATAAAGGATTACATCGAAGTTTCTTATAAAACTATAAACCTAAAGAAATATTAATCACACATTTCTCGACATTTTGGCTAAGATCAAGTGTAGTACTAAATTATTTTGGGTCTGCCTTTTGGCTAACCTTTTTCTGCCTTTTGGCTAAGAAAGTTTCAATCTTTCAGTCTATACTATTATTAAATTACAAATTAATTTAAAGAGTTTAATTCTAATTACAAATTATATAATAAAATTCATTTTTCTTGTCCCACATTGGTTTTGACTTATAAAGGATTACATGGAAGCCTCTTATAAAACTATAGACCTAAAAAAATATTAATCACACCTTTCTCGGCCTTTTGGCTAAGAAAGTTTCAGTCTTTCAGTCTCCACTATTATTAAATGTGCAAAGAGTTTTTGTCTTTTTATTACCGATGAAAATTCAAATTAAATATTTATTAAAACTCCAACATGAAATACATTTCAAATTATATATTTCATATTATAAAAACTCTAAAAATTATTACCTAATAAAATTCAAATAAAATATCTATTAAAACTCTAATTCGAAATATATTTCAAATTATAGAACTCTAACACGAAATAAATTTCAAATTATAGAAACTCTAAAAATTATTACCTAATAAAATTCAAATAAAATATAAAAATTATTACCTAATAAAATTCAAATAAAATATTTATTAAAACTCTAAAACGAAATACATTTCATATTATAGAAACTCTAAAAATTACTACTTAATAAAATTCAAATAAAATATTTATTAAAACTCTAACATGAAATATATTTCAAATTATATAAACTCTAATTAAAAAAAATTATTACCTAATAAAATTCAAATAAAATATTTATTAAAACTCTAACACAAAATATATTTCAAATTACCTAAAAATTATTTAAAGAGTTTAATTTAAATTACAAATTTCCTAATAAAATTCATAAAAATTAATTTAAAGAGTTTAATTCAAATTAAAAATTACCAAATAAAATTCATTTTTCTTGTCCCACATTGATTTTGAGTTATAAATGATTATATGGAAGTCTCCTATAAAACTATACACCTAAAGAAAAATTAATCACACCTATATCGGCTTTTTGACTAACCTTTATCGGCTTTTTGGCTAAGATCAAGTGTAGTATTAAATTTTTTTGGGTCGTCCTTTTGGCTAACCTTTCTTGGCCTTTTGACTATAATAAATAAATTTTTAAATTAACTTTAATCTAATGCATGATTAGTTTAATTGAATTTCTATTTTAAAATTTAATTAAAAATTATTATAATTGAATTTCTTTTGTAAATTTCTAATCATACTAAATGTGAAATTACCAAATATAATTCAAATTACTAATTACCTAATAAAACTGAAATCTATATTATTATACATATATAATTTTAAAAATATTATCTAATAAAATTCAAATTACAAATTACCTTATAAAATTTTAATTACCTAAAAGAATTTATTACTTTGCAAAACTCAAACTCTACCACCAATTTCAGTATTAAAATAATAAAATATTTTCTAATTAATAAAAAAAATAAAATATAAATATTTCAGTATTAATATAAAAACTTAAAAGAATTTAATACTTAACAAAACTCAGACTCTTTCACCAATTTCAAAATTCAGTATTTCAGTATTAATATAAAAACCAAAAAGAATTTTTTACTTTACTAAACTCAAACCCTAGCACCACTTTCAAATTATCTAAAACTCATCTCGACTATCTAAAATAAATACAAGCATATCACACAAACAAACAAATATATATCATCGTATATGTAGAGAATTATAAAATAAAACAGATATTTGTGCATGTATATATCTATATCTATACTATTATTAAAAGTGTAAAGATTTTCAATGTTTCAGTATTTATTTATTAATATAAAAAAAATATTTATTAATTGATATTAAATGAATTAAAATAAAAGATTTTCTATAAATAAAATGAATTAAAATAAAAGAGTTTCAAATCATTATTAAAACAACTAAAAAAAAAATAGGTAATTATTTAATAAAATAACTTACCAAATAATAAAATAAATTACAAAACATTTATCACGTTCATCGCACCTGCATTTTACTAGTATATAGAAATGAAGGAGGGGCAATTTCAAAACACACAAAGGGTAGATTGGGTATTAAAGAAGGTTTGGAAGTCACAAGACTCGCTTATGACATCTTTAATGTAATTTTTCATGTCAGAAGCCCTTATTTGCATAATTACGACATTACGGGTTAGGGTTTGAACACGAGGGGTGTTATTTGCACATTTTTTAAACTACAAAGGAGTTTTTTGCACTTCACCCTTTTTGTTTTATACTCCCTCTCCCAAAATAAGTGTTAGAACGATAATGCCTCGTTTGGATTGGAAGATTTGGGGGATAGGGAAAGAAAATAAAAGAAAGGATAATGAATGTTATGTTTGGATGGGAGGATTTGAGGAGAAAATAAATAATTGGGAAGGATTTAGAGGGATATGATATTGTATTCTTCCAAAAATGAGAAGAATTGGAGGGAAAGAAAAATGGGTTAGTGATATTTTCATAATGTCAAAATTGGCCTTCAAAATTATAGCATTAGCTTGAAGAACAACTTCCAAAATTATAAATGAAGGGTATGAAGAATTTGATTGTTATCATTTCATTTCTTTTCTCTTCTCTATCTTATCCAAACAAAAGTACTAGCATTTTCTTTCTTTTCTCTAATATCTATCCAAATATGAATGTAAATTATTGCTATACTTTCATTTTCTTTCTTTTCTCTTAACTAATATTATTCTTTATTTTATTTTCTCTACTACATATCCAAACGAAGCCTTAGTATTCAAGTTCCAAACGTGGACATTTATTTTAGGATGGAGGAAGTATATATTAGCATTCAAGTCCACGTGGAAATGTTCATTGAAAGAGAGTATAAGAAAGGTATTTTATGAAATAAATTTCAATGTTGACTTCTTTGCGTTTTAAACTATTTTTTATTTTATGATTACTTTATAATAATTTTGTTCAAAATTGGTTATTGAAAATTGAAAACTATTTTTTTTCAAAAACAAAATCACATACATGGTCGATTTGGTTAGATGGAATTCAATAGTGGAAAGTGCATTGAATGAAAGGAAAATATAATTTCTAGAATTCATTTGATTTACATGATTTTTTTTAAAAAAAAAATTATGAAAAGTGAAAAGTATCAATCATTTCATAGTTCGAAATTCGGATGGTATGGAAGTAATAGAAAATATAATAATTTACCTGAATTGTCCATATTTTTATTAATATGACAATATGTTTAAAGAAATTTATATTCAATAAACAATTTTGATTTTTTTTTCAAAAATAGAAGCAACATAAGAATCTAAATAATAAAAATTTGTAAGACACCTAGAGAAATATAATTATATTAATTTTCTTATCAAAATTTATCCATAAATCCATTTTATTTTAGAAAGTATAATGGGGTTATAATTGAAATTTTATAGATTTTTCTCAAAAAATAAAAAATTTCCTATATTTTTTACCAAAAAAAAAAAAAATTTGTGGGAAAGTTAATTACTTTCTCACAAAATTTCCCTACTATCCAAAGTTCCAAACTATTAAAAGGTTAGAAAATTTTCTATTTCTTTTCATTTCTTGCTATTTTTCTGTAACCAACCTAAGTCATAAAGAAATATGATAAAATAAAAACCTGCGAGCATTTAACACCCTATAATATGCATATAGCTCATATAACCCTTTTAGGTTCTGAAAACCTCCTGACGTTTATTGTAGAGGCAAATAAGGACCTCCCATCAATTAATCGTTAATGGGGTGATAAAAATATTAAAATGCCCTTCCAACAATTATAAAAAAATAAAATGATAAAAATTCAGTTAATGTAAATTTACAATTATATCTTTATTTTTTAGATTTATTTACAAAAGGGAAGGGCGTTTTGGGAATCAATAAAGGATAATTTTGGAATTTATTAAATTTAATCAGTCATATGCAAGACACATATTTTTTTAACGGTGCATTTCTAATTGTAACAGCCGAAAAGTCCTTATTTACAACATTTTTAAATTCTTGAGAGAGTTGTATACCTAAAGTAAAATAGAGTGGTGTTATTTGCTCAAAAAGTAAACCTTAGAGTGTTTTAGATACTTGGCCCTAAAATAAAATACTATAATTAGAAAAAAGAATGCTAGAATTCACTATTAAGGGTGGAAAGATGACCCAGATCTCACAAGCCCGTCCAAGCCTAATCGAGATGGGTTAGCCAGGCCCAACCCTATAAGAGGATGGATTGGTTGGGACTAAGACAAGAGTAGAATTCAAAGAAATTTGAGTGCCCAGCCAAACACTTGAAGCTCTCAACCCACCAGACGATTTAGGATTTTGGATTTTGGATTGACCAAGTTTTCTCCGTACACGTTAATTTTGGGTTTATGATTGATTTAAGATAGAAGTTCTCAACCACCAGACTCTCCTCTTCACGAGATGATACATTGATTTTGAATCCTAAGGTTTGTGCAATTTTGTGATGGAATTTGGATTGATTTGTATGGCTTTGTGGACCGTGAGTCCACGACGGAAGTGGTTGTTCCTCTATTTGTTCTTCTCTTCTATCTGGCAGAGCTTTCCTGGCCAAAGTTGTGGTTGTGGTGGTGATGACCGGCTACATACATATTTATATACTAGAAAATGATCACGTGCATTGCACGTAAATAAAAATCTATATTGAACAAATAATTGTTATTTTATATATTATTTTATCTCAAAATAAAATAAAATTGGCTTTAATTTTGAATCTTCAAAAAACAAAAAAACAAAAAAAAAAAGAAAATATTTTTCATCACGGAATATTGACTAACTAATAATATTTTTTAATCACAATGACTCCTTTTAAGAGAAAAATTATTTTTAATTGGTATTTAATTTTTTCTGTTGAATTTTACCGAATGGTGATGCGACTTTTTCTAATTACTCCTTTGTTGATATTTATATTAATCTTTTTATTTACTTCGTGATCATTTAGTTTGATCAGTTGTTGTATTGAATATGTTGTACAACTGATATTTTACTATTTTATCCGACATGTGTGTCCTTTGTGAAAGGTTGTGTCATTTGCATTAACGTTTGTGTCCTTCAATAATTGATGTGTTATTTCGGAATAAACTTATTAATAGCAATAATGTAATTTAAATTTTTATTTTAACTTATTTAAGTTAATATTAAATAAATAAAATTGTATACAAATATAAAATAATTTTATTAGAATTAATTTAGATTAACGGAATAGATGTTAATACAAATTAATTTTTTTGAGTGATAACTATTAATATAAAGAATTAAAAAAAACAAACACATAACTATTAGTATGATTTATATGAGGGTCTCAATCATCTTTCTGCCTAACTATTAAAGTCTTAGAATTGTTTTGCATTAAGGAGATGACTTTTAAAAGGTATATTTGTCGTTAAGATTGTAACTCGTTAAGTAGTTTAGTTTTTCTTTTATAAGTTATGTAAATAATAAATAATAAATGACTTAAAAAATAAAACTTTGAAGTGATAAAGAGAGTCGGTATATGATTATTGATATATGAGAGAGAAAAAAATACATAGAAAATTTTCTTTCAAAAACAAAAAATTATGTTATATTTATTAATATATTGCAAAAAAATCTTAAAATATGATCAAGAGAATAAACTCTATGAAATCACAAAGTTCTTAAAAAACTTAAAAAAAAAAAAAAAAGACTTATAACCATGTATTTCAATTTGCATACAAGTCTTTCGAAAGAGAAAAATTTATTTCACAAAGATGATAAGAGATAGTGGGTGATAGGGATGGATTTATACACACATTTTATTATGTTAAAAAGAAAGTTTATCGTAAAAGAAAACAAAAATGAATTCTCACCAAACATGTATTTCAGTTTGGATACAACTATTTGTATACAGGAAAATATAATACAAAAAATATATGTTAATAATGACAACTTTTCAGAACAATCATGACAACTCTTTGAGATAACTCTTCAAAAAAAATTATGTTAAAATAACTTTATATATATATGTACATATATATATAATGAATTTGAAAATTCTCTACCAAACAAAATTAATCAATTAATAATATAAACGAACATTTACTTTACATTACATATAATAAAACATATATAATATAGATTACATAAAAAAAATCTTGATAATTTCACTTTGTTTAAGACCACGGAGAATCTTCCTATGATGGATCCTCCTCTTCACTATCAGAACTTATGTGGATGACATTATTGCTCGATGTCTCGATTGCCTCTACGAACTCAATCAACCTTTGTATTTCTAGTAAAAGAACTTTGAAACCAATATCAATTTTATGATTTAACTTAGACAATATCATTTCCTATAAATAAGATGGTACGTTGAAGCAGAGCTACATGAGGTAGGATTGTCCCAAAGTAGTGGTCCTTTTTTTGGACGGTACTTCTTTTGGTGTCGTCTGTACTTTCTTACCCTTTTCTTGAGATATCATCTACAGTGTCAAACATTAATTTGTTAGAAACATTAATTTGTTTGAGCCAAAATCAATAGTCAATCGATCATCAATTATTAAAATTTATGATATAATAATAATAATAACAACAACAACAATAATACCAAATAAATAGAAGTTGAAACTTTAGAAGAAGATTTTTTTTTTTTTTTGGATTTTTTGTACCTGTGAAAAAAGATTTTGTTTTTGACTTTGTGTGTGTGTGTGTGTTTTTTTTTTTCTAGGTTGTTGATTGTAATTATAATCAATCAACCAAGTTTTTTAAGTCAGGATATTAGCGGTTGCTAGAGCGGTTAGGTAGCGAATTTATAGTATTAAAAGTGCATTGGTTCCTCATGTTGAAGATTGTTTCTATAACATAAGATAAAAACAATAATAAATGTAAGTAGAAGATTGCAATATATATATATATATATATATATATATATATATATATATATATATATATAGTATTTTAAATGAAAATAATTGAATAATAAACTACATTTTAATAATATATGAAAATTTTCATAAAACCACTTTGTAGATAACATTTTTGTATATTTAGCATTGCCTTCAATTCTTTGGTCCTTTTTAATATAGACTTTAGTTGTGGACATTGATGTTCTTTTAGATAAGACCTATGTTGTCTATGTAAGAATACATGATGTGGAAGATACATATATTCTTATATGAGGAATTATTTGGCCTTGTGCCTTATTTATTATCATTGCAAAACTTAATCCTATTGAAAACTGTATTCTAATAAAACAAAAAGGCAATCCCTGTTGGGTTTATTTCCTTCTATATGAAGGAAAGCCCAAGTGGGTTTATTAAAGCCCAAAGTCCAGCTCTTTAGGGTAAATAACCCTAAGGAAGTCAGAATTAAAAGGGAGAGAGACGAACCGTAGCTTTCACAAGAAAGAGAAGTAAAACGCAGGTTTTTCCTAGTCTGCCCAGATTTCATCAAACGTCCGATCCCGCTTTGTCCGTGGTCTAATCGAGCTGAAATTGGAAGGAAAGGTTCATGACTCAATGAGTTAAAATATGAACGGTGGAGATCGGATTTTGAGCTCGGGAACAGTGATTCGTACTCGTAAACAGTAACCGGGTTTTGGTTTTTCTATTCTGTCCAGATTTCATCAAACGTCCGACCCCGCTTCGTCCGTGGTCCGATCAAGCTGAAATTTGGAGGAGAGGTTCATGACTCAATAAGTTAAAATCTGAACGGTGGAGATCGGATTTTGAGCTCGGGAACAGTGATTCATGCCCATGAACAGTAACTGAGTTTTGGTATGTTTCTCTCCAATTCTCTTTGGTTTTTGCCAAGATTGTTGCTATCTTGATTAGATGTTTTGTAGCCTCTAATTGCGATTAGAGAAGACTTTGTGTACCCATTATTTGGTTGATAGTGGAAATTTTAACTGGACTAGGTCCCGTGGTTTTTCTTCCTCACACTGGGGAAGTTTTCCACGTAAAAAATTGCTTGTGTTCTTGTGGCTTTGTGTGATTGATTGTTTCTCTATTATTTTCAGCACATATAAAAGTAGAGATATACTATATTTGCTTGCATATAGGGAGAAGAATTATTCCGCTGCGTTTGTTTATTGTCATCTCTCCCAACAAAGTGGTATCAGAGCTCCAGGTTGACAAATTGTCAGGTTGGCAGTTTAAGTTATGGAAGCAAATTTGAGTAGAATGATTAATCTCAATGGTTCAAATTATCACATATGAAAAGGAAAAATGGAAAATCTTCTTTATGTGAAAGATTATTACCTACCGGTGTTTAGTGCTGAAAAACCAGAAAACAAGACTGTTGTGGAATGGACTTTGTTACATCGACAGGTGTATGGGTATATGAGGCAGTGGGTAGATGATAATGTTTTGAACCATATTAGTGGAGAGGCAAATGCACGTTCTCTATGGAGTAAGCTTGAACAGCTATATGCTAGAAAGACTGTAAATAATAAATTGTTTTTGATTAAGCAGATGATGGCTTTGAGATACCAAGACGGGACTCCTTTATCTGATCACTTGAATACATTCCAAAGAATTATTAATCAACTGGCTGGAATGGGTATTAAGTTTGATGATGAGATACAAGGGTTATGGTTGTTTGGTTCATTACCGGACTAGTGGAAGACGCTCAGAACTTCATTGTCTAACTCCGCTCCGGAAGGTGTAATCACAATGGATATGGCCAAGAGTTGTTTGCTAAATGAAGAGATGAGAAGAAAAACACAGGGATCCTCTTCACATTCAGAGATCTTGGCTACAGAAAAGAGGGGGAGAAGTAAAAGCAGAGGTCCGAAGAACAGAGATAACAGCAGAAACAAGTTCAACAAGTTTGCAAATGTTGAGTGTTATCCTTGCGGAAAAAAGGGACACACCAAGAAATATTGCAGGCAATTAAAGAAAGAAAACAAGAATGAGAAAGGGAAGGGAACGAAGAATAGAGATGACAAAGATGGTGATGACAGAGTTGCTACCACCACTCCTGCAGACTTCCTCATTGTTTATGATGATGAGACAATAAATGTTGCATACAATGAGACCAGTTAGGTGATTGATAGTGGTGCCTCCATTGATGCTACATCTCAGAAGGATTTCTTTACATCTTATAAATCTGGTGATTTTAGAACAGTAAAGATGGGCAATGATGGCTTGGTTAAAGCCATTAGAATTGGGGATGTGTATCTGAAGACGACTAATGGCACGAAGTTAGTTCTCAGAGATGTGAAGCATGTTCCTAACATTCGTTTGAATTTGATTTCTGCAGGTAAACTTGAAGATAAAGGGTATTGCAGCACTTTCAATGATGGTCAGTGTAAGCTCACTAGGGGTGCTATGGTTGTGGCTCGAGGCATAAAGCACTCTGCACTGTACGTTCTGCAAGCAAATATCTCCAACGACATTGTTAATGCTATGGAGGATAATGATGCAACAGAGTTGTGGCACAAGAGACTGGCTCACATGAGTGAGAAAGGATTAGCTCTACTAGGAAAGAAAAGTCTACTATGTGGACTGAAAAGTACACTTCTGAAAAGGTGTACTCATTGTTTGTCAGGGTAGAAGAGCAGAGTCTCCTTCAAGAATTTCCTTCATTCAAGAAAGTCAGAGATACTGGATTTGGTACATTCAGATGTGTGAGGCCCTATGAAGACAAGAACACTTGGTGGCTCCAAATACTTTGTGACCTTCATAGATGATCATTCAAGGAAGTTGTGGGTATATACCTTGAATTCAAAAGACCAAGTATTAGCAGTGTTCAAGCAATTTCAAGCCCTAGTTGAGAGACAAACTGGGAAGAAATTGAGATGCATTCGTACTGATAACGTTGGAGAGTATTCTAGTCCTTTTGATGAGTATTATAGACAGCAGGGTATCCGGTATCAAAAGACAACTCCTAAAACTCCTCAGTTGAATGGCGTAACAGAAAAGATAAACAGGACACTGGTTGAGAGAGTGAGATGTTTGCTTTCACAAGCCCAGTTGCCAAAATCTTTTTGGGGGGAGGCATTGAGCACAGTTGTTCATGTGTTGAATCTTACACCATGTGTTCCTCTACAGTTTGATGTGCCAGACCGAGTTTGGACAGGTAAGGATGTCTCCTATAATCATCTGCTTGTTTTTGGGTGCAAATCATTTGTGCATATTCCAAAAGATAAAAGGTCCAAACTTGATGTGAAAACGCGACAATGTATATTCCTTGGCTATGGCCAAGATGAGTTTGGGTACGAGCTTTATGATCCAGTTGAGAAGAAAATTGTAGGAAGCAGAGATGTCGTGTTTGTAGAAGATCAGATGATTCAGGATATTGAGACAGCAGGGAAATCTATGTCTCAGCAAGGTGATATCTTGACTGATGTAGATCCAGCTCTTCTGAAGAATCTGCCATCTCAGGTTGTGAATGATGTTCAGGATGACCATCAGTGTACAGGTGATGTGGATGTTCCCCTATAGGTTCGGGGAGATGTTGAGACTGATGAGCAGTTGACAGCGCCAAAGATTCCATCGGAGATTCCATCCAGGAAGTCTCCCAGAGACCGACGTCCTTCCACTTGGTATTCAGCAGAGCAGTATGTGTTATTGACTGACGGGGGAGAGTCCCAATGTTTTGCAGAAGCAATAGAAGATGAACACAAGACAGAGTGGGTTGAGGCCATGCAAGATGAGATGCAGTCATTGCATGATAACCACACCTTTGAGTTAGTAAAGCTACCTAAAGGAAAAAAAAAACTTTGGAAAACAAGTGGATTTACAGGAAGAAGCCAAATGGGTTCTCTTCACAGCCACGGTACAAAGCTAGATTGGTTATCAAAGGGTTCGGTCAAAGAAAAGGTATTGACTTTGATGAGATTTTCTCTCCAGTCGTAAAAATGCCATCGATTCGTCTAGCACTCGGCCTAGCAGCTAGTCTTGACTTGGAAGTTGAGCAAATGGATGTGAAAACTGCCTTCCTTCATGGTGACTTGGAGGAAGAGATTTATATAAAGCAGCCAGAGGGTTTCAACGTGAAAGGGAAAGAGGATTATGTGTGCAAGCTGAAGAAAAGCCTATATGGTTTGAAACAAACACCGAGATAGAAGACAACTTCTAATCACTGTGTATTTGTTAAAAAAATTCTCTGATGATGATTTTATTATTCTACTGCTTTATGTAGATGACATGTTGATTGTTGGCAGGAATGCTTCAAAGATTGACCAGTTGAAGAAGCAATTGAGTAAGTCATTTGCTATGAAAGATTTGGGGCCAGCAAAGAAAATTCTTGGCATAAGAATCAATCGTGATAGGAGTGCCAAGAAGTTATATTTGTCACAGGAGGAGTACATTGAAAAAGTGCTTCAGAGGTTCAATATGGACAACACTAAAGTGGTTAGCTCTCATCTTGCTACCCACTTCAGACTGAGTACAAAGCAATGTCCTTCTACAGATAAGGAAAAGGAAGACATGAAAAGAGTTCCTTACGCCTTAGCAGTAGGAAGTTTGATGTATGCAATGATTTGCACAAAACCAGATATAGCCCATGCAGTTGGTGTAGTTAGCCGATTCTTGTCAAATCCGGGAAGAGAACATTGGAATGCAGTGAAGTGGATCATGAGGTATCTTCGAGGCACTTCCCGTTTGAGACTTGGTTTGGGAAACGGACAACCATTGTTTGTTGGCTACACAGATGCAGATATGGCAGGGGATGTGGATACTCGTAAGTCTACTTCGGGTTATTTGATCACTTTTGCAGGTGGGGCTGTAGGTTGGCAATCGAGACTTCAGAAGTGTATTACTCCTTCTACCACAGAGGCAGAGTTTATTGCAGCAACGGAAGCGACTAAAGAGTTGCTATGGGCAAAAAAAGTTCTTGAGAGAACTTGGTTTCAAGCAGCAGAGGTATGTGTTGTTTTGTGATAGCCAAAGTGCTATTCATCTTGCTAAGAATTCCAGTTTTCATGCAATATCTAAACACATTGATGTACGATACCATTGGATCAGAGATGCGTTGAACAATAAGTTACTTCAACTTAAGAAGGTTCACATTGATGATAATGGTTCTGATATGTGACAAAGACCCTACCAAGAGAGAAGCTTGAAGTTTGTTGTTTGATCGCCGAAATGGCAATTCCCTCCACATAGTCGGAAAGGGGGAGATTTGTTGGGTTTATTTCCTTCTATATGGAGGAAAGCCCAAGTGGGTTTTATTAAAGCCCAAAGCCCAGCTCTTTAGGGTAAATAACCCTAAGGAAGTCAGAATAAAAAGGGAGAGAGATCAGCCGTAGCTTTCACAAAAAAGAGAAGAAAAACGCAGGTTTTTCCTAATCTGCCCAGATTTCATCAAACGTCCAATCCTGCTTCGTCCGTGGTCCGATCGAGCTAAAATTTGGAGGAGAGGTTTGCAACTCAATGAGTTAAAATCTGAACGGTGAGATCGGATTTTGAGCTCGGGAACAGTGATTCGTACTCGTGAACAATATCCGGGTTTTGATTTTTTCTATTCTACCCAGATTTCATCAAACGTCCGATCCCACTTCGTCCGTAGTCGGATCGAGCAGAAATTTGGAGGAGAGGTTCACGACTTAATGAGTTAAAATCTGAACGGTAGAGATCGGATTTTGAGCTAAGGAACAGTGATTCGTGCCCTTGAACAGTAACCGAGTTTTGGTATTTTTCTCTCCAATTCTCTTTGGTGTTATCTCCACCTTGACTCAAATTCCATTACGTCAATCATCGCTTCTCATGACAATTGAATCTGGACAATTATCTGTAACTTCAATCTTCTCGATCTTATTGCAAAACTCGAATTATCCCCACTATACGTTACTTAATCAGTCAAAACCCCAAGGCTCCACCTTGACTACTCAAGCTCCATGCCATGTAACCAAGTCAATTGACTACACCTACAACTGAAGCCCGTTGTAGCACATGTTAAGACTTCTTGTGTTTTCTGGATCTCCTTCACCTTTAGTTATGATACCAGTTGTTGGGGCACAGCGGAAGCAAAAGAAAGAAAGAAAAATGGCAATTCAAACCACAACACAAGATATACACGTGGTTCACCCAAAATCAAGGTTACATCTACGGATGAGAAGAGACTCACTATATATGTAGAGATATTACAATAGTAGAGAATTTCAACACCAGACCATGCACACAAACTCTTGACCGAGTTCTCCTTGTACTCCACGAGACTCCCTCTCGCCATCAGTGTTCACTCTACTAAACCCGTAACTCACCGCTACCATTAACGTACTCCCTCACGAGTTTACATCTCTCTCAACTCATAACTCTCAACAATAACCTAAGTGTCTATTTATAGAGTCACATATCCAATTCCTTTGTGGACAAGGATTACAATTTCTTAGAGTCTAATTCACGTCTTTATAAGAAATTACCATAAAAATTACACTCTAAAATAGAAATTAATAATAATAAAAATTTGAGACATAATTCCTAATAATCCCCCGCTCCGGTTGTGAAAAGAGGGAAAGAAATATCCTTAGAATCAGTACTTATTTCCCTACATGTTGAACCATGTAGCTGAGAGCAAGAAAGAAAAAGTGGGAATGAATACCAATTGTCAAGAAAACGTGGGAATGAATGCCAATTGTCAAGAAAACGTTTTCACAACGCATTGCCGTAACCTCTGTCTTAACAGGTGACACTAATGTCAATTGTCCTTCATTTTTCCAAGCTTTGAAATTAAGCTAAACCATAAAAATCTTTATATGTTGAATACAAACTCTGAAACCATCATTAGCCTTGTTCAATTTCAACGAGGAACAGCCTTTAAGATTTTTTTTCTTCTGGATAATGGGCTTTGACTAATGCATAATTAAATTTAAGGACAAATCCTAAAGTATAATTTATTTCATAAAATTAGATGGAGAAAATAAAGGATTAAGAAGAATTTGGTGAGATAGCTGATACTGTTTTACGCAAAAAATGAAAAGATTTGGAAAGAAAGAAAAGTGGATTACTGATATTTTCATAATGTCAAAATTAACCTTCAAAATTATAACATTGGTTCGAAAAATAACCCCAAAATTATAAATGAAAGATATGAGTAATTCGATTGCTATAATTTCTTTTCTTTTCTCTTTTTTATGTTATCCAAACAAACGTGAATGTTTGGTTGAAAGAGAGTATAATTATATTAATTTTTTTATCAAAAGTTATTCATAAACACATTTTATTTTAGAAAGTAGGGGGGGGGGGGTATAATTGAAATTTTATACATTTTTCTCAAAAAATAAAAAATTTCATATATTTTTTACACGAAAATTTTGGGGGGAAATTGGGTAGTTATTAAAAATTACTTTCTCACCCCAAATAATTAACTATTCTCGAACGGAACACTGAAGTTGGATTGTAACATAGCTCAAGTGTCTTCGTATCATCATCGTTGGCACTTGGTAGGAACTGGCTGGAGCGCAATAAGAGATATCGGACATCTTTCACTCTTATCTTTCATGCTCTTTGGTTATTCCCCTCTCATCAATGGATTCATAAACCTGAAGAACAAAATGGAAGAATCAATTTAAAACCTACAATCATACAAGTTTAGTTATATTATATGAAAATAATAATATAATAATGGACCATGGACGTGTAATTATACCATTCATCACATAGCTTAAACTCTCAACTTTTTCTCCTTATCTCATTTTTATGAAACGAAAAAAATTGTTCATTTCTTAATTCCTATCTTCATTCCAATCATCTTCCTTACTTCCCGCCAAACAAAACATTAATTATTAAAATAAAATGAAATAACAAAACCATTCAAGATTCTAACCTGTATTATAGAATTATTAAATATATAGAACACAATATGTTTAGGAGGAACATTAAGGAAGATGGAAGCAAGGAACATTAATGAAAATTGAGGCATTTTCAGTCAACATTCTAAAGCACGTGACAGAAGAAAAACAAGAGAAAATAGACAAATGAGCAAAAACTGAAGTATAGAAAACTTTTAATATATATTTTATATATATATATATATATATATATAAGACAAAAACTGAAGTATAGAAAAAATAGATAAGACCACATATAGTTGTTTATGTGAGAATACATGATGTGGAAGATATATATATTCTTACATGAGGAATTATTTTGCCTTGTGCCTTATTTATTATCATTGCAAAACTTAATTGTATTGAAAACTGTATTCTAATAAATATAAAAAAAGGCAATCCTCCACTCTCTGCTGAGGAAAGAGATATCCTTGAAATCAGTACTTGTTTCCCTGCATGTTGAACCAGGTAGCTTATAGCAAGAAAGAAAAAGTGGGAATGAATACCAATTGTCAACATTCTAAAGCACGTGACAGAGGAAAAACAAGAAAAAAATAGACAAATGAGCAAAAACTGAAGTATAGAAAACTTTTATTTATTATTTTGCATGTTGAAGAACCAGGTAGCTTATAGCAAGAAAGAAAAAGTGGGATTGAATACCAATTGTCAAGAAAACGTTTTCAGTCAACATTCTAAAGCACGCGACGGAGGAAAAACAAGAAAAAAAATAGACAAATGAGCAAAAACTGAAGTATAGAAACTTTTATTTATTATTTTGCATGTTGAACCAGGTAGCTTATAGCAAGAAAGAAAAAGTGGGAATGAATACCAATTGTCAAGAAAACGTTTTCAGTCAACATTCTAAAGCACGTGACAGAGGAAAAACAAGAAAAAAATAGACAAATGAGCAAAAACTGAAGTATAGAAAACTTTTATTTATTATTTTTTTTTTTAACTTTTTATCTTAAGATAAGACTAGAAAACAACCACACCTGAAAATGGAGATAAGGAGTTGGACTCATGAATCGCGTGGGTTGACTGCAACTGCACAAATATCTTTCTTTTTATTAACCTCCACCGGCGTGGGTTGACTGCAACTGCACAAATATCTTTCTTTTTATTAACCTCCACCGGTCCATATTAGATAATGGGAACGCCAGACGAATTTTCCTCCTTTCCCATCAACAATAAAAGAGATAGTGATATATGTGTGTGTGTGTATTTGGCATACCTACTCCCATTGTATTTTATTTAGGAAAAAAAAAAATTCATAGTGAATTTTTGAATTATATGTAATTTCTTCTTCTCATATATATTAATCAATTGCTAATAAATTCTTTAAAAAAATGCCCCAAAGAGAATTCAAACTACAACCTACAAGGAAGTGACTACTAGGTAGCTGATCATCTTATTAATAAAAGGCAGAAGGGTGGACGCTAAAGTCTGCTGCAATGCAGGAGCCAGAATTTTAAGTGAAGGCGGCACACTGTTAAAAAAAATAATAATAATAATAATACGGAGTACATATACATATATATATATATATATATATATATATAACAACTATAAAATTCAAAAAGACACAGAAGAAGAAAATTATTAAAATATAAAAGGAAAGAAAAATGAAATTATTTTAATAGGAAATAGTTAAAAAGTTTCAATTGAAGAAGAAAAATTTGGCTTTTTCTACTAAAGAAATTTAAGGAATGTGAAGAGTAAAAGAAAAAATAAAGAAAAAACAAGAATATAATTTTAGGAACTACAAATTTGAGGGGGGCACCATATAAATTTTTTCATATATATGAAATTTTTTTAAAAAAATTACCACGTATATTATAGGTTGCTGACCAACTCAGGGAGGACACGTGCCCCTCTAGGCCTTCATTGGCTCCGTCCCTGGTGCAATGCAGTACTGTTCTAATGATAATTAGTGGACAATCCTTTTTTTTTTAATGCATGGTAGTACAAAAGTTGTCAAGTTATTTAATAAGTTGTGTTATAGTTTTTTTTTTATTAAAATAAAATTAAACTTTTTTAGTTGCTTGCTTTTTGCTTGTGCATGTGTATGATGGCTTCAGCTTCTAAGGGCAGAAATACTCTTCAAAATGATAAATTTTAAATATTAATTAATGTCTTGAAATCTAGTATTAATCGGGCACTAATATTTTGTCTTAATTGTCTTTTGTTACATCTTTTATCTATATCTATATTTATCTATACTATTCTAAAAGAGAATTTCTTAACATTTCGGATTTTTTTTTTTTATTTCATATAAATACTTTAATTTATTGCTTTCATATATTAATATATACACATACAATAATTAGTTGATGATTCGTAGTCATAACCCCTATCTCTCCATTACTAAATTTTTTTTATTTTTCTGAATGTGTAAGAAAGAAATTTGATTGTTTTTAAAGGAAAAGAAAGAATGATAAAACAGGGAACAATTTTACAGAGGCAATTTTGTAAGAATTTGATGGTATAATATACTAGAGATTATTTTGTTGCAAAAAGGGTAAGGACTATAGTCACTATACCAATATAAAAATGGAATTTGATTGTTTTTTTTTTTTTTTTTGAGTTTCGATTATGATTGTTATAATGTTTAATAATATCTTGTTTGTTTTTATTATTACTCTTTTTTT
Organism: Cornus florida; assembly: GCF_030987335.1. Classification (NCBI taxonomy): domain Eukaryota; kingdom Viridiplantae; phylum Streptophyta; class Magnoliopsida; order Cornales; family Cornaceae; genus Cornus; species Cornus florida. The sequence continues at coordinate 91,160,841 of NW_026775581.1, forward strand.
CCTCCATGCTGATTGCGTACAGGATGATTGTGTAATTCCATTATTTTAATTTCACATTAATCTTTGAAGCAATTTATTTTTTACAGAAAAAGAAAGAATGATGAAACATGGGACAATTTTACAGAGGCAATACTAAAATTTTAATTTTTTAAAACTAAATTAAGAACATATATGGATGCTAACTTGACTAAATTTCAACAAATTTTATTTTTTATATATATTTTCTCTCTTTACTGTTCATCCAATAGAGAAGAATTTTAATTTTTAAAAACTAAATTAAGAACCGTATGGATGCCTAACTTGACTAAACTTCAACAAATTTTACTATTTATATATATTTTTATACACTTTCTCCATTTGCATTGCAAAAAATTATTCTAGCACCTATTGCATTTTTCCACTTGCGGTAATTTTAATTTCAAAATTTACTCAGAGGTGGAATAATTCGATTTAAAATAAATAAATAAATAAAGCACACGTGATTCACACTTGGGGAGAAGACATGTTTTTAGCCACCCTCTCTCTCTTCATATTATATTTTAGAAATATATACTTGCTAATCATGACATAGTAATCATGCACTTTCCCTATGTCCAATTTCTAATAATCCTCATTACTTTGCACATATTTGAGGGTGTTTCCATATCCTTTGTGATCTTTGTGAGCAATCAAAAACCAAATGTTATCATTCTGCTTAATGTGTAAGCATCTCTGAATTTAGCAAATAGAAGTATTAGTTATAAACTAGCTGGGTTTTGAAAATAAATGTTAATTAACTTTATGTTTTACATGTTTTATAAAATTTCAGATTTTGTTAGATCGAGGATAATATAGTAGTTGGAGTTCGACATGCTTATAAAACATGTTTAATTCCAAAACTCCCATTATTTTAATTTTTTTTATTTTTTCCCATGGAATTTGTTTTCAAATATACAATCATGAAATTTTCAAAATATTCCAAGAAATATGTTCTCAAAAATCATTTTCATGTATTTTTCTAATTTTCAAGAAAACAAGCTCTTAGAGAGATAGATTATATGACAATATCCACTATTACCTTTAAGTGATGAGTTTGACCCCAATGACAATTTATTAGCATTCTAATCATGGGGTTTATATTTGAAAATTAGAATACTCAATAGTCAATACTTTATCTTATAAATCATAATTTATTTTGATGAATTTCCAGCTAATCATCGTTCTAATGTACATGTGAAAGAAGGTTGTTATTCCAAGAGGCTTCAAAAAAGCTTTACAGTGAAATTTTTCCCAAAAAATGATTTACCTATTCTGCACTTTTTCTATTTTATGCTATTAGTAAGCTCTATTAATTACCATTCTGCACTTTTTCGATTTTGTGTAAAATGTGTTTTTATGCCAGTGTGATTTTGATTCTTTATAAACTTTTGATTTTTGTGATTGATTGACATGCTATTTTCAAACTGAAAATTGTAATTTATATGGTCACAATTTAAACTATTCATGTTAACTTGCCACTTTTAGAAGTTCTCTTAATAATTTGAAGGTTTTGACCGAATTGCTAGGCCTAAATATAAGTCCTTTAGTGATAATATAATGTATTTATTTTATTTATATAAAAGAATATACATAAATTATATGTAATATATATTTTGATTACCTTTTTAGTATTTTAATTTGAAACATTAGTAGATTAAATTTTTATTTTTATTTTTTATTTTTAAACCATGGGTATCAGCTTAAGTTCACTTTTATTTAATGATGAAAGGAAAATCAAATTATTCTTAATGATTTCAAAAAATTTAGAATCAAATTAAACCATTTAACCAAAGGAACTGAACCAAACCAAACTATGAAATTAATTGAAATAGAAGATTATATATGATAATTATCCAAAACTCTACTAACAAAAATAAAACAAATAATTGAGTAGCCCAAAACAAGACACTTGGCATTAACTTTTGTTAATTGCACAAAAGTCCCTCCACAAAAGGATAATTGTACAAATGACTCAAAATGAAAATATCTTCCAAAAGATGCTTTTTTTAAAAAAACTCTAAAAATTTCATGCGATACAAGTCAAATGTTGTGCATTGGGGTTCAAGTTCAAGTTGACAATTCGTATTCGTAGGTCATACTCGTATCGTGTCATGTCGATGTAAGGTATTCTACTAAATAGATAAACCCAAACCCAATCTATTTAATAACCGTATTAAAAACCTCAACACTAACCCGATCTGTTTATTAAATGGGTTAACTTAATAACATGTTTATCAAAACGAGACCTCAACACTAACCCGATCTGTTTATTAAATGGGTTAACTTAATAACCTGTTTATCAAAACGAGACATTTAATATTTAATCAAATAATAAATATTAAAAAACATTTGTCACAATTAATCTAAATATTCAAAATAAGAAAATAAATCATAAGGCGTAATTAAGGTTTATGTTAAAACAACTTAATTGTCCATAATAATTGGGTTTAAACAAATAACATACATAGCTCATATTCATGATTATGATATGTTGAATTAAACGGATAAAAACAGATTACACGTGTTGAATCCCCTCAACCCTAATCCAACACAGTTAAATAAACGAGTTAATCGTATCAACCTGTTTATGACTCGAATTCGTTTAAGGTCAATCCAAACTCGCTTATCTCGTTTCGAATCGTGTTGACAGGTCGTGTCGTAATTTGCCACCCCTAAGTTCAACCAAATTATAGCCATTGTTGTAAACCTAATTTTTATAATAATTGTGTTGGTATATATTATAATTATTTTTATTTTAATTACTTGATATTTATTTTTTACAATTTTATATGATTTACATTAACATTATTATGGTTATCATAATGATGATGATAATTATTATATCTAAGGTTGTATTATTATGATTATTTAATAACTAATTCATCACGTGTATCGCACGTTGAATTTTGCTAGTTATGAAAAATATACATAAAATAAAGTAAATTATTGTTCAAGTCCAAATCTACATGTCCGTAGTTATATAAAATTAACGCTACATGAATGGATGGCAATTTACCATTTGAGTTAAAACAAAATCAATCTCATGCATCATCACATAAGTAAAGCATTTGAAAGACATCTACTTTCCCACACACAAAAAAAAAAAAAAAAAAAAAATTCAAATAAAAATTTTAGTTACTCATAATTTTTATCTCCACCATCATATATATTCTGGTAAATCACTATGCAATAGTTAGTAACTTCTGACTTAACAGGTGACAGTAACACTAAAGTCAATTGTCCTTCATTTTTCCAAGCTTTTAAAATTAAAGCTTACAACACACTTCAATAAGTTATAAATAGACATGTTGCACATGCAGCTATCAGTAACAATCATTAGCACTGTTCAATTTCAACGAGGAACAGTCATTAAGATTGATGCTCACAAATATCCTTAATCTCTCTCTTTCTCCATCCCTCTCTCTCTCAGACACACGGAGGTTCCCAAATTTGTATCCTTAACTCTCACGCAGAAACACACAAAGAAAGATATGGATTTGCTGAGTTTCCTACTATGTGTTCTGTTTATCTGCACTTTGGTTCAAGGCCTACTCTCAATTGCAAATGCAACCAAAACTAGTCAGGGCAAGCTTCCACCGGGACCGGCACCACTGCCTGTCATCGGAAACATTCTTAAATTAACCAACCAACCCCACAAATCTCTCTTCCAGCTAGCCAAAACATATGGTCCTATCATGACCTTAAAACTAGGCCAAATAACCACAGTGGTCATTTCTTCATCAACTATTGCCAGAGAAATCCTCCAAAGGCAAGACGTCTCCTTCTCCAACCGATTCCCCCCAGACGCAATACGAGCCCGCAACAACCACTTATACACACTGGCTTGGATACCTGTTTCAACCCAGTGGAGATACTTCCGGAAAATCTTGACCTCTCATGTATTTTCAACTCAAAAATTGGATGCTCAGCAACAGCTCAGGTGCCAAAATGTTCAGGAGCTCATTGACTTTGTCCACAGTTGTTCCAAAGCAGGTGTTGCAGTGGATATAGGACAAGCTGCATTTAGAACTAGCCTTAAACTGTTGTCAACCACCGTATTTTCTGTGAATTTGATTGACCCAAGTTCTGATATGACACAAGTTATCAAAGAATCAGTTCGGGGCATAATGGCAGAGTCTGGAAACCCCAATTTGTCTGATTACTTCCCTGTCCTTAGAAAGTTTGATCTACAAGGTGTTAGACGTAGAACGGGGTATCATCTTGGGAAGATGTTTGAGTTCTTGGATAGGATGATCAATAAACGATTGGAGATGAGGAAATTTCATGGTTATATAGGGAGCAACGATGTGCTGGATAACCTTCTCAGTAACAAGGATGAGATTGATCAAATTCACCTCCAAAGTTTGTTATCGGTATGTCTCATACAAGTTCTAGTTTATTTATCATTTTTCTCCAAATCCAAGGATAGTACATATTTGTTTAAGAAAATAAAATACAATCTTGTTATTGCATGATAGGACAGGGTAAAGCCCTTTTATTTAAAAGGATTTTAAAAAAAGAAAAAAAAGAAAGTACAGTCTTTATGTAGAAATGTTGCTCAATCTTTCTAATTCAAACTAGAAGTGTTTTATCATTAAAACCAAAGCAACCATTTTATGCCTTAAAGGGGGATGACCATGCCAATGTCCTTTTTTATGAGTAATGGCACCGGTGCTTATGTAATTTTTTTTCCCCTCCAAAAGTTCAATTAAATGCACACATTCACAAATTTTTTTTTTTTTCCTAGTTGAACTCACACACACGTCTCTTCTGAGACTTAAACCCCTGACCCTACATTTTTGCAGGATATATTTACCGCGGGGATAGATACAACTTCAAGCACATTGGAATGGGCAATGGCAGAGATTTTACACAAGCCACAAACTCTTTCGAAAGCCAAAGCTGAGATGGAACAAGTTGTGGGCAAAGGCAAGCCGGTGGAAGAATCAGACATCCCACACCTACCATACTTGCAAGCAATCATAAAAGAGACCTTCAGGCTACACCCAGCACTGCCATTCTTGATACCGCGCACAGTTGATGCAAATGTTGAAGTTAATGGCTTCACAGTCCCAAAGGGTGCACAAGTGCTAGTAAATGCGTGGGCTATTGGCCGCGATCCAAATGTATGGGCAAATCCTGAATTGTTTATGCCAGAGAGGTTCTTGGGGTCAGAAATTGATGTCAAAGGCCACAATTTTGAGCTAATTCCATTTGGGAGTGGACGGAGAATATGCCCTGGAATGCCGCTGGCTATTAGGATGGTTCACTTGATGTTGGGTTCACTCATAAACTCATTTGATTGGAAGCTTGAAGATGGCATTGCACCACAGGACTTGAACATGGACGATAAGTTCGGCTTCACCTTACAGAAGGCTCAGCCTCTGCTAGCTATCCCTATCCATACCTAAAATCCACTGTCCTCCCTAGGCAGTAATATATTAACTACTTGAGATTACTATAGAATAAATGTTTTGTGCAAATAACTCCCTAATAGTTTTGGGGAGACTTGAACCCTCGGCATCTCACTTTGCAAGGAGAGGGATCCGAGGGGATACAAGTAGGCCATGGGCGTTGGTGAATGAATGTTTGTGTTTTCAAAATCTATTACTGCATGTATCATAAAAATAACAGTAAAAACTGTGTTATTTTGGGTATTACAGTAGTATCTATAACTATATTGTGTTTATGTATAAGGTCTCTCCCCTTATATTGAGAGCCTAACTATTCATCACGGTCTCAAGCCAAGTCCATTCCATGACATTAATTTAGCCGTTGGACCTAATTGAGTTGCTCTTACTCCTTAACAGCTAGGATTAAGCTTGTTTAATTGATTGTCACTGCTTACAAACAGATCAAGAGTAACTAACCCAAGGGTAACAATTTATTTAATGGATTTCTTTGTTTTATTTGTTAATGGTCTTCATCCAAATTCATTAATGGAGTTCATTTTGGTTCCATACTTATGTGAACAATTTATCTCAATATTTGTATATATAATAATTTTGCAGGGACATCCTATTTTAAAAAGTCGGTCAAATTTACTTTCCAAATGCGATTCATCCATACATACATATGTGCGTATGGAATTTCTCACTCTAAGTATAAAATTTGTTCTCGTAAAGTATAGCTAGGAACAGAAGAAGAGAAATAGTGACTCGCCTTAACTCGGAATTGTAGACGCCAGGCGCAGCGAAGATCTTGACTGGTTCACCGATTTGACTCGGTAAATTGATGGTGTGAGCAAGTTGCCAGAGACCAGCGTCGCAACCGGCGAAAACCGCAATGAATGCGACCGGATAAGAGAAAATCGATAGTCAACAACCGGTTTATATCCCTCTAGTTTCAAAATTAATTATATTGAAGTTCCTTTATTGAATAAAGTTTTAATTGAATTGTCACTCAAAAATCACCCTTCAGGAAAACACTTTTAGAAGAACACAAATCTCTCAATCAATTTTAAGAACCCAATAAACGGTTAAGCATCTTCACTATAGCTCCCTTCATATTGTGTGTGTGTGTATATATATATATATATACATTTCAATACACAAATTTATAATAAGGTCTCAATAATTCCATCTGTCAAGGGCTGGTAATGTGTCCAGAAGCTAGTAAGAAATCAAAGCGATGTGGACAGAGAACTTACAACAAGGCCGCAGACTACGTAAGTGAAAAGAATGAGAATGATGATCTGGGCATACCTTATTATTCTCTCTAAATCTTTCTGTGGCAACTCAAAATCACCTCGTGTGCGAAAGAGAACCATATAATATTCAAACGCAAATAAATGGCACAAAATGAAGAAACATAAAATCTAACTTGAAATTAATTTTCTTCATAAACCTAACCAATTAAAAATTCAACGATGCATTATCAAATGAATTCAAAATATAGGAATTAAAGCTTTTACATGTTCTTCGAATATGATGATAAATCGAACCTAACTGATCCTCATGTGCTGTGATTAGGAACTCCTTTACGTCCAATTATTGTGTATCTGAGAAATTGACCTTCAATAACTGCGATCGAAGACCACCAAGAGAGAAAACTGATTCCAATTGGGTTCTTTAGTGGGTTTTCCTGAAGATAGAAGATATCAGTACATGGGCATTAGGGCTTTTGTGGAGAGAGAAGTAGTTAGCCGTCAGGGCAATTTCATTAGGGTTTTGTTGGGTACAAATTGTAGATGAACAAATTGATTAGGACTTTTGTGGAGAGAGAAGGTTTTGGGAGGCTTTTGGGTAGACTGAAGAAATTAATAAATGAACATGAAAGAGCGTGTTTTGGGGCGTTGACGAATGTGTCACCACCACACGGGGGAGTGTAAAATTTGGAAAGGAAATTTAGGAGGGAAATTTTATTTTTCATTCACCAGCGAGCGCTTTTTACTCCACATTAAAATTTGGAAAATACGCGGTTGATATATATATATATATATAAATATTAATGGCATTTTAAAATTTGGAAAATACGCTGTTGATATATATAATATTAATGGCGTTTTAAAATTACCGTGGAAACAATCTTTTACGAGGATCGTATTAAAACCTCGTGAAAGCTTCACTTTTTACAAGAAACCTTTAGGCTTCGTTTGGATACACAGCCGAAAAAAGAAAAAGAAAAGAAATGATTAGGAGAGAAAAGAAAGGAAATGATAATTATAATTTATATTTATATTTTGATAAATAGGAAAAAAAAAGAAAGAAAAGCATAATATTCTTATTTGGATAAAATAGATAAGAGAAAAGAAAGTAAAGGATAATAATTAAATTACTGTATTACCTTTTTGTATTTAATGTAAATAAAATAGCTTACTTTCAAAGTTTGAATTACTTGTAATTTGGAAAGCTTGAATTACCCTTTTGAACTACTTGTATTATATAAAATCCTTATAATTTATTGGCCTTCCATTCCGAAAGTCGTTGTTTCAACTTTAAGCTGAGCAAATTTTGTGTGCTCAAAAATTAGCAGCTCAGTCTGTAAATGATGGTGAGCTTCATCTTGCAGTTTCTATGAGTTCATACTTCATTAAATCTGCTATCATATTTTTAATTATTGGGTTATTTGCAAGTTCAGTTAGTTTGGTGCCGATACATTGGTACATAATGACTAGCCCATTTACTGGTGATGTCACACACAAGTTTTTTGAAAGTCATAAATATTTTAGCCATGTATATATATATATTTCTTTGTTTTTTTATTTAGTTCTTGATTTTAGGGTAGCTCACCTATGAATACATTTTTAGGACTTGAATGTAATATGAATTTTGTGTATAGAATTTTAAAGACTAATTTCGTCTTTAATGAAAATTTTACTTTAATTGTTTCATTTCCCCTCAAATCTTCTCAAAATTGGAAGGATTTAGTTAGAGGGATAGGCTATCGGCTATCCCTCCAAATCATTCTCAATCATTTATTTTCTCTTCTATTATCTCCATCCAAACACACTTAATACTATTATTCCTTTTCTTTTTTCTTCAAATCCCTCTAAATCCCTCAATCCAAACGAAGCCTTAGAAAATCTCGTAAAAAGTATTTTTTACGAGGCAGAACAAAAGAAGCCCGTACATATTATATCGTAAAAACCAATTTTTGTTGTAGTGCCCCCTCATGTTTAAATCCCTCCCCTCCCTATAAAGGCCGTTTGGGGGAGCTTCCTGTACCCCCAAAACGGGCTTCTAAACCAGCAAAACCCGTTTGATAGTAAATGTAACTATTTGGTGAAACTTTTAATCGAGCTTTGACTAAAATTCAACAATTTGAAAGCCCGTTTAGCGGAAGCAAGTATTAGATGCTTTTAAAAACCACGTTCCATAACGTTAGGTATTATGATTGTAAAATACCATATTATCCCTTCCCTTTTTTGGTATCATTCTTTTCTCTTTACAAATTCTCTTTCTAAATTTATCTCCGATACATCCATGGCTTCCACCAATGATGGTTGCCGGCTGTAACAAACTACCCACCGGCAACCAGCATCGTTCTTTTATATTGCTCGCTTACCTCCACCACCACCACTCTTCCTCTGCCGCCTCATCGCCGGTGTCGCCACTGGCACATTCCTAATATCAATTGTAAATAGTATTTTGCTTTTGATAAATTCTTCAAATTCACTGACAGATATAAAAATTAGAAAAGAATAGACAAAAAGATTGTGACGACAATCAGAATCAAATTTCATCTTCTGTTAGACAACTAATCCTGAGCGTTCTTTTAGAATTGAAATAGGAATGAAAATGGGTCTATAAATTTCTGTCAAATCTCTCTAATGGATTGGATGTTGTTCTTTGTTGGTTTTTCTATATACTTCATTCCAATTCTTTTGTTGCAAACTCTGAGAATGATTCAAAAGTTTTATGGCAATCGGTGGTTTACAAGAGATGGGTTTGAAAGAAAATGGTGGTGCCCATAGAAGATGGGTTAAAATAGAAATTGGGTATAAAGGAAATGGCTAATATTGTCAACTGAAATTTAATTTAATATTTAAAAGGCTTTTAAAAAATATATTCACCAAACACCTTTTTTTTATTTAATAAATTTAGCAAAATTCCTTATAAAAGGCCTTGCGCATCAAAGGACTTTTAATGTTAAAAAGCTCCCCCAAACACCACCAAAGTGTGCAATTAAGGACTTTTTGTCAAGTAAATAAACCAGATAGGCGAAAAGACTAAAATACCCTCCATAATTCTCATAACAAAAATATTAAAAAATAACTAGAAATTGAAATTACATCAAAGGACATGTTTTTTTTTTTTTTTCTTTTTTCTTCATTTAGTTAACTGAAGCATTATCATCATTTGGCCACACACAAGCAATCACATTGTGTCCCTCTATACCTTAGCCAGAGACAATTCAAATCACCTTCGTTCCTAGCACACCCATCATCATCATCAACGACGACAAAAAAAAAATCAATCAAAATAGCGTCGTTTCCTATACCACTCTCTCTGTCCTCTCTTTCTTCTTCATCCCGAACTCTTTAATTTGATCGCTGGTGTAGCTCTCTAATTACAGGTAATAGCGATTGCCTCCCTTTTCTTTCTCTACTCTGTACCGTAAGTGGAATTAAAAATTGTTCCTTTGATCTTTTGCTTGTTTCGGCAATTCTCGAGTGCACGCTAGATTGGGGCGTGGTATTGGATTGATTTTGTAGGAGATATGGTTAATCAGATGGGTTTTTCGTTTTATTCCAATTGGATGGCCAATGAATGTTTTTCGCATGACAAGAGTAGGGATAATTATACTGTGAGGTGTAAAGGATGCCCAACGTATCATTATACGTGGTAGAGCAATCGCGACGTTTTAGTTCAATTGTCATCTTGATTTGCTTGTGGTTTTTTTGGGAGCTTGGTTTGGGAGACTCAAAAAGAAACCATGAATAAATACTTTGAGCAATTTAGTAAGATATTGGAAGCTGTTGTGATCATTGATTAAAAGACCGCTAGAAGATCCAAAGGCTTATGGATCTATATGTTACAATCTTTAATTTTCAGTACTCTTCACATTATATATATTCATTTTTGTCTCAATGTGCCTGAGCTTGCCAATTTTTGGAATAGTTTCAATTTTAAGGTGCAATTTTCCATGTACTTTATAGACTAGTCTTATAGTTACTCGTAGCCACATGCAGCGTAAGAAAGACAACTACCCTTTTAGTAGCCACATGAATGACTAGGAAGTGGAAAAAATAAAAGATAGCATATAAGTCCAGAGGCATATATAGTGAAAAAATTAGAATGCAAATAAATTAGTTACCGATAAAATTTTTTTTTGGTTCTATTATAATAATTTAGCCATTGTTTATTTGATGTTGGGAGATTTGGATTTTGATTGATTTATGTTGGGTATAGTTATTTTTAGTGTTTAAAGGTTTAGTGCAATAATATTGAACTGAGATTTTGGAGATTTGGTTTGGCTTATGTGAAAGAGAAGGGGAGAGAGAAAAAAGAGAGGTACAAGGTATAATATATATAGAAATAAGGGATGGACAATTTCATAATACACATTGTAACGATCCGAACCCGGAGGTTCGAATTGCTAACTGGGTCCTTACCCGAACCCGATGTCATCTAAGATCATAGAAGTCATTTCCAATGTCAATACATAACACGTGTTGTCCCAAGGTTCATAGTACACCATCTTACAAACATCTCAGAAGAAACACAAGTGCAGATTAATGAAGTAGCATCAGTCGGTTGAAACAACAGGGTTAGTCAGTCTGGCAGCCAAAACAATGGTTTCAATAACTCAACTTACTGTCTGGCCAAGAAGTGCACTATCAGTCAGCTAACAAACCTAGCCAGTCAGCTGACAGGCCCTGAGAGCTACAAATTATGCAGGTAAAGGCTTCCACAATTCTGTAAACAACCGGGCTCATTTGTGAGCCAAAACCTGTTATAAGACCTGTCCCAACTCACGACAGATAAGATATAACGTACCAAATCATAATGTCAATAAAAACATTTAAAATAGCTCATTTTATCCCATCCATCCATAATATGTATCAACGTAGTTCTTTACATGATAACCTTGAAATAAAATGACTTCCCATCCACAGTGTGCATCTTTCAAATTACATTTATACATGCCCAAGAACATAATTGAAGATACAAGGCTACAAAATATACAAATTGTCTTTACATGATTTCTAAGAATCTAAGTACATAAATGAAGTCGTCGTGGCCGTAAATACAGCCCTATAACACTATGGAGAATTCTTGCGTCATCTAAATCTGTTAATATAAGTCATACGTCCATACTTCTCCGGTTTCCTGAAAATTTTAAGATAAGGGGTGAGCTTAACAGCTCAGTAGGTAATGCCTAAAATATCAATTTTAGATTCCCTTGAGCCAACAACCAAAGAACAAAAAGAAGAATTCGAGATCATACACAGGTAATTTTCAAAATCACAATCCACGTCATTCAATTCAAAACACTATAATCTCATAACTAATCATAATCATATGTGCCAATATACCATGAAATGTAATGTCTTCCCGACCACAGTCCCAGCTTAATATAACGCACATCGAAAATCACTAACCGACTTTACTGATGCGAGATTGATAGTTATCCCTGGTTCCAAAATTCGGCAACCATTTAGGGCCTAGTATCAACTTTTTCACGCCCTACACCGGGCCGTGCTCCCTCTAGGTCGAAATTGCCCCGGGCTTGCGAAACCCGGTTCCATTTACACAACATTTTCTCACAATCATTTCCAAACACATTTCTTTAAAAATAATCATTTCAACCTCATTTTTCCCAAACCATGCCCATGCCATAAATGAAATCAACATATACATGCTTGCTACTTTATCAATTTAGCAATACTTATTAATCGTCATCATCATCATGTTTACATATGTAACCTCAATAAAGCAATTTAACGCAAGACACGCTTTTTAAACAACTTTGCAACCAAACACACACACACACACACACACATGTATATATCTACATAATTAACATCATCTAGAACATGTTTCATCACATAAACACGTAAATACATAATCAATAGTCAAATTCCAAAATTTATCATTCTAATCATCTTTGACAAGAAATCAAGTAAACAAACTCAACTAAAGTTAAAACAGAATGGTTTAGACATCCCTACCTCAAAATATAACTGAAAGGGATCCCCGGCTAGAAAATCAACGCCAGTCAATACCGATCAACGCTGGTTAATGTTGGCCGAATAGAAAACTGTTAGGTGAAAATGTAGCTGACGACGAATAGAGTAAACTGCTTGAAAGGCGCGTCTCCGAAATCCGACTCGAAGTGGCCCAAAACCCCTTCTGAAACTTTAAATATAAAATCTTCAAATTTGTAAAATATTCAATGCTCCTTTAAAAATTAAATCATTGGACTATGTGATAGATGATGATGAGATGAACACTTTCTGTCAGGGAACCAATGCCGAAAACCCAACCGATCGAACCGGAAAATGGGAGTAAAGACCGAAGCCAAAAAAGGAAAAAAAATAAAAATAAAAGAAGTAAAAGAGAGAGAAAAGCTGCGTGAGAGAGAGGAGATTATGCCAAAACTGATAAGTGTGAGATATATATACATATTAAGCTTAAATCACATGGGGTCCACTCAACCAAAAATATCTCTTATATATATATATATATATATATATATATATATACATACATTTAACACACCACAACCACATGTCTAAACACATAGTCCCATAAATATGCATCAAATTATATTGTCTAAAGAGTAGCGGCCCCAAAAAATAATTCTCGTGCACAACAATACCTGTTGTGGGTCTCGCCTGAGACCTCCTGGCCCGAAAAATTAAAAAACACCGAAATGACCAATAATGCTTTTCTTAGAGTCCTGAACTCAAATAAATGCCCTGTGATACCCTCTAATTTCGGAACACGGGTTGATCAAATCCGCGCACAAAACCAGGGGATATCAAAACAATTAAAGTATTTCAAACAAACATAGATTACAAAATGAAATAAAAAATAAATAATACGCTGAAGAAAACTAATAAATAATAATTTCCATTAATAACTCTCCAATGGTTACAACTCAGGAATCTCGTAACTCAATGACCCCTTAACCAAAATCCACTATTTATCAATAAATACTGAAGTAATAATATCCTACTTTGAAATAAAATAGAAAGAATGAATAAGTTATCCAGCTACGGATCCTCAAACTTGAGACTTGGATCTTCTAATAACCTGAAAAAAATAAATCATGGATTAGACTCATGAACAAGTTCTCTCTACCAGACCTCTGAAAATCAATAAAGAAATCATCTCTGACCAAAACTAAACATAATAATTTTTTTTTTTTTATCTTTAATAAACAGTGATACGCATATATATAAATAATTACATATAAATACAATAGTCACATCTATTACTAGATTCATTAATTCCAAAACCATTACCAATGATTAAATAACAATCATTCCTAAACTAATCCACCATTTCTTTTAAAGAAAAGTTCGTTAACCTCAATCCTGTCCTATACAGTTAATTGAACATTTAAACAATATAAATAAAGAATATTATATTTAATTTAAAACCCAATAATGATTTAATTATTTAAATCACACATCCAATTTTTAGGCTTTGACAGTCGTCCATGTCTCCACCAATATTATTTTATTAATATATATAACATAATATAGTAATCTAGATTATTCTAGTTTAAAAATATATATTCCTAATCTAACCTACACATGCAATAACCATAGATGAAATTTTAATCATCCAACACATATCAAATTAATTATGCATCGGCAATTCAACCATGCCATTATAAATATATTTATTTATATATTGGCAACTCAATCATGCCTCCTTGAGTATATTTATTTATCTATTGGCAATTCAACCATACCTCCACAAGTGTATTTATTTATGCATTGGCAATTCAACCGTACCTCCACAAATATATATATATTTACACTTTTAAAATAGCAACTTATCCATACTTTCTATGTATGTATTTTATTTATACAAATACCTAGGCAATATATTTAACCCTTTGACAACTTATTCATGCCTATAATTCAACCATGTACCAAATCTTAAAATTAATTTAACAACAAAACAAATCATACATAGACATTTCATGCATATTATACGCATATCGTTAATTTAACAACGAGCCTATCAAGATATACCAAAATAAGAAAAATTATATATACATATACACATATATTATTTAATATGTGTGTGTGTGTGTAACACATTCTTTAATAATTCTTGATTATTTAAAACCATATATACATATATATCAACTATTATATATATATATATATATATATATATACACACGTCCATCCATACAACTGATAAATTAATTAAACCAGATATACAAATATATAAATAAATATGTATAAATATATATATACCTCTTCCATCACCAATATATTAATTTAATTATATTTGTACAAATTAAATGCTACTAAATATCGTCATAAATGGTTTTCCATAAATACTTCATCTCGGTTTAAATAATTTTTCGACACCTTCTTACTAAAACGTAAATATCTCCTAGTAGTATGGGAATATGATAACGAAATTAGTACCATTGAAAAGAGGACGAAAAATCCTTAAATTTGAACTCAAGAATTACTCAATTTCTATTTAAGATGACTAAGTTATGACCATTTAAATTTCAAGTAACAAAATAAGCAAAATAATAGGCTGAGCTCGATCGCTACTGTGAGTGCAACCACACTGGATTATTTCTCCTCCATCAATACTCCAGATCTGTGGGCGCACCAACTCCCATGGTTTGCGCTGTGCAGGATTAAACCACAGTTGACCAGACCTAATCCATGGTTTAGATTCGCATACGCACTATACTATCATGCATCGCGATGCACTGGATCATTCCTCTTAAGATTAAATAAACTAATGGCTCATATTCGCTTGTACATCTATCTACCATACTCGCACTACACTGGATTATTCACCTTGGTTTAATGCACCGATACATAGACCTTCCTGCATATATATATAAACAGTGTATATATATATATATATATATATATATATATATATAATTTTCCAACAAATATAAGAAAATAAATTATAATAAAATTCTAAAAAAATATAGAATAATCCCATAAAATTTTAAAAAAATACCTGAAATTCTATAAACTCTAAATAACCCTCTCGGGTCATGAATCAACCTATAATTGATTTTAAAATATATATACAACATTTATATATACAATTAAAATCCAATAATCCAAAACTAAAAATATATAATAATTCATACTTTTAAATAATCTGATCTAAACATAATTTAATCAAATAAATTTAACCTAAAACTTTTGATACTCAAGGTGAAATCCTTATGAGTTCTAAGAGTAAAGTTGGAGAATAACTCACCTGAAGGCCTCAAAACTTCTAATTCTGGCATCATCTTTCTCTGATCCGGTCTCCTCTTTGTCGCCTCCTCCTCTTCTCTCTCTCTACCTCTCTTATTTTTCTAATGTGAAAAACCTTTTTAATAAATTAATCCTATATGTATATATATAACCACATTAATACCCTAATCCTTTTCCAATTATGACTACCATATAAAACCTTCCATATACCTATATATATTAATGAATATATATATATATATATATATATATATATATATATATATCTCCTTCCATAACACTTATTAAATATATAATTAAATATATATTTATAATTATACAAAAATAATTATTAAAATAATCACATAAGAATGGGCCTTTATTAATTAACCCGACAAGGCTTTATACAAGCCTAAGACCACATCTTTTGGTCCAAGTTTCCTTAAGCCCAAATTCAATTAATTTAAATAAATCAAATAGTTAAATAAACACTTAAATTTAAATAACTAATTACATGAAATACGTAAATAAAACAAGCAATTACAACCAAGTCACACAATGTCAATAAAATCAACACACCAATAATTCAATCAATAATCAAACACACAAACAACAATTATTATATCAATCATGAAATATAATTTAATTAAAACAAGATATTTTAAGCACTCAATTAAATAAAAACAAATCATATAAAAATAAAATAAAATCAATTAAACCTAATTAAATCAAACAAATCATTTAAAAATAAAATAAAAGTAATTAATCTCAATTAATAAATCATTTAAAATATCGGGGTATTACATGCCCCAACCAACTCTTGGGACTCACCCAATACACTCCCTGGGGTTTGGCATGCAAAACGAGATAAAAAAAAGAAAGAAAAATCCTGAAAAATAAAAAAATACCCGAAAATGGAAAACAGGAAAAATCAGAAATATTACATATAAAGGGTAGATTGGGTATTAAAGAGGGTTTGGAAGTTACACACACATGACATCATTAATGCACTTTTTCATGTCAGAAGCCCTTATTTGCTCACTTATGACATTACGGGGGTAGGATTTGAATATGAGGAGTGTTATTGGCACAATTTTTTAACTACGAGGGGATTTTTTGCACTTCACCCATTTTGTTTTATACTCCCTTAGTCCCAAAATAAGTGTTAGAACAGTAATGCCATGGGAAGATTTGGGGGATATGGAAAGAAAATAAAAGAAAGGATAAGGAATGTTGTGTTTGGAATGGAGGGTTTGAAAAAAAAAAAATAATTGGGAAGGATTTGGAGGGATGTCATATTGTATTCTTTCAAAAATGAGAAGATTTGGAGGGAAAGAAAAGTGGGTTAGTGATATTTTCATAATGTCAAAATTAGCCTTCAAAATTATAACATTAGTTTGAAGAACAACTTTCAAAATTATAAATGGAGGGTATGAGTAATTCGATTGTTATCATTTCATTTATTTTCTCTTCTCTATCTTATCTAAACAAAAATATTAGCATTTCCTTTCTTTTCTCTAATATCTATCCAAATATGAATGTAAATTATTGTTATACTTTCATGAACAATACTTAGGTCCTCACTAGTGAGGATCTATACCATCCTCACTAGTGATGTGGACCAATAATAAATCACCATCTATATGATTTGGTTGTGATTTGATAAGTGTGTATTTACCTATCATAATAAATCATCATCCTGTGATGGCATGTCTATTTATTATTCGCCCACATCACTAGTGAGGATGGTGTAGATCCTACTAGTGAGGACCTAAGTATTGTTTTACTTTCATTTTCTTTCGTAATTAATATTCTCCTTTATTTTATTTTCTCTCTTACGTATCCAAACGAAGCCTTAATATTCAAGTTCCAAACATGGACACTTATTTTATAATGGAGGGAGTATATATTAGCATTCAAGTCTACATGGAAACGTTCGTTGAAAGAGAGTATAAGAAAGGTATTTTATGAAATAAATTTTAATAGTGACTTCTTTGCGTTTTAAACTATCTTTTATTTTATGATTACTTTATAATAATTTTGTTCAAAATTGATTATTGAAAATTGAAAATTAATTTTTTTCAAAACCAAAATCACATATATGGTCGATTTGGTTAGATAGAATTCTATGGTGGAAAGTGCGTTGAATGAAAGGAAAATATAATTTTTAGAATTCATTTGATTAACATGATTTTTTTTTAAAGAAAATTATGAAAAGTGAAAAGTATCAATCATTTCATAGTTCGGAATTTGTATGGTATAGAAGTAATAGAAAATATAAAATTTACCTGAATTGTCCATATTTTTATTAAATATGACAATATGTCTAAATAAATTTATATTCAATAAATAATTTTGACTTTTTTCAAAAATAGAAGTAATATAAGAATCTAAATAATAAAAATTTGTAAGACACCTTGAGAAATATAATTACATTAATTTTCTTATCAAAAGCTATCCACAAACACGTTTTATTTTAGAAAGTAAAATGGGGTTATAATTGAAATTTTATACATTTTTCTCAAAAAATAAAAAAATTCCAATATTTTTTACAAAATTTTTTTGTGGGAAAGTTAATTACTTTCTCACAAAATTTCCCTCCTATCCAAAGTTACAAACTTTTAAGAGGTTAGAAAATTTTCTATTTCTTTTCATTTCTTGCTATTTTTCTGTAACCAATTTGAGTCATAAAGGAATATGATAAAATAAAGACTTGCGAGCATTTAACACCCTAATATGCATATAGCTCATATAATCCTTTTAGGTTCTAAAAACCCAGACGTTTATTGTAGGGGCAAATAAAGACCTCCCGTCATTGGTCGTTAATGGGGTGATAAAAATACTAAAATGCCCTCCTGCAATTATAAAAAAATAAAATGATAAAAATTTAGTTAATGTAAATTTATTATTATATCCTTTATTTTTGAGATTTATATACAAAAGGGAAGGGCATTTTGGGAATCAATAAAGGATAATATTTGTATTTATTAAATTTAATCAGTCATGTGCCAAGCACATGTTTTTTTAATGGTGCATTTTTAACATAGCCGAAAAGTCCTTATTTACAACATTTTTAAATTTTTGAGAGAGTTGTATACCCAAAATAAAATAGAGGGATGTTATATGCTCAAAAAGTACACCTTAATAATATTATAGATACTTGGCAATGCTCGAATTAACTATTAAGGGTAAAAAGATGACCCGGATCTCACAGACCGGTCCAAGCCGAATCGGGATGGGTTAGCCTGGCCCAACCCTATAAGAGAATGGATCGGTTGGGAATAAGACAAGAGTAGAATTCAAAGAAATTTGAGTGCCCAGCCAAACACTTAAATATATATATATATATTTTTCACACTAAGCATAATGATCATCAGATATGATGTAAGTATCTGAATGTAATGTACGTAATTTTTTTACTTATTGATGTACAAGAGATCATTTTTGTGCAATATATAAAAAATATATTATATTATTATCAATGGGTGACACTCATATCAATTATCATTCATTTTTCCAACCTTTGAAAATAAGCAACAACCATGAAAACATGGTTTAGAAAGTGAAGTAACAAACTTTGAAACATTGTCCATAGAGACATCACACACTTTGTTTTTTTTTTGCTAAGTTCAAACATAAACATGTTGCACATAAATCAGTAACTACCATTAGAGCTGTTCAATTTCAACAAGGAACAGCCTTTAAGATTGACATTCACAAATATCCTTAATCTCTCTCTTTCTCACACACATACAGGTTCCCAATTAATATCCTTAATCTCTCTCTTTATCACATCATTGTCATCTTCATGAGATTGATCGAGTTCACATCCAAAGATTGCAATACTCTGTAATCGCTAACTTATTTATCATTTTTCTCCACATCCGAGCATTGTAAATGGGTAAAAAAAATACTGTCCTTTTTTTTTTTGCCATTTCCCTTCGTTTCCTTCCCTTTCAATTCCCTCAATCCAAGCACACTCTTACTCGTAATTAATTTGAATAAGACATGTTCTACCATTAGAATCAAAGGCATTTTTTTTACAGGACAGAATTGTGTAATGCCCTTTATTTAAAAATAAAAATAAAAAAAACCTTTGTTCTTTCTTTATGTAGAAATGTTGCATAATCATTTTAATTCAAACAAGATGTGTTTTATGCTCTGAAGGAGGATAACCATGCCAATGTCCTTTTTTAGGAGTCATGATTTGGTGTTTATGTTGAAATGTTTCATTAGTCAGTGAAGTTACAAGCCTACACATTTACACAAACTATTATATGTTACAGGTATTATTTGCCGATGGGACAGATACAACTTCAAGAACATTGGAATGGGCAATGGCAGAGATTCTATACAACCCACAAACTCTTTCGAAAGCCAAAGCCGAAATTGAACAAGTTGTTGACAAAGGCAAGCCAGTGAAAAGAATCAGACATTGCAAGCCTGACATACTTGTAAATGCGTGGGCTATTACACAAACTATTATCACAAACTCTTTCGAAAGCCAAAGCCGAAATTGAACAAGTTGTTGACAGAGGCAAGCCAGTGAAAGAATCAGACATTGCAAGCCTGACATAATTGTAAATGCGTGGGCTATTACACAAACTATTATCAATGGCTTCACAGTCCCGAAGGGTGCACAAGTGATTGGTAAATGCGTGGGCTATTGGGCGCGATCCAAGTGTGTGGCCGAATCATGAATTGTTTATGCAAGAGAGGTTCTTGGGGTCAGAAGTTGATGTAAGAGGCCAAAATTTTGAGCTAATTCCATTTGGCAGAGGACGGAGAGTGTGTCCCGGAATGTCACTGGCTATTAGGATGGTTCACTTGATGTTAGGTTCACTCATAAACTCATTTGACTGGCAGCTTGAAGGTGGCCGTAAAAAAAATCCACCCGAAATAAGTATTCTAGCACATTGAAGTTGGAATGTACTGATCACACTGAAAACAAATTCATATCATTATTGGCACTTGATCATAGTAACACAACTCAGGTGACTGAAAACTTTTCATACAGAGATTCAATATAGGCAGTTCAATAAAACTGTGTCATTCCGGTTCATATGATATAGAGATTTAAAAATTGAAGTAATTCAAGACATTTTCAAAATGAAACTAACTATTATCTAACTTATATATGAAAAATTATCCTGCTAAAGCAAATGTGTGAAGCGCCTGTAGCTCAGTGGATAGAGCGTCTGTTTCCTAAGCAGAAAGTCGTAGGTTCGACCCCTACCTGGTGCGCATCAATTTTAAGGAAAACAAAAAACTGTTATTATTTTCTCTTTTCAAGTGAAATTACAAAAGAGTTTCTACATTACACAACGTTTGGTTTTTTATAATTTTAATACCAAAATTGCCCTTCCCTATTAAGTAAAATAAAAATAGATCAGAGTACTTCTTGGTTTTATGGTTAGTTACGAACTTTATTTTTATTTATTTTGCTTAAGATAATCAAGTGGATGAAAAGAATGTACAAATAAGAGCATCCAACACAAACAAATCTCCCGAATTCCAACAAAAACAAACTACAACAACAAATTTGAAACAACACCTATACACTCAACAACAGAAGCAAGACAATAGCACAAACATAAAAAATCAAAATCAAAAAATCAAAAACATATATTACATGAAAAAAAATCTCTTGCCAATTTATAATTTTTTGTTTATGAAATAAGCACACAAAATTGATCATATTATATAACAAATGATTTGATTGACAACTCAATATTCTTTTTGACATTACAAAAAACATCTTTTGCTCACTCACAATCACACCCGCACACCAAAATAAGTATGTACAATGATTATACAAACATTCGAGTTGTTATCTGAGTAACAATAAACTACTTTGTTGTTTTATTATCGTGCATGTGGACGGTAAAATATCCAAAATGGAAACCTGATGTTAGCTTTTTATCAAATTTTAATCTAAGATAGAATGTGAGAGAAAACATTAATCAATTAGAATTCTAAGAAAGGTTAAAAAAAAATTTTAAAAAGGAGTTGGAATTCTAAAAGAATCCCATGATAAAATAAAACCCCTCTGTCCCATATTAATAGTCTACTATCTCATTTTTTGATGTCCCAAGTTAGTTGTCCACTTTAAAAAATCAAAGCAAAAAAATCTTATTTTTCCAATCATTCATTGTCCTTTATATTTTCAAAAAAATTCAAATTGAGTAACTATACATATTTAAACTAAGAAGGACAAGTTAGTAATTTTAAAAGGGGACAATGCATTCATTGCATGTCCCCTTAAAAACTTCAATTTCTAAACATGAACATCTAATACGGAACGGAAGGAGTAGAATTCTATGACAGGTGAAAAAGAATTAGATGATTCATATAGGGAGGGCAATTACAGTATTGAAAATATAAAAACTAGACATGGTGTGATGTAGGGACTCTTTTGTAATTAATTTTAAGAGAAAAATGGGATGGAGCAAATTAATTATGGAGAGCCAATATAAGCTCCTGATAGAAAATTAAAGCCCTTACCGCCCCTTAATAAAAAAAAATTAAGGCAATTACGTAGTGTTGCATATCCGTCCAAATTATAACAAAGTTTTTTTCCATCTGAATTTGATGTAGGACAATAATACTTTTAACATATTTAAAAGTCACAAGTCAAAATAAAGGGTCTTTAAGTGAGTGTGTGACGCGCTGCAACCTCCCACCAGTGCGTGCAGGCACATGGGAGTGCGTAGCACGCACTGGGAAACTTCACAGGCGCGTCAGATGCGCGTAGGGGCGTCCGTTGGCGCGTTGGGTAGGGTTACAGCCTCCTGTAGTCTACTGATGCGTATAAATGTTTCATGTAATAGGTTTGAACCTGATATGCTTGCATTTTTCTGGAAGCTATTATGGTGGGGGAGAAAAAGAAAACAATCACACTCCACAACATATATAAAAGTTATATGGAGTAAAATAGATATATATCATTAAATACAATCAAATATGATAGCCGATATGTCCTAGAAATGAGCAGATTTCTCTCACCGTAGAAGGTGGAGGTAATTCGGAAACGAGCTCAACTTTGGCCTTATCCACTTTAATACTCCTTTTAGATATGACATGTCCAAGTACAATCCCCTAGGTCTGGGGTTCGAGTCCCAGCTGGGTGTTTTTTGTGGCTAGCCTTTACTGTTCCTGTAGTGACTTATCCGGTCCGGATAGGGAGCCTTTCGTGTCCTACGGGATTAGTTGGGTCGTGAGGGGTCCTAAGGGTTCGTGCCTTCTCGGACACCCCATGTTAATAAAAAAAATAAAAAAAATACTCGAATTGTCGATGAAATGAAAAGAAAATAACCAACAATGACAATAAGTTTACCTCTCTATCTCTAATTTGTTTTTCTCTACTTGTATATACAAGTGTGTGTATCTTCTGCACTCTTTATATTTTTTTAATTACTCTATATCTTTGTTAAGTATTTTTTTAAAATTTAAATTGTAATTATAAAATACCAAATCAAAATACAATTACAAAAAGCTTTAAGTGAATTATATAAATTAAAGTTCTTATTGACGAGAAATGGGTCAATCATTTATTTGAAGATTTAATATAAATGGTCCCCCAAACGAAGATAGACAAAATTGAATTCAAGTTATTAAGTTATATTAAATTTTTTTCTTTTTTCTAAATCTTTCCTATATTAAAAAATTGCTTTTAAAACACATAAATGTGACAAATAAGTAGCCACCTAATTCAATATAAAATTACAAATCAAAATTCGTGAAGTATAACATTTTTCTTAATATAAAGAGTCTCCAAAACAAAGGCGATCAAAATTGAATTATGCTATTTAAGGTTTTCTTTCTTTTCTATATTAGGAGATTGGAGATGGAAGATTTGGGGCTTTGGATGTCCCCGGAGGTTCCCTGGAAATGGGGAAGACGACTGGGACTTTGGGGGGGGGGAGGGGGGGGGGGGTCTGTTGATGTGAATGATCCAAATGACCCCTAGGGCCTACTTTTCACAAGGTCTATTGGATCGATTGAACCTCGATCGATCATGAAGATGCTCATATCGATATATTTCCTATATTAAAAAGATTGTTTTTAAAACACATAAAGTTGATAAATAAGCAGATACCTAATTCAATATAAAATTACAAATCAAAATTGTGAAGTATATCATTTTCCATAAAAAAAAAATAACAATAATGCTTGCCTTAGGCGTTTAAGCAGGAATTGGCTGCTTATGCTGACATGGACCACTAATAACACTACACAAGTCATACATCTTTTTAAAAAATAAACATCAATCCATCGGGTATTCTTGCGGGTGATCCAAAAAGAAATAAATTTTTTTTTTTTCTCTACCTTGCGCTCTAACTTTCAAAGGCAAACACGATCTGCTGACTTATAGTGACGTTGTCGGCAGCGGTATTGATCGGGTGCTTTGCCGTCGATTTCACATTTCATCGATCGCTTGACCAATAGATCCTTTACCTGAAGACGATGATCGACCTCAATTGACGCCAAGCTAGAGTTACTTCACGCCGGATTTCAGACTGGTTTTTTGAACAAAACTGCCGGATTCTCACTTTCCAGTGCCTGTGCAGTTTCCCAATTAAGAGGTAGTGAAATTGGGCTATTTGTATTTTTTGTTTCTACGATTTCCTTGGAGAAGGTTTCCCAAATCTTTGTACCCTCCAAATGCACGTCACCGATTTGATGTCCGCCACAAAGATTGGTGATTAGGGGGTTTGGGTGATCTGAGTGGTTGTGGTGTCTTTTTTGTTTTCTAATATGTGTGGATGATCCTTTTTCTTGATGGTTTGAGTTTTTGGAGTGATTTGTGAAGTGGGTTTGCTGAAATTGGGATTTTTTAAGCATTAAAAATAGTACCAGCGTAAATGAGCGAAGAGTTACCAAATTTTTGGAACTTGTCTTGATTGATTAAAAGTGGTTGTTCAACAAATCTAAATGTTTGAGTGACTGAAGAACTGTCATAAGCATTGATTTGCCAGAAATATTGCAACTTGAAATGTCAATGTATTGAAGTTTGGTAGTATTTTGAGATTGTTATGAGGTCAATCTAGAATAGAGGTGTCGAAAACCAGAGAGATGAGCCAAGTTAGGGAACCTGTTGGAGGAAAGATTGTGGACTTGAATCGATTCTTTTTGGATCACCCGTAAGAAGACCCGATTGATTCCTATTTATTTTATAATTTTTTTTTTGACATGTGCTGTGTTATTAGTGATCCATATCAGCATAAGTAGGCAATTCCTACTTATGGACTAAGACAAGCATTGTTCAAAAAATAAAATATAATATCTATTAAAATAAAGGACATTTATTACTATGTTAGATTCGATATACAATCACGAATTAAAATTGGAGATGTGTAACATTGTTCATCAAATATTTCTTCAATAATTGGAGTCCAATCGAAAATTCACCAAAGGCAATCCCCTCTGTTAAAATGGCAGGGTCAATGCAAAGAAGTCAATTTAAATGAAACCAAAAAATTCCAAACTTTTTTCGAATGTAGTTAGCAATAAAAGAAATTTTTTGTGAAAAAGTAACTTTTCATAACCATTCAACTTTTCCAAAAAAATTCTACAAAAAAAAAAAAAAAAAAAATTTTGCTTTCTTGATAAAATTATGTGAAAGTTCAATTATATCCCCTTTCCACTTTCTAAAATAAATTGAGTTTATGTGTGATTTTTTTGTAGGAATATTATAATAATTACATCTCTACATATCTTACAAAAATTTATTATTTAAAATTTTATATTAAATTTATTTTTTATAAAATATAAATATTTATTAAATATAAATTTATTTAGATCTATTGTCATATTCAATAAAAAAAAATGAATAGTTAAAACAAATTATTATAATTTTTTATTAATTTTCATACTATCCAGAAAAAAAATTTATTTCCCTTCACTTTTCACTGTATTTCCATTGACCAAATACACCCAATCGATTTCGTTCGTGTGTAAAAAACTGCAGCACAAAACGTGTACAAAAGAATCAGACAAAATCGCAAGAATATAGTATCCAGAAACGGTTTAGAGAATGTAATGGCTGATAAAGCCTCTCCATTGGTCAATTAGAGCCAACAGCACTTAGCCGGATCGCGTGCAATTCACGTGATGTTATTTTCACTCAAGAGTCAAAACAAAAGACACGGGAACAAAATAAATTAGACGACATATACAATCACATACACAAATTGCGAATCTAATTATTTTTGTTCTCCTTTTTCCATGCAACGGTTCAAAAACCCCCACCTCCCTCAAATCTAAACATCCACCGCACGATCAGATCTACACCATATTCCCAACCTCTCCGTTTCTTCACACATACCCCATCACATCTTCACAAGTGTGTAGTGTTCACTCCCTCCCAGATCTATTCTCTCTCTCTCTCAACCTACACACACACAGCGATATAGAGAGAGAAAGTGAAGCATTTTCACATTTGTTCCCATTTTGCCCATGGTGGAGGCGCAGTCATGGACCACACGGCGGGGCAGCAACCCGCGGCTGGAGACGACGGAGCAAGTGCTCGACATTCCCGCCACGCCGCCGGGAGACGTACGGAACGGCGGAGCCGGCGGCCGATCGATACTCTCACCGACAGTAGTGACGGCGGCGAGCATCGCCTCGTGGTACTTCTCTAACATCGGAGTTCTACTCCTCAACAAGTACCTCCTCAGCATCTATGGTTACCGGTACCCTATCTTCCTCACAATGCTCCACATGCTCTCCTCTGCCGCCTACAGCTTCGCCGCCGTCCGATGGCTCCAGATCGTTCCATTCCAGCACATCCTCTCCCGCCGCCAGTTCTTCAAGATCGCCGCCCTCAGCGTCATCTTCTGCTTCTCCGTCGTCTGCGGCAACACCTCCCTCAGGTACAGTTGATAATTGATTGAAACAAAAAACACATTTGGTTATGAATTCTAATAGATTGACAAATGCATATACATATACACACAGACGAATTAGTAGTTCAAGCAACGCATTCTCGTAATCCATTTTCTTCAATAATGCGTAGTTTTTTTTGGGGATTTTCAATAGTGCATAATTGCAGCAATGAAATTATACGATCTACTTCAACATTGACGTTGTAATTTAGCTATTTATAACCGTACAGGTACCTTCCTGTTTCGTTCAATCAAGCAATCGGAGCTACCACTCCCTTCTTCACTGCGATCTTCGCTTTCTTGATCACCTGCAAGAAAGAATCGGCGGAGGTGTACCTCTCACTGTTACCAGTCGTGTTCGGTATAGTTTTGGCTAGTAATAGCGAGCCTTTGTTTCACTTTTTTGGATTCCTGGTCTGTATTGGCTCAACGGCTGGTCGAGCATTGAAATCGGTGGTACAGGGTCTACTCCTGAGCTCTGAAGCAGAGAAATTGAACTCTATGAATCTTCTACTCTATATGGCTCCAATGGCGGCATTGGTTCTGCTTCCGTTTACTTTGTATATAGAAGGAAATGTGCTTGCAATTACGATTGAGAAGGCAAAGGGTGACTCGTTTATTGTGTTCTTGTTGTTTGCCAATGCGACTGTGGCGTATTTGGTGAACTTGACCAATTTTTTGGTCACCAAGCATACCAGCGCTCTGACATTGCAGGTTTTGGGGAATGCAAAAGCGGCAGTGGCAGCAGTGGTTTCCGTTATGATATTTAGGAATCCGGTGACTGTGATGGGGATATCCGGGTTTGGGGTGACGGTCATGGGTGTTGTGCTTTACAGCGAGGCGAAGAAGAGATCAAAAGCTACAGCTCACTGAAAGCAATAATTGAGTTGGCTCAAAGTGGCCGGAGATAAATACACGGTGCGCCTTATTTTCCTTTAATATGATGCTCTATTTTTTGTTATCTTACTCTGATTAAAGGTTCTCAATGGTGGGGAAAAAAGAGAATTGGAATAGAAGGTAAAGTGAATTGATGATTCAATTGTATAGGATGATGAACTATGGAAAAAGGGTCAATTTTTGCTCTTTTTCCATTTGATTCTTGTTCGTTGAAGTGGTTTAGAGAATAAATTCTCTCTCTCACTTTCACTTTCCCCTGCAATTGAAACGCATAGAAAGACTGGTTCTTTATATACTATTCTTCTTGTAATATGTGGGGGGTAAATCACCCCACTTCATTTTGTCAACAATAAGCCCTGTTACTTTGCTGTTCATTATGCAATTCCATTCTTTTTTACTGTACTTTGTGTATATGTATATTGGCATTCTTTTATATTCATATTGAAGATTTTAGCCGCCTTTATTATTTATTGGGTTTCATCATGTAGTTATTGTGCTTCAATTTAGATTTTTAAGGAACCAAAATAAAGGAAGAAAGCGCAGATTTAGTTGTGCTTGTATTAATGGCTTGATTATATCATGCACATAGTTTAATTTTTGCTTTCACGATGATTTTATTTTTTTTACTTTTTCCCATAATGGCTGCAATTTTCGATAATAAGTTTCCGTAGAATAGGATATAAGAAAAAAATGGATCAAGCCAGTTCTAATCCATGTCCGCATGTGCCACTAGGAGTATAACGCTTAGGGTTTAATATAATTATTGATCAGCGAAATTGCTATGGGAAAAGGAAAAGGAGAGGAAATGATAAGAAATTGCTATTTAATATAAATATTGACTCTTGTAACCATAACTCCAACCCGGGATTGATAAGATTCCGAACTTCTTTTTTTTGAGCTACCGAGTGAGCATGGACGAATTGATCTGAACAGAGCTTTTGCACAAATTGTACTAGATGATTTTGCTAAGCTTTTCATTTTCTGCTTAAAACATTTTGCATCAGAAATCTATTTTTGCTTATCCTTTCATTTCAATTATCTGCTTTACTCTGTTAGTTGTTTTAATGCAATGTAATCACACGAACTATAAAGATTGAATGAGTACCATCCTAAATATATAACCCAGTGTTCTGAAGTATCTATACTTGGATCTGTAATGGGCTTACATTTTCTAGCTTCATTCATGGCTGTTAAGATCAATTTTAGATTGTGTAAGATTGTGAAGATAACTAGGGTTTCTTTGGTCTTCTGATGGGGTATTGGATGGCTACGTGCTATTTATTATCTTGGTCCAAAATGAGTCGACATTATTGAATCCCCCGTAGATATACATTGTTTCAAAGTTTTACTAAACATATGATGTAACGGCTGCCTTATCAGGATGATGGACTATACCTGAGGGCTAGCCCTCCCCTGACACATATAAATCCGACACTCTAGATTAGGATGGGTTCAAAGTTTTACTAAACATATGATGTAACGGCTGCCTTATCTGGATGATGGACTATACCTGGGGGTTAGCCCTCCCCCCTACGCATATAAATCCGACACTCTAGTTTAAGATGGGATTCTAACCTTTGATATGACTATTAAGGACTTCACCAAGCTAGCTAGCTAGCTAACACCGATATAAAGACCCTTTTCAATTTTCACAATAATGGATATGTATTGAAAATGATGTTGAAAAAAAAAAAAAAAAGAAAAAGAAAAAGAAAAAAGCAACAAAACATTATAATTCGATGGACATCTAAATGTAACCTCTGTAAATGTCTTCACAATATCATCTGTGATGATCAGTATGTTTAGCAAGAAAATAGAAAAGAAGGGAAAAGCTGGAATCTTATCAGAATGCCTTTTTATTTATTTATTTATTTATTTATAATTAATTTCCCTTTTTGCCAAAATAGCAGAGCATGGGTAAATTGGCTTGATCTGAGCTTTTCTCTCTATTGTTGGATTATAATTGTGCTGAGATATCATGATTTCCATATTCTGTTACTAAATATTATTCTTGCTTTTCCTTTGATTTATTATTATTATTAATATTATTATTATTTTTTGTGGTTTCACTTGATAAAAACTTGGTGCCAATCGCAGAGAGGATTCTGAAATTTTGATAAATCTCCTTTTATGAGAGATCCAATAAAAAAATTCCTACACAAAAGCTTAAGAACTTGGGCAATTTGTGTCGACATTTGTTTCTATTTAGTTGGAGGTTTTATTTTTCTGGATGAACTCCCACTTGGTTGGTGGACCTGTGTTACACTCTGATTAGTTCCGATCACTTGGTTAACAGTTCTTTCTATTACTTCTTATGAATTGAATCCGGTTTCAAAGAGAACATTGAGTCAGTTTGTGGTTTTCATTTGCTAGCTAATCTTTGTTATATTTTGGTGAACTTATATGCTATCCTTGGTGATTAAAGCTCTCTGTTCAAATAGTTTATGTTACCTGCCAAAACCTTTAACTTACCACCACATCTGAAGATTTCATAAAACTCATCTGGCGAAGTCTTTACTGAGTCTTGGGGAAAAGGGTAAGCATGATTCATGTAATTCACTCAACTAGGATAAGAAACTATTAGAAAATTGGTTTTATGATCTTTTGAAGAGTTGTGATACAAAGTAAGAAATTTAATGAGCGAGGGATGACATCACTGTAATGTCATCATGTCTGGACTACTATATCATTTTTCTTTCTTTCTTGAATGATCTAACCATTTATGTCAACGAATCTGCTCCAACTTGCAATTATTGTATTATTTCCCATCCGTTTTAAGTTGCACAGGCTGGTTTTGTTGTTTGGCTTTCTTTTTCTGTAGAAGTAAACTTTATGCATGTGATAACTCTCTCTCTTATTTATATGCACACACACACACAGAGTATAGACACGCATATACACGTATATATATCTATCACAGTTTGGTCTTTTTCAAGCCACACCATTGTATTGGTGTGGTGGCCATGGGTGGGAGTGGGACATGGCAACATGCACATTGCTTTATGTTTTGGTGGCTGTTGAGACTCCTTTGTCTGCATGCCTATCTAAAATTTAATGTGTTTGTTGAAGATTAAATGTAACCCTCTACCCGAAAATATACTGATAAATATATCAATATATATTACATGGCAATAAGATATACATATAGAGAGAGGGTGTAGCGACTGGCGAACAAGTCAATTTGTTGGTTAAGTTGAAGGTCGTCGTCATTAAGTTGTTTTGAAAATATAATTTGAGAGAAAATCCCTAAAATATTGAGATCAACTTAGCGGTTAACTTTCATTGTTTTTGGGTTGATCCTAATGGAACCTAGGGGTGTATTGTTGCAAGGGTATTTGGGTAATAGAATTCGGTTTCACTAATCATTTTATGATGGGTTAGTGTAACGGGTGGGCGCTTGTCCATTTACCCAAAAGTTCAAATTATTGGGTAATGCTGTATACCTATCTATTTATACCCAATCACTTTTCCATCTAACTCGCAACGCCCTTATTGCGGTTCGGGTCACCCTGCTTACCCGGGATGCTAGCCCGAACGCCTTCTGGACTGGACGCTGGGCATGACACCGGATCAAGGATTGGGTCTGGCTCTGATACTAACTGTAACGGGTGGGTGCTTGCCCATTTACCCAAAAACTCGAACTATTGGGTAATGCTGCATACCCATCCATTTATATCCAATTACTTTCCCATCCGATTTCGATGTGGGACAAATGACCCTTCTTACAGTGAGTTAGTTGCTTCGAAAATTACATAAGAGATGGCAATTAACATGAATGAAGCCCATTGTAAGTTGGGCCCTCGAGGATCCCAATATTATTTTTAAATAGCAATAAACACGAAGCCCGTTATAAATGGGCTGCAAGTGAACTGAATCGAGTCAAAAATCAGCTTGTTTAAATTAGCTCATTGATTTGTGAGTTCAGTTTGGGCTCGTAATGAAAGGATCAAACTCGAACTTACTCATCATTATTTAGAAGGTCAACCTTGGCTCCTTTAATTAAAAAAGAAAAAAAGGAAAAAAAATCTCGATATCATATTCGCGTTCAACCTTGGCTCCTCTAGGACATTATTTTGGTTTGTTCATGATTTGCTGCACGCTTATAAATATTTGTATATTTTTTAACGAGATCATTAACACATATTAGTCATAAACACGTACGAGTCAATTCAAACATGGTCTAAAATCAATTCTTTTATTAAACAAGCTTAAAAATCAATCTTGAACTCTAACTCATTTATTATCCGATTTTCAATCTTAACTGTAAGATGCTTACTTCAGTATAATTATGAAACCCAGACAATTTAAAAGCGCTCCAACTCTGACATTCGGACTCCAGTCCAATCTCATGCTCAATCATTTTTATTTTTTAAAATGCTCATGCTCATGCCCAAGCAGTTGGTTTTGCTCTTAAAACACCTTCAACAAGAAAACGAATGAAAATGTTTACGAAAGACCGCATTTTGCATTAAAAGATCCAAGTTCAGCAAACACCGTAATTTTGGCTAAACTACCATTTTCACTAAGAACAGTCGAGACAAATCATCCA
Source organism: Cornus florida (assembly GCF_030987335.1). NCBI lineage: Eukaryota > Viridiplantae > Streptophyta > Magnoliopsida > Cornales > Cornaceae > Cornus > Cornus florida. The sequence goes on from NW_026775581.1 coordinate 91,193,044, forward strand.
AGTAACTTCTTGCTTCGTGTAGTCCTGCAAAGCATTGTGCCTTAAAAGGTTGGGAGAAGCTTATTCCTAAACTAGTATCCCTCATCGTCATCCAAATAACTTCTTGCTTCCTGTAGTCCTTAGAAAGCATTGTGCCTTGAAAGGTTGGTAGAAACTTATTCCTAAACTAGTATCCCTCATCAGACGGGAAGGCCTGCTGTCTTTCCTCTCCCCGCTTTTGACGATTCTCGAGTATGTCTCCAAATGAATCCCCCAATTATTGGGAAAACCCGACCCTTAGCCAATGACACGGATGAGATTTACAAAGCAATCTCCTATAAGTAATCCCCAATTCTTTGGTCACATGAACTAGCAATCCCCTAATATAGATGCTCAAAGAGAGGCAACCATAAATGAGAGAACGTTCACGAACCCATAAATTCCACCAATCACAATCGCAAACAAAATGAAGAAACATTTACAAAAGCAACCCAAAACATCTTTCACCCACTTCCATCTTTACAGGAACTTATAACATATTATTGCCAAGATCCCAAAAGTGCATAAACATAAAATAGTGGTGACTTTAGAAGTTCTCAACTAAGTGATCAGAACGTAACTAATGGAGCCAACAAAATAAACATGTAGGACATCTGTTTTATTAGACGGAACTCTTTATCTCTTCAGTTCTTCATAATGAAGTCGTTGCTTTTAGAAAATACACGATTCCAAGAACTATACACTAGCTTAGATAATGACACACAGATACAAATACCTCGGTTCTCCTTAAGAGATCCCAAGAGCTACACTCTTTAATTTGATAGACACATAAAAAGTGGTACAAATTTCAGTCAGAAGGAAGTGTAGGTGGTTCATCATCAAACTTTGCTAGTGACAAAATCTGCATTAGTTGCTTCCCAGATGGTGGTGCCATCACATGTGCAGAGCTTTTTGTAGTTCTCACCAACTCCAGCACTTCTAGCTATCACTGCAGCTGTGAGACCTGGATCTGATCTATCTTCACTTCCATACACAGCTATGGATCGCCCAATGAGATCAGCAACTCTCAGCTTCTGTTTAACACCCGAAAAAAAGGCCTCACCACTCTCATCAACATTTAATGTTCCCAGGTCGCCCAGAGGCTGAAAAATGAATCACCAGGTGAGGAGAGTCGGAACATAATTACCATGACACAAAAAACAATAAGTCAAAATCACAGGAAAGAGGCCAGAAAAGGTAAAAGTAGAAGATTCCCCAAACATAGAACCACTCATAGATGAATATTGCATTAAAAAGCCCTATAGAATTAGATTAATGCTGACAGATTCATTTAAAAGACTACCACAACCATAGAGCAGGCGAACTTGTTTAGCGACATGCACCACTCTAAAGTCTTAATGTACTGAAATTATGCAAAATAAAATGCCCAATTTATAAAAATACTTTGGCATCAAGTTGTTGAATATGTTATTTTTCTGGAAATATGATCACATAGATTACAAGATCTTCAGCTCCAACAGGCCCCAAGTCAGTGACCAATTTCATAACTACAGTCAGATATGCAAACAAATGGTCACACACGCATGCTCAGAGAGAGAGAGAGAGAGAGAGAGAGAGAGAGATTTCTTCTTCAACCCTAGAATTTCAGGAATGTGAGCCGGTAGATAGGCAACATTCTTCAAGTTGAAACGATCAGGTAAAGATTAAATTTCTATAGGTCATGGAATCAGTAAGAATAATCAAATCTGGGACAATTATAATCCGAATGAATATTTTCAGAGGCACAAATGCAGTCAACAATAAACAAAAGTATTTTACCAGCTTCAGTCAAGTCCTCCAGAAACATGCTCAATATTCATTTGAGGTAAGTTCATTTTGTTTTTCATAAAGAAGTGGACATATCATATTATATCAGATAATCTTTAGAGTTCCAATTTGTGACAAAAACATTTCTGTTCTTTTCTTTTTCCCTTTCTTGGGTTATGTTATTGAGACATTCATTTTTGAGGTGACTCCATTTTTGTTCTTTAACAGGTGTGTTCTAAAGGATGAAATTGTGCCATCCAAAGCCAATGAAACTAGATAAACATTTATGTCCATGTGACACCCCAAAACCCCTTGAATTTGTTAAGATTGATTTCCTAAAGGGCATGTAGTTATGTCACAACACAAGCAGAATGTAAATTTCTTAAAACTGGACCTATATATGTATGATCCATAACGAACTTCTTGAAATAAAGCTAAAGATATTCTGATAATGGTGTTCGTACCCTCAAAACATAGGTGGTGCTGGCCTTACAATGAATATTGTGAAAGGAGGGTCTAAAGCACTTAGGCCTAGAAAGTGCTAATGTGCTGTAGCCTGTTACTGATGTGCTGTTTACAATTGCTGAACAACTTAGCAAAAGACTTTCTCAAGATTCCTATCCACTTGATATTTTCAAAATGGGTTGATCAAACTTGAAAATTCACTAATTGAATAAGTAAATAATTCAATTGGATTCGGTAGCTCATATAGTTGAAACTCTTTTAAAAATTTTGCATGTCCTAGAAGGTATTAAATGGATTTTTAAAATCAGTAATATTCAAATCTTTGAAAAAGAATCTGTGCATGAGTGACTGAACATTATTTATTAATTGATTAAATATGGACCAAGACACACTGGATTCTTCATAAAGCACCTCATTGCACGTGCAAAGCTAAACAAATGTGCTTCTTAAGTAGATCTAAACTTAGTACGACGGTCAAAAGCTATCAACCACTGTGTCCACCACCGAGCAGCACCATACTCTAATAAAACCTAATCTACAAGAGAAAATGAGGACTTTAACAATCCTTGTCATTGGATTTTTAAAAAACTGGAACTGTTAGCTGTAATTTTAAATAGATGGATTATGACGAAAGAATGGAAACATAAGACCTGGAGAAAGGTAATTTCATTAAGCAAACCTCTTGTTCAGCCATGTTGTTCCCTGGATTGAAAGCTTTTCCAGTGCTTGCTGCACCCTTTGTTAGATCCCCAAATTCATTAATGGACCAACCATGTTTTCCAGGTGACAACCCACTAAAGTTAGCTTCAATTCTAGCCAATTCCATATTCACTTGAGCCAAGCGAACCACACCAAAAATAACTGGACCTTTGAATTCGGCAACAGCAGCAGAAATCAGGAAATCTGGCAGAGCAACAGCACATAATCAAATGCCATCACAAATGATTTAGTGTAAAGAAATGCAAGTCAAAGCTAAAGTGTATAACTACGACTCATATAGTTGCATATGTTGCCTTCTCGCTTTTCCTTTCTTTTAGTTATTTCAGGACTCATGAGCAATCTTAATAAACCAATTTTATTTAAAAATTTCATGGGGAACAGTTGTAGATCATTAGATTGTGATTCCAGATCCTATGAAATCACTAAAGAAGGTGGAGTTCGAGGAGAGCTAGTAAAAGGTTCCCAAGCGGTAACTAGGAAAAAAAAAGGTTCTCATGCAGTGGTTAATCTTAATAAAATCCAACTCTTACATCAGGCAAGTGAGTCTAAAGAAGAGGGAATGAGCAAATCATCACTTTTTTTTAGCAATAAAGTAATTTTACTTAATTTGTTTATGAACTATGTCTAGTCATTCTCTTCTTTAACTACGTAATATTATGAAATTTGTAGCTAAAGCAGTAAAATATTGATTTTTAGTGTTTTGTTTATAGTTAATAGAAAACTGATTTTCTATCTTCATGACATGAATTCTACAGGTTGAAATGTCAACAACCATGTCGAGGACCATAGTAAGTACCATTGCTTTTGACTTACATAGCATACATGCTCATTCCTCCTTTGTAGGCTATACAAATCACGCTGGCAATTCATAGGGATCCTAGCCAAAGTTAGCTTCAAATGAGAAAAACGAGAAAAGAATTTGAAGAGTCAAATTCCAACCGCTTAAGTAAAGAAAAAAATTTCCCCGCATATTTACAGCGTTAACTTCATTGGAATGTCATAATCAGATAATATTAACAATCATTCAAAGGGAATATCATCATAATTAGTCCAGAATTATTTTTCTCCTCAAAACCTTACCTTGGTTTCATAATCAATATTCTTGCAATATTAAGTTAGCAACATAGGAACTGATAAAATGTGTTTCACATACTAATCTTATCACTAAAGCTACCTGACAGCACTTGCAAGTTGCAAATTAGATTGAAATCCCCAAACACAATGAAAGAACCAACTATATCATACTATCGTTCCTTTTAACTTCTTGAACAGGAAAAGGTTCTACAAAAGATGGTCGAATGAGTAACTATCATAATCAATTTGATATCTATGTCCACCTAACCAGTTCATCGAAAATAATAAAAAATGAAATAAACGTAAGAAAATCAATTCTACCAGGAAAAGAAAAGGGTTAGGTGGGCAACCTTCAGGGACCCCCTGGCCAATTAATCGGGCTTTGCGACCTGTCTGCTCCAAAGCTTCAGTCATGGTCTTAACAGGCGAAGACCCAAGAACCCTAACCACTTGGTTGCTCAAATCCACTTCAACATTCTTAACTCCTAAAAAAGCAATCCCCAAGAGATCAAAATAATTAAAAAAATGAAGCAATTACAAACAAGTAGTAGTTTCTCATACACTATTTGGTCAACACGTACCATTAACAGTCTGTATCTTATTCTTAACGGCATTAACACAACCCTCACACTTCATATCCACCATGAACTCTGTCTGGTAATACTAGTATAGTTAGCTGATTTACTCAATTTACATCGTCAAGGACTAGAACATAATAATTATTAAATTTGAATTCAAAATTAGCTCAAACAATCTAAACATCAATAAACAATACAATATATGTGTATATGCAGAGTTAAACTCACCAGTAATTCCGGCAATACGGCATCGTCCTACAAATCAGATTACGAAATATTAATACAATAAAAGATGATATATATATAGAGAGAGAGAGAGAGAAAGAGGTGGAAAAATTAAAAGGGTATTTGAGGATTGTTGAGCTGAACCTGTGAGGAGGGTTTGCCATTCGATAGAGGCGCGTCCATGTGAAGGGCAGAGGGAGGGCGAGTGAACTCGCTCTTGATGGGGGCCAAGCGGTCTGGGGTAAAAATCGACGACGAGGACGATGACAAGGAGGCGAAATTTAGGGTTTTGGAGATCGGAAAGGAAGACGGAGACGATGAAGAGAGAGAAGCGATTGCGAAAGCAGCGGGCAGAGCTGAGGCTGCTATGGCTGTTGTGGTAGCCACTGACTTCAGAAATGCCATTTTATTCTGTTTTTTTTTATTCCCTCAGTCTCTGTTTTTGTTTGTGATTTTCTCTCACGTCTCTAGATGCATCCATAAATCATAGTAAATGTTTGTAATATTTGTTGGGCCATCCAAAATTTCGTATGGGCTTGAAGTCAAGGCTAGACCCATTTATTTGCACCAAAAAGGACTTTTTGCAGGATGCAAATGAATCAAGGGGGAGTGTGTTGCGGGATGCAAATGAAACAAGGTACTTACTACACGCACCCACCATGATTCAATGTTTTTTTTTTTTTTTTCCTGGCATGGGGAATACCACTCGGAGAGCTGATTAGGTTATTGGGTACATGCACCTTAATTCATTAACAACGGGCCACACGGATATATGATCCAACAAAATTTGAAAAATTATTTTCATTAACGGCGGCCAGCAATAATGTTTTCACTATCAATTAATTGTGTTGAGTGTCATGTTGCCAACAGTAATGGTAGTTCTGGTAAGGTCATCGGTGCTGTAAGATTCCGACAACTTTCCTTGTCTTGTGTGATTTTTGACTGAGGTAACATTGACGAAGCTACGGCAAGACTATGAACTTAGAAATGGAGAGTAATTTGAAGAAATAATCTTAAATCACCATGGAATTTCTCCAGAAAAGTTGCCGCAACTCCGAGAATTTTTCTGGATAGATTAGGTTCAGTTTCCATGGCAAAATATGGGTTAAACTCCATGATTGGGCTCAGAACTGTGTTCATCGAGTCATATTCATGGTAAAACTTATTCTATACATATCCGATGAGTGGTACAAATCTGATTTACATACATCACCACAATTACTTATTAGTGTTATGGTCAATCTCAACATATCCCTGGCATAGAGTATGCAAAATCTTGTAAAATAGGTGTGTTGTCTCAGTTTGATACGGCTGTTATTTCAAACACAGCTATTCTCATGCATAAACTGCAAATTGAGACCATAAATTTCTAACACGATAAACCAAGAGAAAGGATTTACATGTTACAACATGGAAATAACTAGAATTAGCAAATAAAAGATTATATGCAATCACCATACTATGATGGTGCCTTTTGGCTAATTTTTTGTGATTCATGAATCTTGGATTACAAAAACAATCTAGAGGATCTCATCATCATCATCCTCCTCCTCCTTCTGACCTCTTAACAATGGTTAATATGGAGACCAGTAGCTAGTCGCCAAGATTTTGTACAGTACTCATGCCAAAACCTTTTCTGTAGAGTCTATTAAGTGTGCTTATACTATAGCAATGACTGATCCAATTGCATGATTACTCATCAACCGAAACCCGGAGGCAAATCAGGGTCCTCGTCGCTACCATTACATGGCTTCTTAGGTTCCACAATCGCGGAAAAGCCAGGTGGCAAACTAAGATCCAAATTGTCGGGTTCTACATCATCTTGTGAGGGATGGGGCTCTTCTTTCTGATCTTCAGTGGGTCTCCCATCATGAGATGTAGGCAGCTGCAGCTCCTCTTTAGGTTGCTCCTCCTGGTTGCTGTTTTGATGACCAAGAGAGAAACCTGGTGGTTCATTTGGCTCATTGTCGGACATTGTGCCATCAATTTCACCCACTGGAACCGTGGTAGAGCCACCATTACCAGCTTCCGTCTGAAGTGGCACCACCACGCCATTGGGAGAGGATGATTCACCCTCTTCGTTCTCTTTTGGATTTAGTAACTTACTGTAAACAGATTGGACTGATTCTGTAATTTCACGTTTCATTCCATCAGCTGATCTGATTATTTCCCATACACCATCAGATATTTGGCTCATTACGTTGTCCCTGCAATTCATGAATACAAGAAATTTAGCAGTGAAATTTCAATACTTGGCAAGTTTCTTTTATTCATGAGTTGTTCATAAAGATAGTTTCAAATGATTTTATCGCAGTACTCAATAACAAAAACCACGTTGAATACTAATCAAAAGAAAACCATGAAATTATATTTAGAACCTGACACTAAATATTATGGTGTATATTTAACACGTCAAGTCGTCAACTAAGAATTTTGAATTAAACCAGGAGTTATTTTCAAAATCTGTCAGTGCTGCATACCTATATCTTCTCATCCCAAAATTGCTCAAATAATCTCAAGTTCGAAACTGTATCCCAAATATAAGAAAACAAATCTCAACTTACAGACCTCAAAGTATGATTTAACAAAATATTTCATAGTAGTTAGCAAGATATCACCTACTAAAACTACATGCAAACCAAAATAGCACCAAGTCAGTCCACTGGAAAATTAAATGACAACTATATAGAAATAAAGAACTTACCCAATTTCTTGATGGATGGCATCAGAAAGCTGCCGAGGTTTCATGCTCTCAGCGCCTGGACGATTCAGTGCTGCTGATTGTTTCACCATTGAAGTAATGCTATTACGCAACTCTTCCTGCAGTAAGTTGCCATATATGGAAAACAATGAATTGCAAAATTAGAAGCAAGCATTCACATGTCCACCCACCATCCACAGAAAGCATTTCTACGATGAACTAAAAGCAATAACAAAATAGACATAAATGATCAGACTCCATAGTGATAATGTGGAGTGAAGGTAAAGAGAGTTATTTTAGGTCTCGTAAAGTTCATTATCTTCATAATGTAGTAAAGCAATAGCTGCATCAGGCAGTTTTCTATTACCACCATCCACCAAAGTTGCAACAACTACACAATATTTTGATGAACTGATCACTATCTTACTTTATAAAGCATAATCCTCGACGATCAAAAAAGTTATTTCAAGTATTCTTTGTAAGAGTTCCACTGATCAAGTAGTCTCTCTGTGTGCGCGCACAACGATCAATGTAAGCCTCACTAGAGTTCTTGAAAATAAGAAAATAGAAAGGGGAAAAAAATGTGGAAAGAGATGGGAGATGGAGAAGATCAAAAAATTCGAACACGGAGGGTGCCCAAGCAACTTCAAAGCCTCTCAATCATGAGAGAAAAGAACAAGGAGGCCAAGAATGGACAAAGGAAAATATGTGTGTGAGAGAGTGAGAGATCAAAATTATTCAATAAATTTATTATCTTGCATGATATCACTCCTTTACAGCCATAGTTGGAGCCTTTTGGGTTAATCTGACATTCCTAAGCGCATCAAAAGCCACCAAACCTAATACCCATACATGGTAGGAAAGCACATTTCAAACACCTGAAATAATTCCCAAAACAAGTTCTAACATCCATGGAAATTTTCATATGAATCTCTATAACAAGTTCAAGAGAAATAAATAAATAAATAAAACCATTTAAAAAAAAAAAAAAAAAACTCCTTAAAATTAAAATTGTAGGAGAGCATCAACTTTCACCATCAACAGTTTTTCCTTCTTTTTGAAAAGTAAAATCTTCACAATCCATAATCACTGATTTAATCAAATATCAGTTTACAAATGAATTCATAAGAAAAGGGATTACGACTTTTGACTTAAAACTCTCTAACTTCATAAGGAACAATTTGATAAATGCTCCTTCAGATAGTTATGATAACAAACCAAGTCCTTTTCCAAAGATTAAATTTACTAATACCAAAATAAAATCAACCCGTGCTAAGAAGAGATTAATATATAGAAGAAAAAAGAAAATTGTTTCCTTTATTTTCTTTCCCTTAATTTTTTCCGGGGGAAGAAGGGGGAGGGGGGAGGGAGGCAAGTGAAAGACAAATTGAAGGATTTGGAAAGTCAAAGAAGAAATTCAAGAGGACCAAGAGTGAGGGTGCAAACTTGCAAAGGTGACCTCCTGACATCTTGATCACTAAAGAGAAGAACAAGGAGGCTAAGAAGAGATGGGAAACTGAGAGAGAGAGACGGCTCACTTAGTATCTAGACATGTTAAAAGGTAAAACAAATATAGAAAAGTAACTAAAATACAAATTATCAGTTACACCAATGTTAATTTTCATACTTCCATTATAGATATTTGTGGGAAAAAAATCTAAAGAAAGTAGACTCTGATTGAAATTAAAATGCTAACAGAAAAACTTAAAATCAAATAAAAAATATTTAAATGTAAGAGTGTTGATTTTATTTTGATGAGTCCGCAGCAATATTTCGTTGCAACATCAATGTGTGCGTATGAAAGAGAGAGAAGAAACAAATGGTTCTATCGTACATCTCAAACATAAGAGTTGTACTCCTTGAAAATATATAAATTAAAATCCGTTCATTAGAATTTGGTACTACATGGTTTATGGGAACAAATATTAATTTATTCTTGTAATAAGTCATTTTCCAACATCCATCACTTACTTCAAGGATTAACATCACCATATTTAGGGCAAATATAATGTTGGTTGATGTCATCATATATATCTGTGGGCATCACTGAATGCTGAAAAGCAACATCTACAATTAAATTCAAGGCTTTGTTGAGTTAAATAATCAAGAAAGTCTTATTTATCTAAAACAACAACTTTTGTCTTGTATGATCAACATGGGAGGATCAACTTTTGTCCCAATACAAGAATGTAGCTTAAACAATAGCTGAAAGTTCAACATTATCACTCCCTACAGTACCGTATCTCTTCGGGAACTCTCCATTTCACTTAGCCTATTTTGGGCATGAGTAAACAGCACATAACCCACATTCCCATATTAACAACCTAAACATGGACTTATTGTAAAAAAAAAACTTTGAACCAATGTTAATACCATTACTTGAAGTCAGCTAAGACTCTTAGGTTGGTGTACCAACTAGTACTTTTTCTATAATTTTAGTATATCTACATTCATATGATGCTTCACCGAAGTAGATGTGTACAAAATCATGAAAGATCAATGGGAGCTCAGAGAAGCTCACACCATGAAACTACTAATTATAATATACTTATACCCAATAATCAAGATTTTTTATATTTATATTTATTTTTTTAACTTCAATAATCAAGATGCATAACAATTACTTTGAAGCTACTAATCCAAACCCAGAAAAAAAAAATAAAATAAAATAAAAGACTATTCAATTGAGAAAAGCTTTAATTTCAGAGTAGGAAGAATCATAGTCCCATCTATAGTATAAAATTTTCCCAAAAATAAAAAAATTTAATAAAACATAAAACCTAGAAAAGTAAAAAGATGGAGAAATATCGGAAAATACAGGGAACTCACGTTCTCTTTGAGCTTGCGGATGATCTTCAAACGAAGCATATCAAAACCACCATCGTCCTTTAACTTCGATATAACATCGTTGGCACTGATTTTCTGATTAACACCACCACCGTTTTCCATTATAGATATACATATAAATATATATATATATATATATACACAATATGTAGCCAAAACGCTGTATATATATATATGATCAAAACAGTGTATAAAGTGAAGAATGTGTAAATTAATCGATCAGCAAGGACAGGGATTCGTTAACAGAAATCGGAGGATTTACAGATAGTACAGTAATATATTGCTCGGAGATAGGGCTGATTTGGATTTGATTCGGGTCACCCTGTCCTGGACATATTTGATTGGACTGGACCAGTTTATTTGGGCCATTGTTTGCAGGTTGGGCTTGAAAATTGCCAGACTTAAAATCTAAAAACTGCCACAAAGGAAAAGAGAAATGGAACTGTGAACGTAGCTCAAAATATCGCAAGTTTTAGAATTGATGTTTTGGAATTGAAATTAGAAAAAAATTAGAATATGTTTAGTAGCCTGTGTTGGAGTTTTAGAATTGAAATTGAAAGTTCTAATTCCAAATCCAACAATTTGAATATTATAAACTAATGCGAGTTTGAGATTAATCCTAGATACAAAATCGTCTCAAAATTTCAACCCATACAAAACATCTCTCTATCGCTCACTCAATCTCAATGATATCTCTCGATGGCTCATTCGACTTATCATTCCATCTCAATCAAGCCTTTCAATCTGTCTTCAAAACCTAACTCAAGTTTGTTCATCTCAAACCATAACTCATCGACCATTCCTTACAAATCCTAACTCAAGATTGACAAACCGATCGTGCAATTGAAGATGAAGATCACCAATAGTAGCAAAGTGTGGCGTAACCGTTTATTATCAACGGACCAGTGACCTAACGATATCAGTCTCTTACTTCTCAAAGGGAGGTTAGGGGTTCAGGTTTCAGAAGAAACGTGTGTATAAGTACCAACTAGGAAAAAAAAAAAAAAAAACAAAAAAAAAACCATTCATTTCCTCTGATGGCATCATAGCAAATCCAACTTAGAAATGAGATACAAATTCAATAGAGTTACAAGTTCATTTAGGAAACTTTAATTAAAAACTTTTTGGTAGCCAACATAAGAATTTTTTTTTTTTTTTTTGGGTTTTAAATTTGTATACAACACACATATCTCCCGTAAGGAGCGGAGCCAGGATTTTAATTCAGTGGGGGCATAGTGTAAAAATAATAATAATAATAATAATTACATACTATATATATAATTCTTTAGTGTAAAAAGAAGATTGTTAAGAAGTAAGGGGCCAAAAAAAATTAATAAAAAGAAGAAGAAGTAAAATGAGAAATTTGAAAAGAAAAAAAAATTAGAGTTTGAGTAAAGAAGGAAAATTTAACTTTTTTTTTTTTAAGAAAATCAAAGAAATATTAAGAGCAAAAGAAGAAGGAAAGAAAAATTTAAAAGACAATTTTAGAAATTTAAAATTTTAGTTGGGCATTATATAGAAATTTTCTTATAAATATACAAATTAAAATAAAAATTACTATATTTTATAATGGTCGGGGCCAGGCCAAGAGGGGCATGTGCCCCCCTCTGGGCACACTTTCACCCGTCTTCAGTGGGGGTTGAATCATCAACCAGACCACTCAAGTCAAGACTTTGATTTTAATTTATGTTTTAAGATAAATAAACCCTCTTAGTTTTGAATATCCCCAAAATTTGAAATTTAGGCAGCACATTCTCCTCCTTGCACAGTTTTACGCTCTCCGCAAATCCAAATGTTTGATTCTGCTAGTGTCGATATTCATACGCACGTATTTGGGAATACACAAACATGTGCAAGGAAAAACTTGACTTTCTGCAAGTCAGAGGTGCGATCACTTTCACGTCTATACCATTCAAGAAACTGGCATCCAAGACTTTTGCAGCAATTAGCCATCCTAGCGTCCAAACCTGAGAGGAACGAGAACCAACATTGGGTAACCAATTGCCTTCTGTTGACATGCATGTTATATACATTATTGGAAGGGCGAGACAAGATACAGCAACATTGCCATTTCAAGAGTTTGCAATTGCATTTCTGGATGCCAGTTTCTTGAATGGTATCAGGTGTGCTAGCAGCATAGAAACACCAAATCGAAAATACACGATTCTAATTTTTGTACCTGTATACAAACACCATCCAATAGCTAAACCAGATTCTAGTACATGTTATCCATGTATGGGACAAATATTAATCCAATAGACAAACAACATCCCATTGCCAGACAATTGTACAAAATGTTGAAATTTAGCCCAAATTTTATAGTACAAATATGATATTTCGCTGGACTGTTTCATGTAATAGAGTCTCGTATATGTAATTCACTTGGCATAAGAGAATACCAACAAGACCATATCATAGAGGAAAACGGATCATGGTAAGATTGTTCTAGAATTTATCTCCCCACCGGAGTTTTCTTCTCCATATTTTCAGTTACATCTCAGCTTTTTTAGCCTTTCCCATTTCCATTAGAGAGAGACAAAATGGGATGACACCCTAATTCAAAATATACAACCATTCCATCAGGATTTATATACATCCATTCCATCAGATTTTTAAGGCATTAAGAGGGGCCGGTGAGAGTTTTATAACTCCTAGACCAGTAAACAGATATTAGATATTACAGTTTACCAATACCTTGCAACAGCATTCTATCCCCACCAACTACTAAAGGTAGGGGGAAAAAAAATCAAACAAAACGAAGTCTGTCAATGCTGCCGATTCAAATTATGTACAAAGTGGTTCCTTTCCCCAACCAAAGAAAGAAAAAAGGGTCCTAACATTTAATTAAGTACAACTATGAATACAACATCACTAACATTACGTCCCAATCCTAGGGATTAAAACAATAATGAGTGATTAACTGGAGAAACCTCCATCAAATCATTGTCCAGTATTCAGGAGAGCACACCAAGGAAAGCCGGGTTTGCTTGAAATGCGGTCATTTGTGGTGTGTATGACGACTTCTCTTTTTGGAGTGGCAGTGTGAGTATCTGCAAAAATATGCACATCAAGCTAAACAAATGGAGCATCATGACTCTTTGTTACTCAGCAATAAAACTCAAATGGACTTACAAGTCATCACCATGCTCTTTACCAGTTGACTCCTGTGTTCTCCATGATGGTCCAGCTGCCTGTCAAAAACATCACTTTTAACATGTCTTACTACGAGTCCCAATGATAACTCTTAGCAGAGCACGGCAATAAAATGGTGTTGATTATGTTAGCATAGACTTGCTTAAAGGCTAGTACGTGTGAGATATAATTTTTGTAATAGGCAAATTTCGATGTCAAAACAAGTCTGATCGAGTTGTAATTTCAAGTTACTATATCAAGATCAAGATCGGCTGCGGAATTGAAAGATTGTTTATACTGAGATCTACAAACAAGGAAAGAATAACACTTTAGGAAGTTGTTTCCCACTTAGAACACTATACCTATATGGTATATTCTTCAAGTTACCAAAAACAGGATTTTCCAAGTTGGTTTCAAACCTTTCTTCAGAATTCTGTCAAGTGGGAACCGGTACCAAGTTTGGGAACCGGTTCAAGAACCTTAGCTTCGAAGAATTCAATTCTATCCTTTCGGAACCGGTTCCACATATGGCTACCGGTACCAACTGCTTATACAGTTTAGGATTTCAAGTTTCCTGTTCTGTTTCAAGCTTCCTAGTTGGTTTAGAATACTACCAAAAGTCCTATGCACGAAATTTCCCTTATTTTATGTATGATTAGGTCTTTTAATATTCTATATAAACCTTGATTTTCATCTAGGTTTGTATGGCTTTTGCATTACAACTTCATATTTCATAAAAACCTTAGAGGGAGATTTTTGCAAAAAATCAAAGTTGATTTTTCTGTTATTCTTTCTAGAACACACACATAAACACAAGAGTGAGTTTAGAGTATTGTTCAAATCCTGATCGTGAACAAAGTCTTGCATCTACAACGATCAGAGAAAAGCAGATCTACTTCTACATCAAATTCAGATATTGAAGAACAGAGGTGAAGCGATCATACTTTGAAAGGGTCAAAGCATTCGAAGAGTGTTTTTTGATCTACCAGCAATCATTCTACAGAGATCAAAAGTAAGCCTGAGGTCAAGTGCTGTTGCACGGGATGTCGCAAAGCCAGAGGATTATTAGCTATTGGTGTTTGGTAGAACGATAGGGTGTGAGCTTGAGTCAAAGTTCAGTATACTTTGTTTCTAATATAGTGAATCGGTTTACTTTGGACTGCACAGTCCACGAGGTTTTTCCCGCGCAAACAGTTGGTCTATTTTACCAATTACGGTTTCCTCGCTAAAAATCCTGGTGTCATCTCTAACTCTATTACTTTGCTTTATTTTATCTTGCATGTGATTAATTGATTAATTGATTAATTGCTAAAATAAGTAAAGTTAGAAAGACACAGATCTGTTTCTAAAAATACAAAATTTTCTAAATCTTCCGCTGTATATACTCACAGTACGAGTTCACCAACCTCCTCCTACATAAACCAACAACCAATTTTATAGTTCATATCCTTTATGTTTCAACTACAGAACTACTAAGTTCCAACCTAATAGAGGGGTGACCTATATAGTTATAGAATTCAGTAGATGAGTCATGAATGCCTGTCAAGTCTGTATTTTGCACCTATAGATCATTTTATTTTTTCAACACTCTTGCAGTTGGATCCAAAAGAGTATATGAACCCTATTTCAGCTACTATTTTATATAAATTTTAAACGTGAGTAGACTTAACAAGGATAATACTAGTGGAAGAGGAAGACCAAAGTGAATGTGGGTAAAATTAGTACGGAAATATATGGAAAGAATATGGATTGACTGAACCTATGGCCTTAAATAGAGCGGAACGGAAACATATGATTCATGTAGCCGACCCCAAGTAATTGAGAATAGACTTGGCGGTGGTGGTTATTTTTATTTAATTTACTATAACTGTCTTTCTCAACGTTGGCAGAAATGCGAATGTTGAGATGGATGTGCAGTAGATGGTTGGAGTAGCACAGATTGGAGATAAAATGAGAGAAAATCGGCTAAGATGGTTTGTACATGTGCAAAGAAGACCTTTAAGTGTGTCAGTTAGGAAAAATGACATAGTCCATAATCCACATTGAGGGTAATACTACGGAAGAGGAAGACCAATGTTAACGTGAGTAGAATTAGTTAGGAAGGATATGATAGCATATGGATTAATTGAGGCTATGGCCTTAAATAAAGTGGAATGGAAACATAGAATTCATGTAGCCGACCCTAAGTAGTTGGGAAAAAGGCTTTATTGTTGTTGTTGGTCTTCCTCAATGTGGAACATATTGTCCTCTCCCAACACTGCCAATCTATTATTGAAGTTCATATTATCATCAATAAGTACTGTCCAACTTGTAAACCCAAACAAAAGATTTCCTAAATCAACACTGGGTCGTGTGTGGACAGATAAGAAAGATGCATCAAATTCAAAACACCTACAAGAACTTGGGCAATCAAAATTCCAATGCTAGTCAATAAATGAGCTAACTATACACCTTTAACAATAGTGATTAAATTTTTAATAAATACGCAGCATCTCCCTTGTCTCCATCTACGCCATCCGCAAAAGAAATTGTTGGATGACCCAAGTAAAACTAGAGAAAAAAATATATTAAAAGAAAAAGATAAAGGAGACCTCCTTCGTTTTCTTTTTTTTTTGGGGGGGGGAGAGGGAGGGTGTACAGGACTGCAACCACCAAGAATTAACAAGGTATCTCATCCACCCACAAAGACAATGTTGGAAGGTTCAAACCCCAAACAGGATAGAGTGAGTGGAGAAGTAACATGGAATAAAGCAAATTGAGCGATTATACTAATCTTACGTCGGTGGAATAATATCAGAGAAGTATACTAACATGGTGATATAATTGCTTGTTGCTTCTGCTATGGACCTCCAAGTATTCTTCATATGACTGCAGTAAATAAACAAGGATAATTCATTTGTCAAGGAAAGAAATTATCAAATGAAGGTCATTACAATTTGAAGAAAAGGTTACTCCACTATGAATAAGTTTGATGCAATATTGATTTGCTGAGATGGGAACATATGATGCATGTAATCAAATCAATAATTCAGGAAGTCTTATTAGGTTCAGAATTAAGTTCATAGACAGTATCTCAGTTTCAGTAACAGTTTATTTAATTTAGATTTAAATTTTTATTTCCGTACCCACAATTTTGTTAACTTATAAGAAACTTTCCATGGTAGTGAGAGCCTTGTTCTGGAAGTTATTTTCCATATTTCTACGGGTAATAGGTTGTTCTGGTTTTTTAGGGTTAAATGCTAAAGCCTAAATAAAGGCTCAAGCTAGGGCTGTAAAGGGGAGAGAAAATTTTGTAGAAATTAAATTATTAAAGAGATTTCATCCTCTAACTTTTTTGTATTCTCCTCTCTCTCTCTCTCTCTTCTTTTCTTTTTGTTCATCTATCTTGTGATTTAAAAAGCATGGAAGTCAGGTCCACGTCCTGCCTCTCACAATTCTTCTTCTACCTTATTATCTCCTCCTCTTCCTCTTCCCCCATCCTTTCTTCTTCCCTTATTTTATTTATTTTATTTATTTTATATATATTTTAAGCAGCATCCAAAAGATGGTGCTGGCTTTGTTAATAGGTGAGAGTTCAATGGCATTAATTCTCATGTAGATTCTCCTATCAGGTTGTCATGTGGACTGCTCTACAGAAACTATGCATGCCATGTGTTCTTCTGTAAATCATCGGCTCTCCTAAATTCCTAATACAGTGATTTCCCAAATATACCTCTGGCTGCCCTTCCACATCTGGAAGCCATCACTCGAGAGTGATGAGAAATCAGTAAAGGCACTTTATGGCTTGATAACTGTCAAGGTCTGACGCAGGGCAGGGGGACCTTTCTCAATGAAGCGGTCCTGTGCTTACTGTTTGCATGGTCCCATACCATGCCACCAGGATTGATGTCCGGAGGTTCTTGGTTCGATGGTAAGAACGGGGACAAACTGGAGCATCTCCAAAATGGCAAGGACACACTTCAGCCTGGCCAAAAGAGCCGAATTGCATTCCCACTGCATGCATAGTAGGCCCGGGTTTGAAAGCTCATATCTATCCACGCTATCTTGGCAGAGTCATGCTCAGAATTTGGGCCATGTGGCCTATGTTCCTCATAGCCCCAAACCCTCTATAAATATGTCCTACAGTGCAAATTAATGCACTAACCGAATGGGATTGAATGCTTTGAACCTTAAAAACACCCTTAGCTGGAAAACCTCGAATTCAGATACTGCCTTGTCTTGCTCCACATCTGTTAGGTTGGCCCCACTCTCACCAGAACTTTTCACTAAATGCGTAAGGAAATCTAACCCCTTTATAACAAATTTCAAAGGAGTTAAAAAATCATTTTTGACCCCTATTTAGACATGAATCAATGGTCCCCCCACCCCCACACACACAAAAAAAAAAAAAAAAAAAAAAAAAAAAAAAAAGGGAAACCAGTTCATATAAACTTTTGTTAATGTTGAATCCGTAAAGAAGTTAGTGATGTAAACTCGAAACATTATGGGACTTGACTTTCTAGGGACCACAGATTTTAGTGATATGTTAAGAAAACTCAGGAGAACTTTCCTACATGTCCATAGATGTGTTCTAGAAAATAAAAGGCATTCCTTTGGCTGACCTTGGAATTAATTGGATGACAAGCGTTCAGGATCTGGGAGTAAGGAAGGAAGTAGGGGGAGCACACTTTGAAATCTTAAGATGACAGTGGTAGGCTGGTATAAAGCAAACATATTAATGCTGTCTACTTCACTACAAGGTAGAAAACATGTCCCCATGTGGCTAATTCATGTCAGTTATGGACCAATCAAATTCCTCTATGAAGGGCCCTTAATTGACCACCATAATTATTCAACCAGTCTCAAGACATAAATACACTCTCCAGTACTATGGCTATCATCTAAAAATTTTAC
Organism: Cornus florida; assembly: GCF_030987335.1. Taxonomy (NCBI): domain Eukaryota; kingdom Viridiplantae; phylum Streptophyta; class Magnoliopsida; order Cornales; family Cornaceae; genus Cornus; species Cornus florida. Next base: position 91,211,464 of record NW_026775581.1, read on the forward strand.
GTAACCAATTTAAGCTAGATGCTTTACCAATCAAGATAGAAAACTATATAAGCCCAAGAGCAGTCTAACACTTTCTGCTGGTTCAGGGGAAAAAAATTTCCTTACCCTGTGTGTCTTCTAAATTTTACAACAGAGAGATGGTCAAGGAAATTCCAACCATTTCAAAAATCATCTAAGATGGAACTCAGCAAGTATTTATAAAACCACCTGTAAGGAAGGATGATGAGAAGCCTAGATAAAACATAAAAAAGTAAAGTCCTAACACTCAACTATTGATACTTCATCTTAACTATGATATTGTGGGGTTACTCAGAAATAAAAGCAACAAAAAGAGTATAAAATGGAAGAACATTGTGATAATACCAATGAAATTTACTACAAAACGCTAGATAAATTTATTTACAGATGTAAGAATGACATAATTTTATGTCAGAAAAACTTTTCCACATTGTTCTGAATAGAGCTAGAAATCATGGCCATTTAGAATACCAGGAATGAACAGCAGCATGTTATGCAATTACAAGCAAGTAAAATGCAAGAAATTGCTCAAAGTGACTTTTAGAAAATGCCATGGTTTGAGTTAATGCACATAAACTATAATCACTTAGAACATAGAAACCAAAATAGAACTCAGTACCATTTCAAGAATATCGTCCTCAGTCAAGGTACTACCAAGGGGGCTTCTCTCTGCAGACCATCGCGAAAAATTGTCCTGGTCCACCTGTACACTAATGTGACTTCCATTAATGTGAGGATGTTTCCTTGTAAAATTATTGATACCCCAGAAGTGACGGGTGAAATCCTAGAAAGAAATACCTCAGATGATCTTTGGCGTTCTAAAGGGAAATTACTAGGTCCAGCTTCATGTTGGTAGAGCAAGGCAGGGTAAAGCATGGGTGTCTGGGACCATGTCATATGTACTGGAGGCACAGTATACTCTTCATCTCGAAAAGCCAATGGATTCCCTATAAAAGGCCTTTCCAGAGGATGATCATCCCTGAAAATTCATTCATGCATAACAAAACAAGGCTCATGAATCTGCATCCGCAAAAATCATTAAAGGAAATGCTTTACCTTTTCAGTTTGACATCCACATCAATATTCCCATCAATGAGTTCACAAAGAGCTTCTCCAATATCCTGAGGTAACTCCTGATAAGAACACATTGACCAGTCATACATCAAAGCCTTCTCCAGGAGCTGTATCATTCACACTCGAGCACCACATCCATATTCAGAAAAGGAAAATAGAGAGTAACTATAATTACCTGGCAGTCTCTGCTTATTTTGACAGGTTTGTTGTTATTCAATGGATTTTTTAGGTGAAGTGTTCTTTGGAAAGGCAAATCACATAACCGGAGCCATTTGACCTTAAAACTGCGTCCCCACTGATTCCTTCCACCAATTCCTTGACTCCAAACATTGTCTTTTCTCCACCCAATGGAAGACATCATTTGGGCATACCCTTGGAAGAAACCACTCATGTTGACACTAAATATTAAAATTACTCTACCAGAATTCTGCAAGACAATCATATGCCTCTATAAAGCATCACGACAAAGAAAACTGTACATGATATTAAACTAAACAGGATCTTACACGAAAGGCTTCCTCCAAAATGGGTTCATTCATGTCTTGAGTCGCCCAAATTCCTCTCTCGATTGATAATTGGATGTTTTCATGGTTTAAACTTTTGATGATAAAATATCTTGTACCATACAATTTATCCTTCTTATTTGCACTAGAATTTCCCACCCGATCAGAACGATGTACTCGTTCCTCTGCCCCAGACTGACGGCCCTCAACTGGTTTGTAGCTTGGGCTCTCTGAAAGAAAATTTCAGCTTATTTGTTCATAACCACTACATAAAAAAAAATTTCAGTATTTGCCATTTTGAATTTTAAGATTGATAAGAAGTACATAGATAAGAAACATTGATTATTCTTAAAAAGGATGTAAACTGGATACAAACTCCTATAGAAATATTGCAATCTATACTATAGATGAGTTACACAAACACATAAATACTATGATAACGAGAGTATTAAGACAGCAGGATAGAGAGGGCAGAACATTAATGATAAAAAAATTGTTTTGGTTGAGTGCAATTTACATATCTGTACACCAGCCAATGGGTGACATCATATGAAAAACACCAAGGGGCACTACCTCTGAACTTCTACAACTATTAAAAATTTTCAAAATCAATTCAATCTTTTTCAAGATTATTATGATGACACGAGACAAAACATACGCAACATTACATTTTTTTAATTCATAAAAGTAATTGATTCGAGTCTCATGCATTCAAAATCTTAAAATTTGGTCGTAGTAAAAGAAGAATCAACTAATGAAAATTTAAAATTGTTTAGTCCAACAAACAAAACTCTATAGTAGTCCTAACTATTTGGGTTCAGCTGCACAAATAATATTTTGCAATATTGCTTTATTCATGACTATAATTTTATTGAAACCATACACCTTCCTATTCTTACATTAAAATACTCTATAGTAGTCCTAACTATTTGTGTTCAGCGGCACAAGTAATGCTTTGCAATAATGCTTTATCCATTACTATTTTATTGAAACCATACACCTTATTCATAAATACTACTGCTTTATCCATGGCTATTTTATTGATACATATACCTCAACTTTTATCAATTTTTTCTTCTCCCTTGCCCTACCAATACCGCAGCATAACCAAGTCACTCTTCCTACTTGTGCAATTATAGATCTTCGTTTCACATGGTCAAACTATCCTATTTCTTGATTTATCCCCAATTGGTTTTCCTTCCAACTTCCTTATTATTATTTATTTTTTTGGGCTAAAAAAGATAAGTTGTATCAATCAAAAATAAATAGATAAATAATAATAACCTCTAACTTCTAATAAATGTGTTTATCTTAAAATTAATCCTCTCTTGTCTAACTACATATTTAATCAAAATTTTCATATTTCAGCAATACATTTTGGCGATGTTCATTGTATCAACATGTTCTTAATTACTCAGAATTCTTCTCCATTAAAGCATGAATGGTGCTATAGTTTTGACACAATTACCATCACCAATTAAAGAACTACGCAGAAGCACTCATTCATCCACTAGCACGAAAACACTTCAATTATATTTGTGCAATATCATTTCCAATCATGCCCTTCTTATAGATATCCGGGTTTTGATCCTAGAAAAAGAAAATTCAATTCTATCATATCATCTTTCAATGCTTCGTCAGTAATCACCTTTTGCTATAAACATTGTTTCTAATATACAGTTCACCCATACTTTAGTTTAATCAATTAAAAATATCTCACACTGAATGGCATGCAGTGTGAAGCTTGACCATAGCAACAGTGCATGCCTGATTAAAGCCCTGTCCAGTGCAACAGTGCATGCCTGACTAAGCTTTTGCAACACAAATTCAGGCAGCTAGGTGTTTCAGTGTTCATCAAAAACTGGCTCCATAGGCCTTCCTTGGAGTACTCATCAGATATTGCTGGAGAATACCGGTTACCAAAATTATCAAGAACATCACCACATTCCCCTACATCAACCTCCTGAGGCTCTTGATCATAGATGAGCTATAGCTCCTTGTCACACCCACTCTGTTACATGGACTCATCAAAAGTAGCGAAGTACCCGTGCCGGACACATACCTCGGACATGGGTATGGGATATGTGTCCGACAATTTTAGTTGGACATGTATTTAAAAAACATATCCAATCATTCGATTACATTATTATTACTTTAAAATGAGTTAAATGCCTATATTGAACATTATATTAGATAACAACATTACTTTACTCTAGAAAATAAAATAAAATAATTAATAAAATGAATATTTAGCCGTGTCCATGTGTCCTTCTATTTGGAGATTTGGCACGTCCGACGCATGGATACATACCCGTGTCTGACACCCGTATCCGAGTCCATGTAACATAGCACACCCATAATCATGATTTAGCTCCATATGATTCTCCCTTGGCGGTTGTTCCTAGGGTTGGGTCAGAGATCCCTAACAGAACGCTAGGTGGTTGCCACATCTCCTCTTCGTCATTGAGATTATCAGTTTCTCCTTTTTAGACATTGAAACTTCTACATCAGATTCTTCACTGAAGTCCATTTTTTGTGGAAATTCAGAGTGCAGCGGTTGATTTTCTCCTAATTCATGACCATCACCAACACACCAAACTACTCCCTTGGCAATTTCTGCACTTCTTGTGGTAAAGCAGCCACTTGAAGGTTAAATCTACTAAAAGCTCATCAATCTGCTTAGGCAGCCACTTGATGGGTTATATCTACCAAAACCTCATTCCACTGCTTCTGAGTGAGCTGTCCTCTTATTTCCATATGTTCAAAGAGCAGCATCGAGGGATTCAGAACTTGCTCTGATACAAAAAGCAATGGAGCAAGGAAAAGGAACAAAAAAGCAGCGAAGAGGATAACTGAAAAATGAAATAAAACTAGATTTAATCACCCAAACACAAGCAACAGTAGCAATAGAATAAGATAACACCCTAAACAGCTGCTCTTCTTCCCAAATCTCAGGAAACAACTTAAATACTCAATGTAGAGTTGTAAACCCTAATTTCATCACTCTTAAAGGCCCGACCAAAATTATGATTGAAGTTCTCAAAATTTGCTTCCTATTTCTGAAAAATATTCCTGAAATTAAAATGCCTTTTAACTGAGTAACAGAAACAAATTGATTCATCACCACGTCGGTCCTTAGACTCCACTATTTGATGCTGGAATTTTTTGACTAAGGGCTGCATTACCAGTACTAAAGAGAACTTCGGTGGTTTTTTCCCAAGTTTGCAGTGGCTTTTATGTCTCTATGCCTTGTGTGTGTGTGTTCTTATTTCCTTCAAGAAGAACTCTTTCTATGGTTTGTATTATTTTCTCCTTCAATATAAAAATAAAAAATAATCGAAACTAACACAACTACTGCTGCTGCTCTTATTCTTATCATTCTGCTATGGATGATCTGGCATAAAATTTGAACTTTCTACGTGTCTCAAATTGTCTAGCAATAGTTTAACACTTCCTTCAGTTTACATTAGTTCTGGCAGTGCATCAGAATAAATGTACCTTGAATAACTGTTGGTTTCTGTTGTGTCTTGATGGTTTGCTTAAGAAAATTTGAACTACACAGTGTATGTCCCAACTTATGTGGGGTGCTTTGAGGAGAAGATTAGGAACACACCTAACCTTTATTATTTTGAACAAAGTGGCTGCAATAGCACTCAAATTTGCATCCTTACACTTGTTGGGCTAAGTGTTTACCATTGCACCAGGCTTAAGAATATAAAACAAAAGGAAGAAAAACAATGGAAGAAAATAATATCAAGCAGTTTGCTAATTAAGGCTGGTCCCTCATAGTTTATAACTAATACTAGTTTCTTGTGACATAAACAAGGGTCACCTCCCTGAGGTTTGACCTAATTACACTCGGCTGAAACTTTTTAAAAATCTTGCAATGACCTCCCCTCTAACAGAATCCAGCTCACGGGCGTTAATTTTAAAATGAAATGACCTTTATACCCCCATTATTTAACATACAAAAATACCAAAAATATCCGCAAATGTGAAATGACCAAATTGCCCAAAGGAGACTTAGTGTCAGAAATGCAAGAGCCCATCAAATCCCTAAGTTCCTCCATCTTCTCTTGTACACCATTGCAGACCCTTCAACTAGGGTTTACTTTATCAGTAACTCAATTACAGTGAAGAAACACTAAGGGCCAGTTTGGTTGGAAAGAAATGGAGGGAAAAGAAAATAAAGGAAATTGAAGGATATTGTTTTTTTGTGTTTGATATAAAAGTGTTTGGCATCTCCATATGATGTGATATACCTACAGGTTATATACGCATACATTTAAGTATCTCTTATGTCAAATCTCTATTCCTTCTTCGACTTCTTCAATCTGTAGACCCAAATATTTCACGTTCATTTCATTTTATCTGAGGCCAATTTTGTCCATAAAAAATATATATCTTTTTTTTGGTAAATAAATGTCATTGTAAGATTAACAAAGTCATTTCAGATGGAGGGATGGGCATTTTGGTCCGCACACTCAATTTTGTTGACAGAACAAACGGTTTTCTGTACGGAGGGGGGTATTAGTACCTAGTGTATAAATGTCACAGGAAGATGGTGCAAGACTCTTGAAAAGTTTCATCTGGGTGCAATTAGGTCAAACCTCATGGGAGGTCAGTGTATATAACCCCATAAACAAATGTATACATACTAATAGGATATACTGACAACTAAAAGTTGAAAGTAGTAGTACAAAATATCTACATAAAAATAAATAAAGAAATAAAATTGAACAGCTAAAAGAACTCGTGTCATTTATTACCTGGATCATCCAAATTTTCCATATCATGTTTCCATTCAGTCACTGATGATTCAACTACTGACGCATTTTCCTTCGCAGTATCAGAAGACATATCCTTATTAACCTCCTGTATCATACATAAGCAGAGCCAAGGGAACTGTAAATTAAAGATAAAAAAAAATGTACCTCATGCCAGAATAAACCAATGATAGGAAAAGAAAAATGAAAAAGAAATATTCAAGAAAAATCGTTGATGGAGCTGAATAGCAACACAAGACTTGCAGCTTATTCTTGTTCGCTTGAGGCATGAGTACCTAAATTTCTTCACCTCTAGTTATTTTCCCTACCAAATTACTTCTCCTGGAATACTTCCATTTTTTCAAATTCTTCGCAACAAGTATTGCTACTGCAGATTTTCAGTTAAGGACCTTAACGGACACTTTAAAACCATTAAAATAACTCCTAGGTATCCTAAGTATAATCTTATAATTTTCTGATTTAAAAGTGTCTAAGCGCCCAGTCTATTTCATATAAAAAATAACTTTATTTTTTACGATAGTATTCAAGTTTAGAAACATCCTGCACTACGACCTGAGACCTCACATTAATCTGAGAGCTCAAAATCTCCCCATTTCCAACAACAAATTTCACAGCTTGAAGTAGCGAAACATTAATGTGTGAACAAAATGTTTGAAGATAAGAAAACAAATTTCAACAAGCATCAATCACAAACTTTCCAATTAAGATTTGAAGTGGATAACATAAATCTCTAATCAGTCAAAATGATACATTTGCAGCAAGTATGCTCTAGCTCAAACAAAAACAATTATAAGTAGGTCAAGATATGAAAACCAATACCCAAAATAGTAAAGAAATTTTCAACCCCAAGGCAAAGAACTACTACACTCCAATATTTATGTTTTTTCACTTCTCTATCATAGCAGTAAATAGGACCATGCCCCAAATAAATAATTTAATAAATGGGCCCCTATGAACAGTTAAGAATGAAAAAAAATTAAAAAATTAACACACGCCCCTTCTTTCAAGCCAAGATCATAAAGAATCTCAATTTGGGCTTCTTTTGGCCTTACTTTCTGATGAGCGCTGACAAGTGCGCATTTAAACCCCTTAAGCTCGGGTATTCTAGGACCTTTATCTATCTTACTTTCCCGTTTTAGACTAATTTCATGTTATTACCTTTTTCAGACACTTATCCCCAAAATAAGCTAATTCAGCCAAATTAGAGCATAAAAGAAGCAATCTCAAGCTGAATGGAAGAATGAAGCAAAGTGGTGGAAATCTGAAAGCTTCGATCGATCTCACATTGATCGATCTAGCCATTTCAAGATGGATCCAAGCCTTTGTCCTTATCCAAAAGAATTCACCATCTTCGATTGATCCAACTTTTCTCAGATTGATCGAACTTCCTTAATCTTATCCCCACCTACCACTTTTATCTTTATCCCAAAATATCCTAAAAATATCTCAGATTTGTCTTTATTCTAAAAGGCGTTGCCAAGGATGGATCGATCTCGCCAACATTGGATCGATCTCGCCAAAGTTCGATCGATCTCATCTGAACTCGATCGATCGAACCTCCTCAAGTCCGAATTAAAACAGAGTCTAGCTCATTAAAAGATGGCTCATTGTGCAATCATTAAACGGACCTTAGTGCACGAGTCCAGACCATTGGGAGTGACACTTGAGCCTCCTATATAAGGATTTGGAGCCATTTTAAGAGCATAATTCATCAACATTCATTGATCTTCATATCATATATCATCTATCTTGGAGAGGAGGCTAGAGCTTAAAGAGACATACACTATTCTCGGGAGTTCTTCCATTCTTCTAGGGTTTCAACCAAGGAGAAGAGCATTTCTACCATGAAGATAGCCCTTGAGGGTTGGATGACCACATCAATGAGTGGCTAAACATCTTCTTGGGGCTAGAGTTAGCTCTAAGCATGCCTTCTAGACCTTAATGCTTTGTATTTTGAGGGGATTTGTGTTGTAATGTTATCTTGACACTTGATTTATATATGAATCTTGTTTATACAATGATTTGTGTGGTTTAATACTTCCTATTGATCATTTCATTCTATCCATATGTCTATGTATGCTAGAATAGATGTTCATGTGTCTATCTCTTGGTTTTGTGATGTTGATGCATGTCTATGTGTATTGATGCTATGAATCTAGATATTGTCAAGGCATAGTGCTTAATAGAATACTCTTGTGATTTATTTGATGGTTCATGCTCATTTCTTGATAGATTGTGCCTCTCATTTAGCTTAATTAGTTTAATTTTCATGTTCCTAGCTTAGTTGTAGTATAGTTGCCTTAGTTTCTTAGATGGGAGGACAATCCATGCTTGTTGTTTGATGTTCCATACTTATGAATGCAAGTAGTATTATTCTCTAACTTGTTAGTGTGTTAATTGTGAACTTAAAGGAAGGATTAATGGCTTAGTTTGATATATTGTGCTATTCACTAGGTTGTCTAGACAATGTATGTTTAATGAGTCAATCCATGTTTGTTGATTCAATCAATCACACCTCTTTGTATTGCAACCCATGTTTCCCCTTCATTTATTACACATTGAATGTTTAGAATGGTGATGTTTAGTGGTGACCTTTAGATCCCAACACCTCTCTCTCTTGTTCTCTACCCTTTTATTTACTTTAGTTGCTTAGGCTTCGTTTGGATGGGAAGATTTGGGGGGATTTGGAAAGAAAAGAAAGGAAAGGATAAGGAGTGTTGTGTTTGGATGGGATGATTTGAAGGGGAAAGAAATGATTTGGAAGGATTAGGAAGGATAGCTATCCCTCCAAATCTGTCATTTGGAATCCCTCCAAATCCGTCATTTGGAATCCCTCCAAAATTGACAAGATTTGGAAGGATTTGGAGAGAAATGGAGCTAATGACAAAAATATCTCTCACATGGATGCTGATGACCACAAGCTTCTACGAATTGGCAGTTGCAGAGAGACAGCCGGCTCAAGCTTTGCGAACAGTGACCGAACTGGAACAGCGAGTGATGGAAACGGATAGATATGGGTTTTGATTTGTTTAACAATCTGAAATGATATGCGGATATGGGTTTTGATTTTTACAGTTGCAGAGAGAAAGAGGGGAGGTTGAGAACGAAAAGTCGCCGGAAGTTGCAGAAAAACCTTATGAAAAAAAAAAAACCCTATTTTAAAATAAAACCCATACGGAAAAGAAAGAGAGGAATACCTTATGAAAAAAAAAAAAAAAAAACCCTATTTTAAAAATCAAAATTTCATAAATTCAAACACCAAATCAATCAAATTCACATCAAATTGACACTTGAAACGAGTTTTAGAAACAAAAAACTCTCGGCAACATCATCATCATCCACAAAAAAAATACCTTCAAGCACGCATCAACATAGATCAAGCACGATTCAATAACTAATGGAATTCAGAAACAAAGGTTAGAATTGAACCGATTTTCTTAAACCCAATTCGAATCCCAGCACTACACTGAAAAGCTGATTGCTCGAAGAAGGAACGAGAGAACGAGAGAACGAGAATAGAGAGATGAGGCGATTAGGGAGGCTGAAATGATTTTGCCGACATAGGTTTTGATAATCTGATTTTTGTATATTTTGTAGATTGCAGTTGGAGAGAGAGAGAACGAGAATAGAGAGATGAGGGCTGAAATGATTTTGCCCTACTAACCCTACCAAAAAGGGTAAAATGGTAATTTCATTATTATCATTTCCCTTCTTCTCTCTTTTTTGTGCCATTTAAACAACAATATTGCCAATTCCTTCCTTTTCTCTCCTATTTATCCAAACATGAATATAAATTCATTTCCTTCCCTTTCTTTTCTTTTCTCTTCTCTCATAATCCTTTCCTTTCTTTTCTCTCATGTGTATCCAAACGAAGCCTTAGTATTGCATTCATTTACATTGTAATTTAATCAACCAAACAAACCACCTTTTGATCACTCGACCTACTAACCCTATATATTGTTTCCATTGCAAATACGCCCACAATCCTTTGGGACGATCCCTACTCACCCTAACTATATTTAGTAGTTAGAGTTAGTAGTGGCATTTTATAAATTTAAAACTTAACCACACTATTTTGCACAAATTTGGAGTGTTGCAACGACCACCACCACTTTCAGAAGCCGACATTCAAATGGAGATCAGAAAACCAGTATATAATTTTTGTCCCCCTTCCTCTTCTCTTCTTATTCTATTTTTTTTATTTATTTTATTTATTTTTATTTTTTTTTGTCTCATATTTTGTACGTATTTATGCCAAAATTGGTTAGATATTTTTTGTTTGCACTTAACACATTCCCTATCAGTAAAATCAAGAAAAAAAAAATAATAATAAATTTAATCCACAATTTGCAAAAATTAAATTCCCCGAAACTTCCATAACTTGGTATTCTTCATAATTAACTTGTAGCTATTTTCCAAGGATACCCTAGGGCTGATATATACATATATATATATATATATATATATATATATATATATATATTACACGGTAGTGTACCCGCTTCATTTCATTTCAGTCCAATTGAAATTAGTGATTGTCAGTGTCTGTGCCAGAGTGAGAGAGTGCAAAAAGCTTAGAAATCAAAGCGGACAATAAATATGTCCTCAAATAATCAAAAGTTCAGTCCAATCATTGCAACACGTATAGTTTAGGATGAAAGCATCATTTAAACCCAAATAACAGCATTAGAGAGCATCACACTTGAAATCAAAATCTAAACAATTGCAATAAAATCTCAATAATGATGCATTTACTGTATAGCGCACTTCAAAATCAACCATTTACTAATTAGGAAAACAATCAAAATCAATCTTAAACTAGAAAAACACACATATATGATTTAGGAAAAAAAGCACACACATATATGTATAGCGCATCTAATTCATTCCTGCCAAGTATAACAAGTTATCAAATAGTAGAAGTAGGTTCGAGTGGAAATGGAACGTACCGACCTTTGCAGAGAGAAGCAGAGAACCAAGAACCAAGAGTGTCTCTCTTTGGAGAGAGAGGATTTTGATTCGAGAGCCGAAGAGTGTGTCTGATGATGTTGATAAGTCCCTTGTCCTCCCATAAAAAGCCCATTAGGCCCAACCAAAACTATTTCACAGCCCAAAATAAATATATTTTTAATTGGTTTTTTGTTTTTGTGGGCCCAAGCAAAAGTACTTCACAGCCCAAAACCTTTTATTAATGGGCCAGTCTAGGAGCCATACAATTAAAGCACTATGTGGGCCCATATGAATACATTAATAAAGAAATAATTTATCATCACTAATTCATCTAACAAGATATGATATGGATTTGGTAGATTGAAAATTTGAAAGGAATCTCCAATTTTTTATTTTTTATTGTTCATAAACTATATAATTCCTTCATCGAACTCTATTCGATCTTGTATTAAAAAATTGTTATTTAACTCAGGGCGACTTTTTCTTGTTCAATATTCAAACATATTTAAGATTTTCTTATTACTGATTAGATAAAAATTTTGTCACTAAACTGATTTAGATAATTTTTTTGTCAATTAGTGATTAGTCAAGTTCACTGAACTACTCCTATAAGATAAACCTGGTTTTGGTTCCATTTCATACAGTGCAATACGTAACTTGACCAAAGTTAAAATTGTTAAATCGATTAATAATTTAATATATATTTATAGGGTCCATTTCATAACAATTTAAAATTTCGGAATAACTATGGTCGGACAATAATAACCTCATTGGAATGTCAATTAACCCACCCCACCCTTAGGACAAGTTTGGGATCTTATATATCCTAATTGGGGTTTAAGGGGAGTTCGGAGACGGATTGTAAAACTTACAAAGTCCCATTCCGATTAATAATTAATAGATAAATAAATATATTTTTTAGTTAAAATTTTTCTTTTTCCTTTTCCTTTATTTCTTATAATAATTTTAAATTTTAACAATACTTTTGTTATTATGATTGTTAAATATTTAACCCTATTACAAAAAATTTATTTTAAATTTATTCAAGTTTGAATTGTTTTTCTTAAAAATATTTGCATAGACTTCAATGCGAGGCACTCCGAACCTGGTTTTTTTTTTTAAATTCCATTGGCGGTTTGAGTTTGGGACAGGGTGCCCCATTGACCTGACTCGGCTAGCTCTTGCTCATAACTTACAAAACTTCATTTGAATTTCTCAATCTTTCATTGCACCTCCTATGAAATAATGCTTAATTAGTTAGTTGCTTTGTGTCTCTTTGCTGCAATTATGAATTGGGTTTTTAGCTATTATAGAATATTTTCTATGCAGTCTAATGTCCTCGACCACAATCACCATATACGACTCTTCTCAACCAAAATAACTCAAGAAAGTTATAAAATGTTGCAACTCATTATATGCTTCAGACCAGGACTCAGCAACTCATCGTTTGCTTCTTGGAGGCCATTATTAACTAAAAGGTGCTCTTCGTGTCATGAACACAACAGTTAAACTTCTTAGTCATTGGCAGTGCCTTCATATGATTAATTAGTTGGTCCCATACATGCTTTCTCCATATTAATTTTCTGTTACTCTCAACCTCTCATGAATTGTCACACGCAAAGATAAAAGTGAGGTTTTGTCTAGTATGTGCGAATTTTCTTAGTGAAATGAATATAATAGATTAGCTGCATTTTACATGTTTTAATTCAATAAACTATTTCATTATTATTTAATTTATGTTGCCTTCAGCATCTTTCAGTGTTTTTATTAAGAAATTGATGATCACTGGCTAGACTTGTACCTGCATGCTATTATTAAAAGAGCACAAAACAGAGACTGTTTCAATAGCCATGTCATGAGTTTTGAAAATATAATGTGCATGCTGCTATTCTTCAATACAACCCAGGCAATCTTGTGTGTGTGAGTGTGTGTGTGAGAGTGAGAGTGAGAGAGAGAGCTTCTTCAAATTGATCTAATAATATATCCTTTCCTTTTTCTTTATTGTGATTTGGTGGAGTGAAGTCTGACAAATAATGACAATTCTTAATAATTTTACTAATGATGATTGTAGTTCCATATTTTTCTTTTAATATTTAAAAATAATTGCACAATCAACTTTCTACTGTTTGTAGGCTACCAAGAATCCAATATCATTGGACTCATTTCCACTAATTTATTGCTTGGTTCCTTAATTAACCTTCTTCTAATCAATTGTTCATCTTTTATTTTTCAAATGTAAGGACACCATATATGCATCACATATCAGTATCAATTTCTCAATCAAGAACAAACGTACATTCAACCATAGCTACAAGATAACATATCTCTTTTAATTTTATTTCATCTCACAGAAATCAAACCATGTCTCATGGTAATCAATTTTTAATCAAGAACCAATAATGTAGTATATCTATCATTTTTAATATTTATTGAAAATGACCTGTTTAGATGGATTGACTTGCATGGTCTTTGTAAAAAAATGTATTTATTCAATCCACTACAACTTCCCTTTAGTTCTTCTTTTGATGCTACACTGGGTAGCTCACCTTGAAGTTATTAAGGTGCATTCCGCCTTTTCAAACCCCTTGTCGTGGGCAGTCCCCTGAACTGCACCAATTTTTGCTCTCACCCGTAATTAGGGTAATGCAACATAAACATAAAGTTTGGAAGCTGCTTGTGTCTATATTTTCAAAAGATAGCATTATATCTTGCAGTGACAATCACTGGTTGATTTTGTCGTTTGAGATGGATTATATTTGCTCCTCAACCATTTCTTGCTTCTTCTTCTTCTTCTTCTTCTTATTTTATTTTATTTATTTATTGCAAATGCTAGAATACAGATTATCCTCTAAATTTGCTAGTCAGATCAACGTGTTGTGGAAGTTCTGGAAAAAGTGAGACTAGTTGAAATTTCGAAATCTTAGTGAAGAACTCTGACAGAGTACAAGCCACAAAAAGTCACACTTGCTGGTTTGAGTTTTATAGCATTAAACCTAGTAATGATTGAGTTATTAAACCAATGAATTAAGTAGTCCGATATGGCTATTTTAATGAGCAATAAGACACAAGGTTAACATTCAATAATTTAGATCAGAGCCCATATCTTCATGATCAATGTGTCAAACCTAATATTGTACTTATATGTGTATGTCTCCACTTTTCTTTTCTTTTTTTTATTTCTTTTTTTATTATATTAAAGCAGGGGGAAAAAACCTTAACAGCTACAAATCTACAATGATGATAATGGTGATGGTCCTATATTTCGTAACCATTTGATAATTTTATTTGGTCAGCGATTACTATCAGAGGTGGAGTGATGACAATTTGAGATTGTAATGATATTGAAGTCAGCAGGTCAATCTGTAAAAAAAACTCATCCTTCTTGCAGAAGTTTTAATTATTAGATATTCAATATTGGGAATCCAGAGATGTTGAGATCACTCAATAAGTAGCTCTACATGTCCTCAGCATACATATTGCATTTTAAATATTTCTCCTTTTTTGGGGGTTAAATATGGAGCATACATACATCTATATTGTAGTTCTCTACATGTGAAAGTAATGTATGGCCTCCAAAAGTAGTCCCCTGAGTTTCACTAAATTCGCGAACATTTTCATGCTTAGTACACATCTCCACATCAGAATACCACAGAAAGCAAAAGAGTAATCTGAGCTTAGAATGGGTTCCATTTCTTCATTGTTTCCATTTGACCAAATTGATCCATACCAACAACACACAATCCCAAAAGACATCCTAGTGATCCCTTCTCTGTATGGTAGTAATCTAATGAGCAACCCTGCTTCTGTCTGGAGGCAGAAGTCCTCGAGCACTTCTGAAAAAGCCATTTCTAAACCGAAAGACTATAAGAAGATCAAACATAGAGATGTTGAAAGACAGAGGAGGCAAGAAATGGCTACCCTTTACAAGTCTCTAAGATCACTACTTCCTCTTGAGTATCTCAAGGTCAACTAACCTTTTTCCTTTGTGTGTGTATAATCATAGTTTCCTATAGTTTTTACTTTTTATATGGCTTTATCTATGGATTTCAGGGAAAGAGGTCTATATCTGATCAAATGCACGAGGCAGTTAATTATATAAATCATCTGCAGAAGAGGGTGAAAGAGCTGAATGACAAGATTGATGGGCTAAAAAGACTGTCCAATCCAGATGATATCAAATTTGCTTCAGAATTTTCGCAAAGAAATTGTCTTGGGGACAACATAACAGTTAAAACTTGTAGGACAGGGCTGAAGGTTAATGTAGGCACTGCCTTGAGAGGAGGGCTACCTCTTTCCAAAGTTCTCAGTGTACTAATCCAAGAAGGGCTTTCAATTGTTTGCTGCATTTCTACGAAAGTGAACCAAACATTACTCCACACTATTGAATCAGAGGTACGACTAATCAAATCCCCTTTGAAGAGATTGTTTTTTTTTTTTCTAAAATTATTTATTTGAAACAATGGGTCGTTCCATTTATAATTTTATGCACAGGTGAATGATGGTAGGAGCATTACTGTATCTGAGCTGCAACAGAAATTGAGAGACTTGGTACCCTGATAAGCTAGTGGTTTTACTATTCTTGTACATAGGAAAATTATGTCTGCATTCATGTCTACTGTGATGAAATGCAATATTCTTTGTGATTCATGTGTGTCATTTCATTTTCCTCCAATGTTGTGCCTTGTTCATTTAGCTTCAATTAAAAAGCATCATCATTTTCCATTGATTTTTGTCTATCCTTAATAATAGTACAAGGATAGGACCTCGTGGTATTTCATTTCCTCAACTTTCTGGTTATGTAATATCCATGTCGTGAATACACCTTTGGCAGATTGAATGTGGATTATTTGTTCAATTTTCCTGTTGGAGAGGGCAAATGAACAGTGTCACCTTTTTCTCAAATTTGATCATCATTCATCAGTTACTTCTCTCTCTCATTTTACTTCAGATTTCTAGCATAATTTCATGACCCCTTCTCCTTTTCAAGCCAAAAATAAACCAAGTCAAAAGTTTAAAGAACTATGCTCTTAGCCTCCCATGCATGGATTGTATTGGTTTCTCATTTACCTGTTGGGTCTCTCAGTGGAAGCAGTACCTTTTACAAATTTGCCTTGATCCAAATCTCTTGGCCTAAGCATGAAAAATTATGCCAAATCTATTTAATAAAAGGGTTAGTCAAGTGCACCAGATTTCACTATTGTGGAATCGGGGAGAGTCAGATGTACATGACCTTAACATTATTATATGGGGAGAGGTGATTTTCGTTACATTAAAGAAACCTTACATTGATGTTCCAATGGAGCAATTTTACCGTTGACACAATACATTAGTTTTAACTCTTGCAATACTTAGATAGTAATGATCAAGAACACTTTTTAGGCAAACTGGTGCAACTTGTTTCGAAGTTTCTAATGGGCAACAAAATAGTTGGATTCAAGAGAACTTACTAACCCAGTGCAATACCAATTCATTTTTATTCCTGCAGAACTTTCAAACAAGTATTTTGCGGGACAAAGAAGATCAGGTTCCACCATATTTGCATTCTCATAAAAAATTCCATTTTTTTTTAGCTATTCAAACTTTGCACTAATCATCGAGATCGTCCGTGGCCGTAGTATTTCATACACTGAAAAGATAGAATGTTCAAATCTCTGTAGGAGTATTGTGTGAGTTCTTCCCCCCCCAAAAAAAAAAATCCTAATCCACAGTGTAAGTTCTCACGGAAATGGATATGTGAATTATTGGAGAATTAGTCCATTGTAAAGAGCAATGATGGTACCCCAGACAGTATTCGTCGAGAATGAATTTTTCCATGTACAAATTATGTTAATGGCAAAAAATGCTGACCAAGTTTATGATAAATATGTTGATTTCAACATTTAACCAATATTCAGTAATTGCTTTAAAAACCCATGCAAAGAAATGAAATCCTGAACATACTCACAGTGGGTGCATACATTTATCTGAATGGCTAATAAAAAAAATAAAAAAAAAAATGAATGGTTGATATGTTTCAAGTCCCACGTAAGCAAAAGTGAATTCCTTAATTGTCAATTTAAATATAAAAAAATTTAAAAGGTAGGATATTTAATGTGATTAATTAGTAAATTGGTGCATACATTTATCTGTGTGTCTGTGTGTACATATTATTTAGGGTTAAGTGCAAAAAAAACTCCTGAACTATGGAAAAACTTGCAACTAATCTTCTGAACTTTCAAAAATGCAAGAAACCCCTGAACTATGCAAAAAAGTTGCAGATCACCCCATCCGGCCAAGTTCCGGTGAAGGTTGACCGTTAAAAATAGTTGACTTATTTTAAAATACCATACTACCCTTAGACGCATGAAAGTACTAAAATGCCCTTAATTCCCCAACGCAGCTGAGTCATACGCCTATATACGTAGAGTGTGTGTGTATGTATATATATATATATAGATCACTGTTCACCATCTACAAAAAGTCCAATTCTTCTTCGATCATGACTGTAACGAGCACCATACACCCGCGGCGGCACCAGAGGAGGAGAGTTGTCAGATTCCGGCGGAAGTGAGGGTGGTGATAGTGGATTTTGGGGGGTTTCAAGGTGTGTGATTTTAGTAGGAGTCGTTTAATTTTTGAAGACCATGGAGAAATGGCCGGATCGTGGTTGGTGAGGTAGGTGATGGTGGTGGTGGGAGTGGGGGTGGTGGCAATGGGTTTCTGTACTACACTCTAGATTGATGAACGCCCCCAATTTCTACTACACACCGACCCACCGTCATATTCGGGTTCTCCCCATACAGTCTGATGAACATCATCGGCACATTCTGGTTCTCCCCTGGGAACGAAAGTGGCGTGAAACTGCTACTCGGTGGCGTCGACTTCTGATCTGGGCACCAGATATGGGTGACAGCGGATCCGTACGCGAGCAACGAAGCTTTCAATTGCAGAAACGGCGATATGTTCAAGTGGAAGCCACCACTAAACCAGCCCGCCGAGCTCACCGACGACGATGATGGGCAAAATTTTAGAGAGAGAAACCTAGCAATCACAGATGTAGTACAATATTACTGCTCAAAACCATATTGATTGAAACACTAGATGATTGTGTTTCATGGCCGTCGCTACTGTGGTTGTGGAATTGGGTTTGAGGAGCGTCATGCCCACCATTCAAGACTAGAATCATTATTGTCTCAGGCCCTTCGTGTCCGTCGTTCACTGTAGGTAAGATTAAGACCGGGCTCCATGGTTATGTCCTCGGGCTTTGCACCACCGGTCATCGAGTTTGGTGAGGATTGAGAGGTTGGGTGAGTGAGTTTCATATTGGCGACACAGTAGCCAGGTTCCCAAGAGACTGAACCTGTAGAATCAGATTGGCACCCCTTTTGGTCAGGAACACTCTTGGTCGACCTTTCTCATCTCTTCTGTCTCTGCATATGATCCCTTTTTTCATCCCTCTCTCTATATATCTTTAGCTTGCTTTCTCTATCTATATATGTATATCTATATATTCCCCAAGCGTAGCAACTGATCTTCCGCAAGCGGCTGTACTGATGGATCCAGCGGGGACTGTGATATCCCTTGATTCTAGAGCCACGAGTGATCAAGTCCGAGCACAGATCCGAGGGATACCAAACAATTAATACATAAACGAACACAGATTACAAAATAGATTTACGAAATAAATATTAAAGCTGGAAATAATACTAAATTTAAAATCCTCCAAATGATAAAGATTAATAAAAATCCAAATCTCCAAAATAGATACAACTCGGGAATCCATCTAGTGGACCCCTAAAATCCAAACTGAAATAATCAGCTGAAGACAAAATCCTAATCTAGAATATAAAATGAAATCCTATATTATCGGAGGAGTGAGTGTCTATATCTGCTCTGCACGTCCAAGTTCTAGCCCTGGAACTGACAACACCTGAAAAATAAAGGAGTGGGTCAGGCCCACATACAAGTCCCATTCTACTACGATCCAATCAGAAACCCGATACGCAGATACATCCTAGATAGCTCAACAATATCTAGAGTAGTCCATATATATATAATTACACACTATAGGACGCTCACTAGTCCAAGTGGTACGTCTCATCCTGAGTAGAGATACCATGCAAATCGCACATACTGTGGTCATGTGTATCTAGACCTACCAGGGAACAGAAACCACCGTCCAATTATCCATCCTAGGCGATATACGCACCCTAACCATGGTCCTGAGACTCAAGCTCATACTATGGCACCATAACATAAATATATAAAGTCCGTTCAAGTTGTGTCATTCAAAAGATTTATTGACCTGACACCAACTTATAAGTAGGACTTAACATTTTGCAGTTAATCTATCTTATTTCAAAATAGGTAGGACTTAGTGTTTGAACTAATCCATCCCCAATATGCCACCGTCCCATACCGGTGCATATACATACATATAAGTAGGACTTAACATTTTGCAGTTAATCCATCTTATTTCAAAATAGGTAGGACTTAGTGTTTGAACTAATCTATCTCCAATATGCCACCGTCCCATACCGGTGCATATACATACCTCCACATAATAAAATTGATTAAACAGTATTAAGCAATTCATCAATTATACTCCACACTATGCATCAATATAAATTAATACATATATATCAGTATTATGCATTAAATATAGGGCCTAAAAATAACATTCCAATAATGTAAACTGCTAAAATAATCTAAGCATTTACATTCTCCAACTTGTCCATAAATTGATGCAGTTAAATAGCAAACATATATCAATTTTTAATCCAAACAAAGCATAGGTAATTTAAGGTAAATCACTATACTTATAACTCCATCTAAATATGATTCACAACTTTAAATCATAAATAAAAACAATCTCTAATTTACAGTAATAAATTTCTTAACCATAACAGTGCACAACCTACAGGTTTTTCCCCAAGTTCACCCCACTCCATTCCTTAATCAAATTATGAATTGATGTTTCCCTATTGTTTTTATAGGTTTACAACATTCCTACACGTGATTTAAAATAGTCTAAACCAAGTAAAAATACCCTGCACCGACCAAACAGACCCTAAAAATACATAACTGTGTGTTTCAGATGAAGAGAAGGCTCAGAAAAATTTAAAGCCTTCTCCAAAATATGGGAGCCGGCTCCCCACCCTTGGGAGCTGGCTCTAAGGCCTTGGAAGCAGGCTCCCTACATGCGGGAGCCGGCTCTTGCATTGTGGGAGGCAGCTCCCTCCTTTGGGAGCCGTCTCTCTCACCCCTAAGAGCCGTCTCCCCGTCTTTGCTTTGTTTTCCTCGACTCCGGCGTGTTCCACGACCTCTGTATTTGTTTTAATACTTGCTCTAAGGTTTAATTAGTGTCCTACAACAGTTATAAAGCATTGACATGCATCAAAGACATCAATTAAACAAAGCTTAAACTTAAACGAAGCATGCATCAATTAACCGAACTGAAAGAACTTGTAATATAGTTTAATTCCAACAAAGCTATTTCAGTTTACCCAGGCCTCTGTAAATATTTTACTACGTGTTCTATTATTCAATCAATGTCCCAGACTAATTTTTAAGACATTAATATGCATCAAGGTTCTCAATTAAACATACTTTAAACACAACAACAGTATGAACCAGTTAATAGAGATTACAGAAATTCGCATATCAATTTAATTCAATGGAACTAAAAATATTTCAAACATGCAATAAAGACTTTTTTTAGCATCCATTAAAGCCCTGGAGTCTACCTAGGCATGCACAGAACACGAGTTAAAGGGAAAGAGCTAGAACAAGACTTGCCGCCGATTTCAGTTCAGAAACCTTTAAACCTCCGTCTCTAGCAACTCCGGCGACCTTAGTTGTTTTTACTGACCTTCATTGCTCCTAATTCAATCCATGAGCATGCATCAACACCTCCTCCTTGGTTCAGCCCTTGACTCTAAGCCAACCTTAACCTTTCTTTCTCTGTTCTCTCTTTGTTCTCACAACTCTCTGTAGGACTCTGTTACGTGAATAGGGTTAACCAAAACCCTTGGCAGACATATACTTATATATTTATAGGTTTTAATTGAAACCATAATTTAAATCCTACACCAACCCTAAGTCGGCTACATTCAAACATAAAACCCTAGAATCCATCCACTACCTAAGTCGGTTAGCGTTTTTAAATTTATACGTGCATGTACAAGAAAAATACAATTTAATAGCTAATGCAAGAAAATAACTTTAGACAATCAATTAAAGAAAAACAAATACAGAATTAATTGAATTAAAATAAAATAAATCAAATAAGCAAATAAATGAAATTTAAACAACCAACTAACACATTTAAATCAAATAATTTAACAATTAATGCAAATACACACTTAATCAATTTAAAAATGCAAAATAAACAGTTAATTAAATACCAAACCTATCCTTTTGAATTTAGGGGTATTACAGGGACGGGCTAGTGGTGAGTTCATATGGATGCCTTATGAAGAAGATGAACAGTGTATATATATATGTGTGTGTGTTTATACAGAGCTTGTTATCTCTTGTGTTTGCCACCTCAATAAGTCAATAATTCAATTGTGGAAGGGCAGTATCGTCTTTTTACTTTTCCGGTGGCCCGAGTGGGCAAATTGCTACAAATTGAAAGTTTATGGGGGTTTCTTGTAATTCCGGGGGGTTAGTTGCAAAACCCCCATAGTTCAAGGGGGGTTTTTTGCACTTAACCCTATTATTTATAACACAACTTCTCCCTCACCTAACCAGCCACTACCACCATAAAGGTATAAGGTGTTCTTGGCATCTTGCTGCTATAGTGGATATGTGAGGTAACCAAAAACCAAACAATCAACCATATAACCAAAAAAGACTTGATACAAAAAAAATATACATACATATATATACATATATATATATATAATTTATA
The DNA here is from genome assembly GCF_030987335.1 of Cornus florida. NCBI lineage: Eukaryota > Viridiplantae > Streptophyta > Magnoliopsida > Cornales > Cornaceae > Cornus > Cornus florida. Next base: position 91,233,690 of record NW_026775581.1, read on the forward strand.
ACTAGGATAATGCTAAATACAATTCATGGCATTTTTTGAATTAAAAAATATATATTATTATTGCTTGTAGCATAATTGTTATAACAATATATTGTAACTATAGGATAAAGTTAAGTTCTATTTACCACCACTACTGACAACTGTTGGGCATTACTCAGTGACACCTAACTCCCGGAACGGAATGTGTCTCCAGGGACAAAAATCACCTTTAGTACACCTCTCATTGGAAGTGGTCTCTAATCGCTGTGATTGTGCCACCTATTCATAATTTGCCACATCATGATCGATTTAGTCATTGCCAAGTCAGCCAGAAGGTAAAAAAATTACTAAGCTACGCTAATTTTTACTAAACACACAAATACCATATACAAATACACTTCTACAATACAATTTCCTCTCATTTCTCTTCTTCTCTTTTCTCTCTCTCAAACTTATCTTTTCAAAATCAAACATCAAAACCTGTTCTCAAACCCCTCATGCACATTGGTCCATCCATGGCTGTCACACCTTTGGCATGGTAAAGAGAACGTGTACGTAGCAAAGATGGCAAGTGGTATGAAGGGATGTTGGAGTTCATGGAAAAGATCTCGATGGCAGACTAGTGGAAGAGCGCTACATCCTATCCGTTACTTACAAGAACGTGATCGATGCAAGAGGAGAGCCTTTGCAACGAGACCACATCTCCATGATTGGAAACTACATATCCAAGATTGAGTCCCAGCTCTCCTCAATCTGCTATCATATTCTCGAGTTATTTGACTTGGGCGTCATCCTTCGGCTTCTTCGCTGGGACTCCATAGTCTTTCACCTGAAAATTGAGAGCGATTATCATCATTATCTCACTGAGTTCAAGGCCAGTTCAGAGCTCAAAGAGGCGACTGAAAGCATACTCAATGCCTACAAATCAATTTAGGTCAAAAGCAATTTGATCCAATTTGTTTTCCTGATGAATAAAGTTCAAGGTGTAAAGTGATTTTTTATTTTATTTTCATGGAATTAGTTATAAGAATATAGTAAGTTTACTGAGCTAGGCCGTGAAATATTCATTAAGATATGTGTCTGTTCTTGGTCATTCTTTCATTTTTTTTTAGGAAAATGTTATTATGGAGCACATTTTACATTAATAAAATTAATTTTAGATGTAATCCTCTTTGCCTAAATAAAATTTTGGTTCAGTTCAACTCTATGAAGGCTTATCTTGACAAGTCACACAGTTGCACAAACTCAGATTTGCCATTATGCTCTATCACACAACTTAAATTATATTTTATGCTACCATTTTTTTTTTTTTCTTATAATCTAAACTTGTGTTAATCTTTGTTAACATTATCCTTAACGTGGACATATGTGTAGTTATAGTCAGCTCCTGATCAATGAATAACATAAATCAGGATAAAACTCCTAATTAATGAAGAAAAAAAAAAAAAAGAGCACATTTTTTTTGGGTTCTAAAAAATAAAAAGGTGATTTAGAACATGCATCTTTACCTACCAAAGAAAAGGTTAATTTTTGCTAAGCAAACAGTTGTATCATAGCAATTTCATAACTACCATCACAACTAAAATTTAATTAGTGTATGAACATATTTATAACATAAATCACAACTCATTTCATTTAATATATATGAGATTCATAAAATTAACTGAAGTCAAAGGGAAAAATATGCATGTGTTTAGAATAACACCATAACGATTTTATAATTAGTAGTTACCATTACAATTAAACTTCATATAGTCTAGGAACATATTTGTAACAAATATCACAACTTATTTCATTCCAGGGGAAACCAAGTACGTGTCTTATCATAATGATTTCATAACTATCATCGTAACTAAATTTCATATAGAATAAGAACACATTTCTAACATAAATCATAACTTATTTCATATATATATATATATATATATATATATAAAATTCATAAAATGAACCAAAGTCAAGGGTAAACCCAACATGTGTTTAGAATAACATCGTAATGATTTCATAACTAACATCACAACCGAATTTCATATAGTGTAAAAACTCATTTCTAATATAAATCATAACTATTAAATATATATATATATGAGATTTATAAAATTAACCGAAGTTAAAAGGAAACCCAACACATATTTAGAATAACATATATTAGACTTTTTATATTATTGTTGTATTATAAAGTTTATAAATAATATACGTTACAGTTAAATTATGATTTATCATATAATTGATATTTGAAACATGGTACTTTTAAGTTGTGATGTCATTCTAAAGATATGTTTGTTTAATATTATGTTTAATTGATGTTACGTTTCTGACACGAGTCATAAAAATAACAAGGATACATGTTACGAGTAAGTTGGATGCCAGATATAATTCGCGTTTAAAAGATATTACACTTAAGTTTTGTTATCGTTCTCAAAATGTGTTTGTTTGTTGTTACGTTTGATTCATGTTATGTACTTGAACCATTATGTATATTCATAATGTTACACCATGTCAATTATTTATGCTATAATACACCCAAAAAGAAGAACTTGACAATAAATATGCTTCAGCACTTGGAGTTCAGAATCAAAAATGGTACCTCTTTTAGATTATTTTTTGATCGTTGGTACGCAGGATGTTCTTTGCACCAGAAATTTGGTTTGAATAATCTTATTACTAGTTTCAATACTAATGTTACTGTTATTGCATTGTGGAAAAACTCTAGGTGGACTGTACCACCATTTTAGCCATCTGAGATACCACAGTTCTTAATAAGTTCAACACTTCTGAAGCTGATGATGAGATAGGATGGGTTGTAAGTCAATTTAGCTTTAGGGTAGCATAAAACATTTGTAGATAACAAGGTACTGAGGCTCCATGGTATTCATTGGTTTGGAATGGCAGCAAGCCTAGGATATCCATTTTTGTTATGTTGGTGCTACAGCAAGCAAACAAGTCATTGATACACCTTAAGAAGCAGTCTTATTTTCACAGCTATATGTCAAAACTGCTTCAAGGATGAATATTCAAATGACCATCTTTTCTGGTCTTGTCCATTTGCTCAGCATATGTGTCAATGGTTTAGGGAAATTTATAAATGGGATAAGCTGCTATCACTTCCATCCTTTGAAACTGCCATTAGCTAGTTCATTTTGCAATCCACAAATTCAATAAGGAACAAAATTTTGAGGTTTTTCTTTACTGCTATTATATGTGGAGTATTTGGAATCATAGGAATCAAAAGCTGCATGATAGACCTTCACATTTTGCTGTTGATTAAAAGGGAAGCTTGCTTTGAAGGACTAAGCTCTCGGAGGCTATCATTGGTGGATCTTCAAGCTATTTTATATGCATTGTTTTCCCTTTAGTTTCTTATCCACTAATTAGTTTAGGGTTCTCCCTATACTAGGCATGTTCTCCTATTTCTTTCCGTTTGTGTTTTCTCTCTTGAGATCAGTTTTCATCTGTACTATATTGCATATCTGTATTAATAAATAAAAAAATTCCATCATTTAAGGAGGAAAAAAAAAAAAACTCATAACACAACACCGTGATAACCCAAAAAGTTCTTTACTAAGGGGTGGGCTAGGGAAGAAGAATAGAAATAACTTCGCGTTCTTGATTCTAAGTATAATCAAGCACAATATATTTCATTTGAAATAGTAAAAACTCAACGGAAATGCCATTAGAAACTTGCAAAACCATACAAAGAATTCGCTTAATTACAACATCGTAATCAATTAACACCAATAAAAGGGCAACATTATAAAACCTAGGAAAGTGAAAAAAAAAAAAAAAAAAAAAAAAAAAGATTGTGGGGAGAAAAAAATGGAAAAAAGAAAGAACTTATATAGAATGATGGTTGCAATGATGCGTCCTTCCTTCACTTAGGAGGTCCATTGTTCACCTTAATCTCCAATACCCTAGTTGCCTACAAATTTAGCAGCGTTTGGAAGCTCAAGACCTTCTACCTCATGACCCATGGAAATTTTATTAGCATCGTTACGTCCCAATTTATTTGCATGCCAATTTCTACAAACAATAAGAATATCCTTACAAGTCTAAAAACTTCTTTAAATTTTCAATTTATGAGGTAAGAGATCATGTTAAGCGATAGATCCTTGGATGCATAAACAGAAAATCAAATATCAGTTGTAACATACAAAAATTTCTTTAATATTCTTTTTTTTAAAACCATCATTGAGAGAGAAGACAATATTAAATATGAGTTTGGTACCACGAAAATAATAGAAAGAAATGTCAAAGCTCCATTATATCAAGATATAACATTTTCTAATATAGTTATCACAAATAGATCAAATATGAACTCAAAGAGGGCTAAGAGCCTAAGATGCTTGTGAATCCGGTTCTTAAAATTATACTCATTGGCTCATTTGGAATAAATTGCTTAAGATATTGTCATTAAAAATAAAATAAAAAATGACTGATCACTAAAAATATGAAAGCATAAGTTGTTTATCTAATGATGCCTAATAAAATAAGGGGTTTTGAAAAAAAACCATTAAGGATCTTATATCAATTTGTCGCACTTAAGTAGCAATATATATATATAGGTAAATGCCACAACCATATCCTTATATTCCCTATCAAATTTATGTTCTTCCCGGCTTCGCCATTTTCGCTTAACACTCGTAGATGAGGATACCACATTACCAACATTAACCAAATGGAATTTTACTACATATGACTCCCACTTGACCACAATCTGATGAACAATTTAAATAAGACCCATTGGAGATTTTAGGCTCTTGTTGCTTTCCACTCTATAATCACCTAGACAAATAGGTAAATGCCACAACCATATCTCTCATAACCCAAAATTTTCAATGCACTTATGTTCTGATAATTTAAAGATGAGGCAAAATATTCCAAAGATGAATTCTATTTTTGCCAGTTATGGGAACAACTAACATAAGAAAATTGATTAAGTAAATAGAAACAAACAATAATAAAGGTTAAAATCCAAACAAATGAAGAAAGATATTAATGTCAATACTAAAAGTATTCTTTGTTTTTCTCAGGTTCCTTGTTAGCAAACAAAGTAGTTATATAACATCTGTTTTGAACATTAAGTGGATAGACATCCCATATTTGATCTAGTAGTTGAAATTGCTTATATTTTCAAAGATAAATTGTATTCACCAAAAATAGATCAATAGCTCAAACGTAATTGATATCACAAACTTAATAGAAAAAATGAAAGTTAAGAAATAAAACAAGAAAAAAGAAAAAACCACCATTCAGTTCGGAAATAAAGAAAGAAAAAAAATCTTGGAAACTAGAACTTGAAAAAAGTGAATATATTAATAAATCTTCACATTTTTAAAAAATAAAAAATAAAAATCGATCCAACATTGAAATGGAAACAATCCGTTTTCATGCTCAGACTTTTTCAATGTTAGAGAAAAAAAAAAAAAAAAAAAAAAATCCACCTTCAATTGTTCTTGTCCAGGAACAAAAGAAAAAAGAAAAAAGAAAAAAAAAAATCCTAGATTTTGCCTTCTTTTTGAAATTTGGAATATCAAAAGAAGATTTGAGACAGTAAAAATAGTAAGGGTTCTAAAGAGGATTGCAAAAAGAAGTAAAAAGAAAATAATCTGAGCTTTTTCAATATGCTTAGTTTTAAAAATCGAGCAAATAACTTGCGTGAGAATAAAATATGTGACTAGCATGTAGTCAATAATCAATATTGAATCAAGATAAGATGTAGATTTGTTGAATGAGATGAGTTGAAGAAAATAAATAAAATAAATAAATAAAAATAAAAGTCAATTTTCTTAAAAGCTACAAATCAACCTAACAATAATAAAGGGTTCTAAAAAAATTGCAAGAAGAAGTAAAAAAGAAAATTAATTGATATTTATTTGTGTGTGTGTGTGTGTGTGTGTGTGTGAGTGATAGATATAAAGGGTAAAAAGAGGATCTTGCAATCTTCACAAACGTTGAGTGAATTGCGACTTCCGACGAATACACAATGAATCTTTTATGACTCAAGAGATTTCATTGTGCAAACCCATTCTTTCTCTTTGTTGTTATCGATTCCCAGCTATCCGTCTTCTCCGAAGCCCCTGAAAAAAAAAAAAAATTGAAGAAGATGCTTGTCTTGGCTATTCTTATTTGTGTGTGGTACAAAACCCTAAATCAAATTTCATGGTTAGGAGGAGAGAGGGCTTTGTTCTCTTCTGTCCAAAAAAGAATTTGGAAGAAATTTTTTTTGGAGGGAGTTTCAAATGGGAAGTGAAAATTTGAGAACAACTGGCACCGACTAATGAATAAAATAATTCTATATAATATATACATACTCTGTATAAAAAAGTTGTACAAAATAAGTATATATACACTAAAAATGATAAATACTATTTTACCTCAACTGCTACCTCAACAATTTTACCCTCACTGGACAGCTTCCAATGGAAGGGCAAACGAGAGGATTTTTATCCGTCTCTAAGAAGGAAAAAAATCGTCTCCATTCCAAACTCACTGGAAACTGTTCGGTGAGGGGTAAGTCGGCTGATGTGGCAAAAGTGGTAATATGGGTAGGTACTGTAGTTTGTCTTATACCCTTTCCAATTACATAATTGTTTATACTCTGTACATACTTTCCTATATTCTGTACCTGTATTTGATTTTCAATTTGAAATTCCCCCCAAAATGAAAATTCAACTTTCCCCCAAAACTGATATATATACACTAATCTGAAATATCCCTCTCATTTTTTAAATATAAATAGTTAATCTGAAATATCCCTCTCATTTCTGAAATATGCAAACTAAACTCCATGATCAAGTGTAACCGAGAAAGAAGGCAACCAAGAAAGAACCAGACATAGATTTTGGAGAAAAAAAAAACTGAGCTTATGACGTTTTGTGGAAGACAAAGGATCTCTGTTCAAAGAAGGTCCATTTGGAAAAATCACCATATATTCCGGCGAGAAGCTGAAGCTTTGTGATACCCCCGGATTTACGAATGCGGGTTGGCCAGGCCCACGCCCGAATACCCGAGGATATCAAAAACAAAATCGGCAATAAACGAACACAGAGTACAAAAGAATAAAGAGGCATAAATAAAATGCTGACAAGAAACTAAAATGATAATCTAATAATAAACCTCAGAATATATTTACATTAATTAATAAACTCTTCTGATATAACTGATCCTCCAAAATACAACTCGGGAATCCATACTGTGTGGACCCCTAGAACATCCAAACTAAACAAATAATAGTAATAACTGTCTAAATCAGGAAACTGAATCATAAATGAACTCCTATGTAGCATCGGAAGAATAAAGTAGACTGATCCTCACTTAGCACGAACAACCTCTACTCCTGACGAACACCTGAAAAATAATGGTGGGTTAGGCCCACAAACAAGTTCTACTCTACTACAGTCCAAGCAGAGATCCGATACACGTATATATCCAACAGTAACTAGTAGTCCGTATATATATATATATACACACTAAAGGAACCTCACTAAACTATAGGGTTGTCTCAACCTGAATAGTAGGTAACATGCAAAACGCACATATAGTGGGCATGAGTACCTAAACCTACCAGGGTACACAACTACACTATATCTAGCTACACATCCCTGGCGATATACGCGCCCTAACCACTGATCCTGAGACTCAAACTCATATCATGGCACCATACTTATATATATATAATCTAGTAACCATCCTATTCAGCATAAATTAATCCTCTATAAGTCGTTCAACTTGTTCAGCTGACCTGACTTGAATATAAATAGGACTTAACATTTTAGTTAATCCATTCCCTTATATAATAAATTAATCATCCATAAGTCATTCAACTTGTTCAGCTGACCTGACTTGAATATAAGTAGGACTTAACATTTTAGTTAATCCATTCCCTTATATAAAATAAGTAGGACTTAACTGATAAGTTAATTCGTTCCTAGAATGCCACCGTCCCATACCGGTACATTAAACCACACAATCCAACAATTGATGTAACGATTAAGGAAATACATCAAACAATCCAGAAATAACTATGATAATATAATATCAAGTTATCACAAAATAGGAATGACTTATTATTTATTTAAGCTTCCTATATCATATGTCCTACACAAACTGAATCTTATACATATGATGATATTTTATTACACCGTCAAATAAGTATTCTCCATATCCAATTCATCCTACACATTTAATCTCAATTGCTAAGACATATTAAAAGATTAAATCCATTCGTTTATTTAAAACATTCAAATAGGAAACATCATTATAATTGAGTCTATTTAAATTTATTTAAACCCAAACCTAGTTCTTATATAATGTTCAGGAATCGTAGGCATGTTTCTACGTTCCATCATTCCACAGATATGAAAAATACATAATTTAAACATGTAAAAATCACACCGGAAATCAAATCAAAATCATGCATTTATCAATTCATAACACAAGAACAGATATGAACCAAATTTATAAAACCTATGTTCTAATCCAATTAAACATGCATAATTATTTAATTTTATGTGTTTAATAAATCATGGAATTTCCTAGAAATGTACAGAAACACGAATCAAAGGGAAATAGATAGAAGAAGAACTTGCCTTAAACTTTCGGATCGAAAGTTAAACTTCTTCTTTCTTGATCTTCTCTCTACAGGGTTTTTCTCTTCCTTCCTTCCTTTTCCTCCTTCCTTCTCTAACTCTCTCTCTCTCTAGAATATATCACGTGAATATTTCTAACCCCCTTTTACAACCTATAGCTATATATTTGTAGACTAAATAAAATAACCCAAACTCTTTTCCCAATCCAAGTCAACTTAAAAAATATATATATATTAAAAAAAATATTAAAAAGGTAAGTAAAATATGTTACGTATATAATTTATGTATATCTTTATTAAATAAATAAATTATACACATCTCATTATTTATTAATGGATTATCCAATAACACCTAAGTTACTATAATATTATAAAGTAACTTAAAACATAACACGTATCAAATCTATATATATTTTTATTATTTAAATATAAAGCATATACATCAGATTAAATATTACTATCCAAGTTACCATAAAAGTAATTAATAAATTACCCATTATTTATTAATGCATTATCCAATAATACTTAAGTTACCAAAATATTATAAAGTAACTTCAAAGATAACACGTATCAAATCTATATATATTTTTATTATTTAAATATAAAACATATACATCAGATTAAATATTACTACCCAAGTTACCATAAAAGTAATTAATAAATTACCCATTATTTATTAATGGATTATCCAATAATACTTAAGTTACCTTAATATTATAAAATAACTTCAAACATAACACGTAGCAAATCTATATATATTTTTATTATTTAAATACAAAACATATACATCAGATTAGACATTACTACCTAAGTTACGATAAAATAATTAATAAATTACTTTCCCTTTTATATATGTATATAATATATATATATATATACACACACACACACACACAACCATCCATGGGTAATAATCCATACCCATCCAACCTCCTATCCAAGTAGTCCATGGGACCCAATTGGTTGGCCATTATTACTAACCATAACCATAAAAGAAAAATAAAATAAAATAATAAAATAAAAGAAAATATTTAATTTACAATTAATCAAAATACTATTTAAGCACATAATCTAATTAAACAATTAACACATAGACTAATATAAATAACACATAGACACATAATCAAATACTTAAGTAATACTTAATTTAATTAAACCCATAAACAATTAGTCAAATAGTCCGGCGTAATTTATACATCTTCTTTATGCACCGTATTATTCCATCTTTCCAAAATCGTATTTGATTTTCAATTTTTAATTTCTCCCCAAAAAGAAAGTTGATCTTCCCCAAAACTCTGTTATATATACTATGTCTGAAATATCAAATAGGAAAGAATTTGAAATCCGGTGAAGAAACTCTCCCCAAAACTTTACTATTTATGTTTATGTGTAAAAAACTCTTTTAGTGAAGATCAAAGAGGCATAACAAACAAAAAGAGATCTAGTCGGAAAAATCACCATATATTCTGGTGATAAGCTAAAATTTTCGAAAAGGAGAGATTCTCCCAAAATATTTCCGACAGTCTGGTGAGAAGTTGAAGCTCCGATCATTATAAGTATTAGGTTATTATTTTGAATTTCTTGTAACTTTATTCATAATGATATATCAAAGTTTATCTTATATGGCGGCAATCACATCTACTATTCATCAACAGTGAAAGTTGCCGACATCTACTTTTCAGAACAGTAGAAAACAAGATTCGATCTTATCCGATCAACTGTTTCTATTTTTCTTTTTCTACATAAACCAGAGCTGATCCAAGCATTCGGCATCTGAAGTTTACATTCTCTATTCTCTGTCATATTTTCTTTCTCTCTCCCTTATAAAACATTCTCTAACTCTGAGTCGTCAGAACCGTTAAATTCTTCGACATCAGATTGATCAGTTAAAACATTGATTTGTTCGTCTGATTCAGTATCACTATCAGAGATATTTAGTTGATATCTGAAGTGTGTAAGAAGATCTTCATTTTGTAGAGAATTTTCTCATATCTGATTGATGATGTGGGTGCTTTCATCAATAGATAGTTGAGGATTGACATATAGCTGTCGTAGACAATTTAGATAGTCGACGATATTGTCAAATTCCTGTTTATTGTAACTCGATGATGTTTTATCATGAATTACTTTGATATCCTCGGTACCATAGTAAAGGTTTTTTGCCTTTATTTTGGTAGCAGAAGTAGACTGTTTATCTACCTTTGAATCTAGAGGATCTAATTTTGGATTAGGAGGATAAAGATCAGATAACTTTACTTTTTTGAGTTTTTCTAAATCAATAGTCATCTGATGAACTCCATAATCTCATTAATGCTATGGAAGGATGACAAACACCTCTACTGAACGACTGCACACAATCCAGCACACGACAAAGGTGCTGTCACATCTACTATTCATCAACAGTGAAAGTAGACGACACACTATTCATCAACAGTAAAAGTTGCCACTCATCTATATCTTTTCTGAGATATATCATGGGTTTTACACGAATGATGACATTAGTATCTTTAAGCTGTAACCTGCAAAAACGATGGCTTCGTTTCCAGAGATTTAAAGGATTTTCAGAAAAATTTTGTTTTAATATAACATATAACCAATGATTTTCATTTAAGACAAAAATATCAGTATTTTCTCTTTTTGGTGGAGAAAAATTACCGTCACAGACAAATGTTAGATTTTCTTGAATAAGAATTTCAACAACTGTATTATCCTTTAAAATTAAAGAAATGATTTTTTCTTTTAACTGTAAAGGGAGATAGGAGTAAATGAAATTACATCCTAAAATAAAATCACCATGCATAATTGGAAAGCAAAGTAATTTTGGAATTATAAATTTTTTTTATCATCAAGCCAAATAGCTATATCTTTGACCTTGAACTGAATGACTGTATGCGGTGCTTCCGCATCTATACCTTGTACACCTATAGGGTGTTTCATTTGTCGCCATTTGTCTGCTGGTATGGCGTTGTATCTGCAGCAGCTTGTGGTTGCTCCAGTGTCGATGAGAACACAAAGGCTGTAGGGTTTATAACCTTTGAAATTAAGAATACCGTTGACATAGGTATAATTCGGCCTTGAACTGAATGACTGTATGCGGTGTTTCTGCATCTATACCTTGTACACCTATGGGGTGTTTCATTTGTTGTCATTTGTCTGCTGGTATGGCGCTGTATCTGCAGCAGCTTGTGGTTGCTCCAGTGTCGATGAGAACACAAAGGCATGCTTCAAAGCTTATGACACACTTGAAGAAGCCCAAACAGCTTTCTACAATGTGGGTAAAGCTTCACAACATATTTTTGCTAATTTTGCAAAATGATAGGAAACAATAGAGATAAAAGACTTCTATAATCCTGGACTTCCATACCATATTTATGATGAAATTAATAATGTATCGAAGATGCATAAACTAGAATGCAATAAGAAATTCAGGCAACACCTGAGTAATTTTACTTTAATCATTGCTGAACAAACAGCCATGACTGAAAAGCTTAAACAGCTTTGCATCCAAATAAGCCTCATAATTGACTGCGAGAAAGATTTTTCTTTAACTCATATAAATTGTTTTTTAAAACTTGCCCAGTTAGTCGGAGAGCATAATTAACAAGATTCTCTGGTTTTAGGCACCATAACAGAAATCAAAAGGTCTTAAGAACCATTAACTGTTTCTCATGGCACAATCTACCTCTGTAGGATGTATCTGTAATATAGTGGGCAAAGACCCTAATAAATATAGTCATATACCACACTATTTAACTTTGGATCCGCTTAATCTTAACCAGATTGGCGCCGGTATGAATTTTCTCATTGATATGGTTAATGAATGGAAACACACATTCCAAATTAACCTCGATGCTACAAATTCTCAAATGGAAACCTCATTTGATGATTTGCAACAAGGAGTAATTTCCTTGAATGATAAGCTTGATACTTTGGTGATTATTGGTAATCAAAAAATTTAAAGGTTGGGTTTATCACCTACTTTTTGTAACAGCATACAAATCAATTTATTATGCTCACAACTTATTAAAACATGTATCATGTATGAATTGCATATTCCACCGACATATTTTCCTAACACGTTAAAAAATATATATGTGTAGGAAGATTTGCAGATTCCATCACTTACTTTTTGTAACAACATACAATACAAAAGTTGGAGAGATCAAATTATTATTATCACAACTTTTTAAAACATGTATCATGTATGAATTGCAAATAACATCAACATATTTTCCTAACACATTAAAAAAATTAACTTTCACAACTCAATTTTACAATTCCTAAATTAATAATAAGAACCACAAATACTTTCAACATATATTTAGGAAGATTTGCATATTCCATCACCTACTTTTTGTAACAGCATACAATACAAAAGTTGGACAGATCAAATTATTATTATCACAACTTTTTTAAACATGTATCACGTATGAATTGCATATGGCATCAACATATTTTCCTAACACGTTTAAAAAATTAACTTCTACAACTCTAAAATCTATATAATTAGTCAATTATTTCAAAACCCTAAAATCTCAAATAAATTTATATTTGGATACTGAACTGTACCGATACATAATCAATGTTTAAGATTCGTAATTTTAGTAAAAATGAATGGAATAAAATATTTTTGTATATAATATATTGTTATATATATATTTGGATACTGAAGTGTAATTTGTATATATATAATGTATAATTGTATGTTATATGGAGATTTGTAATTTTACTGAAAAGGAATGGAATAAAATATTTTTGTATATAATATATTGTTATACGTATATTTGGATATTAAACTGTGATATATTTTTGTATTTAAGATTTGTATATATATAATGTTGGAAACAGGGGCATTAAAAACATAAACTTTAGAAAAGATTTTGAATAGATTCCGCTAAGAATATTTTGCGGATCTATAGACGAGCGCGTTCCTCTCTGCAGGGAGATGAACGTGGTATATTTACTTTTTCAAATCCGTTTCCGGGTGAATGAGAAATTAGCTCCAAAGTAAGGTGTTTGATAAAGTCTAAATGGGTTTGTAAAATATGGGAAATGTTTGTCCCACATCGGAAAATTATTAAAACCAATTTAAGTTTAAATAAGCCTAGTATAGGATTTGGGTTTGGGTTCAAGGGCACCCAAGTTTTTAAGAAGGGGAGGACCTAGGCAAGCTTGGGTCCGAACCAACTACCACACACGTACGCGCCGCCCGCCCGGTCCGGTCCGGGCGGGGCTTGATTGTGAAATATGTTTAATTTTTTATTAAACGAAATTGGGCTTGTGTGATTGGATTTTTATTTTATTTTTGTTGGGCTTATTAAGATGGCCGAATTGGGCCTGTTTGCTGGGCTTCATAATGGATTAAAACAGTTTTGGTATTTAATTTAAATTAAAATCATAAAATAGTTTTTTATGAACCAATGGTTGCACCCTTTTGCAAAATAAACCACTTACAGTTTTTCCTGAACCATTGTGAACCAATGGTTGCACCCATTTGAAAAAGGCACCATCTAGCCTATAAATACCCCTCATTGGGTTCATTCCAAATCACACCAAAATTCAGAGAATTCTTCTTTTCTTCTGAATTTTCTTCTTCCTCCTTCTCTCTTTAGTTTGTGGGTTCGAGCCTTAGTACTTGGGTTCGAGCCTTAGTTAGTCACTCCAAGTCCGAGTTCGAGTTAGAGAGTATTACACCAAGTCGGTTCGCCTATTCCTTTGGTTTGTAGTGCTACTACCGAAGGAAGACAAGTCGTTGTATCCTGGGAGATAGACATCACTGAGTCCGTTAGCACTATAGCGAGGCGAATCTGTTTTAAAGACATAAAATCAAATTCTAGCCTCGATTTTTAATCAGGTTCATTTATTTTATAATTTTATTTGATTATGTTAAACTATATATTATAAGAAATTATATAATTATAGTTTATTATTTTATATTTACAGATAATATTTAAATAAATAATACTATAGTATATAGTATAATTAGACCGAAGTTTTGGATTACAATCTTAAGATAGAATCCGCTTATATTATAGTTTAATTATTTAAATATTGTTGTTATTTTATTTCTGTAAATTTGACTGTGGTCTGTATATTTAAAATATATCAGACAAATGGCAAATACAAGTATTACTATGCCTAATGTTCCCGTCAGTCATGGGGAGAAGCCCGAAAAATTCAATGGGGAGGAGTTTAAAAGGTGGCAACAGAAAATGATGTTCTACCTTACAACTTTGAATCTAAGTAAGTCTTTAACTGAGACTGCCCCCAGTGCTAGATGAGGGTGAGACTAACATTACCAAGCTAGGAGCTGTTGATACATGGAAACATGGAGACTTCCTATGCAAGAACTACATCCTCAATGGATTGGACAACACTTTGTATAATGTTACAGTCCAATAAATATTACTAAAGAACTCTGGGAGTCACTAGACAAAAAGTATAAAATAGAGAATACTGGCTTGAAGAAGTTCGTCGTCGGACGATTTCTGGACTTCAAAATGATAGACTCTAAGACAATTATAAGCCAAGTGCAAGAGCTCCAGCTTATCCTATATGAGATACATGCTGAGAAGATGATATTGAGTGAATCCTTTCAAGTAGCTTCAATCATTAAAAAGCTGCCACCTACTTGGAAAGATTTTAAAAACTATTTGAAGCATAAGCGCAAGGAAATGGGGATCGAAGACCTAATTGTCAGGCTAAGAATTGAAGAAGATAACTGCACATCTGAAAAGAAAGCCGGGAATTCTTCAATGGTGTCAAAAACAAATGTAGTGGAAGTTGGACAGAAGAATAAGAAGAGGAAGTACTCTGGTGAAGGTCCTAACCAAGGAAACTACAAGAAGTTCACTGGGAAGTGCTTCATATGCGGCAAGCTAGGACACCGAGCTAAAGACTGCCATAGCCGCAAAGCACAACACAACCCCAAGAAAAAGACCACTGAGGTACACATTGCTGAGGAAGATAAGTTGACAGCTGATATATCAGAGCTAAATCTTTCAGCTGTGGTTTCTGAAATCAACCTGGTGAGCAACAATAGAGAATGATGGGTGGACACAGGAGTTACTCGTCATGTTTGCTCTAAAAAGAGGATGTTCATTACATATGAAGCTATAGATAATGAAGAATAACTCTACATGGGGAACTCTTCTACTACAAAGGTTGAAGGACAAGGAAAGATCAAGCTACTAATAACCTCAGGGAAAGAGCTCACTCTTTATAATATGCTGCATGTACCAGACATCAGGAAGAATTTGGTCTCTGGGTCACTTCTAAGTAAGAATGGGTTTAAGCTGGTCTTTGTATCTGACAAGTTTGTGCTGACTAAGAATGGGGTGTATGTGGGTAAAGGGTATCTAAGTAATGGACTATTTAAGTTCAATGTAATGACTGTTGTACCCAAAGCTATTAATAATAATAATAAAGCTAATACTTCTTCTGCCAGTGGCATAGCTAGGAATTTCCTTCAGCGGGGGCAATTTTTAATAACAATAATATATATATATATATAATTTGAACCAAAATAATATATGAAATAAATATACTAAAAAAACAATCATATTCAATGAATGAAGAATAAAATATGAAAAAGAAAATAACATAGTTACTTAAATCTTACTCTTCTAATATATTATATAACACATGTGTAAAAATAACTAAAAATAAAATTACAAGATAATTGATGACCAATTTCATTCCAAAAAATTTCATGTTAACAAACATTCTTAATAAGTAATAACTACTATGTCTATCAATCTACTCATAATAAAAATTCATTCATATTAAAAAAAAATAAATAAATAAAAAATATGAAGATAACCAACCTTATAAGTTAAAACCATATAATCCAATCAATCGAAAAATTTGATAGAGTAAGTGAATATGTGATTTCATTGATTTGGGTTGCAAGCCTGCAAATTAAAAAAAAATACAATTACACAAACTAAATTTTGAAAGAACAAGCCCTAAAATAATTTTGATAGAAATAACTAATAATTTTTCTAATTAAAATAATAATATCAAATAACAATTGTAAATTTAGATGATAAAAAAAAAAAATAGTACGACTTACCGAGTCTCTGTCTACTGGTAAAGTAGTATGCTTGCTCCGCTTGCTTTTTTTGGATTGTGAATTTGTGAAATGTTGAAGACTCGCGGAAAGAAAAATATTGAAGAGTGAAAAATTGAAAATGCGATGGAAACAACGCATTTGCTTATGGTCAAGTTAAAAATGTGATAATATTTTGTATTTTTTGGAAAAAGTGGGAAAGAATATTATATTTTGAAAAAGTCAAAAAAATATCAAATTATTTGGGAAAGTAGAATATAATATTTTAGGAAAGTAGAAAAAATATTATATTTTGTGGGAAAGTGTAAAACTGTGAACGAGCTTTTGATTTTATATATATAGTATTTTATATATATAGTATATATATATGTGCACTGTCAAACCATAAAATCTTTCCATATAAAAAAAAAATTAAAAGTTCAGTGGGGGCAGTTGCCCCCACTTGTCCCTCTGTGGCTACGCCACTGTCTTTTGCTTATATGATTGAATCATTTGATGTGTGGCATGGTAGGTTAGGGCATGTTAATTATGATACGATTCGTAAATTAATTAACATGGAGTCTATACCTAAATTTAATATTGATTTAAATAAAAAATGTCAAACATGTGTAGAAGCAAAATTGACTAGAACCTTATTTTACTCTATAGAGCAAAGTACTGAACCTCTAGCATTAATTCATAGTGATATCTAAGACTTTAAATCTGTACCAACTAGAGGTGGGAAAAAGTATGTCGTTACTTTTATTGATGATTGCACAAGATACTGTTATGTATACTTGTTAAGAAGTAAAGATGAAGTCTTGTAAATGTTTAAACATTACAAGAATGAGGTTGAGAATCAATTTGGCAAAAAGATAAAAATGTTTAGAAGTGATAGATGTGGTGAATACGAAGTACCATTCGCTGACATTTGCTCAAAACATGGTATTATTCACCAAACTACCGCTCTATATTCACCGCAATAGAACGGTGTTACTGAACGCAAAAACCGTACCTTAAAAGAAATGATGAATACTATGTTGATAAGTTCTGGTTTAACCCAAAATTTGTGGGGGGGAAGCTTTGCTCTCTGCTAATTATGTTCTCAACAAAATACCTCAAAAGAAAACAAATGTGACAACTTATGAGTTATGGAAAGGTTAAAAACCTTCCTATAAATTCTTAAAAGTGTGGGGGTGTTTAGCTAAGGTTGTGGTTCCTACTCCTAAGAAAGTTAAGATGGGACCAAAAACCTTTGATGGTATTTTCATAGGTTATGCACAGAATAGTAGTGCATATCGTTTCCATGTGCATAAATCAGACATTCCTGACATCCATGTCAATATAATTATTGAGTCAAGGAATGCTTGTTTCTTTGAGGATATATTTCCTTGTAAAAATCCTCTTAGGGCTAGTTTGGTGTGGTGAAATGAATTGGAATGGAATGGGAATAGAGGTGGGAATGGAATGAGAATGGAATAGAGTGGGAATTATGATTCCATTCTTTTGTTTGATTGCAAACATAGAATAGAATGTATAAAAGTAAAATAATAATTTCTATTTATTTGTTTGGTTGGACTAAAAATAAAAATGGATTAAATTTATAATGTTTTACCTTATTCATCATTTATATTGTTTTCTCCAAATTATCTTTATCATTAATAAAAAAAAAATTAACTAAAAAATTAACATCAAATTTTTTCCAATCTAGTGGATAGAAATAGGTATGTAAGAATGAAATTGGGGCAATAGATAGAGAGAGAAAGTAGAGACTGGGCAAGTGAGGTGTTGGAGATTGGGGCGAGAAAAGGCGATGGAAAGAATGGTGATCCGATTTGGAAAGAATGGTGATCCAATTTACAAACTTCAGTGCGATCGGGTGAGGACGGATCTGATTTGGAAAGAATGGTTTCAGCAATTCTTTCACAAAATCAATGAAAAAGCTTATGTAAACAGATTTGGAAAGTATCACGAAAAAGCTTCAGATCTTCTTTTTTTATTTTATTATTATTATTTTTTTAACTTACCAAAAAACAAAAAAGCCTTCAAATCTACTTTTGATTTTTTATTGTGTCTTGGTCCATCACTTTGAAGTTCAAGATCAGGCAGTGGGTTTGATGGAGGAGATGATGATGCCGGTGGTGGGTTTGATGGAGGAGATGATGACGCTGGCGGTTTGATGGAGGAGGTGATGATGCCGGCGGTGGGTTTGATAGAGGAGATGATGATACCGGCAGTGGGCTTGACAGAGGATGTGATGATGCTGGTTGTGGGTTTGATAGAGGTGATGATGCCGGCGGTGGGTTTGATAGAGGATGTGATGATGCCGACGGTTTGTTTGATGGAGGAGATGGTGATGCGTGGGTTTGTAATTTGTTAGGTTTTATTTTTTAATATTTTTTTAGTTTGTATTTTTCTAAAGTTGGAATGGAATGGTCATTCCTTTTGTGAAATGGTGGAATGATTTTGATGGAATGACCATTCTCCAAGAATGGTGGAAAGTGACGATTTCAAGTTTAAAATTGGACACCAAACACAAGAATGGAATAAAAACCATTCCATTCCAATTTCTTTGCATTCCATTCCACCGCACTAAACTAGGCCTTAAAAGAAATCATAATATTGCTAATAGCAATATACAAGAGAATATAGACCAAGAGTCTATAGATGATGAAAATAAGGAAGAACCAAGACGTAGCAAAAAATTTAGAACGTTCAAGTCATTTGGTCCTGATTTTCTAACATATATATTGGAGAATGAGCCACAAAGCTATAAGGAAACTATGCCTTCTCCTGAAGCTCCTCTATAGAAAGAAGTCATAAATAGTGAAATTGAATTCATCATGTAAAATCATACTTGGGAGTTGGTGGATCTTCCTCCTGGTACTAAACCTTTAGGGTATAAGTGGATATTTAAGAGGAAGATGAAGCCTGATGGTTCAATTGATAAATATAAAGCCCGACTTGTTACTAAGGGATACGGGCAAAAAGAAGGCTTGGATTATTTTAATACATATTCACAAGTCATAAGAATAACATCCATTAGATTGTTACTAGCTATTGCGGCATTGCAAAATTTAGAAATACATCAAATGGATGTTAAGACTGCATTTTTGAAAGGTGAATTAGAGGAGGAAATCTATATAGAACAACTTGAAGGTTTTATTGTTCCAGGAAAATAAAAGAAGGTGTGCAAACTTATAAAATCCTTATATGGATTAAAATAAACACCTACATAATGACATGAAAAATTTGACAAAGTGATGTTGTCAAATGGTTTTAAAATTAATGAGTGTGATAAATGTGTTTATGTGAAAAACACTTAAAATGGATATGTCATTGTGTGTCTATATGTGGATGATATGTTAATAATGGGTAATAATGATGTTATAATCAAAACTACTAAAAAGATGTTGACCAAAAATTTCGATATGAAAGATTTAAGTATAACTGATGTCATACTAAGAATCAAGATTTCTAGAACATTAGATGGTCTAGTATTATCTCAATCTCACTATATTGATAAAATATTAGAAAAGTTTAATAAGGAAGATAGTAGTCTTATAAAGACTCCTGTTGATGTTAATCTTCATTTATCGAAAAATACTGGTTCTAGCATATCACAACTTGAGTATTCTCGCATTATAGGAAGCTTAATGTATTTGATGAATTGCACACGACCAGACATAATATACTCAGTTAATAAATTGAGTAGATATACAAGTAATCCAGGAAAGAACCATTGGACTGCAATAAACAGGGTTCTAAGGCATTTAAAATATACCATAAGTTATGGATTACATTATTCTAGATATCCAGCGGTACTTGAAGGATACGGTGATACTAATCGGATATCAGATACAAAGGATTCTAAATCCACAAGTGGCTATGTTTTTACTATTGGAGGATGTGCCATATCTTGGAAATCTTCAAAACAAACTTGTATTATTAGATCCACCATGGAATCTGAATTTATTGCTTTGGATAAAGCTGGTGAAGAAGCTTAGTGGCTTCGTAATTTCTTAGAAGGCATAAACCTGTGCCCTCTGTATGTATACATTACGATAGTCAATCAGCAATTAGAAGGGCACAAAGTAATATGTATAATGGTAAGTCTCGACATATACGTCGATGACATAATACCGTTAGACAATCGCTCTCAAGTGGGATAATCTCAGTAGATTATATCAGGTTAAAAGATAATTTAGCAGATCCGTTTACAAAAGGTTTGATAAGAGGGTAAGTGTATAGCTCATCGAGGGGAATGGGATTAAAGCCGAAAGCTAACGAGTCATCTTAATGGAAACCCAACCTAGTTGACTGGAGATACCAAGATCTAGGTTCAAAGGACAACAGAAATTCTGAATGGCTCACCAGAAGCACTGGGAAGATTTAATCTTCTACCCATTTCTATGATGAGACAATGCTACCTACATCGATGAGTAGGATAAGCTATGTTTTTAATGACTCTTATACCTTGAAAATTCAAGTGGGGTATAGTAGGATACTCTTAATAAGAAGTCACCTATATGAGTGTGAAGTGGGGCCGCTTCTATGAAGACTTCTAAGGTTAAGTTTTCTAGAGCACTCATGAAATACCAAGAGTTGTTCAGGGCCATATGAACACAACCGTGAGAACTAACTTTGTGTGGGAAGGAACTGTGTGTTTGCTATTGTTTTGGTTTACATCAACGGCTGAACAGTTCAAGACATTATGTTCACTGGTTAGCCAGTAAATCCGATAGTAATACACTAGGGAAGGTTCAAAGCCAAAAGCTATCTATCCCGATGTAGTTACTTTCCAATAATACTCTTTATAGTGTTTGTATCTTCTTCATTTGCAATTTACGCAAATTTCCATTCATGTGGGGGATTGTTGGAAACAGGGGCATTAAAAATATAAACTTTGGAAGAGATTTTGAATAGATTCCGCTAAGAATTTTTTGCGGATCTATAGACAAGCGCGTTCCTCTCTGCAAGGAGATGAACGTGGTATATTTATTTTCTCAAATTCGTTTCCGGGTGAATGAGAAATTAGCTCCAAAGTAAGGTGTTTGATAAAGTCTAAATGTGTTTGCAAAATTTGAGAAATGTTTGTCCCATATCGAAAAATTATTAAAACCAATTTAAGTTTAAATAAGCCTAGTTTGAGATTTGGGTTTGGGCCCAAGGGCACCCAAGTTTTTAAGAGAGGGAGGACCTAGACAAGCTTGGATCCGAACCAACTACCACACACGCGCGCCGCCCGCCTGACCTGGGCTAGGGCGGGGCGGGGCTTGATTGTGAAATATGTTTAATTTTTTATTAAACGAAATTGGGCTTGTGTGATTGGATTTTAATTTTATTTTTGCTTGGCTTATTAAGATGGCCGAATTGGGCTTGTTTGCTGGGCTTCATAATGGATTAAAACAGTTTTGGTATTTAATTTAAATTAAAACCATAAAATAGTTTTTTATGAACCAATGGTTGCATCCTTTTGCAAAATAAACTACCTGCAGTTTTTCCTGAACCATTGTAAACCAATGGTTGCACCCATTCGAAAAAGGCACCATCTAGCCTATAAATACCCCTCCTAAATCCCACCAAAATTCAGAGAATTCTTCTATCCTTCTGAATTTTCTTCTTCCTCCTTCTTTCTTTAGTCTGTGGGTTTGAGCCTTAGTCAGTCGTTTGGAGTCCGAGTTCGAGTCAGATAGTACTACACCGAGCCGATTCGTTTATTCCTTTGGTTTGCAGTGCTACTACCGAAGAAAGACAAGTCGTTGTATCCTAGGAGATAGATGTCACTGAGTCCGTTAGCACCATAGCGGGACGAATCTGTCTTAAGGATATAGAATCAAATTCTAGTCTCGACTTTTAATCAGGTTCATTTATTTTATAGTTTTATTTGATTATATTAAACTATATATTATAATAAATTATATAATTATAGATTATTGTTTTATATTTACAGATAATATTTAAATAAATAATACTATAATATATAGTATAATTAGACTAAAATTTTGGACAACATATAATGTACAAGTGTATGTTGTATTGAGATTTATAATTTTACTGAAAAGGAATGGAATAAAATATTTTTGTATATAATATATTTTTATATATAAGATTTGTGTAATATATATATATATATATATATATATATATATATATAAGTGAACGTTAGAGATCTACTGCATTAGTATATGTAATAAAAAAAAAGAGAGTACATTAGTAATTTTTTTGATTGGATGTTGAATTGGCTTGTGTCAAACGCTGATGTGGCAAAAATTCTTGAAGTAGTTTGATCTCAGCCTTTGAATTCTCACTCAAATTATGTAATAAGTGCACTGGAGTAGATTTGGATCCCTCCAGGAGCATTTCCTAATCACACGTATTACTCGCACAAGACCAAGTGAGTAAATCACAGCCCTCTGTCGTTGTTGGTTGAGTCTGTTATTATAGCAAAGGATCCGTGTTGTTACGGCTTACCCACTTATGGACAAGGAAAAACACTTCATGGATGATGTCCACGTCCAAACAGCAATTTCACCTAATCCCGTATACAAACAAAAATCAAAAGGACTTTTTAGTAGTGCCAACTTTTGCATTTTCTCCTTTCATCCCAAAGCTCGTCCATGGCTTCTTTTTCGCAAGACCTTCAACAATCCCAAGAAACCTACAAATCAGATAACCTCCGTCTGGTTCTCGTCCATCGTCTTCCCCACTTCAAGCTCTTTTTCAGGTTACTCGAGACCCGTTTCCTCCTATTCGACCCGAACGACTCCGACCCTTCGTCACCCTTACCTGCCCAAGCCCGGGTCTTGCTCTCCGTGGGTCCCACACCCGTGAACTCCGATACACTCGATCGGTACCCGTCTGTGGAGTGCGTCGTGGGCTCCAGCGCCGGCGTCGACCACATAGACGTCGCCGAGTGCCGCCGCCGCGGTGTCAGAGTCACCAACGCCGGCGACGCCTTCTCCGAGGACGTAGCCGACTGCGCCGTCGCACTACTCATCGGCGTTCTCCGCCGGATCTCCGCTGCGGACCGGTACGTTCGGGCCGGGTTGTGGCATCTGAAAGGAGAGTATCCTCTTGGTTCTAAGGTCAATTTTACCACTTCTAGATTGAACTTGATCAATTTTCTCATGTTCATTCTCAGTTTAATTAGATTTCATCTGAATTGGTATCGAGCGAGTACATTCTCTTCATATTTACTCCAAATACTTCTACATTACAAATTTTCACACGCGCATATATATGCACAATTTTTCACACACACTGACTTTAATTTTATAAAAAATATTACGCTTTTGAAAGCTTAGAATTGGAATTGGAGTTTGTAGGGTTCTTTTTAATTAACACAATAAACAAGCGAACAAAGGTCATATCCGGAATACAAATATGAAGGAAACAGAGAAGATGTTTGGTGAAGGAAGAGAAGAAGACCCATCTTACAAAATTAAGATGGAGGTAGGGCAGATATACATTTCTGATGACAGTCCTTTTCTCGCCTGTTCTTCTTTCATGCAACAGTGCTATTTATAGGCCATGAAACATGCTAACTAACAGTTCCTTGTGCGTCTCGGTCCTAACCATGACCATATGGGTAGTCATGACAGGCCTAGGAGCCTAAGAGGTCAAATCCTCTTATCGAGCCATGCACTATATTGCGTCTCCCCCATTTGGGGCATTAAACGCTCTTTGTTCTTACTTGACCGTCAATTGGCCAAGTATATCATAGCATTAAATGTGATTTTAAGGTTTGCTTGCATAATGTATATATTTCCATCATCTCGTTGATCGGGCCTCGTTGGGAGTGGAGGCACTTCTTTACTTCTCATCCACCATACCTTCTAAGTTTCCCAAAGTAAGGTCCCACATAGCTGAGAAGGCCCTACCTTTGTTTCGTGCTATGTTTGGACTTAGGAGATATAGCAATTTAAAGACGAGCTCCTTGGGGCTCTAATGCCTCAGGGTACTATGAGGGTCGAAGGGGCCCATAGGTTGAGCCTTTGAGTCCTAGCAACTTAGTATGTTGCTAAGGTTTGTAATGTTCGAGGTTTGGATTCTCAATGCTTAGTGACCTGGTACCAGGGTTTGAGTTGCTCGAGGGTTGCTTCGTCGATGCTTATTGGCCTGGTGCGATGCTAAGGTTGGAGTTGCTCGAGGGTTGGTTCCTCGAGACTTATTGGCCTGGTGCGATGCCAGGGTTTGGGTTGCTCGAGGGTTGGTTCCTCGAGGCCTATTGACCTGGTGCGATGCCAGGGTTTGAGTTGGTCGAGGGTTGGTTCCTCGAGGCCTATTGACCTGGTGCGTTGTCAGGGTTTGAGTCGCTCGGGGGTTGGTTCCTCGAGACTTATTGACCTGGTGCGCTGCTAGGGTTTGAGTCGCTTGAGGGTTGGTTCCTCAAGGCTTTGATGACCTAGTGTGATGCCAGGGTTTGGAGTGCTCGAGGGTTAAGTTTCCGAGGCTTGATGGCCTGGTGCGATGCCAGGACTTGGGGGTGCTTGAGGGTTAAGCCCTCAAGGGCATAATACAGTTCTTGACTTTTCAACTTGCCACGAAGTCTTAGTTAAGGGGTTTTGTTGACTTTTCAACATGCCATGTCAGCAATTGGTGATTGACACCTACAGAGTTTAAATTATTTTTCTTCCAATTTCAGTTAAAAAGTTCCGATCCATGCTTGTAGGATAATAGAGTGGAAATCATTTTCACGACTGACTTCTAAATGCATATCCTATTTGAGTAGAAATTTATAATGAATTTGTTTATTTTGGAAACATCTGAAGCATGATTGTCTTTGTGCCAGTTTGACATATTGTATCTTGACAAATCATAAACAAACCAATACAATGTGTTTGTTGGGTGTTGTTTTATTTTTATTACTGACCCTTTTTTGAGATAATTGAACCTAAAATGGGCTTTCAGGGTGGCAAAGTGATCTGGAAGTTAAATTGAACTCACCCACATTTACTGTATTTGTTATCTTTTCCCTCAAAACAGAGTTTTTTGTTCTGTGATTGGAGACAAAATTGGGATTGAAAAATGTTTTTCTCCATGTATAGAGATGAATTATGGTCACATGATCATTCTATGCATAAAAGTTCCATCCTACTAATTTTTGTATGTTAATTGTAAGGTGCTCTTTGTCATCATGATTTTGAAGCTGATACTACTACAGTTTCCAGAATACACTGAAAAAGATAAAACAAAGCAGAACAAATTAGGTGTTATGATTTCAGATAATGCAAATGCTATGGAGGAGTGAAATTAATATCTTGATTTAGCCACCTATACAATATGTGTGCATTTCTTTCAATCAACTTGTGTTCAATAGGAGTTTCATATTATGCTATTAGTTCAGTAACTTCACTTAGGATTGGGAGATCAGTAGACAATTTATTTATAGGGTATATATGCAATATCAGAGTTTTGATGCCAAAATGTCCTTCAGTTTCTAAATCTTTGTGGCTGTAGTGTTAGTCGTGTTCTAAGAGTAGCAATTGTGAATTTTGTTATGTTATATCAAATATTATTGTTATTTTTGAAACACTTATTGTTCTTGGCCTCCTTAGGTATTGGTATCTAGAAAAGTATTTTGGAATCAAGAAACTAGTCTATAGATGGTTTCAAGGCATGGATTATAAGAGGGGTTGGAGTATGTAGCATTTAGTCCTTTCCCAAGCATTACATGCAGAAACCCATGGACTAGTTATGTTATGCTATGACAAGAAATAGTTGCAAGTAACTTCTCCCCATTTCTTTGCCATCGGCATCTTACATTACTTCTACATATATGGTACATGCTGCAATCTTGAGAGTATCAAGTTTAGAAAACTCATTCTTCATCATCCTCAAATGGTATCGACATACTGAAAATGAAACTTTTTCTACATCTGATGTGATATGTTATATCCGGAGGGGACGCCCTGCAGGGAACAATGTTAGGAATAGTAATAGAGCAAGTTTCACCTATTTGGTTTTTGTACTTAATGAATTATATACCACTGCAATATTGTGACATGGATTTTATTGCAGGTAGGGAGTAAAAGAATTGGGATAGTGGGGCTGGGAAGTATTGGCTCTATGATTGCTAAAAGGATGGAGGCTTTTGGCTGCAGTATTGCGTACAACTCGAGGAAGAAGAAGTCGCATGCTCCATTTCCTTATTATGCAAATGTCCATGAGCTTGCAGTGAACAGTGATGTTCTCATTATTTGTTGTGCGTTGACAGAAGAAACCCGCCACATAATTAACAAGGATATCATGACAGCACTGGGGAAGGAAGGTATCATTATTAATGTTGGGCGTGGGGCTCTTATTGATGAGAAGGAATTGGTGCAGTTTTTGGTTCGAGGTGACATTGGAGGTGCAGGTCTCGATGTGTTTGAGAATGAACCTAACGTGCCAAAAGAGTTATTCGCATTGGATAATGTTGTTTTGTCTCCACATAAAAGTGTTGCAACCCCAGAATCCTTTGCAGCACTGCAAGAGGTAATCTTAGGCAACTTAGAGGCTTTCTTTTCAAATAAGCCTTTGCTATCACAATTGGACTTTGAATGAGGGGAATCCATTCTTTTTAACAGAATGGATTCATATAAAGATTCGACATCATATTGGCATCGAGTAGTTTATATTCTATCAATAAATTCTTCACTTGTAGATGTCAAGATCTTGTGTAATGTCAAAATATTTCTCCCACAATGTTAAACCGAATAAGTTTATTCCTTTGTGCAGTCCTTGCAAATGGCACTCATTTTGGCTCCTTTTTATGGTGTAAATTTAGAATATATTGAGATGGATGCAAGATGATAAGAATGCATGATATCTCTTCATGCATTTATGTGCGTGTTTGTGCGCGCATGCGCGTTTGTGAAGCTAGTTGTATTTGTCATTGGTTTGGTGACCTCAGAAATGCTACATAACATGGAGCATGGTGTAATTGCAGTTGGCACAAATTTCAGAACAGTTGGGAGTTAAATTCCTTGTACTACAGTTCATAAACCACTTTGAATACTCTTGCCAGCGTATTGGAATTGTCAGTTTTCATCTTCTTCTTGTTACATTTTTGTATTGGGACATTATCTTTATTCTGCTATTGCGTGAAGTAACTCGTGCATACCAATGAATGATTTTTTGGTTATTTTATCCGTTGTTGGCTTGTTATAGCTTGATGTTGAATTAGCTCTAGTTTGGTTGGTTTTTGTTGGTAGTAAATTTATTCAATTTGGAAGGGATTAGGAACATATGTAATGCTTGTTGGTTTCTTTTTATTTTTGGCTAACGATAAAGAAGCTACTCTCACACCCTTGGGAACTTACCTGCCAAATAAGTTATCAAACAGCCTCAATTTTGATGGTAATTTTCTTCCCTTGTTAATCGTCTTCAATTTTGCCATTTGAGTTTCCAAGCTAGTCCGCTGTAATATACTTCTCAATATATTGCTTATTGATTTTTTCAAATTTTAATCATTAATTGTAATTCTATATTCTTATAAGGTACACGACCAGAACTTATCCTCCAAGGTCCATCGTACTTATTGCCAAGGAAACAATTCTGCTGGTTGTCCTGCCAACAATCACCACAGGAATTGGAGCTTAGTCGCGAATGAGCATTCCTCTGGGCTTAGAGAAGCTTACGGCCCCAGTTAGCCTCACCCTTTCTGGTTTACTGTTTCTTCAAGAACTTGATGCATTAGGACTCCAATTCAATGACAGGATAGATGATATTGTGGTGATGGGATATATTGGTTTCAAGATTGCAGAAAGGAGCAAGGCCTTTGGCCACAGCATCGCCTACCTCTCAAGGAAGAAGCCACATATGCCATTCCCTTACCATGCAAATCCTCGAGACCTTGCAGCTAATAGTGACATTTTTATTATTTGTTTTGCATTGACAGATTAACAGGGATGCTGTGATAGCAATGAGAATGAAAGGTCATCATGGATGCCGAACGTGGGTCTCTCCTCCATGGAAGTAATACGAACAGTTTGCAGGGATGCAATCGGAGTTGCCAGTTTGGATGGTGTTAAGTCCACTGCTGCTGGCATAGTTCTTTCAATTAATCAAGAACTTTGGTAAGTGAAGTTCTTTAGTAACAGACATTTGATGGGGTAAGTTGACTTGGCGAATGTATAAATTACATGTTTGCATCTTCAAGGATGCATTGGTATTTTTCCTATTTTTGGGCGTAATTATTTGGGTTGATAATTATAGAGATAAAAAGAGAATGTGGCATTCTTTGTAGGTAGTGATTGGTCAATATATTGATTTCAACATTTAACCAAGATTATTGTTATTTGGGTTGAATTTTGTTTTGTTATATCAATATTATTGTTATTTTTGAAACACTTATTGTTCTTGGCCTTCTTAGGTATCGGTATCTAGAAAAGTATTTTGGAATCAAGAAACAAGTCTATAGATGGTTTCAAGGTACGGATTATAAGAGGGGTTGGAGTCTGTAGCATGTAGTCCTTTCCCAAGTATGTGGACTAGTTATGTTATGCTATGACAAGAAATAGTTGCAAGTAACTTCTCCCCATGTCTTTGCCATCGGCATCTTACACTACTTCTACATATATGGTACATGCTGCAATCTTGAGAGTATCAAGTTTAGAAAACTCATTCTTCATCCTCCTC
This sequence comes from Cornus florida, assembly GCF_030987335.1. Lineage (NCBI taxonomy): Eukaryota > Viridiplantae > Streptophyta > Magnoliopsida > Cornales > Cornaceae > Cornus > Cornus florida. Next base: position 91,262,930 of record NW_026775581.1, read on the forward strand.
AAATGGTATCGACATACTGAAAATGAAACTTTTTTCTATATCTGATGCAATATGTTGCTACCCCCGGAGGGGACCCCCTCCAGGGAACAATGTTAGGAATAGTAATATAGCAAGTTTCTCCAATTTGGTTTTTGTACTTAATGAATTATACCACTGCAATATTGTGACATGGATTTTATTGCAGGTAGGGAGTAAAAGAATTGGGATAGTGGGGCTGGGAAGTATTGGCTCTATGATTACTAAAAGGATGGAGGCTTTTGGCTGCAGTATTGCGTACAACTCGAGGAAGAAGAAGCTGCATGCTCGATTGCCTTATTATGCAAATGTCCATGAGCTTGCAGTGAACAGTGATGTTCTCATTATTTGTTGTGCGTTGACAGAAGAAACCCGCCACATAATTAACAAGGATGTCATGACAGCACTGGGGAAGGAAGGTATCATTATTATTTTTTTCATAATGTATCAAAAAAGGAAAAAAATATTTACAGGCGCACAGAGGGCATACCCTCAGAAATGATTAAAATGATCAAATAAGAACATTAAAAAAAACACAATGAAACTGATCAAACAATGATCTGCAAATTAAGTAAGATCAGAAATTGAAACACTATAGAGATCTAAAACTTCAAATAATATTTGTCTAGCAATATCTTGAAAAGTTTTAGATAGATGACCATGAAGCCTTCTATTTCTCTCCTGCCAAATGCTCCATAGCCCAGCCACCATTACAGTATGTATCATTTTGCTTGATTGCTGAAAGAACCAATTCCAAAGTTCTTCAAATGTAGAAATTTCAGAAAAATCAACATTCCATCCCGTGATATCTGCTATCCACTTCCAAAAATTCCTAGCATAGGAGCATTCAACAAATAAATGATTCCTTGTATCACTCTCCTGTAAACAAATAGAGCACCTTGGAGCAAGCTGCACCTTCCGCCTTGGGAGATTAACCATTGTTGGCAACTTATTATGGAACAGAAAAACACAGTGAACAGACCACCTAGGCTGGGCTTTACCCCAACACATCTTGTACCATAACACCTCTGGATGCATAACCCTACAGCCCTTCCTAGCATTTTTAAAAGAGAATGAACCTCCATCCCAAGTATATTTATCTTCTCTGTCATTAATAATCAGTGTTTGAATATAATCTCTGATAGGATGAAAATTGATGTCCTGCAAAATATGTAAATTCCAGCCTCCATTATCCATAAGGCTGGACAAAGAGGAATCCCAAGCAAAACCCAGTCTTCTAACAATACGGTGACCAAATTTCTGAAGTAAAGAATGACCTTCACACCATGGATCAGACAGTAGCTTGAAGGTTTGCCCATTTCCAATTGAACATTTAATATTAAGATGCATAAGATCCCTTACATTTATCAGATTTTTCCATAGGAGAGAATGAGAGATCTTGGGGACTGCATTCCAGTAAGTAGATTGAGAAGAATATCTGTTTTGAACCATGGAACCCAAATCCTATCTTTGCTAAGAATAAAATCCCAAGCCAATGTACATTGAGCTGCTTGTTGCACATCTATCAATTTTCGGATACCTAAACCTCCCTCAGCTTTAGGTCTGCACATAACATCCCAACTTAAGAGGTGCATTTTCTTCAATGTGTCTCTGCTTCCCCAAATAAAGTCCCTGCACAAGTTTTGAATCTGATTGAGGACACTGATATAGGCAATGTAAACACACTGCACCAGTACAAACAAGTCGGAGTGATAACTGTCTTGATCAAGTCAGTTTTCCCTGCTACTGAAAGCATACTATTACACCAATCGTTGATTTTATTTGAAATTTTATCCAATAAAACTGAACAATGTGGCTTCTTTAGACCTGTGGAGCATAGAGGTATCCCTAAATATTTCAGAGGTATCATTATTAATGTTGGGCGTGGGGCTCTTCTTGATGAGAAGGAATTGGTGCAGTTTTTGGTGTGAGGTGACATTGGAGGTGCAGGTCTCGACGTGTTTGAGAATGAACCTAACGTGCCAAAAGAGTTATTCGCGTTGGATAATGTTGTTTTGTCTCCACATAAAGCTGTTGCAACCCCAGAATCCTTTGCAGCGCTGCAAGAGGTATTCTTAGGCAACTTAGAGGCTTTCTTTTCAAATAAGCCTTTGCTATCGCAGTTGGACTTTGAATGAGGGGAATCCATTCTTTTTAACAGAATGGATTCATATAAAGATTCGACATCATATTGGCATTGACTATTTTATATTCTATCAATGAATTCTTCACTTGTAGATGTCAAGATCTTGTGTAATGTCAAAATATTTCTCCCACAATTGTTAAACCGAATAAGTTTATTCCTTTGTGCAGTCCTTGCAAATGGCACTGATTTTGGCTTCTTTTTATGGTGTAAATTTAGAATATATTGAGATGGATACAAGATGATAAGAATGGATGATATCTCTTCATGCATTTATGCGCGTGTTTGTGTGCGCGCGCGTGTTTGTGAAGCTATTTGTATTTGTCATTGGTTTGGTGACCTCAGAAATGCTACATAACATGGAGCATGGTATAATTGCAGTTGGCACAAATTTCAGAACAGTTGGAGTTAAATTCCTTGTACTACAGTTCATAAACCACTTTGAATACTCTTGCCAGCGTATTGGAATTGTCAGTTTTCATCTTCTTCTTGTTACATTTTTGTATTGGGACATTACCTTTATTCTGCTATTGCGTGAAGTAACTCGTGCATACCAATGAATGATTTTTTGGTTATTTTATCCATTCTTGGCTTGTTAGCTTGATGTTGAATTAGCTTTAGTTTTGTTGTTTTTGTTGGTAGTAAATTTATTCAATTTGGAAGGGATTAGGAACATATGTAATGCTTGTTGGTTTCTTTTTATTTTTGGATAATGATAAAGAAGCTAGGCTCTCACACCCTTGGGAACTTACCTGCCAAATAAGTTATCAAACAGCCTCAATTTTGATGGTAATTTTCTTCCCTTGTTAGTCGTCTTCAATTTTGCCATTTGAGTGTCCAAGCTAGTCCGCTGTAATATACTTCTCAATATATTGCTTATTAATTTTTTCAAATTTTAACCATTAATTCTAATTCTATATTCTTATAAGGTACACAACCAGAACTTATCCTCCAAGGTCCATCATACTTATTGCTAAGGAAACAATTCTGCTGGTTGTCCTGCCAACAATCACCACAGGAATTGGAGCTTAGTCGCGAATGAGCATTCCTCTGGGCTTAGAGAAGCTTATTACTAGGCCGTTAGGCCCCAATTAGCCTCACCCTTTCTGGTTTACTGTTTCTTCAAGAACTTGATGCGTTAGGACTCCAATGACAGGATAGATGATTTTGTGGTGATGGGATATATTGGTTTCAAGATTGCAGAAAGGAGCAAGGCCTTTAGCCACAGCATCGCCTACCTCTCAAGGAAGAAGTCACATGTCATTCCCTTACCATGCAAATCCTCAAGACCTTGCAGCTAATAGTGACATTTTTATTATTTGTTTTGCATTGACAGATTAACAGGGATGCTGTGATAGCAATGAGAATGAAAGGTCATCATGGATGCCGAACGTGGGTCTCTCCTCCACGGAAGTAATACGTACAGTTTCCAGAGATGCAATCGGAGTTGCCAGTTTGGATGGTGTCAAGTCCACTGCTGCTGGCATAGTTCTTTCAATTAATCAAGAACTTTGGTAAGTGAAGTTCTTTAGTAACAGACATTTGATGGGGTAAGTTGACTTGGCATTGGCAAATGAATATATTACAAGTTGGGCGTAATTATTTGGGTTGATAATTATAGAGATAAAAAGAGAATGGAGCATTCTTTGTAGGTAGTGATTGGTTACTATAATGGCAAAAGTTTAATATGATAAGAGAACAAACATTTTTTAACTAAAAGTTCTTAGAGAAATGTTAGAGTTTTCAGATTTTCAATCTTAAAAAATAGAAAGTTATTATTAAAATATTGAACCAATCAAACTATCGATGTTTACTCTCTCAGCAAGTGATACCAAAAGAAAATTCAAAAAAGAAATAATTGTTAAATCAAAGAAGCTGATACTTTTGGGCAGTTATTGCAAATGCCCTGTTTGCTCCTTTTGATGGTGTAAGATTCAGAAAAAATGAGATGGATATAAAACTGAAAATAAGGAATAGTGTCTGCGAGGCTAGTTGGACTTGTCATTGTTTTTTGTGACTTTGGCAATAACACAAATATAGGGGCTTGGGCTATTTAATTGCAGTTATGCACAACTATTAGAACAATGCCTTGGAGTTAAATTCGACTATATCAAGTTCATAGACCATTCCCAACATTCTCGCTGATAGATTGGAATTGTCAGTTTTTATTTTATACTTGTTACATTTTCAAATTGGAACATTAACCTTATTCTGCCATCGGCTGAAGGAACTCGTGCATGCCAATTATTGATGTGTAATCTGCTTTTAAATTTTGTTGGTTCTGTTATGGCTTGATATTAATTAGCTTTGGTTTAGTTGGTTTTGATTGTACTATATTGGTTCTTAGGTTGAAGAAAGGTTCAAGGCCTTTGGCTGCATCATTGCCTACCTCTCAGGGAAAGGGAAGAAGAAACAACATCTACCATTCTACTATTATTATGCAAATCGCTGAGACCTTGAAGCTAATATTGATATTCTCAGTATTTGTTGTGCATTGACAAACAAAAACCACCAAACAGTTAGCAGGAATGTCGTGACGGCAATTGGAAAGACTGGTGTTATGGTGTTTGGAGCGATGCGAGATTGCAGATGTAGGTCCGGATGTTTGAGAATGATGACTTACTGAAAGAGCTATGTTGCATTGGATTGTTCTATCTCCACGTGATGCTTTGCTAGAGATGAGCATCGCAAGCTTGTAGGCACTCTATCAAACAAACTTTTGCTGTTGCGGATCAAACTTGAATGAGGGGGTTATCTGTTCTTTTGACATAATTTCCGAGACAGCGTGTCTTCATAATGAAGTTCATCATCCGTTAAACATCAAAATATTTTTAAAGTAGCTAGTTCCTAGTCAATGGAGCTGATGTCTTTGTGCAGGTCTTTTAGATGGTGCTGTTCAAGCTTGCTTCGGTGTTGTAGTACTAACAACACAAATTGAGCTAGTGAGGCAGAAGACTTTGAAATGATGAACTGGAACAAGAAGTCTGCTAGCTGATTTTCATTTGTTTTCTGGTGGCTTTGACAATATCAGATAATAAAGAGGTATTGGCTTCAAATGCAGCTACACAAGTTTTAGAAGAACATGCCAGATTGAAATGCCATAATGTTATATTGGTAGACCATTTCCAAGTCGTCCCTTTACATTGTTCTTCCGATTTTATTTTTCATTTTTTTCCCCATTCCTGCTTACTTTTATGTTGGGACATTTTCTTTATCAAGCAATTCCTGAAATAATTTGTGTTACCAAAGTTGATGTTGATTTTCTATTTGTTTTCCCATGTTTAAGTTTTCTTATTGCACCGTCAAATATTTTTTTCTTGGCCTTCATTTGATTGCTGAGGAAGTGTGAGAAGAACAAGAACCTTAAATCCTCTGCCACACATTATAAATATTTAACACACATATATTTGTTGATTTTCACAGGCAAAATCACCATGATTACAATTGGAGAAAACTTCAAACGTATTAGACAAAGAGGACAAATACAATGGTGTAGTTCCTGCCCAGATTAACGCTTCAAACATGCAATCAAACAATAAAGATCACTGTCCTAACATAAAAGTAATGGCATAATATTAAAGGTAACCAAAGCAGTACTCATTTAGTATCATGGGAGTCATGAGTCTTCCTGAACAGCTTGTGCTGGATATGCTGGGCAAAGGTGCGAGGCGGGAAGAGAGGCGGCTCAGTCTCGGACACGGTCTCCGGCAGGGGCTTGAGGACGATCTTCTCCTTGGGTGGCTCACAGAAAACGGCCCACGAAATCCTAACCTTTTCCTTGTTGACAAGTCCCCTGTGAAGAATGCTCTTGTACTTGCGATTGCTCAGGATCTCAATAGTGTCTCCAATGTGCATTATGATTGAGTTAGGGACACATTTGGCTGTGACCCACTTGTTATCATAGAACAGTTGGAGACCAGGGACCATGTTGTGGAGTATGAAAGTGAGTGCACTCACATCAGTGTGGGCTTCAACACCTAGGGCCAGTTCTGGCTGAGGACACTTGGGGTAGTAGTTGATCTTCATTTGAAGAAGGAGCTCTTCCATGCCACCAACTTCCTCCTCTAGCCTCCCTTTTTCCAACCCTAGGCCAAGAGATAGCACTGAGAGAATCTTGGTTGCTAGGCCTCTTAGTTGCTTGGCATACTCACTTGTGGCAGGTCTTCATCCATTGCAAAAAGTTAATCATATAATTATAATCACCCCTATTTCATGACAATTAGTTCATGATATATATATATATATATATATATATATATATATATATATATATATATATATACCACATCAGTTTTAATAATAAAATAATTCACATCTTCGTGATTTTTTCGGATCAACCATTGAATAAACGTGGATTATATTTTTATTAAAACTGATGTGGTAAATTATTATTGAAACACACAAGGAGTGAGTAGGGTAAAGCTACTCACCGATGAGTAGCTAAGCAGTATCCACATATATATCTATATATATATGTATGTGTTATGATGTTATTGGTGACAGACCCGAGAAATTGTACGAGAAGGGTGGACTTGAAGAACAAAATATATAGTGAGGTATTACCAAAAATTGAATAGGGGCATTTTTAAAATTTTAACAAAAATTATAGATAATTTTGTAAAAAAAAAAAAAAAAAATTTAATGGGGGCGATTGGTCCCTTAATAGGGTCGTCTGTGTGCTAAAATATGTATATAACACCGGTCTACCTTTGTCCGACTACTTATAGTTTTGGATCTTAACTCTCAAAGTTTCAAATCAAGGTTTGGAAATATATAATCTCTAAACATTTGAAAAATATATTCAAATCATATCATCGTTAGAAATTTTTTCCGACAAGAGAAAATAATTTCTAAATCCCAAAATACAATCTTTCTTAAGTCTCTGCATGTGTTCCTTAACTCGATTAAATAATGCAAACAAGCATATATTCCTAATATATTTTAATGAAAGCAGATTCAATCAAATATGTAATCGCTTAGGATGAAGAACTTACATGTAATCGCTTGGTGTCTTTGGCCAAGTGGACATGTCCCTCTTGTCCTCTGGGAAGATAAGGTGGAAGAAATAATCCTCCCACTCAAGCTGCCCACTAGCATTGTTGGCTAGCTTGCTTCCATACCCTTGTATCTTCCCAGAGGCCTGGTCATTAGCATACTTCTCTTTCTCCTCCATCGGCTGCTCGAAGAAGGCATCTCCGGCAGCCTTGACGCGTTCCAAAAGATCCTGGGAAATTCCATGGTTGACAAGGTGCATCACACCCCAATCCGTTGCCGCCTTCTTCAACTCCTCGAAACACCTCTCCCGGACCTCCTTGTCCGGTGCATCGATGTCCTTGAGGTCAATTGTGGGCACCTGAGGCCCTTCATCCCTCTTCTCCTCCTCGAACACGTTGCCGATGCTCATTAGCTCTTCCTGGGGCCTCACATATTCTTTTGGGATTGACTGGATCCCACTGCTTGACAAGCTTTCGACTCTTGGAGCCACTTGCACCATTGCAACAATGTGTTACAACTTACAACACTGTGTGTGTGTGTTTGTGTGTGAAAATATATATGATCACTAACGATGCAGACCTTTGAAGCAATATGTTACTTGTATTGCCAATCTTTGTGAGCTTTTATAGAACCGTACTTCAACTAAATTGTGTGCAAAACGAATAAAAAATTAGTTGACGGCATTCAAATTGCTCTAGAAAAATGTATGGGGTAGAGCTACCAACATAGAGAAAGAGAGAGAGTTGTATCTGTTCCTCACGTGTTGAGCTCTTTACCAGACTCAAAAAGATAGGATTAAGAGTCGTAGAGATGATGAAGATTGAAGATGCATGGAAGGTGGGTTGACTGGAGGATTGAAACACGAGGAACCCTAACCGTCGCATAAGATCGAGTGACGGGGGAAAATTACAGCCACAATTTAGAACCATAGGTTTCATTTAAGGCTTGAGAATGTTAATGTGTGTGTGTGTGTGTGTCATTGTGTGTGTTGGTTGTATAGTAACCACCCTAGAACAGTCTTTTGAAAACCATCTACCAATTAGCCACCAACCATGCACGTGATAGCTAACCCTTTCATTCGACTTGATGTTGTTTATAAAAATTTCCATATTTTGAATCAACTTTAACTTCAATTTTTTTTTTTATAACGAAACTCTTTTAATGAATAAGCAAATTCAATACTAGTATATTTTAAGTTAATTTTACATTTTTGGCAAATTTAAATATTATTTTATTTTTTGTTGACTCACCCTATATTGTTTGTGCTTATTAATTTCTATATATAATATGTGCTACTCATGTCCCTAAAATATCAAGGGTCTGGTAATTCAGTGGTATCTCTTCTACCTCTCAAAGTGGATAATATGTATGTGAGTCGTTAGTTAATAATTAATTGTTGTCCTATATTAATATTATATATATATATATATATATATATATATATATATATATATATTTTGTGGGGGTAAGGTATAATATTGTTTATGATAATTTATTATTATTATTATTATATATATATATTTTGTGGGGGTAAGGTATAATATTGTTTATGATAATTTATTATTATTATTATTATTTTATTTTTACAGAAGTACCACACAACATAAAATGTGATAAACAATAGCAATTTAAATCACTACCATCAGATCATTTATCGATCTTTTACTCAAAAGTCAAAAGTAGTAAAGACTTGCAAAAAAAAACAAATAATAATAAAATAGTAACTTTTTTCCACTTTGTAAGTCGTATGACATTGTACTAAAAAAATTTAATTAAATGTTTGGTTTCCCTGAATCAACAAAAAAATCGTGATGAGAGTAACGTTTTTTCACATGTTTCCATAACATTCATTTCAAGCAATTAAATAAGGGTTTTAGGATTTGGAATGTAGCCAATTAAAAAAAGTCAGTCAATCAACGACTTTAATGGCCAAAAGCTTCCAGAAAATTTTACTACCTACTATCTAGCATATATCAAGCCAAAAAATAAACCTCAAAATTGTAAGTGTACATATTATTTGCTTTTTATATTATCCTTACGAGTTAGAGGGAGGAGGAGTTCGGACAAGCCTGCTTGAAAAGTTGAACAGTTTACTAAATAATTAGTTCAAGAGCGATATTATGAGGCCAATCTTTGATGCTAAAATGTTAAGATTACTTTTTTTTTTTTCTATATATTTTTTTTTTGGTAAATAAATGGTTAGATTACTTAATTGACTATGGAAGTAGGTTTAGTTTGAGTGTTAGGTATACTTGAGAAACTAGGGAAAGCTACCTAGAAAGGTTGTGTGCAAGACCATTGTTTTCAATATAGTAGAGACTGAACAACTCTCTGTCCTAATTTAAAAGGTTAAATCCAAAGTCCACTACGGAACACCCATTTTTGCATAGCTTTCGAAAGAAATAAAAAAAGAACACCCATTATTACAAAGAAAATGGGACACCTGACCATCGATCATTTCACCATATTCCATTTCTTGAAACTTTTTTATTTTACTTTTCCTAAAGGTTAAACAATTTTATATATACAATAATTCAAGTTATATATACTCATATTTACGACGAGGCCAGTAAGAAGCCAAAGCAAATTACATGTGTAATAAAAAAAGATAAGCCCAACTTTGGCCCAACAAAGCCTCTAGCAATTGACATCGGCCCAGCCCATGGCAAAATGAGAATTACGTTGATGACGGCCATTTCTAGAATTTCCTGCATCAAAAGTAATAACGTACGTTTAGTAATTTCTCCTACCATTGATTTGGTATAGGGGTGCAGTGAACCGGTCATAACTGAATTGGACCGTATAGCCTAGTTTTGTTTTGGTTTGGTCGCATTCCAATTTCAAAAATAAACATTAACTTAGGATTTGGTTTGAGTTTGGGGTTCACTAGAATCGGAACAAATCAAATCCAACCTGTAATTATATATATCTATGTATATATATATATATATGCTTGTGTATTGACTCTAAGAATAGTCACAAAATGGTTGAACTAAGATTTTTGTTAATTCAAGACTATTGAGTTCAAACTCTTTAGAGTTATGCTATCACAAGAAGAGATCACTCGATTATTGGTTGCCACTAGTAAATAAGTTTAGAGTTTTTTTAATATGGACCATATAAAGCATAATGGTTTTCGACATTTTTCACAAAATTTCTTAATTCTCACAAATTAGCACTTTCCAGAACCTTACCAAGGGAAAAAAGTAAAAAGTTCATGGATAAAAGAGTAAAAAGACAATGGTCCAGGTGAATCATGCGATGATGAAGCATAAAGCCTAGCCCAACTCAATCCAAGGCTCACAAAACAAATCAACTAATCCAGTCCACCAAAGTCACCATCAGTCCATAAGTAAAAGGAAGATACTGTAAAACGATGGACCCATAATGTTGACAAACCCATGCATCCACGTGGGTTACACCATCCCTCCACGTGTCACCAGTCTTAGATTAAGATGCTGAGTTGGCATCTTTTTATGAGCAAACAATTCATCGTGACAGAAGAGGAGGACAAGAGTCTTCATTTCCCTCCACACATTGTGGAGTTGCCTTATCTCTTGTGTCTTCCCCAGAAAATCATCTACTCTCTCACAAAGTCACAATGAACCACCCACCACGTTACCCAGATATTCAGAACCCTTTTCACTTCCACTTCCACTTCCACTTCCACTTCCACCACCACCACGACGGCCACGAATGGCCACCAAATTAGGGTTTGCTCTGACAAACCCCCCTCGTTTCTTCACTGCCCCTTCTCGCAAACCCGTTGTTTCTCTCTCTTCTCCTTCATCATCATCGAGGGTTCAGTCTATTAATTTCATAGGCCGTCAGTTATTGCTTCGACACAGATTCTTCAGACTTTCACCTAAAGCCACCACTGACCAGCCAGGTTAGGTTTTTATGTCTTAAGTCTATATATATATTATAATATCTAGTAGTATATATTTGATTTTTCAAGTGGAATTGGATAATGTTGCTCAATAATGTCCGAATGTTATATTTCACATGACTACAGTTGTAATATACCGAGTATTATTTGCATTCGGCCTAAGCTGGTATATTACTGTCATGGAATCTAGTATGGAGGAGTGGGTTTGTTACGGTTGATAAAATATTAGTATTATTTGCATGACCTAAAGTTTATGGATTTATTGTTTCTAAAGACGGTTAGGATGATTGTATGGTAAATCAGGTACCTTGTTATCTAGATTATGGTTGTTTTGGATTGCCTGATGGAGTTGAATAAGTTCATTCTGCAGCTATGGAGTCATTGCTAGATAAATTAGAATGGAATTTATTTATTGAATTCTAAAGTGCCAAGAAATTACCAGGTAATTACAATGCTATTGAGAATGTAACTGACTCGTTTTGAATATATTTTGTATACATTGAGTGGGCTAACAGTCCATTATGGTTATACTCTCTCTATCTCTCTTTGTCTTTTGAGTGTTTTTGGTTATGGTGTATTATAGATTCACAATGACTTATTCTCCATATTAGAAGCTAGGGTATCTAAACTCGGTTGATAAAAAAGAGAGATGCATCCTAGGATTGGTCTATGGTAGTAATGCCTTGTCTAAGAAGTGAGGACCTTATACCAATCAGACCTATATTGTTTAGTAGAGTAAGTAGCCATTGAATCATCATCATCATCATCATCCGTGCCTTAATCCCATATGAATGGGGTCGGCCACATGAATTCTCTTTCTCCAATCCTTCCTATTATATTCCATTTTGCCTACTATATTTAGCTTTTAAAATTCATTTTCAATAACCTCATCCCATGTATTTTTAGTCACCCTTTCCATCTCTTACCTTCTATTACAACTAGTGTTCCTCATTTGACAGATGCGTCTCTAGGTCTTTGATGTAGGTGTCCAAAGTCCAAACCATCTAAGTCTACTCTCTCTAATTTTCTCACTAATGGGAGCCGCCCCTAATTTGTCTCACACTCTCATTAGTCCCTCCACCCATCCATCTTAGTATTCTCATTTCGCTACATGAAGGCGTTGCTCTTGTTTCTTTTTTTAGGGCCCAGCACTCAGCTCCATACAACATAGTTGGTCTAATAACAGTCGTATAAAATTTTCCTTTGATTCTATGTGTTATTCTTTTATCATATAAAATTCCACTAGCTTCTCTCCACTCGGTCCAATCTGCTCCAATTCTACTATTTATATCTCTATCCATCTCAGCTTCCTTTTGTATTATCAATCTTAGATATCGAAAATGGTTGTTTTGAGTAATTTTATGGTTTTGAAGTGTTAACATTATATTGTCGATGACCATTATTTATTAAATTTTCACTTCTTATACTTGGTTTTAGTTGGTCTAATTTTCAATCCTTTCAATTCCAACACATTTCTCCACATTCAAGTTTTGTTGATAGGTTCTTTTTAGAAGTGTCTAAGAGCACTATATCATCTGCAAACATCATGCACACCTCGTTTTGGAACTCTTTTGTTATTTCGTCTAAGATTTCAGCAAATAGATATGGGCTTAGCACCGATCCTTGGTGCAATCCTACATTTGTGGGGAACTCACAAGTTTCACCACATGTGGTACGGACTTTAGTCTTTCTGTTCATGTACATATCTTGGATACTTTTTATGATTTGTGAGGGAAGTTTTTCCCATTGTAGAGCCCACCAAATTATATCTCTTGGGACTCTATCATACGTTTTTTCTAAGTCTATAAAGACCGTATATAAGTTTTGTTGCTTACTTCTACCTTTTTTTAACTAATTGTCTAAGTATATATATAGCTTCCATTGTGGATGTATCCGGCATGAATCCAAATTGGCTATCGGATACCTTGGATTCCTTTCCTAGCCTTTGTTTTATTACCCTTCCCATAGTTTCGTTGTGTGACACGTTAATTTAATTTCTCTACAATTGCCACAAATTTGTATATCCCTTTATTTTAGTAAATTGGTATTGTTGTACTTTTCCTCCAGTCATGTGGCATCATGCCTTGTTTTAGGATAAGATACCTGATAAGCAAGTAAGAAATTGTTCATAAAATCCTCAACGTGACAACAATCATTTTATAGACCCGATGATGCAGAATGAGAGAGAAAATAAGGAGAAGAAGAAGAAGAAATTGAGGGAGGAAAATCTCTCAATAATCTTTGTAATTGATGGTCAATAATTATCAAAAGTGTCTACTCAATGTCACAAATTGCATATACATAAGCATCAAAATAAAACCCTAATCAAACTCTACGACCAAAAATAAAACCTAAAGAACTAAGAAATATATAATATATAACAAATCCCAAAATCATCTTCTACGCCTGCGCCTATAATAAGTATGCAGACAATGTGGCTCATCAAGATCTCCATCGATTCTCCCTACCTGAAAAGAACTCTCCTATGGAGTGTAAAGCTTGTGATACTACAGTTAATACTCCAAAAAGTTTGGGTCAATACGCCACGTGTTATCTGTATCTGAACAACTTCTGATAGAGGGAAGAAAATCTGAACAACTTCTGATAGAGGGAAGAAAATTGCTGGTTGATCTCTGTAATCGATAGTCAATAATTTTCAAAAGTGTCTACTCAATGTCACAAGCATTAAAATATAACCCAAAATCCCTAATCAAACTCTACTACCAAAAATAAAATCCTACTCTACGCCTATGATTATAATAAATATGTGGACCAAGTGGCTTATTAAGATCTCCATCACCTAAATTGGAAATAATATGAAAATGACGTGATAACTTAAGGCAATATGGCGTACAACTGTATGTACTAAGTCTTCTCTCATTAGGGGATAAAATTAAGGAGTTAAACATTATTTATTTAAGGTCGGCCAAGCAGCTACAAACCCATGGAAGAATGATGGTGGAATTGTAAGTAGAAGGAAATGAAAGAATAAAAATGATTTGAAGATTTATTTAGATGAGTGAATGAAGGAGAATAAAGACAAAGTTGCTTGGATGGTGCATCTATAGTGGTTTTTCAAGCCCTTGATCACGATAAATTCTCCAACCTACATGATACATGTGGTTGCAAACCTGCAATATCCTGCAAGTGCCACTAAAGAGGAGAGATGAGGGGGAAAATGGATAGATAGGAAAATGATAGAATAGGGACAAGCTGAGGAAGGAAAAAAGAACAAGAGGACATGAGGCAACTAGGCTCAGTTTTCTTAAATTCTTATGATGCTTATTTTGGAACATCTAGACATTTTATAAAGGGAAACTGGGAGAGTACAACACTTATAACCCCCAACTTCACCCCTTGTTGCCATAGCACAATTATCCTCACTCTTAATTTTATTCCAAATGTTCATGTGTGAGTCATGTGACAACTCAAGTGCAACAGGGGTTGTACTTTTTACATATGCTTTCATGTGCTAGTTTCATGACAAGTTAAGTGAGGCTGTGCCCAAATAAGGTGTTCATGCTCAATACTTAATTAGTATAGCATAAATGCCTGATATACAACTCACATGTCAGTGCCTGTACTAAAATGGAAAATGCAATCAAATGGGAATTGCAAAAAAATATAAAATGGACTGAAAATTATTACCAAGAGAAACTACATTAAAGAATTCATGAGATGATTTGATCATGTTTACAACAACTGTAGCTGTGTCACAGCATGATAAAGACCACAGAAAGGCTAAATATTAAAGTGGGTGAAGTGAGAACACATTTTGATACATCACTGAATTCGTATCTCAAGTGGAATAGTGAGCTGAAACAGATTGTGTTGTTAATTCTATATAGTCGGAACAATCTAGTCAGTCCCCCACCAGGAGAAAGAAAGTATATAATAGAAACGAGACACTCTTAAAGGTAAAATTATGGATTACTGGAATTGCTGCAACCATTGAATGTTATAATTGACATTTTTCAGCACTGTTTATTTTGAAATTCCGTTCATTAACTCCACTTCTGCTTTCAGATCAGGTCCAAAAAGATGACGTTGTTGACAGTAATGTCTTGCCATACTGTAACTTAGACAAGAAAGAGAAGAAGTCATTGGGAGAGCTTGAGCAAGAATTTCTTCAAGCGCTTCAAGTATGCACTTAAATAGATACTTTTCATTTCTTTTTCCTCATTTCCTTTTTGATCCATATATATTAGTCTTTAGATTTTTGTCAGATTAAAGGTCTATATCAGTTGATTGCATACTTCTGCCACGTCATTTGTTTGCAGATAAAGTACTTTATTTCCATTTTACCAATACTGTTTCTGATGCTGTATGCATCTGCTTTTCTTCTTTTCTATACGAGAGAGATATATAATTTGTTTCTGGTTTTGCTACAGTCTTTCTACTATGAAGGAAAGGCTATCATGTCAAATGAGGAATTTGACCTACTCAAGGAGGAACTAATGTGGGAAGGAAGCAGTGTGGTCATGCTAAGTACAGACTTGTGTCTTATATAGAGCCTCCATTTCTATGTTATGATGTTGACCTTTAATCGTTTAGTGAATATCTAAGATGTCCATTGCATTACTCTCTTGGTTCATTCACAATGCAGGCTCGGATGAACAGAAGTTTCTGGAAGCTTCAATGGCTTATGTGGCTGGGAAACCCATAATGAGTGATGAAGATTATGACCAACTGAAGATTCAACTAAAGGTTTGCATTATTGGTATCATGTACACAACTTAGATGAACAATATGCATCTAGTTTAACTTAGAATGACCATTACTTTCAAAATTAGAGAGGATATATAGTATTCTGGACATTATTGTAATGTAGCAACACATTGAAAATAACCCAAGCACTGTTTTCTCTACCTATTTTCTTTTAGCAGACTAATTATGATGTTCAGATGATAATTTTATAAATTTCTCCATGGTGTTGTACATAGCCAAAGGATTTCTTTCTTTGTGAATCAAATTGATTTTATCAGTGCCTTTGATTTTTATCTGGTAGGTAATCACCTATTAATTTTGGACTTAAAGTTCCATGTTGCTATGCCATCAAAAATTTATTTGTGTGTAGAGAAGGGACAAAACGAATCTCATTGTAATGTTGGCTTATTTTAGTTCTATTAAAATATTTCTAATCACTTCAGTTTTTGGCCTGAGGCTGTCTAGTTGGGGTTGACTCTTTCTAGGCTTCTTTTTAGTCGAAGTACCTATTAGTTCATTAGTTTAATGAATCTTGTTTAGCTAACTGGGTTTAGTTTCTAGAGAAGCTTGATTGCACTTCCTATTTAGAAACTAAAGAGTGGTGTGTGTGTGTGTGTGTGTGTGTGAGAGAGAGAGAGAGAGAGTGTGTGTGTGTGTGTGTCAGGCTGTTTGAGCAAATGAATAGATCTTTTGAAGTCGAGTCTTTGAGTGCTTGGGTTTACGTGCCATGTATGGAGATAGGGTAATAATTCTCAAAAATTTACCACTGTATGTACATTTTCCGGAGATTTCTCACTTTTTGAATAAACAATTTGATGTTATTGTCAGTGCCTTTAGATTTGTTTTATTGTATTCAGTAGCTGATAGCCAATTGATTTAAGACGCTTAAATATGCCATGGTACAATGCTATATTAATAATTTATTTCTGCGTAAGTAAGGGGGAAACAATTTCTTACTATGATGTTGGCAGAAACTTTATTCCAATGCAATTGTGTGTGTGTGTGTAAAAGACAACAATTGCAGAATTATAAGGTGGTTGCTTTTTCAATTCTACATTTTAAGTGGACAATTTGTTGAAATGTAAAGTGAATAATTGGCTGAAATGTACATAGGCTGGTGGCTAGCAATAGACCAAAGTTTGAGGAGGTGGGAAAGTTCTATAAGTTACTTTCTGATTAATGGATGATGACCCAGTAAATGGAACATATACATGCAGGTCAATCTATAGATGCTACTTATCAAATATTAGTATTGCTTGAAGGTGCCAGTTTGTTAGTAAGTTTAAATTTCAACACCATGTTCTGGGGTCAGGTTCTGCTTTCTCTGCTAGCAACTATAAATTTTATTACTCCATTAAATGTCTGCATATTCCCTTCATTGCTTGTATATGCTCATGAGTACACGTGCATTTACAACAGGTACACGTGTCAGTTAATGCCTTTGTCTTAGATAATCAGTCTTCTACATCCCATCTTGGTCTATTCATTATAACAAAATAACATGTGAAACACTTGCATTGAAACATAAATTTTTTTGCCAAAGAAATTTATGGAATTCCTATATCGGTTGTGAGGAGAGTAATATTATGTTCATGTTCATGCATGTTATATCTGTAGTTGTACTTAGCATTTATGTCATATTTTAATCATGTTTGATCTTGTAATTTTCTAGTTTCTTGTTACTAGTATCAAACAAGCTTATGCCACTGTTTATACTTGTTTCTTCCTGCCTGTGCTTCTGATTCTATTTACTTGCGAGTTTTTAACATCCATAATTATTTTCTAGATGGATGGGAGTGATATTGTGGTTGAAGGCCCTCGATGCAGCCTCCGTAGTAGAAAGGTGTGTTCCTTTACTAAATTACTTCTACCTTCTCTCTTTTCTTTGTTTTTTTATGTGTGCTTTTATCAAATGCACAAATTTGATATTATTATTATTATTATTTTTAATTATCACGACTACCCGTATTTTCTCATAATTGTCTGTCACTGAAATCAACTAGGAAAACTGGTTCTAAAAGTAATTTATAGGTAGTGATTGCTACTACAATTGTATACTTGTTACATTATATAGACACTGATATAATAAACTCTCTCTGTCTCTCTCTCCATAGGTATGTTATAATTTTTTTCCCTTGTCCAATGGACTCCACAAATTGTATTCCATGCAAATTTTACCTCTAGGAAGGAAAAGAAGGGTCGTTATGAGCATGCTACTAAGATGTGTGTTTAATACATAGCATGGATGCATGACACCTGACTCACGTTATATATCGATCACTAAGAGGGCTATGCTTAGGACTTACATGTGCATTTTACATCATATCAATTCAGTTTTAGCTTTTTGGAGATATATTGCATTTTCATCTAACGTTGGTATCTTAAGTTTTCAACTTTAGTCGGTATCTATGAAGTAGATATTGTGAATTATAAAGTTTCTGTGCAGCATACACCAATTATGATGTAAATTATTTTTTACTGAATGTTACAGTCAAATTCAATAGAATTTTCTTCTCCATCTGATGAACCTATTAAGTACAAGACTAAAGTGTTATTTTTAGTTCCCTGGCTTGTCTGCAAATATTTATTACCTCGGCACTCGTTTTTCAGATTTTCAAATTAAGGGTATGGTTACTCTTTGATTTTTGAGAAGTTCTTTTTTTTTTTTTATTGTGAAATAATTGATGTCCCTATAGTGCTAGCATCAATTGTTTTTAAAGTTGTCTTCCTTCCTGTCAGACTTTGAGGACATTTTTTGGGGGGTGTGCTAGTGTAAAGGCTAGAAGATGAGCTTGGATTTTGTTGTACTGATTTAAATGTCTTCCTGTAGGTCTACAGTGACCTATCTGTTGACTATTTCAAGATGTTCTTGCTGAATGTCCCCGCTGCTGTTGTTGCTCTGACATTGTAAGTAACATTGGCTTTGTACAATAATTAGTGGTATTTCACCACCATCCTATAGAATTATTATTGTCATATTTATCTTAATGATAGATTACTTGTTGAAACCCAACTTGTTTATGTGTGTTTGTTCAATTGTTGTTTTCACAGGTTTTTCTTCCTGGATGATTTGACAGGATTTGAAATAACATATCTTTTGGAGGTAACTAATCGTTATTTTTCTTTTTTTCATGTTCTCATTCTAACTTTGGAACAGTGAAGTTAATAGATGCAAAATTCATTTAAAATTTTCTTTTCTTTTCTTTTTGGTGGGTGAAATAAGTTGGCTGCAAGCCTGTAGCAGATTCTTATTTTGAAATTAAATTTGGCCGACGGTTAAAAAATCTTTAGCCATTCCACAATTGCCACATTTCGAGGCTGTGAACCTGGGTGAGTTGGTCCAATAAATGTAAATTGAAATCGACTATGCAGCTGCTAGTTTGAAGTTTTAACGCATCAAACCAGGCTGTGTCCCGGAACAGAAGGAAGAGGGATGTATGTGGCAAATGGCAATTGATAAAGAAATTCAGAATCTATATTAACAGAAGGAGATACGAGAAGAGTCTAAAGAGACTGATTCTGAATTTTTTTGGGTAAAAAAGGGTGTTACAAGTAAATAGATGTACATTATCATGGGCAAAATAAGGGAATGATGGTACTTTAATGACAGTTAGGGTGAGAGAAATTTTCTAATGTGACAGGCATGCATTATTAAAGCTAACTTTAACTTACCAACATACCATATTTTCTGCGTCAGGATCAAAGGACTTATTTTTTTTAATGGTATATTGTCTCCATTTAGAATATTGCAAGGGAATTGTTAAATTGGGATCGGGAAGTCATTGTCACGCCTTCCAGTCTAGAAATTGAAATGTTCAATGACATCACAAGTCATATAATTTAGTTGGATCATTAGGGAGTTCATTTGCTACAACACAGAGGGAGGACCAAAAAGGATGTAGGTTGAGGTAGTAAGAAAGAGATATTGAGAATAGAAAGCATGGTCCTAGATTGACAAAACATGGTCTGTATGGCAGGCCCCAAATGGTTCGGACAAACTTCATTGGGATGACTGATGAGTATTGGCATGTTTTATTTAACTTCTTGTAAGGCAAGCACATTCTAATAAAATGCTTTAAGAAAACCATGGTAAAGAGGCTTCTCAAGTTGAAGACTTATTTAAGAAGTTCCTCAATCGAATTCTTTGTTTTTAGTCTTGTTCTTGAGTCTTTTGTAGTCGTCTATCAAAACTACTCAATGGTATTTCGGTTATGGTCCCCGTTTATCAAGGGCAGACCGATAGACAAGTCACATACTGGTATGGGATTTGTAAGGGTAAATTACCCTGACCTCCCGTGGGATTCAAGTTTTAAACCCGTAGATTAAAGTTTGATGAAAAATGTGATCGACCTCCCATGAGGTTAGGCCCAAATTACAGTCCTTCTTCCCCTCCCCCCCGGGTGGGGCCCTGGGGGGCCATTAGAGCCATCAGATCGTACCCTTAGGTATGCTAAAATGACAATTAACCCTTTAGTTATTTTTTATAATTGATAATACCCATAAACAAATTAAATATAAACCATCAACCTTTACTCTCTCCCTCTCATGCCTGCACCACCTCCATCCTTCCACCACCTCCTCCCTTACTCTCTCTTGCTACCCCCACCAATGCCATCAACACTGCCATTCCTCTACAGAATACCCCATCACCAATCCCTAGCCCCAACTCCACCACGGTCTTCTACTGATTCATCATTGACTTCATATCAAGGAAAAGAGATTTGATTACTGGACAATCCAAAAGGACCCAGATTAATACCATTGTTACTCTCTCTAAACTCAACCATCAGCCTTTGTTTCTCTCTCTAACCATTAACCTTTCATATGGTATTTGGATCTGTATATCAATATATATATATAATAAGCTATTGCATGTATTATGGATTAAATATATAGCATTATGTGTCTATAAATATAAATATATCATAATTTCACAGTGTATTAAAGTACATATCCTGTAAATATACTATAAATATATATGATGTGGCGGCAGCGATGTTTCCTTTTTGGTCTGCGCATTGATCAACTTAAAAAAAGCCAAATAAATAAAAGAAACAGTGACTTGATGAAATTTAAGATTTTTTTTTTTTTTTGCCTTAATTACACTCAATTCTTCAATTAGATGAGGGATGACGACAACAGTCACAATGGGGTATTATTGAACATTGTGCTATGGTGGTTTCCTTGGACTCATTCAAGCTGCTGGTGCTGGCGCGCCCCCCCCCCCCCCCCCCCCCCACCCACCCAAATCCCACTGTGCTATAGTGGTTTCCTTGGACTCATTCAAGCTGGTAGTGCCCCCCCCCCCCCCCCCCCCCCCCAAATCCCACCTACAGATCCACCCAATCGCCACAGCTCAGACCAAACATAAACTGACAAATTGTAGAAAATAAGATAAGGGGTAAATTTGTAATTTTGCACATTAAGAATTACACCAACATATAGTCACCATATCAGATATCTATGCATGGGGGAAAATTGTAAATGTTAACGTTGCCAAGGTAGGTTAGAGCAGTGTTGTTAAAGGCGCACCTAGGCGCGTCTAGGCTCTAGGCGCAGATCTAGCGCCTGTTGTCATCCCAGGCTCACTGATATTTACTAGGCGCGTACCTCGGTTTCGCCTCGTCCTATTTGCTAGGCGCAGCCTCATTGTTTTTTTTTTTTTAAATAATTATTCTGTTTCTTAAGCCAAAAAGGCTACTTTTGGAAACTTAATAAACTAATAAGAAAGCCTAAGCTTATGAAAGAAGGAACTTTTGTTCAAAAGAATAAACAAACAAATAAGAGAGCCCAAGAGTCAAAGTGTGAACATAGAAAGAGTGAGACTGTGAGACCAACGACAAAGCCCTAGTTACTGAGACAAACGATGAAGCCATGTCAGTTCTTTCTTCTCTCTCTTCTCCTTTACTTCTCTCTCCTCTCATCTTTGCTTACTTCTCTCTCTTCGTCTAGTTCTCTTCTCTCTCTGTCTTTTTCTTTTTTGGGGGGCTCTGTTTTTCCTAACTTTTTCTTCACATTTTCTCTCTCTTCTCATCTACTTCTTTTGTCTCTGCATCTTTTTTTTTTTTTGGCTCTGTTTTTTTTCCTTTTCTTGTTCACTGGTTTTTTTTTTTTTTTTTTTTTTTTTTTTTTTTTTTTGTTAATAGATTTATTTCTTTTTGTGCTTTGTTTTTCCATTCAAAAAAACAAATTCTGTTTTGCCTTCAAGAAAACAAATTTGTGCTTTGTTTTATGGTTCATGCTTATATGGTTGATGAATTTACTATTTTATATTTGATATTAATTTTTAGAATATTGATACGACTTATGAGATACGAATGCTTTTATAGTAGTTTAAAATTTCAATTGTGCGCCTCACTTCACTCAGGAGCGTGCCTCGCCATGCGCCTCGCGCCTAGGCTCCAAAGGACCTCTAGCGCCTTGAGCCTTTAATGACACTGGGTCAGAGTGATTTTGCTGAAACTTTAATCCATGGTGTAAATTCCAAACCTCAGGGGAAGTTGCACGAATTGGTTTTCCCCTGACTTGAACCCATGTTCCCACACTTGGGAACTAAGCTTTTACCATTGCGCCACACAATGACCACAAGTTTTTTAATAGCTAGATCTATCTTGTTGGTACTTGGCAACGCTGTTGTTCACAATGTGAAGTTGACCGTACCTATGACTGGAAATTAACTTCCCCCTTTTACCTCGGATCTTTTATCTCTGGTATGGAGTTTTATAACATTTTGTTCTTCACTAAGGAATTCCAAAGCGGTTCTTACTTATTTTTGAAAAAATCCCATAGACACAGTAGAACCTGTTTACATTATTGCTTGCAAATCACTAGTGATATAATGAGTACCAAGTGTTACTATTATTGGCTTTGATGTCGCCATAAACATTGTAAACTAAGGTCGGAAAAATTTATGACCCGAACTTGTAAACGTATTATTGGCCTGTGGCCTCACCCTTTGATTCCCAGTATGAAGCTTCATCCCTGAATTGTTGTCAAATTCCTCAACCAAATTGAGAATGAAATCAGAGGCAAGTATTTTAGTTCAAAATCCTCTAAAGGATCTATGGAACAAAGATATGTGCTGAAACATTGAAAAAACTGGTCATCACTGATGATGCTGGTTGGATAATGTGAAATTTGTGAACTGGTACAAGTTTGTTTGTGCAAGATTGGAGAGGGGAAGACCAAAAAAATGTTTTAACTTGGTGAGAAAAATTAGATCTGTTAACTTACCAAAAAAAAAAAAACAAAAAAAAAAAATTGTAAAGAAAAGAAACGAAATTAGATCTGTTACCAAAAGCTTTTGATGGATTGAAATGGTAAAGAAAAAATCTTTGTGCCAAGTTGCCAACATCAGATAGATGGCTAAGGCATTGCTTTTTATACTTACAGAATTTCAAGTATCTTGAATATTCCATAACAATTGTGCTATAAGTGAATAATGCAGCTGATAGTTTACCCTTGGATAATTTCAGTGGAGAACCTCACCAACAGTATTTTAACAAATTTCCTGAATTCATCCTAACTGAATGAATTGATCTTAAAAAATCATATTCTTAATTTACTTGAACAGCATGAGTGATTCTGATTATTTTCTCTATCCTTAAACTAGTTCCATTACAAATTGAGAATATCCCCACTCTTTAAACCTGCGTAATTTTTTTTTTTTTTTTTTCATTTTCGTTCTCTCTTTTTCAAGTTCAATCTTGGCTCAACTAATTTACAATTCCCAGTTGTGATTCATGACAATGCCAATTGTGCACATATCCTTATTTTTTTTTATTATAACTTGTGGTCTATAATTTTTTAAAGTGGGGCTTGGACACCCTCTCTCAGAGAATCATGTAGTAACTCATAAAGGAAGTAAATGTGACTGGGATAAAGCCAGTTCAGCATATGTGATATAGTTGGGTTTTTTTCTTGTGTAAATAGTTCATTTGTTTTCTTCTGTAGCGTATATATATTTCTGTTATATATATATTTGGTTTTATAAATTCGGGTTACAGCTTCCAGAGCCGTTCAGTTTCATTTTCACATGGTTTGCTGCTTTGCCCTTCATCTTGTGGTTAGCTTTCACAATCACAAATGTTGTTGTGAAAGACTTCTTGATTTTAAAGGTATGGTCCTTATCAACCTTTTTTATAAGAATTTATATAGACAATCATGTAATTGTTGCAGTTGCTATGTATTGCAAAGCTAACAAAAATATTATATACTTATAGGGTCCCTGTCCGAACTGCGGTACAGAGAATAATTCCTTCTTTGGGACCATACTGTCAATTGCTAGTGGGGGTACCACCAACACTCTCAAATGCTCCAAGTAAGTGAATGGGTAATTATATTAATTGTTGGACCTTTTGATGATACCTTATCTATGTTCCTGCAATCAATTTTTTTTTTTTTTGCGTCTCTGTTTCTTAAAAAGGAAAGAGGATCTTTTTCCCGTAACTTTTGACTATTGTTAATAATTCTTCCCCAGCTGTGGAACTGAATTGGTATATGATTCAAAGACACGCTTGATTACCTTACCAGAAGGAAGTGAAGCATGAGCGGAGGTACACTCTCTGTCTACCTTAAAATTCTTGTAAAGAAATGATAGTATTAGAGCAGTTGTAGAGTTGTAGAGTTGATGTGTCAAAGAAGCTACTCAGCAACTACTCACTAATGTTTACGGAATCTTATAAAGAACCAGAGTGATGTCACTGAGGTTGATTGTTTTTCTTTTATTTTTTGCACCCTTTTGTTTGCAATTAACATTTTGCTGATGAGTGCTGCAACTTTTGGTTGACTAGGCCATTCCGACATGAATTCTTGGTTTATACTAACCTCATCATCATATGACATTGGAACTGAGTTCAATACCAGTCTCACCTTGCTTTTTTGCTGTTGGTGCTAGTCTGTTCCAAATCCCATTCTGGTTGAACCATAATGGACTAGGTGGATTCTTTTAATCCTCTCATAGTCCCATTACATTTTTTTCTCTCTTTTCTTTTGTTTAACATAGGGTCTAAGACCGGAGGCCCTTCACATCCTCACCAAATTGCAAGCCTAGCTGTGGTTTATAAGGGTTGTTTGCAACTTTGCATAACTTATATCCATTAGGCATTTTGTTGACACAGTAAATAACAATACGAAGGCTCCTGATTGCAGGAAGAATCCATGTGAAGGGATCTAAAATATGATCAGTACCATTGCTATCACAAATTGCAGGCAAAGCACGCCGACTAGGCATATATCATACACAATTTGTAGAAGGGGAAACGTGTTTCATAGTCAGACACGGTGGCTGTTGCATAACTGAGGTGTATATTGAAATGTATTTGTACTATAATATTCATATGTAAATCTACTATAGCCTTGTACACTACGAAGAGTGCAAATTTTCATGATGTAAATGACCTATTTTAATAGAACAACACATGCTTTACTTGTAATATTCAAGCTGCCCTTATTTTTGTCTGTCTCATAATCGTTAATTCCTTTGATGCGTATTTGCTTGTATGGCAACTTTGGCTAATACGTGCATCAATTGCAGCTAGATGAAGAGAAATGTGATCATCCATAATGTGTTACGTATCTTTTATCTCTGAACTTGGTATTCATGGTATCTCATTCTCCATAGATCAATCATCCTTGATGAACCCTGACCATCATATCATACATATATGAGATTCATATGGACTACTCAAATCTTTTATGGACATTAATAGTCGATGCCTACTTTTATGCTGCTTAAAAAGGGTAGCATACACTTATACCATTGATGATGTGAATTGAGATAATTTCTTGCATTTTCCCTGTTTTCCTTCTCCTTGACCACTTCCCCACCTTCTCTAGTTTGTTCAAGACGAGAAACAATTTTGTGGCGGGACTGTCAATGAAAAATACTAAAAGTGAAATTAGGGCATCTTTTTTTTTTTATTTTTTTATTTTTTTTTTTTATCTCTTTCTTCTTTGGAAGAACTTAAATCCAGTGACCCCTAGACTAAGATTGCACATGAATCGAGTTGAGTCGAGTTTCAGTTTGTTCAGCCTCAGCTCGTTAGTGCGTTCAGCTTGGGCTTGACTAAGTTCGCTTAATATAAAAAGCCAACCTTGATAACATATTTGTATTTAGGCTCTGTTTGATCTTGTGTGCAAGATTGTTTTGGCTCGTTCATGAATTTATAGGAGTCTAGACAAATTTATGTTCATGAACAAGCTTACACACAACCCTACGTTTGCAAATGTGTTCATGAGTCTTTGTCCATGAACACATATAGCACTAGCTGATTCTAATCGATCAAAATTGGCTTGTTCAAAAATCAAACTCGAGCTCGAGCTTGACTTTTTAACTTAATGAACAAGCATAACCCAAATTTCAAATTAATTGTTCATGAACAGTTCGTCCATTTGCAATTCTACATGTAAGTCTCTAGCTTGTTGTAATGAACAAGCTCAATAAGCTCGGTTCATTTGCAGCTAAATCAACTCTACCAGCAAGCCTTTAGTTGTTTGTCTTTGCATGTAGGGTTCTTTGCTACAAGGAAAAAGGTTTAGCGAAATGAAGCTCGGCAAAAATGTCATGCTTGGAACAGATTTTAAGTAACCAAGAAATTTGCTAAAGGCTGAGGAATGATTGGCAGCGACAAATCATATTATTGCAAATTGATGGTTTGAAATGTCTCTAGTGAGATGTTGATGATGTTCTAAATCATGCAGAAGGGTAGAGTCTAAGACTCTCTCTCCCTCTCTCTCTATAGATTATCTATCAATTGTTAATCATCACTTTATTTGGAAGGATGAAAGATGGGTGAAGGAAAGATGAGAACTAAAAAAAAAAAAAAACCTTCATTCGTTTGGTAGAGAAGAAATAAAGATTACGGGGTGAAAGATGGGTGAAGAAACCGATAAGAAGAAGAAAAAAGTATACTTCTAAGAAATAAGAATGAAAAGAAAAGTAGAATAAAGGAATCATTCTTCATGCTTCACAAATTTTTATCCCTTTATAAATGTTATTTAGACTCCGTTTGTTTGGACGTAAATTATTTTTCAGAAAATATTTTTTTACTTTCTAGTGTTCGGTTGTCGTAAAATATTTACGAAAAAAAAATATTAAAATTTAACAAAAATAATTTATCCATAAATTTTTGACAAGTTTATTTTACATGCCATACCCGATGAATTCGACTTCAATCTCAACGTAGATCTTTGCCAAATACCGACAAAGTAAAAATAAAATAATATTTTACCTAAAAAAAAAAACAATTTTAAAAGAATATTTTACGTCGAAACAAATAAGTCTCGGCCAATTTAAAGGTTGGATGACAATTCAACTGTTTAGTTTAGATAGGATCAGCAAAAGGTTCAATTTACAAACCCTCATTTGTTGCTAAATAATTACTAATTAATTTTTTTCTAATTTTGTAGGTGCCAACTTTGAAATCTGTGAATTGCTTCCAGATTTTTAGGAAGTCTCTTTCGCACGTTTCGCCGAAACTGACCTATAATAGACATTATGTAAATTAGTTGTGAATTTAGTCAAAGTTTATTTAAATGTCCATTTCAGTTGCAGCTAATCCCTTGATTGCTTAGACCAAGACGGAAGGTTGAATTGAGTGAATGAGGGAGAGACACAGGGATTCCCGCATCACCAGCCATATGAGAGAATCATTTTTTTTTTCTTTCTTGTTTTTGTTCCAAATTCCTTTCTCTTCATTTTCTGTCATTACCTTTCAACCGACCCAGCCGTCACCAACACGAAATGTGATTGAATTACTATTTTAGGTTCTGTTAAGAACTCAAGTTAGTACAGTAATTCAAGATATATACTGTTTATATATATATACTATATATGTATGTGCAATTTTACAGTTCATCTTAGATACAAAGTTGCACGTACCCCAAGGAAGAAAAGAAGATGAGAAGGGAAGTAAAAACCGGGATAATTTTATTTTATCACAAGGAAAAGAAAGGACCAATTCCATCCATTAATTCAGAGAAGGAAGAAAGAAAAAGAGAAGTGGAATGGTTATCATCATATCCGATCAACCCTCTATATAAGGGACCCATAAGTGATAAGGCCATATAATACAGTCGGAACATGCAACACGTCCCTTTTTTTCCCTTGGAAGAGAGATATCAAAGATGTGGAAGAGAAGAGAAATGCGTGCCACAAAAGAAATACACGTTTTATTTGTTTCTAACAAGAAAGAAAACGGAGGAATAGTGATTTTTCCCTTCCACTATTATTTTCCTTCGTGAAATGAGAAGAAAGGGTATGATTTTTTTTTTTTGTATTGGGAATGACTTTAAATTGTTCTTATCAATACTTTTGGGTTTTTCAGCTCCTAATAAGCTTCAAACAAAGAGGAAGATCTTCACTTGTCACTGGAGTTTTAAAGCATTTCTCAACCTGAGTAAGGGCCATTAGACCAATGGCATAACCTCTCTTAGAGAGGGTTCGAGCCCCGCTTGAAGAAACTTAACATTATTTTGTATAAAATAATTCATATAAAGATTGGCTAAAATCATAAAATTTCTTACTTTCAAAATCATGTATAAAATTCTAGTGAAAAAAAAAAAAAAAATTCTAAAGTAATAAAACTTATCAAGTTACCTACAAATAAGAACATTATGTCAATTTAGTAATTGAAATATCTAAAATACCCTCGAAAAAGAAAAAAAAAATTAATAAATAAATAAATTTTGGTTGGAGGGCCATGGAAGGAAAATAAAAGAAAGTATACATTGAGGGAAACGAAATATTATGTTTTTTGTTTTTCGTTAGTAATGAAATATTATGATTGGAATAGATTTTTTTTTGTGGGGGTGGGGGGGGGGGGGGATTCTATTTTTATAAAAGACAAAATTTGTGGAAAATGATACAATAGTAAATTCTGTAAAATAGTTTACTTTCTTTTCCCCTTCCTTTTTCTTTTACCTAATGTTATACATTTTTTATTCTTCTTTTTCTTTTTCCTAATTAGTGTTGCACTTTCTTTTCTTTTCCACTGTACCAAAACGAATGGCAGTATATGACTATGATTAGACCAAGACTAGCTTGCACAAAGGATTGCTTGGGGATGTACATGGAGTTGCTGGTGAAAGATGAGTCTTCGTTTAAAGCAGAAGTTAGAATTAGAGGGTGACAAACACCGTTGCGTAACTTTCAAAAAACACGCCATAAGTTGTTTCTATTGGCCCTAGATTACACGGATGCTACTATAGCAGTCATGTCCCAGTCACTTCCCAGAAAAGAGAGAGGAAACAAGAATAGAAGATATGTATATACATTTTCTTTAACACACCTAGGGCTAATCTGGAGTCCTGTGTCTTGTGAGGGTCAAACAAAGACTAATTACCTTCACATTCGAAGTTCCAGTGACCTTCAGATCACAATAAATCACTTTTTTGATGGACTAAGACCTGCCTTAACAACACTATATGAGAGGAATAAAGCAATCAAATATACAAATACTCTCAAGTTTGTTGCTGTAAGCTTTGGTGGGGCTTTTGATCCTGACCAGGAAGATCATGAGACCATGGAATTGAGCTCATTGGTGGAAAGCAACAAGTACAATCTTCTTGGCATGCTTTGGGGATGTCCCAGTTGCTTGATGGGCTTGCTTCACCCTTCTCCTTTTGGGTCCCACCAGAAGGTGCTGCAGCATCCATGAGTGGGCCCCAGCACTCCACCTTGTTGAATTCTGGAATGTTTGAGTGAAAGTAAACCCAAACAAAAGCCGCCTCTAATTCTGGGTGGTGATTGAACAAATTCCCATCTCCATGGACAAAAGCCTTTATGACCTGTTCATATTAGTCTTCAAATCAGATACACATATACCTATATATGTATATATATATAGTTGAAAAAAATAAATAAGAGATTAAGGGATTAAGATGGAATTAATTACCACAGGAAGTTCTTTGTAGAAGATGAAGTATCTGAGTCTAGCACACAAATCTAATAGGAAGTGACCACCACTTATGTGACAGTGAACATGGAGTGACATCAACCCTTTTACTTTCTTCCACTCTGCAACCACTTCATCTCTCTGTAACCTATTGTACCACCCCTGTAACTGCAAGCAAACAATCCGGCAAAATATTTTATCAATATATTATCAAATAAATCAAAAATAGCAACTATTTATTTACTTTAAAAAAAAAAAAATCTGGAATTGGCAGATTAGGATCGCTCTGATATATATATATATATATATATATATATATATATAAAGTACTTGATATATTTATTATATGATTATTATATGGAATCCCCTGCTTTCCTCTGTTCTGTATAATAAAGAAGCTAAAGGTCAAAATTATCATATGACAAAAAGTTATATATATATATATATATATATATATATAGTTCCCAAATTTATGATTGAAAGGAAATAGAAATTATAATATCATGAGTTAAAATGGTTTGTTATAGAATAAGATTACCTGGGAATTGTTTATGGTCTGAGAGATAGCCAGAGTGAGTTTGGAAGTGACGTCACTATGTGTAAGTGTGTAAGTTCTTGGAAGCTTTCCTGGATGCCTTTTCTCATCAACTCCTAAGAAGAGAACCTTCAGCTTTGAAGCCTCAAAAATAGCTGGCCCAAACAACCTTGCAACCTGTTCCAATCACACCCATCATCAAACACACACACACACACACAAACACACATGTATGCATATTAATAGAACCAAAAATATATACAAAAAATGGAAAATTACAGGGAAAATGGATAGACTCTTCTTGGGTGGTCTTCTACTGTAGAAAAAAAGAGATCTTTGTTGCTGAGGGAGTGAAGAAGGCTTTAGCTCTGATGGGAGCAGAAGACAAGTTGTCAAAGTACCCATTCTTTAAGAGATGATATGGAGAGAGAGACTGTGTATAGCTTCCAAGTACTCTCAAGGCCACCCAAATATTGTATTGTAATATATATATTATTATTACTAAGACCAAGTGATTAGAGAGAGAAGTATGCAAGTTCACTCTTCTTTGGCCTTTGATTTTGCTTTTGCTTTTGCTTTTACTTATGACTTTGCTTTGCTTTCTGGTTAGGTTAGCAAATCGAGACTCTGAAGAATAATAGCTTCCAAAAAATCAGGTGCATAGAGGAGAGAGAAAGAGAAAGAGAAAGAGGACAGAGAAGAATGCGTGTCAATGGTTTGGTTAGCAAATTGAGACTTTGAAGAATAATAGCTTCCAAAAAATCCGGTGCATAGAGGAGAGAGAAAGAGAGAGAGAAAGAGGACAGAGAAGAATGCGTGTCAAGTTGGGAGTCCGCTCAGTATAACATGTCGGTTGCTTCAAGCATTGAACTTCTTGTCCACTTGATTACAAACGCGACCCTAACTTTCACGTGGCTGATTGGTATCTCGACATGTGTAGTATCGCCACAACAATAACCACGGTGGTTATTTGCAGTTACTCTGTTTTTGGTCCAATGGCATGTGATTAGAGTCTCTTTTAGTTGGGATCCTCCGCACAACATAAGTATTCTACTATTGTACTTCATTTGACAGAGTCCACTATTTTTATATGCGTATAAAATTTTTATAATAAAGAATTAATATTTTTTTGAGTCCCAACTTGCCACGCGCTTGTCAAACTTGTGTATAGTTCGATCTACGGGTATTTAATGTGTCAGGTATATCAAATTAATAAAAATTTATAAACTTGATTTGATTTGTAATTTTAAAAATAATTTTTAAGAATTTAAAGAATAGAAAATAATTTTTAGAGAATAATAAAAGACAATTCTTTAAAAATAGACCTTTTTATAACTGAATTTTCAAAAAACTGAACTAAGCAGTATTTTTTATACAATTTTCTATTCTCAAAATTACAAACCAAGTAAAGCCTATCATTTCTCAAAATTGATCTCATTTCTCTCAACTAATTGTTACGTCGATTTTCATTAACGAGCGAAACAATGACTTGATATGTCAGGCTCACCCCAATTACTCCCAATACAAGAGCAATCAATTATTTGTTATTCAGCATTGTATTAAACATTATTATAAAATACTTTTTTTATTAATTAATGGTGCAGTAAGACAACAAGTAGAGAAATAAAAGTGGTGTGACTTGCATATTCAAAATTCATATAATATGTTTTTTTTTTTTTAAAAAAAAAAATGCTTTAAAATAAATTCCAAAACATAAAACACAAACATTAAGGATTTTTTTGGCAACAAGTTTTATTTTGCATTTTAAATTTCATATGAAAGAGGGTTTTTTTTTTTTTTTTGGTGGTGTGATTTATTCCAAAATAAAAGCAAGTTTGGTAAATAATTATTTATTTATTCTGTAGTTGTTTGGCAACTAATTTGTTTCACAATATTTCATGTAAAAAACATGTTTGAATTATTTTTCAAATGGTATTTACATTATATTGATTTTTTTATTAAAAAAAAAAATCATTACACTCATTCAGTTATAATAATACAAATAAGTGAAGGAAAAAAAAATGAAGAAGAAAAAAATAACAAGAAAAAAATATGAAAGAACTTTGAGGGAGAAAAATAAATTTTCTATTGAATAAAGGGAATGCAAATATTTTGAAGAGAATAAAAAATAAAAAATAAAAGAAGAAGAGTAAGAATGAAGAATTAGAGATATTTTTAGAAAAGAATAATTTCAAGAGGGACACTTTGTAAATTTTGATAAATTATATGCCTAAATTTTAATTTAACGAAAGAAAGAAAGAAAAACTAATGGGATCAGCTGGCTCCATGAATTGTATTACAAATTCCAATACAATTAATGTTTGTACTACACACGGCGCCCTCCATTTACCACATTGTTTAATACGGATAACATGCTTGTACTCGTATTAAATTTTTATAAAAGACAATAAAACACCTATATATAGACGGCACCCTCCATTTACCACATTGTTTAATACGGATAACATGCTTGTAATTGTATTAAATTTTTATATTGACAATAAAACACCTATATATAGACACGTAAGTACAACTTAGACAGAGTGTGATCCAATAATCCCAAATTTTGCAAACTTGAACTACACCCAACCATGAAAATAGTACGTAATTACTTTTTGACTTCTGAATTAACCGATTTAATTAAATCATTAAAGTACAATATTAACCTTCATAGATCCTTTTATCAAAAACCCAACTCCAGCAACCCAGCAACCATCTACTCTTAGGTGCAAATCAGGAGATCGAGAACAAATTTGACTTGAATTAGTTCACTTTGGAAATAAAGTTAACAAAATCACTCCAATGAAATTCCGGTCCATGGACTTTGGGTTAGTAAACTGGAAACTTTTGTCTTGATGCATCTAAAAATATTGTTAAATATTGCTGCTTTATATATATATTTTATATATATAGAGAGAGAGAAAGAGAAAAATATATATAGGGTGATCTTGAAGTCAGTATGCATATGGCGTTAACAGCCACAGAGGTGAAGTTTGAAGTTTTTTTTTTAATTTTAATTTTTTATTTTTGCTAAGGGTCATTTTGGTCAAATGAAAAGATAAAAGTTAATATTGTACTTTGATAATTTAAATGGGTCAATTCAAAAATGAAAGGGCAATTACGTGCTCTTATCATGGTTGGGAGTGCTATTGTTCAAATTTATAAACTTGGAGGGATAATTGGATCACGTTCTTCCTAAATTGTATTTATTTGCCTTTATCGCAAATATTGGGGGTGTAAGTGCAAATTATTCAAAATTTTAATTTAATAGTATTACAAAGCTGCATGATGTAATATGTTGTATTTTTTTTTTTTTTATGACAATAATATTAGGAGTTAGTGGTTAGAGGATGATAGTGTACAAGAACTCTTAACTAGAGGGAGCAACGCAATCACTTAGGTAACATGACAGGAGCATATAATATGGTGCATGAATATTATATTCTCAGTATAAATATATTGCATAAATTTTTAAAAATTATTACGTAGTTGTTTCATTTTGTAACGTAATTATACTTTATTGGGGATGTAAGTGTGTTGCAGTGCACCAAATCCCCCGAACAAGAGGGATCCGGTGAACCATACAATGGCCCAACGATGACCAAGTCCTCTTATTTTACCATTGGTATTTATTTGTATGTGTGTAATATATATATATATATATATATATATATATATATATATATATATATATCTCTCTCTCTCTCTGGAGAGAGAGAAATCCTGTTTAGGACGGCATACGTTTGGAATTTATCACATCGTCAATGTGAACCTAATTTGTGGACAAAAGTGAACCACTGCACAATTTTTTTTTCCTTTTTTGGCATATCATCATCTATAAAGTGATTTTGACACATTTTCTTATAAAAAAGAACATTAATGTGAACCTGAGGTGAATTACACTTACACCTCCCAAATTTAAGTTAAAAATACTTAATTACAACTTGGATAATAATGATATTTCCAAATTTACAAAATTGAACAATCACATCCCAAATATCTTTTGATACAAGTAAAAGAACCTTATTGCCCTTTAACTAATGAATTGACTTATCAATTGAGCCATTAAAATGTTAAATTACTCATTTAACCTTCTAACTATTTTTAATATATCAAACTAACATTTTCATCCCCCACCCACCTGCATGGATTCATTAAAAATGTACAATAATCCGATTTGTTAAAGATATTCTTATAGGAACTATCCTAATTTTTTTAATACAATTTTTGAAAGAAAAACACAAATAAGTCTTATGTTAAACTTCAAAAATAGAGTTATAAGTTTAGTTTCTGAGAAATATTCACATTCATAACAAATTGTTTTTGAACTTTCAGTTATGCCTTGCAAATTAATTAAATAATAAATTTGATATTAGTCTAAAATTTAATATTTTTCTTCAAATAATTTATTTTGGCAATTTATGGATTTCAATATTTGTCTAATTGCTAAATACTATTTCAATATTTTTATTAAAAAAGAATTCACATATTTATTTGTTGAAAAATAATAACATGGATTTCAAATGGTATAATGTACTCCACGATCGGGGTAATGTGTTGCACTTATCATTAAGTACTTGACATGAGTTTTATTAGAAGTTAAACATTAATATAAAATTTAACTGAAAAATCAAAGGGGGCGTTCCTCTGGTATAGAATTTTAATTAAATTTTTGTTTAATTTCAACATAAATGTAACCAAATGAGTGTGACGGGACTTGATACATGGTTAAATTTTCTTTCTCCATTCTCTGTCTCTCTCTCTATATATACATGAATAAGAGAAGGTGATGCAATAAATTAAAATTTCTATAGCAGTTTAACAAGTGTGGTCCAATATTGTCACTTTCAATCAATGAAGAAAAGAAGGAAAGAAGATGTAGGAAGAAAGCGGGAGAAGAAATAATAATTGGTATGTTCCACGCAAATAAAATGGAGTCTGGAAATGTCAAAGTACAGATTTTCTCTTCACAAACACTCTCTTTGGCACACAAGTTTAAACAAACAAATCATTTATTTGAATGGCACACCTCCTTCAAGTGTCCGTCCATGAGCTTCATAATTATTTTTCTGCGCAAATTGAAAGCTTAGTAATGGTGCAGTTTGAGAGTAGCAGCTTATTCAAGATTTACCATTTAACTTTACAACTGGTTCTGGGCAGCTCTTCTTCTTTCACATATATGGTCATGTGAAGAATTAGTTTATATGTGTAGTTTTCTTCTTTCACATGGTCCTTTGAAGAATTAGTTATGGGTAGTTCTTCTTTCAGGTGGTCCTATGACCAGCTCAGTCTCTACATCCAAAGTCTGTCTCCGTGGTAACTCTTGCTTCATTACTGACAGTTGTTCTGATCGCTGCTCAAACTGAACACATCAATCATGTGGTCATGAATATATATCAGCCCTACACTAAAAATCATAGTGTACTGCCGATTATCACCATAAAGATGAATAACATTTATCAGACGACACACAAAATGTCGCGTCTCTAGGTAGTTAGAATGGACTAATCTAATTATGGTGCACCATATATGCTACCAAACCCAAATTACTTTCTCCTATATTTTCAATACTCAACATTCATGAGCTAAGTAAATGTCAACTGAATTGAAGCAGAATAATATAAATGTAATAGTACCTCACCTTCTCTCGTAATTTTGCATTTTCTTCTTCTAGGACTCTCTCCTGATTTACCCCAAATAAAAAGGTAACAGCATCAGAAATGTTATAAGCTATCCTAAAATGTGTGTGTGAGAGAGTATGTGTCTGTTATACTTTTTCAAAGAAACACTTTACCTCTTCCTTCAATTTGTCGATCTTCTCTTTGAATAACTCATTCTGAGAATTAAGAAACATCAACAGTATTAACATGCGGTTGTCTTCATAATTTGCTTAATTAAGAAAATCAAATTTCTTATCAATTATACCTTTTTCTCCCTAATGTTGCTTAAACTTCGCTCCAACTGATCCTCTATCAGCTGTAGCTCATCAATAGAGCAAGATTCAAGATTTTCCCCCAAGAGCTTTCTACAAATGCGGTTTTCATATTTGTTAGAACAATTGTCAATGCAAAATGAATGTATATATGAGGTTTAGGAGTAAAAGTCAAAACTAAGCTTTGAACCGTTTAGAAACTTCAATGAGCTCAATCCTCTCTGACATTGAAACAGCATCTTCCTTCAAATGCTGCAACTCAAGACAGTTAGTGACAAAGGTGCTCGAGTCTCATTCTAAATTCATGGTGTTAATTATTGCCATCAGCAACGAAACAAGTCTCAACAAAAGGTGGTCCATCAGAGGACATGCATTTGATGGGAACTGATATATTCACAAAATCATATGGTAGCAGATGAAACTATTTTATGCACAATCATAAGATATATCCTCACAATCAAAAGATTTGTTTTTTATGTGAAATATTAAATTATTTCAACTGCATAAAGCTCAAAGATTATGGCTCCAAGTGAAATTAAATGCTTGCAACACTAGCAAATTCATTAGCTAATTAAGGAGAAATATAAGAAAACACATGGCAATTGATGAAGGGTTCCGAATATGTACATATGTATGATTGTGTTAAACAGCTGCAATGTAATTTAGCATCAGTGACCTAAATTACGCATTGGATAACAGAGGTAAAAATAAATTTCAAAATTGTTATTCCATATAAGGCTGCATTTTGTGGCGATAAATCTGGGGTCTCAATATTAAAAAAAAATAATAATAATAATAATAAATAAATAAATAAAAAGAAGAAGATTGATAGTAATTCAACATCCCCAAAGTTAGCAAAAATATTGGCTCTTTTTATTTCTTTTGGGATGGTTCTTTCTGCTATATAGGCTAAATAATAAGACCCATTCTGCTAAACTATTAATCAGATGCAACCACTTCAATCATGTAGCATGCTTGTATTACAATCACAATGACAAACACCTCGTGTTGCTTCATCTGTACATGAACTGATTCTGCCGTTTTCTTCTCAGTAGAACAAATAAAAATCTCAATTTGATTCTAGAGTACATACAGCATGTCATATTATTGCAGCGTAGCTCCTGTGTATTTCATGAATAACAAACAAAATTTAGGCAATATAGGTACAAGTTTTAGGCAGCATAGCTCCTGCTGTTTTATCATTTAAAATAAAATTTTAGGTTTTTGATTGGCGAAGTACCTACAATTTTATGTTGGAAGCATACTATTCAAGGATTTCCAAGGAACATTTTCCGAACCTACTTATCCCATACACCAAATGAAGCCTCAGTGCTAGATGCAAATAACATTAAGGCATAAGCCGCATAACTCAATCTGTTGTTTTCATGTTCATTAATTTTTTTGTAGAAAGCAGTTGATATGTAACTAATGCCATTTGAAGTCATTAATGTATAATTTTAAACCCCAACCACCAGAAAGATAAGTTGATCCTAAAAGCAATCAATATGATAATATCTAACAACTATTGGCAGAAGAGTAGCTGTACAACCAAAGAAAAAGGAATACTAACCTGTATATCTTCTTCAAATGCCATTTTTTTTATTCCTTGGCCTTTGGCATTTTTCTGATACCGTTCTATAGTCTTGGTTATACTGAAGCATCTCCATGAAAAAGAGGAAAAATTAAACACAGAAAGCAGCATTTAAACATATACAAGTTCTTTTTCTCTTCGTAAAGGGTAAATATATTGAAAAGAAAATTAACTGAAAAATCAAGGGGGCATGCCTCTGCTATAGAAGTACAAGCATATGTAACAGTCCAACACCAGAAACAATCTAAACATATATAATTTTCCAACTGTTATATGTATCAGAGAGTATAGATAAACTTAGGTTTTAAACCTTGATCATAGAAGATGGAGGACCACAATATTCAATCTGCTCAATACTCGATTATCGACAAATTATGATTGATTTTGTTTCTAATAATTGCATTGTCTACTTTGGACTTCCACTGTGTCAGATTAATAAAATTATATATCCTTCCACATGTTAAAAATAAATACCGGAAAACAACGCATCATGGTTATAATAGCTGTTGTATTAATTTAGAAATCAAATTAATTAATATCTAAGAAGTCCATTGTTACTTTCTTCTTAAACTTAAAATTGAGAAGATATCAAAACTAGAACTGGTGGTTTAGACGAAGCTGGTTGATGATATTGTCTTCCCATTTACCAAAAGGACAAAAGATAATATTAACAACCCCACTCCAATACTGAACTAGATACCTAGAGAGAAAAACCAACCTGACTCATAACCCATCCTTGTCTTTATCCCAAACTAATTAGAGCAAAAAAGAGAGAGAGAGAGAGAGAGAAACCAGACTGACTAGCACTAAGATTTTGTCAATGAAACAGTAGGGTTTTTGTTTTTAAGAATGATAGAAATGCAAATTTTAAACCGTTTGCCCAAATCTGTAAACAGCAAATATCATGGTATTTTGGAAAGCTTAATAGTTCCTCACAATTTTTGGAAATAAACAAATGCAAAAACAGATCCTTGTAAGATATTGAACACTGGTGGTTG
This sequence comes from Cornus florida, assembly GCF_030987335.1. Lineage (NCBI taxonomy): Eukaryota > Viridiplantae > Streptophyta > Magnoliopsida > Cornales > Cornaceae > Cornus > Cornus florida. Next base: position 91,301,630 of record NW_026775581.1, read on the forward strand.
TGGACAAATAATGTACTTCATGAATTGAAACTTTATATGGTGGAAACACAACAAAAGATGCCATGGTTGACAAGTTTTCAAGTAAGTAATGATTTTACACAATTATTAGATATTTTAAGAAACCATGATAGACAAGTTTTCAAGTAAGAAATGATTTTACTTAATAATTAGATATTTCCAGATCCCTTGGTAGACAAGTTTCTTGGGTTGATGTATATCCTATTTCATGGGTGCTCTGGAGTCTGGCCCTTCACTGAAAGAAGAAACACCACGTTCATGCATACTAATATAGATAAACATTTTCATAAAAGCTCCCGTGTGTAATTAAAATCTTACAAGAATATTCATCTATGTAAATGTAAATTATTACATTCTACTTCACATGACACTAAATCTAAAATCTATAATGCATGAACTCCGCATGCCGGATACTCCAATAAGTTGCACTTATTCCTTGTATTTCACTGTCAATTACTTAAGATTGTGATGAAAACTCAAAAAAAATAAAAAAGGGGAGAGAGAGAAAAATAATAAGAATAATGCTCCAAAAGAATGAATAACAAATAGCGACCACATTGCCAAACTGAAAATGAAGTTCGTCTTTTCACAATTTCTTTCTTTATCATCATCACCATCACTCTATATCACTGCCACTGCAACACCACCATTGCTTAAAGTGATCCAGCAGCTTCCATCGAGGCAATATTTTGTTCTTATTTTTCATTAAAAGATCAATTAGAATTAGAACTTAGTGTTGACAAATTTGTAACATAAGTTTTTTAAAAAAAAATTCACTAGTTAGTTTAGTTAAGTAGTTTGTGGTAGTAACTATGTCAGAGCATAATTAGAATTTGAAGGTACATCAAAAGACATAAAAAGTAAAATCACATCTTGAATAATTAACGCACTAATTAGGATTTCATTATCATGTTTTCTTGTCATAATTCATTTTAGGGCATAACGCATACACGTTGGATTCATGACAAATATGTTTGAATTAACTAAACTATTTTTAGAATAAATATATTTAAAGAAGAATATTAGAAAAACAATAAGTATCGACCAAAATCTTCCATAATATGTTAATTGATGTCCAGAATGCTTCAATGAAGTCTCAATCAATCAAAGCAGTCAAGTAACTTTCAAACTGTGTGCGGATAGTTTTTGGAAACTCCTCAAAATCAAAATCCTAAAAGCTTTAGGTTTATATTCTAATTGAAATTAAGAAACCCCAATTTATTTGGGCTCAAAACACTGAATAAAAACCTCTAGGCTCACATAACACATTTAAAATATACAAGAGAGATCTCTACACACAACAGAGAGAGATATCATAAAATATTTTAGACAACATATTTTTGTTTTCATCATCATCATGTTTCATTAGATGGCGAGTTTTGATCAAGATATTGTAGAGCTTACATTGTCGTCAACACCTTTACCACTAGTCACAGAAACTAATTTTTACTTAATTCTATTCATAAGAATCTATGTATAAGGGGGATTTACGTCATTTAATTTAAGAACCCAAAAAAAAAAAAAAAATGAAAGAAAAAGAAAAAGAAAAAGAAGAAGAAGAAGAGGAGGATTGCCATTTACACTCTCCCTACTTATTGATTCATATTGACACGTCGAAACTATAATAAAGATAATTTAATTATTCAATTGATATAGGTGCCTAAAACAAAATGCTAAATAGATTGATCTCTAAGTTTATGGAGAATAGAAATTATGGATTATAAAAATAAACATAAAAATCTCATTTAGAACTTATAAATGTCTCTGCTTTTATTGTTGAGCTATACGGTCTAAAACCTGAATTGTCACTTACCCGTTGGATTTGACAATGGTTATGTTGGTTCAAAATCTAGTAAATTGTCAAATATTAATCCTATATGTGATGGCGATTCAGAATTTGATTATAGTGGGATATACAAATTATTTTTGCACAAGGATAATAAGAAAAATAAAAATTAAGTGCAAAATGAAAACTAATAAAAAGGAGAGAGATGCACTTAAATTAGAAGTTGAAAAGCTTAAAAGCATAGAGCATGAACGTCTTCAAGTTAGAAACTGAAAGCCTTAAAATGTATTGAACATATAGTTTCAAACATGAACTTGGAAAGGATACTATTAAAAACTGACAAGGGTAACTAAATTAAATTAACTGTTAGGAATGAATAAACACGTAGGAGATGAGAGTGGTTTAGGATTTGTGATAAATTTGATGCACCCACTACTAATATTGAAATTGAAAAGGAGATAGAAGTCCCTAAATTTTATTATACTAAGTATTATAAAATATATTATGTGAGATATTACTTATTTTTTGACAATTATCGTCAACATAACAAGTCCAAGTTGAGTTGTAATTACTTGTTCTACAAGTCATTAAGGTCGACAGGACTACAAAACTAGGAAGGAGTTCAAACTTACCATACTTGAAGAGTTTGTGAAGAAAAAGGTAAGGACACTAATTCAGGAAAGAATATGAACAAGGTTTGACATTCTACACTTACCATGTTACATCTAAAATTCCAATAGAATGAAACAAGGCTGCAAGAATTCGAGTATTCAGGTCTACCAACCTTGAACCGGTTCAGCTTCCTTGAACCAGTTCAAGATGCTCAAGTTTGAGTCACTGCCAAACTTGAACCGGTTCAGCCTCCTTGAACAGGTTCAAGATGTCCGGTTTGCAATACAACTTCAGTTTCCTTTTTCTGAATTATTTCCCAGTTGGTCTAGAATTGTAACAAATCCTATGCACGGAATTTACCTTATTTTCAGAGGGATTAGGTAATTCTATACTCTATATAAATTATGTAATATACATTGGTTTATTCACGGCTTTTACATTATTATTCAAATATTATTCAAAGCCTTAGGAAGATTATTTTTGCAGAAAATCAGAGTTGATTTTTCTGATATCTTTTTAGAACACATACACATAAACACAAAGTTTAGAGTTGTGGTGTTTAAATCCTGATCGTGATCATACGATTGTATTAACATCAATCAGGCAAAGCAGATTTTCTACATCGTTCAGACGATTGAAGAACAAAAGTAAACGCAGTCACACTTTGGAAGGGTTGGAGCATTCGCGTAGTGCTGTCTGATCTACCTGCTACTCTTCTACAAATATCAAGTGTAAGCCTAAGGTCAAGTTGCTGTTGGACGGGGAGTCGCAAAGCTAGAGGATCGTCAGCGGTTGGTGTGGTGTAGAACGATAGGGTGTGAGCCAGAGTCAAAGTTCGATATACTTTGTTCCAAGCATAGTGGATTGGTTTACTTTGGACTGCACAAGTCCACGAGGTTTTTTCCATTACAGTTGACGTATTTTATCAATTGGAGTTTCCTCGCTAAAATCCTAATGTCATCTCTAACTTTATACTTAATTTTATTTTAGTGCATGCAATTAATTATCTAACTGCTAAAATAAGTAAAGTTGGTAACGACACAGATCTATTTTACAAAACCTAAAACTTTTCTGTATACATTCCGCTGCGTACGACTCACATATTATACTAAAATATATCATTGTTCTTATTGTGATAAGGAGGGTCACATTATTTTCTTCTCTTTTTTGAAAAAGAAGAATTTTTTATGTCAAACTAGAAATTTGATAAATATAAAGGATGAGAAAAAAAAAAAAAAAAAAAAAAAAAGTTCTTTTTTCCAGTAAGTATTAGAAAAAACAAGTTTAAGAATACTAATGTTAATAATAACGTAAATTATTTGTCTGAAAAAGCTTTAACTTTAAATAATAATCTTTTAAAGGCTCAAATTTTGAAACAAAAATTTTTTTGACAAAACACAAGCATGCTAAGACAAAAAGAGCAAATGAATTTAAAAGAAGAAGAATGTGAATCAAAAAGAAAGATTTAAAGAAAAACATTGTTAAACTTTTTTTATATTCTTTAGGATACAAATATCCTGATAATCTAAAGAGAAAAACCTTACTTTTTAGATAAGAAAAAAGAGATTGGTCTTATGATGGATTAATATGAAAATATATAAAGACCAGAGACTTGAAACTAGTTCAGTTTATTTATTTAGTTATTCTTTGAATTCATTCCTTATTTCAAAAGAGTTCTTCATTGAATAATCACATTGGGTTCGAAATTAATACATGGAACACATAATCTATTAGAGATTAGATTGGATGGTTTATTTTGGTAAAAGAATCTCGATTCAATTATGGGGAGGGTGAAGATGTGGTTACTTTGTGTATGGGGTGAGACATTCAGTTAGGCTGAAAGACGAATTGGTAGTGTTTAGAATTGAAAGCAAGATCATGAAAGCAGGCTAACAGAAATTTGATGGAGATGGGTTTTCACCCATGATGCAGATGGAGGCACGGTTAAGAGCTAACGTGACAGGTGACGGGGCACTACTGCTGGCACCGCTGCTGGCAGTGTCTACCATGGCAGTTGACGTGGCACTACTACTGGCACAGCTACTGGTTGTGTCTGACATGGCAGCTGTCGTGGCAGATGATGTGGCACTACGGCTGGCACTGCTATTAACTGTATCTGAGGATAAAGCACTAACGAGGTGGTATTATGGCGCTATTGTCATGAAATTACGTAAGTTTGAAGGTTGATCGCCGCCGCGGATGGGGCTGATGGTGGCATCCCTTGGATGACTACGATAAACTGATAAACTATTTATTAGTGATCGAAAGGCTCCGATACCATGTTAGAAATAAAGGAATGGGAAAATATTATATTGTATTGTATCGTATGAAGATTACATAAAGGTATAGGAGAAGGTTTGGGGGTAGGTGAGTGATGAATGGGAAAATATTATATTGTATCGTATTGTATGAATATTACATAAAGGTATATTATATAGGAGAAGGTTTGGGGGTAAGTGAGCGATGAATAAGTAACCTATAGATAGTAATATGGTAGGTGTATGAATAAGTAACCTATAGATAGTAATATGGTAGGTGTAATTATATATTGTAATTTATAGTACGCAAGAAATCTAGGTGGTAGGTAAAGGGAAAAACTTATAGTCTAACATGCAACAGCTTTGGTGAAGGAATTGAGATTATATAAAGGAATAAAAAGGTGGGTGGATGACCATCAAGGGCATGGAGATGATTCAATTAGCGGCTACAGACCTGTCCAGGTGGATGGATAGGGAAGGGCTTCCGAATGACCCGTTTAATTGCTTAATAGGTATAGAGGCTCAGGAAGAGGAAGACAGTCATGGCGTGGGGCTGTCAAAACCTGCTATGGTGGATCATAGTAGGGGATGGATGACATGGCTATTATGGCCAGGGGAAAGAGCGGGGAGGAATAGATGATGGAGAGTATGGGGAAGCAAATGTTTGGAGGTGACATTCGAAGGAAATGAAGAAAGTGTAATGGTGTAATGACCCACTCCACCATATGGTATGATATTGTCCGCTTTGGATCCGAGCCCGCACGGTTTTGCTCTTGGGTTTTATCCCAAAAGGCCTCATACCAATTGAAGTGTACAAATTCTATATATATAACACTTCCCCTTTCCACACGCAGGCAATGTGGGATTGTGCACCTGTAGCTCACCCAATGTGGTAGCCTGCCGGTGCCTCTCGCACCCGCCCACGGCACATCTGCCCAGAAGGTCACCACAAATGGAGTTATTCCATTCCATTGATAAGAAATATGGGGGCTAGGAAGAAAAAGAATCATTCTTAGAGGGGGGAGAGGTACAAAACCTTATTTCATATGTGAATTACCATATGAGGGATGGTGTCGAGAAGGAGAGAGGTAGAGGGGCGGGGAAAGGCGAGGGGAAATCCATTGTGGTTGGTTGAGAAGAAAAGCACTTCATTTTGTGAGATATAAATTTTGTAATTGGCAATTTCTGGTAACAAAACAAGTCCTAGTTGAGTGGTAATTCAAAGCTACCATAACTGAGATCATTCAAGAAAAGAAAGAACAACACTTTAGGAAGAAATCTAAAAAGGTTAGGACACGTTCCATACTTGGTATATTTTCAGAAATTTCCAAAATAGGGTTTTTTACCAAGTTCAGCCTTAGAATTCAAGTCTACTAGACTTGAACCGGTTCAAGCTTTTCTGAACCGGTTCAAGGCCTTCAAGGTTGGCTCGAATTACATTCTGCCATCCTTGAACTGGTTCAACATTCTTTGAACCGGTCGGTTCAAGACTCCTTATAGCTTATAGAAACTTCAGTTTCCTGTTTCAGATTTCTTTCCTAGTTGGTTTAGAATTGTACCAAGTCCTATGCACGAAATTTTCGATATTTTCAGAGGGATTAGGTCATTCTAAATTCTATATAAACCATAATAGTCATCTAGGTTTATTTGTGGCTTTTGCACTATAACTTCATTATTCTTAAAAGCCTTAGAAAGATTATTTTCGCAGAAAATCCAAAAGATTTATCTGTTAGTCTTTTTAGAACACACATATAAACACATAGTGAGTTTAAGAGTGGTGTTGTTCAAAATCTGATCGTGATCATACAGTTGCATCTACATCGATCAGAGAAAAGCAGATCCACTTCTACATCGAATTCAGATATTGAAGAACAGAAGTAAAAGCGATCACACTTTGAAAGAGTTAAAGCATTCGAGGAGTGTTGTTTGCTCTACCTGCTACTATTCTACAAAGATCAAGTATAAGCCTGAGGTCAAGTTGCTGTTAGACGGGACATCGCAAAGCCAGAGGATTGTCAGCTATTGGTATTTGGTAGAATGATAGGGTGTGAGCCAGAGTCAATGTTCAGTTTACTTTGTTTCAAACATAATGGATCGGTTTACTTTGGACTGCACAGTCCACGAGGTTTTTCCCGTACAAACAGTTGACATATTTTATCAACAGGGTTTCCTTGCTAAAAATCCTGGTGTCATCTCTAACTTTTTACTTTGCTTTATTTTATCTTGCATGAGATTAATTGTTTAATTGCTAAAATAAGTAAAGTTGGAAAGACACAATATCTGTTTCTAAAAATACAAAACTTTCTAAATATTCCGTTGCGTACAACTCACACGTTTAGAGTCATGAACACGTGACTTTGGGTAGAGGATTTCAAGGAGAGAGTCAGGACTAGTTGAGAGGGTACAAAGTGGGATCTAATCCAAGTTATATCCAAGTTAACAAGCTCCGACTATTGAAGAAATTCGTTAAGAAATAGAATAAAGAGATGTTTGGGAATCTTGCATGGAGAAAGAACATAATCTTGTTAGAAATTGTAGACCTAGACCATAAGGAAGGGAAGGGGGCCTAACAGAGTCATAGGAGTGTAAGTGGGAGGAGCGCAAGGCTAAGATTACTATTTTGACGGAGATTTTTTGGTGGCAAAAATCAAGGGCATTGTGGTTAAAGGAGGGTGACGGGAATACAAAGTTCTTTTATAGACTTGCAAATGCTCACTAGATGAGCAATCATATTGGGAGGATTCAGGTTTATGGGAAGTTGTTGAGTAAGGAGGAGGAGGTGACCAGGGGGATTGCCTCATTTTATTAGGGCTTGTATACAAAGAATTCTAGTTGGAGATTGTTGGTAGACCTATTAGAATTTGACTCAATCTTAAAGGCAGATAGAATTTGCCTAGAAAGATGACCGTTTAGAGAAGAGGAAATGTTATCAACATCGAACAGTTGTAATGTGGATAAAGCTTCAAGGTTCCTCGGGGTTGGGATTTCTTTATAAGAATTAGGAGGTGGTTTAGGGAGTGGTGATGAATGCTACGAATGTATTTCATACCCATGGCCGGTTTGAGAAATGCATGAATGCCTCATTTATCATCCTTATCCCAAAGAAGGAGGAGCTTCCGATGTGAAGGAATTTAAACCTATTAGTTTGGTGGATATTATATATACTAATAGCTAAGGTCATAACCTCGAGGTTGAAGGAAGTCATTGACGAAGTTATTTTGAAATCCTAGAATGCCTTTTTGGTGGCTATTAAATTTTGGATTCAACCTTATTTCTTTTAAGTGCATGGATTCCAAGCTGAGTAGTGGAGTTCTAGAGGATCTTTGCAAGCTTCACGTCGAAAAGGCCTATGATCATGTGATTTGGAGCTTTTTGCTTTATGTTTTGGAGAGGATGGGGTTTGGGGAGATCAAAAAGTGGATTGAGTTTTATATCTCTAGAGTAATGTTCTCGATTCTAGTGAATGGCCTTCTGACCGATTTCTCTAGCAGTTCACAAGGGTTTAGACAAGGGGATCCTTTGTCCTCTTTTTTTTTTTTAATTACAATTATGGAGACTCTTAGCTGTTTGATAAGGAATGATGTGGAGTTGGGATTCATTAGACGGTTTTGGGTGTACAGGACCCCTCCAATCAGTTTTAAATATTCCACTTACTGTTTACAAATGATACTAGTCTTTGGTGATGCGGATGAGACTTCATTAAGATAATTGAGGAGTGTTTTGGTGTGCTTTCAAGTGTTCTCGGGCCTAAAAGTCAATATGGAGAAGTATGTGATTCTTCTAATGGGGGGAAGTGTGGCAAACTTGTGGGCGGGTGCAAGAGGCACTGGCAAACTGCCACACTAGACGAGCTACAGTTGCACAATCCCACATTGCCTTGGTGTGGAAAGGGAAAGTGGTACAAATGTAGGATTCAAACACTCCATATTGGTACGAGGTTTTTTTCGTGTAAAATCCAAGAGCAAAACCGTGTAGGCTTGGGCCCAAAGCGGACAATATCATACCATATGATGGAGTAGGTTATTACAAATGATATTAGAGCCTGATCCAGTCGAAAGTGTAGTCAACGGAGACGTTGGCCCCGAAAGTGGGGTGATTGCGGCAACCTTGTGGATGGGTGTGCCGTGGACACGTGCAAAGGGCACTGGCAAGTTACCACACTAAGCTACAGGTGCACAATCTCACATCGCCTGGGTGTGGAAAGGGAATGTGCTTTATATGTAGAATTATTAACTCCAATTGGTATGAGGCCTTTTGGGGTAAAACTCAAGAGCAAAACCGTGCGGACTCGGGCCCAAAGCGGACAATATCATACCATATGGTGGAGTGGGTCCTTACAGGAAGGTTGTAGAGATTTTCAAATTGGATGACATTTTGGGTTGTGGTGTAAGGTCGTTTTGGATCTCGTATTTGGGGTTGCCCTTGTGGTCGCATTGTTAAGAAAAGGCTTACTGGGTGGAAAAGGCAATACCTTTCGGTGGGAGAAAAGCTTACGTTAAAGAAGAGTACGTTGTTGAGCCTTCTTGTCCATTTTTAAGATTCCTTCGTTTGTAGTGAGGAGGATTGAGATGCTCAACAGAATTTTCTATGGGGTGGTATGGGAAAGGAGTTCAATGATGTAGGAAATTTTTTTCGTATTTAGTAATTTTTACTAATTAGGTTTCTTTTTTTTTTATATATAATTTTTTATAAGAAGTTCAATCTTAATTAGTTTGCTTGAGGAATTTGTTTCCTTTTTATATTAGGTTTTTTTTTTGCTATTAGTTTTCTTATAATTTTAGGTTTTCTTTTATTATAAATATGCATGTATGCAGAAACAAAATTCAATCTTTTGATGAATAATCTATATCTATATTTATATTATTATTAGAAGTACAAAGTGTTTCAAATTATTTAGTTGTATACAAATTCCCCCGCAAATAAACTCCTAGATCATTAAATTCTTCATATCAAAATTTCTCCTAATGCAAATTCCCTTACAAATATACTCCTAGATCAATTATATTCTTTGAATCAAAATTTTCCCTAATAATTCTATATGAATTATAATCCTAAACTCTATCAACTACTAATTAAATAACCATTATTCACCACTTATATGCCCATTATTATAATTAATTAAGTTAATTATTACATATATTATTAAAAGTACAAATTGTTTCAAATATTTCAGTTGTATACAAATTCCCCTACAATTAGATTCCTAGATCATTATATTCTTTGTATCAAAATTTCTTCTAATACAAATTCCCTGCAAATAGACTCCTAGCTCAAGTAGATTTTAGTATCTAATTTTTTCTAATAATTCTATAAGAATTCTAATCCCTAACTCTATCAATCACTAATTAAATAATCATTATTTTTTTTTTCATTAGTAAAAATGTAATAGAAAGCGTTCAAACGGGGAACGCATCCCACAAAAGCTACACAAGGCCTAATATGGCCCTTAAACTCTCAAGGAGTCCAAAAAATCAACTATTTTTCCCATAGATTTACAATTTCTCCCAAGAATCCAACAAAAAAAGGGCTAAAGATAGAGAACTTCAGCACCCCAATAGAAGACTCCACTCCCTCAAAAGATCTCCCCTATTACGTTCAAGCCATAAGCACCACCAAACACACAAAGGCGCTGCCCACCAAAAATCACGAGCTTGGGTACCCACTATACACCCTCTCCAAGCCTTAATTAGTCCTCGCGAGGAACGAGGCACCCACTATACACCTCAAATAAGCCCAGCAGTAAGCTCCAGCAATCCTAAGCCACTGGACAATGCAACAAAAGGTGATCAACAATCTCCTCATCTCTCTTACACATGCAACACCAGTTGACGAACACCTGTCTTATCCTTCTAAGGTTAATCCAGCATTATGATCATCCCCAAAATAGCAGTCCAAAAAAAAAAAAAACCACCACCTTAAAAGGGGCATTGGAATGCCAAATTGCCTTCCTGGGAACACATGTCCTAAATCATTGGTAAGGCATTTATAGAGAGATCAGACATCATAGCGTCCCTGAGATGAGGGAACCCAAATCCGAGAATCCAATCCACTGCCCACGACCTAACCGTATAGAACCTCCAAGAGTGCAAGAACATCCTCCATCTCCCACTCCTGAAAATGCCTCAAAAATCTACCATCCTAAATCATCGTTCTGCTGTCAAGCCAATAACAGTCAAGAACCATGGCATGTCTATCCGAGGCAATCCTAAAGAGAATGGGATAAGTGTTGTGGTTTTGTGAAGTCTGATTAGGTAAAAGATTTTTAGGAAGATTTAATTATATGGAAACTTCAAGACTGTTGAATTTTAGGGAAAATTCAATTTCCTAATCTGTTTTAACTTCCTTATTGGTTTTGGATTCTACAAAAGGCAATTTCTTGTATGACAAATTATTTGGGTCTATATATATATCAACTCAAATCAGATTTTAGGGTGTGGTAAAAATAGAAAGAAGAAAATAGAGAGGATCATTATACGTGTTGTGTGATTGATTAATTTGTACCAATACAAGAAAGATCAATTGAGAGAGATTGAGAGAAAATTCCCTATTGTAATTCTTCATTTTTTTCACAATGAATTTGTTTAGTGTGCTCCATGGATGTAGCCCTAAGATTTGGGTGAACCATGTATATCTTGCATTCTTGTATGTAATTTTTTTTATTCTTCGTGATTGTTTGTTTATTCCTTGAGCAGCGTTGTTTACTTTGCGTTTTCGCACTGATATCAAATCCGGTTGATTGTGCAGAGCAACTCCAACAATAAGAGTGAGCCAAAGGATGGTTACCACACCAAATATCCTCACTAAAACGAATGTCCCTCCCATCTCTAACTCTGAATCTGATAAGTTTAGAGAGTTCATCCCACCCTTTCCAAATGAACTTTCAAACGCCAAACACAGCAAGAATTCTCACCTAAAGAAAGCACCAACCTCCGCTCTCTTTTCCAAACTTGCAAGCAATAACCCTCCTCCAAAACCATGTGCCTCTCAACACCAAACCTCCACAGCCACTTATCCCAAAGAGCCTTATTAAAAGCCCAAAGGAAGTCCCTGCTGAAGCTTCTCAATGCTCTCAGCTACAGAAGAGGGGATCTAAAAAAGTGAAAGAAAATAAGTAGGAAGGCTCCACAATGTGCTCTTCATCAAGGTGACCATCCCACCTTTCGACAATTATTGCTTCTTTTACCCATAACCCTCCACAAACCTCTCCACCGCCGGATCCCAACCACCCACTCTCCTAAAAGGCGACCCCAAGGGGAACCCTAAATATGAAAAGGGAAAAGAGCCAACACTACACTCAAAAATATCAACAAGGTCGGAGATCTCAAGAACCTCCCCCACCGGAATCAAAACACTCTTTCCCACTTTCACATTTAATCCATAAACAACATGAAACCAAATCAAAATGCATCTCAAGTATCTCAACGAGGGACTACCAGCATCACAAAAGACGAAAGTGTCATCTGTGAACAATAAGTGGGAAATCTCCAACTGACTGGTCAAATCCCTGTCGACCGTAAACCCTTTGAGAAGAAAGCCAAAATCAATTGCCTTTCTCAACAATCTGCTAAGGGCTTCCATCACAAGAATAAAAATGAACGGAAATAGCGGATCCCCCTACCTCAAACCCAAGAAACCTGTTGGACAGCCATTCACAAGAACCGAAAATCGAATAATGGATATGCAGAATTCAATCCACCTCCTCCACCTCTCCCCAAACTCCATCCTCTCTAATTGTCTCCGAACTCTTCTGTTTTTTTTTCTCTCTTTTTTTTACCTTCTTTATTTAATTATTTATTATTATTATTATTATTTTCTCCCCCTAAAAGAGAGATTCAAAAGAAACAATTTTACAATGATTTTGTAGCGTATGGTTTTAAAAAGAGAGAAAAGACTGATTTGGATGTGAGTGATTTGGACTCGATGGATCTAAAATGGTGGTAAGAAAAAAGGCTACTGAGCGGAGATTAAGGATCAATGCCCATTTTTGTTTCACTACTTTGACAATTGTTTTAGCTGTTTAGTTACTATGGCAGATTCAAATTAAAGCTTGTGCTTTCAAAGAGAAGTCATGGATGAGTCAGTCAGCTATTGTTGCTTGTATATCTTTAGTGGCCAACATTGAGGAGACCCAAGTGCCTCTTCTTAACTACAAGTATGTGTTATACAGTATGTATTGTTTATACGAAAAGTGGGTGTTTGTTAAAATGTCTTATGGTGTGTTTTTGACCTATTTATTGTGTTTGACATAGGTTTGGTATCGTTAGGGATGGCAAATATCCCGCCGCATTGGGTACTCGTCCCACCCCATTTAGAATGGTTAAATGATTTTGGGGACGAGAATGAGGGTTAGGATTGAAAACTCAGATGGTTATAGGGCGGGGATGGGGAAAGGTCACCTCGCCCCGTTTATAGTAATAAATTACAATTTTGTTCTTATACTATATTTTATATTCAATAATATTAGGTATATATTAAACAAATCCCAGTTTATTCTATTCCAATTATTAAATATTTTTTTGTATTATTCTTATTTGATAATTTCTATATATTATTACCAACGGCTAGTCGCCTAGCGGTATCGGGCCCTTACTTTCAAAAGGAGGTCGGGATTCAAGCCTCGAGGCATGTGTGTGTGAATACCAATTAGAAAGAAAAGAAAAAAAAAACAAAAAAAAAAACTTCTATCTATTATTTTGATGTTCGAACAATAATTTTAGCCTTAAGTTTCGATATCATAGTTGCCTTTTCCCTTGTTTTATTATTTATTTTTGTTAGATTCTTATTACAATTACGAAAATACTTTACAAAACTCGTCCCGCCCCGCCTTATCCTCAAGGGCGGAACCAAGATTCTATGGTTGGGGGCCGAACTTACAATTAATAGAAAACTATTTTAAGTCATATATATATTTATATATATTCAAGGAGAATTACATAATGAGGTGAGCTAATGTATTGTGGACTGAGATAGTACTACTAAAACCTCCTCCTTCTTCTTCTTCTTCTTCTTCTTCTTCTTTTTTTAAATTGGACTAAAATTACCTCTAGGAATTTTTTATTTATTTAATTTTTTTTTTTTTTTTGTTTTGGTGGGCTCTCATATTATTGATTATAGTCATACAAAAATTTATTAAACCAACTGTAAGCCTATTTGTGTTAAAAAAAAATGGCCAATATCGAGTCAAAAATGACCTAAGTATGTACAAAAATTAACCAAAAAGACCAAATAACTACTAGAAAAGATAGATAGTTATTTTGAGACAATAAAATTCATATATTATCGATTTGTAGCTTAACCATCATATAACTAATTAACCTGAAATTAATCAATCAATTAGTTATTTAAAGAAGCTTTTTTTATTTTATCAAACTTCCATAACAAATACAAAAAAAAAAAAAGCCAGTAAGATAGTTAAGCCAAAATTTAAAAAAAATTCAACTGTAAAGGAAAGTGAATATATTATCTATTATTGTAATTGGGCTTAGTTTAATATAATATTGAAAGGTTTAACAAAAAAAAAAAAAAAAACCGTGTATTTTTAATAAAAAGTTACAAATCATTTATAATTAGAAAAATATTTTGGGGGCCAAGTATGCATTTATCTATACTATTTTTTATTTTAGGTAGTACTAATAAAAGTTAATAATAATTTTGGGGGGCCATGGCCCTGCTGGCCTGCCTCTGCCCCGCCCCACCCTCGTTTAATAAACGGCTTTGGGGCGGGGATGGGGATGGCGTTCCCCACTCCAAACCGGCCCATTGCCATCCCTTAGGTATCGTGTTTAGGTAGAGGAATTCAAGGATAGTTGCGGTATTTGAGAAAATATAATTATTTGTTTATGAAGTAAGGGTGGTTAGAAGTGTCATTTTCTTTAAGTTTTGAATGTAACGGTGAAAAAATAGTGGAAATATCGCCTCCCAAACATTAAATGTAAATTTCTAATATATAAATGTCTATTGTAAAATTATGAAAAATAAATGTCTTTTGTAATTAAGGACCAAAGTTAATTAAGCTATCCTGGGTTCCAATTGATTAAATAATAATTATTATTATTCCTTTACTTTCCCTAAATTTTTCTCACCAAGGGGGGAAATTTTAGCAATAAAAATATTGGGTTTTGATCTTTCTTTGATATCGTTCCAATGCAACAGAAATGCTTTCATCAATCTCTAAGATCACTTACAAATAGACACCACTCAAGAAAGAAACTAGTGTATATATTTGTTCCAATATTAGAAATCCTAAAATACTTGGTGACAAGATTTTTCATCAGCCAAACCTAGATTTCTGTAACTTTTAAAAGTTAGAATTAAGCAAATTTCAACCTTCCAACTCACAAATTCTACCACATTTCTTCTACCACTTAAGACTGTAACCGTCAAGCTTTATCTTAATCAACATCCACCACAAAACCAATTATAACCTAGGCTATGCCATTTTAAGTTTCTTAGTGCTATCATGCATCAATAGCTTAAGAATGCGTATGGTGTAAAGTAGATTTGAAACAAAATGATAATCTTTACGAGCGTTGCTTAAGTAACTGTGTGGCTTGATTAGATTTAAAGATAAAAAAACAAAAATAATATAAGATCATATGATTCTAGTATTATATTGGTTTGGCCTTTGAAGGAGGAAAAACAATTACAAACGTTGAACAAGAAGTAAAACTCAAGTTCTTTATTCAACTTCTCTGAAGTACAAATAAATCAACTTTTAATACAGGTGACTATTGATGCTTAATTTACACAAATTTTATGAAAAAAGAACACTCGAATTTCAGAACTATTGAAGATTTAATGGAGGAAAATCTTAAAGTAATTGATATTGTTTGCTATTATTGAAGACTTGGTATTACTAGAGGAATTAGCAGAGAAAAATCCTCCTTGTTTCCTATTTTCTAATTCTTTTCATTCTCATAATTTATTCTCCTATATAAAAGAGCCTCCACCATTGTATTGCATATGAATTGAAAGAGTATTATAAAAGTGATGTAGCCCTTTGGGCTCTTTGTGCCATGAATGTAGGCCGTAATGGTAGAACCACGTAATATCTGTGTGTTTTTCTCGTTAAATTTCTCCACATATGTTTTATGCTTTACAACATGATATTAGAGTCTAATTTCTCCTCCTAGGTTCGGACCCCCCATTTTGGGGTATTCTCTTAGCATATGAAATGTTGCTAAGGGTTTCTCGGAGCTATTTGTGACTTGTTTGGACTGTCAGTTTGTTCGACAGTAATGTTCTTCGCCTTTGTCATGTCTTCAGCAGTTTTTATTGACTTATTTGGGTTGTCGGTGCGTTCAGTAGCATTGTCTTCATCTTTGCCATATCTCCGGCAGTTTTTATCAACTTATTTGGGCTGTCGGTGTGTTCGGTAGCATTGCCCTTGCTTTTGCCATGTCTCCGGCAGTTTTTTGTTGACTTGTTTGGGTTGTCGGTGTGTTCAGTAGCATTGCTCTTCATCTTCTCTCTTCATCATTCACACTTGTTACTCGTCATCTCAATAGCAAGTTGGGCATTCATGCTCCAACTTGAGGGAAAGTATTGAAAATTTAATGGAGGAATCAGTGAAGGAAAATCTTTTGTTTCCCATTATTGAATATTTGGTGTTACTAGCCTTATTTCCTATTTTCTAATTCTTTCCATTCTCATAATTTCTTCTCCCATATAATGGAACCTCCACCATTGTATTGTATATGAATTGAGAGAGTATTATAAAAGTGATGTAACCCTTTGGGCTCTTTGTGCCGTGAATGTAGGTCCTAGTGGCTGAACCACGTAATATCTATGTGTTCTACTTGTTTTATTTATCTATTTGCTTCCATTTTATGCTTTACAACAAGAAAATTATATAATACATAGTAGTATGGAATCTAGGATCACATATCATATAATCCAAATTGATAAAGAACCGATTTTTAAAGACAAACAAATATTAAAATAAATTGTACTCCTATGTCAAATTAATAAACTCTTACTTCAATTATACTTTTATATCAAAATTCCTACACTTAAACTAATAGATGATGGGTAGTGTGGAGCATATATACTGGACAGTTTTATCATATTTAGTAGCTTTATTAATTAAGTTTCTTATTTATAATTTTTTATAAGAAGTTTAATTTTAGTTAATTTGCTTGAGGAATTTGTTTCCTTTTGCTATTAGGTTTCTTTTTGCTATTAGTATCCTTACAATTTTAGAATTTATTTTATTTTATTTATAACTATGCATATATGCAAAAGCAGAATTCAACCTTTTGATTTATAGCATATTATTATATTGCTCAGCAATATTCTTTTAATTTTGTGGATTCAAAGTTGTTTATCGTTTGTGAACATTCATAGCTTCCACTTACGTCATTCGAGTATCACCTTGTGTGAGCTAGGCAAGTATCGGTAGCTGATGTTATCAACTAGATAGTTGGAGGATGACTTGGGATGTGCAATGTGGGAGGCATTTCTACAATTTGGGAGCTCATATCAACGAGTTTTTGGTATTGTTGTATCGTTTAAAAGTTGATGGTGTAAGCTGTGATGACTAGTTATGGGCAGCTACTGTTATAGTGTTTCTCATTTTTATCATGGTGTTTTATTCAAGGTAGAGCTATGAAGAGCTTGAGGTGGAGCTACGGTGGAGCATGTGAAGACATGGTCATTGATTGGGTGTACGTTGGCCACTGCCAAAGGTGAACCGGTTCAGTGGCTTTGAACCGGTTCAAGTGTGGCGTCGTTTTTTTGGCTACTACGAAACTTCAACCGGCTCAGAGCCACTTACCAGCTCAAGTTGGGCAATGAAGTTTTACCACATTATTACATGACAAAGTTGAACATGTTCAGTGGTGGTGAACCGGTTCAACTCTCCCGTGAAGTTACGTGAATTGATTTCCTTATTGGTTTTGGACTTGGGGAAAAAGGCTGAAGATTTGGAGAAGAAGTTGTATCTGTTATTTTAGAGTAGAAGACAGATATGGTAACTCACTATAGGCAAGTTGAGGAATATTTGTCCAACAAGAAATTTGGTTTTGAATACTCTATATATAATGGGTTTAGATAGGAAAAAAAGAGAGTTGATATTGTGAGAAGGAAAAGAGTGTGTAATCAAGTTTTTGAAGTAAAGTTAATCGTTCTTCGCCCGTGGACTAGGCAATTTGCCAAACCATGTAAATCTCGTTTTGCTTTTGTGTGGGTGTGTTTTTCTGTTATATTTGTCAATTGTGTGTGAAACCTTAACAACTACCTCTTTATGAATATTCAAGTTATGGTCTTTATATACGAGACTGTCAGTTGCTCGTGGATCTACCTTCTCGTGGAAGGCAGCTTAGGGCACCAAGGCTCCTCTTTAGGTGACCTTTGCTGGGACATAATACATCACAAAGAATTGTGAAATTCTCCTATCCTTTCTATTGTCTTTACATTGCTCAATATATACAAAATAGTGAGAGATAGAAATAAAAACGTGCCCCTAATTACATGCTATAATGGTTCGTGATCTGTACATAATTGCATAGAGATAAATATGTAGAGTATGATCTGGACATTAGGTGGGCGAGATTGGTAGAGCTTGATGTGGGATCTTTCTTGCATGCCCCCTCAAGATAGGAGTTCCATCAAGAATACCTATCCTGATTCATTGTCGCTGAAGTTGTTAGCAGGATAATGTTTGGCTAATGAGTCGGCAAGCTGATCAGCGGAATGCACATGGGAAACTCTGAGCAATTTCTTGGAAACTTGATCGCGGACAAAATGAAAATCAATGGCAATATGTTTCATTCAAGAATGAAACACAGGGTTGGCACAGAGGTACGTGGCCCCGACATTGTCACAAAAAATCGTTGGAGCAGCAGGGATTGCAACCAATTTATCTCAGCCGCAGTGGATACAACTGCTCAATACTCTGCTTCAGTGGATGAGCGGGCCATAGTACGTTGCTTTTTAGAACTCCAACTAATGGGGTTGGCACCAAGGAATACCACATAGGCAGTTGTGGAGGTTCTGTCATCAGCGTTGCCAGCCCAGTCGGCGTTGAAAAATGAGTGAATTGAGAATGATGAAGACCGTTTGAGAAGAAGACCATGATATAAGGTGCCTTCGAGGTAGCGTAGAACTCTTTTGACCGCAACCCAGTGAGTGGTAGATGGACAGTGCATGAACTGGGAAAGTTTGTTGACAGAAAAGGAAATATCCGGCCTAGTTAAAGCTAGATATTGTAGAGCACCAATGACCTTGCGATATTGTGTTGCTTCAGTGGGGGGTGCACCATCATGAAGCGTGAGCGTCTCAGAGGTGGAAAGAGGACTGGAGACCACCTTGGCACCGTGCATATTTGTTTTCTCCAAGAGATCACAAATACATTTATGTCGAGAGAGAAACAAGCCTTTGCTTGTATTGATAACCTCCACACCGAGGAAATAGTTAGGGAACCAAGGTCCTTCAGAGAGAATCGACTGGAGAAGGAAGAGATGAACATCTGAACGGCCTTGGAGTCATTTCCTGTTATAAGAATGTCATCAACATAAACCAACAGAAAAATCATTAGTGACCATGGTCAAGTATAAAAAGGGAGGTGTCAGTCTGTGAGTTGATAAAGCCATAAGAGAGAAGGAAGCCCCGCAATTCATTGCACCAAGCTCGAGGAGCTTGGCGAAGGCCATAGATTGCCTTTCTTAACTTGCAGACATGATTAGGAAACTGTTGGTCAATAAAACCTGGTGGTTGTTGCATGTATACATCATCCTTAAGGGTGCCTTGAAGGACGGCATTATTAATGTCCAACTGACGGATTGGCCAATTAAATTGTACAGCAATGGAGAGAACAAGTCGGATGGTAGTAGGCTTAACGACTGGACTGAATGTGGCCTGGAAATCAAGGCCAGGGCGTTGATGAAACCCCTCGGCTACCAGGCGATCTTTGTATCATGCCACCGATCCATCGAGATTGCGCTTGATCCTGTAAATCCATTTACACCCGACAATGTTTTGTGTGTTAGTGGGGGGAACTAGTTCCCAAGTGGAGTTTCGAACAAGAACATCAAATTCATCGCACATGACAGAACGCCATTATGGATGTTTTTTTGCTCGTGATATGGAGGTAGGCTCTATGGGTTCGGGTAAGGTATGGGCAATGGTCAAAAAAAAATTCTTGGGTTTAAAAACATAATGTTTTGATCAAGTGATCATGGGATGAGTTGGAAGGGATGGTGGTGGTTTTTGGGATGGTTGATTTGAAAGATTTATGGGCGAGAGATTTCTTACCTTTGGTGATGAAGAATCCGGGGACTTGCTAGCTGAGGATGTGGAAAGTAAATCTCCATAAGTTGGTGACGTGGATGATGATAAATTGAGTGAGAGATTGTGATGTGGAAAAGGGAGAAGATTGCGACTGGGGATTCAGTGAATTGTCTTCATAGTATTCGGTGAGATTGGAGTTAATTAAGGTATTGGAATTTGGAATAGCCGAATCAATGGATAGGACGGAGACGTGGGTAGCTTCTTGGAAATTAGGAAAATTTGTTTCCTGAGTTACGCTCGTGACTATAGGGACGTGAGGATTCGATGGTGACAAATTTAGGGAAGGCCAACTAGCTTGAACATCGTTGTTGACTCTAGATTCATGGGGTTGGAGGTTTTGAAATGGGAATATATCTTCCACTAAAACAACGTGGCGGGAAAGGAAAACTTTTGATGTAGTCGGATCAAGACATTCATATGAATTATGAGTTGTTGAGTAACCAAGGAACACACATGGTCTTGACCATGGTTCTAGTTTATCGTTAGAATAAGGTCGTAACCATGGATAACAGAGGCAGCCAAATGTCTTGAGTTTATGATAATTGGGTGAAGTGTGGAACAAATTTTCAAATGGTGACTTATTGGCAAGGATTGGGGTTCGTAGTCAATTAATGAGGTAAGTAACAGCTTGAAAAGCAACCGACCAGAACTTGAGAGGAAGAGATGCCTGATGAAGAAGAGTTAAGCCAGTCTCAACGACATGGCGATGTCATCTTTCAGCCGTCCCCATGATTTGAGGGGTGTGTGGTGGAGAGATAAGATGTTGAATGCCCAGTTTGGAAAGAGTTGGATGTAGACCTTGATATTCTCCTCCACCATTAGAATATACTGTAACGATTGGCATTTGGAAATATCGTTCAACTGTATTTTTGAAATTTTCGAATACATTTGTGACATCAGATTTGTATTTAATAGGATAAATCCAGGAATATTTTGTGAAATAATCAACGAAAATCACGTAATATCAAAAATTATCAAATGATGTGATTGGGGCAGGTCCCCAAACATCTGTAAAGATGATTTCCAAAGGTTTATTGCTGGATAAAGATGAGACACCAAAGGAAAGTCTGGCTCTTATTACATAAGCAAGAATTACATGCATCTTGAGATGATTTTTCCAAAACAGGAAGAGACTGACACGAAACAACAGATTTTAAAACTCGAAGAGACGGGTGACCCAAGCGACGATGCCATTGATTGAGAGAGACTTTATTGGAGAGAAAAACTTGCGGCTTAGATGGGCTTGAGGTGGTCGGCCACTCATATAGATTTCCTTTACTCCGGCCTTCGACGAGTGTTGCCCTCGTGTTCAGATCTTTCACAGCAAAGAAAGACGGGAAAAATTCAATTGAGGTTTTATTTTGTTAGCAAATTGTGATACAGATAATAAATTTTTACGAATTAATGGAGCACACAGAACATTATTAAGTGTAAAAACAGAATTAGGGGTAACAAGCTGAGTGGATCCAGTATGAGTAATTGGGACACCATTACCATCACCGACGAGAATATCGTCATTGCTGCCATAATCTGAATGGATTGATAGTTTTGGAGATCTGAGGTTATATGGTGAGATGCTCCAGAATCCACCACCCAATTGTTGTTGGAATTTGAAGAGTCCCCAACTGCAAAGTTGGCTTATGGTTCATAGTATGGTGGTGGCTTAGATCTGCAGTATTTGGCAGTGTGCCCAACCTTGTCACATAGTTGATAGGCAACTCGTAGCCGATTATTGTATGAGGGACGACCTTGTTGACCGAAATGTCTGTTGCCTTGTTGAGGACGATTTCCCTGATAGCTTTGATTCTGGGAATTGTTGCCATTATTAGAATTCTGCCCTTTCTTGCCGTTCCAGTTATTGCCATTGGATTTGTTGGAGGTTTTCTGAGTGAGTTGAGCGGTGATGGTTTGACTTTCTTTTCTAGACTCCTCACATTTCATGAAGATTTCATGATCCAACAGCTTGTCGTGTAGCTCTTCGAAAGTAATAGGAGTATCACGTGCTCTAATAGCAGCACTAATCTCCTTTAAGTCTGGTCCTAATCCATTAAGGACACTGACAACCAATTTTACATCAGCTAAGGGGGACCCAACGATAGCAAGTTCATATGTGATGGATTTGATAGTCGTCATGTATTCGGCAACTTAGATTCCTTCTTTGGACGTTTTGGCAAGTGTTTCACAGAGGCCAAAAATCCGAGTATGAGATCTATTGGCGTAGGTTTTATTGAGGCGTTCCCATGCCTCTCTGGCTAACTTTGCAAAAGCAACCAGCGGAGCAACAATATCGGTAACTGAGCCGATGATGGCGTTCAACAACAAACTATCTTGTCTTTTTCAGATTCTATATTCTGGATTTGAGACGGTTGCATCACCTTTTTTTATGAGAGTTGATGGTTGGGTGTAGGTGCCATCGACAAACCCCATTAGATCATACCCTTCTAGGAGAGTAATGATCTGGGTTCTCCAGGTGGGGTAGTTTTTGCCGATAAGCTTGAGAGGCAGCATTGAAGGCAACAAGCATTGAACGTAACAACGGAGTTGACAGATGAATTATTGCCAGGGGTGATAACAGTGGGATTTGGGGTGGATTCTCCGGAGATTGACGCGTTGGCCATTTGGTATACGACGAGATAGGATATCGGATGTGAGAAGGAAGGTTTGGCTTAAACAAGGAATAAGGATGAAAAAAAGAAAAAAGGAAAAAAATGCCTATGAAAGCAAGACAGGCTCTGATACCATAATAAATCACAAAGAATTGTGAAATTCTCCTGTCCTTTCTATTGTCTGTACATTGCTCAATATATACAAAATAGTGAGAGATAAAAATAAAAACGTGCCCCTAATTACATGCTATAATGGTGGATCGTGATCTGTACATAATTGCATAGAGATAAATATGTAAAGTATGAAGGTGGGCGAGATTAGTGGAGCTTGATGTGTGATCTTTCTTTCAAGACAAAAGTTCTGGAGCAAATATTGACGATATATAATCTATGGAGGAGGACACACATCATTGTGAAATAGTGTTGCATGTACAAAAAGGATAAGGAGTGAGTGAATCATCTTCACCTGCACTCTTTAGTGGCTTGGGACAACTAGACCATACTTTTGGGTTTGTTTGGGGTTCATTGAGTCCTGCCACGTTTTCAGGGGAGCATGATTGATTCTTGGAGAGTGGGTACCTAAATTCGAGATGCTTGGAGGGTGGCACCCTTAGTGTATAGCAGGGCTTGTGGAGGAATCAAAATAGGAGATTCTTTGACGAAGAGGAGACTCCTATTGGAGTGCTTAAGTTCTCTATTATTACCTCTTTATTTTGTTGGGTTTTTGGATCAAATTGTAAATCTACAGGGGATATAGTGGACTTTTTGGACATGTTGAGAGATTAAGGGCCCTTGTGTGGTCGTTTTGTGGGATGCATTCTCCGGTTGCACATGCGTTTCTAATGATGCTTTACTTGTATAAAAAATATGAGATTTATATATGGACAATACTTGCCTCCTACCATGTAAGAAGGAATTTGCTTTTACTAGCTAATGTGGACCAACAAAATTTTCACTTTAAATATTTTAAAACTAATACTAAAAAACTGGATCAACCAACTTTTAACGGGTTAACGGGCTCAAATTAAAACCCACCAGAAAAATCCCACTTTCAAACTCATCGGTCCTCTTTCCTCTCCCTATTAGATCTACAGCAACACTTCATACAAATCTGATATCCTTATAGAAATATATGTGTGTGTGTGTGTGTGTGTATTTGTAATATAAAGGACAAAAAAAATTAGAAGACAGGCGATAAAATAAGAAGAATATGGAGATTAGGGTTTCGGACAGAGGTTTGTACTATACAAAGATTTGGTACAAATGAGAGAAATGCGATCTGATTGCAAAGAGAGTTCTGCAAATCAAAAAGAGAGAATGGGTGAGAGAGACATTGATCCAGTTGCAGATGGAAGAGAGAGAGAGAGATGAGAGGGAGAAACACGAATGAGAGACAATATCTTGTTATCCGTTTCTTAAACCAGAAATGATGGGTTAATTTGATCCAATTGCAATTGTTTTAATTTTTAGTCACATTTTTTATTTTTATTGGTCCACATCAGCTAGGAAGAAATTTCCTTCTAATAGGGTAGGAGGCAAGTATTGTCCTTTGTATATTATATATAACTTTTTTTTCATTAAATATAATATATATAATTTAGTTATACATATATTATATATAACTAAAATAAGGTTTTATTTTGGATGTTTGAGTGTTCTTTCTCCAACCAACTTTTGAAGCAGCTTTGGGATTTCTGGGATTTCTGTAACTGTACCTGAGCTTAATAACATTAGATTGGCATGTTTAACATTTGGCTGCCAATACCATCTCTTCGGGGAGAAGTATCATTTGTCCACACTTAAATACCTCTCACAAGAATTTTTTTTTTTTTTTTTTTTGGATGTTCCAATAAAAGTGGAGCTGGACATTTTTTGCGTTTAAAATTGTTTTGAAATTCAAAAGATATCATTAATTATACGACGAATCACAAATCTTTATTATTGTGGTACACCTTCCCATTAAAATTAGTTATTTATTTTGTTTAGAAATGCTCTTATTAGAAAAAAATTATATATTAAAGATTCATATCCCTTGTCCAACAAGAAACTTTTGGGAACTCTATGCTAAGACTTTTGAGAATTGTGTTGGGATGTGTCTCACCTGAAGAATGTTGTTCGAAAAAGTTCGAACAAGCAGCACATCTGTCGCACTTTCTTGGTTGGGATTTCTGAAAAGTGCAACTGGTCGCACTATTGCGGACCAGTTGCACTTGCCTAATATGTGCAAGTTGTTTCTTTGAAATTAAGGCAAGACTTGGCTACCAATAAATTGTAATCCTTCTCCAATAAGAGATGGGTTGAAGACTTTATAAATAGAGGTGGAGAAGGTAGAGAAGAAAAAAGGGTGTTAAATATAAAGAGAATGAAGAGACTGTATATATTGATGTATGAGATATGAAGACACATGAGAGTTTATATAGGTGACGAGATGTGTGGAGAGTAAGAAACCTAAACCCTATATAGTAAACCTATACATGGTTAGAATATATTCTACAATATAGTAATAATATATTCTACAATATATTTTAACAGCCCCCTCAAAATCAAGGTGGATTGAATAAAACCATCTTGAGTTATTTGGGCGGCCAAATAAGGCTTTTGCTGATTATGAACTTGAGACTAAAGGTCTATAAGTTTGAAGGTTGATCGCCGAAGGTTGACTGCCAGGGATGGGGCTGATGGTGCCATCCCCGGCGGTGATTACAATAAATTGATAAGATTGTTATCAATAATCGAGAAACTTTGATACCATGTTAGAAATAAGAGAGAGTATAGAACTCTGTATTGTATTGATGTAAGAGATATGAAGATACCTAAACCCTATAGGTGACGGGATGTGTGGAGGGCAAGAAACCTAAACCCTATATGGTAAACCAATACATGGTTAGAATATATTCTACAATATAGTAATAGAATATTCTACAGTATATTCTAACAAAGGGTATGAATTGGTGAGAATATAGGGATGTAACCTTATAAAAGAAGGGTTTGCTCTGAGCCCAAAAAGATTCGTGAGAGCTAAGGGTGGGTGAGTGCATTCTCTGCTATTGAAATATTTTCTTCTTTTCTTCTCTCCATGGACATACCCCTAGAGTATTAGGTGAGCCATGTTAAATATTGTATGTTGTGCCTGATTGGTGTATGATTGTATCTCCATATATGCATATGCATGTTTGATGATTGTGTGATGATATGCTTCTGCTATGCTATGCCTGAATGAAGTGGGATTTAATTCGCAACAACTAGTACCAAAGCTAGTTGAAGGAAGCTAATATTCCCAACAAACTGAGCACAAGAAATATGGTAATCTCTTGGGTGAGTCAAGTGATACAAGGGTCTATAGAGATCGTTGGTAAATTTGAAAAAATACCATTAATGAGTTAAAAAGAAAGAAACATTTGACTAAGAGGTTCGGACCATGGTTAGTAAAATACAGTGAGAAAATACGTACATGTAAACATATAAATATTATTTTATTTTTAAATAAAAATAAAAAAATACGAATACAGACATGTTCGGGTATAATATTTTTTTTTGTTACAAAATTGACTACATGTATACTATTTTTCTTTTCTTATGCCTTCATTTCAATCAATAATATAAAAGACTAAAAATAATAATAAAGTATGAAGTGTTGTAGAGAAATGAATAATTTAGAACATTGAAGAGTTTGTTGAAAGTAGTACATTGGAGAAGATTTGAGGAGAGCAGAGATTTTGTGAATATGTATATACTTAGGTGGAGAGATCTGGAAACTAAATCCTAAGCATTTATTGTAATGCATCATGACTGAGGATGTGTATATATAGGTAGGAGTCATAACTAAAATAAGTGGGCATGAGAAGTTTGACGAGCGAGTAGATAGATGAAGACGGAGAGTAAAGTTTGGTACGTTTGAAAAGAATAAAACGACTACGTCTTACACTAATAATTTGGGTACTTTTAATGAATTTACTATCTAAGCTCCTTCACGGATTTGTGTACCACTGTCTCAAAATGTAGTATTCTCCTTGTAAAAGAAATTTAGTAATCTCCCTATAATCTTTTATAAATATGGTAATCGTTTCGCTTCATATGGGAATGGAACGTCAAACTTTTTTTTGTGATTCATTATTGTTTCTGAGTAAATCTACAACACGTGTTTCCCTCAATGACGAAGCCAGTATAGGTCCGGGGCACGTGCCCCCTTGGATTTTTTCCTTCCCTTATTATATATATATATATATATATATATATATATATATATTCCTATAATATGTATATATTTTTTGAAAATGTGTTAAAATGCCCCCCTCAAATTTCTCCTTCCCTTGTATATTTTATATGCTTCCTTAAATTGTTTCATTATATTCCATATATGTAATTTATTAATTTATCTCATTCCAAAAATATCAATCTCTATATATATCCACCTATTTCTCTTTATGTATATATACTCCAAAAACACTAATTTATATGTATTTAATGTACAATGTGCCCCTGAACAAAAATTCTGGCTCCATCCCTCTTTCCCTAGCATAATAAATTAATATCAAACTCGCAGACACCTATCATTTAGAAAGTGGGATTATGTAAAAGTTCTTGTGATTGTCTTAAAGCATTATAAGTGACATTTATTTTGTTAGTGGACAAGAACCCAACTACAATTATTTTCATTTCTAATAAGAAACATGCCCTTTGGCCAAAAATGGCTAATAATAAGATGACAAGGACTTCTTCATCTTTTATTAGTTGTCCATTTTTAACTTTTCAATTTTTTGAAGGGGATATGTCCTTAAAAGTTAAAAGGGTAATTATGAAAAGATAGTATTTATTTAGTTTGACTTTTCAAATTGAACAACTAATTTGGATATCTTAAAAAGAAAAGTGGACTACTAATATGTGACAAAGATAGAAGCATTTTAGCAATAATTGTGGAAGCTAAAGTGGCAAGTGATTGAAGTAGTATACATTAAGTGAGTGGGACATGCCATGTCATTAACATACCTATCCAATGATAAGGGCATCCGGTATACATGAGTGAGTGGATAATAAAGGAGTAAATTTGAGAGAGGGAGATGGTGTGAGTGGAGACTAGATAGCCACGACAGTAGGCCCCACCCCTCCATCATCTATCCCAATATCCACGGATAGAGAGAGTCAAATAGATTATCTCTCGTCACTTTTTGGAACATTTTCTGGAATCCGCTTTTTACTTTTTGGTTACTGGGTCCTCACTTTTTCTCTCTCCCCCATCATTCTAGCCGATCAAATGGCTCTCTCTCAACAACTCTTTTTCTTCTTTTCTTTTTTTTAATATTTATAAATACTATTTGAACTCTACCTAAAATTCTTATCATTCAACAATTATCTCCTTCAATATGAAAATTTTATTTGATTGAATTGCACTTAATTTATGCATCTTCATCGCCAAATTGATTCTACATACGTTCAATGAGATCTCTACTAAAATCAACAATGTCCACTCTATTGCGAATCCTGCTTAGGCGAGAGGAAATGTGATCCACCAAGATCAATGGGTTTCGAATGTAATGTGGAAGAGAGATTGGCTCCCCAGTCGGAGGTGTCCATTGCAAACTGTATTCACGCTCGTATTTTATGATCATATTGTGTAATATGATACACATTCTCATTATCTTATTCAAGTCTTCTTTATTCCAAAAACGCAATCGTTCTTGCGTTATAACCCACCTCATCTGCATTGGTGATTTTCGGTGTGTCAAATAGAATATCATGGTCTGAAATGCGAACGTTGGGACGTCAATGTCATAAACCGAGCATTCCTTATCTCTTCAGCATCCTTCCTAATGGCTTCTTGTTTGTTAGCAAACGATTTCCCTTTGACAGTTGTTGGATGCGGGATGGTCTGCATCAAAATTGTCTACTTAGAATATATACCATCAGATAGGTAATACCCTATTGTACACCAGTGCCCATTCACCTCATAATTAACCGAGGGCAATGTACCATTGACCATGGTCTTGAATACTGGGGAATGATCGAGGATGTTCAAGTCACTGTGTGAACCAGCCATACCAAAGAAAGCATGTTAGGTCGACAGATCTTTCGACGCAACGGCCTCCAATATGAGGGTAGGCTTACGGTTTCTTCCCATGTACATGTCATGCCACTCTGAGGGGCAGTTTTTCCATTCCTAATGCATACAATCTACAAAGCCAAGCATATCTAGGAATCCTCTCTCCTCACCTTCTCGAAGCAGACGTGCAATGTCGTCTGTGTTTGGTGAGCGTTTGTACCGCTCCACATACAGAATAATTATAGCATCACAAAACCTTTTCAAGCTTTCGATCGCAATGCGCTTGAAAATCATATACTTGTCACAAAGATCCGCTGAAATTCTATAGGCGAGTATATGTATCGAAACAATCTTCTTCTATATAGGAGTGTATAGGGGCGGAGCAAGAAATTTTAGGTTAGGGGGGCCGGATTTCTACTATGTAACTAAAGTTTGAAAATTTTATAAATCAACTGTAATATGATTTTTTATAAATACTAGTTGTAGTATATATACTTTGAGAAAATTCAAAAATGAGAAAAATACAACTTAATAATAGATGAAAAATTAAAATTAAAAAGGAAAATATAGAGAAAAAACGATTCATTACAATTTAAAAGAGAAGATGTATAGAAATAAGCATTGTCAGGTAATCAAATTTTCTTCATCAATTGTTCCAATTTTTCAAAATATAATTTTTGGAAGAAAATTTTCGAGTATTAAAAGGAAAATATAGAGTAAAAAATGATGAATTACAATTTAAAAGAGAAGATGTACAGAAATATGCATTGTCATATAATCAAATTTCTTCATCAATTGTTTCAGTTTTTCAAAATATAATTTTTGGAAGAAAATTTTCGAGTATTTTGATTTCATGTGGGAAAGATATACCTAGATGAAAGATTAGAAAAAAATAATGAATTTTAACTAAATAAAATAATTTTAAATTACACAAGATGTTACCAAAGATTGTTATATAATTCTAGATATTTTTCTTGTAGATATCATTGTACAAAAATGTTTGACAAAAAATGCTTGAAGCTTTTTTATTAAACATGATGGAACATTAATGATTTTTATCCCTTTTTTTCCTCTCTTGAATTAATATTATAGATATTGTACGCGTATATATAAATAAATTAACAATGTGTTATAATAACAACTATAATAATAATGAGTTTCTTCAAAATATTTGAGCTTTTAAAAGTATAGTTAAAAGGGTTCAAGTAGAACTTTTTTAAAATTTCAAGAAGACATACAAAATAAAAATTTGGGGGGCCAATTGAAATTTTTAATGATTTTTAGGGGTCATATTTATAAATTAATTACTATTTAAAGGATAGTAATCAAAAAATTCAAAAAGTTGGGGGGGTGTCATGGCCCCTGCCCTCTAGCTCTGCCCCTAGGAGTGCACCCCATATGACTGAGGGTATCGGGTTTTTGGATTTACCATTCGTCATAAGTTGTAACATTGTTCAAAATGCGAAAAAACAACTCTCGTTGCATCCTGGTGGATAAGTTGGTTTTCAGCAAAGTAATCTAGGAATAGTCATTGTGTTGCCTCATCTCGGTCACGTTTAATATATTTTCTCTTACGAGATTGAAAGAATGCCCGCACCCTATCAAGCGATAACAACCTCCTCATAGCATTCATCTGTTTTTGAATAATAAAGATGAAAACTCGAAGAAGATAAAATGGACTCGAGGATGCAAAGGGGTGGACTTGAGTATTGAAATAAGATAGAATGAGTGGTTTATACAAATTGAAATATAACCGTTGTAATATAGCCGTTAGGAAAAAGACAAACAAACAATTAAAAAAATCATTTAATTTTTAAATAAATTAATTAAAAATAATAAAACAAAATTATTTTTTTTTCATTTAAATTTTTAAATAAATAATTTAAATAATAATAAAATGATGTAGTAATTGAATGCTGAAGCCTTTATGGCCCGTTTGGACCGCCAGGGGCCAAACGTACATGCTGACATATTTTCTGGGTTGATCCCGAAGAGTGCATTTTTGACCGAACAGGAGAGTTTTTTAACTGGAAACAGCCAAACGAACAAAACTCACTGCTACGCCATGACGTAACGTGCTTTTTGGTGAAATACCATCGTTTAGGGCCTCAAAACGAGATTTTTCGGTCCGGAAGAAGCCTATCGAATATTTCGGGATTTTTGTTTGTTGTCTAAACAAACTCGGATTACATTCATATTTTATATTTAGCAGTTTTATTTTATTAGGTTTCTTTCTCAATTTTTTCAAAATTCTTAGAGAAACTTTATTTTTAGGATTATTTTCGAGTTTTAGTATCTTTCGGGATTCGTTTTCCTCATGTTATAATGATTCAAGTTGCGGTTAGTTTCCTTATGGATTATCGTTTTCTTTCATTATAAATATGTGTAATATAGAGATCAGAATCATTCATTCAATTATCAAATAATATATCAGATTTCTCTGAATTATTTTTTCGTTTTATGGATTCAAAACACCCACCATGCGGATTCAAGGTAACTTGTTCCTGATGAACAAATTTATCGTTTTCGCGCTTACATCAGTTGGTGTCAGAGCCTTGTCTTTTCTTGGTGACGGCAACCTCGCTAGCGACGAAGATCGACAGAAAGAGGCTATTTCGAGGGCCGAATTCCAGGACTTTCGATAGACAACCCAACAAGCGTTGCAAGAAATTCAAGCAACCCTTGCTGGGCTCGTGTTAGGTCCAAATCAGAATCGCGATTACAACAGGGTGTGAAACGTTGATGAAGATCGCGTTCGTCCTTTTTGGAATCGCAACCCCATCCCGCCACGTAGGTAGCCAGCCAACGAGGAAGACTTCAGTGATGATGACTACGCTGAAGAGGTGCTTGGGGAAAATAGAGGGCCTGAAAGATATCGGGATCAAGGAGATCATGATTCTAGGGAGTTTCATATGAAGATTGATCTCCCTAGTTTTAACAGTAATCTTAATATTGACGATATCTTGGATTGGTTGACAGAAGTTGAGAGATTCTTTGATTACTATAAGAAGGTGAAACTAGTGGCATATAGGCTCAAGGAAGGAGCTTCTGCGTGGTGGGAACAACTTCAGGTTGCTCGCGAACGGCAAGGGAAGACACCAGTACGCTCCGGGCAGAAGATGCAGTGTCTGATAAGGGCAAGATTCCTGCCACCAAATTATGAGCAAACTCTATTCCAGAAGTATCAGGATTGCAAACAGGGAAGTCGAACGATTCAAGCCTATACGGAGGAATTCAATCAATTGACATAAGGAAACTGAGATGCAACGAGTTGCTCGTTATCTAAATGATCTACGATATGCCATTCACAATAGAGTGTCAACACAAATAATTTACACTTTAGCAGAAGCCACGAATGCATATCCAAAAAGATAAGAAGGTGAAACTAGTGGCATATAGGCTCAAGGAAGGAGCTTCTGCGTGGTGGGAACAACTCCAGGTTGCTCGCGAACGGCAAGGGAAGACACCAGTACGCTCCTGGCAGAAGATGCAGTGTCTGATAAGGGCAAGATTCCTGCCACCAGATTATAAGCAAACTCTATTCCAGAAGTATCAGGATTGCAAACAGGGAAGTCGAACGATTCAGGCCTATACGGAGGAATTCAATCGGTTGATGTAGGGAAACTGAGATGCAACGAGTTGCTCGTTATCTAAATGATCTGCGATATGCCATTCACGATAGAGTATCAACACAAATAATTTACACTTTAGCAGAAGCCACGAATGCAGCAACCAAGACAGAGGGCCTTTTTGGAGAAAGCGAAAACACTAGCCAGCTCTAGGAATTACTTTGATTCGAGGCATTCATCTACAAACAAAGCAAAACAACCCATATATTCTCAACCTTCCGTTCCAACAGTACCTAATTCGGCTAGTACTAGTACTCAACCAAAGAAGACCGGAACAGCTCCCATAACAAGTCGGGATACATCCAAAAATAATCCCTACAAACGACCAGACCCCATGAAGTGTTATCGATGCGGGCAACAAGGACATCGATCTAATGAATGTCCCCAAAGGCGCTCAGTCAATTTAAAAGAGCTTAGGGGTGAGGAGGATCAAGATAGAGAAGTTGACGAAGGGTTTCCTTTATACGATAAGGAAAAAATGATCTGAGAAGACGAGGGGATCTACTCTCACATTCTCTAGTTGTGCGAAGGTTGTTACTTGCCCCGAAAACGAAAGAGCATCCACAACGGCATAATATATTTAAGACACGATGCACTATCAATAAGAAAGTTTGTGATGCTATTATTGATGGTGGCAACAGCAACAATATTGTGTCAAAGGTGATGGTCCAGAAGTTAGGGCTGAAAATAGAGACGCATCCGAGTCCCTACAAAAATGACTGGATTAAAAAAAAGGGCAGAAACAAGGGTTACAGATATCTGCCGGGTTTCCTTTTCTATTGGGAATAAGTATATTGATGAAGCGTTGTGCGATGTTGTTGATATGGATGTTTGTCACTTGATTCTGGACAGACCATGGCAGTTTGACGTCCGCCACTCATAAGGGAAGAAATAATATTTACATGTTTCATAAAGGAAGGCAGAAGATTGTGTTAGGTCCTATGACCAAAGAGAATTTTTTCAAGGTTTCACAAGCTAAGGGAAAATCTATTCTTTTAAGTGGTAGTAGGCAGTAGTTTTTGGAGGACGCCAAGGAGTCCGGACAATTTTTGGCGCTGGTGGTTGGAGAAGAGGTGTCTGATACTCCTACAATTCCAACAGTATTACAACCCATGCTTGAAGAGTTTCGAGAGATTATTCCAGACGAGTTGCCTAGTGGTCTACCTCCTATGCGAGATATTCACCACCACATAGATCTTGTGCCTAGTGCTAGTCTGCCGCATTTATCGCACTATCGCATGAGTCCGAAGGGAGTGTCAGATTCTGCAGGACCAAATTGAGGAGTTGGTTCAAAAGGGTATGGTAAGAGAGAGTATGAGTCCATGTGCTGTTCCAGCTTTGTTAGTACCAAGGAATGATGGTAGTTGGCATATGTGTATCGATAGCAAAGCCATCAACAAGATCACCATCAAGTACACATCCTATTTCATGATTAGATGATATGTTAGATATGCAGGCTGGTTTAAAACTCTTTTCAGAGATTGATTTGAGAAGTGGCTACCACCAGATTCGTATTAAACCAGGAGACGAATGGAAGACTGTTTTTAAGACTAAGGAGTGTTTATATGAATGGTTAGTGAAGCCGTTTGGGTTGTCTAATGCTCCAAGCACTTTAATGATGATTATGAATCAGGTATTGAAACCTTTTATTGGCAGATTCGTTGTTGTCTATTTTGATGATATCCTGATTAATAGTCCGTCAGATATGGCGCATCAATCGCACTTGAGGGAGGTACTGACAGTTTTGCAGGCAAACAAGTTGTACATCAATCCGAAGAAGTGCAATTTTATGACCAACAGTTAATTGTTTCTGGGTTTTGTGGCGAGTGCTGAAAGCATTCGGGTTGATGAGGGAAAAGTTTGAGCAATTCGAGAATGGCCCACACCAAAAACAGTAGGCGATGTGCGCAGTTTTCATGGTTTAGCAACGTTTTATCAGAGATTCATCAGAAATTTCAGTAGTATTCTTGCTCATATTACAAAATGCATGAAGAATGGTAAATTTAAATGGGGCGAAGAGGTTAAACAGAGCTTTGCGCTGATAAAAGAAAAACGGTCCAATGCACCTATTCTAACATTGCCAAGTTTTGAGAAATTGTTTGAGGTTGAGTGTGATGCCTTAGTTGTCGGAGTTAATGCTATTCTATCCCAAGAGGACAGACTAGTTGCGTTCTATAGTAAGAAGCTTAGTGATGCAAGGAAGAAGTGGACTACCTATGAGCTTGAGTTCTATTCAGTGATACATGCATTGAAGGTTTGGGAACATTATCTAGTGCAGAGAGAGTTCGTTATTTACACTGATCATCAGGCTTTGAAGTTCATCAATAGTCAGAATAATATTAACAGGATGCATGCTAGTTGGGTTTCTTTTCTACAGTGATTTACCTTCTCATTGAGGCATAAATCAGACCAGCAAAACAGAATCGATAATGCACTTCGCCGAAGAGCAGCACTCCTGATGACTTTGTGAGCTGAAGTTGTGGGTTTTGAGTGTTTGAAGGAGTTGTATGGGAAAGATTATGACTTCAAGGAATTCTGGGCTAAGTGTCAGGCTGGACATGTTGCTGAAAGTATGCACATACAAGAGGGATTTCTTTTTCGTGGTAATCAACTTTGTATTCCGAGGAGTTCCCTTCATGAGCAGATTATTCATGAATTACATTGTGACATTTTAGGTGGACATCTTGGTCAAGATAAGACCATAGCCTTGGTCGAAGAGCGATATTATTGGCCACAACTCAAGAGGGATGTTGGCGGCCATGTATGGCAGTGTCCTATCTGTCAATCTGCTAAAGGTCATTCTTAAAACACTGGTCTTTATATCCCTCTACCTACATCATATTCTCCTTGGGAGGATTTGTCCACGGACTTTGTCCTAAGACTTCCACGCACTCAACGAGGGGCAGATTCAATTTCTGTAGTTGTTGATCGTTATTTGAAGATGGCTCACTTCATAACTTACAAGAAGACTTCTGATGCTACACATGTTGCAAATCTGTTCTTCAAGGAAGTTGTTTGTCTTCATGGAGTTCCTAAGTCCATCACTTCAAATAGGGACACCAAATTCCTATCCCATTTTTAGAGGACTTTATGGAGGCATTTTGATACATCTTTGAATTTCAATAGTACTAGTCATCTGCAATCTGATGGTCAAACAAAGGTGGTTAATTGGACTTTAGGCAATCTGATTCATTGTATTTCTGGTGAGAAACCAAAACAGTGGGATCTTGCGTTATCACAGGCAGAATTTGCATACAACAACATGGTTAATTGGTCAACAGGCTAGTCACCTTTTGCTACTGTTTACTGTTATCCGCCGAAGCATACGCTAGATTTGGTCCCACTTTCGAAGCTGCCTAGAAAGAGTGTTGCTGCAGAACACATAACAGATCACATCCAAGCCATTCAGGGTGATGTTCGAATGCATCCTGAACAAGCAAATGCAAAATACAAGCAGCAGACAAAAAGAGGCGGAAGAAAGTCTTTCAAGAAGGAGATTTAGTTATGGTTTTTCTACGCAGGAGAGGTTTCCTGTTGGTACCTACAACAAATTGAAGAACGAGAAATATAGGCCTTATCAGATTCTGAAAAAGATTAATGATAATGCTTATGTTGTTAATCTTCCCGAAGACATGGCTATTTCTCCTACATTTAATGTTGCAAATCTATTTGAGTATTTTCCGCCAGATGAGACGCGCTCTTTCAGTCTTAACTAGAGGACTAGTTCTTTTCAAGCAAGGAAGACTGATGTAGAATTGATTGTTGAAGCCTTTATGACCGTTTAGACCGCCAGGGGACCAAACGACATATTTGACGAGTTCTTTTCAAGCAGGGGAGACTGATGTAGAATTGATTCTAAAGCCTTTATGGCCTGTTTGGACCACTAGGGGCCAAACAGGCATGCTGACATTTTTTCTGGCTGATCCCGAAGTATGCGTTTTTTACTTGACAGGAGAGTTTTTTGAGTGGAAACGGCCCAACGAACAAGACTCACCGTTATGTCGTGACGTAACGAGTTTTTCGACGAAATACCATCGTTTAGGGCCTCAAAACGGGGTTTTTCAGTCTAAAAGAAGCTTATCGAATATTTTGAGATTTTTGTTCGTTGTCTAAACGAATTCGGATTGCATTCATATTTTATATTTAGCAGTTTTATTTTATTAGGTTTCTTTCTCTATTTTTTCATAATTTTTAAAGAAACTTTATTTTTAGGATTATTTTCGGGTTTTAGCATCCTTTCGGGATTCGTTTTCCTTATGTTATAAGGATTCAAGTTGCAGTTAATTTCCTTATGGATTAGCGTTTCTTTCATTATAAATATGTGTAATACACCTACCTTATGGATTAAAGGTAACATGTTACTCGTGAACAAATTTATCGCTTCCGCTTACATCATAAAATAATAAAGTAGATAACGAGATAGTGGGCTACACACCATGGGACATAGTTAGTAAAAAAAAAATGGATAGATAATCTTATAACTACATACCGAATGCCCTAATATACCCAAATATAATTGGCTTTTGATCATCCTTTGAAAACTATTCCAAATATTATAAAATTAAAATTGCCATTTGCAGAACTTGAGGAAACCCTTGTGATTCATGTATAAACCTAAAAGAATGATCTAGTCTACATGACTTTTGTACAGTGCCTTACAATTTGTCAAGGGAGAGTTGTAAGTTTTGAAGGAATAAGTATTGGGAATGAATATTTAAGTTGTTTCAGATGTAATAAGCTTTTGGCATTAAAAGTAGTGGAATTGGAGGTGAGAATGTCCACCTATCCCAAAATAAAAGTCTCATTTGAAAAGTCAAAGTACTAATTTTTTTAACATTATCAATTTAACCTTCTTACATTTAATTTATAAAAAGTAAACCATCACATCCATCTGGACCAATATAAATAGATTTGGTAATTCATTCACTACCAATATAATAAAAATAATAATAATACTAAAATTCATCATCTTAAAAAGTTAGATTCCCAAAAATGGACATTTATTTTGGGACGGAGGTAATATATAGTTTGGGAAGTAAGTGTCTATAATATAGAAATCTTTAGTTCTGATTCTTTTTTAGCTTTAGAGCATATTATGTCTCCCCTAAGAAGCACGAAAACGGATATGGGACAAGGATACGACATGACACGATAAATCTTAAAAAATTATTACACAAACACAGTGGGAACACGACAAATAATAAATATTATATATATATATATATATGATGTTGTACTTAAGAAATTAAGAGAGATTATTTTTTATCAACCTAATAATGAAAAAAAAAAATGTGTTTTACTGAGAAAAAGAAAGAACAATAGAAAGAGAGTTATGAGAAAAGAGAAAAATAGATAAATAAAATAAAAAAATAAAAAAGAAGATTGGGGTTTTGTTAGGAAAAAATTAAGAAAAAGAATAATAGAAGAATCAATAGAAGAGAAAATGTTCACGGAAACAAGAGGAAAAAGAAGAAGAAAAAAAAAAAGAAAAGAGGACAAAGAATAAGAGAGAGAGAGGCGATCCACCAGGAGGGAAGTTTGGTAGGTGGGAGTTTTAGAGTGTTTCTCAAGTTCATCATAGTGCTTTATTTGAGGTGGAATAAATCTTCAGTTGAGGTGGAGCTATGACGAGATCCTTGTTCGAGATGGAGTAATGGAGAAGCACGTAAAGATTGAATTTTGAGCCAAGGTGGAGATTGTTGGGTTTGTGGCTCAAAATTTGTGTGCAGAAATTAATTTCCTTTTCCGTTTTCGAAGGTTGAAATTTGTGAAGGAAATTGTGTCTTTGTTAAGTTTCTATTTTAGAGTTGTAATCATTATGGTAAAGCCTTGTAGGCAAGTTGAGAAATACTTGTCTAATAAGGAATTGGGTGTGATTAT
Source organism: Cornus florida (assembly GCF_030987335.1). Classification (NCBI taxonomy): domain Eukaryota; kingdom Viridiplantae; phylum Streptophyta; class Magnoliopsida; order Cornales; family Cornaceae; genus Cornus; species Cornus florida. Next base: position 91,339,744 of record NW_026775581.1, read on the forward strand.
TATGGCAACTCCTTGTAGGCAAGTTGAGGAATAGTTGTCCAACAAGGAATTAAGTTTGAAGACTCTATAAATAGAGATGGGTATGAGGGGTTTAGAGAGAGAGAGAGAGAAGAGAATATGTAAGGGGTTTAATGATGAGTGTTGTGAGGAGAGGAGTGAATATATGTAATTCCCGAGTGTATACATGTAGCCTCATAAGAGATGATGAGTGAATGAGTGGGGTTTTGACATGTGATTGTATATTCTCTTACTTGATTCATAATAGTGAAATCTCTCTCTCCCATGGACGTAACCCTATTATTGAGTGAACCATGTAAAATATTGTGTTGTGCGTTGATGTGTGTGATTGTTATCTCCATATATGCTTGTGTTGATGTGATGTGATGTGATGTGATGATGTTTCCGCTATGTGTGATGAAGGAGGGATTTAACTCTCAACAACAGCCGACCGTTGAGTGGGTTAGAGGGAGTTAATTATCCCCAACAACTGGTATCAGAGCTGATGGTGGGTCGGAGCTTGTGATTGGTCCTGAAGATCAGTAAAAGATGATTGCTGCGAAGTTCGTCAGAGCAAAAGATGATCGTGAGGTGCTATTCAATCAGAGTTGATGGTGACATGAAGGTATGAAGAAGATGATGGTGTGAAGCCCATGAGAAACAAGTCTTAGGACAAGTTAGAGGATGCTCATTTTCAAGATGGGACAAAGGTGATAGAGATGAAGCCCACAAGGAACAAGTTTTAAGGACAAGCCAAGAGTGGCTGTTAATTCTCAAGATGGGGCAAAGGGTGTGAAGAATGAAGGGGTTTGCTCTAAGCCCGATAAAGAGCAAAGAGGAATATGAAGAGTGAAGATGAGAGGTTTATTGCTTTGAGCCAGAAAGCAATTAATGAAAATGAGTTGAAGATTGGTGGGTTGCCATGCGTAAGCAATTAAACACCAATGGGATGGATAGAGAAGATAGAAGAAAAATGAAGAATGATGAATTTGAAAAAAGGTGGAGATTGTTAGAGTGTTTCTCAAGTTCATCATAGTGCTTTATTTGAGGTAGAGAAATCTTCAGTTGAGGTGGAGCTCTGAAGAGATCCTTATTCGAGGTGGAGCAATGGAGAAGCACGTAAAGATTGAATTTTGAACCAAGGTGGAGATTGTTGGGTTTGTGGCTCAAAATTTGTGTGCAGAAATTAATTTCCTTTTCCGTTTTGGAAGGTTGAAATTTGTAAAGGAAATTGTGTCCCATTAAGTTTCTATTTTAGAGTTGTGATCATTATGGTGAAGCCTTGTAGGCAAGTTGAGGAATACTTGTCCAACTAGGAATTGAGTGTGATCATTATGGTAACTCTTTGTAGACAAGTTGAGGAATACTTGTCCAACAAGGAATTGGGTTTAAAGACTCTATAAATAGAGATGGGTATGAGAGGTTTAGAGAGAGAGAGGAGAGAAAATATGTAAGGGGTTAAATGGTGAGTGTTGTTAGGAAAGGAGTGAGTATATGTAAGTCCCGAATGTATACATGTAGTCTCATAAGAGATGATGAGTGAATGAGTGGGGTTTTGACATTTGGTTGTATATTCTCTTCCTTGATTTATAATAGTGAAATCTCTCTCCCATGGACGTAACCCTAGAGTTGGGTGAACAATGTATTGTGCATTGATGTGTGTGATTGTTATCTCCATATATGTTTGTGTTGATGTAATGTGATAATGCTTCCGATGTGTGTGATGAAGGAGGGATTTAACTATCAACAACAGCCGACCGTTGAGTAGGTTGGAGGGAGTTAATTATCCCCAACAGGGAGAACAACAAAAAGTCAAAGATAATGTGCAAGAGTTTGAACCATTAAACTAAAATATAAGCATAAATAGCTGATTATTTAATATAACATTGTTTTTTAAAACAACAACATTTAAGTAATTATGCAATGACTATCATAATACAACTCCTCATATTTACACTTCAACCTAACTTTCTTTCTAAAACTTTCTAAAAATCCCAAGTGCCTTAAAAAATAATAATAAATAATAAAATAAGATATAAAAATTAAAATTAAAATTAAGAATGGGACCCGCATGTTGGACACGTATCTATGGCGTGTACAATGCATGGACACGTCGTGTCCACTCCATGTCCGAATATTCAAAAAATAAAAAGTCAAATACATTTTTGGCGTGAATGTCCGACAAAGATTCTTTACCCTTTTAAACATATCCCATGCTTCCTAGATCTAAAGTTATTATGCAGATCGTTTTAGTGGGTGGCTGTTTTGAATTTCATGTGTTCATGTTTTATCTTATGGTAGGAATATAAATATCCAAATCTCAATGTGCTCATCCTATCGAATGCAATATTCTTTATTTTTCTGATTTCCCCTAATGCAGTTCTACAGCCTGCATTTGTGAAAATTACAAACCCATTTGCAGCAGCTACAATGGGCTGTCCTTGAAAATTAAATTTTTGTTTAATTGTTCTTCATATAAATGAACAAATACATAGAATTCATTTATAAACATGGAGAATGTTGGAAAAAATGTTGTTAGGCGAGTCCCCTAACAATATGAATATGCTTTTTATTAAGAAAGAGTAAATTCAAAATGAGGGTGCTCTCACCATGAAACTGTACTCTCGTCAATTTAATCAAATGTGTGATGTCACAATGCAGTCAGTCAATGAATAAGAGTGCAAGTGCGAGCTAACATGAGAACACCCTTATGCTGCGTTTGGTATGCAGGAATAGAATGGAATACTCATTCCAATCATCCCTTTGTTTGGTATGCAATTTAAAGTGGGAATGGTCATTCCATTGGAATGAAAATCCATTCCATAACTAAACATATGGAATGACCATTCCACTCCTAAGTAAATTTTTTTGATAAATCAACTTCCCAAAAAACTCTCATATATTCCAAATCCAAAAACCATACCACAACCACCTCCGCCTTTCACCACCACCACCACCACTGACTTCCACCACTACCACCGCCTTCCACCACCACCATCGACTTTCACCACTACCCACCACTTTCCACCACCATCGCCGCCGCCGCCACCACCATTGCCTTTTACCACCATTACCCCCTTTTGCCACTGCCACCGCCACCGCCTTTCACCACCTTCCACCACAACCTTCCGCCACCGCTACCACCTTCCGCTGCCGCCTTCTTTCACCACTGCCACCGCCACCTTCTTCCACCACCACCATCACTATTACCGTCTTCCACCACCGCTGTCGCCATAGCCTTTCAACACCACCGCCGCCGCCATCGTCTTCCACCACTGCCACAACCACCACCACCACCGTCACCACCTTCCACCACCGCCACCACCACTGCCTTTTTCCACCACCGCTGTCACTGCCTTCCGCCGCCGCCACCACAGCTATCGCCTTCCGCCGCCGTCATTGCCACTATCCACCACCGCCACCGCCACTCCTTCCACTACCGCCACTTCCACTGCCTTCCACCACCACCGTCACCGCCTTCCACCACGAGCACCACCGCCACCTCCAGTGCCTTCCACCACCACCACCACAATCACTTCCATTGTCTTCCACCACCGCCACCTACACCACTATCTACCTCCACCACCACCATCACCACACTACTGCCACCATCTCCCACCACCACACTACTGCCACCGTCTCCCACCATTGCCGCCGCCGCCACCGCCGCCTTCTTCCAACACCACCACGTATACCACTACCACTTTCCACCTCCACCACCATAGTCACCACCATCCACCACCGCCATTGCCACCATTTAATTTTTAAAAAATTATAGAAAAATGTCATTTTATTAATTTAATTTATTTGTTACTAAGAGGGATAATTTGGAGAACTCAATTTGAAATTTATTCCATTCTAAATTTTAAATTGATCCAACCAAACACTAGAATGGTTATTATCATTTCATTCATACACATTATATATTTACAACCAAACAATAGAATGAGAATGGTCATTTCCTTCCCATCCTCATTTCATTCCCACTTGCATTCCATTTTATTCTTGCACACCAAACACAGCATTATAAATACGTCTTTTGAAATTGACATTTTGCTTCAACCTTCATAAAAATCAAACAATATAAAGAAGGTTAGCTAACCTAGGAGATCATAGCATTCAGAGTGAATAAATTACAAACTTGAATTATTTTGGAGTTAATTTAAAACTAATTATCATTTAGTTTTAATATAATCATATATTTTAAGTTGAATATTATTTCATTAGTAATAAATTTGGAAACCTTAATGTTGGTCTGAAAACTTAGATCTTGAGTTTAAATTGAAAACCAATTTAAAAGTTGTTTTGGTAAGGATTTTAAGTTTTAAAACTGAACTTTGTCTTGAAAAATAAATAAATTTGCATCACATATTCAGAAGCTAGACTTTATAAGCTTTCTGACTAGGGTTATAAATGGACCGAGCTGTCGAGCTGTTCATAAACAGTTCGGGCTCGGCTCGTTAAAAGCTTGGCTCGGGCTCGTTCATGAAGTAAATGAACCAAGCTTGAACAATGCTGAGCTCGGCTCATTAGGTTCGTGAACAAACTCGTTTACTAAAGGGCTTATTTTTATTTTATTTTTTCAAATTTTATATAACAATTGTTTAGCCCATTAGATATAAACCCAGTCCAAACATCATATAAGTTTGTAAGACCAACTCAATTCAACTTTAGGCCCAACTCCACTTAAACTATTACCCTATCAATCACAGCCTTATCTTTATATCACCGTTGGATTGCATTTGTGAACCCCAACCATAGGTAGCCTCACACATCGCGCAACATTGTTTCTTCTTCTCTACTCGGCCACGATCTCCAAATCTCTGAAATATCTAGGATGAAACCCTATCCATGTGCAACCACAACAAATCTTGCAACATCACTCCTCTAATATCTTTCAAGTTTTGACCCAACATCAATTCCTCTTTCGTTTATGGTTATGAAATTCTCTCTTGGGTCATCAATTCCTCTTTCGTTTATAGCTATGAAATCTCTCTCTTGGGTCTTGATGTCTCAATTCAATTTTAGTGTTGGCGAGATCAGATGAAGATGATTGAAGACGGACGTCGGTGAAAGAGATGCAGCATGTTCTTCCATCTTTGAAACAATATAGATCTGAAGTTTCTGGTTTACTCTAAATTTTTTTTTTGGGGGGGGGGGGGATTGAATGCGAGCTCGAGCCGAGCCGAACTAAGCCCGAGCTCACCGAAAAATTGACGAGCCAAGCCCGAGCTCAGTTTGGCCAAGCTCGCACGAGTCCGAACAAGGTAAAGCTCGGCTCGGCTCATTTGCAACCCTATTTCTAACCGAGTCCGAAAAGGTTTCCTAAACTTTCCGAAAACCATAACATTCCTAATTAGTTTGTAATCACTTCAACACTACAAAAATGTGCTCTAGGGTTCTATAAATAGCATAACACAACAGAGACAAGTGCAAGAGAAAGCAGAGCATTATTTTCCTATACAACCGAGGTACTTCATATAGAATGTCCTACAGTATTGTGTGATTGAATTCTAAAGCAATAAGTTCTATTGAATACTTAAAAAACTGGTCAACCACAACATCTACATATCAAAGGATTGAACAACTGATCATTGTAGATTAAAGCACTAATCAGAGAAGCAAGTTGTGTACGGAACAATTTTGTAAACGAGCAGATTGTGTCTGAAGATTCTAGTGAAGAATTTGGTAGATCAATCCGTGCCAAGTGGTAAGTAGACCTTATAAGGTTTGGAAAAATTAGTTAACCTAGTTGTAACTTCTTTCTCATAGTGAATTTGATTTTTCTAGGCTAGGTCTCGCAGTTTTCCTCCGTTTGGATTTTTCACATAAAAATCACGGAGTTTTTGTGTGATTGCATGATCTAATTATTTTTGTTTTCTAGACCTTTGCCTAAATGATAGTTGTAGTGATTTAAAAGTCATTATTGTTTGTTAAAATTGGATAAGACCTATTCACCCCACTAGAGATCAGTTTTGCATCCTATGCGTGCTACTTATAGCATCAAAAGATTCAAAATATTGGATAATAATCTTACGAATTAACGTTTCATTTTCATTTTTTATTCATACCTTCTTGGACATTGAAGCTAGTATGAACTACAGTCCAACCTTATGAGAATCAAAATTAAATAAATAAATAAATTTAAGATAGAAAATGAAAAAAATGTTAATAATTGGAGTAAGAATATAGGTGGACATGCAAAAAACAGTTGACAAATTATTTTAAACATATTTACTAATAGGAAGGAAAAAGCACGCGCGAGAGAGAGAAAAGCATGGTCACAAATGCCAATAGTACTATTTTTTCCAAGTTTATGTTTGAAAAAAATAAATAAATAAATAAATAAATAAATCTAACAGTATCCTAATAATAAGAGAAGTGATAATTAAATGATCAATTACTATACCATAAACCATGTAACCAATTATATGTGGTAGATGCCTTTCTGTTTCCAAATGTGATGTGCAACGTAACGTTTTTTTAATATCGACATCGTATTATATCCACACCTAGTATATCTTAAATCCTACTCACTTAACCTAAGTTCAAAAGATATATAGAGAAACATGGTGGAATCAAAGACTATGTCCAAGATTTAAGGGGATAAGGAAACATGGTGGAATCAAAGACTTATGTCCAAGACTTATCTCCCCTTGTGATCTCCTTGAGGCCAACTTAAGGAATTTTTTGATAATTGCCCAATGTATGTTGGACAAAAGAACATGTACCGGTGATGAATCAATTAGAGTGTTCCAAAGCAGTATGTCCTAGGGGTCGTACATGTATTGAAAGTAAGTAGCTAGAGGATCATTGGATGACTCTTTTCTTTTGTGAGTAAAAAGTGTGAAGAATTAATAATATAATAAGAGGAAGAAAGCAAGAACATATTACACAATCATAAAAATTAGCCTATATTGCACTTCTTCTTTTTTAACTCCTAATGTATCATCAATAGCCAAGGGCTCAATCATGGAAAAAAACGCGGGTGCGTGTTTTCAATTCTAACAAGTCATGTCTATGATGGCTAGCTATTTCATTTAAGGCCACAAGATCATTTCTTGGATGGTTAATTATCTCACCTTACAATTGTGATAATGGCTAATCTACAGATTACACTTCTTCGTTCTCAATAGAACTATTTAAACCCACTATTATGCAACAAAGAATAATAATATCGTATGGGTTACTAACCCAAAAAATAATAGTAATTATATAGTTTTCCTATTCCATGCTTTTTGACATTCACTCAAAACTGCAGATACATAAACTTATGTACCGTGTACGGTGTAACAGAAATGTAAGTATTGATCTGCCATGCAGTAGGTGAAAATGTCACATTTGGGTTCTTTCAGCTTGAATTCAATTTTGTACCAGTAGAGCTTTTTAGCGACAACTAGCCAACACGTGGAATAAAAGGGATTTGGGATCTGAAATTTTAGGTGAAACAAGGAAAGCTCAACTATCAAGAGATCGCATTGACATTGATTGGTAAGATTTGATTCGAGGGAAAAAGATAAAAAGAACAGGAGATCAGCTAGAGAGAGAAGATCATGATCCTTTTGGACAGATAAAGACTGACTGATCGAGATCATTGTACTTGGTGGGGGTACGGTGGTATAAAAACACAAAATTGTACTCATTTAATGTGTGGCATGTTGGCATAATATCTAGCAAAATGATATATATATATATATATATATAAAAACACAAATATAAACTAAAAATCTTTAGAAACCTACTCTTTCCGTTACAGATTTATGCCATTTAACAAGTAATATTTATATAAAAGGAAGGTAAAAAATAAAATGGGAATGATACATCTGATGATGAAATTAATTAAATGAAGGTACGTACCTGGAACTAGAGAACTCATAGAGCTTTCCTTTTGTAGAGAAGATGATGAGTGCAACTTCAGCATCACATAGAACAGACAACTCAAAGGCCTTCTTAAGAAGCCCACTCCTCCGCTTTGAGAAGGTCACTTGCCTACTTGCAGCATTTTCTATCCTTTTCATCTGAGTTTTCCCTCTCACCATTATGTATATATCTATCTATCTATCTATATATTTAGAGCTTACACCTAGTTCAAGAAGACGAGAGAAAATAAAAGAAATTAAATTCCCAAGAAAACCCAGAACAGAAGAAAAAAAAAATGGTTTCACTCTCAAACACAGTACAAACAAATCAAAACCCAGAAAGATTTTCCCAAAATAGAAAGAGGGTTAAAAGGATAAAATTAGAACTCACCCAAAATAGAATAACAAGAAAAAAGCTTTCTTGGGTTGTTGCAGATCTGAAAGCTAGAGGGGGAAAAGAGAGAGAGAGAGAGAGAAAGGGAAGAGGAAGAGAGAAATTAATTGCAAGTGGGAAATCAAATCAAATGTTGTAGGATCTATGGCAGCTGGGTAGGGAAAAAAGTGGAAACCCTAGAAAGATTTACAAGGAAAAACGGACAGAACACATAGATAGAAAGAGAAAGAAGAATGAATTATTAAAGAAAGAGAGAGAGAGAGACTTTGAGAAGGCCAAAACCCTCATCTTTTTTCTTCTTTTGGTAAGCTCACATGGAACACCCACCCAAAAAAAGAACAAAATAAAGAGAGAGAACAAATGGCAACCACATCACTAGTCCATTATAACTATATATAAATATATATATATATATATATATAATCCAAAATAATACTACTGTAGACACATGGACGAACAAAGAAATTGGATTTGAGGCGCGTAAGAATCCATGCTACCCACTTCAAGTGTGGACACGTGGGGTGGGAAGAGTCATTGACAACTTCTGAGTCCGGTGTTTCTTGGATGAAGATAAAGCACGGTTTAGGGTTAGATACCAAAGATTCCTGTCGGTTGCCAGTAAACGTAAATGGTAGTTGCACGTAAAGTTGACGCACTCCCGGGACACACACCCGCGAGAGTGTTTAAAATGGTTTGTCCGTACAAAAGCTAAACAAACGTTATTACTCTTCCCGTACGATGTGGTCAGGGCTCAGGCCAATAGGATTGTGCCAGCGATGCCATAACCAGACCGTGTCACGTGGCTCATCTCTTTTATGCGACGAGTATCACGTGGCTCATTCTTGCTTGGCGCGTCGTGGTCCTTTTCTTCCTCTTTGCATTAAATTGACAATAAGGCCCTCCGATATAAATGATGTTGGGACAAGGATATTGTCCATTGCTATGATTTTTTGACTATTTCATTTTCTCTCTCTTAAATTGACTATTTTATTTTCAAAAAATCAAAATAAAGCAATGCTTTAATTAGTTCTTGTGAACTGTTTTCAACCATTGTAATTTTATGAATTTAAATTCATTTTGATTCGAATTTGCATCAAGTTCAATTTTAGATTAAACTTCAACTTAGTTTTAACCGTAAGCCCTCACCTCCACCAAAATGGCACTCATTTAGCATACCACAATCTTTTAGGCAGAGTTTGGTAGAGTGGAAATGGGATGAAAGGTGATGAAGGATGATTAAAAAATTGTGTTTGGGTAAAATGGGTGAAAAGAAATAAAATGAGAGGGAAGGGTTTGGAGGGTTATGGTCTGCTTTGTACAGTAATATGCTTATCTTCCCAAAAATGGACGGAAATGGAAGGAAATGGAAGGCAATAACTGATGTAATATTTTTTATGCCAATTTTACCCTCTTCTCGTCACCTTAAGCTTGCGAACGGCGGCGGCCAGCGGCTGAAGCTTGCGAACGGCGAACCGAACTGAAATAGCGGGCGATGGAAACTGAAAGATATGGGTTTTGATTTTTTGAACAATCTGAAATGATATGTCGATATGGGTTTTGAACTTTTGATTCTTAATAGATAAACTGGAATATATAGATTTTGAACTTTTGATTCTCGATAGACAGTGGCTGTAGTACACAGAGAGAGAGAGAGACGGCAAGTTCAGAGTTGAGAACGAGAATTGAGATAGAGGCAGAGAGATTGGGGAGGCTGAAATGATTTGCCCTAAATCTTGTGGCCCATCATTCATATACTGATATACGTGACTTACAGATTACTTTTTTTTATTTATTTTTGATCTATTTTACTTTTTTATTTTTGGTATATATATATATATATATATATATATATATATATATATATATATATATCTTTTAAAATGGAAAAGGGTATAATAGTAATTTTTCTCTCTTTCCTTCATTTTTTCAAACATGATTATTATACTTTTCTTTTTTTTCCTTCATTAATCAACCAAACACGGGGGTTAAAATTATCCTTCCCTTCTTTTTCTTTCCCTTCTATTTCCTTCATAACTAATATTATCCTTCCCATTCAATCCCACCGTACCAAACATAGCCTTAGTCATCACATTACTTTTCTGGAGAACTTTTGGGTGGGAGATTGGGCATCCAAATTTTCACTCAAATATTCCAACCATTGACGCAAAATCAAAAGATTATACATGTTTTCAAGAAATAAGAGGGAAAGGATAAAGGAGGCAACTGGAGGACAAATTTCTCTCTCACACACACACACATGTCTTGAAAGGACATGGATGTAGTATTGGATGCTATTTTTGGAAGGCCAATGACCTTACCATTAGATCTTTTGGATTTATCGATATATATATATATAATAATATTACTGAATTTTTTTTTTTTTTTTTTGGGGAATAATATCATGTCTTCTGGCGGGTGCGTGCTAGTGGTGCATGTGTTGTTCTTCGTATTAACAAGGGGACCACACTAGGGTTTGAGGTGGCACACTCTAGGGTTCCATATCCGGTGATGGCTATGTCTTCTCTAACTAGCAGCATTTTATGGGTAGAACATACTGATTGATTGATTCCGTCAACCATTTTTAAAGGGATTCAAATCTTTTGAAGGCATGTCTCGTGAGCTGCTTAATTCACAATTTGTTTGTTTACTACCGAATACTAGTCCGATGATCCAATTTCTCCGATTTTTATTGAAAAAGTTGAAATTCGAGTCCTTCAATATATTTTATTGTCGGTGGCCCTTTCAAATTTTGAAATATATATATATATATATATATAGTTTATTAAGAAATTTACTTATTAAAATGGCAAAGATGTAATACATTCAAATGAGTACGAAGCAAGGGACCATTACCATTTTGGGCGATTCTGGAAGTTTAGAGTGATAAGTTTATATAGGTTGTTAGAACATCAACATCTATCCCAAAAGGGAATATGAATAATTTGCACATTGAATTTCGTACCGAAGAGTAATAACAACTTGAATAAATAGCAATTTCCGAAAAAAAAAAACTTGAATAAATAATATGAACAAATAAATGATGTCCTCAAAATGGAAGAAAAAACAATAATAAGCTACTAGCGAGTTAGTATATTAATTTAGTGTTGAATTGTTAATAAACAACTTGAATTTGTCTTACTTGCAGGAAAAAGAAAAAAAAAAAAAAAAAAAAACTTGAACTTGACTCAATAGGCTAATTATTGTACAAGTTGACCTTAAATGTGGTAGCTTAGCTTTTGTGAACTCACTGAGACATGATTTCTATTTATATTAAAACATGCCTAGTCGAATTTTATCTATAGTTTCGAAAAAGTTTATACCTATTTATTGAAACTGCTAAATGATAAAATAAAATAAAAATATGTCTCTAAAAATAAAATAATAAATACAATAATAAATAATAATCAATTCATCACCAAAACTCTGGTAACTCACCGCTAACTCTCAGTTAATTTCAAAACCATTTTTTAAAATATCATGAACTCGAATAAAATTCAAACAAAGTCCATGAATTATCACAAATTTGTTGTAGTTGTTCTATTAACTAACCTAAAGTAATATAAGTTGAATAGGACTCGTTTAATAATCGAGTTAGGAACCCTTAATACAGTCGTGTCCTATTTTATTAAACATGTTGTTTGGCCTGTAAAAAAGCGGGGTCGGTTACTATAAAACCGGATGGGCGTGCCAGGAACTGCAGTAGTTCTAAAGAGAGATTCAAACAAATATTCCAGAAGGAAGACTGCGAGACCAGGCGATTGTAAAAAGGTCTGGAATGAACACCTCTGAGTTCTTTTTGCCTTTAATAAAAGACTTTGGGATAGTTAACTGGTTAGGAAGAACTACGTTACTTATGAAAGTAAATGAATTATCTAATGAAAAGTAAAATGCAGGACAAAAACTAATCATATTGAAAGCGCATATCAATGAAAAGTATATATTGTATTGAAATGAGTGTTTGATTTGGCGTTGAGCGGATTTCTAAGTTACAATATCATACATTATTTATAGAATTTAGTAATGGTAGCTCGCATGTAACCACTTGCTTCATAAACTACCATGTGTCCCATGACTTTGCATGTAACCGTTTGTTTCCTTGGTTGCCATGTGTCCCAAGACTTTCCACTGGAATGTCGTAATACCTTTCCATTGGAATCGACCAGCTTCCTAGGCTGCCATGTGTCCCATGACTTTGCATGTAACCGCTTGCTTTCTAAAATGTCATGTGTCCTAAGACTTTCCATTGGAATGTCATAGTACCTTTCCATTGGAATCGACCAGCTTCCTAGGCTGCCATGTGTCCCATGACTTTGCATGTAACTGCTTGCTTTCTAAATTGTCATGTGTCCCAAGACTTTCCATTTGAATGTCGTAATACCTTTCCATTGGAATCAACCAACTTCCTAGGCTGCCATGTGTCTCATAACTTTGCATGTAATTACTTATAATCGCTTGCTTCCTTAGCGGCCATGTGTCCCAAGACTTTCCACTGGAATGTCATAATACCTTCTCATTGGAATTGACCAGAGCAATCTTCCTCTGGAGAATGGAAAAATAGGGTGTGAACACATGTAACACAATATGATCAATGTAATTTATTTAATAATTAGATAGTGTAAGTTATGTAAGTCAACACGACACCAATCGTTTACAACTTATTTAATCGTTTAAATTAAATTGGTCATCTATACCGTTTATCGACTTGTTTTTAAGTATAAAATGCAAATATAATGAGAAATGATATGAGAATAATAAATTCATGAAAATGAAAATAATTAATTAATTAAATGTGTCTAATTAGGTTATCTAGATTGAGCCCTGAAACACAGAACATTATATCATTAATAAAATAAGTTAAAGGGGCTGACATGATTAGAACGTGAACGCGATTAAAATTCAAAGCCCGCTAATTCATTTCCTATATATTATATTTGAGTCGTGTTCGCGAATTATATTAAATTTTACCATCTAGTTGTGTTTTTTTTTTACTTCCTAGGATCATCCTAGTTGTTGTCACCACCAAAATGGTTACTTTCACCGTCCTCACAGTGTAATTTATTGTGTGTGTGTGTTTTCTTTTTGTTTTACTCTTCACTCTTGAGGTTGTGAAATCCATTTTGACCATAAAACCAAGAGCCCTTCCACATAGGAAAAAATGTTTTGTCTCTTGAAAAAAAATGGCAAGTCCTAATATTTTGTCGGTTGTACAAGATCATGAGATGAGCCTGCACACTATTGCCAAAAATAAAATAAAATAAAAATTACAGAACTGAAATACTATTATAACTTAAAGTACAACAACTCCGAGTGATACTTAAAGTATATATTAATTTTGTTTGGATTTAAACTAGAAGATGATGTGTGCTGGGTTCAACAAGCCCGTTATAATTAAAAGCAATTTTTATACAAGAGGGCCCATTCTGTTCAGTCCAGTTCATAACACACCGACACAAGTTCCTTTTCCAGTTCGAAATCATCTTATATGTGGGACCCGTGTGTTTAATCAATGCCAGATCACTCTGAAACAAGGTGGGCCTCACCAGGCGTTTTTTTTTCCTCTCCTCTTTGCAGCTTGTAAATCAAGTGGATGGGCCTCCATTTTCAACTCTTGTCCATGACCCACATATCTCTCTAACAATCCACTGTCTTATCCAGCCCAATAAGCAGTGTTCCCACCTAATCTTCAAAACTTAACCCCATAGACCAGCATGCCATTTTCATATTAATGTAGATTTGTTCCATATACATAATTTTTGTACCTAATTGCTATATGTTATATGGACTGGGTACATTTGTTGGACGCAAGTATATATCTATGTGTCGGATGTGTCAAATCTGAATAACACACTGATAAGACTAAATATTAATTTTATTAATTATTTTATTTTATTATTTTAGAGTAAAGTAATTTTTTTATCTAATATAATGTTCAATATAGGTATTTAACACATTTTAAAATAATAATATAATATAATTGAATAATCGGATATATTTTTTAAGTACATGTCCAATCAAAAGTGTTGGATGTATATCTCGTACCGATGTCCGAGTAAAATGTGTCCAAAACGAATACTTCACTACTATGAAAAGTCCATATAACATAGCCTAATTGAATGATCTCCACCAGACCCTAGCCAATGATTTAAAAATATATATATATGTATATTATTTTAGGATAATACTTGGGTACAACCCAGGTTGGATGAAGTTCATCCAACCTGGGTACGTGACCCAATCAGTGCATGACAACTATCCATTAATAGTATCGGATTTAAGTTGGGTATTACCCAATTATTTGGGTTAACCCGTTTATAACTCCTTTTTTTTTTTTTTTTTTTTGGCTTGCTTTCATCGACAACCTCCACCCCTTCTCCCCCTTTCTCCATTGCAACGTCCATGCCAATTAGATCTCCAGTCCACCGCAAAACTCCATCCCCGGCATGTCCGGTCCCATTTTTTTTTGCAATACGACCCCATACTGGGCTTGTGCCAGAAGAACCAAACCCGAAGTTGACCCGGAAGCTCGAATTTGATTGCTTGTTTTGCGTGGCGTTGGAGGTTAGAAAGGGTGGATTCGAGATGGGTTTTGAGAGAATAGGGTTTGGATTTAGGGCTGAAGAAAGGGATGTTGAAGAGTACGTGGTGGTGGTGGTGGTGGTGGTGGTTATGGAGAAACTATAGCAATGGTTTTGGAAGTTTGTTAAGGCTTGATGAAGGTTGAATTGGAGAAATTTGGGTTGCGGTGAGGATGATTCATGCTGTTTGGACTTCAAGAAATTCATAATTTTCTCAGGAAAATAGGAGAGATGAGAAAGAAAAAAAATGGATTATACTCGGAAATTGATGGGAAATGCCCAACTTAATAAGCGCATGTCGCAATTTGATTAGGCCACGTACCCATGTTGGATGAACTTCATCCAACTTGGCTTGGACATAAGTGTTGTCCATTATTTTAAGCAATCAAAGCCTCTACTTTTTAATCTTAGATGGAGAACCATATGCCTAAGGATTAGATGTGTTGGTGCAAACATTCTAAACCAACATACACACGAATTTGGAGATACTTGCATAGTTGAATGTGTTTGAACATGATTAGTGTCATGCGAAGGCCAGAGAAACGAGAGATAACTTCTACATAGCCCAACAGTATCGTATCATTACTTTTCAAAAGAGGTCAAGATTTGAACGGTCTCGAATTAGGGTGTGTGAGTGAATTATTTTAACTTTCAATATATATATATATATATATGCGGCCGGGCGCAAATCATCTGTTGTGCGATTCCCATGTGTTTCTTACAGTGAGCGGTAAGTGGCCTTGGTTTGGTCACGTTTTACTCCACTTAATACACACTAAAACTGTGTTTGACAATTGCACCACTATTTATAAGTAATATTTCACCACCATTTATAAGCAACATCACAGAAATCTAAAAGTAATATCACATAGTCTAAAAAGTAATATCACCACCATTTATAAGTTTCTTCACCCTCAAAACATGGTGATATTACTTTTTAGACTTCTGTAATGTTACTTCTGTAAAATGTAAAAATATATATATACATCTAAATATGTAACACCCAAATCAGCAAATTCAAGTTTTGGCCTTAAGTTTAGACACCCAATTGGAAAAATCGATCTAATTATACAATTTTAACACTGGACATTATTTTGAGCACTCAACTAAGAAAATTCAAATAAAATTAAGAAATCAACCAGGGTTAGAATAATTTTTAGCATTTCCACAAATAAATTAATCAATCAAATTAAGCATATATTCAACAAATTATGAAATTACTTGTAGTGCTTGCATTTTCAAAAAATACAATATTTTTAGAGGCATTAACTACAATAATTCAATAAAGTAGTGCTACTTGTTTTAACAGAAAGAATTAATGACAATATACAATTCCCAGATTCTGAAATTTATAAATGGTGGTGATGTTACTTTTTAGACTATTTTTATATTTCACCACTATTTATAAGTAACATCACAGAAGTGTAAAAGTAATATTACATAGTCTAAAAAGTAACATCACCACGTTTTGAGGGAGATACTTATAAATGGTGGTGATGTTACTTTTTAGACAATGTGATATTACTTTTATACTTCTGTGATGTTAGTTATAAATGGTGGTGAAATGTTACTTATAAATAGTGGTACAATTGCCAAACACAGTCTTAGTATCTATTAATTGGAGTAAAACGTAGCCAAATCAAGGCCACTTACCGTCCACTGTAGGAAACAGTATGAAAATCGCACGGCAGATGATTTGCATCCATCTACGGGAATGTTTTATTGTGAATAGTTACCACACACATGTACAAGGGGTTCATGGATGGCCCAACCTTGGGCTTCCTTTTTTTTGTTATTTTTTACCTGAAACATACTATCTTGTCCCTATGGTGCTCACAGTATGTTAAGAGCATCTTTCTTTTACTCTCTACCAAACTAAAAGGTCATGCTTAAATGTTTATAACGACCAATTGTTGTAATAGACTGTTAAAATTAAATATGTTCTAGCTCGTTGTATTACTAGTATGGATAGGTTGCAACAAATTAATGGTTTCACCCACTAGCATAATTGTTTCAGCACACTTCATTCTAAATGCAACAACGGTGTAACAATCACATAACACATTAATTTATATTGAATTGTAACACTGTAGCATTATTAAATTGAGAATATAAAACATTAAATTTTCGATTTAAATATACTGAACAATATTTTAAATGTGAATGTGTGTGTTTATGCGTGCAAATCATGGATTGTAAAGGGTGGAAAATTCAAATTTGAGTTCAAAGACAATCATCACTTTTTTGTTTGTAGGACAATAAATTGCTTCTGGTGAGTGGTGACGTATAATGTACATGTGTGTGAGTGTGTACACATAGATATATTAGTGGTGCATAGCTGGTTTATGTGTAATCTATAAACAACCTAATCCCTTTAGGAGTATTTAACTTCCCTGATCTGTATAATTAAGTACGTTAATTAGTTGGCGTTCTTTGGGTAAGTGGTTAGTAATACAATCAAGAAAAATTATATAATAGCTTAGCAGTCGGTTGATACCTAGTGGATGCCATTGATTAATTATGATAAAGTTAGCGGGTCAAAAAATGGGACGAAAAAAGTTTGGGTACTGAGATTTAATTCTCAAAATTAGATGGGAGAAATAAGCAAGCGCGCGCGCACATATATATATATAGAGCAATTATATTATATATATCTAATTATCTATAAACATCTCCCTCAAACTGTCATGTCAACTCTCTGTCCCCTTAAAGCTTGGTTTGGTATGAAAAATATTGAGTCTTGACTACTTTTTTTTTTCCACTTGAGTCTTGTTGACTTGAAAACGCAAATAAAGTCTTTTGCATTTTATTATTTCCTCCCTTCTAAATTAAATGTCATATTTAAAGTCAAAGTAATACTATATATATATATATATATATATATATTTATAATATTACTTATTTAACCTTCTTATTTTGAATTTAAAAATAACCTTCTTGTAATATATTAGATTTTTTTAAGTGTTATAACTAAATACATAGGAGGAGTTATTTATCTGGACAACTACAAAAGAAATAATAATAATAATAATAATAAATAAAAATAAAATCTCCAATCGTATCTGTATACCACAGAGAGCATGTATGTACCATTCATCATCGTACTACTTTTTTCTCTTTCTGCAGCAACAAACTACGTGTAGGACATAAAGGAATGCCATTATATATTTTTAATTATATTAGTTCTATTTTAAAAGTTATGGTATGTCTAACTGCGAATTTTATATTTTGTATGTTTCAATCGTTAGTATTATTTTTTAAAATTAAAAAATAGTGATTTGGGGAATATCCGTATCAAGACATGTTGTTAGGTCACTAATTGTGATTGAGACATTAGAGTAAACTATTACAGAATATTAGTTTGATGTTTGATTTTCCCAATAGTAGTGGCGTTTCTCGTTCTTCTGGTATTTGAGTGGTACGAAAATATTTTTAATTTTTACTTTGAAATTAGGTTTATAAAGACTTTAAATTTATTTTCGATGGAATTTGAATAAATATTTTACTAATATAAAATATATAAAAAAATTAATAATTTTTATATTTTTAAGGGACTATACAAATGAATATTATAAAGTCTCACTAGTTTAAATCACCCAAAGTCCAATAAAAAAACTCTACTTGTCAGATGTGGATAGTTTTATTTAATATCAAAGTTGTTGTATACAATTTAACATTTTTTCTTTTTGTAATTCTAATTTATTAGTCATTTATCCAAATTTGGGACGACCCAATCAACCCGTGAAAGTACTCTTATTCTTAACAAATTTATTACGGTAAATTTTATCAACCTACGTATATATATATTTTTTATTTTTTACTCTCTGATGCGATGACCGATCGTCAGGTGAAGCATTCTTACTGAACAGAGTGGGTCAAGTTCAAACTGTCATGAGATCTATGAAGATTCGATTGTGTAAATAGGTTATCTAAATCATCAAATTGGTCTTCTAGAAGATCCTATGTGATTTTATGACTGTTAAGTGTTATTATTATGATTTGGCTATTTCTCTCTTCTTCATTTATTTTTTCATTTATTTATTTATTTATTTTTAACATATCCGTTCAGAAAGCTATACGCTCTACCAAGTAAGCGAATAATATTCATCTTTTCTTGCAATCTTTGAATTAAGTATATATTTTTTTCCTAAAAAGTATAAAAGCGTAATATTTAATGCTATCAAGCATAATATACTGCAACAATTTTGTTAATAGAGTATAAGAATGGCGTGTTTTTTAAATGAACGATTATATTCACTTATGTTGTAACCAATAACAGATGAAATAATACTAATAACAACAACAAAAATCGTAATATAGTAATAAATGTCATGATTCAATAATTTCTAATAAAAAAATTGTGTCACGGTTTATGTTTTAAGAATAATAACTTATTTCAACCCACTCCACAATCGGTTATTGTTGAGAATTCAATGTCTTTCGTCGTACACAATGAAAGCATCATCAATTACATGCATATATAGAAATAATAATCATACACATCCACGGACAATGTGATATTATACATGATTCATTTAACCATAGAGTTATGTTCATGAAAAGAGAGATTCCATTGTTATGTATGACAAATAAAATATATAACCGCAAATGTCAAAACTCCATACACTCTTCCACTCTTATGTTTTTATCCGGGCATCCACATGAATTACATATATTATCCCCTCTCTTCACAAAACATAATTAGCCCCTTACATCTTTCCCCTCTCTTCATCCCTCTGCCTAAACTCATATTTACTTATAGGCTCTATTTGGATGCATAGGAGAGAAAAGAAAGGAAATGATATCATTAGTTATAAGAGAAAATAAAAGAAAATTATAGCAATAATCACTATTTATGTTTGGATATATATGAGAGAAAAGAAAAGAAATGATAGTGTTATTGTTTGGGTAAGATAAATGAAAAAAAAAAGAAAAAAAATGATAATAATAAAATTACTATCATACCCTTTTAATTAAATCGGATATGAGTGGAATAACAATTTTCTCCCAATTGTTAAGGGCAGCTTAACCCATTATCATTTCCCTCTCTGTCTTCTCATTTTTTGAGGAATAGTATTTGAGGGATAACTATTCCCCTAAATCCCTCCCCATCTTTTCTTTTCTCTCTGCTGAAGCCATCCAAACACTCTTCTCCTTTCTTTCTCTTCTTTCCCTTTCCCTCCAAATCATTCCATCCTCTTCAAATATCAATTCCTTAATTGGACAAGAATTCCACTAACTTGCCTAAAAAAAATTATCATATCAATTATAATTCTATAATAGAAGCATCCGAACGAGAAACAATTTTCTTCACAAGTATATGCCTTTTTAGAGTCTTAAACGGGAAAAAATTAATACCTACACACGAATTTCGAGCAACAAACTCAACACCATGCAAATATGAGCTCAAGCATGTGTAGCTCAACATAGAATTGACGATACTATTGTATACAACTTTCTCACAATACAATTCAATCTAGGTTCTATTTGGTTGCCAAGAAAAATGAAAGGAAAATAGAAACAATTAGAACCCGTTGACACTTCTGTTAAGAATTTAAACGTTGAAGTTACACCTCTCCAACAACAAGAATTAAGAGTAGAAGGTGATCATTGATTTTTTTATTTACAAAATTACTTATAATTTTTGTTAAAATTTAAAAACACCCCACTCAAATTTTTAACAATACCCTATTATATATAATTGTTGTTCAAGTCAGCTCCCTCTCTTGCAATTTTCTGAGTCCGCCACTCGGCAACATAGTATCAAAACTAACAAGATATATCATCATGAGTTCAAATCTCACTATCATTTTAATAATTAAAATTAAAATAAGTGTTAGACTAAACCAAGGATACAAGTGAAATCCTGTTACAAAGCATATGAAAAGTAAAAGAGCTGGATGGCCATCAGAGAGCACAATAAATTGCCCCGTATGAGTGAAGAAGTCTAGACCCTGCATCATTGATGACCTCACAACTTTGAGAAATAAATCTCTCTGTATGTTATCGTGGGGAAGACTTCAGCAAGTTTCAAAACATATAAACCGATGTTATCTAGTTCCAATATTTTCTTAATAGTCAATTATCTATTAAAATATATGAAATTAATATCTATTAGTTATTTAATATAAATATATAAAAAGGGTACTATGAGAATTGACCAAGTTATATATATAGTTAAGTGTTTCACACAATTTTTTATCACTTATATATATATAAATCTATATTTTAATAAATTAAATAATATATTATTTTAAGCTTTACATATATTTAATAGTAGTATACAAATATATAAAAATTAGGTATCTAAAACTCAAAAGATTTATCATAAATGATTGTATTATAGTGTTACTGTTTTACTTTTTAAAGTAAGAAGTCGATAATTTAAGATTAATATGAACAAGTAAATGTTCACGATGGTCAAAAGCATTTGGTACGAGAATATTAAATACTTTCTGGCAAAAATAAGATGAACCCCTGAACTTAAAATTTGTTAGAATCTCTACCATGTTAACCATACAGGAAAGTCAGATACAGGCAAAATTTTTTAACTTCCCCTCACACCACGTGGAAAGGTTGAAAGGATTTATTTGAGAACCATTCTAATTAAATGCTTATATATATTGTTTATTTTAAGTAAGAGTTACCGAATATATCTATTTTCATTGTATTCTCACACATTAAAAAAATATAACACACATTTTCATTACTCGTGGATTCTTTTTCTTATCAATCATTCCACATTTTGAACCTACTTGATGTTTGTAGAACTCCTTTTTCATATAACCTTTCACATAAATACTTCTATACTCGCACAAAGTCCACATAACCTTATACAAAATTGTAGCTAGTATTATGTGTGTGTATATATATATATGTATATTTATGCGTGTGTGTGTTTTATACCACATTCTCATCATGCAAATCTTAGGTAGGTTTCGTCAAATAAAAGCTTTGTGGGCTATCAGATCTTGACATACTTTTGTGGAAATTGGGAAAAGAAGCTTTTTTTTTTTAATACGTTGATATATCCAAACAACTATGTTAAAAAAGTTTCATAAAATTTATTATTATTTTTATAATATTTCAGAACGTTCTTATACTTCTAAGTACAGCCAAGATCCCTAAAAAAAAAAAAAAATAGCTACTCTTCCCCAAATTTTTTAATAATAAGTTGAAGAAAATTATCTTTCCAAATTAAGAAAGTACTACATTTTCAAATAAATATACCCAACATTTTCGTCCGACACATATATACAGAAATATTCATTTGTTCATGGTGATAATTAGATATAATTTAAGTGTTAAAAAAGTTATTACCAAAAAATATAACAATTATATTTAATTGGCACCATACTTTGGTATGAACAAATAATAATTTTTGTATAAATTATTAAATATGTATATATTGGTTTAACGAAAATATCATACATAACGGGAAAAAGCAGCCAAAACGACCTTGGAGTGTTTGGCGTCGCCGTCTATGTATAAAAAATATTTATATTAATACAATTTCGTCGGTCGTTCTCTCCCTAAATTTTCCCCTCATCCGTGCGTTTCTCTCTCTTCATCTCTACATTTCTCTCTCTGTATCTTCCATTTCTCACGCTCTCTCTATATATAACAACAATAAACATATATACATATATAAACAAATATATTTTTTCTCTAAATAGAGTCGGTCCAAGGTCCACCTATGGCTTCTTCTGAAGAGCGTAGAGACGAGCCAGTGAAAGAAATGGTGCACAGGACGAAGGTAATACAGTTCCTAGGACGCGCAACGCCTATCATCCTTCAGAACGATAATGGCCCTTGCCCTCTCCTCGCTATCTGTAAATCTCTCTCTCCTAGGGTTTCTTATTTTAGTGCCGTCAGTACGTACTGTTTCGCAATCGTGTCAACGGTGCTTGATTAAATTCACAGGATTGTAATAAGGAAATGATTTTGAGATGTGAATTGTTGTTTGTAATTCTATTCTCAATTTGAAAGTAAGTTTGTGTCATATTGATGAATAATTTTATATTCAAGGTTTATGTCTTCTTTCTGATTGATATGATATACAGCTATGCTTTGATGATATACTTAATATCTAGGTTTATTCTCAAAAGTATGTTGCTGTTAGTTAATAGATGATGACTGGAATGTATTCTAATTTTTCCTTGAGTGGAATGCTTTCTTATAATTTTCAGCAAATTATTAAGACAGTATGCAAATTGTTTGATTTTTTGAGTTTCTGTAATATGAATTGATTCTAAATATGTGATAAATTATGGCGGTTTTCTTTCTTGTGATTATAAGTTGGGAAATTATATTTCGAATTGAGTTTTGATGATCAACATGCTGGGTGTGTGACAGGTAATGTTCTTCTGTTAAAGAACAACTTGAACTTGAGTGCAGACATTGCCGAAGTCTCTCAGGAGAAATTGCTCTCTCTTGTTGCGGAACGGTTAATTGATTCAAATAGTAACGTCCATGTAATTGCTCTCCTGTTTTGTATCTTTAAAAGCATTGTTTGGTTCTGAAAAGAATGAGAGAATAGAAAATGCCTAAAATTGGATTAAGGTTGTTTATAACAAGTTTCTTCTCTCTCATAACTGCCAAGAACCAAACAGAGACATTTTTTTTCCCCCTTCAGCTTTCTGTTAAATTTGACCCTATTTAATTGGGGTACAGAACAAAGATGCAGGGTATGTTGAGAATCAACAACAGAACATAGCTGATGCAATTGATTTGCTCCCTCGGCTTGCAACTGGGATTGATGTAAATATAAAATTTAGGAGGTAAATTTGTTAACTTACCATGGAGTAGGAATTCATTTTCTCTCTTTGTTGTTTTTATTCATTTATTTGTGTGGTTTGTGGGATATATATATATATATATATATTTTTTTTTTTTTTGGTGGGGGGGTGGGGAGGGGCTATCTGTTATTGTGTACTTCATATTCACGAGCTTCTGATGGTGAGTTAGAAGCACTAGCCTCTTCTGTCTCTCTTAGTTTTAACCAAAATGCTTTACTCCTGCAGAATTGATGATTTTGAGTTTACTCCAGAGTGTGCAATATTTGATCTTCTAGACATTCCACTGTATCATGGTTGGATAGTTGATCACCAGGTACAAATTTTTTGGGCTTCAAATCTCATTGTATAAAACAACTTATTTTCAACAGTAGTTCAGTTTACTTGTCCTATTTTCATCTTTCCTTTTTTTCAATTTTCAGATTGAAGTTGATTACTATTGTTTAAAGGGTTGATATGCAATCCATTCAAGTACATTAGTAGAATTGTTGTATTTTGTCCTTATACCCTCGGAAATCAATAGATTGAACTTGCAAATACAAAGTTCACTGTATTTTCTCTTTTTGAGAATTTTAAAGCTACTAGTTTTAGCCCAACCTGGGAAAACTCTGGAGTTTTGTCTAGCTACCTCGGTGCTCTAGTTTTCTCATTTGGAGTAAAGTCGTAGATCCTTTCAATTTTGTAGTTTAATTTTCTCTTTTATAAGCAATAACTGAAGAATTGATTCTGTAACTGTAAATATAGGTTTTTGACAACATTCTGTCCATGGTTCATCTGGAATTGCCTTATCTTTCACCTTGAAAAGTGTATACCTGGAGGAAACTTAGGGGGTTTCTTATTTACCTTTCTTTATATTGCATAGTTAGAATCGTTTTGATACCCTAAAAATCAACAAGAGGGAGACGGTGGACGGTGGACAATACAAACTGAAAAGTGTGGTGTTAGAGAAGAGGTTTTGGTACCCTAAAAATCAACTAGTGGGAGACGGTGGACAATACAAACTGAAAAGTGGGTGAGGGGGTGATGGAATAAAACTGCAAATGGAAAACTTGTAGCTGCAAACATTGATTCTTGGAAAACCTATTTGGAACCCATAAAATTTGAGAAACAATTTTGCGATAATCTCTTTTTTCTTCTTCATCTATTTGTAAATAAAAATTTAAGATTTATCGATCACTTTTTCCATTTTGCCATTTTGCCATTTTGCATGGCTAATATGCATGAGGTCTGTATCGAGATCAGTGCACATTTGCTGCACCTAATCTATCTGTCGGGCTTTAAAATTTATTGAGTTATTTTCTGTTTTTCAGCGTTATAGTGCTGTTGTTCCTAATAGTTGAGAAAAGGTTGCACTTATAAATATATCTATATATATTTATATTTGAGAACAGGTTGTAATCACAGTGATGTACAATCTTTGGGCACTTCTTAGATGATTGGCTGTTAGACCTCTCTCATTGTGGTGTTTGCACTGAATCCTACTGGACTTGGGAGACCTTGAGTATATAAGACATGATAGTTTCACTTTGTTGCTGGATATGGAGATGGGGTGTTGAGTGATCTGATGTGCTGTTGGATAGAGCTGCTTTGGGATTATTTTTCTTTTTATCGTGAAGGATACTGACTATTAGAGCCACCAGTTCCTTCAGATTTGCAATATGTGATTGAAGTCCCTTCACTTTGTGGGTATTGGGTAAGCAAGTTAGAAATTATTTTGAGATTTTGGACTCTGCTTGTTATTGCCTCTTTCTCAAGTGAGATCTAAAGCAATAAATAGTTAAATATGTTGATTGATGTCGCATTTTTGGAGAAGAGCTGTTGATGTGAAAGAGATGGTGCTACTTCATTGAATGAGTGGATGACAAAATAAATTCTTCCAATGGGTGGCTCAATCTAGAGGGGTGATCAATTTTGCATATCTCACCTGAATGGTGGGGGATGAGTTGGTGGTTTAAGGGGATATGGTAATTGAAGGGGAATGAGAATGTGGTTGAAAGGGATCTAGTAATGAAAATGTTGGGGTTATATGTAGTAAACTTGTATACCCCTCACTATATAACGTACACCTACTAAACGAGGATGGTAAAGTCCTTTGAAATGCATCCTACAATTTGTCTTCTTTCTCTCCTCTTCCATTCAGTTTTGTACAGAAGCAAATTAGTGCTTTCGAAGGGGGGGCATTATAGATATGATTAAAACAAAAAAAGAAAGAAAAATTTTTAAGTAAGCAATGCATATCACAATAACTAATTAACTACAAAAACATAAAAAAAAAAGTGAACTACAAAATTAATTCTATCATTTAAGAAGATAAGAGAGAGAGAGTGGGCTGAAGTATAGTTTCTAAACTCTCTTTACAAAAATTGTCGTAATCTAAATCCATAGCTAAACAAAATATGACAGTTGTATAAAGAATGGAAGAAAAGAAGAGAGAGAGAAAATGGGCCGAAGTATAGTTTCTAAACTCCTTTTTCAAAAATTGTCGTAATCTAAATCCATAGCTAAACAAAATATGATGGTTGTATAAAGAATGAAAGAAAAGAAAAGAGAGAGAGAATGGGTTCTAGTAGAATCTCTAAACCAGGGGCGGAGCCAGGAATTTTTTTTTTTTTGGGAGGGGGGTTAGATATGATTAAAAAAAAAATTTCTAAGTAAGCAATGCATATCACAATAACTAATTAACTTCAAAAGCATAGAAAAAAAAAGTGAACTACAAAATCAATTATATCACCTAGAAAGATTAGAGAGGGAGAGAGAGTATGGGCTGAAGTATAGTTTCTAAACTCCCTTTACAAAAATTGTCATAATCTAAATCCATAGCTAAACAAAATATGACGGTTGTATAAAGAATGAAAGAAAAGGAGAGAGAGAGAGAGAGAATGGGTTCTAGTAGAATATCTAAAGCAGGGGCGGAGCCAGGAATTTGATTAAGGGGGGGCATAATAGATATGATAAAAAAAAAAAAAAAATTCTAAGTAAGCAATGCAATATACATGAGTACAAGAACAAAAAATTTAAGAGAAAAGAGAGAAAAACAAATAAGAAGAAAAAAAAGTATATGAAAGAACTATGAAGGGAAAAAAATTAGGGTTTGATTGAAAAGGGGGAATGCAAATTTATTTGAAGAAAATAAAATTGAAGAAGAAGAGGGTAAGAAAGAAAAAAAAAAAAAAAAGAACTAGTGGGGATTTAGAATAAAAGATAATTTTAGCGGGGCATAAAGCTAAAATTATATACATATATTTTTATATATATAAAAAAATAGTAGTGGAGCTGCCCCCCCCCCCCCCCCCCCCCACATGTTGGCTCCGCCCCTGCTCTAAACCCTCTCTAAAACTAGGGCTTTGTTGAAAATAAGGAAAGACAATTCTACTTATCGTTGATAATAAAAGAGATTGTTTGTCCGTGGTTCTATATACATAATAAGGCGTTACTTGTAACATGGTAGAGATCCAGAGTGGACTGAGTGAGGTGGAAGTCCAGGCAAACTTTTATATATATATATATATATATATATGGCAAACTTATATATATACCTTTTCCTTAGGCCTCAGGTCAAACAAGAAGTCAGTCTTTTAGTTTAGTCAAAATGTTTATTCGCACAGAGCTTCATCAGTAAGGTCCATCAACTCAAGGGCATTTATGAAGCCTTAGCCTGATTATTGCTGCTCTTCAACAACTGATGAAACACTATTTACATCATCATTGCCATCAACACCAACTGATCTGTCTAGCACCGATGTGGCGAAAAAGACTGCTTCAATCATTGAATATATAAATATATATATATATATATATATATATATAGAGAGAGAGAGAGAGAGAGAGAGAGAGAGAGAGAGGATGGCAGTGTGCCAGTTCACATTGACTCCCTAGTTGAGGATTTATGGGGTGAGGTGAGAGGGAGTAGTGAGAGAGCTTAGAGTGTGGGTGGTTGTTTCACCCGTCCTCTTCTTCTCTTAACCTTGGGCCATGTCCTTTTATAGGCCAAGTGAGTGAGGGTAGATGATGTCATGTTGAGGTAATGAACATTATTATAATTAAAAAGGAAAGAATATAAAGTAGTGGGAGACAATAATAGGGTGTATAATTGTAAATGTACCAAGGGTAATTATTTAACGAGATCAATTATATTAATACGGATAAGGTGAGGATAGGGTGAATGGGAGTGAAACCAATTGCCTCCTCGGATCCCAAATATTTCTGAGTGCTGCTCCCAACTCGGGTCTTCAAGTGTTTAGTCTTCCATTTGAGATTTGTTGATGAATCGGCAAGTGTCACATAACTTGTTGACTTCTTGATTTTTTACTATGTGGGTCTTTATTAAGTGATGTGGCAAGTGTCACGTGGTATAACACATGTCCACTACCTACTCCTGTATTTACGCTAGGATGACATATCAACAAATATAAATATATATGTCTGTATGTGTTCGGATCATCATTTGGAGGTCATGGACTAGGTACCTACAGAGATAACCAAGACGTTTGTGTTAGGAAGAAGAGGACAAAAAGAAAAGAAAAATTGGAGGAGAATATGAAAGTTTGCTGGTAGTCGAGCTTTGATAATCCATTGTAGTAAGTTCGAAGCGTGGTTGCGAAAGAGAGCAAAATTGTTACCGTTCTCTTTGTGATCTTTTACGATGTCAAACAAGTAACTATAAAAAGATCAAGTAAATAAAATTCCTTTATAATTAACTTTTTATTTTTTATTTTTATGTTTTAGCCTTTAAATTATTGAAACTTTTCGAACAAAAATACTTGCATTATATTTTAACCCATCATTTAAAAAAAAAAAAAATAAAAAAAAATCCTCTTTTAATAAGACAAGAATGTCAGTGGTGTGTCGGCATTGTCTGTCGTGTGTCTGCCGACATGTCCATGGTGTGTCTGAAAGGCAAATATTCAGAAATGTTTTTTTGGCATGTCTGACACGTGTTGGGCTATGTTAGACACTTCGATCTATTAGGCTTGTTTGTGCTTCCTAGTTCCTAAACTATCAACTTTTTGTAGATACCCCTTGGCATTGTAAAAAACTCCCTAAACTAAAAAAAAGTGTAATGAAGGCCAAGTGTATATTGCTTTTAGTAGTGATGAGAAATTACTAAAATCCCCTTCTTTTATTCTGGTTTTATTTAAACTTTGTATCAAAATACTATCTTTGTATCAAGTTAGAATTAGAGCGAAAAATCCATAGCAACAATCATCACTCTTACTAAACCCTACTGTTCATTCATAAACAAAATCTACCCTATCCCTACAGTCGAACCCTTCCCTTGTCTGCCTTCACCACAATGTACACTACCATCCACTATACCCAATCCAATTGAAACCCAAACACGCCCTAATCACCTTTTGTAATAAACCAACCCACATCCTTCATCATCGTCACTAGTGAAGCCCAAACCCTAAATCTACTGCTACCATAAAAACAAACCCACCACCCAAACCACCAAACAAACCCTTACCCTCCATTAGGGTTGTAAACGAGCCGAGCCGAGCCATGGTGTGCTCAAGCTCGGCTCGGTCAGGTAATATGCTACTCAAGCTCAGCTAGAGCTCAAGTCGAGCCTAGAAAATTTAGTTCGAGCTCGGGTCGAGCTATTTTTGACGAGCTTTGAGCTCTCGGCTCGTTTAGTTTAAGATCAGAAGCAGTAGGGGGGTAAGTCCAGGAAAGAGTTCTCAAAAGGAACTTTTGAAATTACATTAGCGTAGAGGCACAATCTTAAGAGATGAATCTTCTAAGCCCATGGCAGACATGCTGATTGACTACACATATGATGGGGAATGAAAACGAAATGGAGATGAGGAGCACTTCGGAACTAAAGGAAAATGTAAGAGTTGCCAGGGTATAATGCTGCAGTCCAACCAAACCCTTCGTCTGGGCGGCGACCCACACCTGTAGGTATAGCAAAGCAACACTCATATGCTTTATCCCCCAAACCTAATCTACGATTGCCGGAAGATCTACCCCCGATCCTTCACTTCGTTTTTCGGGGGACTTTCCTTTTCAGAAAAAAAAGGAAAAAAGTTTACATGAGAGAGAGAGAATAGATGGAGACGCAACTCCTTATTATTCCATCAACCCTAATTCCTAAACATAAAAAAGTTTATATACAAAGACAAGAAAGACTTATTTGTATAATAAACACAAACTCTATATACAATTACAATCTGACCCCAACATAAATATATATCTACATATAAATGTGCTACATACAATTACAATCTTACAATCTGGCCCCAACTTTTGTATATATTATAATTGAGTATGTGTGTATATATATATATATATTATAATCGAGTATGTTCGTGAATGTATTATCGAGCCCAGTTCGTGAACGGTTCATGAACAAACGAGTTGAGTCTACTAATGTTCAGACTCGACTCGTTTATAAATCGAGCCTCATAATTCGGCTCGAGCTCGGTTCACTTATTAACGAGACGAGTAATTAACGAGCTAAGCCCAAGCCGTTCGCGAACGGCTTAGCTTGTTTGCAGCCCTACCCCCCATCGTTGTAAACCCCACTGTCGTGTAGCCCAAACTAAGCCCCAAGACTTAATCGCAAACCCGAACACAATTGACAACCACAACCCATCTCACCCTTTTCCTTCGGACCTAAGTCAATAGCCCCAAATGGTGACGACAGCCACATCACCGGATTTTGCAACAACCATTGCTTGCCATTGCCGAACAAACGACAATGAGCAAAACATCTCATTGGTTGTCACAAATCAGGTGAAACCACTGGATCAGTCACCGATTATTAACTCCAACCGCCGTAAGTTTCATTTCACCACCATCACCGGAACATTGTCGCCTTTGTTGTCATCGCGACGCTGTCATCTTCACCTTTTCTGTATCATTCTCATTGTCGGAACCACCGGATCAGTCACCGATCATTAACTGCAACCGCCGTAAGTTTCATTTCACCACCATCACCGGAACATTGTCGTCTTTGTTGTCATTGCGACGCTGTCATCTTCACCTTTTCTATATCATTCTCATTGTCGGAACTCCCTGTCTCGCCGTCAGTTGTTGCAACAAACCTAGCCAAGAACCCTGGACATTCTCTCTTTGTAATGATAGATTTGGGATAGGCAATCAGTTGGGTTTCTTTTATAACCCAAAACTAATCCGACCCTTAACTCGGTTTGACTCGAATTGCTAAAAAAAAAAATAAAATAAAAATAAAAAGCCTAGATTTGGATCCAAGCCGGAATTTTTTTGCTTGTCCTTGTTCGATTTTGCTCTAGTCCAAGGCCAAGTTCAGTCTATGTTGCTATTTTAACCTTGAACCCAACCATTTTATTCACTTCAGTCCTGTTTGGATACAAGAGCAGTGCCAGCCCAGATCCAGAACTGACTCAGTTCTGTATAAAACCAGTAACCATGAGAGGAACAGAAAAAATAAAAAAAACCGATTGTGGAGTTACTTGGGAGCATTCATTATTTGGGTAGCTTCATTGGACTCAGTAAAGATACGCATACTTCACTTAAGAATTGAAATAAATAATTTTATTTGTTTGGAATCCATAAATTTGCAAAATGTGCTGGCTTCAGCTGGAAATCATTATTTGTTTGCTCATTGACCTTCACCACTCCACGGCCTCTTTGTTACTTGTCTCCACTACCACACTTAATTCTGGTCATCATTTCTCACCTTTTCAGCATTTTAGTTTCTTGTGTGAGCATTGCAACAATTGATAATTTGGTTTACTTGAACAATTTGAGTCATATATCGGTATTCTCTACCTATCCATTGTCATATTTAATTTGAGTACTTCGGTGCCATGAATTAGATTTAGACCATTTCTTGACCACACGAAAGGTTGGATAGCTGATGACCCGAAAGAATGTCAAGACTTGCATTCCATCAAGTCCTTTTAAGAAAGGAGGATGATTGGAGACGCATTGATTTTATTCATTTGCCTCCACATCCTTGTTGATTTAATTTTTTTGATTCCTTTGTTTAGCTTGTCCGTGAGTTTCATGTCCATACGAGACGACAAATTGTTTTGAGTAATAAAAATCTGCGTTACCTGGACTCGTCGGAGAAGGCCAGAGTGTCCGTGTCGACACGACACGACACGACACGACACGGACACGGACACGGGATATGTGTCCGACCCTCCATTTTTCAATCGGGCATGGTTGATGACGAAAATACATAAAATGATGTGTAGTTTGATGCTTGTGAAGGATTAGGAATTTTTTTCGTGTTTTTTTGTTAAATCTGCAGCCATACGAAGCTTTCTGTTTCAACAATGGTCGTTTTGGTTCAGATCGGTGGTTTGACGGTTGAAGACGACTAGCTGTTTGTGAACCCACACGTGCTGGCTTTTGCGCAATATTTTGTGCCATCTTGTTCGTGGTTTCCCGCAATTGTTAATAACTTAATATCTAGCCTTTTAACGGTTAGGATCATAGCACCTGTTTATTTGGATCTGGAAAGATAAGAGACATTGGGACACAGCTGTAAAGCATTACCTACTGTGGAGTGTTTACAGCTGTAACTTTGCTTTTATAGTGCTGTTATAAATACCGTGTCTATTGAATCGGCTTCCTTTTTAATTGGGCTTTTGACTTGTACAGGCCCAAAACCCAAGCATCAATCCATGACTAAGATGCACATACAGAGACATATTAGCCCATATTGAATTAGTCATCCTTTTTAATTGTGCTTTGACTTGTACAGGCCCAAATGCCAGATGCACATACAGAGGCATATTAGCCCAAGCCCAAACTCGCCCTTGGGTATATACAAAAGGAGCCCTATAGCTTAGAATTTCTTATTTACAGGTTCCATAAAATAGTAGTAAAAGGGGAATGCGTAGCCATGACATGCCATCTATCAAATGAGGCAAATAAATGCAGTAATAATTATAAAATTTTTATAAAAAAGTACAATTGATATATATTTTTTTCGTTTTATGATTAATGTCTCAAACATAACTTACAAAATTTTCTCTTTTCGAAGTGTCCAAGTACCCGTGTCCAATATTTGGACACTTCTAATCCGAGTCCACGTGTCCTGAAAATTGATAGATTGACGAATCCGACTCTTAGACATGCACCCGTGTCCGACACTTGTACCTGAGTTTGGGTAACATAGATAAAAATTATGAACTTACTACATATGCTCTTCATAAAAATCATGAATTTATTGAAGGAGATATTGTTATAATTCGTGCACCTCCACCGCAACCTTATTCTTAGAATTCGTCCGAACTTCGGGCAATGCAAGCCCAAGTTTTTGGGATTTTCCACATCATTCCTATGTCATGACCTTACCCATATTTATTTGACTTGCAATCAAATAATAGTGTTAGTCCAAATTTTCATGTGGAGTATTTGATGCCTAACCAAGGTACCTCTGAGCCTCCTGTGTTATTAGCTTGTGTTCATACAGCTGAAGATACATTTTCTTCAGCAGCAACACTTGAGAGTATAAATGAGTGTTGCTGTGTTCATCCGAGCTTTTCGGGGCAGTATTAACAGCTTTACTCTCCGGAGGAGAATTCTTCTCAGTTGGGGAGAATTGATGGAGAACGAGTGATGGTTCGCATGCATGAGCCACTCATGATTAACTATTACTCTTGTAGAAGGGGCAAAAATATAGGATTTTAAAGTTTGCAGGTTGCTGAACATTTAGAAGTGGATTCATAAGGGCAGATTTGGTATTTTTATTCAGGTCAAAATGGTTAATGGGTCGGACAATCTTACATAGTGACCAAGGGTATTATAGTCATAATATTAAAAATATATGCCATTTTCATTGCACATGACCATAAAATAATATTAGTTTAATGGCGGGGGCATATGCTTGCAATATTTTTAGGGTTTTTTTTTGCCCTTTAATCTATAAACTATTCATTTTATAATTGTTGAAACCTTAAGGTGCAAGATTTCTCAACTTAAGCCCACCATAAACACAATTGTAGGCAGCATTGTCTTTAGTTTTCTATTGCTAACACATGTTACCAACATCTTGGATCTAGACTCTAGAGTTCTACATCTACAGCATTGTGTGAAAATTTTTCATTTTGGTTCTTCAGTGGGCAATTATCTTCCTTTAGATGTGGCCAAAGGTGTATTTTCTGATTAGCATTTACGTTTATACACAAACGTTACATTGTTATAACCATTTCTCTTTTGCATGTGTACCAGGATCATGATACTGTGTGCGCGATAGGATCGAAGTCCTACAATACTCTCACGGGGGAGCTTGTTGCCCTTGAAACACAAAATATGGAGGGTCAACATAAAAAAGGTTCTGAAGAAGATTGCATTGATTTTGCTGCTGCAACAACTGCAACCTTAGGTGTTCCTTCTCCATGCCTTTCTCCATGCCTTTCTAGAGGTAGATCTTTTGATGATTCCCCCCGTTCTGTGTCTGATCACCTTAAATTCAGAAAAGGAGACCTTGAAGAAGAAGCTGAGCTGTTGAGAGCCTTGAAAATTTCAGAGGCTGATTTACCAACTTTATCAGTTGATTCTCTTACAGACAATGCTAGTGGACAAAATTTGTCTGGCAGTTTGAAGGAAAGCGCATATCTCAAAAAGCCTGAACCTCTAGTTCTCACCGAGACATTAGAAGGACATATGGATGTTGGAAGTCAAAAGTCTCATCAACAGGAATCACCTATGTCTGCAGATTGCAATTCCTTGAGCAATGACAATAGTGATGTGATAACTATTGAAACTGTTGCAAATGAAGCTATTACTTCATTGCCGAAGACTGATCAGGGAATCCACACTGATGAATCAAATTCAGAAAAATCTGGAGGACATGCTGTGTGTAAAGATCTAGTTGATAAAGCTAGTGTTGATGTGTTGGACCAGGAGGAAAATGCACCATCTGATTCTTCTGCATCTTCTTGCGAAAGACATATATATAATTCTGGTGCAGGTGAAAAAGTTCAGAACCTATCCACTTCCAAAGCCGTGATACATGGGGAAGAAGATGACCGAAGTGGTTGTGACACGACAGAATGTTCTAATTTATCTGCACTAAATGCAGATTCAGATTCATCTAGTAGCAGAAAACAACAGATAGATGCTCCCAAAGGTTATACTTCAAGCGTTGATGACAACGAACCCATTTATGAAGGAGAGGAATGCATACTTGATTCAGGAACAAAAATTTATGAAAATCGAGAGCCTATGTATGAAGGTGAGGTGGCTCTTGCAGAACAAGTGGACAAAAGCTCTAGAGATGGATATGATTCAAGTTCCATGGATGAAATCACTCCAAAACATGGTGAGAAGTGCTCTATAACTAAGAAGTTGACTTAATTTTTTCTTATTTTCTTTATACTCTTGTATGTTTGTTTATGTATTCTTGAGCTTATGTAAAGTACACTTAATTTATTAACTTCTTAATTTCTCTAGGAGAATTGATAAGGAATTTTCTGAAGAACAGTGCTAACCAGTTGACTATATACGGGTACAATTCTTGTTTGGCTTTAGAAGTTCTGAGTCATTTTTAGAATCAATAATTTCTGGTTTGCTGTGTGAGGAGGTTGTTTATTTTATTACTGTTTGCATTTCCGGCAGATTATTTTGCTTACGAGATGGTCTGAAAGAGCGCGAGCTTTGTGTATTTTTCCGTAATAATCACTTTAGCACTATGTTCAAGGTCAGTTACTAGCAACGAGTCTCTGTTGCTACTGTTTAATTAAAAATGTTGCTACCAATGGACTGCTGAAATATGTCTTTTTTTTGTTTTCATCAACATCAATTTTTAAGAATTTAATCTAATGTTATTTTGATTTGCAGTTTGATGGTGAACTATACCTTTTAGCTACAGACCAAGGTTACATAAATCAGCCTGACTTGGTATGGGAAAAACTAAATGAGGTAAAACATTTTTCAGTGATCTTATTTATTAGGGACATATTGTTAAGAGTTGTATTAAATATTCATTTGACTGCTGCATTTCGGCATGGTTGAAATCTAAATAAAGTAATTTTTTTTCCTTTCAAAATCTGGAAATCCCAATCTATTGGTCTATTAACAGAAAATCCCACTGCAGCCCAAGAACTTATTGGTTTTCAAACTCTCCCCTCCATTGCCACTATTTAACTCGTGTAACTAGAAAGGGATAATCGAGGAAATCTACACTTTTGGGTGTCAACAAATAGTTGTCCAGTTCAAAAAGTCGATGTTTTGAAGGTGACCCAAAGTTGGAAAGAAATCTAGAATGTTTAGCTTTAATTGTGTTGTACTTTTATACTTGCCATTACTGCCGATTGTCCTATATTTGACTTAAGATCCATATAATAAGAAGATAACAGTATTTGTTGGGATTATCATTCTGCGGGATCAGTAAATAATTTTTATTCATGATGTTTTTCAGGTTAATGGAGATACAGTTTTTATGACTGGTAATTTTAAGGAATTCAAGGTAGAAAATCTGGACAACACCACGTGGAACGAACAAAATGTCCTTGCCAGTACTGCTGTACGTAGCTTTTCCTTTACACTAAATGTTCAGAAATTTATCTCCAGTGGTTATTGTGAAGCTAATTCCAAATAATGTTCCCCAGGACTATCTTGCCAGTATTGATAATTCAGCACAAGTGGATTCAAGTTTCAAGTAATTTTTCTAACTGGTTCTTACGTATGCATTATTATTATTATTATTATTTTAAGTATTTTGTTTGTACATTGTACATAGATAACTCAGTAAGTGGTTATGTCCTTTTTTTTTTTTCGTTGTTAAATCCCATTATGGTGGAGTTTATGGAAATTTTTAATGTTTTATTTACTTTTTGATTATTTTTCTTGTTATTCTATCCTCCCTTTACACTGCTTGTATACCTTTCCACAAAGAAACCTGTAGTATCTTTTTGTTGGATTAATTTTGAGATTTTTACACGAGTTCAGCTGTTTGACTTTTATATTTCATATATCCTGTTGTCGTCTTGGCATTAATTTCATCTCTAGTTAATATTGAAGTGAGATATTAAAATGTTATGTTAATGGGGAAATATGGGGAATTTTGTGGAGGAAATATCGTTCAAGCTTCAAAATTTCGAATTCAATGTGTCATTTTAAAACATTTGCAAATTTTTGTTCTGAAATTCATTTCTTGTATTATGGGGCACTTCCTATTCAAAATTATCAATAATTCACATTTACTTATGTAGTTCATTGAAGGGCTAAATCATTCTAGAAATGGATTTTATCAAGTTTAGAGTCTGCATTTTGTTTCGATCAATTTCTTATTATGTTTTATATTTGTTTTGACAGTTCTGATCTGCAATTGGCGATAGCTCTTCAGCAACAGGAGTTTGAGCAACAACCACAGCGTAGTCTGCAGCAACCCACTGTTAGTGGTGGCGGTTCAAGGCTGATCACAGGACCCCAGGTAAGCTTTAAATTTGTACTTATATTTTTTTTGCCTCAAATATTTCATGTTTTCTTGGTGGTTTTGATTTAGTGTATTGCCTGAATGCCAAACTTGAGTGTTTCTAATATGGCTCTGGTGATATTGGCTGATCAGGCTACTTTTGATTAATTGCTAATTTGAGTTGATGTCTGCAAAGACGTACGCACACACACACACCCAAGAACTCATTGTTTCTGATTCAGAATACTTTGGAGCATTCTTGGACCTTTATGTGGCGTCCAAATTTGTAAAGAAACCATCATCGTCCTTACCTTAATCTCCCATTTGAATGTGGCCGGCCACATTAATTCTCTTCTTCCATCTTTTCTATTACAAACAATGTTACCTATTACATTTAATTTTTTTATAATCGTTTCTAGTTACTTCATATCTTGCTCTTTTTGGTCAGCCTCTTTGTCTCTTATCTTTTATGCAAACTAATAATTCTTTACTTACCAATACATCCGCGGGTCTACGGTGTATTTATAGAAACCAGTTAAGTCTGTTTTCTCTTGTTTTACCACAAGCAGTGATTTCAAATCCAGAGGTTAATTGTACTCTGGCAACTTTACGTAAGGCACAGAGTTTGGTTTTTTTGGGGTGATAGTGGAAAAGTTGACAGATAAGTCGCCCTTACTACCACTCTACAGAACCGTACATGAAATTTTCACCTCATACGGCTCCTCGTTCAATTCTTTCGAAGTCATTGGATACTTTTCCTCGTTCGAGAATCTCCTCCCTTCTTCCACTCCGTCTATTAAGTATCATTCCAAAACATGTTTGTTTAACCTAATGTCTTTTAGTCACTTCTATCAGCATCCTAACATTCTCATTTCAGTTACATGATTGCGTTGTTCTTGTGGCTTTTTTTGTTCAGCATTTTGCTTTAAAGAAAATAGTTGACCAAATAATTGTCCTATAAAAATTTTCTTTTAACTTATTTGATATTTGTTTCTCATAGGATTCCGCTAACATGTCTGTATTTTGTCCAATGTATTTTTATCCTATTAAGTACTTCGTCATCTATCTGCAATTCTACCCGTCCTATTATTGATCCTAAATATCTCTGTTTGGTTTGCGTATTTTGTGGAGGAGAAGAAAAGACAATTTAGGAAAGTTCTTTTTCCTTGTTTATTTGCTATGACAAGTATGGAGGGAAAAGAAGATTCAAGGGAAGAATGAAAGAAACATGTTTTAATACTATGTTATTTTGTCAAATGATGCAATATGCTTTCTTCATTTCCTTTCCTCTCAACTGAAAAGCATGTGATGAGAAAGGTTCATTCATTTGTTTACTTCCTTTTTGCCTTCCCTTTCTTTCCAAGTTTTCATGCGCGGGTACTAGGCAGATACAGAAATACAAGTGACACAAGAATGAAAGCTAATGATTTGTGACGTTTGTCACCACCAGTCTTTCCTATCCTTCTATATAACCTATGCCCGATTTAGTTGCAATCAAATTTGAATAGTTGTTGTTACTTGGGGGCGAGAGGAGGTCAATGTCAGCTTCAAATGAACTAGTGCCTGCCTATCTATAATGGTTAGAAAACACTGCAAAAAACAGTTGTAAGTTTGTATGTCCGTGCAATATTTTCTGGTTCATGCTTTTTGCTTAATTGCACATGCAAATTATTTTTCCCCAAAGAAAGAAACCAAAAAATGAACGGATTAAAAAAAAAAACCAGAAAACTTTTGATATGTCTGTTATGTAAGAAATTATTTTTCTTAGAGTTGGAAGCACCGTGTACTAGTTGAATTTAATGGTGTTTCTTTCTGTTTGTTGGGACTAAGATATAACCGATTGACTCTTTTTCCAACTGTTCTGAGAATGGACATATTTGTTTCTTGCTGTAGTAGAATCTTATAAATTGGGTATTAAACCATCACCAGACTCGATGTCTATCAAGTAAAATAATGTTGAATCGTTTTTTATGTACTTTCTAGCTTGGAACTAGTCCTTTTGCTAGTGCATGCACTCCATACTTAAAAACAATTTAATGGCATTGTGCAGGTCCCAAGGAATAATAACAAAACCCCGCCGTCTTCTTCATCTTCGAAGCAGGAAGCAAAATCAAAAGAGAAGTGTATTGTAATGTGAGAATTTCAATAGGAGGCGGGTTGGAAGTTTGTAATGTAAATGGTGCGACTTTCTTGGTCCCTTTACATCCCATATCATCAGCCTATTCAGCATATAAATGTGTTTGTAGATTGGTTTTCGGCTGTAAATAAAGTAAAATGTTACCACATTGCGAGGCCTGCAATTTATGATTTTTCTTTTTCTTTTCTCCCCCATCTAATCAGCTTTTATTGTTATTGTTATTATTATTATGGGTTGCTGTTTGATTCACTTTTAAGACCTTTCATTTGTGGACTAGGTGTGCCTACTAGTATGTGGT
Organism: Cornus florida; assembly: GCF_030987335.1. Classification (NCBI taxonomy): domain Eukaryota; kingdom Viridiplantae; phylum Streptophyta; class Magnoliopsida; order Cornales; family Cornaceae; genus Cornus; species Cornus florida. The sequence continues at coordinate 91,379,156 of NW_026775581.1, forward strand.
ATCATACTATAAACCTGTCCATACATGTCACGGAGTTTACATAATTTATTCTAGCAATGACGATACTCTTTTTATTTATGACTATACCCATGTCCACACGTACTAAAAATGTCGATTCACACGAACAAATCCCCATTCTCTCCCACACAATCCAAAATGCTGAATTTTCATGCTCTTTCCGACCCATAATGTTATGTGCCCGAAGCCATAGCTGATCAATGTTTGGTGGGTTCGGCCAGCTCCAACTTCAGAAATGCTAATTCACTTTTTTCATAAAATGTTGTTTATCATTCGGTAATATATTCTAGTTTTTGTTTTGATTTTAGCCATAAATTCTAAAATCTCTATGCTTTGCGGATGACCCAAATAATTACAAGGACAACCCAACGAGTTGACCCAAATTATTAAAAGCCCAAAGTACAACAACCCAAACACTCTGGAGGGCTTGGATACCTGGGCTTCACAACTGAGTCGGAAGGCTCGGAAGCATTTTTCTTAAAATGAAATGCTTGGTAATTAATTATTAATTAATTAACTAATATTATTCTAATAGAAAAGAGTGATCCAAGGAGATGAAAAAAAAAGAAAAAGAAAAAGAAAAATATTATTAAATAATAGACAACCTCAGTCAAACCTCGGATGTTTTATTCTCTGTTCTATATTATCTATGAAGTCATATTGTTTCGGACTGATTTTTAATAAAATCATGTGGTTTATTTAATTTATTTTGAAAAATAAAATTTGATCTAAAGGGTTATTCACAAGAAAGTCACGTGACAAACTTAGATCGCTTTTAAAATTAAAATTTAATTTAATAAATAAATATATAATTTTACCTCGACAAGAAATACAATCATATACATTTCCTTCAATTTTTTAAAGTGCAAAATGAGTAAGTATCACTAACTTAGATTATTTGATAAAAAAAAAAAAAAAAAATACCATAAGATGACAACTTAACTTGTGGAACCAAACCCATTAATGCTGAACATTTGTATCGTGTTAAGACGTCGGACTTGACTGCACCGACAACTAGGCCACCATTTTGTAGTTGGTTTGTTTCCGTCTTTCTTTCCTTTACGGGTACTCATAATGATCCTAATTAATTAATTTATAGACAACTATAAAAAAAAGCTTACTGTTGAAAAAATTGGAAGCAATACGAGTTCTATTGATTATGAAGAGCACGAAGTAGTGTCTATAATTTGAATTTAAATAAGCTGCTGACTTTTAAAAACTGATTAAATATAACCATTGGATTCATTCAAGTAGTGCCTACATGAATGCATTCAACGGTCATGATCAAATTAAATTAAAATGTCTGTTATATTTCGTCACTATAAAATTTGATAATGAGATGCCCTGAAATTTTCACATTGAATTAAGGATTAGGTCTTTAATTGACTTTGATATTAACACTAACAGCTTGGGTAATTGCCTTTTAATTAAAAAACTCAAACTGTTAGATACGGTTAACTATCGATCCATATATACATTCCTTTTTTATATATCCGAACTTAACGTGGGATAAAACTCCTCTTACACCTAAATAGAAGTTGAAGGAGTTTGATTCAAGACATTTCGATTTTATTAAAATAAAATAAAGAAATTCAAAGCTGTTAAAAAATTTGATACCGCTTGTGCTAAAATGTTATTATTGTGATTTTTTGGGTGTATTCATAGTGATCAAATTTTTTTTTATTTTTTATTTTCAACCTGATCAAGATTCAATTTATTTATTAGGATACTGAATGACTACTAATGATATTTCTTTTCAAATAACTAGAGTATTTCAATTGGATAGACTACTATGTACATTGATAGATATGTATCGTATATATTTTTAATTGCAATGGACTTTTGGCTAATGTGATTAGTGCATAAATTGACTTGTGCACTTCGAGGTAGCAGGGGGAGAAGGAAAAAAAAGCAAGGAAGAAAAATGATCAGACAGAGAAAGGAAAGAGAAAGGTCAGAGACAATGTAGGGGGTGATGAAAACGACAACACCGTATCCCTCCTCTCTCTATCAATATATATATATATATATATATATATAGTTCCAAAAAAATATATAGATATAGTCCGCATCACTTTTCTCACTCAAAAAAATTATCTCTCTAGGGTTTTAGTCAGGGGACCACTCTACACCTGTCGAGATCTTAGACGGGGAATACGACAATGCTACAGCTGTGACGGTGACCCCACCACCACCTGTTTAGAAACACTGTGCAATTCCGGCTGAGCTCTGCTCGTGTCGGCTCGGCTCAGACGCTCTTCTGTCTTTTTTGACACGTATTCTTTACTTTTTACTCCGGTAGCACCAAAATTTTGTGCCCTCTTCTAATGTGCAGCAGTACATTGGTGACAGTTGCATTTTGACAGTGCTTATGGAAAGTTGGAAACCATCAACAAAAAAGCTTTCAGACTTAAACAATGTAGCATTTTAAGTTTTAATTAATCATAACATATTAAATTCTAATTTTAAGACTCTCGCAACCATAATGTAATTTAAATTCATAGAAACTCACGTCTGCGTAGTTCAATTTTCGAAGAATAATTTTATGGTTTTTAAAAATTAAAATTAAAAAATTGTAAAAAAAATATGCTTGATTGACAGTTTTTACTAGTGATTTTTTTAATAAAAAAATTCAGTTAAAAGAAAGATTTATTTTCAGATAATTATTTTTTTATAGTTATTTGAAAATAATTTTTTTATTTTTATAAAGTCCTTAAAATTTATTTTTTAGAGTCTGAAAAATCAAATTGTCTGGATTTAATACTCTCAAACATAATGTTAATTTAATTTGTGAATTTTTTTTTTTTTTGGGGCTTTCATTTAATTTGTGGAATTTGAGTAGCAGTATTTGCATGTTTGTTTGATGAAAACGGCACGTTTGACCCAAAAACAAAAAAGAAGAAGATGAGAATCAGTAGTACACTACTAGTACAAAGAGAGATGCCATCGACAATGAGTGTTTGATGTTACAACTGATCAGAAGTTACTTTAATTTAGCTTTATACATGTGTCATTTCTGTAAAATTAGTAAACCTATCATGGAGTCAACTCATGGTTATTCCAATGAGCCTACCTTCTAATTGTCCGACCTTTTTCTTTTTTTTTTTTTTATTTTTTATTTTTATTTTTTATAATGAAATGGCAAGAAAGTCACACACTTTTATATATATATATATATATATATATATATATATTATCCCTGACCGAAATTAAACCATTAATCTTCCACCTTCAAAGATTGAAGAGAAATCACTTAGATTATAATTCCATTTTTTTTTATTTTGAAGGTACACAATGACCTTATTGAATGTTTAGTATAATGTTTCAGGTCTAGTCAAATGGCATTCTGAGTTGCCAATAGAATTATTTAATCGATTAGAGCAACACGTTTCATTCCCTCATTCCCATCTTTTCACGGATGGTGAAAGACAAGATGAGTTCAGTCGTTAAGAGAAGCAGAATATCGCGAGCTGAATGCGTTGGCGTGAATTAGTGTTGCTGGTGAATTCTAAAGACCACTAGAGTCGAAGGGCACTAACTGTCAGAGGTAAATATAAGATAGGTGATTTTAATGGCACTGGAATCAAACTCTTGTGAAGAGCAAATCTGAAGGCATTGGAGCTGGTAATTTTTCTCAGTTACAGTGAATTGTTTCACCAGAGACAATTAAGTTTCCATGCATTTTTCTTGCATGTAAAATGATCTAGTGTTGGTCTCTTTACTTTTCTTCTGCTCTTAAATTGATTAAAATAATAATAAGAAAATCTAAAACTTAATCAAAAGAGTAAAATAGACTATTCACTCCCTCTACGTCTTCCTACTAAGATTAAACTTTTAGATACTTACATGATGTTACGCTCAATAAAGTATTTTTTCAAAAAGAAAAACAACCCTAGCTTTCAAATTATAAATGACCATGTTGAAACTTATATTGCATTGGTTGATTCCTTACAAGACTTTTAAGCTCATCACCACTAAATCAATCTCAAGTGGTTAGGGTCATCAACAATTGTTAATGTGCAACATTATAACCACTTGTTTTAAATAAGATATGAATTTATAACATATATAGAAGGGTGATAAATGCTTTTGAAGAATCGACGATTACAAAAGAGTGCCTAATGGAGCTTCAATTTATGTCTTGTGAGGTTTTCATTAATTCTCATGTGTTCGATTCTCCTTCGCCTAATTTAACAGAAAAAAAATTTAAAGAAAAAGAAGAAGGTAGCCATCTATATGGCAAAAATGTAATCACTATTAAAGAAGGTCCAAATCTTAATAATGGAAATGGCGACAAGTGTGTCTCAATTACTGTCTGAATATGATTTGTATAATTTTATGTAATAATATGTACGTGGATTTATTTAAAGCCGCTAAATTCTATAAACTAGTTTCAAGTCCCATTCTAACCAAACCAGACATCTTTTCGCGCGGTTCGTGGTTACAATGTAATTTTTCATAGAGATTACTCAATTGAATAGAGATTACTAATTTGAATTTTATAAAAATAGTTTTCTATTGTTATATAATTTAGAAAATTGTTTTCTATTCACACATTTAATTCAGTGACGGCTTCGTATTATCCCGCCAATAACAAATGTAACACAAATAAAAATTGTTAATATTATTTAATTTTTTATTTGCTTGACATGTTTGTTATTTGAACTTAACTATCATTGATTATCTAGAAACTTAGATGGGTGCATCAAATCATGAAAATAAAAAAACAAAAAACTTGTTGCTACCAAACACACCCTTATTGAAAGTTAGCAGATTCCTTGCATCCAAGCAACATTGCCACTTTAAAACACAAGAAACCAAAATAAAATAATTTTTCTTTCTTGTTTTTTTGCTTAAGCCCAAATCTTCTTCTTGTGAACTCCCCAACAATTGTATTCTCTGTAGTGGGGACCCACAATTGAAATTCTCCTACAAGGGGTCCACCACCTCCGAAGAACACCTACCATATTCCTTCGTTCAACTTTATTGAGTGACATGTACATTACACATCCCATTTACATTCCATGAATATGGACACGTTTGCAATAACTAACAAGAGATATATGCCTATACGTACATATATATGGTCACATTATTCTTACGAAACATTTATTCACAATTTGTTCTTTTTTCAATTCAAAAGCAAATGCAATTGATGGATGAAGATGACAATAATATGAGTGTAGGTTAAACTTTTAAAAATTAAAAAATGATTCTTTTTAAGTGACAAAATTGAAATCATGTAATTGATAAAATGTGATTTTTTTGTTTAAGATAAATTTTTAGTTTAAGATAATTTTAGATACATTTTTGAATATATTACATATATCATTTAAATCAAATATTTTTAATCGTTTTTGAAAGAAAAATTCTAAAATCTTTGATTTTATGATTCGTCCCAAAAGATTCTTTATTCATTAAATTGGTTTATGTCACAAATTTCTTGAGGTTTTGAGAAATTTTGTCAAGATGAAATTGATTGATCCAATGGTTAATATCATCCCATCAAAGCTTCGGCTGGGGGCTCAACACCTATGTTTATGCCTGCCTACCACCTTATACTAATATATACGTACACCCATAGTATATGTATTTGTGTATATATATAAAATATGTAGATATATAGTTGGTGGTGGGTCATTTGTGTCCTAACAAACGTGTAGCCAATATTTTCTTCTCCTTGTGGCTGATATCCCGAAAACGTAGAAAGGAGACTAAAACCGAAGGGCAAACAGAAGCCAAGGGGGGCAATACAGTGACAGCTCAACCCTCAGCCGACTTTCTTAAATAACAAAAAATAACACAACTTTATTAATCGAGCACCCTTTTTTTTTTTTTATTATTTTTTTTTCGATCGAAATGTCTATTTTATCACCACTTACAATGAGCCTTTGAGAAGCTTTATTGTGAAAAATTGGCAGATTGCATTACGAACCATATATATTTTATTTTGAATTGCTTGATTTGTATGAATCTCAGTAAAGAAAAAAAAATAATGTATTTCGGGTGTATTGAAATTATTAAAAAAAATATTTACTTATCATTGAATAGCGATGCGGGTACTACATTGTTGATACTTTTGGTGTACTCAATAATTTTTCCAGAGGTTTTTGATTGTTTTTCTTTTTAATTTGGGACAAAAGCTAGAATTGAAGCATTGTCATACTCTTTTATGTATAATTATACAGTGATTTGTCCATTTTTTTTACATAGTTTTGAGAAACATTCTCAGCATTTGTTTGCATGTAAAATGTTCTATGAATTTTTTTTTTTTTGAAAAAAGTAATAGTTTCTTAAAAAACTTGATTATCCTTTTATTTTTTTAAAGAATGACGGAGGGGGAGTCGAATAACGTAGTTTCCCTACCGACAAATGCATCCGAGAAAGACCTTTGTTTAACTCCTCCTTTTGATATTTTCTAGTGAAAAAAAAATATCATTACACTTTCCTTTTGTTTTAATCCATTTTGGATCATTCCCGCAAGTTATAGCTTTGTAGAGTACTCAAAGAAATGCCTTGATCATATAGCACTACATGTGTATGTATATATATACACGCACATTATCCTTTTAATACAAGTTATAAATAAAACTATGTGAGTTAAAATTTTAGATACTGTTTAAATTGACATGTCATGCATGCAAAACAAGGACACACTTTAGCTCCAACATTTTCTTGCATACCAAACATTCTAGATTTACCACGCACGGTAAATATATTTAAAATGTGCATTGTAAATCTAGAATGACATAACCACTTCAATAGTATCTAGAGAAACAATAAACATTTTCAACTATAGAACTTCCGTACCTACTCTTTACATGATTTATTACATGTGTTATAAACAAATATCATTAATAATATATATTGCAGCTCATAATCAACTAATTACAATGAATATTAACTATGTATCAAGGCAGGTGAATATGAAGTTGGTACCGTACCAATTGCCAAACTTCAAACAGTGTATGAATGCCAATAAAGGGTAGTTATTAGTCAACAATGTCTTCATTAAATGAAAGTGGTGCCCCATTTATAAAACCATATGTAGTGCCCAAATCAGATACATCAATTAATCAGTTTACAAGAATTGATTAATCACCTTATTCTTATAACTCAAGATTATCAGCATACCTAATCCAACCCATTAATCTAATCTTGGTTGCGATGTTAAGGTTGGACATTTCCATCACTATCAAAAAAAAAATATATAAAAAAAATAAAAAAAAAGTGTTCAAAATGTCAGGCCACTGATGCAGCTTTATCTGTGACCTCTTTATCTGACCTCTCTTCCTCCTCCTCTCATAGTAATGATTCTATAACCCCTCTCTCTCTCTCTCTCTCTCTCTCTCTCTCTAAGGATCCATAAAGAAACAAAATTTCAAAGTAAGCCTGCATAGTGGCATCTCTTTTTTCCTCTGTATATGTAAAAATCTGTAATCATACAGAAGGGGTGCAGAAAGTCTTGTGTCTCAGATCCCAATATAGAGGGTCTCTCTTACACCAATAACAAGAAAACTGTTTTTCTTTTTTCTTTCTCATTTCTCTATTCTCTCTTTCCATCTCTATTCACAACCAGAGAGTATCACAACAGTACTCCTATTCCTCTATATAAGAGAGTACTCTTTTGTAGTCTCAAACTCAACCCCACTTTTCCTTTTGCTTTCTTGAAAAATCCTTTTGTTCACACATGATCTCTTCTACTATATACCCTTTAGTTTGATTGATTCATTTATATATATATATATCTCATAGTGTTCTAGTGTTTAGAAAGAAAGAAAAAAAAAAAAATGCAAGAGCAAGGTTTCAGCATGATGGGTGGTGGTGGTGGGATTGGTGGTTTAACCGATGTTTCGATGGCGGTTTCCGGTGAGCAGCACCGGCAGCTCAAGGGGGAGATCGCCACCCACCCTCTCTATGAGCAGCTTCTCGCCGCCCACGTCGCGTGTCTCCGCGTCGCAACGCCGATTGATCAGTTGCCTCTTATTGAGGCGCAGGTCACACAGTCTCACCATCTTCTTAGGTCTTATGCCTCCCAACAGCACCACAATAGCCACACTCTCTCTCCTCACGAGAGGCAAGAGCTTGACAATTTCTTGGTAGGTTGATTTCACAGAAACCCGTAAATTTTCTCGCCTTTTTTAATCTTCAATTTGCTGGTTATTAGTTGGTTTATTTATTTATTATTTTATTATTTATATTTCTATATGTTGTTTACACAGGCACAGTATTTGTTAGTTTTGTGCTCCTTCAAAGAGCAGCTTCAGCAACATGTCAGAGTCCATGCTGTTGAAGCTGTCATGGCCTGCCGTGAAATTGAACAGAATTTACAAGCTTTGACCGGTACTTTTCTCTCTCTGTATATCCATAAATATCTATATATGTACACATAAATTAAAATATACATGCCACATATATATACAGATAGTATATGGTGTATACTTTGTATGATCTGCATATTGTCTGATCATTAGCTGGTTTTGGAAGTGATTGTGCAATCAACAGAAATACTTTTATGTCCTTTTGTTATGGGTTGCAGTTTTTAATTTTCTTTTCCTCATTGTTTTGATTTTTTATGCTTTTGGTAGGCACAACATAAGAAAATCAAATTGGGGTTCTTGTAAGTTTGTGTTAACGTGTGTACAATAGGTGGGTGTAGTGGGACCTACCAAGAAATTGTTGCAGTTGTTTATAGTTGGGAGGGGTTGGTTAGTTGGGTGATGGAGGGAACAAAGAGTGAGAACAATGCCAACACCACCAACCGATAAGGTTAATGCATTCGAATATTTGGTTTCTAGAATACTTTTATTCTGATTGATTACTTTGGGGTTTATAGATTAGAGGGTGTATGATCTGTGTTTGGCACTTGCTTCATGATTAGAGTTTGGTCAAACAGTAACGTTCAATTTACAGATATACATATATAATATGGTTGTATAACTAACCATGAGATTGTAACTGATTATCTATTATGATTGTTGAAAATGTGTAACATGAGTTTAAAATAAAAGTACTAACCATTGTGCAAAATGAAAACAAAGAGATGATAATTAATGCAGTTTCCATCTTAATTGTGTGTGACTTTAGGGTTAATGTGCTTAAAGCCATGCCTGTATTTTGGTACAAAAGCAACATTGCCCTACACAATAGGGAGTGGTTCCCATCTGTTAACCATAAAGTTCTTAATATTGATGAATGTGGATTCATAGCTAGCAAGTCTTTAATTGGCATGGCCATCAAGAGTTGTTGTGTGGTGGAAATGGTTAATTGAAAATTTGGAAATTGGCAATTATAAGATCTCATGTGTTTTACCTATTTATAAGGAATTTCTTTTGATCTTCTTTAACACATTTTTTCTCTGATAAATTTTTTTTTTGAGCACATAGTCATGCAGAACTTTCCAAATATTAAAATTTGACGAAATTCAGTTTTTACTTGCAATTTAACATTCCCATTTCGCACCGTTGTATTTCATGAACGGATTTTGGAGTGTGAAATGTGAATCCTGATCAAAGGAATTAAAAGAGAAGTTCCACAGGAGTAGGAAATAAAAAAAATTTATAATGTAAATTAATGAGCATTCTTATTGATCAGCATCTATATATATACTTCAGTTTGAGGTATTACTGCTGGTTTTACATCATTATGTGAATAGTGTGACTTGGAGAAGAAAGGAGAGTTAATTAATGTGCTAGTACTGGTTAGTGGTTAGGGACACCCAACCTCTGGGACCATTGAACAATCTATTATGAATTTGAACAACTGAATAATATGAAGGATTTAGTTGAATGAGGTGGAAATTTGCTTCTGAAGTCTATCTGCAATTTGATTATTTGAACAAGCACAATTGTCACCTACCTATTGATGTTTCAATCTCTGAAAATGATAGTCTATTATAATTGTTTTCTTCTCCTAAGCACCCTTAAATATTGACCTTTTTGGTAGTGATGGACAATCATTGCGGTATGATAAGTTTATTTTTTATTTTTATTTTTATTTAAAATTTTTTTCCCAGTAAGTTGCAGTATGATAAGTTTGTTTGTTACATTTTAAATTTCTTTTAAGAATGAGAATGATATAAGCATGGATATATATGAATCTTGGTTATTTCAGAATTGGTTTGCTGTGATTTGGAAATTGAAAAAGATTTCATTTGATCATGAGTAGGCTTCATGATGAGACTAGGTCAATTTTTAAGCATAACTTGCTTCTTTTTTGGCATACATGGTCAAGGAAGTAAAGAAGAGATCACCTAGAACATGTCAAAACGTAGAATTTTATGAAAGAATAATCTGCCATTGTCCGATCGTATGCTAATGTTACCAGCTCATGTTATAATAAATATGAACAGATCGGGCTTTGATACATCAACCGACAGTCAACTATTCACATCATAAGTTGGGTTTATTAGATTCACCACATGCTGTAAGTTAGTGGGACCCACTTCAATGCTGTGGGGAGTAGTTAGTAACTTAGTTGTCTATTGTCATGTGTCTTGAATTTTTCACATAAATAATTTTTTGTGATATTGTAATGATGACCAAATATGTTTGTGTGCGCGCGCGTATAAAATATGACAAACACAATAATTTTTTTATTTTTATTTTTATTTATTTTTATTTTTTTTATTTCATTCTGAACCTATTATTTTTTATTAACTCTTTCTGCGTTAATTTTTTACCATTGTTTCTCTTAATACTAATTTCGAGGTCGACAATGTCCCTTTTCTTAACTCTGAATCTCACTTAATGGTCTTTTTCTCATTGTATTGCCAATTGTTCAATGTTTTTTCTTAGCCGTCAAACATTATGTACAATGAAAAAAGACTAATCTAATAATTGTTTTAAAGAATTTTACTTTTACTTTTAATTTTAATGGAAACGATCACACAATGTGCTAGATGCACTCTTATATTTAATCCTTCCAACCTTGTAAGTATGATTATATCGTCTTCAATTTTCCTTCATTATGGATATTTCTCCTTCTTTAAGCACTCCTCCAGTTTTGTACCTCTGTGGGCTAACCTGGGCAATAGCCCAGGTTCAAAAAATAAAAAATAAAAATTAGTACTAATATTTGTTATTAGCTATAGTCCAGTCCAGCCCAAGCTACTTAATCCATAATAAAACATAAATGATAAATGGTTCAGCTCAGAAAACAAGCCTACAAATAAATTAGAACTAGAAGATTGAAGAAGACTTAGGAATTGTTTGGCATGATGTGGTATTATTTTTGATGTTTTCATCTTCTCTACTTAAATTTTTTCTTTAACCCCCTATTTTCAAATCCTGACTCCGTCCCTGCCTAGTAATCCTCGATCTTTACTACATTCTTATTTGTATTTCTAAATTTATTAAAATTACATCCTATATGTTCATTTTTATTTTCACTCATCTTAGCTTCCTAATTCCAAACTTCCAATTTAGCACCAATTTCTTCTCTAATTTTATCAATAAAAAATATATAAAATCAACAAATAACATACATCATAAAATGTTGTTCTGCATGTACGGTGCGTTGGAAGGGAGGGCACTATATATATATATTTTTTACAATATTTTCGTACTATTTGCAAATAAAAAAGGAAAATTTAACAGCATAATTCATATACAGCTTTCTCTATTATCTCTTGTGTGTGCCTCCTCTCCACATCTAGATTGCTTACATTATGATGAAAGGGAATGGTTATCATACAATTTTCAATGATTGGTCACTATGTTAAATGCACATGTTCTTAATTTCACAAGTTTATTTATTTCTTTATTTATTTTTTGTAATAATTGATACATTGTGTTAGCTAATTTTACTAGTTTCCTTTGATATCTTCCCCAGATTACATATTTTTCACATGTTTGCGTGTGACATCCTCTGTAATCCATGTGTTTACTTAGTACCCACATCAAGTTTTTCTTGGTCAGTAATAAAGCATTCGAATTGAAGGTTCTTTAACCACAGGTTTCATTGATTCCATGCTCATGATCTCCACGGGCCCAATCATCCTGATTTATGGGCAAGAATCGATGTGGTATGTGGTCCTAGGATCATTGAGGTCCACCATTAGAATTATCGCATTTGGCATAGAAGCTTTAGACGTTAAGGAGATCATATTAGCATTCCAAAAACATGTCTCTCACATTTCACTTCCTTTGATATTTAGATTCAAGGAGTGGAGTGTGAGAAGCCTTTTTTTTCTTTTCTTTTCCCGACACTTCCTTAGATGTTATGCCAAATGTCTCTTAAGGAAATATGAGAAATTATTATATTGTCTCGGGCTAATCACGAAGCGACACATAAATAAATGCGTCTAACTTTATGTCATTTTTAATTAACTTTTTGCATATGTACTGCTTTGTAAATTACCAATGGTCCCGGGACCACGTAATAATTTCTATAGGAGATTTATGTTAAAGGCATAAATATATATATATATATATCTCTCTGTCTCTCTCTCTTAGAGCTTCTAGATATAATTGGTTGATAATACCGGTGCAAAGAAGTCTTTCTCATTGATTTCTGCTCAACTTGGAATAAGCTAAGTCGGCCTAAATAACACGGTTGCTTTGAAACTTGGCAGTCCTTTAGTGGAATGGTCCATTTCATGGCATTTACAGCAGTGGTTATGCCATTAAAATCTTGCTCCCAACTCTATTTGCTATATGGAAGCAATTGAAAGGATGACTATCATAATCCCAGAAGGTGGGCTTGAGGATTGCTCTTGAATAATTACTTTCATATGGATTTAATCGGTTCAAATTCATGTAGTCATTCATACTTTTAGGGTGAATTATGAATGTTTTGAAAGCTTGCAATTTTTATAGTGAATCAGGAATGTTTTGCACTTGATGGGGTGGCCTTATCAAGTAAATCCTCAGCTGTAGGCTCAATTCTCTTTTTTCTTCCTTTCCATCTTTATGTGTTATTTTAACAAATCTGTCGTCGTTAAGTTTGTTAATTCCATGTCTAAGAAATCTGTTTAGTTAGAACTCATGTTTGTTGCAATTTGTAATAATTTATTAATAGGTTTTCTATGTATGGTTTTATTTTGATGAATCAACTCTTGAAAGAAGCATTACAAGTTCTGAATAGGCCAATTTCATATAATACCCATAACTTGTTTTCGATGATATAAACTAACAACATATCATCCACATTGTTTACTTCATTGAAAATGAAATATAAAATCAGATTGAGTAAAAGAGTTGGTCACACCACCCCTGAATTTCTGACAAACACTGAAGCTGGCTTACTGAGGCTTTCACAAAACTATTTATATGTTTTCTTTCAGGAGTGACTCTTAGTGAAGGAACAGGTGCGACTATGTCAGATGATGAGGATGAGCTGCAGATGGATTTCTCTTTGGATCAATCAGGCGGTGGGAATGACATGATGGGATTTGGTCCACTGCTTCCAACAGAATCTGAAAGGTCTCTCATGGAGAGAGTTCGGCAAGAATTGAAGATTGAGCTCAAGCAGGTGGTCTTCTGCTATTGTTGTAAATACAACAGCTTAGCTTTCATGACAAGTAAATTATAAAATCTCCAATAAAAATACAGTACTTCCCAAAATGCTAACTGATGCCAAAAAGTTCAAAATCTATAAACTTATTTGATCAGTATGCAAGTGTAAAGAATAATATGCTTTTTTCTTTTCCTTTTTTTTTTTTTTTTTTTTTTTTTTTTTTTTTTTTTTTGCAGGGATTTAAGTCAAGAATTGAGGATGTCAGGGAGGAAATTTTAAGAAAAAGAAGGGCTGGAAAATTACCCGGTGACACAACTTCAGTACTGAAGAATTGGTGGCAGCAACACTCAAAGTGGCCATATCCAACTGTAAGCAACTAACTTGATCAATTTATCTATAATTATGAACAATCCCAATGTTTAGATCCTTGGGATTGTCTGATTTTTGAGAACTGTTTTGGATTGATCGACTTGTTAATTTTCTTGTCATATACATCATGATTCATGATGTTGCCAAGGTCTAGACCAAAACATATAAAACTAGGAACATGTAGCTAGTATTAATGGAATAGGAACTAGGAATACTTCTCGGAATGCATAACAAAAAAATAGTTGCTTTAAGGACAAATGGAAGTCTGTATTACAGTATGCTTGATAAATATGCTTTGTTTCATCTGAGACAGCCCTTGATTACCTACAACTTCTGGTTGAAGTTCTGAATTTCGGTTCAGCAGCAATTTGTGGCCTAAAACTCCTCAAAACTAAATGGAATAACCCAAGATATTGGTATCCTTTTAAATTTAATTAAAATACTGTAAAACACACATAAATGACACTTCCTACTAAGGAGAGAGTTCCAAATTTTTACACTCACACACACACAAAAAAAAAAAAAAAATTTCAAAATCCAGGATCATAATTGTCCACTAGGGTAACATGTCATTGCATCAAATGACAAGGAAGTATGATTCAGAGTTCTCAATTCAGAAATTGCTTCAATAACTATAGTGTCATATGAAGAAGTGTGTAAAATGTGTGTACTGTTAGAAGATCTTCCTGCTTCAGACCTGGAATCTTCACATACTTGGGTTAGTCCCAAACTAAAATTCTCTGTTGGGATTTTATTAGTCAACTCTTGATGAAGCAAATATTTGGTCTAGGATGGGGTGTTGAGTCGGATTATAACCAAAACCTTCCCTAAGCAATTCCTCCTATCAAGTAACAAGGAAAAGTTGGATGTAAGACTTACAATCATCCTGACCATCAAAATTAATTCCTACAATGCCTATCGAACCATAATATCTGAATCAGAGTCAGTTTATCACCTCAACACTAGCTTAATGAGCTAGAGTTCAATAATAAGAGTGTTACTGCATGAAACTTTCAGGAAGACGACAAGGCAAAACTTGTGGAGGAGACAGGGTTGCAGCTAAAGCAAATCAACAATTGGTTCATCAACCAAAGGAAGCGAAACTGGCACAGCAACTCACAATCTGCGACTGCTCTGAAGTCCAAGCGCAAAAGGTAGAGATCTAACGCGTTTCAAGTTTCAACTGAAGAACAGCAATCAAGTAACATACATTATGTCATATAGCTTTTATATAACCTTCAAGGCAGAGTTGTAACCAACAATTGTGAAGACAGTGGAAAATTGGCAGTTTAGACAAGTGACACAAGTTTCAGTTCAGATGCACAATGTGTAATATATGGTGTTAGAATGCATACACTTAAAAGTTGTAAATTTCTATTTCCACAGAAGCAATAACTTTCTAACGGATCCTTTTTTTCCTCTGGCATGCCTCTGTGTAACAATTAATCCCACCATTGAAATTGACCTATGTAAAGCAAGTTAATGGCCATTTACAGGACAGAAGGTCTATTTGAAAGCCTGAATATATATATGCTTGACTAATATAAGGTTTGAATGTGAATTCTTATATATGTTCCAAGAGATTTTGATATATATTGGCAGATGGCTGTTGTTTGGACATGTTCTATTATTAAGTTCAATAAGCAAATACAAAATCTATGACATTATTTTCTTGGACCAATTATCATCAGCTACTGTATGGCTAGGGGACTATTAAGACCTGTTCTATTGCTTTACATGTCATGATGAGTTTTGGAAGTGAAAGTAATTTGGTGATGTCAATTTCTACTGATTGAATGTTCAGCAGATGAGCAAGTTGTTCAAGAATAAATATGAGTTTTTTAACTGGCAACTAATTAAGAAATGTCCAAATGAAATAAAAACAGAATGAATGGAAAGTGGAGAGGGATCAAATCACATGTCATGCATCATAATCATATCACACCATGTTGTCAAAGAGGTTGAAATTTCATATACATCCCATTTGACATGGACAACCTTAAAATTTGTCTGCCATTCCTGTCTATCAAGAATCCATGTCTTCATGCAAAGCACTAAAGAAAACTTTGTACCATACATTACTGATGACACTTTTTGAACATTCAGCAATCAAAAATTATTAAATGGTCTTGGTCCATTTGATATGCAGTGGACTAATTTAATGGAAGCTCATGTTAGGATTTCTTTGTAATATATTAATACACTCTAACCATCTAATAATCCTCAGCAACATATAATATCCATACTATAAACCACCTTGTATTGATCAGTTGGACCTACCATGTAAGTACTTCTATGCAATTTTGTAAAAATGGTTGCTATAAAATTAATATGTAAGCCAAAGGGAGCTACGTAGGCTCTAACTTTTCTCCATATGAACAAACATTTTCATTTCCATAACAAACTATGCAGAGTATCTCTGTAGGGTACAAAATTTAAATATTTTGTAATTTTGTTCATCGGTCGTGTTACAAACATGCACCAAGCTGTTGATTGGCCGCCAATAATAGCCAAGGCAGCTCAATCCTTAGGCGACTCAGGCAGTCTACTAAGACCCCTTTTAGAAGAGGACCCCCTTCTTCTTCTTCTAAATATAATGTAATAATAATATATTGAACTAATCAAATTAGTAATAGAAAGAGAGTTTTTACTGCTGGTATAATGCATTTTTTTTCTGTTCAAGTAAGATTCTTCCAATCTAGTAATTAGAATTATGAATCTATCTAACTTATTTAATTTGAAAAATATAAAATTTTGAATTCTACTTTATTTTGAATATGAAAAAAGAAATACTAGTACACTACAATCACCAAAAACATGAAGATGCGATTACCCGTATCCAAAAAATAATTTTTTGATGATGTGTTCTGGGTGTGGTTTATGTGATTTGGGTTAGTTTAATTGTTTATATTTTTTTGTGGAATCCTCAAGAATGTCAAAAATAAAAACTAAAAAAAATAATAGTAGTGTAATAAGATACAATGTCCCAGTGGTCGATGGGTTCTAGCTCGTATGAGTGTGATGTATGATTTGTGTTAGTTTAATTGTTTGCCTGTTGTGCATTAGTGTCTATAATTATTTTTTAGTTTAGTGGTGTTTTGCTGGGCGGATGTGGAAGCTATTATGTGTAGTTTTATGCAAATATGTGAAAGGAGTGAAGAAAATGGTGCAACAAGAGTGTATATTGATAACACCTTACACGAGTTTTGTGGATTAGTCGGGTAAAATTTCGGACGCTTAACTTGAATAAGATCGCTTTAAAGTTAAAAGAATGATGTAGGTAAAAATGGAAATTGTGTTGGAGACCGTCTTAGGTCTCCTATAATGCTCACTTATTTTCATAAAAAAGAAAAAAAAAAATATATATCGTGCATGAGAACAGGACAGCATTAATGCTTTATCTACAGGATAAACAATTTTTAGATTAAAAATTAAAAAATAGAAGTAAAAGTTGCACTTAGGAGAAGATCCTAGAATGTAAAATAATTAATGTAAAAGCCAAAGGAGATCAAGCTAGAAGAAAGAAAAGCCAATTAAGTCCTCTCTCTAGCGATTCTAAAGACAGAAAGTTGAGAAACCAAAAGTTAGGAAAAGCACTAAAATCCTATATAGATGATCTAACCATACCAATTTTGCGTTCATACTTTTCGTTAATGATAAACACGTTTGATCTTTGGACATGGGTAAGTCTGAGGGTGCATGGTAATGCAGTAATGTATTTATACTCTACTTTGGCATAAACCCTTTTCTGTAAATATCTCGTTAGGATTAGGCTATGCCACATATTCAAAATCATAAGTCATAAGCAGAGGTGGAAATGGATAAAACTCAATTAGGTTACAAAATGACTAGGTTCAGATTATCAAACCAAATGAGAAAAAAAAACATTGTGAGCTATCACGAAAGTTGGGAGATTAAGGTTTAATTCAGTTAATGTAAGGTTCTGACTATTGACCAAGCAAAAATTCATGTCATCCTATGTAACGACCCTAACTGATGCCAAAATTTTAAAAAAAATTCGACATGACCTCCGCTAAAAATCGTCCTACAACAATCTGTTTACAAGCATTTTTAACCTGTCCCAACACAATAAACATCTAATACATTCCATAATGGTACAACCACATACTAAATCATCCAAGTATTATAATTACAGTCCCAAAATACAAGATTAAGATCAAATGTCTATGCTTTACAAGCCCATATGTATAATTATAATATTCAAAGTCCATAAGTCATCGTACAAATTACATTATGCTTAGTCTTACAAAAATAGAGTGACCCAAGTACAAAAACAACAAAGTAAGCTCCTAATCTATACTAAGTCTGTGGTAGAATGTCATCCGCCACTTCTTTCCCGTTTCCTGTAAAAAATGTTAAATAAAAGGGGTGAGCAAAATTGCTTAGTAGGTGGTGCCTAAGACACACCTCTTGTGTTCCCGTGAATCCAAACAAGGAATAGGACAATAGGAATTTGGGGTCATGCAAAGCCGGGAAAACATAATATCAATTCTAAGTTCAAAGCAAATAAATTTCGTGCCATGAATGCAATGTTATGCATGTCACTCCTCATTTTCAGAAAAACATCATCACTTCACAAACTGTTAATATAACCCACCCTTTGGTGACTCCGCAACGACACGAGAGAATGATTGGCTACTGTCCCTGACCTTTGGTACCTCCGCAGCGTCATTTGGGGCCCAGATAGCTCAACCACGCTAGGGCAATGTCCCTAGTTCCCTCTAGGTTATATTAACACACCTGCCCTTTGGTGATTCCGCGGCGACCTGGTTTTTCTCAAAAACCGTTTCATCAAATTCTCCTCAAAATCCCTTTTTCATCTTTTTCAAATCATTTCACCCTTTTCATACCTCATGCTTTGAATGCATGTTACATGCCTTTTTAATACCATAAAAATTTGGGGAAAATTAATGTTACCCAACTAGCATGCTTCCTCATAACAATTTTTAACAATTTAATGAACACAACAAGCATAGAAGATCAACAATTAGGCATACTTTCCATGTAAAACAACAAATACACATAATAGCATGCTTCACATACATAATTAAAATCATTTAAGAGATTATCAGTTCAAATCTAGCATGATTGACAACAATTAAAGTAGGGAAACTCACAAAGGAACAAGAATTTGAGTATTAGAGACCCCTACCTCTAAAGCAATGAAAAACCCCAAATTGATGCCCTAGATTTCGAAAATTAAGGAGTGCACCAAATTAGAAATTGCTCCTATCAACTTGTAGGCCTCGCCGTGAGCTTCAATTTGCCACAAATGGCACTTCAAAATACCAAGAGATGAAGAATTAATCAAGCTTAATTGTGTAGAAAAAAAAAAGAAAAGTAAAGAAAAGCAAGCGGCAGAGAGGGAGCAAGCCGAGAGAGAAGAAAAAAAGAAAAACAGTGGGTCTGTCATGACCCTTTACCCATCTTATGGACTTAAAATTGGAGTGGGTCCCACCCATTTTTTTTTTCTTTTCTTTTTTCTTTTTCTTTTGCTTTTAAATTACACCTCACACACAAATATAAATATGAAAAACTTAAACATTACATTCTCTCCAACTTAAAAAGATTTCGTCCTCGAAATTAAGACATACCTGAGGAAGAAAATAACGCTAGGTACTTGGAGTAAACCTCCTGTTCGAGTTCCCAAGTAGCCTCCTCGACTCTGTGGTGTCTCCAAAGAACTTTCACCATTGGTATCATCTTATTCCTCAACACCTTCTGCTGTGTGCCAAGGATTCGAACTGGTCCCTTCTCGTAGGAAACATCCTCATTAATGTTTACATTAACCTAACTCAAAATGTGAGATGGATCTGGCTCGTACTTCCGTAGCATTGATACATGAAAGACATTGTGAACCCTGTCCAATTGTGGTGGCAAAGCAAGTCTGTAGGCAACCTTTCCTACTCGGTCCAAAATCTCAAATGGTCTAATGAATCGTGGTGACAACTTGCCACTTTTCCCAAATCTCATCAATCCTTTCAGTGGAGAAACCCGTAGAAAAACGTGGTCTCCCACTTCAAAGGATAACGGCCGTCTCCGCTTATCTGCATAACTCTTCTGTCGGCTCTGAGCTGTAAGCAACCTCTGTCTGATCAACTTAATCTTCTCTGTAGTCTCGAGTATTATGTCGGGTCCTAAGGCGGCGGTCTCACCCACCTCAGTCCAATAAACAAGAGACCTACAAGGTCTACCATATAACGCCTCAAATGGAGCCATCTGGATACTCGCCTAATAACTGTTGTTATAAGCAAACTCAATAAGCGGTAGATGATCTTCCCAACTACCACCTAAGTCAAGCACACATGCCCGAAGCATATCCTCCAAGATCTGGATAGTACGCTCTGACTGGCCGTCTGTCTGTGGATGGAATACCGTACTAAGATGCAACGCTGAACCAAACGCTGCTTAAAGTCCTTCCCAGAACTTCGAAGTGAACTTAGCATCCCTATCTGACACAATGGTTACAGGAACTCCGTGTAACCTTACAATCTCTTTCACATAAAGTACACCAAGCTTCTCTGTATTGTCTGTTGCCTTAATAGGCAAAAAGTGAGCCGTCTTAGTCAATCTGTCAACGATGACCCATACGGCTTCATTGCCCCTTCATGACCTTGGAAGACCTATCACAAAATCCATAGTAATATGTTCCCATTTCCATTGCCCTACAGGTAATGGTTGCAACAAACCATCTGGTCTCTGATGCTCGGCCTTCACCTGCTGACAGGTAAGGCACTTAGCCACAAACTGAGCAACATCTTTCTTCATCCCGTTCCACCAATACTGACGTCTCAAATTGTGATACATCTTCGTATCACCTGGATGAACTGCAAAGCGGGAAGTGTGAAACTCCCGTAAGACGTCCTTACCACAAACCGTGGGAACCACCAACAAACCCCTGAACCGTAGACCCCCATCTGCATGCAAGGCCCAATCTTTCACTATCTCACCACTGAAGATCAAAGCATGAATGACATCTAAATCTGGGTCCTGTCTCTGTGACTCAATCACTCGTATAACAAGAGTAGGCTGAGCTACAAGACTAAACAAGAATGCTGGCTCACTGTCAACATCATCATCAAAACAATGCAATCCCATCTTTGCCAAATCCTTAAGCATCTTCCACTTCCAAATAGCCAAACAGGCCAGAGTCCCACGAGATTTCCGGCTTAAGGCATCTGCTACCACATTTGCCTTGCCCGGATGATACTGCATGTCAAAATTGTAGTCCTCCAAGAACTCAACCTATCTTCTTTATCTGTTGTTCAAGTCCTTTTGGGAAAAAAGGTACTTGAGACTTTTATGATCCGAGTACACCTCGAATGTCCCACCATACAAGTAATGTCTCCAACATTTCAAGGCAAATACAACTGCTGCTAACTCCAAATCATGAGTAGGGTAGTTAAGCTCGTGAGTCTTTGTGATACCCCTCGGATCCGAGACATGGGTTGATCAGGCCTAGGCCCAAACCCGAGGGAATATCAAACAATTAATATTTTATAATGAACACGGAATACAAAATAAATTAAGAAATGAAATTAAAGCTGGAAGGAACTAAAAATAGAATCCGCAAAATATTATAATTATTAAAATCCATCAAACCCAAACTCCAAAACTCCATCAGTTTATAACTTGGGAATCCATCTCTAGTGGACCCCTATTAAACATCCAAACGGAAGATAGAACAACTGTAATAAACGTCCAGAAATAAAACTATAGAGAGAGCCCTACATCGTCGGAAGAGTGAATAGAGACCTCTGCTCAGCACGAACACGTCTAAGCCTGGAACTGTCGTGTACCTGAAAAATAGAAGTGGGTCAGGCCCACGCGCAAGTTCTATACTACTACAATCCAAACAGAGGCCCGATACGCATGTACATCCTAAACAATTCAACAATAGCTGATAGTCCGTAAATATATATATAGTCACACTAAAGGACTCTCACTGGACTACAGGCCGGTCTCAACCTGAATAGAGGTAACATGCTAAAACACAGACGAAGTGGGCATATGTACCTATACCTAAACAGGGTACACCTCCAACCATCGTAGCCAGCTACACATCCCGATGCATATACGCTCCCTAGCCATCGGTCCTGAGGCTCAAGCTCATACCGAGGCACCATAACAGTACATATATAAAATCCATCCAAAATCCCTGGTATTGCCGCTCAACAAGTAGTTGCCATGACAATACAAATCAGTGGGACTTAACTTTTAGTTAATCCCATCCTTATTCCAAGTAGGTGGGTAATGGTATTGTTTTAAAAACCAAACCCATCCTTAGTATGCCACCGTCCCATACCGGTGCCTACTTTCCAATCCTCCAGTAGTCAATAAGACCAATAAATCAAGTATATATCAATTAAATTCCAACATCCAACATTCAATGTTAGCAGTGATAAAATAAGCATTGATAAACAGGGTCACAACAACAACATATACATGCCCAATTTAAGTTGTTCCCTTTAGTCTGATATAAAGACATAATTAATTAAAACTTCCATTTAACACCTTACAAATGACATACAGATATGTAGGGTATGTATCACAAAATCCTAACCTCCACAGTTGATACTAACTGTGATAATGTAAGCATCAAAACAATATTCACAGTATGTATGTAGACATGCTCAAATTATAGTGTTCCACAAAACCGATCTAGTGTTAAACTCAAATCCTCCTAGTATTTAAGTTCCAACAGTTGCTATTACAGAAGTTAAGATAGCTATCATCTAGACCCATCTTTCCAATAATTTATACTAGCAGTGGTAAGGAAAAACGTGAACCACAGAACTACAATGCATCCACAAACATGCTTAGTCTAGGTTGAACAAACATACAACACTACTGTAACTACCAGTTTCGTAGCAAAACAGATATCATTTTAGTTTGGTTTAATCTTCATTAATCCTGGAATCATTTAAGAGTGCAAATAGTATGAAGCCTAAGGGAAAGAGTAAGGATAGAATCTTGCCTTAGAAACTTTTGTTCAAAGTTTCAACGTCGTCTTCTTAAAAAATCCCGGCGAGTTAAAAAACCCGGTTACTGTTCACGGGTACGAAACACTATTCCCGGACTCAAAATCTGATCTTCACCGTTCAGATTGTGCAACACTGAGTCATGAACCTATCCTCCAAATTTCAGCTCGATCGGACCACGAACGAAGCGGGATCGGATGTTTGATGAAATCTGGGCAGAATGGAAAAAAACCTGCACGACCCAGTTACTGTTTACGAGTACGAATCACTGTTCCCGAGGTCAAACTATGATCTCCACCGTTCAGATTGTGCGTCACTGAGTCGTGAACCTCTCCTCCAAAATTCAGCTCGATCGGACCATGGACGAAACGGGATCGGAGCTTTGATCAAAACTTGGCAGAATGTGAAAAACTGCGTTTTTCCTTCTCCACTTCCACAAAACGTGTGCTTTGTTTAAAAAAACCCTACACAGACGTCTACATTATAATTATAGAGTTTTCCTAAACCCTAGGTTCATTTAAGTCCAACTCACAATCCTAACCGGCCCATCCAATTAACGTAGAAACCTACGACAGCTATAATATAAAACCCTAATTTACACTGTAATTAAAACCCTAATTAGATGTATTTACCTAATTACCCTATTCACCATTAAATACTTAACAAATAATCTAATTGAACAAAATAATAATTAGTAAACCCAATTAAACCAAATAAGACACACATAAAATAAGACACACATAGAATAATTAAACCAATTACATTTAAACCATTAATGCCAATTAAATAATTAAAACACTAACAAGTAATTCCAATCAAATAACTAAACCAATTACACTTAAACCATTAATGCCAATTAAATAATTAAAACACTAACAAGTAATTCCAATCAAATAACTAAAAATAAATATCATCTGAATAAATTAAATCACCACAAAAGAAAACAATTAAGCACCTAATAAAAAAATAATGACACATAATCAAATAAAATGCACTTAAATAATAAATTAAATACCATTAAATACCAGGAATATCCTTTTTAAAATTAGTGGTATTACAGTCTTCAACTGTCGAGACCCATAAGTCACTACTCTACCATCCTACATCAACACACATCCCAAACCATCACGTGAAGCGTCATAATAAATCACATAACCCAAGCCACGCTCAGGTATCACCAACACTGGAGCTGTAGTCAATCTTGTCTTCAACTTCTGAAAAGATGACTCACAGGGTTCATTCCAAACAAACTTGATCCATTTTCGGGTCAAACGGGTCATAGACGCTGCCAAACGGGAGAAATCCTTCACAAATCTCCGATAATAACCCGTTAGGCCAAGGAAACTCCGAATCTCAAAAACATTCTTGGGTTACTCCCAATTCAAAATTACTTCAACCTTTGATGGATCTACTGACACTCCACCTTCTGAAACAACATGCCCCATAAATTTCACTTTCTGTAGCCAAAACTCACATTTCTCATATTTGGCATACAATCGATGCTCCCTTAAAATCTGTAAAACAATACTCAAATGGACCTCGTGCTCCTCCCGAGATCGTGAATACACAAGAATATCATCTACAAAAACTACCACAAACTAGTCTAAGTAATCGTAAAAGACACTGTTCATCAAGTCCATGAATGCTGCTGGCGCATTAGTCAAGCCAAAAGGTATAACAAGAAACTCATAGTGTCCATACCGTGTACGGAACGCTGTCTTTGGGATATCCTCATCCCTAACACAAAACTGATAGTAGCCTGACTTCAAGTCAATCTTCGAAAAACAATTGGCTCCTCTCAACTGATCAAATAAATCATCTATCCTTGGCAAAAGATACTTATTCTTGATGGTGGCA
This sequence comes from Cornus florida, assembly GCF_030987335.1. Taxonomy (NCBI): domain Eukaryota; kingdom Viridiplantae; phylum Streptophyta; class Magnoliopsida; order Cornales; family Cornaceae; genus Cornus; species Cornus florida. The sequence goes on from NW_026775581.1 coordinate 91,403,860, forward strand.
CGATTCAACTTTCGGTAATTAATGCACAACCTCAAAGAACCATCTTTCTTCTTAGCAAACAAGATCGGTGCGCCCCACGGTGACACATTCGGTCTGATGAAACCTTTCATCCTCAAATCATCAAGCTGCCTCTTTAATTCTTTCAATTCAACTGGTGCTATACGATACGGTGCCATAGAAATCGGTGCGGTACCTGGCATCAAATCAATAAAGAACTCCACTTCTCGGTGTGGAGGCAACTCTGTCAAATCCTCCAGAAACACATCCAGAAAATCACGAACAACCGCAGGATAATCCTCTTTCATAACATCATCTTCTTCGGCTATAAGGTTAGCCAAGAAGTAATCACCACGACTCCATCCACGAACTCTATAAAATGATGAAATGTGGGAATCACTCCGATCTCCCACGAAAAAGAAACAGTCTCCCTCGGGAGTGCAAACTGTAACCCTTCCTCTGTAACAGTTGATCGTAGCATGAAATGAAGCTAACCAATCCATCCCGATAATGACATCAAAGCTAGTCATCTCCAAGAAGATAAGGTCAAACACAAAAGTCCGCCCGGCTATCATAATGGAATAATCCCTCATAACTCGGCGCAATGACACTGAAACCCCAACTGGCGTATCAACATACAACGCCCGATCCATGAAACTGATCTCTCCCCGATGCAAGTGCAAATGATGATGAAATGAAAGAATGAGATGCACCAGAGTCAAACAAAACACGGGCCCAAGAATCAAACACTGGAAATATACCTCAGAGAGCTGAAGATCCAGGAGATGCATCAGTCGGTGCAAGTACAAAGACACGTCCCTGCAGTGCCTGTGCCTGTGAACTACTAATCTGAACACCAGACTGCTGTGCCGACACAGTAGGAGTATCCCTCCTAGCTGGTCGTGAACCCTGAGAAGACATGGCAGGTTATGGTGGTGGCGGTGGTCTGAAACCTGACTGAACTGTAGCCGACTGTGACGGCCTCTGCCGTGACCCTCTGCCACTAGTGGTGCTTACTCCCTGACCTGGACAGTCTCGAATCAAGTGACCCTGCTGGCCACACCCATAACAAACCCTCAGAGTTGAAGAAACTGAAGACGATTTCATGGGACAATTAGACTTGTAATGTCTTGGCACTGAAAGCAAACAACTGCACTCTTATAAGATCCAGCTGGCATAGGAGTAGTAGGAGCGGATTGTGCAGACTGCTGCCCCTGAAACTGAAATGAACCACCCCTGTTCCTTTTCCCTGAAGGTCCCTCTGCAGATGGTCTTACATTCCTCTTTTGTCTCCACTGTTCCCTTTTTGTATCTTTATCTTTGGCCTCCGCCTCTAGCATCAATGCTCTTTCCACTACCTCAGAATAAACCTTGATGCCCTGTGCTATTAACAACGGCCTCATTTTGTAGTCAAGTCCGGTGATAAACTTCCGAACCTTATCAACTTTATTACTCACCATCTCTGGAGCAAAGCAGGAAAGAAACGTGAACTTGTTCTCGTAATCTGTCACTGACATATTGCCTTGGATAAGGCCAATAAACTGATTCTTTAACTCCCATCTATTGGAGGCAGGGAAATACTTCTCATAGAACAGCTCCTTGAATCTATCCCAACTCATCTATTCAATCTTATATTGATTTGTGATCGATTTCCACCAAAACTTGGCATCCTTTGTGAACTTGTAAGTGGCTAGGATGATTTTCAAGTGATCCTTCGTCACATCCATAGAAGTCAATTGAGTTTCAACTTGCTCCATGTAGTTATTCGCCACCATGGGATCTGCACCACCTTCAAACATTACCGGCATCAATTGAGGCCATTAATAATCTTGAGACGCTTCTGTGCTGGCGTCTCCTCCACTTGCACTACGGTTGTGGTATCGGCTGCAGTATCGGCTGCGGCTGAGTAGCAATGGTGGACCTCAAGGCCCTCTGCAACAAGCGATTCAATACTAGTTCCGCCGGACTTTCACCTTTTTCAACGGGTGCTTCCACATTATCCCTCCTTGTAGGAACAACCCTTGGGGTAATTAAATCCTGAAGAAGTGTGTCCTTAATAACTGGCTCCGCCGGATTGGAGCTCCAGCTCTCGCCAACATCACCCCTTGTTGGCCTAGGGCTAACTTCCCTGGGTTCCTTACGCCGTGACATTGTTCTATAAAACAAATAAAACGGTTCAATAACGATAACACTAAGGTCTAACCGTGAACAACTCAACATAAAAGGATGCTATACTAACACTTAGCATGCAAGACTATGCAATGAACACATTAAGCATATAAGCACATAAGCACGTAAACAAGTAAACAATTAAGCATGTTTGTGCACATAGGAAAACACTTTAACAATTAATCACATAAACTATGCAAACGACTTCCCATGCAACCCCTATGTAGGCCTCTACCCGTCGTCCTGATGGTTTTCGAACTAAGACTTTGATACCAAATTTGTAACGACCCTAACTGATGCCAAAATTTTAAAAAAATTTCGGCATGACCTCCGCAAAAAACGTTCTACAACAACCTGTTTAAAAGCATTTTTAACCTGTCCTAACACAACAAACATTTAATACATTCCATGATGGTACAACCACGTACTATATCATCCAAGTATCATAATTACAGTCCCAAAATACAAGATTAAGATCAAATGTCCATGCTTTACAAGCCCATAGGTATAATTATAATATTCAAAGTCCATAAGTCATCGTACAAAATACATTATGCTTAGTCTTACAAAAATAAAGTGACCCAAGTACAAAAACAACAAAGTAAGCTCCTAATCCATACTAAGTCTGTAGTAGAATGTCATCCGCCACTTTTTTCCCGTTTCCTGTAAAAAATGTTAAATAAAAGGGGTGAGCAAAATTGCTTAGTAGGTGGTGCCTAAGACACACCTCTTGTGTCCCCGTGAATCCAAACAAGGAATAGGATAATAGGAATTTGGGGTCATGCAAAGCCGGGAAAACACAATATCAATTCTAAGTTCAAAGCAAATAAATTTCGTGCCATGAATGCAATGTTATGCATGTCACTCCCCATTTTCAGAAAAACATCATCACTTCACAAACTGTTAATATAACCCGCCCTTTGGTGACTCCACAGCTACACGAGAGAAGGATTGGCTACTGTCCCTGACCTTTGGTACCTCCGCAGTGTCATTTGGGGCCCAGATAGCTCAACCACGCTAGGACAATCTCCCTAGTTCCCTCTAGGCTATATTAATACACCTGCCTTTTGGTGATTCTGCGGCGACCGGGTTTTTCTCAAAAACCGTTTCATCAAATTCTCCTCAAAATCTCTTTTTCATCTTTTTCAAATCATTTCACCATTTTCATACCCCATGCTTTGAATGCATGTTACATGCCTTTTTAATACCATAAAAATTTGGGAAAAATTAATGTTACACAACTGGCATGCTTCCTCATAACAATTTTTAACAATTTAACGAACACAACAAGCATAGAAGATCAACAATTAGGCATACTTTCTATGTAGAACAACAAATACACATAATAGCATGCTTCACTTACACAATTAAAATCATTTAAGAGATTATCAGTTCAAATCTAGCATGATTGACAATAATTAAAGTAGGGAAACTCACAAGGGAACAAGAATTTGAGTATTAGAGACCCCTACCTCTAAAGTAATGAAAAACCCCAAATTGATGCCCTAGATTTCAAAAATTAAGGAGTGCACTAAACCAAAAATTGCTCCTATCAACTTGTAGGCCTCGCCGTGAGCTTCAATTTGCCGCAAATGGCACTTCAAAATACCAAGAGATGATGAATTAATCAAGCTTAATTGTGTAGAAGAAAAAAAAGAAAAGCAAAGAAAAGCAAGCGACAGAGAGGGAGCAAGCCGAGAGAGAAGAAAAAAAGAAAAACAGTGGGTCTGTCATGACCCATTACCCATCTTATGGACTTAAAATTGGAGTGGGTCCCACCCATTTTTTTTTTCTTTTCTTTTTTCTTTTTTCTTTTGCTTTTAAATTACACTTCACACACAAATATATATATGAAAAACTTAAAACATTACATCCTAACTAGGTCATGGCACATCTTCAAAGCCATAAGTAGAGAATTATAAATGAATAGAAGTATGCAAACCTTTATTAGCCAATCCCTCTGCGAGTGCCTCATGAAGTATTAATTTTTAGGTTCGAATCTTTTGAAGTGCGATCAATTCTTTAAGGGTCACGACTGCGGACGTAGTCTAAACTTTACTTAATTTGTGTAGAGGGGTAACTTTGCACTGGTCCCGTGGATTATTCGGGGCAAATCCCCGAACACACAGTTATCAAAAAAATAAACTTTATCAAACATTAAGATGGTTGTCAATAATTGTTTGTAGTTGAGTTTAACAGACAAAGTTTGCACCCAAATTGATAATTTAGTCACACGGGCATGAGTTAGGACCCACAAGCAAATGCTACGGTCGAAGCCAAAACACTAGAGCTAAGGGCAATGTCATGGTCATCTTATCCACGCGACGAGATTGGGTACCTTTGCCCAAAGCAAGGCTCCTATCGGCTGTTAAAGCTTTAACTAATGAGCCTTAAGTTGTTAGGGTTATTAACTAGCTACCTCTAACTCCCTCTATGGTCGGTTATTATTGAGAGCTAAATTCTTTTTTCATCACACGTAGTGGAAACATAATCATCACATCATCACATAAGCATATATGGAGATAACAATTATACATATTCACGCACAATATAATATTTTACACGATTCACCCAACTCTAGGGCTACGTCTATAGGGAGAGAAATTTCATTATGTATCAAGGAAAAGATACAACCACATATGTCAAAACCTACATTGAGCTATATCCATACTCGATCTCAAAATTTGCTTACTCACTCATCGACTCAGGATACATCCCTAGGAATTACATATACTCTCCCATCTCCTTATAACACTCACCAACCTCTTACATCTTTTCTCTCTCTCTATTACTCTCTTCCCACACCCATTTATATTTATAGAGTTTTCAAATTCAATTCCTTGTTGGATAAGAATTCCACAACTTCCCTACAAAGAGTTACCATATCAATCACAACTTTAAAATAGAAGCATGCCAATGAGAAATAATTCCCTTCACAAGTGCTCTATGCGATTTTGAAAAGTTCTAAATGAAAAAGGAAACTAATTTTTGCACACAAATTTCGAACTACAAACCCAACAGTCTTTGCCTTGGCTCGAATACGGTTTTCATGAGCTCCTCCATAGCTCTACCTCGACTGAAGATCTTGTAATGTTATGATATATATATATATATATATATATATATATATATATATATATATAATCACACACCACAAATACATATATATATATATATATATATATATTATTGGTGGGTTAGATTTTTGAGTGGTGGGACCCACCACTAACTCATTTAGTGGCTAAGAGGCCATTTTGGTCTCAAATTCTCTCTCTCCCCGGCAACAGCTCTCTCTCCCTCTCTTTTCTTTCTTCTCAACTTCAAACCTTGATTTCTTTCTCAATTTTGAGAGTTTGTTGGTGCCATTTGAGGCAAAATGGAGAGCTCATTGAGATTTTCAATTTGATAGGAGCAAATTGTAATGTTTCCGATTTTTTTTCATCATTTTTCATTTAAGGGGATTTTTCTAATTTTAAGGGTATTTTTATCTTTTCGCGTTTTGCATGCCGGATACCGTTGGGTGTGCCGAATGTGTCATAGTGTTGATTGGGATATTTCCTAGAATTCAGGATTCTTAGAAATGCACCGGTTGCTATTTCGGCATTTTTTCATTTTTCGGGCCAGAAGGTCCCGAGTGGGACCCGCTACCAGAATTGTTGTGCACGGGAGTTGTGCCACGGGTCCATTGCATTTTATACATAAGTATTTTGTGTATAATTTTGTGGTGGTATGTATGATTGTGTGATTGAGATTTAATTGGATTATATACACATATATTTATATTATTAAAAAAAAAAGAGATATTTTTGGGACCCACCACTTATTTCATAAACCATTATATGGCCTTAAGGCCATTGTTTTGCCTCAAATTCTCTCTCTTGGCCATAACCTCTCTCCCCTTTTTTTTTTTTCCAACATTCTAGCCTTGATTCCTCTTCAATCTTTGAGAAATTGATGGTACTCCCTTAGGCAAAGTTGGAGAGCTCGTTGAGGCCGTCGTTTTGATTGGAGCCAAGCACCATTTAGCCACCCATGGAATTTCAAAATTTTGGGCTTAAATTTGGGTCTTTTTGCATCCTTTGAGGTAGATGTTTCTAAGTTACAATTTCTTTGCCCCTTGCGAATTTTCTTTATAGAAATTGTTGAATTGTTCACTAAATTATGAATATTATTATGGTTATTAGAAATCTATATGCAAATGAAGCATGATGAGGTGTTTTTATGTGTTGTATGTAATAAGTTGTATGTTTAAATGAATTATGATGAAATATAAATGTTTAGTTGAATTATCTACATGCTCTATTTATTTACAATGTTATATTTGATGAGAATGAGAATATGACTTGGTGTGAGAATTTATTTTAAACTTGCGAGCATGATGTTAATGAAATGCATATAATTATATATTGACATTGGATAACATCTGACATTTCATGCATTTATCATTGGGCATGAAATGGGAAAAAAATTGTTTTATAAAGCAATGAAAAATGGTTTTGGGAAAGGATTTTGAAATGAAATATTTGCGAAAAACCCGTTCGCCTAGGAGTTGCCTAGGGTCTGTGGCGTTAGTGCGACCTAGCCCTAGGGAGATTGCCTTAGCGTGGTTGAGTTACCTTGGCCCCAAATGACGCAATGGAGTTGTCATGGGTCTGGGACAGTTAACTAATCCTCATCTCGTGCTGCCATGGAGTTGCCATGGGGCGGGTTTTATTAACGATTTGGAAATGACGACGAAAATGTTTTTAAAATGGGGAGCGACATTGCATGATATTGCATCTCATTGCATAGCATGGTTCATTACGACTTTGATTCGTGGTTGTTGATTGCATTGCTAAGTTCTCCCCGGCATGGTATGACCCCGTTTCCCTTGTTCCTATTCATTATTTGGATTCACGGGGTTATAAGAGGTGTGTCTTAGGTACCACCTATTGAGCAATTTGCTTATCCCTTTATTATTAACATTTTTCAGGATACGGGAAGGAAGTGGCAGACGACGCTCCCCTACAGGTCTTGATGGGTTAATGGACTGTTTTGACATACTTCGTAGTTATGATCTCATTTAATTATTAATATTATTATTATTTTATAAACCTTGTAATGACACGTATAATATATATTGACATAAGAAAGGACGGTAGTGTCTTTAGTTGACCTCAGGTTCGGGTAAGGACCCGGTTAGCGATTCGGACCTACGGGTTCGGGTCGTTACAAACTTGGTATAAGAGCATTAAGTTTGAATACCTTTCAGACGGCGGGTAGTGGCTTGCCTAGACGGGTAAAGGGTTGACTTGCAATGATTGCGTGCTTGTGATTACGTGTTTACTGTATTAAAAAGCTTGCTTACTTGTTACTTATTTATATGTTTACAGTTTTGAAGGTATGCATATTTGCTTGGTGTTTACGTGTTTAATTGCCAATATATGTAAATGAAGTGTTTATATTATTTGGAAGCATGTTATACATGATAAGGTGAAAGGTATGTAATACATGACGATAGCAAGCTGTGAGTGTGGGTTATGACATGTAAGTAGTATATGGTAATGTGATGGACAGTTAAGCACGGGTTGTGCACGTGGGTATTATAGGAAATGATGATGGGGATGGACGGGATGTTTAATTTCACATAATAATTTTATGGAATCATTGTTTAAACTTATGTGATAGGACACAGTCGTGTCAAGATTTATGTACCTGCCCTTATATATATATACTTATATACAGTAGAGTACTTGTCAATGCATAGATAGTTGTGTAAGTTTTAACCTGAGTAGGCGAGGAGCTCAGTTGCTTCAGAGTTGTTTGGGTGCCGGTTCTTATTGAACGAATGACATAGACTTCTAGCTCGTGGATTGAGCTATTCAGTGTGTAGTCACCCTGATATTCTTATTGTATTTCGTGCAGTGCTTAGAGCACGACTATAGAACGGGTTCATTTTACATGGCATGGTGTTTTTGTTGTGTGTGAGTTTCATGCATCAGTGGATGGGATCCTGTGACCGTGGAGGCCATGTATGCAAGCGAGGGTTTCGAGGGAGAAAAGGTAGGACTTTGGGAGGTTAGTGGTTGTGACTTGGGTTATGGTTTGGTGCGGAGGTTATTTTCGAACCGGTCGTGGTAGGTGTGACAGAGGTTGTTTAAGTCACAAATGTAGTCTTTGAGTTGTAGATGTGTATTGTGGGTGTTCTAGTACGATCTAAGAGAGTGTGTTGGTTATGGTTGGTTGAGAGGTGGTTCCCATTCTGGGAAACTACAGGAGTGTGTCGCGGGTAATCGACTCATGGTGAGTTGATTGTATGGCTCGGTCGATGAACGGGTTTATGGGTTGGCATGGTTGTTGAGAGAGTCTCGAGGTAGCATATGGTGGTTAGTTTTAGCTGTGTAGTGTAGGACTGCACGATAGGGCAGGTTGTATGGGGTCATTGAAGTGCTCAGTCGTTTGTGGATGAAGTGATTGATGGTAAGTATTGTATTATCAAATGGACTATGTTTTGGAAGTTGAAAGCTGTGGGCTAGAGTTGTATTTCATGTTGCATCTGGGGGTATGGGGAGATAGTACTGGTTGTTTGAGGATCCAAAAAGGTAGACTAATGATAAGAATGAATGGGACGAGGTTGATCTTGTAGGTTTAGTTGGTAGCCCCATTTGACTTTTGTCTGGGCCAAGGATGTTTTGAGGAATAGGAATGAGGAGAAGTAATGATGTTGAACTTAAGGCATGAAGTTTTCTTATTTAAGCGTGTAGATTGTCATAGGAAGAGTGGTTTGAGTGGCCTGTTAAGCATTGGTGATTGATTGCATTGTAGATGATTTTGAAGAGACGATTGCGTGTTGAGCATTCTGGGTATTATGCTCATTTTTGTTTTGAGGATTTGTCGGCATGGCGTTGCCGTATGGAGGGTTTTTTTTAGTGGTAAATAGTGGTTATTGTAGTAGATTATCGAGAGTAATGCTTATTCTTTTGTTATGATGGTATTATTTTAAGGGTATTTGAGGAAGAATCATTTGGTGGTGGCTTGATGATAATAGAGGTTCGAATTGTCCTTTGGGAAGAATGGTAATAGAGGTGTTATAGTGTAATGTTTAACGCCGATGAGCAGAACGGTTTAAGATATGATCCGAATGTAGTTTGGGGATTGTTTGTTATGTGTTGTTAGGTAGTTGATGAGATTATGCATCGGTTGAGGCAATTGGGGATTGATTAGTTTTTAGAGTCAATGAGGACGATGTTGCCAAATAGGCACCTTTTTCTTTTGACGAGTAGTGGGCTGATGTGACTGACGTCACGAGTCTTGTGCACGGTGTTTGAGGTAGTGTCACTTGGGATGGTAGAGATAGAATGGGTGGTAAAATGTCATTTTATGGCATAGAGGTTGTCATTTGGGAGTGACTGTATCTAGGTAGAACGTGATGCGGTGTCCGATGGGTTGTGATCATTTTTAGTGTTGGTATGTTGTAAGCGTTGATATTCTTGTCTGATGGTTATGTTGTGAGTTATATTTTAGTACTCAATGAATGGGTGGTATGGATCTGATTGGTTTTGGTTAGCATGGGTGTTGTGAAATATCGTATGTGAGGTTTCTATATTGATAGGGTATGACGGTCCGTTAGTGGCGAGGTCGCCTAGAATTAAGTTCGTAGTTTCGTATGGTATCTAGTTGGTTCTTCTCTTAGTGTGCAGGGAGTTTATTTCATCTCAGGTGAGATTAGGTGTCCACGGTTGGACAATTGGTGAGTAATGTGTGACAAAGTGTTGGGTGCATTTAGGTGCGAGTCGTCAGTCTCTTGTGAGCGTCGGGTTTGTTAACCTTTTCGTTTGTCATGAGCCATGTTCTCTATTTAGGAGTTGTGAGCGTCTGTGGGTGGATGGACCTGTGTGTAGCTTGTTATGTTGTTAGATTTCATCAGTAAAATTTTGGTTGGTTTGGTCGACTCACTCCCACGGAGGGAGATAAAGTCATTGGTTCTTAGTGGTGCTTGTTTTGAGAGTAGTTTGACGGCACGAGTTGCCGAATAGGGGTGGTGTTTCCGGTGTCTAGTTCTATCGGTGATGGCTAGGGGTGTGTCGTGAATTGTAAGTTTGAGGATGGTTAGGTGACGTGATGTGAGTAATGTTCTCGAGTTTTTTTTTTATAGATATCTGATTTGACCAGTGTCTTGAGGACAAGTGTTGGTATTGTTTGAGTATTAAGCAGCTAGAGAGTGATTATGGGATTCCGTTGGAGAATAATAAGAATGATTGACTTTGGTTTTGAAGTTTCAGGCATGAGATAGTCGTATTGTGTGTTTTGAAGAAGTAAGAATTGAACTGAAGGATGTTATGGAGCTGTCTACCTGGTACGATTACTATAAGATCGTTAGAGACTTTTTACGTCGGTCGATGATTGTGACGTTTGGTGCGGTGTTATTAATAGCTTGTTAGGGTTTGTGTGACTAAAGTATGATTGGGATTTTAGAGTAGGTATGTGACTGTATAGCCGTTGTGGTTACGTAGAACAATGGATTGATAGTGAGTAATTATCATGGTTGTTTTGTGAATTGTGTGAGATTGTGTTTGAGGTTGGGACCTGAGGACAGGAATGACGTTTATGTTGAGATCAGACCGATGATGAGAATGGCCTGGCCAACCATTTCTCTTGAACCAATCTCTTTTTAGCACGATGTTGGGTCAAAGGTCAATGATTGTTTTGATTTGTCAAGGACGGTGAGAGCATGATTTTGTACATTGTGTCGGTGTGACAGTGTGGATTCAAATAATTTGTCTCAGGTGACGAGGTGTGTTAGGTAGGATCAAGTGTCCGATGAAGGGTTGTGGTGTGACCACTTGATTATTAATGATCTTGTTTTGAGGAATTGTGTCATGGGCACAGGATAATACGTTTTATTGATTTGGTGACTCATGATTATATAGTTGTGGGAAGATTCATCATTTAATCATCTTAAGGTTGTTAATCATAGTGATTGCTGATTAGTGTGGTTGGTAGTCGTTTATACGGATATGTAATGGTGTAGTTTAGTGTTAGATAATGAGTGTTTGGTCTGTTAGGGATGTGTAGGTTAGAGTTGAACTTGATTGTATGATGGATGTGGTTCCTTATCTGAAGTTTGGTGTGTCCATTGAATGATGAGTTTGGTTTGGACGTTGTCATGTTTGGTGATCTGATGACTGTTCTTTTTCGGGCTTTGGAGCCTTTCGTGACAATGTAGAGAGGATCGATGTTCGTCTTAAGTCGAGTATAGTGTAGAGCGTACCAGCTGGTTTTGTGCTGTTATGTCTTGAGTGATGAGTACCCTCATAGGGTGGTGAGCATTGGGTTTTAATGGCAGTAGTGTCTGATTGCCTGATAACGTCCGGTGTCAAAGGCAATAATGTTGGTGAGTTCATGTTCTTGTGATTTTATAAGGTATTTCTCAGGAAGGTGTGTGGCTGTGGGCCTCTTTTTTTAATGAGGGTAGATTTCAAGAATGAAATCTTTTAAGGATGGTAGATTGTAATGTTTTCGATTTTTATCATTTTCTATGGAGATTTTTTTGATTTTGAGGGTATTTTCGTCTTTTCCCGTTTTATGTGCCGGACACCGTGGGGTGTGCCGAATGTGTCAGAGTGTTGATTAGGACATTTCCTACAGTTTAGGACTTTTAGAAATGCACTGGTTGTCATTTCGGTATTTTTCTGTTTTTTTGGCCGGAAGGTCCCGGGTGGAACCCGCTACCGGAATTGTTGTGCTTGGGAGTTGCGTCACGGGTTCATTGCATTTTATGCATAAGTATTTTGTGTATAATTTTGTCGTGGTATGTATGATTGTGTGGTTAGGATTTAATTGGATTATATATACATATATTTATGTTATTAAAAAAGAAGAAGATATTTTTGGGACCTACCACTTATTTCATAAGCCATTATATGGCCTTAAGGTCATTGTTTGGCCTCAAATTCTCTCTCTCGGTCAAAACCTCTCTCCCTTCATTTTTTTTTTTTTTTTTTTTCAACATTCTAGCCTTGATTCCTCTTTAATCTTTGAAAAATTGATGGTACTCCCTTAGACAAAGTTGGAGAGCTCGTTGAGGCTGTCGTTTTGATTAGAGCCAAGCACCATTTAGCCACCCATGGAATTTCAAAATTTTGGGCTTAAATTTGGGGCTTTTTGTATCCTTTGAGGTAGGGGTTTCTAAGTTGCAATTTATTTGCCCCTTGTGAATTTTCTTTATAGAAATTGTTGAATTGTTCACTAAATTATGAATATTATTATGATTATTTGAAATCTTTGTGTAAATGAAGTATGATGAGATGTTTTTATGTGTTGTACGTGATAAGTTGTATGTTTAAATGAATTGTGATGAAATATAAATGTTTAATTGAATTATCTACATGCTCCATTTATTTATAATGTTATATTTGATAAGAATGAGAATATGACTTGGTGTGAGAATTTATTTTAAACTTGCTAGCATGATGTTAATGAAATGCGTATAATTATATATTGACATTGGATAATATGTAACATTTCATGCATTTATCATTGGGCATGAAATGGAAAAAAAAAAAAAAAAAAAAAATTGTTTTATAAAGCAATGGAAAATGGTTTTGGGAAAGGATTTTGAAATGAAAGGTTTGCGAAAAACCCAGTCACCTAGGAGTTGCCTAGGGTCTATAGCGTTAATGCGACCTAGAGGGGATTAGGGAGATTGCCTTAGCGTGGTTGAGTTACCTGGGCCCAAATGACGCCATAGAGTTGTCATGGGTCAGGGATAGTTAGCCAATCCTCCTCTCATGCAGCCATGGAGTTGTCATAAGACGGGTTTCATTAATGGTTTGGAAATGATGACGGAAATGTTTTGGAAATGGGGAATGACATTGCATGACATTGTATCTCATTGCATAGTATGGTTCATTACGACTTTGATCCGTGGTTGTTAATATCGTTGCTAAGTTCTTCCCGACATGGCATGACCCCGTTTCCCTTATTCCTATTCATTATTTGGATTCACGGGGTTACAAGAAGTGTGTCTTAGGTACTACCTACTGAGTAATTTGCTCAACCCTTTATTATTAACATTTTTCAGGATACGGGAAGGTAGTAGCAAACGATGCTCCCCCATAGGTTTTGATAGGTTAGTGGACTGTTTTGATATACTTTGTAGTTATGATCTCATTTAATTTTATATTATTATTATTATTTTTTATAAACCCTAGAATGACACGTATAATATGTATTGACATAAGAAAGGACGGTAGTATCCTTAGTTGACCTCGGGTTCGGGTAAGGACCCGGTTAGCGATTCAGACCCACGAGTTCGGGTCGTTACACTCTAATCCATACATTCTTGGGTTTTTATGAGTTAATTATTTGTTATTTGTTGCCTAGCATGTTTAATTTTTATAAAGTCTTGCAAAATTGCTTGGATGTTATATATGAAATGTATAACCATGTAATATTTGATAATATTGTGATTAAGCATGTTTTTTATGAAATAATTTTATATTTTATATGCTTACCATGCTAGATTATTGTTGAATGAAAGTATGTTATTTTTTTTAAATTTTTTTCTTATAAAGCATGTTAAGTGATGTTATTTTTTTAAATTTTTTCCTTATAAAGCATGTTAAGTGATTTAAGCTTGAATTAGATATATGATGATAAATATTGGCATGGCATGGAAAACATGGTACATTTATGCATGGCATTTGTAATACCCCTAGTTTTAAAAGGGTTATAATTGAAATTTTAATATTTATTTTATTGTTTTCATTATTTATTGGGTAAAGTGCATTAAACCCCCCAGACCTATTGGGGTATGTGCAAGAAATCCCCCTGAACTATAAAAATTGTAAAAAAAACCCCCGAACTATTGGGGTATGTGCAAGAAACCCCCCTGAACTATAAAAGTTGCAAAAAACCCCCTTGAACTATTGGGGTATGTGCAAAAAACCCCCCTGAACTATATATTTTTTTGTAATTTACCCCATCCATGCGAATTGATTGACTGAAAGGGATGATGAAGCCGAGGAATTTGTTGCTGAGATCGGTGGGTCTCCTGTCATAGCTCCATCATAGCCGTTGCACCACTCGCCAGATCCGTCGGCCGTATATATCGTACTTCTCTGCACTGTTGCGTCAGCCCATCGCCGTCACCGCCTTGCCCGCCGTTCAGCTCACCTTGCTCGCCGGTCCATTCCACCCTCCATTCCAATCTCGCCGGCCCATTACGCCATCTCCATGGCCGAGCACATCGCCGTCCGTGTTTTGAGCACACAGTCGTCCACAGTTCACCGCCGAGCCCCTTTGAGCTCGCCGCCGCCTCCACAGTTCAAGGCCGAGTCAACCGAGCTCTCATCACAGCCGAGTCTTCCGCGCACAAGCCGCCATCATCCGAGACCGAGCCATCCCGCCGACCTCGGATTTCTTTGGTCTCTTCTCTCTCTCTGTAGCTCTCAGTTTTGGGTTGTGTTGGGTGAAATGCATCTTTTGGCAGAAAAAAAGTAAGAAGTGTATAAGTTTAAACGACGCAGTGTACGTGTTATAAGGGTATAGTGGTCTTTCAAAATTTTCGGTACTGGAAGCTGATGTCATGGGGGTAAATTGCAACAAAATCATAGTTCAGGGGGGTAAATTGCAACAAAATCATAGTTCAGGGGGGTTTTTTGTAGTTCAGGGGGGGTTTCTTGCAAATGACCAATAGTTCAAAGGGGTAAATTGCAACAAAATCATAGTTCAGGGGGGTTTCTTGCAAATGACCAATAGTTCAGGGGGGTTTAATGCACTTTACCCTTATTTATTTTAATTTGTCTGTCTGGATTGGTTGGTTATTTAAAATTAATGTTATGTGTTTGATATGCATGCTCGGACTATGGGTGATTTAGTTCTTTATTCAGTTTCAAATCGGTATATGGTTAAATTAAGACCTGGTTGATTTGCCAAAGTCTAACTAAATAGACTTAAGGTAGCATGGTTTATTTGCCAAAGGCATGGTTGAATTGTCGGCATGGTTGATTTGTCAAGTATAACTAAATATACTTAAGGCGGCATGGGTGATTTGCCACAAACATGGTTGAATTGTCGGCATGGTTGATTTGCAAAGGTTTAATACAATATACAAAAAAAAAAAAAAAAAAAAAAAAAAAAGGGGCATGGTTTATTTGCCAAAGTATAAATAACTATACTTAGGGAGGCAAGGGTTAGTTGCTAAGTTATGACTCAATGTATATTTATACTGATAGAACTGAGTCCACATGAGAACGGAATTGAATTTTAAAAGCAAATAATTCAAAGTTTCGTGAATTCCAAGGACGGAATTCAGTTTGTTAGGGGGAGGGGAGAATGTAATACCCCTAGTTTTAAAAAGGTTATAATTGGAATTTTAATATTTATTTTATTGTTTTCATTATTTATTTTATTTATTTTTGGTATTTACGTGGTTAGGTGTTTTTGTGCATTAAATTTAGTGTTGGGTGAATTTAAATGTTTATGAATTAAATTTATTGGTTAAGTGATTTTAAATGATTTATGTGTTTATTTATTTTTCTGTAATTGAATTAAATACATTTGTAATTGTTTAAATGTTTTGTAAGTTTAGTTAAATAAGTTAGTTTGGTTTAAATTATTAGTGCATTTGACTTATAATGTTATTTAGGGTTTAGTCTTTTACTATCTCACGCCGACTAAACTGGGCCTCAATTAGGTTTTCCATGGTGGATTAGGGTTTTGATTAGTGCCTAAATATATACTGTAGTATGTCTTCAAAAAGGGCTGAGAACCTATACACATACAGAGAGAAGATAGAAAGAATAACAGAGAGTTATCGGGAGAATTACAGAGAGAGATAAAGGGAGGAAGTCTAGGGTTTTGCTTTAGGCTAGGTTTGAACCAAGGAGGAGGAGGAGTAGTGGTTGGCTCGTGGATAAAACCAAGAGCAACAGAGGTGGAACAGTCGTCGGAGAGTTCATCGGAAAATTCAGAGACAGTTAAGGCAAGTTTTTTCCTTTCTCTCTCCCGTTGCCTGTGTTCTGTGCATCCATAGACTGTCTCTAGGGTTTTAATGGATCATTAATTAAAGTTTACATGCTTGTTAATTGCCAATTCAAATATCTGTGTGCATGGAATTGTTCTGTTATAGTTCTTGTATCTCTGTGTTTTAGTCTGCGTTAAAAGCATGTTAAATCGGTAACGACTTTAATCACTGTAATTGAATTGATCTATTGTGAACAAGTCATAGGGATATCATTGGATGTTTCTAGGTTTCTTAAGATCAGGTTTAAGAAGCAACAGAGGGGTAGGAAAGGGTCGGAGATGGAACAAATCATTGGAAACGGCGAAGAAACAAACCGAGGCTCTCAAAGGAGAGAGAGCCAGCTCTCCTATGGAGAGAGCCGGCTCTAGGAAAGGAGAGCCGGCTCCCCCTTGTGGGAGAGCTGGCTTTAGGCTTATTTGAGCTTGCTCCAGGATTTTAGAGCAGGCTCTATGGTTTTGGGTGTTACAGCGTGTGTTACAGAAGCTTAAAAAAACTTAGAGAAGGCTCTTGAAAACTTAGAAAAGGTTCTCCCTTAGTCGGAGATGTCTCTAGGTTGCTTAGAGCCTTCTCCAGTTTTTTTTTGAGAAGGCTCTCTTCAATAGTACACTTGTTTTGAAATTTTTCTACGAACTGTTGGTACTTTGGAGCATGGGATTACTTCTGTTGATTATGGGGTTTCACAGAAGGATTAGAAGATTGGTTTTGGATGTTGTTAAATCTTTATATTGAGTAAGGTTGACCTCTAAGTGAATGGAATTAACAGTGCGCTATTTTAACAACTGTGCGTACGGTTAACGGCTGGAAGGAGATTTATTGTCTAGTTTCAATTTGACAATTTAAGGTGCTATATCATGATTCCAAATTAAGTTTTAAATACATGGTGAAGTCTTTTAATTAACTTGGGGCATAGTGTATGGCTCCGTGTTAAAGGATAAAACAGAATACGAGTATAGAACTTAGTACGCTGTTACCGGATGGAAATAACTAAATTGCTTAAATTAATTTAGCAATTATTTGGACTATAACATGATTATAAAACTTATTTAAATGCATGATAGAGTTGTCGATTTATTAAAACTGATCTATGCATGCTCTGGATGCTGGTTGTTGAACTATTAAACCATTTCTTGCAATTACATGGTTTAAATCTTGGATTTAAATTGCTGAAACTTTAATCACTTTTCTGCAATGATATGGATATTTGGTTTTGGACTGTAAATTACTTACTTATTATTTATATGTTGTAATTTACATGGATTGGAGGATTGTATGCACCAGTATGGGACGGTGACATACTAGGTATGGTTTAGTTTAAAATGCTAATTCCTACCTTATGGATTTTAATTGGTAAACAGCTTTACCTTTTCTATCAATTATATGGATTTTGTGGATTGTATGCACCGGTATGGGACGGTGGTATACTAGGGATAGACTGATTCAAAATACTCAGTCCTACCTATTTTGGAATAAGGGTACGAATTATAAAAATATAATTCTCCTTATATTTAAGTCTGTACGGTTGAATAAGCTGAACGACTTATTGGATCTCTTATATAAGTCTGTGCGGTTGAATAAGCTGAACGATTTATTGGATTTCCTATGGATGGATATGAATGGATTTTAAATATATTTTTATGGTACCATGATATGAGCTTGAGTCTTAGGATCGTTGGTTAGGGTGCGTATATGCAGTGGATGCGTAGCTGGCTATAGTAGGTTGAGGTGTACCCTGTTAGGTCTAGGTACTCATGCCCACCTTTGGGTACGTTTTCGTATGTTGCCTTCTATTCAGGTTGAGACCTCTACTGTAACTCAGTGAATGTCCCTTAGTGTGGATATATATATTTTACGGACTATATAGATATGGTTGAGACATCTAGGGTGTATCTGCGTATCGGGTCTCTGTTTGGATTGTAGTTAGGATAGAACTTGTTCGTGGGCTTGACCCACTATTATTTTTTAGGTATCGGATAGTTGCAGGTTTCAGAGCTTGTTCGTGCTGAGTAGAGACGATCACTCACTCATCCGACGACGTAGGAGTTTCTTCGGGATTTAGCATTGGAGTTCTTCAGTTGTTGATTTCGGTGTTGGAGTTTATTAGGGGTTCACCAGATGGATTCCCAAGTTGTATTAGAAATGGAAAATTTGGATGTATCAGTATAATTCTTTATTAATAAAATTTTATTATGAGGTTTCTGTATTTGGGTTATCATTCTAGTTTCTTTTCAGCAATTTATTTATTCCTGTTTTCTTAATTGTATTCTATGTTCATTTATTGCTAATTGGTTTGATATCCTCGGGTAATCGGGCTTGGGCCTGGCCAACCCGCATCCGAAAATCCGGGGGTATCACAGCATTGGGCAAGAAAATGGGGAAATTATTTTGGAAATAAAAAGAAATTTTTGGAAAAAAGTTTTGATAAAAGGGTTTGCGAAAACCCGGTCGTCTAGGAGTTGCTTAGGGTCCGTGGCGTTAATGTGACCTAGAGGGAACTAGAGAGACTGCCCTAGCGTGGCTGAGTTATCTGGCCCCAAATGACACCATAGAGTTGTCTTGGGTCAGGGACAGTAGGCAATCCTTCTCTGGTGCCGTCATGGAGTTACCATGGGACGGGTTATGTTAACAGTTTGAAAAATGATGAATAGAATGGATTTTAAAAATGGGGAGCGACATAGTATGACATTGCATTCCATGGCACGACATTGTTTGTTTGTGACCTTGAAATAATATTGTATTTTCCTCGGCATAGCATGATCCCGCTCTCCTTATTTTTATTAATTGTTTGGATTCACGGGGTCACAAGAGGTGTGTCTTAGGCACAACCTACTGAGCAATTTGCTCACCCCTTTATATTAACATTTTTAGGTCACGGAAAAGAGGTGGCGGACGACGATCCACCACAAGTTTAGACGGGATTGGAGATCTACTTATTTTACTATCTTTTGTATTAGAACTTTAATATTTTGTAAATGTAATCTTAACTATCTTGTGAAACTTTAGTTTAATTAGTATAATGTTATAACTTATGGATTTTAAAATTTTAGCTCTATTTCATGGATTGTAACTTAATGTAATTAAAGTACGTTCCTTGTAAAGGATTATGGGACTTGGTAGTGAACTGGTGATTCCTTGTTTGGATGTGATGGAGGAACGGGACCTTTTTATATGTATGTAGTTATTTTGGGAATGTGGTATATTTTTTTGCATTGTGTGTTGGGACAGGATAGATAAGTCTTAAGGCCAAGTGAGACCATTGCATTTTTATGTATTTCAACAGGTTGTAGAGGGACTTTTTTTGCGGAGGTCATGCCCAAATTTTATATATTATTATTATTATTATTATTATTATTAATATTATTATTTTGGTACCTTTTTAAGTCGTTACAAACTTGGTATCAGAGTGATGGTTCGCAAACCCTTAGGACGACGGGTAGATGCCTGCATAGGGTTGTGTGGGAAGTTATTTATATATCTATGTGGCTATTTGTTAAAGTGTTTTGTTATTTGAAAAACATGCTTAACTGTTTACTTGCTTACGTGCTTATGTGTTTATGCTAATGTGTTTATTGTATAGCCTTGCATGCTAAGTGTTAGTATAGTATCATTTTGTGTTGAGTCGTTCTCGGTTGGACCTTAATGTCATTGTTGTTGACCTGTTTTTTTTTTTTGGGCACAATGCCACTGCGAAAGGAACCAAAGGGAGTTGGCCCTCGGCCAACAAGGGGTGATGTTGGTAAAAGCTCTAACTCCAATTCTGTGGAGCCAGTTGAAGAGGATACACTTCTTAGGGACTTGATTCCCCCGAGAGGTGTCTCCATTAGAAGGGACGATGTTGAGACGCCCATTGAAGAGGGTGAAGGTTCGACTGAACTGGCACTGAATCGTTTGTTGCAGAATGCTTTGAGAGCATCGATTGCTTCTCTTCTGCAGCCAGTATCGTACAACCGGTAGTTCAGACAGAGGAGACAAAAATGTAGAAACGTCTTAAGTTGATTTTAGGGTTTGTGAAGCTTATGCTAGTAATGTTTGAGGGTGGCACAGATCCGATGGTAGCAGATGATTATTTGAAAATCACTTTGGCCACTATAGATTTCTAAGGACGCCAAGCTTTGGTGGAAGTCGATCACTAACCAGCACAAGGTGGAGGACATGAGTTGGGATATGTTTAAGGAGTTGTTCTATGAAAAGTATTTTCTGATTACCAAGAAGTGGGAGTTAAGGAAACAGTTTGATGATTTTATACAAGGTAATATACCAGTAATGGAATACAAAAACAAGTTCACCTCTCTTTCTCGCTCTGCTCATGAGTTAGTGAGAAATGAGGCTGAAAAGACAAGGAAATTTGTCTCTGGCCTTCATTACCAAATGAGGCCATTGATAACGACATATTATTTCAAAGTTTATACGGAGGCAGTGGAAAGAGCATTAATGTTAGAGGCGAACGCAAATGAAAAAAATACAGGAAGGGAACAGTGAAAGCAAAAGAGGAATGCAGGATCATCTTCAGAGGGGCATTCATGGAAGAAGAACAAGGGTGGTTCGTCTCAGTTCCAAGGACAACAGTTTACACAATTCGCTCCTACTAGCCCTATGCCAGCAAGGTCTGCTGGGAGTGGTGTCTTCTGCTATTGCTGCAATCAGCCAGGTCACTACAAGGTAGAGTGTCCACAGACATCGGTTAATTTGGGAGTATGCTTTGGTTATGGCCAACAGGGCCATAGGGTTAAGGATTGTCCGAATCGGGGAGCAGACACTGGCAGTGGTAGAGGGTCACAACAGAGGTCGACATAGTCAGTTACAGCTCAGTCAGGTTTCAGACCACCACCACTACCACAACCAGCTATATCTTTTCAATGTTCATGGCCAGCTAGGAGGGATACTCCTACTATGTCAGCGCAGCATTCAGGTGTTCAGGTTGGCAGTTTTCAGGCATGGGCACCACAAGGATGTGTCTTTGCAGTTGTCCAGGCAGACAAGTCTTCTGGTCCATCAGTTCTCCGAGGTATTTTCCCAGTGTTTGGTTTTTGGGCTCGTGTTCTATTTGACTCTGGTATATTGCATTCCCTCATATTATCATCATTCGCACTTGCATCGGGGTTAGAGGTCAGTTTCATGGATCGGACGTTATGTGTTGATACGCCAGTTGGGGTTTCAGTGTCCTTGAGCTGAGTTATGAGGGATTGTTCCATTGTGATAGCTGGAAGGACTTTTGTGTTTGACCTTATCCTCCTGGAGATGACTAGTTTTGATGTCATTTTTGGGATGGATTGGTTAGCTTCATTTCATGCTACGATCGATTATTTCAGAGGAAGAGTCACAGTTTGTACTCCCGAGGGAGATTGCTTCTTTTTCGTAGGAGATCGGAGTGATTCCCACACTTTATTGTTTTATGAAAGTCGTGGAAGAGGTCGTGGTGATTGCTTCTTGGCTAGTTTATTAGCTGAAGAAGATGATGTTGTGGAAAAGAATTATCTGGTAGTTGTTCGTGATTTCTTGGATGTTTTTCCAGTGGACTTGACAAAGTTGCCTCCACATCGAGAGGTGAAGTTTACTATTGATTTGATGCCCAGTACCGCGTCGATTTCTATAGCACCGTATCGTATGGCACCAGTGGAGTTGGAATAATTAAAGAAGCAACTTGATGATTTGAGAATGAAAGGCTCCATTCGACTGAGTGTGTCACCGTGGGGTACACCGGTCTTGTTTGCTAAGAAGAAAGATGGTTCTTTGAGGTTGTGTATTGATTACCAAAAGTTAAATCATGCCACCATCAAGAACAAATATCTTTTGCTAAGGATAGATGATTTATTTGATCAGTTGAGAGGAGCCAGTTGTTTTTCAAAGATTGACTTGAGGTCAGACTACTATCAGTTGTGGGTTAAGGATGAAGATATCCCAAAGACAGCGTTCCGTACACGGTATAGGCATTATGAGTTCCTTGTTATGCCCTTTGGTTTGACTAATGCAGCAGCGGCATTCATGGACCTAATGAATCATGTCTTCTACGATTATCTGGACCAGTTTGTGGTGGTGTTCGTGGATGACATCCTTGTGTATTCACGATCTTAGGAGGAGCACGAGATCCATTTGAGTATGGTATTACAGATTTTGCGAGAGCACCGTTTGTATGCCAAATATGAGAAGTGTGAGTTTTGGCTACAAGAGGTGAAATTTTTGGGATATGTTGTCTCGGAAGGTGGAGTGTCAGTGGATCTATCGAAGATTGAAGCGGTTTTGAATTGGGAGCAACCCAAGAATGTTTTTGAGATCTGAAGTTTTCTTAGTTTAGCGGGCTACTATCGTAGATTTGTGAAGGATTTTTCCCGTCTAGCTGCTCCTATGACTTGATTGACCCAAAAGGGATTAAGTTTACATGGAATGAAGCCTGTGGGTCATCCTTTCAAGAGTTGAGGACAAGATTGACTAAAGCTCCAGTGTTGGTGATACCCGAGCGTGGCTTGGGTTATATGATTTATTGTGACGCTTCACGTGATGGTTTTGGGTTGTGTGTTGATGCAGGATAGTAGAGTAGTGGCTTATGGGTCTCGACAGTTGAAGACTCACGAGCTTAACTACCCTATTCATGATTTAGAGTTAGCGGCAATCGTGCTAGTTTTGAAGTGTTGGAGACACTACTTGTATGGCGAGAGATTCGAAGTGTTCTCGGATCATAAGAGTCTTAAGTACCTTTTCTCTCAAAAGGACTTGAACAACAAACAGAGGCGATGGGTTGAGTTTTTGGAATATTATAACTTTGACTTACAGTATCATCCGGGCAAGGCAAATGTGGTAGCTGAAGCCTTAAGCCGAAAATCTCGAGGGACTTTGGCTGGTTTAGCCATTCGGAAGTGGAAGATGCTTGAAGACTTAGCAGAAATGGGATTGTGTTGCTTTGATGAGGATGTTTGCAGTGAGTCGACATTCTTGTTCAGCCTTGTGGCTCAGCCTACTTTTGTCAGACGAATGATTGAGACACAGAGACAGGATTTGGATTTGGATGACATTCACACTTTGATCTCCAGTGGCGAGATAGTGAAAGATTGTACCTTGCATACGGATGGAGGTCTACGGTTTAAAGGTTTGTTGGTCGTTCCCATAGTTTATCGTGAGAACGTTCTACGGGAGTTTCACACTTCCTCCTTACAGTTCATCCAGGTGGTACCAAGATGTATCACAATTTGAAAAGACTGCATTGGTAGAATGGAATGAAAAAGTATGTTGCACAGTTTGTGGCTAGATGCCTTACTTGTCAATAGGTGAAGGCCGAGCATTAGAGACCCACTGGTTTGTTGCAACCATTGCCTGTAGCGTAACGGAAATGGGAGCAGCCAAAGAATGGGTACTAGTTCTCAAAATGGGGCGAGTATTATGGTATAATGTAATGTTTATGATATATATATATGTAATCCTCTCCAAAATCTCATCTCTCATTTGAATTTGAGTTGTTCCTTATCTATACCCTTTGAGTCTCTATGTCACTTGAAATTCTTATCTAGTAGAATATTTCGTATCAGTAGCCCCCCATTCCCGAAATCTTGCTTGTCAAGTGTTGGGAATGCCAAGTCCTTCCAAGCCAAGCATGCTTGATGATTATTTTCTTAACCCTTTTAATAAGGGAGTGGATTTGCTCGAACTTTATGAGCTCACCCTTTAATAAGGGAGTAGTATATATATATATATATATATATATATATATATATATAAATCATAAACATTACATTATACCATAATACTCGCCCCATTTTGAGAACTAGTACCCATTCTTTGGCTTGTCCTCAAAACTTGTTCCTCATGAGTTTCACAACATTAACATATATATATACCTTGTGTCATCATAAACTTTGATTGAATCTCTATAACACCCATGATCAACCTTCTGCTTTGATCTTATATATATATATATATATATATATATATATAAATAAATCATAAACATTACATTATACCATAATACTCGCCCCATTTTGAGAACTAGTACCCATCATTTGGCTTTGTCCCCAAAACTTGTTCCTCATGAGTTTCACAACATTAACATATATATATACCTTGTGTCATCATAAACTTTGATTGAATCTCCATAACACCCATGATCAACCTTCTGCTCTGATCTTCGAGACCAACCATGCACAGGCTCTAACCTACCATCGCCCATCGGTTTTGATCGATACTAGTTATTAGGGATATTAACTCCCTCCGAACCATTTTATAGTCGATTGTTGTTGAGAGTTAAAATCCCTCTTTCATTATACACAGCGAAATCATCATCATCACACAAATATATAAATGAAAATAACAATCATACACATCTACACACAATACAATATTTTATATGATTCACCCAACTCTAAGGTTACGTCCATGGAAAGATATTTTCATTATGTATCAAGGAAGTGAATATACAATCACGGATGTCAAACCCTACATAGTGCTACATCCATACTCGATGTCAAAACCACTCACTCACTTATTAACTTAGGCTACATCTCCAGAGATTATATATATTTTCCCCTCTTCTTAGTTTTTACAACACTCACTAGCTCCTTACATCTTTTCCCTCTCTTTCTGTCTCTCAACTGAAATCCATTTCGATCTATTTATAGAGTCTTCAAACTCAATTATTTGTTAAATAAGAATTCCACAACTTGCCTACAAGTAGTTACTACAGCAAATGTTCTGCACTAACACACTTGACATTCCGTATTGTCTCCAGTGATTTCCAACACTCCACACTCAGTTTATTTGTGAAACTTGCTCCTCCAGTGTAGCTCCAGGAGTATACCTTGGTTCCTCAAGTTATTTTTAAGTTTAATGTTGTGTAACATTTAATTTCCTTTCATTTATTGCTTTTCACTCCATTGTTGTTAGCTTAAAAGTTAGCTTTACAAGTTATAATCATGGAGCATGCCTTCGGGCAGATGACATTAGTGTTTAACTAAGATCAAAGCTTTGTAACATTTAAGGTTTTGTAACTAATCTTCATATATTATTTTAAGTTAATGATGAGAAGATTACTTTTTACTTTAACCATTGTAAAACTCTCTCTCTTTTTATCTTTTTCTTTGCAAATAGAAAACTACAAAAACATAACTTTTACAAGTTAATAGAGCCATTTGAGTAGTGCTGAAGTGGTAAGAACATGTGAGTGGGTCATTCTTGCTCTCCACGATCGTCCAAGTTAAATAAGGCAAAGGCTACAAGCGCGCCCAACTGTAGCATTAGGAATATTTGATTGGCTTAGTGAAACTTGGCTCAAGCCAACTTTGCCGTAAATTTGGACGTTGATACTATTGGCACGCATGTAAGCAAGAAAATACAATCGCATCTCAGCAATCTTAAAATGCTCCCACTCAATTTTTTATTAAGTCCGTTGATTTCATACAATTTTCTAGATGCATCTATATACCTAACAAAATAATAATAAATAAATAATAATATAATAAGAACTTGGTGGATTAAAAATGAGGGGAAGCCGCCTTATAAAGCAGCAATATATATTTATTTTATCCTTTATGGTCCTAAATAGTAAACATACCACAATAGATAAAACAATGTTAGATTATCAGTCGGCATCATAGCATTTTACACCCACAACAGGAAAATGTATAAATTAACAATATATCTAGAATTTTTTTTTGACAGAATATATATATATATCTAGATGAGTGGATTCCAGGGTTGCTCTGTTAATGGGGTCGTACATTCATTTGATTTAGCATAACATGTGCATTTAATTTAGATCTTAGCTAGCAATATTGCAGTATTAAATACTTTTCGAAAAAAATATTGCAGTATTAAATTCAACAAAATAATATGTTTGGAGCTGTTTTGGATACTTTTTTCTGGTGATAACTTATAAGAAATCAACTTGATTCTCCTTCTTCCTTTTTGCTTTTCACCACTCTCACCTTGGCCAATAAACTAGTAATAGCATGTTACTGATTGTGCCATGCATAATCAAGATTCCCTTTTCGCAGTGATACATTAATCTCCATATACTCCCTCCATCCGTATTTTAATGGTTTATCTGTCTTTTTTTTTTTTTTTTATCATTCCAAAATATTTGTGAAAAGGTTAAGTAAGATAAATGTATTTTTCAATAAAAAAAACTTTTTGAAAATAAATGTATCATTCAATAATAAAAACTTTCAACTAAGTTATCAAGGTCGATCATGGATATGGAGGCAACTTGATTACTTTTTTTAGTTCAAGAGATTTTTTAATTCTAGTGAAGATTTTATAAATCACTCCCGGACCTCAAAATTATAAATTTTTTTGTTAAAAGTCACCTCTACATATTTATGGATCGGTCCCGACTTGGTAATATATATTTTAAATTAAAAATATAACATATTAATTTTATATGGACAAAAAATTAATTAAACCAGTGTGAGTGGCTCAGTGATTAAGAAATTTCAAGGAGCAAGTAATAAACATATACTCGATCGTCCTGAGTTCAAAGGCTTATACCAATGCCAAGTTTGAAATGAAAGGGCTTTAGGCTTCTCAGTGCCATTGCTTGGAATTTTTCAGAATGGCTGACATTTTCTGGTGAAATGTGAAGTGACATATCGCATTGTTTTGTACTGCGACAACTACAATATAGTACATCCCTCTCTTGCTGTTAGATTTTTTATTTTTTATTTTATATTTTATTATGTTATCATGTAGCATAAGAGCTAAAAGGCACTCATTCAAACCATTGTACTTCCATATATATTATTGGCACAATGCCACTCATGGATTGCCAAGCAAAAGTTGCCACATGTCAAGTGCCGAGATTCTAATTAATATTTAGAGATATGGTGACAACTTTTTATTTTGCTGACACATTGTTACAAATCAATTATATCAATCGTATCATGTAAAGATTTGAATCCTTTTCTATTCTTGACCCGTCGTACGTCCATTCTGTGCACTATGTAAGCGTGATCTTTTTGTTAACACATGTTGGAGTAGCAGAGAAACCGAAATGTTTGAACTTAATATCTTCACTGCCTTGATATTTGTTACAATCATCTATTCATTTCGTTTCAAAATAGTTATCCACTTTAAAAACTGTGATGATAATTAATATATACATGTAACATTCATACAATACATAATTTACATCAAATGTGCAATATAGTATTCATGTAATATATAGATTAAATCGTGCTGCAATTATCGCTACAACATTACTAAATTAAGAATTTAATATTTTTATTAATGTCTAAAGAAAATTAGGAAGGTACACTGTATCATAACACCAAACCGAACCGTGGGAAACAGTGTTGTACATGTTGGAACCAATATATTAAAACGGGGAATATCGAAGCTTAGAGGCGCGTAATCGCTTCTTGAAGATAGTTGAAGCCTCTCCCACGTGCAACGGAAGACAAGTGGCAGCACTATCTCCGGGATTCAACTAAGCCCAGATATCAAAACTGTATGTTCATGAAGGTTACACTTCTTCTTCATGAACCTGTATATTTATCTCCGTCCGATCAACAGAAAATATGAAACTCACACACTCAGACTCAATAATTTGTAAAAGCACTTTTCAAATATCTTTTAATTAACTCTAATTAGTTTAGAGAGAGTGTATCTTGTAGGATTCGTAAACCTACTATTTATACTAGTAGTAATGGGGATGTAATTAACTTAATATTAATGAAGGTATTTAATTTCCATAAATAACATATAAGTTAAAGTAAGTTAATACATTAAATGAAGAAAACTTTATTTATAGTTTATTAAAACTTCATTAAGACATTTGTTGGAATTTTAGGAAATTAATAAGTAATTAATTTGAAACACATAACTCCAACAATCCCCCACTTGTTTCAAATTCATTTTGTTGATTGGTACAGTTATGTGCATCAATAATGGTGTCTTTTGGACTTGAACCATTACCTAGTATAAGTATCATTGATTTCATCTAGGAACTTGGTGAACGATGTCTTGAACCAAGAACCACATTGATGAAAAAGAAATACTACACACACACTTCTGTTCGGAGATAAAGTACTAAAGCTTGACACGTTTCGGCCATGTGTCCGGAATCCGTACTTCTGAGTGTCGTTAAGGATCAAGCCTGTCTGGATCCTATAGAAGCGACCCTACTTCCACACTTAGATCGGTGTGTCCATCAAGAGTGACCTTGCACACTCCAACCGAATACCAATTATGGACTCATTAAGAGAATTTAATCTCACCCTCTTCATTGCAAGATAAATCGGTGAATCTATCAAGAGTGATTGTGTACACCCCAATCGGAAATCCGATCTATAGAATTCATTAAGAGACTCATGTCTCAGCCTCCTCATTGATTATACGGTGAATCTATCAAGAGTGATCCTGTACACTCCAATCGAAAATCTATCTATAGATTCATTAAGAGATCTAAATCTCAACCTCCTCGGTTACAGGATTGAGCACCACATCACATAATAGGGAAATGAACATTGATGTGCTCACATAAGTTGTTATGTTACTTGTTTTTCCCATTGAACCCAGGAGAAATATCACTGCGTTGGGTTCCCATAACAGTACAACTTATTCAATTACAGGCTTTAATCCCATCCCTTTCGATGTCTCGAACACTTGGTCCTTACCCAAGCCCTTTGACAATGGATCTGCCAAATTTGATTTGGACTTCACATACTGAGTAGAAATAATTCCATCAGCTAGGATCCTTCTCACATGATTGTGCTTTAATCGCACCTGTCTAGATTTTCCATTGTAACACTCGCTGTTAGCTCGAAGTATTGCAGCCATATTGTCACAATATATTGTCAAGGGTGGTATTAGCTTGTTCCATATCGGGATATTTTTCAATATGCTTTTCAACCATTCAGCTTCTTCTCCGGCAGAGGAAAGTGCTATAAACTCCGATTCCATAGAGGAATGAGTTATACATGTTTGCCTCTTTGATTTCCATGAAATCGCTGCTCCACCCAATGTGAAGATCCAGGCAGTCACAGATAATGAGTCTTCTCTGTCAGAGTTCCACGTAGCATCGCTGTACCCTTCGATTACAGCTGGAAATTTGCCATAGTGCAATCCATAATCCATAGTACCTTTCAAGTACTTTAGGATTCTTAGCAAAGCATTCCAATGCTCCTTTCCTGGATTGCTTGTGTACTTACTCAAAGTACCCACTGCAAAGGCTATATTTGGCCTTGTGCAATACATTGCATACATAAGACTGCCGATAATCCGAGAATATTCGAGTTGATCCATCGTTTTACCTTGATTACGTACCAACTTCACACTAGGATCAATTGGAGTAGAGACTGCAGAATCTGAAAAGTGACTAAACTTTTTCAGAATCATCTCGATATAGCTGGACTGCGTAAGTGCTAGACCATTTTGGAACCTCACGATTTTGATTCCTAGAATCACATCAGCCTCGCCAAGATCTTTCATGTCAAAACTAGAAGTTAAATACTTCTTAGTTTCTATGACACTTTCCATGTCTGTCCCAAAAATGAGCATATCATCAACATAGAGGCAGATTATGACACCAGAGTTTCCTTGAAATCTACTGAAGATGCATATATCTCCTCCATTAATCTTAAATCCAGCAGATATCATCACCTTATTAAATTTCTCGTGCCACTGCTTAGGAGCTTGTTTCAAGCCGTATAATGACTTGATTAATTTGCACACCTTCTTTTCTTGTCCAGGTAATACAAACCCCTCAGGTTGCTCCATATAGATTTCCTCTGCTAGATCGTCATTGAGGAAAGCAGTCTTTACATCCATCTGATGAATTATCAAATTATTGATAGCATCTAAGGCAATCAAAAGCCTGATAGAAGAAATTCTTGCAACAGGAGCAAAAGTGTCAAAATAGTCAATCTCCTTCTTCTGCTTGAAACCTTTTGCTACTAATCTAGCTTTGTACATATCCAGCGTTCCATCTGACTTTAATTTCTTCCTGAAGATCCACTTGCAACCAATTGGCTTGCAACCAGGAGGAAAATCCACCAACATCCAAGTATTGTTGGACATAATTGAATGCATTTCATCATCGATTGCTTCTCGCCTGAATGGAGCATCACGTGAGGACATCGCCTCGGAATAAGTTACAGGCTCATTCTCAATCATAAGAGTATAGAAGTCTGGTCCAAAGGACTTTGGCTTAGCAATTCTGGAGCTCCTCTTTGGATCAATTTCTTCTGAAGGATCAGAGGATTTTCTCTTCCTTGTATTAGAATCTGAAGGAATATCATGTTCATTTTTACCTTCTCTCTTCGGAAAAATATTCTCGAAAAAATTCGCATGAACTGACTCGATGATTGTATGAGGCGAAGGAGACTCCAAATTCAAGAATCTGTAAGCTTTACTGGTTGTTGAACAACCAATAAATACACAATCAATGCCTTTATAACCAATCTTCGATGTCTGCTGATATGATAGTCTAACGTGAGCTAAGCAACCCCAGACTCTGAAATAATTAACATTCGGCTTTCTTCCTCTCCACACTTCATATGGAGTCATATTGACTTTCTTATGTGGGACTCTGTTGAGAATGTGGCAAGCAGATAACAAAGCTTTTACCCACATATTTTTAGGTAAGCCCGAACTGGTAAGCATTGAGTTCACCATTTCTGTCAAAGTTCTGTTCTTTCTTTCAGCTACTCTATTTTATTGAGGAGTATAAGAGGCTGTCAGTTGTTTTTCAATTCATTCATCTTCACATAGATGTTGAAACTCAAACTTGATGTATTCTCCTCCTCTATCTGATCGAATAACTTTGATGCTTGAATTCAGTTGCTTTTCAACTTCTGCTTTATATGCCTTGAACTTGTCTAAAGCTTCATCTTTAGATCGTAAAGTATAGACATATGTATATCTAGAATTATCATCAATAAATGTGATAAAGTAACGATGCCCTCCACGTGATAAAAAGTCCATTTCACATACATCAGTATGGATCAATTCCAATAGAGTGGATTTCCTCTCTATCGAATAAAAGGTTTTCTTAGTAATTTTGCATTTACTACAAGTCACACATTGATCCATATGTGTTTTATCACAAACTGTGATTAACCCCTCATTAACCATTTGATTAATGGACTTTAAATTCACGTGGCCTAATCTACCATGCCATAAATCAATTGACTCAGCAATATAAGCAGAAATTACTTCATTTTCAACATTAAGTTTAAACATACCATTTGCAACATAGCCTTTCCCGACAAACACACCATTCTTAGACAGAATGAAATTATCATATTCAAAAACCATCTTGAATCCATGCTTGGAGAGGAGGGCACCAGACACCAAATTCTTGCAAATATCTGGAACATGTAGCACATCTTTCAGAGTAATCACTTTTCTGGAAGTAAACTTTAAGTCCACGCTTCCTTTACCCACAACCTTGGAAGATGAAGAATTTCCCATGAACATTGACATTCCATCCCCCACTATTTCGTAGGTTTTGAAAGAGTTAAGATTCGTTGCAATATGACGAGTTGCTCCAGTATCAATCCACCACTCCACTGAGGTTCCAATGACAAAAGCCTCAGTGATTACAGCAGTTAGATCTTCCTTAGCGTATTTCTTAGGCTCTTTCTGGTTCATGAGATCAGCTTTTCGTTTTCAACAATCTTTAGCAAAATGACCGATCTTATGACAATAGAAACACCCTTTGTCTTTTGCATTTGCACCAGAGCCAAAACGTATTTTGAAGCTTTCAGAAGACTTGGCTTTCAAATCATTCTTCTTGTGATTCTTCTTGACGGTTTTGTTGTGAGACCTTTCCTCAACAACATGAGCTTTTACTGTTGTTTCTTTAGAATCTTGCTTGACATCACGATTTCTGGTTTCTTCTTCAATGAAGATGTGTTGCATTAATTGCTCTAGAGTAATATCTTCCTTTTTGTGCATGAGCTTATTCCAAAAATCCTTCCAAGATAGAGGGAGTTTTGTAATAATAACCCCTACATGGAAGTTCTCATCAAGAGACATTCCAGCAGCAATAATATCATTTGCTATGAGTTGAAATTTCTGTGCTTGCTCAAAGATTGACCTTCCATCTTCAATCTTAAAGCCCACATAATTAGAAGCCAAGAACTTTTTGGTGCAGGCCTCCTCAGTTGTGTAGACTAATTTGAGAATGTCCCACAACTCTTTGGCGGTCTTGTATTTCTTCGAGTATTGATCATAAAAGGTGTTGACCATACCACCAAGGATTTGATTAGGACAAAAGTAATCATCGTCAATCCACCTTGAGATCTTCTCGTTGATCGAACTAACTTGATCAGACGGCGTCTTGTCTCCTGGAGGAGTTGGACATGGCTCAGTCAAGACATAAGCAATTTTCAATTGTCGAAGGAAAAATTCCATTTTTCCTTTCCAACGAAAGTAATTTTTACCATCAAAAGCCTCGATATTCGGTTGAAAAATCGAAGAAAAAACGTTGGACAGCAACGATGATGAAGCCATTGGAGAGAAAACTATCTTCAAATTGTTGGAACCAATATATTAAAACGGGGAATATCGAGGCTTAGAGGCGTGTAATCGCTTCTTGAAGATAGTTGAAGCCTCTCCCACGTGCAACGGAAGACAAGTGGCAGCACTATCTCCAGGATTCAACTAAGCCCAGATATCAAAACTGTATGTTCATGAAGGTTGCACTTCTTCTTCATGAACCTGTGTATTTATCTCCGTCCGATCAACAGAAAATATGAAACTCACACACTCAAACTCAATAATTTGAAAAAACACTTTTCAAATATCTTTTAATTAACTCTAACTAGTTTAGAGAGAGTGTATCTTGTAGGATTCGTAAACCTACTATTTATACTAGTAGTAATGGGGATTTAATTAACTTAATATTAATGAAGGTATTTAATTTCCATAAATAACATATAAGTTAAAGTAAGTTAATACATTAAATGAAGAAAACTTTATTTATAGTTTATTAAAACTTCATTAAGACATCTGTTAGAATTTTAGGAAATTAATAAGTAATTAATTTGAAACACATAACTCCAACAGTACATTCTAGGTTTAGGACTAAAAATTAAAATGAAAATTTATTATTATATATATATATATATTATGTAAGATATATGTATATATATTTATAATAATGTCCCAGTTACCTATAGAATAACTAGGTATATGAAGAACAAGAGATTAATATTAAGTTACTATTCTATTATATATTCTGTAGAATGTTAATACGTGTCATTCGATTTGATCAAACTAAAATTGAACCGTTTATAAATAATTTTAGATTTTTAAACTAGAACAGGACCAAAGCAGAACGATTAACTTTGATCTTATTTAAGTGTTTTTATGCACTCGCAATGATTATGGAGTGCTCTAAAAGCCGAACACCACCATAATTGATTAAATAAATAAAATTCATGCATAAAAGAGGGGACAAGCACAACAGCCCTCTTGATTATGATGGCTATTGTAATGGATTCTCTCCCTTTCTTCTTATGGCTAATGATTAGTCTAACTCTAAACACTACTCTTCTTCCATCACCAATTAGTTCAACCTTTGCACACTCCATCAAGCACCACCATAACAGAGGACCTATAACCAACGCAACCAAGCACCTCTACTTCTCAGTTTTCAACCCAAACAAAAACCCTAGCATCAACCAAGATATCAAGCTCTTAGGAAATGCTAACTTTTCAAATCATCATATGGCCGGTTTTATCCAAATCCCTGATTCATCAACAACCGTTGATCTTGCATACAAAGCTGGCCGAGCCATCTACTCCTCTCCTATCCGCCTCCTAGACCCCTTCACTCAAACCCCAGCCTCCTTCCACACCACTTTCTCCTTCCAACTCAACACCACCACTACCGCAGCCACCGGCGGTAGTGGCCTTGCCTTTATCATCGTGTCAGACGAGTTCACTATCGGAAGACCCGGCCCATGGCTCGGCATCCTCAACGACGCCTGTGACCACCATTACAAGGTATTTGCCGTGGAATTCGACACCGGTCACGACTCAGAATTCCGTGATCCAAACGATAATCATGTGGGTATTGATCTGGGAAGCATTATTTCGTTCAAAACTGCAAACGTATCACAAGTTGGGGTGTCCCTCAATGATGGTTCAGTCCACAGAGCTTGGATCACCTATGACGGTCACCGGAAATGGCTAGACGTGCACCTCGGCTCAGACACCGGAGCTTTTCCGTCGAAACCTATCTTGTCTGTGCCCCTCAAACTCTCTCCTTATCTCCATGAATACATGTTTGTTGGGTTCTCAGCTTCTACGGGGAAAACAGCACAAACACACAACATCCTATCATGGAACTTCTCATCAACAGTTCAAGCTAATCTTCTAGTCCCTTCGGCGAGAACTTGCAAAATAAATGTTCACAAGGACTCCCCAAGCAGTTTCATGATCTTTGTGGCAATAATGGGTTTGCTTACAGTGACTTTGGTCAATCTATATTACAATGGCAAGCACAGAAAGAGCTCAGTACTGGGTACCATTTTACCGGAAAAGAAGACGAGACCATTGCCACCGACCAAGGCTCGGCGATATACCATGTGTGAAGTGTATAGGGCTACAAGGAGCTTTAGTGAAGTTTCAGTACTGGGTAGTGACTCAAATGGTGTTTTGTACAGAGGGACACTGTTTAATGGGTGTCATGTGGCAGTTAAACGGTTCACAACTCGGTTTTTTGAGTCGGTGGGTTTGGATCGCCGGCGAGTTGTGAAACTCGTCGAAGTGATGAGCCGGGTTTGTCACCCGAGCTTGGCTCCGATAAGGGGTTGGTGTTGTGACGATAAACAGATGATTGTTGTGTACCACTATTTTCATAATGGAAGCCTCGATAGATGGCTGTTGGGACTCGGTGCTCTTCCATGGACTCGGCGATTCGAACTCATTAAAGAGGTTGCCGGGGCACTGAGTTACCTCCACTCGAAAGGACTCGTTCATGGTAACCTCAGGAATAGCAGCGTGTTCATTGACATGAACTACCGGGCGGTCTTAAGTGATTACGGGTTTGTTGTCGCTCCCGAGAAGCCGGGTGACCGGGTCGATTCGGTTGCCGGTCAGAAAGCAGATGTTTATGGGTTCGGTATGCTTGCACTTGAAATCGTTGCCGGAAAGAAGAGCGTGGCTCCGGATAGTGGTGGTGGAGGAGAAGATAGGAGTCTTTTAGGTCAAGCACGGAGATTGCATGAAAGAGGAGAGACTCATGACCTGTATGATAGAAGGATAGGATGCTGTGTTAACTCAGAAGAAGCAACTAGGGTTTTGGACATTGCACTAGTTTGCACTTTGAGTGAGAGAAATGATAGGCCTTCCATGGAAGAAGTGGTTCAGTTCCTGCATACTCAGAATCCAATTCCTCAACTGATTGGGCTCCGTTAAACAATGCTAATTTCTGAATGGTAAGAAACCTAGCGTTCAGGAATGTTTTAGAACATCTAATGTAAAATTCACTAAATTATACTTAGTTTTTATTGTAAATCTTTTATATATAGACAGAACTATTATGTATATGGTATATTATATGGTAAGATATGTTCCTCAAGTCAGTTTGTCACATGTAAAAAAATCAAGCAAAAAAACAAGAAAGAAGAGAATTGACTTTCACGCATTCATCGTCAATATCTAAATCATCTACAGTATGTGGTCAATTTCACATACCTTGTTCATCATCAATAGATAGCAATTTCAGAGAGCCGTTTTTATAAAAAGATCTAAGGTTTCCGGATCCAAAATTGTTGTCCTTCTCTTTCTCTCGCATACACCATTTCATACCTAGCTAGCTCCCCTTGCACCCCTTTGTACCTGGTCCCACCTTGTCTGGGTTAAACACTATATTCCTAAGTTTAACTTCATTCTTTGGACACTCTTGATCGACAACCCTTCACTAGTTTCCTTCGTGCATGTTTTCTTCGCCTATCGCATGTATGGTGAGTCCATTGATCATCTTATCTTCCAATGCCCCTACATTGGATTCACTTTCAACACATTGCTGGTTTCTAGCTATGGAAATCCAACAAGAAATATTCTATTGAATTTCTAGTGCATATGCTATTAATCCTTTCCGCAACTGTTTTATCACATATGGATGGAGAGAAATTCAAGAGCCTGCAGCCTTTAGAGGCAAATCTTCTCCACATGTAGCTAGGGAAAGTGCTTTGTGTAGAAATTATATATGCAGAACAGTGATCGAGAAATCAGTTCCTAATAATTAGTGATAGCTATACAGCATATACTGGCTTTGGAAGTAGATTGCCTTTGAACTTAGCATCTGACATCCTTTGTAACTTAATTTCTTGCTTTAAGGCTGCTTGTTGATAGCCTAGATCTTTTGCTTTGTGCAGCTTGGACCTTTGTGATGCCTTTGCTTTGGTGCTATGGCCTAATAGCCTTTGTGCCTTAGCTTGTTTGCAGAAAAAAAACACAATTCACTTATTGAAAATTTATCATTCTCCCAAAAAATATTATTATCAAAACAGTATTAATTATCACTTTTGTCATTGTAATTGTAGTACGTATTATAAACTTTCAATAATGAAAAGGAGAACAACTTTTGTTGGGACACTCAACCAAATTTTAGAAAATTTTGAATATTGAGTGTTGAAAGGTTCATTGTCTTTGGAAGATTGAAGGCGATATATTAGCCTTATTAGGTTTATGTTCTTTGAAAGACTAAAAGATCTTATTTAATATGTATCTAAAGTATTCATGTATCTAGTGAATTTATGTACCCACAAAGCTATATATATAGTCTTATGTATTGTGTTGAAGATATGAAGAAAAGAAATAGAAAGTATCATTTCAGAAATTAAAGTATCTTCTTCTTCTATTCTGTTTTACTACAAATTGGTATCAGAGCTTGAATGATTCTATGAATTCAAAAGTCAGAATGGTGGAAGGATTTTAAAGCACGAAGCAAAATAATATTTGGCTCGTGAAAAATCAATTGAAAGAAGATTCAAGGAGGAGGTGATTTTGGCACCGAAAAATGAATGAAAAATTAATTCTCTCAAATTATGCCTACTGGAGCAATATCATTTCGGTTTATCTTAAAGCATGTAGTTTTTGGTATGATGTGATAAAAAATCCAAAGTGTTTTAAGCTAAACAAAATTCAAGCACAAAAAAGAAGAACAGGTGCTGAAGATACTGAAAAATGCAGTTCATCAAGAGGTTTGGAAGCATGTTGAAAATTTGAAATCTCCAAGTCAAGTATGGCAAAAGCTTGAATTTATGTCTTCGTCTAATTATAAATTCAAATCAATATCCATTGAATATTGGTTCCCAAATTATGATGAAGATGGATTTTTTGAAAAAATAAGTTGGGAAGATGAAAATGAAGAAAATTTTGATGAGATGGAAGAAATGGAAGAAAAAGAAGATTTTGAAAAGGTGGAGTGTATGAATATAGAATTTGATGAAAAAAGCAAAAAGATGCAAGATGAGAAAATGGTGATAGTGGAGTTTAGAAAAGAAGGAAGAGAAGGAGTTGATGTTGATAAAGAAAAAATATTCACAGATGAAAATGAGAAAGAAGAAAAATTAGATATTGAAGACACTGAAGTTGTCATGAAAGAAGAAATCATAGGAGTTGAATTTGGTGAAGAAATTGGAATATCAAATCTTGGTGAAAAAAACAAATGGTTTGAAATTCCGCATGAAGCAACATACTCAATTTTAGAAGAAATGGAATATGTTCAATTGGATGATGTTATAGTTGAAGAAAAATTGAAGAACGTTTGTATAGAATATTTCTGAAGTGATATGACATGGGTGAGGGGAACATTGAAGCCTTCTTTGATTTCAATGAGCAAGTCAAAAGTAAATTCAAGAAATGTAGAAATTTTCAAGTGAATCTTAAGAACAACATTGGAAATCAGTTTCAAGGTCAGGTGAAGAAAAATATTAGAAGCATGAAGAAGACAAGATACAAAGCTTGCACATCAAAGGAGATTGCAAAGTATATTTTTGCATTTGAAAGCATTGGAAATTTGATGTTTGTAACGGCTACAAGGCTCAATATAATGTTTGTGGGGAAGATTCAATCTCTTATGAAGTGAAAAGAAGAAAAGTGGAAGGAAGTAATGAATGAATAAATCCAAGCCATTGAAAGGAATGGCACATGGGAGTTGATTAATCTGTCACAAAATAAAACGTCTCTTGGTGGAAACATTTCTCAACATAAACCTTGCAAAGTTGGGTATGAAAAGTAAATTTGGTTTACGGGAGGCATTGTTGGGACACTAAACCAAATTCTAGAAATTTTTTAATATCGAGTGTTGAAAGGTTCATTGTCTTTGGAAGATTGAAGGCCATATATTAGGTTCATATTCTTTGAAAGACTAAAAAGATCTTATTTAATATGTATCTAAAATATTCATGTATCTAGTGAATTTATGTACCCACAAAGCTATATATCCAGTCCTATGTATTGTGTTGAAGATATGAAGAAAAGAAATAGAAAGTATCATTTTAGAAATTAAATTATCTTCTTCTTCCATTCTGTTTTACTACAAATAGGTATCAGAGCCTCTTACAAATTGGTATCAGAGCCTTCTAAATTGGTATCAGAGCCTTCTACAACTTTGAATCCACAAAGTATAGGCAAATAGAACTCGGAAATAATATTTTTAATCGATTAATGAATATTTCGTTCTATCTAATTCTCCCCATCACATATTCCATTGTTTCAGTCTCAAGTTTTCCTTTCCCAATTACACAGTCTTCTTCTGCCATCCCCTGAACCAAGTAGTATCTTATGGCTGCCCTCAACTTCTAACTGATTCTCCCTATTTCACATTATCAAATATTACTTCCTACCACCATCATATACATGATCTCCCTGACATTATTCTATTTGGCTTAAGCTAGCATCACATTCCCAAGCATGGCTTCATTGCTTGGCTTGATATTAAGGGCAGGTTATACTGATACACCCTTGACTCTAAGCCAATGCTTGTTACCTATGCCTAGCCAATGATGAGTCTTTAGATCACCTCTTCTTCATATGTAAGTTCACAGAAGAAATTTGGAGTTTTATTCAGCACTCTGCAGGGTCTATATCAGATCATGACCTAGTTGCTGGTCTGACCTCATTGTCTGGTGCACTAACAACTAGTGCTCTGCAAGCTTCTTGGTGCACAAGCTCCTTCTCTCTGCAGCCGTAAGCTTCATCTGGTGGGAGAGGAATGCTACAGCTCATCGCATCGATCATTCATCAGATCAGGTTTGCTGACCTTAGACAGCTTTGGGGATATTGAGGATCTTCAGCACCTCTACAGACGGATGCATCTTTGCATCCGCTCAGTTCCTCTAAGCTGGTTTGGGGGCTCTCTTATGTTGGATGTTATAGCTCTGCTTGTTCAAAAAGCCTCTTTCACCGTGATTAAAAATTATTTTTCTTGTAGCGTAGCTTTGATTAGTCTGTCTGTTTTTCCCTGGGGTCCACCGTCCATGTACATATTCTCTCTCTTCTTTAGTAGCTTACCCTTTTTAACTTTTTTAAAAAAATCCTTAATCTTAAAATAACGAAACCTTAAATTGAAGTGAAAAAAACAAAGAAAAGATAAAAGAATCTCATTTTTCTTTCAAAGCATAAAAAGAGAGGTTGTTCAAAATAATATGCAAATGTGTAATAAACCAAATGAAATAGTAATGAAAAATAAAATTTATGATTATATGGCTTGCATAAGAGATTCAATTGTGATTGTGATATAAAATCTTTAATGGACATATATAGACACACACACAAGGTTCTGAAGAGGCAAAACTATACAAAATCTAAAATTGAGAAGAAGAAAAATGATTAGATCATGTCATGAACATGGATGATAATTGCATGCTTCTCAGTGGGTTTTCGTCTCCTACCTATATTGGGATGAGCCGGATGGCCCTGATGGATATCAATATCTGCTAGTCGTAGTAGGGACCGTAGGGTGTTCCAACAACAAGGTACAGCCCAAATGCGCTAGACCCGTCCCAATTTTTATTTTTATTTTTATTTATTTATTTTTTATTTTTATTTTTTGGCAAGAAATGCAAACCGCTAGTATATCTACTTTATTCTTTTGAGATTCTTTACTTTAAGTTTGGGAGGTACAAGAAATACCATTAAGTCACAAAATTCTTAGTAATAAACATATACTCACAAACTCATATTTTTGTGTAAAATTCTTTATTTTAAAAAAGTTTGGATAATAAGGTCGCCCTAACTTTCGTATAGGACGAAAAAGTATATAATATCCATGGTGTCTTTACACGTCATAGATACTATAAAGTCACAAAATTCTTAGTAATAAACATATATTTACAAACTCATATTTTTGTGTAAAATTCTTTATTTTCAAAAAGTTTGCATAATGAGGCCGCCCTAATTTTCGTATAGGACGAGAAAATATATAATATTTATGGTGTATTTACACGTCATACCATGCCTAATGGACACTCTCAATTTATTTTGATAAATAA
Organism: Cornus florida; assembly: GCF_030987335.1. NCBI lineage: Eukaryota > Viridiplantae > Streptophyta > Magnoliopsida > Cornales > Cornaceae > Cornus > Cornus florida. Next base: position 91,444,465 of record NW_026775581.1, read on the forward strand.
AAAATAAATAATTGTCAAGAAAAGTTGTATTGAGTGAGAATACAATATTTCTTAGATATTTTATGCTTTCCCGAGTGGGACAGAGCAAAAAGGTTTGGGAAATTTTTTTATTTTAGATGATGAATTTGGGTTAGAAGTGTCTTGTCCCCAAGTCGTCAATTTCAGTAACTTCTTCTTCTTTTCTTTTTTCCGAGTCTTTACCTAATTTTTATTTGAAAATTTGCTGAATCTTGACATTTCATTGATTGAAAGGCTTGGTAACTAATTCCATTCAAATAAGCAGCCGGATTTCAAGTTGACCTTTCGTATTTGTAATCAAAACACAGCTTGTTGACTTTGCCCAAGAGCAGTTGAGGATAGACGTGGCAATGACGCCTGTTTGGGATGGGGAATGCTATTTCCATTTAGAATCTCTATTCTCATTTTCATCTTAAAATTATTTGTTAATCGGAGCGGGACGAATTTTATAAAATGTTTTCGTAATTGTAATACGAATTTAATAAAAGTATATAATAAAACAAAATTTTTAACTATGATCATAATTTTCTCTCTCTCTCTCATGCGGATAAAAATAGAATTTAACTTCTCAATTGAAACTTAAAACTAAAATTATTGTTGAAACATTAAAATAATACATAAAAGTTTCCAAATAAAAATAGTACAAAAGAATATTTAGTGATTGAAAAAAATAAACTAGAATTTGCTTAATATATACCTAATATTATTTGAATATAAAATAAAATAAAGATAAAATTGTAATTTATTAAAATAAACTAGACGGGACAGGTGGGTGCCTCGTAGGTGAGGATAATCAAGTAGGGCAAGTTTCAAGTTAACTAAGAGAGTTTCAAAGGTTGCTTTGAATGGTTGGTTTAAAATAATTATAAATGCTCACAGAAAAATTATAACAATATCCAATCTTAATTGGACACATTTATAAATGCTTACCGAAAAACAAGTGAAATAAAACGAGCTGTGTTACTCGATCACTTGCCAAGATAAAAAAATAAAGAAAATAATAAAAGAAGCAGACTCCATCGTTTCCCAAGGAAGAAAGGATAAATTTTAGTAATTTCTTTTATTATTATAAGAATAAGGTTAATCCAAGGCAGTTTTCTTCTTTAAATTAACATATTTTAGAAATGAAAATATTGACAAGTTATATTGTTGCCCGTGTGATCTCACTGTATAAATAATAATAAAATAATTAATCAACTCAAAATTTCTTAAAATAAAAATTAAACTAGTCAGAAAAAGAAATAATAATTTAATTTAATAAAATTAAATTAAAACCATGTGATCTATTAAAAAGACCTCAAAACAATTGTGATGAGTATTTGTTTTACAGTTTTGTGTTTCGTGTGTTAGTCACTCGTATGAAGAAGAATCCTTTTTTTTTTTTTTTTTTTTAACCGAAGAGAAGAGGAACTACATACCAGGGTCAGACAAGCCCGAACCAACCAAAGAAAGATCCGTCTCGATGGCTTCACAAAGCCAAGGAGGCCAAACAGAATAGTGGAGATCAAAATATTTACGAGACAAGGCCCATTGGCTCAGATGGTGAGCAACAACATTGCATGAGCAAGAATCCAGACAAGAAAAACATCTAGAATGGATGAAATTATAGGATTTGAGTCATTTGACTATGGTAGAAAATATGGTTATAATATTTTCAACAAATAAGTTGATCAAATTTTATTAAATAATAATTTTATTTATTTTTTTTTATAAAATGTAATATAATATTTTATTATAATATAAGAATGTTATGAAAAATTTAATGATGGTGAAAGTAATATACATTGACCAGTATTTGTTCAAATTTCAAAGGGACGGCTGATTTCTTTCCTTTAATGTGAGAAATTTCGTGGGAGGTGATATAGATATATATATTTTTTATCCTTTATTTTTTTGTCGGTTCTCTTTCTCATCCTAACTATTCGTCCGGAAACGTTTCGGAATCTCTCGCTAGTCCACTACTGGCAACGGTCTATCTGTGGTTAATTCCCTTCGAATCGAGTCTCTATCGAGAAAAACAAGAAAAACAAAAATGAGACAAGAAAGAACTCAATTTTGATATTTGTTTCTCTCGAAGATTTGCCATTATAATATTCATTAAATAGTCCACTTGATTAATTCTTTAATGATGGAAAATTTCAATTCATCATCTTATCCATTCAACGCCAACCTCATTCAATATCTGCATTCTTCAAACCCACATTTTTTACATTTTCCATTCCCACAATCTTTTACCTATTCAAATCCATCAGATGAGCTTATATTCTCATCTGGGTGGTTGTCCTTTTGTTTATCGTGGGCTTATCGATCATTCGCTGTCTTCAACGAACTACCCAGATTCATTTTAGTGCCAATTGTTTCTCTGGTGATTACCAAAGACTCAATTCAGTGTTTACTTGTTTGAGCAATTTCTGTATTGGATGTTGTCTGAGCAATTTCTTGGTTGTAGTCTACTTGTTTGATATTTGTCCAGTTGGTGTTGGATTTATTTCTTTTGATTATATGATTTGAGACGTTAGTTTGTATCAAATATTTCAACTTTTCAAGTGGTGAGGAGTGTTCTAACATGGCTGAATCCGTATATAATGATTCGTTCTCTGAAGGCTCGCAGCATGGTCAGGGTGTACAGTTTGTGCCATTTAAGACCTCTACGGGGTCTTTGAAGGTCCTGCTGTTACATGGGAATTTAGATATTTGGGTCAAAGAGGCCAAGAACCTTCCTAACATGGATATGTTTCATAAGAAATTAGGGGACATGTTTGGCAGATTCGGCAGCAAAATTGAAGGGAACGTGGCTAGTAAGATAACAAGTGATCCATATGTTACAATTTCGGTAACAAGTGCTGTTATTGGGAGGACTTTTGTGATCAGTAACAGCGAGAATCCGGCTTGGATGCAGCATTTTGATCTTCCCGTTGCACATTATGCTGCAGAAGTGCACTTTGTTGTTAAAGACAATGATATTGTGGGTTCCCAAATCATTGGGGCTGTTGGGGTACCAGTAGAGCAACTGTACTCGGGCACAAAAATTGAAGGCACCTTCCCGATTCTTAATGCGAGTGGGAAGCCATGTAAGCATGGAGCTGTCTTGACTATATCAATTCAGTACACCCCAATTGATAAAGTGGCACTGTACCATGTTGGGGTGGGTTCAGGCCCTGATTATCATGGCGTGCGGGGTACATATTTTCCCCTCAGGAGAGGCGGAAAGGTAACACTTTATCAAGATGCCCATGTCCATGAAGGTTGCCTTCCAAATTTGATGCTCGACAATGGCACTCAGTATGAGCATGGGGATTGTTGGCAAGACATATGTGATGCAATAAGTCAGGCCCGCCGTTTGGTATACATTGTGGGGTGGTCTGTGTACCATAAACTTGGACTCGTTCGGGGTAATGATAATGCTAAAGATTGCATTTTAGGAGACCTTCTTAAAACCAAGTCACAGGAAGGTGTGAGAGTGCTGCTCCTTGTTTGGGATGATCCTACTTCTAGGAGCATTTTGGGTTTCCAAACGGTAAGATACCAGTTATTTCATTTTTTATTCACAAGTTACACTTCTGTTTGGTAAATTATTATGTGTATTTTGAATTTAAATGTAATGTTAATCTTATTGTTGGTTTTATTTGGTGTCTGCCATATGTTCATCCTTGAATAATTTTTCATTCATCTCATTATCTTTAGAACTTTGACCACCATTGTTCTAAATTTGTTAAGTTAGATAAGGAATGACTTAATATTTCTAGCTCATAACAGAATCAGTGATTTTGTGGACCACAACAATGGGGTTACAGGCTTGATCTTTGCCTTCCCGACAAATTGGAACAGCTTCTTGTTCTAAAGATAAGTGTAAGAATGCTTTCTGGTGAGTTGCGATTATATATATTTTTTTCTATAGCTATATTCAATAGATCAAACATTTAGAGGAGTTAAGAGGCCCCCTGTACATTCTGTACCAAGGTCTGAAACTGATCAAAACTAAAGAAGCAGCTTCAAGACAAAACAGAAAAGGTGGTGTTAGGTCAGTAGCAGACCAATCTATAGTAGCTAAAATAATTCTGCCCAAAGCTTTACTTAGGGATTTACCTTTTAAGTGGGTAGAAGACCAATCTATAGTTTCCATCCAATCAAACTAGATTTCGCCCAATAAACGACCATATTCTGGATGTGAGATGACATTGAAAGAAAATGAGGTGTTAGGTCAGTAGGACTTAGGTTGACAAATTTCTTAGATCAAAGCCGAGTCTATAACTTTTCTTTCAATTTCTAGCTTAGATTAGAAAATTTCAGAAGTTAGTGTTAGTTACCTTCCAAGGTTGAAGATGATAGTCATGTTACATTCAAGGGTATTTTGGTACTCATTGTCTATAAGAGTATAAAGGTAAATTCGCACATTGATGCACTCACCAAATTAAGGTTCATGCATGCATATCTAGGGTTTAATAAGTTTCGTGATTTCAATTTGACTTGATTACCTAAATTGTTTAATCTTGCATGAAAAGAGTGTTGGAAACTTCGTTTTTGAAATTTTTTCCAAGTATAAACCTACAGAAGACTACATATACAGAGAATATACAAAAGGGTGTTGAAATTTTTTCGAAGCCCTCTGGAGTGTTCTTGATCAATCAACGACAATTTTGATAGATTGAACCTTTCGGAAAAGCAGTTTTCAACTTGGTTTATATAAGCACTATGCTAGGGCAGAATACAGATAATGAGATTAATATACCAAGAATTTAATAGTTTGAGTTTTTTTTAGAACATCTCAGTTTTCTTTTTCATTTATCATACTTAGTTTTGGTGAGTGTATTGTTAATGTATTGACATCCATCGCTGTGTACTACAAAGAAGAGTTCAACTCAATTGTTCAATCCACTGTTTGAGATTGAAGTCTGGACTAAAAGTGGCTGAGACCGAATCACTAGAGAAGCAGGTTTGCGAAAAATGGATGTCGTTGATGAGTGGAAGATCTCCTGGAGACTTTTGAGGGAAAGTTTGGAGTCTTTTGTGTAAGGAGGTAACTAGGGGATTCTTAGCGTAGAATCTTTTAACCTAGGTTGTAAATCTCATTCTCTTAGGCTTCGTTTGGTTAGGTGGGATCAACTAGAAAAGAAAGGAATGAGAAAATTTTTAAAATTTTCTGGAGTTTGGATAGATGGAAAAAAAAATGGAAAATTTAGTTTTCCATACTTGCCTATTTTCTCCCAAAGCTTTTCCGGCACAAAACATACGAAAATAATATTTTCCCGTGAAAGGAGTGCCTTTTTATTTGACATTCCTATTTTACCCATTAAATTAATTGTGCAAAACAACTTCTTTCTTTATATTTATTTTTATTGGGTTTCAAAGATGCAAGTTCTCTGCAAAACAACTCTTTCTTTGTTTTTCCACAAGTTCATATATAATTGGCAACAATAACATTCAATAAAATCTCTCTCAAAAATTAGTATTGCCATCAATTTCTTCGTCTCAATTTTTTTTTTTTTGTTTAAATATAAATAAAATATAAATAATTATATTATTAAATTTAATAATCCATCATTTTAGTATTCATTTGCTAAAAATAGGCATCATCAAATACAAATTCATTTATTTTTTAGTATTTGAAATCATAAGAGTAATTTTGGTATGCTCAATCACTTTCTTTTCACTTTCATTTTATCCAAAATAATAAACTAATATTTTTCTACATTTTTCTTGAATAAAATTTTATTCTAACCAAATGTATGCTAGAAAATGACTTTTCTTTTCATTCACTTCACTTTCCTTTCATTTTCCATTTCTTTTCTTTTCTTGCCTATTTCCATCTAGCCAAACGGAGCCTTATAGTGGATTTGGTTTGCCTGGACTAGGTCCCTTGGCTTTTTCCTGCTTAGGGTTTTCCGCGTAAGAATCTGGTGTCCATTCCTTATGTTTTAATTGCTTATTATTGCTGTGTTTTAATTGCTAAAAATAGCTGTGGATTAATTAGGTTTTTACTATTTGCCATAATTCTTAGTTTAAATTTAGGTTAAAGTAGTTTCAAATTTCAATTTGAAAATTAGTTAAAACCGCTAATTAGTTATATAAGACCTATTCACCTCCGTATAGGTCTAGATCAGTGGACCTTGCGCAACTCTCTACCAGAGCCTTGGATTCCAATCCTACGAATTATCAATGATTTCTCTCCCTAGGATAAAGTAAGATTGAGAGGAGCTTCATTTCAGCCTAGTGGCTATAATTTTAGAAATATCCTTGTAAAGGGTTTTGCAACAGGAAATTGGACGAACATCAAAGATAAGGGAGGGGTTGGGAACTTCGTAATTAAGGAGATAGAGTGGAGTGTAGCTCTTTGAGCATGCTGCCAGCATAAAAACAGGACTTGACTGCTTGAATAACTTCAGGTCCTATTATATCCCAAGAGCTTTTGAAGAATAGGATGTTCAGTCCATCAGGACTTGGGGCCTTATCGTCTTTCATGGAAAAGTACGCAGCCTTTATTTCTTCTGCAGATACTTCCTTAATAAGCTGGTTGGCTGTCTCAGCTGACATGGGGTTGGAAATAAAAGGTTTGAGATCCTCTACAGTAGCAATATTAACTTGCTCCTCATTCCCCAACAAATTCTGAAAGTAGTTAATTATTTAACTTCTTTGGATCAGATATAGCTGGCCATTTTCATCACTAATGGAACAGATTCTATTCTCAGTGCTTCTCTGACTGTGATTTCATGAAGTAGGAGCTGTTTTGATCACCCACCTTAAGGCAGTTGATTCTTGACTTTTGTCTCAGCAAGGTCTCCTCATCTCTTCTCCACTGGCAGTACTTGGTAAGAGCATCTTCTCCGTATTCAACAAGGAACCATTAGCAGGGTCAACATCAAGTTTGTGTTGGATCATTCAACAATTAAATGGCTATGTTAATGTGGTCTCCATGGTTGAGAGAACAAGAAACATTAAATGGCTATGTTAATGTGGTCATTCAATAATTAATCAACTCTTTGTGTCACTTCACTTCTATATGTTAAAATTAACTGCAGAGCGCCAATGATATGATATGGTGTGATGTTGTGGCCCGAATTTGGTACGCGACCCTACGGCTTGTTGGATGAGCTTATGACCCAACAAGGCTTGTCCCGAGGAAAATTTTTTGACCCATTTTTTTCTCATGGGTCGTGGACCCTAATTAGTCTCTTGTAGCCCGATGTATAAGGGCGCTTAGCGTTTGGAGTGGTGTAAGAGTGAGACTCTGAAATTCGTACAGAAACAGAGTGGGGTTGAAAACTTGTATTATCCGATTTTACACATAGTGAAGACTTTTGCCGGATCCCAACCGTGGACATAGGCCGTTGCTGAACCACGTATAAATCTTTGTGTTCTTTGTGTGGTGTGTTTACTTTTCTGTCGTGATTCTTGGTTTTATCTTGGGTTCGTTGTGTTTGTCATAACTTATGGTTCTCATTATGAGTCTCACTTTGTTTGTTGTTCATTATGGTATGGTGAAATATGAGTTCTGAGTCTTATATTAACTTATGTAGTGTGGAATAAGTACTCTGATTTTTAGACTTAGGCTGCAATGCTGTTGATGCAAGAATTGTAGAATTATTTAGGTTCATTTAAATTTATAAAAGAGTCCATAGAAGTCAGAAAATGCTTTCGGTAATGAAAACTTAGAGCTAGGCTCTAGAATGTTGGGCTGTCAAGAATTCTCTACCTACGTACCAAAAACAAAGGAGAAAAACAAAATATGAAAGAAGAAAATGTTGGGCCATCAAGCGTAAAAATGTGGATCTGAGTCTGAGCCCTGAGAGTAGCCACTTCAGGCAGTCCATTCCTGTCAGCACCCTATTTTAGCAGACAAAAGACTAGTAATAGCCCTTTGAGGCTTTACAATGTAGTGTGGCGTGTTATTTACCTTGTTTACGTTATCATGGTTTTTTTAAGTTTTATTTATTTATTATTATTTTTATGAAAATAAAAAATCAAATAAAAACTAGTTGGATAGCTCTATTTTTAAGTGCCATTTCTGCATCAATTTTTGTACATCTGTGTTACTCATTTTTGGAGCAAGTAACTTTTTTATCAGTTTTTTATTGGTTTTTAATATGTAGGATGGGGTCATGGGAACCGGTGATGAGGAGACTCGTCGTTTTTTCAAGCATTCTTCAGTGCAAGTGCTACTTTGCCCCCGATCTGCTGGAAAAGGACATAGTTGGGCCAAAAAACAGGTAAAAGAACATAATTATCTTATCTATGCTGTGCTGCCTCTGCTTACTGTGTGTTCTGCAGCATTGCAAAAACTTCCATGTTGCTACTTTTTCCTATCATTTTACTTCTGTACTTTGTGATGCTATATTTTTGTGTTTGGGAAAAGTAGTAAATGGAATTGGAATAAAGGGCAACGTTAAAAGAAATGACAAAGAAGACAGAAAAGTAAAAAATTTCTTACTTTTGATGTACCACACTGAGTAATGGCCTTTTCAGATAACCAAATCATGCTGAAACTAGAGTGTAGTTGAAGCCTAACTGAATTTGTTACATCTTACCATATGTTATATTACTGTCAGTTTTTTTTTTTTTTTTTCCTTTCAATTTGCTAGATTGCAGAGATATATACTTTATTTTAGTGCATTATTTACAGTTGGCATCTGAAGTGTGGGATCAAATAAATATTTGGAATTACTAAAAGCAAAATATGCTGTTTTCATGTCACTGCCTTTTCAATTTGCTACACTGTAAACAATTATACTTTATTTTAATGCGTTATTTACAGTTGGTATTCGAGGTGGATTAAATAAGGATTTGGAATTTACTAAAACAGAACTTGTTTTTATGTTGGTAGCTTTTCACGTGCACAAATCTTGTTTGCCCTAAAGTTGCTTTTTGATATATCATTTCCAGATTTAATGTCTACTATGAACCTGTTTTGTTGGTTTTTGGTTATTAGGAAGTAGGAACAATCTACACCCATCATCAGAAAACTGTGATTGTGGATGCTGACGCAGGTCACTACAAGAGAGAGATCATAGCCTTTGTCGGAGGTCTTGATTTATGCCTGGGTCGATATGATACTCCAAAACACCCTATTTTCAGCACGTTAAAAACTGTGCACAACGATGACTACCATAATCCTAATTTCACGGTAATCATTTCATCAATTTATTTGTCTCTGTTAGATTTTATCCAGTTGCTCTAGATTGTATTGTTATTCTTCTCTGGTTGCTAGTTATGATTTATCTAAGAAACTTCATCAGTATATTGCATGATTCTGCTAGTTGTGAGATGCACAAAGGGGATATTTCTGTGTCATATACAAAGGAATTTTTATGCTAGAAAAGTCTGAAAATATACATGAGGCTTACGAGATAACCATCCTTAGTAATAATTATACAATTATTGCGACTTTGGTCGGTAAATGTACATTAATAAGCAATGATCTGTGTGTGTGATATTGAAGAAGTCTTTATATCTTACCAACTCATTTAATGTAATCTTGTCAAATGGTGTGGCTTGGATTTTTCTTAAGATCTACAAATAGTTTAACCTGTTGTGGTATATACGGTTTAGCAGCAAACAGGGACTTAGAATAAGGACGGGTTTTTATCATCAATAAGATTGTCTGTGGTGTGCTTGGGTTAATGGAAACTAACTTTTTTTATCCAAATGATATCAATTCAATATGCTGCATTGATGACATTCAAATATGTTGTATGTGACAAACGAATATCAAATAAATTAAAGGAAAAATTCTATAGGATGGTTATTAGGCCAGGTATATTGCATGGAGCAATGTGTTGGGCATTGAGAAAGAAACAAGAGCAACACATTAATAATGTAGCTGAAATGAAGATGTTACAATGGATGATAGGAGTGACTAGAAGAGATCAGATTAGTAACGAATGCGTGAGGAAAAAACTAGGAATAGCATCTATTAATGATAAAATTGGAGAAAGTGGTATGATCATATACAACATAGATCCGAAGATGTGCCGGTAAGAGATGATTAGGCCAACCAAAACTTACATGGGATGAAGTAACTAAAAATGTTCTTTAAAAAATTAAATATAAGAGATCAATTTATTATGTTGGGAGTAAAGATGCTAGTGAAAGACTTGATGAAAATTTTGAGGTCTTTCATCAAAAGCATCAGATGACAAGTTTCTAATTCTTGATTATTGGACGAGCCTTCATTGTCATGTGAAAGAAGCTGGTCTTAGTCACTGTGGGGATTGGAACACAGACAATCAATGGGCAGGATCAGGCTTACTGGGAGTAACACTATTCAAAGTGTGTTGGAGCGGGGCCTTTGAGTATCTCCATGAAAAATAAAAGTAGGTGGTTAGCACAATATTTTTTTATACCTGTTACCTACCTAGGTGATTATTGGACGAGCCTTCATTGTCATGTGAAAGAAGCTGGTCTTAGTCACTGTGGGGATTGGAACACAGACAATCAATGGGCAGGATCAGGCTTGCTGGGAGTAACACTTTTCAAAGTGTGTTGGAGCGGGGCCTTTGAGTATCTCCATGAAAAATAAAAGTAGGTGGTTAGCACAATTTTTTTTTATACCTGTTACCTAGCTAATATTGGACTGCCTCGAACAGAAGTTAGCCCAGGCACATGCCCAAACTACTGACAAAGTGCCTAGCCTTGTCAACCGAAACCCTTGATTTGCTAGCACCAGAGATGACAAATGCATGAATTTGGTAATACAGAAAAGAGAAAAAAATGGTCTCACCCAATGGCATTTTATTGTTCCTATCAACTTGGCAAAATAACCATAAAAAATTGAAACTGCAGTGTAACAATGGAAATAAGACAAGTGTATTACATGCGGATGTATCTGTATTGTGTTACTCAACTACTTGTCAACATAGAGAATGAAATATACTCGCCACATCTAGAATTTTCCCAATACTAATTAGTGGTGATAATTATGAGTTCAGAATTCTATAGAGTGAAGCTATAACGTTAAAGAAACCAAAAATGCTAAAATTAATTTCGGAACATCATACCTTTGACGGACTCACATTGAAATATGCTACTTTCTGTATTTTTAAACTATTTAATCATAATATGGTATAACTTTATGGGTCAATATATCCAAGACTGTGTGCAAACTTCCATTATTCTCATTTTAAATGAATTGATGATATGTAGTTATAAAGATGTCTGATTCTGTCAACTCTCAAAGTGATATGGTGGTGTTCTTGTTGGATAGTTCCCGAAAAGAATCATTTTCACAAAAATCTAGATAATTAACTGGTCTTATTTGCTTGATTAACTAATTTTAACTAACTTTTGAATTTTAATTAAATTACCAGAAATTTTAAAGTACAAATTAAAATGATAATTATGAAAGTACTTGATCCATCATGCAATAATCATTTAACCATCAAACATATAATATGAAAGCTAAAAAAAAATAAAAGCACAATGAAAATAGAAATTTTTACGTAGACATCCCAAAGAAAAAAAACCATGGGGCCTGGTCCAAACTCCAAACTGATCAAAATCCCAGAACTCCTAGTTATCTCTTGACACAGACTAGTCCACCAAACCTTCCACTTGAGTCTTAAGGCATACAGTCCGCTCTGTCAATAGATTCGTTTCCCACTTAATCTAATTCTGTGCTACTGCTTACAGTCGTCTAATCGGTTCTTCTGTAAGATTGCTTCTTGCTTAATGTTGAATCTTATGTACCCACAGGAACTATAAATGATCAATACCGTATATGCATACTCACGGTCTAGATGAATAATAAATATTAATTTAAATAAAACTCGAGCAAAGGATTGCTAGAAAGCACTCGGTTTGCACCAAGTATGCTTAGAGACACTCTATGATGCATACTCTAGGTTTTAGAACACTAGATGTATTTATAGAAAAAATAGACTCCTTGAAAACTTTAATGCCGTGTTTGGTATGCCATATGCAGAAATGGTATGGAATGCAAGTGGGAATGGAATAAGAATGAGAATGGAATGGAATGGTCATTCTCATTCTATTGTTTGGTTGCAAATATGAAATGTGTAAGAATTGAATGATAATAATCATTCTAGCTTTTGGTTGGACCAATTTAAAATTTAGAATGGAATGAATTTCAAATTGAATTCTCCAAAATACCACTCTTAGTGACAAATAAATTAAATAGACAAAATAACATTTTTCTATAATTTTTTTAAAAGAAATGGTGGCGGTGTTTGATGGCAGCCACGATGGTGGTCGTGGAAGGCAACAGTGGTGTAGGTGGTGGTATTGGAAGGCGGCGGTGGTGTTGGTGGAAGACGGTGACAGTAGCGGTAGCGGTGATAGAAGCAGTGGTGGTAGTAGTGGAAGGAGTCAGTGGTGTAGGTGATGATAGTGGGAGGTATTGGCAGTGGCGGTGGTGGAAGTAGTGGTGGAAGGCCTCAGTGGTGTAGGTGGTGGTGGTGGTGGAAAGTGGCAGTGGTAGAAGGTAGTGGAAGTGGAGGTGGTCGAAGATGATAGTGGTGGAAGACGGTGGTGGTGGTGTTGGCGGCGGCAGTGGAGGTGGCGGTGGTGGAAGGCAACGGAGGTGGTTGAATGCGGCAACAGAGGTGGTGGCGGTGGCAGTGATGGTAGTGAAAGGCAATAGAGGCGGCGGCGGGAAAGGCGGCTGTGGTTGTGTTGGAAGGTGGTGGTGGTGGAAGGCAGTGGCGGCGGCGGCGGTGGTGTTGGAACTTGGAACATGAGGGTTTTTTGGAAAATTGATTTTTTTAAAAGCAACTTACTTGGGAATGGAATGGCCATTCCATAGGTTTAGTTGTGGAATGGATCTTCATTCTATGGAATGGATTTTCTTTCCAATGGAACGGTCAATCCCACTTTAAATTGCATATGAAACAAAGGAATGGTTGGAATGGGCATTCCATGCCATTCCATTCCTGCACTGTGCACACCAAACGCAGCAGCATAAGGGTTAAGAGAGTTTAAATCAGAAAAGGAAACTTTGCTTCCATATTGTTCGATTGATTGAGTAGCAATTCTAGAAGCCTTTGGTTGATCCTTCGTCCGATCAGAATCCCTGTACTTACAAAATTTTCGACACGGAAGTTTTCAAGAGGTTATAAGGCATATCAAATAAGGATTTTTCCACACACAACACAAAATCCTAATTCATGGATGCATGAACCCTAATTTGGTGAGTGCATACATGAGTGTTAATTTACTTTTACACCCTCGGTATTTGAGATTACCTTTTTTCCCTTGAATGTAGCTTCAATACCAAGTCTGCCTTTGAATAACTTGACTCTAACTATCTATCAAAATTCTAACTAAAAAAAACACTTAAATTACAGACTCTAGTTTTAGACACGAAATTTGCCAACCTAAGTCCTATTGACCTAACATAAAATATATATATATATATATATATATATATATATACACACACACACATATATATAAAGTTGTGTTGCTCTCGTTGTAAAACTTTTCATTACAAATACTAGGTTTTATATTTTATACCATCAGTTTCAAATGTCATGTGCATGAAACCAAGCATATAGAATTTTTATGACTCAAATTTGGTAGGGATATAGTGGAATTAGTAAAGAAGTTTATGGTAATTTACTCACCTTCTGATTTGATTGTAATGTATATTTGTACAAGTGCTAAAAGACTACAGTTCAGGGAGTCGGTAGTTTAAGACTTACCACATGGGCCTGTGTGGCTGGGCTACTTTCTAACTTTTGGCGCCAAATAAATAAATGAAGTAAAGAAAGGAAACTGTATGAAAGTTTATGCCACAATCACTTCCGATTCTGATGATAGAACATTCTTTTACTCTCTCAATTTTTTTTTTTCTTTTCCAACTATGTGTTTTTGCTTTGAACAGGGGCCTGCTGTTGGTTGTCCAAGAGAACCTTGGCATGATTTACACTCTCGAATTGATGGTCCAGCAGCATATGATATCCTCACCAATTTTGAACAGCGCTGGTTAAGGGCTTCAAAACCCCATGGACTACAAAAAATTAAGAAAATGAAATCGTCATATGATGATTCCTTACTTAAAATTGAAAGAATCTCTGATATCTTAAAAATGGATGATGCACCCTGCCTGAGAGAGGATGATCCTGAGACTTGGCATGTCCAGGTTTGTCAGTTCTTGAGAATATACTAAATTTGATGCTCAATTTCAATACTAATTTACCCTTATTACTCTATTTTTCATGACCAATTCTTCAAAAACTATAGGTATTTCGTTCAATTGATTCCAGCTCTGTTAAGGGGTTCCCGAAAGACCCAAAAGATGCCATGAGCAGGGTGAGATTAATTTATTTTTTATGATTGTGAAATCATTCTTGTCTACATTGTGGTTAACTGGCTAACCTCTCCACTGCATTGTAACAGAACCTGGTATGCGGGAAGAATGTACTGATAGACATGAGTATACATGCAGCATACATAAAAGCAATTCGTGCTGCCCAACATTTCATTTATATTGAGAACCAGTACTTCCTTGGGTCGTCATATAACTGGACTAATTACAAAAACTTAGGTGAGTAACTTTTACGTTTTAGGTAAACAGGAATGGGATGGGATAAGGATATGTTGTCATAGTACTATTTAAACTTGTCAATGTAACATGCCAGGTGTATGGTAAATTTTTTATGGTATTTGTCAAGGATTTTAATGCACGAAAGCTGCTTAAAATGCTTGATTTCTACTTCATTTTCCCTGGAACTTCTTTTCCTCTATTTTCATGTCGAGTTTGATTGCTGGCATAACATGGAATGAGAAATAAAAACTTGGAATCCCGAAAGAGACAGGGTTGGGTGGCTGTTGTAAGATTCTATGTTTCTTCGCTCATATGGAATTTCTAGGACACACAAGTGAGCATAATTTTATGATTATAATAACCCATTTTCATATGCAGGTGCAAACAATTTAATTCCAATGGAAATTGCTCTCAAAATTGCTAATAAAATTAGAGCACACGAGAGGTTTTCAGTATATATTGTCATCCCAATGTGGCCAGAGGGTGTTCCTACAAGTACTCCTACACAAAGGATTCTCTTTTGGCAGGTAAATTTTTACTACTTTTTAGACTGCTTTATGTGAAAACAAATTTAACAGTTATCATGCTAGATCATATAATATTAATCTTAAAAAGATGTAACTCAAGTTCTTATGCTGTAATAATTTAGAAACTGTGCTAATGTTTATGTTTAATCATCCTTTGAAGGAGTATTTAGAATACCCCTGAAAATTGAATCACGGCATTGTGTTTCACATATCATTTTTATAATCATTGAGAATGAAGCCACCACAGAATATGCGACCTGGGGTTTGTCTAGTGTTTCTAACCCTTGTTGGTGGACCCTTGCGTAGGTGATTTGAGCACATAACTCCTAGACCTAATACAATGCTTCTACACTAAAAAAAAAAATAATAAAAAAAAAAAAAAATTCAAACAAACAAACAAACAAACAAAGAAGACACAACATAGCATAGGAAAAGTGCTGATTTATTTTGGCAATCCAAAATTGTAAAATAGTTGTTTAAACTTGAATCTCTTCACAATTGACTCCAGAGAAAGCGCATACTGAACATAAAATTTCTGAAATTTCAAAAATAAATGAAAGAACACTGTAATTCAGGCAATTTTGGGGTTGAAAGAATCAGGTACAATATAAATGTATCTAAACTAGTTTTAAAGTTATATTTGTGTCGTTCAGAATAGTCGCAATTCAAGTCTCTGTGCAAATACTTTTGTGACAATATGGCAATTTTTATGGGCTTTTTGCCGCATTTTATGAACCTGGTGATATTGTTAATTTTTTATGCAGCATAATACAATGCAAATGATGTATGAAGTAATTTACAAAGCTTTACAAGAGGTAGGGCTTGAAAACAAATATGAACCTCAAGACTATTTGAATTTCTTCTGCCTTGGCAATCGTGAGGCTCAAGACAGGGAAGACACTTCAGATGAAGGAAATCCTATTTCCTCAAAAACTCCCCAAGTACATTTATCTTACCCCTGTAACTACTATTTCAGTTCTCCCCAAATGTTATACTTCCCAATTTTCCAATCAATTATCTTTAATTGTGCTGTTTATCCAGGCACTCACTAGGAAAAATCGACGCTTCATGATTTATGTCCATTCAAAAGGAATGATAGTGGATGACGAGTATGTTATATTGGGGTCTGCAAACATCAACCAACGTTCCTTAGAAGGCACCAGAGACACTGAAATTGCAATGGGTGCATATCAACCTCGGCATACTTGGGCAAGCAAATACTCTAGTCCCCATGGCCAGGTAAGCTTTGATCAGGTGTAATTCAGTTATTTTGCATTGGGAATGGTGACTTTTTGTTGGCTCTAGTACTAGATAAACTGATAGCTACTGTACTTTAGTTATCAAGGGAGTAAAAATTGATTGATGTTTAGCAAAAAATAAAATTTCAAAAGCATGATACAGTCTATATAATTGCAAATAATATTACAATTTTTGTTGTTGTTGAGCCTCATCAACATTGAAAAAGGTATGCATTGTTGAGATTCAAAGCATTGGTAATTTTTAGTGTAGGAAGTGTCTAAAATTCCATATTCACACATTGGCATGCAATTCATCTGTTATTTATTCCATTCGACCAAATTATTAAAGTGAGGCCTAGTGATGCATACTTGAGTGGTCGCTGTTGAGACTAATGAGAGCAATATTGAGTTAACACAACTCTAGCCTAATGTTTCTTAAGTCATACTTCTAGCATATTTTGAACAAGTTAAGACTTGCGATTAAGTTTTCAATTGTCACATATATTATGGTTAGCACTCTTGGCATTCTGTCATAGATTTTAAGACAACTTTCTACATATATTTTATGTAACAAGTAATGAATGTGAACATCTGCTATGTGCATCTGAGTGCAGATCTATGGGTACAGAATGTCACTATGGGCAGAGCACATAGGTTTTCTCGAGCATTATTTTGAGCAACCTGATAGTCTCGATTGTGTTAGACGAGTACGATACCTGAGTGAGCTGAACTGGAAGCAATATGCTGCTGAAGATATTACTGAAATGAATGGTCACCTTCTCAAGTACCCAGTTGAAGTTGATCGAACAGGCAAGGTAAAGCCTATTCCTGGTTGTGAAACATTTCCGGATATGGGCGGAAACATTGTGGGGACATTTACGGCCATTCAAGAAAATCTCACCATTTGATCATCCGGTGTCTTAGTTTCCACTAGCCTCCTCTTATTAGGCTTCTGTTACACATCATTATTCAACAAATTCAAATATCACAAATGTCGATGTTCTGGTTGAGCCAGTGTCCCATGTATCCATTGCTACATTATTTTATTTTACTTTGGTTTTTTCATGGGCCAGTTTTTAGCTGATAAGATTTTAATTAATATTCCTTTTGAGTAAAAAGGTTGGTTGGAGTTTTATTTGTTTTAGACTTGCAAAGAATAATGAAATTATTTCGAAGGTGACCTTTGTCCTGTTTGGAGCTCTATTAATTTGTATTTGTAATGTACGTTCGACGGTATCTGGAAATGAATCTCTCATTTCGTAATTGTAGCATTTGCTGCTTTCTATAGTCGGATTTTTTAATTTGTTTGGAGCTCTATTCTTTCTATACTTGATTGATTTGATCGGCAAAATTAATATTTTAGTTTAGGTGTTCATTATTGTTTGTTGAGTTTGATTTCAGAGTAGTCACTTTGAGTAAAATAATAATAACCTTAGATATGTTCATTGTTTGTTTTTAATCGTCTACTCTTGCTTAAGCATGACACGTACTCGAAAATGCTCTAATGCTGAGATCAAGCTTGGGTTAAGTTATATTGGTCACAAATTTAGAAATTTATGGAAAAATAAAATCTGCTAATAAATAGGATAACCTATTGATGTTTGGTTCAATAAATTCAGCAATTGAACAAACTCAAATAAGGCGAAAAATTAAAGACTCATGAATCACAAGCAATGGTTTT
The DNA here is from genome assembly GCF_030987335.1 of Cornus florida. Lineage (NCBI taxonomy): Eukaryota > Viridiplantae > Streptophyta > Magnoliopsida > Cornales > Cornaceae > Cornus > Cornus florida. The sequence goes on from NW_026775581.1 coordinate 91,462,426, forward strand.
TCAATTTAGGAATTTATGGAAAAATAATATATGATAATAAGGGTGAAGTGCAGAAAATATTCTTAAAGTATGTTTACGGTGCATATCACACTTCTCATGTGCAAAAAACACCCCTAAAGTTTCAATTTAGTACAAATAGGTCCTCTGACAAATTTAAACCCTAAGTTGACTAAATTACCCTTACTAAACCATTTTATAAAATATATAAAAATAAATAATTTTGGAAAATGACTGAAAAGAACACTATGGAGGATGCCCCTCTCGTGCAAAAAACATCCTTAAAGTTTCAATCTGGTGCAGATGGTCCCTTTGACAAATTTAAATCTTAAGTTGACTAAATTACCCTTACTAAACCATTTTATAAAGTATATAAAAATAAATAATTTTATAAAATGACCGAAAATGGCATTATTGGAGGACACCGACAATGGATAAGTAAAGATAAAAATATAAAATAAGAATAAAATTATAAAAGAAAAGTAAAGATAAAAATAAAAAATAAAAAACAAAAATAAAGTGCAAACTAAAGAAAACAAAAAATTTCCAAACTCCGAAAATCAGTGCACACTAATATTGGGAAATATATATTTTTTTAATTATTTTTGTTAGCAGTGTTGGTGCGAAAAAAATAAAATAAAGAAAAAAAAAAAAACAAATATTTTTTTTCAAAGATTCAAAATCTTTACTCAGTAAAACACTCTTTGTGACTTCAAAGGGACCTAAAAAAATTCAAGTCCTTGTTCTACAAATTCTTAAAGTTAAAAAAAAAAAAAATGTTTAGAGATATATATAGAGAAAAATTTCAAAAATAAAAATATATATATATATATATAAGGTAATGTGCACATAGCACCGCTATATTATGATATTAGTAGCATATATATCCCCTTGGACAATTTTTGGAAGAGTAAAATAGCAAAACGATTATTATAATACTAATTTATGTCATATGAGATATTTTTACACAATATGAAAATATTAGAGATATTTTTTATCCATTTTTTTTAAAAATAAAAGATCAAAGTATTACACGAAATATATTTTAGAGTTGTTTTCTAATATTGTCTCATGCTAATAAATTGGAAAAACCCATTGATGTTTGGATCAATGAATTCAGCAATTTGGCAGAACTCAGATAAGGCCAAAAAATTACTAAAATAAGAATAAAAAAATTTACAGATTCATGAATCACAAGCAATACTTTTTCCCCTAGTGGAAATCTAGGAACAGATTCAATCAGAGCTGTTCCATGCAAGCAAGCAATTTTCCAATGAAATAGCCGGCTGCTGTATGTTCCCAACTAAAATTGTATACTTGTTCTACCGAACGTCACATATTTTGACTTTTGAATAATTATGGCAGTTCATGGTGAGGACGTCATGATAACTAAACGTCTTATGGGTTTGCAGAGAGTGGAGAGATAGTAAAGACATTAGAAATCTTAAAAAAAAAAAGAGATAGTAAAGACATTAGAAATCTACAAAAAAAAAAAAAAAAAAAAGAAGAAGGTAAATTACACGTACCTCCATGTACTTTAGAAAATTACTTAGACTTTCTTAAAAAATGAAACTAATTTACACAGACTTCTCTTCGTCTATCTTATCTCTCTCACATATACAGATGGTATTGCAGTAATTTACCATAACAGTTTGAGGGTATTTCAATAAATTAGACAAATCTGTTATTACATTTGATGGTCCATCACTAAGAAAGGAAATACGTATAAGTTAGTTTCATTTTTAAGGGATGTTCAAATAATTTTTCAAATTACAGGGGATGTTCCTGTAATTATGGTAAACCATAGGGGAAGTTCATGTAATTTACCCAATAAAATATTAAGGTCAGTAATTTGAGGATATTTTAGTAAATTAGACAGGTCCGTTAGTCCATTTGACGGTCCGTTGCTAGTAGGAGATGTATGTATAAGTTAGTTTCATTTTCTGGAGAGGTCCGTGTAATTTCTTAAATTATAAGAGATGTCCATATAATTATGACAAATCATAAGAGTGATTCATGTAATTAACCAAGGTAAAAGGACCCTCATCATATTTGACCGAGTGTCAAAGAATTTTTAAGAACAACAAATTTTCTTTATTACTATTTTTTTTGCTTTCATACATGATACTTGATTAATCATTTTTTTAAGCCAGTAGTATTATTTGATCAAAGAAAAGAAAGGATAAGATTAATTAACTGAGAAGAAAAGAAAGCAAATGAGAAAATATTATTAATAAAGAAAAAAAGAAATAAAATAATAATCATGTTTATGAAAACAAAAAGAGGAAAATATTTTAATGAATTTACATTCTTGACCTTTGTTTTCTCTTCCTTTCAATACCCTCAAACCAAATTAGGCCAAACAGAGGAAAATAATGGAGGGAATCTTCGTCCGTCAGTTATTCTATATACGGAGTATTTATATATAAATTTAAAATTTAAAATAAAAATAATTGAGGGAATCTTTGCCCTTAGTTGACTTTTAAAATTGGGTAAAATACATTAACATCTCCTGAGATTTGTCAAAAGGACACACATATATAAAATACTTGTTTTTTGGACAATGACACACTTGAAGGTTCAAAAGTGGACAAAGGCACCCATGCAGCTAACTGGCATGAGAAATTGACCAAATTGCCTTTTGACCGTTTAATGGACTTTTTAACTTTACAAGTAAATAAATTGGACCAATCTACCCCTCATGAACAATTTATGCATCTCTATCGAACTCGCCGCAGGCTCTTTCGCCATTGCTCGAGCCTGAAACAGGGAGCTCAAGCAATTAGGACAAAAGCTCGAGCCTTACCTAGGGAAGTTTCGTAAATAGCGTTGAATTAATTTTAATTTAATTTGAAGGGTCCTAAACATCAAATAAAGACTAGGTATGAGTTTAAATAAGTTTTAAATAGATTTAAAGATAACAATGCATGCTATTTGAATTCTTTGAGGAATGAATGGATTTAATCTTTATTTTGTTATAGCAATTAAGATTAAATGTATAGCATAAATTGTATATGGAGAATGCTTACTTGACTGTATAATAAAATATCAGCATGTTTAAGATTCAGTATGTGTATGATATATGGTGTAGGAAACTTAAATAAATTATAAGTCATTCCTATTGTGATACCCCCACATTTTCCACGCATAAGTTGATCAGGCTTATATACAAAAAATGAGGGATATCAAAAACAATTGGTAATATACAAGCATGGAATACAAAATGATAATAATAGAAGAACTTAGACATGAAAGGAAAAACTAAATAATAACACATCCATCCATTCTTTATTAAATACAATACTCCTTTATACAACTTGAAAATCCTATGTCAAGGATCCCTAAATATAAACCTGAAAGTTCAACATCGAAAGTAAATAAAACTGAAATCAAAGTAATACATAAAACTTCTACCCTGAACAAGATCGTAAGAGTAGATGAGTTCGGATGGTGGTCCCACACTGCTAAGCCTCACCCTTGAAACGGGTACTGACCTTGTCCTGAAATAACAACAATGGTGGGTCAACCCCACGAGCAAGTCCTCTCTACCATGACCTAAATTAGAGAATCAAATAAATTAATCATTATTATTCGGAAGTATACTATATCTGTATACACCCTAATGAAACTACACAATGTATAATATGACCACAACCAGAATAGACGGTGATCACTTAGACTCACACAAGGTGGTTACGTGTCTTCTTTCCCTACTTGGGAAATCAGCTATTCATACATGGTGCACGGTACTGACAACACAGACTATAAGTCCTACACAGTGGTAACACATCTCAAGGTACTAATGAATATACTGAGCATATCACTTAGGCAACACATGCCAATAATATTAAACCACATACCCCGACAGTCACACAGCTGTCTATGGCAACGAATGCATAAGGTATAAATGAGTCTTAACTTATTAGTCAGCTCACATGGTTCTATATGGCAACACATTTATATAATATAACTGCGACATAATTTATTTAGCAGTCCATTTATTACCTGAAATGCACGCAGCATAATAGTAATGATTTATATATCATTAACAACATAAATAATCCCGTAATGTATAATGGACAATTTATATGAATAAAACCATGTAATCATTTAATTTAACATTAATGATTAATACAATTTAAAATAATAACACAATTAATATTTAAATATGTCATTAAATTAATTACCCCCGTTAATAGCGCTTCGTACTATAAACGATACAATTAATGTTTAGAAATATTAATCGGACTTAATAATAATTAACGGATAATAAAAATAATAATTTAATGTCCCGTTAAACCCGTAAATACCAACCCTAGGCCCAAAAATGCAAGTTTAAGGTTTTGGAAATTACAAAACAGTCCCTAGGGTATTCTGGACTTTTCCAATAGTTGTAGGGGTCCCACACGCGCCCTCACGCGCCTCCCTAAGCTTTCCCCACGCGCTGCCACCTTCCCCACTCTCACACGCGCCTCCACGCGCATTTGGAGTCTGTCACGCGCGCACTCTAAATCCTTGCTGAGGCGGCGCTTGCTGATTCGTTGGTTGCATGGTCTTGCTATGGGCGTGCTACACTGGATGAATCTACCTTATCATCACCTAATCCAAAGGTTCTTGATCTGAGTGTACTGCAGTAACATAGACTGCAATGCACCGGATCAATCAGATTCAACTAATGGCCAGGATGCGGGTTTACAGTGCGCCGCATCACACTGGATTACTCTGGTTACCTTCCTTACTGCCGGTGGCTGGAAATCTCGCCGGAATCTTGCCGAAAATTTCAAAAAATTCCCGGGAAATTCCAGAAAATTCTAAAAAAATTCCTAAAACCTTAAATAATTATTTTTAGCTATATTTTAATTACATAGGCAAATAAATAAATATCTAACAGCCTAATAATTAAAATTTCATGAATTTAATAAACTAACAATTAATTTATTAAAATTCCTAGCATGGTTTCGATACTCCAAAATAACCTAAATAAATTAAATAATTAATTTATGGATTCAAAGGAGAAAAGTAGATAATAACTTGCCTTATGGATTTGAAACAAATCTACCGGTTGCGCGTAGTCTGGTAAAATCACCTACACCGATCTAAACTTCATTCTCTCTCTTTTCCTTTCACTCTTCTAGAATAGCTCACTTTTATTTTTTTGTTTCCTATCCTACTTACGTGAATCCCCTTCAATTGATAAGCTAACTAACATATATATATATACACACACTAACTTATATAATATAAATAATACAAATATCTAACCTAAATATTAACTATCAACATTCCCACCCATACTAACTTAATGCCATGCAATCTAAGTCCACCTATATGCCATAAAATTCTACCATAATATCTAATTTACATCATGACATATTATTATTATTATTATTATTATTACACTATAATACAAATGTAATACTTTAATTAACTAATATTAATTAATATTCAACATAACCAATAAAATTTCTAAACTAACATTATATAATATATAGAACATAAAAATCAATATTACATGCACAAATAAATAAAATTAATTTAATAATTTAACATACACAATTTATAGGTGAATAAATCTACTAATTAATTATACAGAATTAATTTAAATAAACTCTTTAAAAATACGGGGTATTACACCTATTTTGTAATAACATGATATTATATTATTATGTTTATTTCTGGATTATTTGATGGACTTCTTTAATTGTTACATTAACTATTTGATTGTGTGGATGAAGTGCACCTGTATAGGATGGTGGCACTCTAGGGATGGATTAACTTATCAGTTAAGTCCAACTTATTTTATAAGGGAACGAATTAACTAAAATGTTAAGTCCTACTTATATTTGTGTCAGGTCAACTGAATAAGTTGGATGATACATAGTGGATTACTTTAGATTGGATATAATATTATACATATATATACATATGCTATGATATAAGCTTGAGCCTTAGGATTAGTGGATAGGGTGCGTATATTGCCAAGGACGTGTAGCTAAATATAGTGTAGTTGTGTGTCTTGGTAGGTCTAGGTACTCATGCCCACTATATGTGCGTTTTGCATATTGCCTACTATTTAGGTTGAGACAACCCTATAGTCTAGTGAGGTTCCTTTAGTGTGTATATGTATTATGGACTATATAGTTATTGCATGAATTAGCTATAGATATATAGTTTCTCCGCTCTTTGTTTGGGTTGTTGTAGAAAGAATTTGTTTGTGGGCCTTACCCACTATTATTTTTCAGGTGTTCGTCAGTTTCAGACATAGAATTTGATCGTGCTGAGCAGATACAGTCCACATCATTCTTCCGATTCTACGTAGGATTCTCTTTATGTTTTAGTTTTGGGATTATATTTCTTGTCAGTTGTTTCAGTTGGGTTATCATTAGGGGTCCACCAGATGGATTCCCGAGTTGTAATGATATTAAAGGTTTTGGATACTATTAATATTAAAGGTTTTGGATATTGATTTAGGAAAGAAAAAAAAAAGGTTTTGGATACTTTATTTAAAGGATTTATTATTTAATTTTCTTTTCTACTAATTTATTTATTCTTAGTTATTTCTTTTGTAATCAAATGCTTGTTTATTTACTTAATTATTTGGTATCTCTCGGATCTGTGCTTGGACTTGATCACCCGTGGCTCTAGAATTGAGGGGTATCACATCCTGTATGCTAGAGTAGGATTTGGCCTAAGTCATTGTTGGGAATGTTGTTGAGCTAGTCAAGAGCTACATTTGGACACCGGTCTTGCTAACATTTGTTAAATTTCGAGCTTGGGATCTTGGAGTCTTGGGTTGCAACTTTGAGGCAGGGATATTTAAAGTATTATGCCTCTAATTGAGTTTCTCTATTTGATTTATGAAATTTTTGCTCAAAAATGATAATTGATAGAAGTAGAAATGATATGTATGTTTTGATTAAAGTACTATGTTTATGCATTGTTGGGTGTACATTTCAAGAAGTTAGAATTGTTAAAAGAATGCTATATGTGGAAGTTACTATTTTGAGATTATTTGATACAATATGATGATGTGATTTTATTGATGCAAAGCATGCTTATTTAAGTTTGGAAAGTATGAATCATGGTTAGTTGTTCTTGAATAATGCATGAATTCATTTCATGGCATGAGCATGGTTTGGGAAAAATGTGGTCAAAGTGATTTTAAATGATGTCTTAGGAATGGTTGTGAGAAAATAGTTTTGTGAAAGGAACCGGATTTCACGAGTCCGGAACTAATAGGACCCAAAAGGAACGCGTGCCGATTTTGGATGTGTAACGTTGATTACTAGACCCCAAATGGTTGCCGGTTTTGGAGTTAGGAATAGCTAATCAATCTCGCCTCGGTAAAGTCGATTAGCGATTTTCCGTGTGTGTTGAGTTGGGCCAAGATGTTGGTCGGGAAAAACATGACATTTCATTGCATGATGGCATGTTTATGTTGACTATGACTTATAATATTCCCGTGTATGATCCCAATTTCTTTTAACTATTCTTTGTACGTTGACTTAAGGGAGCCCAAAGCCAATGCTTTAGGCATTTTCTACTGAGCCGTAGTGCTCATTCCTTATTTATTTTTTTTAGGACATGGCAAGGAAGTTGTAGAAGATGCGCCCCCGCAAGCTTAGATGTAGAGAAATGGATTTTTGACATCTTTTGTAATAGGTTAGTATAGATGATCTTGTATTGTAACCGACTATATTCTTTTGTGAGTTTCAAGTAAAGCCCTTATAATTATGGCCATGAAGGCCTCATTATTTTGTAATTTATTCTTTTGGATATGTAGTGATGTTTTAAAATGTATGAATGATATTATTTTTGATGAATCAAACGACCGTTTTGGCATTTAAATGTGTTCATTGTTGGGTTAGATGGTGTGCATGGGCTTATATTTTATGTTTATGCACTTCGGGTTGCATCTGTACAGGTTAGAGGGGTAATCTACTCGATCACTTCATTTCTGAGTATCATCTAACCGATTATATAGGGATATCTACCCGGTTAGATGATGGGTCAGTATATGGGTTTGGCGAGTTTCTCCTATCTAATCGGTTAGATAGGACTTGAGTGCTCATCTACCCGGGTAGGAGATCCCATCTACCTGGTTAGGTGAATGGGGCAGTAAGGGGGGTTAGATGGATTTTTCCATCTAACAGGTTAGATGGCCTTCTAACCGGTTAGATACTCCCATCTACCTTGTTAGATGAGCTTTGCAGAATTGCATGCTCATTGGACCATTCATCTAACCGGTTAAGAGAAATCTGTTACCCGGTTAGATGAACTGTTATTTACAAATTAACCCCATATCTCAGTATAATCACCAAATTATCCCCAGACTTCAACTAAAGCATAGAATGGTGATAAAAAATGACCATTATACCCCTATGGACTTTAAAACCATTTTAATGACATGAAATGATCATAGTAACATTGCGTGACTTCCGGTTCGGGTAAAGACTCGGTTAGCGATTCGGACCCCGGGTTTAGGTTGTTACAGATCCTCTGCTCCTTGTTGCTTCTAGTCATCGGAATCCTCTTTGGTTGCCGATCCTATTGTAGTCCATCGTCGATCTGTTATCACGGTAGACCCAGTAACACTGTCTGTAGCTACGGTTCCGATCCTATTCCTTCATCACTATTCAGTCACGCCGCCATTGTTCAGTTCCTCATTGCCGTTCTTCACCACCGGCCCAATCCATCCACGATCCAAAAATGCCACTCTAACCTTGTTCAACTACTTAACCACCGCCAACAGCCTATATTACAACCTTGTTGCTGCCGTCGAAGATCTACTTGCACCAATAACAGGGGCAAGTCACGTTCACGCGTCATCCTTAGTATCACTCACGTTCATCTGGTCCAATGCGCCGTTATCCTCTCTGAGCACATCCATAAGTCTGCCGCCATGCCACTGAACCATCCTACTTCACCCTTCCTCACTGGTCAACTGGACACAACATAACGGCGGACAATACGGAGACCACCTCCTTCATCTTCAGCTTCAATCCTCACTTTCTCTCTTTATATTGCTCTGTCCGCAAACCCTCTCTATCATTTTCCCATTCAGGGGCAATTGCATCCTTTTAATATGTCTGATATTTTACAATAAATTTGATTTTAATATTAAGGGGCAATTTTGTCTTTTTTGATGATTTAAGGTCTTGTTTGGTTGGAATTTCAGAAAGGGGTGTCATTGTCCAAAAAAACAAGTAACTTGTATTAGTGTATCCTTTTGACAAATCTCACTCCAATTGATTCAGGAATGCAAGAAAAAACGAATACCACGTTCATGTATCGTGTTGCTATCCTTTACCTTTTAAAATTTAAGAGTGGAGCATCATGGAATACATGAGAGGGGAAATAATGGAGGGAATATAAGGAGTATTTATAATTTTATAATACTCGTATAAAATAAAAATTCAAGCAAAAAAATCATCGATCACTCTTCTGACGAACTTGTATTTTTTTTTTTTTCTTACAAGGTAATCACACAAATAGAAATCCGAGATATATAAAAGGTGATTTGGTCAAAACCGTGAAAGAAGATATTTTAAGTCTGTGACAACAGGTACATGTATGCCTTTTCATCCGTACCACTCCTGTTGATTTAGAATATTCTGCACCATTAGTCTCATTAATTAGATGGGGCATCAGGTAATACAAAAGACAAAAAATAAAGAAAATTGTTGTCCATTGAAAATTGTTATCCGTTGTTAGTTTTGATGTCTCTTTCGCGTTAATCAGAAAGCAAATTCGAGTAAGAGAAAGAAGAAAATTCAAGTAAGAGAAATACGTTACGGCATCTGTCTCTCTCATCTACGTACGGACTTGCCATGGTCTCTCTGTAGTTGATTTATGTCCGTCTGTGTCATCGACGACTCTGTAGTTCTCTGTAGTTAATTTATGTCCCGTCTATCTCATCGACGACACTGTAGTTGACTTCCATTTGAATATTCATAGACCAGCTCACTTGATAGGTCCTTTATAAATGGAAATTTTCAGTTCATTATCGTTCACATTCAACTCCATCCTCATTAAGTATCTACATTCTTCATACCCACATTACCTACATTTTCCATTCCCATATTCTCTCATCCATTCAAACCTATCAGATAAGCTTATACCCTTCATTCCAATCCTGTTGACATCCCTAAAAGATTGTCATCAATTTAGTTTAGTCACCTGGGTTGTTTTGTTTCAAATTGAAGTGTATTCGATCATTTCCTGCCTTCTACGAGCTACCTAAACTCAATTCAGTGTCTATAGGAAATGGGTACCTGTCATACTTTTTGATTTAAAATCTGTTATTGTTGTTTTAAGAGCAATCTCTTGGTTGTACACTACTTGTTTGATATAGTTTCATACATCAGCGTATTTCAAAAAAAAAAAAAACTTCAAAGTGGTGAGGAGTGTTTGGTCTTCTTTTATGGCTAAATTGTTCTCCGAAGACTCGCTGCATGCTCAGGGTGTACAGCATGTACCATTTAAGACCTCGGACGGGTCTCTCAAGGTTTTGCTATTACATGGGAATTTAGATATTGGGGTCAAAGAGGCTAAGAACCTTCCTAAAAATTATTTGTCTTTGGAGAAATTCGGGAAGACGTTTTCCGGATTGAGCTGCAAAATTGAAAAACACATCCCTCAAAAGATAGCAACTAATTCACATGTTACAAGTTCAGTATTCAAGGCCAAGAGATTCGGGAAGAAGGTTGGGAAGAAGATTGCCGGAGTCAGCAGCAAAATTGAAAAGCACATCCCCACAAGTGAAAACCGCATCCCTCACGGGATGAAAACTGATCCATATGTTACAATTTCAGTATCCAATGCCGTTATTGGGAAAACTTTTGTCACCTTCCACTTATTGAGTTTGCCTACAACAATAGTTATCAGGCGAGTATTCAGATGGCTCCATTTGAGGCGTTGTATGGTAGACCTTGTAGGTCTCCTGTCTGTTGGACTGAGGTGGGCGAGACAATCGCCTTAGGACCCGACATTGTACTCGAGACTACCGAGAAGATTAAGCTGATCAGACAGAGATTGCTTATAACTCAGAGCCGACAGAAGAGTTATGCAGATAGGCGGAGACGACCGCTGAGATACCTCTCGGATCCGAGACACGGGTTGATCAGGTCCAGGCCCAAACCCGAGGGAATATCAAACAATTAATATTTTATAATGAACACGGAATACAAAATAAATTAAGAAATGAAATTAAAGCTGGAAGGAACTAAAAATAGAATCCGCAAAATATTATAATTATTAAAATCCATCAAACCCCAAACTCCGTCAGTTTACAACTTGGGAATCCATCTCTAGTGGACCCCTATTAAACATCCAAACGGAAGATAGAACAACTGTAATAAACGTCCAGAAATAAAACTATAGAGAGAGCCCTACATCGTCGGAAGAGTGAATAGAGACCTCTGCTCAGCACGAACACGTCTAAGCCTGGAACTGTCGTGTACCTGAAAAATAGAAGTGAGTCAGGCCCACGCGCAAGTTCTATACTACTACAATCCAAACAGAGGCCCGATACGTATGTACATCCTAAACAATTCAACAATAACTAATAATCTGTAAATATATATATATAGTCACACTAAAGGACTCTCACTGGACTACAGGCCGGTCTCAACCTGAATAGAGTTAACATGCTAAAACGCACACGAAGTAGGCATATGTACCTATACCTAAACAGGGTACACCTCCAACCATCATAGCCAGCTACACATCCCGATGCATATACGCTCCCTAGCCATCGGTCCTGAGGCTCAAGCTTATACCGAGGCACATAACAGTACATATATAAAATCCATCCAAAATCTCTGGTATTGCCGCTCAACAAGTAGTTGCCATGACAATACAAATCCACGGGACTTAACTTTTAGTTAATCCCATCCTTATTCCAAGTAGGTGGGTAATGGTATTGTTTTAAAAACCAAACCCATCCTTAGTATGCCACCGTCCCATACCGGTGCCTACTTTCCAATCCTCCAGTAGTCAATAATACCAATAAATCAAGTATATATCAACTAAATTCCAACATCCAATATTCAATGTTAGCAGTGATAAAATAAGCATTGATAAACAGGATCACAACAACAACATATACATGCCCAATTTAAGTTGTTCCCTTTAGTCTGATATAAAGACAGAATTAATTAAAACTTCCATTTAACACCTTACAAATGACATACAGATATGCAGGGTATGTATCACAAAATCCTAACCTCCACAGTTGATACTAACTGTGATAATGTAAGCATCAAAACAATATTCACAGTATGTATGTAGACATGCTCAAATTATAGTGTTCCACAAAACCGATCTAGTGTTAAACTCAAATCCTCCTAGTTCTTTAAGTTCCAACAGTTGCTATTACAGAGGTTAAGATAGCTATCATCTAGACCCATCCTTCCAATAATTTATACTAGCAGTGGTAAGGAAAAACGTGAACCACAGAACCACAATTCATCCACAAACATGCTTAGTCTAGGTTAAACAAGCATACAACACTACTGTAACTACCAGTTTCATAGCAAAACAGATATCATTTTAGTTTGGTTTAATCTTCATTAATCCTGAAATCATTTAAGAGTGCAAAGAGTATGAAGCCTAAGGGAAAGAGTAAGGATAGAATCTTGCCTCAGAAACTTTTGTTCAAAGTTTCAACGTCGTCTTCTTAAAAAATCCCGGCGAGTTCCAAAACTCGGTTATTGTTTACAGGTATGAAACACTATTCCCGAACTCAAAATCTGATCTCCACCGTTCAGATTGTGCGACACTGAGTCATGAACCTATCCTCCAAATTTCAGCTTGATCGGACCACGGACGAAGTGGAATCAGATGTTTGATGAAATCTGGGCAGAATGGAAAAAAACCTGTGCGACCCTGTTACTGTTCACGAGTACGAATCACTGTTCCTGAGGTCAAACTCTGATCTCCACCGTTCAGATTGTGCGTCACTGAGTCGTGAACCTCTCCTCCAAAATTCAGCTCGATCGCCACGGACGAAGCGGGATCGGAGCTTTGATCAAACCTTGGCGGAATGTGAAAAACTGCGTTTTTCCTTTTCGACTTCCACAAAACGTGTGCTTTGTTTAAAAAAAACCCTACACAGACGTCTACTTTATACTTATAGAGTTTTCCAAAACCCTAGGTTCATTTAAGTCCAACTCATAATCCTAACCGGCCCATCCAATTAACGTAGAAACCTACGACGGCTATAATATAAAACCCTAATTTATACTGTAATTAAAACCCTAGTTAGATGTATTTACCTAATTACCTATTCACCATTAAATACTTAACAAATAATCTAATTGAACAAAATAATAATTAGTAAACCCAATTAAACCAAATAAGACACACATAAAATAAGACACACATAGAATAATTAAACCAATTACACTTAAACCATTAATGCCAATTAAATAATTAAAACACTAACAAGTAATTCCAATCAAATAACTAAACCAATTACACTTAAACCATTAATGCCACTTAAATAATTAAAACACTAACAAGTAGTTCCAATCAAATAACTAAAAATAAATATCATTTAAATAAATTAAATCACCACAAAAGAAATAAATTAAATCACCACAAAAGAAAACAATTAAGCACCTAATAAAAAAATAATGACACATAATCAAATAAAATGCACTTAAATAATAAATTAAATACCATTAAATACCAGGAATATCCTTTTTAAAATTAGGGGTATTACAACCGCTATCCTTTAAGGTGGGAGACCATGTTTTTCTTCGGGTTTCTCCAAGGAAGGGGTTGATGAGATTCGGGAAGAGTGGCAAGTTGTCGCCACCATTTATTGGACCTTTTGAGATCTTGGACCTCGTAGGAGAGGTTGCCTACAGACTAGCATTGCCACCACAGATGGACAGGGTTCATAATGTCTTTCATGTGTCGATGCTACGGAAGTACGAGCCAGATCCGTCTCATATTTTGAGTTGGGTTGATGTGGACATTGATGAGGATGTTTCCTACGAAGAGGGACCAGTTCAGATTCTTGACACACAACAGAAGGTGTTGAGGAAAAAGACGATATCGTTGGTAAAGGTTCTTTGGAAGCATCATGGAGTTGAGGAGGCTACTTGGGAGCTCGAACAGGAGATTCGCTCCAAGTATCCAAAGTTGTTTTCTCCCTCAGGTGTGGCCTGATTTTGGGGACGAAATATTTTAAAGTTGGGGAGAATGTATTGTTTGTTTGTGAGATATATATATATATATATATATATATATATATATATATATATATATATATATTAAAGTTATAAAGTTATTCCTTTTTCTCAAAAGTTGGTGGGCCCCACCAACATATTAACACACAAAAGGCCATAAGGCCATTTCATGAGTCAACTGTTTCCTTTCTCTCTCTCTGCTGCATCCTTTCCCCTCTCGGCATCTCACTTTGTTTTTTTTCTTTTTGCAATCTCAAAAACTTGATATAGCTTTAATCTTTTGGATTTTGGTAGAACATTGTGAAGCAAAGTTGTTGAGCTCGTCGAGGCCGTCAATTTGATAGGAACCAATCATCACTTGGTGCACTCTAGGGAGTTCAAAATTCTAGGGTTCTTGGGCTTGGATTTGGGGATTTTGGGAGTTTTCACTTCCATTGAGGTAGGGGTGTTCTAATCTACAATTTCTTAGTTTTTTGTGAATTTTTCCCCTTAAATTTGATCCTATGCATGCTAATTTTGATTATCTAGTTTGTGGTTGAAGTATGTTTAATTAAAATACTAAATGTGTTCCATGTGTTATTTGAATTGATATATATGACTAGATTTATTACGGTGATTGAGCATGTTTGGTGTTGACATATTGTATGTCCTAAGATTATGTATTTTTTATTTATTTATTTATTGCTTTGAAAGAAAATGATGCTATGGTCAATAAATAAATAAAAGAAATGATTGCTTAGAAATTTCTATTAAATTGTGTAATGATGTAAATGAAATGTGTGAGAGCCTATGGTTGAATTGATAAATCGAAATATGCACATTCATGCATTCATTGGGAAAGAGAAAGGAAAATATATATATATATATATATATATATATATATATATATATATATATATATATTTTGAACAAACGAAATTATTTTGGGGAAAATATTTTTTAAAGGAGTTTGCGAAAACCGGACGCCTAGGAGGCGCCTAGTGGTTCGTGGTGCTAGTGTAGTCTAGAAGGGATCATGGTTGAGCTAACTAGGCCGGATGTGACACCTTGGAGGTGCCTTGTGGTCGTGGATAGTTAGTCAACCCTCCATTCGTGACGCCTTGGAGGTGCCTTGGGTCGGATTACACTAACGGTTTTGGAAGTTGAAACGGAAATGTTTCGGAAAATGGGGAGTAACATTTGCATATTACACTTCATGACATTGTGGTTAACTTGTGATTGGGTGGTATTTGCTACATACTTGTTATTGTATTTGAGAGTGTGTGTTTCCTTATAGCATGATCCCTTTCACTTTTTATCTATTCATTGTATGGATTCACGGGGATATAAGAAGTGTGTCTTAGATACTTCCTACTGAGCTTATGCTCACCCCATTATTTCTAACATTTTTCAGGACATGGAAAAGAGGTGGCGGACGACATCCACCACGATTTTAGACGAGCACGGAGACCTATTTCATTTTTTTTTTGCTATCATTTATATTAAAACTCTCTAATATTTTGTAAATGTAATATTAACTAACTCGTAAAACTTTAGTTTAATTAGTATAATGTTGTAAGCCATGGACTTTTAAATTTTAACTACGCTTTTCGGACTGTAACTTGATGTAACCAAAGTATGTTCCTTGTTGGATGAGATGGAGGAATGGGATTTTGTATGTATGTAGTCACTTTGGAGATGTGATATAATATATGTATATTGCGTTGGGACAGAATATGTTAAATTTAAGGCCCAGTGAGGCCATTGTATTTTTTTTTTTTTTTGTATTTCAACAGGTTGTTTAGAGACATTTTCTACGGAGGTCATGCCGAAATTTTTATAGATTTTTATTATTATTTTGGTATCCTTTTGGGTCGTTACAGGGTCCTTGCCCGAACCCGAGGTCAACTAGGTCATACACTCCATTTCCTATGTTCAAACCTGTCATAAGACTCGTTCCGAAGCTCAGAACACTCAAGGGTGCAAGCTTACAATGCTGGTCAACATTACAGGTCAAAAGGAATGTTCAGCCGGCTGATGGGCCTTAATCAGCCGGCTGTTAAGGCATGATTGGCCGGCTGACCTATATGGTCGGTCGGCCGAAACGAGGGTGAAGTTTATAAGCTCTCGGGACTTTCACTGTAGGCATTTCGGTCGGCTGATGGTGAGGGTTCGGTCGGCCGAACTTGGAGTTCGGTCGATTGATGGTGAGGATCAGTCGGCCGAAATATGCTAACCTGGGATTAAATTCACTGGAAATGCATACTGATTAAGTATAATTTATACTAAACCCACAATGAACCTATAAAGTACTGAAATTCCGAATTCACGGCAAATACTCATCATTATACAAGAATAGCTGTCACTAAATTTGCCAACAACAAAACATTGTTCTCCCATTCAATACAAGCAACTACATGGTTTCCATATACATCAAAATATAGTCAAATGTCTTAATTATATTACATGACCATGATTTACAAAGGAATGGGAAAATATACAAAAGGTATAAAATAAACTCCTAGTCATCCTCATACTTGTGGAAGGTCAGTATCCACCACTTCTTTTCCAGTTCCTGAAAAAAATGTTTAATAATGGGGTGAACGTAAAGCTCAGTAGATGGTGCCTAAGACACGCCTCTTGTGTCCCCGTGAACCCAACCAAAGAATAAAATAATAGGAAACGGGGTCATACAAAGCAGGGTAAAAATACCATATCAAATCCAAGTTCAAAATAATTAAATGTCATACCGTGAATGTAATGTTATGCATGTCACTCCCCATTTTCAGGAAAATCCATCACTTCACAAACTGTTAATATAACCCGCCCTTTGGTGACCCCGCAGCGACACGAGAGAAGGGTTGGCTACTATCCCTGACCTTTGGTACCCCCACAGCGTCATTTTGGGCCCAAATAGCTCAATCACGCTAGGGCAATCTCCCTAGTTCCCTCTAGGCTATAATAACACACCAGCCATTTGGTGACCCCGCGGCGACTGGGTTTTCTCAAAATACTTCATCAAAATTTCTCCCCCTTATCATGTACTTCACCAATAATATGAGCATAAAAGAAATTTACATCACACAATTTAACATGTTCCTTTATAGCATCTTCTAGAAAATTAATAAACACCATAGGCATGTAAATTAACATCTAAGCATGCTTTTCACACAATTTCTTCAACACATACAAGTATAGATTGCAAATACAACTAATATATCATTCTCAAGACAACTAACTTAAAATTAAGCATGTTTTGCAACAATTAAAGAGAGATGACTCACAAAGGAACAAGAAAAGTATGAATTAAGAACCCTTACCTTAAAATGAGGCAAAATCCCCAAATTTTACAATTCAAACCCTAGGATTAGAGATCCTCCAAATGATGACCAAATGAGGATTGGCTCCGATCAACCCGTAGGCCTCGTCGTGGGCTTTAATTTGCCGCAAACGGCACTTAAAAATACCAAGTATAGAGAGAGAGATCTAGGATTGAAGTTGTAAATGAAAAAGAAAAAGAAAAAGCAAGATAAAGGGGAGAGAGTGAAAACTAGCGGGAGAGAGAGGAGGAAATGGAGACTAAAACATGGTCTCCTAGCCTTTTTTGTATGCAAATGGTTGGGCACCTTTTTCTTTTTATTTTTCCTTTTTCTTTTGTCTTTTAATTTACACCACATACATATACATATACACAATTATATAAAATACACATAAGGCACATCAAATAAAATGCATGGAGTGCAAATGGACCCAATTAAAATCCCTGGATGCAATAATACAGGCAGCGGGTCCCACACGGGACCGTCCGGCCCGAAAAACTGAAAAATGGAAAGAAAAATCACCCTTACATTTCAAAGAGTCCTGGACTCAATAAAATGTCCCAAACAACTCTCAGACACGACTGGCACGCCCCGTAGTGTCCGGTACGTAAAAGGATAAAAGACGAAAATGCCCTTGTGGCAACAAAATTCCAGATAAAGAAAAATTGTGAAAATCGGAAACATCACAAGAATATTTTACGCCATTAGTCTCATTAATTAGATGGGGCATCATGTAATACAAAAGACAAAAAATAAAGAAAATTGTGTTGGAGTTGGTGGGCAAATTAACACAAATGGGATACACTTACATATATTCAACTGAATTAGTAAACACACAATTCAGAAACACTCACTTCTACAAAGCTGAATTCTTTATCTTGTATTGCTCAATTGTTTGTGTATTGAAAATACACTTACATGACTCACCTATTTATACTACTCAATGAATACTTCTTGTCTAGATTCATCTTCTAACATCCCCCCTTAAGCTAGACTTGTGCAACTCCAAGTTTTTCCTTTAATTTGATAAAACTTTTGAACTTCAATGCTTTTGTAAAAATGTTTGCAATTTGATCTTCGGTTTTGCAATGTTTGATGACAATTTCTCCATCTTTAACCAAATCTCTAATGAAGTGATACTTGATTCTAATATGCTTGCTTCTACTATGAAAAACTGGATTCTTGCTAAGTGCAATTGCTGAATTATTATCACAAAATAGAACAATATCTTTCACTTGAAAATACTTCAAATCTTCTAATACCCATTTCAACCATAGTACTTGGCAACCAGATGTGGACAGAGAAATATATTCAGCTTCTGTAATTGAAGTGCTACTATAGGTTGCTTATATTATGCCCAAGATACTGCACCTGAACCAATGCTAAAGACATAACCAGAAGTACTTTTGTGATCATCTCCACTACCTCCCCAATCACTATCACTATATTCGATCAGAGTTGAAGTTTGACCCCCTCTTGTAATGAATTTCATGATCAATTGTACCTCGAACATATCTCAGAAATCTTGTTCCAGCATCCCAATGACTTTACTTTGGTGCTGCCATGAACTTGCTTAGCATGCTAACTGAAAACATCAAATCTGGTCTTATTGCGGTTAAGTACATAAGACTTCTCACAAGACTTGTTAGACAGTATCATCAAAATCTTCACTCCCATCATTTTTGCTCAACTTCAAACCTACTTCCATGGGTGTTGTACTTGGTGAGGCTTCCTCCATTTTGAACTTTGCAAGCAAATCTTTTGCATATTTCTTTTATGAAATTATGATCTCATCATTTTCTTGCTTAACTTCGATTTTAAAGAAATAATAAAGAAGACCCATATATGTCATCTCGAACTCATTCATCATTGACATCTTGAACTCATCACACATCTTCTTCCAACTGCTGGTGAAATTTAAGTCATCAATATATAAGCAAATTATTACAATATTTCCACTTTTGTCTTCCTTGGTGTAGAGAGCATGTTCATAAGGACATCTCCTGAACCCATTCTTTATGAAGAAACTATCAATGCGACTGTACCAAGCCCTTGGAGCTTGTTTTAAACCATATAAGGCCTTCTTCAAATGACATACCTTGCCTTCTTCACCTTTCTTCACATAACCTGGTGGTTGCTCAACATAAACATCTTCTTTGTTGTAGCCATTTAAAAATGCTGATTTTACATCCATTTAATGTATTTTCCATCCTCTTTGAACTACTATTGCAAGAATTAATCAAACTGTCTCTAATCGAGTCACCAGAGCAAAAATTTCTTCATAATCGATTCCATGTTTTTGTTTGTAGCCTTTCACAATAAGTCTTGCCTTGTACTTGTCCACATCACCCTTCTCATTTAGCTTTGTTTTGTAATCCCACTTCACACCAAATGGTTTCTTGTCTTTTGGAAACTCAGTCAATTCCCATGTCTTCTTCCTTTTGATTGCGTCAATTTCTTAGTCCATAACTTTCTTACATATCTTATCTTTTACGGTTTCTTCAAAATTTATTATATTAGCAAACATCACAAAATTTATCAAGGCATCCCCATCAATTCTTCTTGCTGCTTCATAAATTTGCTGGATGCTTCTTGTTTTTGGAGGAGGCAATTCTTCATCACTTGATGATGATGAACTTGAGCTTGGAGAATCTGGTGTGTTTTCAACATGTTGAACATCTTAATCTTCTTCTTTGTTTTCCTTATCCACAACAGTTGAATTCTTTTCTTGAATGGTATTTTACCATTTCCATACTTCTTTTTCATTGAACTTCACATCTCGGCTGATGATTATCTTGTTTGAGGTAGGATTGTACAACCTATATGCCTTTGAGCTTTCACTATAGCCAACAAAAACACACTTTTTAGATTTATTATCTAATTTACCTCTCTTCTTATCTGGAATATGGGAGTAAACAATATTTCCAAAAATTCTTAGATGATTAACACTTGGCTTTAAACCGCTCTAAGCTTCATAAGGAGTCATTCCTTGAACAACTTTTGTTGTAGCGCGATTTAGTAAATGTACCACATATGATACTATTTCACCCCAAAAAATCTTTGGCATCTCCTTTGCTGTCAACATACTTCGAGCCAACTCCATGATGGTTCCATTTTTCCTTTTGGCAACTCTATTTTGTTGTGGAGTCCCTCGAACAGTTTTCTGATGTCAAATACCATGCCTGATCAAAAACTTCTTATAACTGATGTACTCACCACCTCGATCAGATCGTATGGTTTAGATCTTGTAGCCACTGTCATTTTCAACAAGGGCTTTGAATGCTTTAAAATTTTCAAATGCTTCACTCTTTTCTTTCAGCAAATAAATCCATGTTTCCCTGCTATAATCATCTATAAATGTCAGAAAGTAACGATTACCTCCCATTGACATGGTTCGCATTGGTCCACACAAATCTGTATGTATTAACTCAAGTGGCTTTGAAGCTTTCCACACCTTTCTAATGGGAAAAGGCTCTCGATGATGCTTTCCCAAAATGCAAGCTTCACAAACTCCATCTTCTCTATTGATTCTTGGCAAACTTTTCACTATGTTCTTTTGACACATGTAGGATAATGAGTTAAAACTCACGTGCCCATATCTGTGATGCCATAGCCACGATTCTTCATTCATCACAGCACTAAAACTGACCATCTTCTCATACATAAGCTTCAATGGAAACATTCTATTTTGTGTCATTTGTACCTCTGTAATCAACCCACCATTTTTTCTTTGACCACACAAACATCATTGTTGAAGCGTATATCATTTCCCTTTTGCAGAATCTATCCAACACTTAAAAGATTGTATTTAAGACCTGGAACATAATATACATCGGTAATCTTCTGTACTCTCTTCTTGCTTTTGACAAGAATATTGCCTTTTCCTCTAACGTAATGCCTTTTATTATCACCAGTTTTGACTTCACTTTGGATAGATTCATCCAAATTTACAAAGGCGTTCTTATCTCCAGTAACGTGATTGCTGCAACCACTGTTGATATACCATATATTTTCTAAAACTTCTTCTTGTGTATTGCAAGCCAACATGAAAACTCCTTCTTCTTTTTCTTCCTCCTTGTGTATGAATGTCGAACTGTTGTTTGCTTCATTATCATTCTTTTTGAACCAACAATCTGCTTGAAAATGCCCCAATTTTCCACAATTGAAACACTGGAGATGATATAAGTCACCGTGACCTCTATCTTGTCCTTTGCTTAGACCTCGGCCTCGGCCTCGACCTCTATTCATTCCTCTTCCTCTTCCTTTATTAAGAGAAAAATTAGCATTTTCCTTAGACTCAAAAGTTCTTCCTTCACTTTTTCTTCTTCTTCCTCGGCCACCTCGATCACTTCTTATTCCTCTCAAACCTTCTCTAAAAGAAGTTTGAGCATGAAATGCTTGTTCTAGAGGCGTTGAATCAAAATTCTTTAATCGAAACTCATGAGATTAGAGTGATCCCATCAAGTTATTCACTGACAAAGTTGACAAATCTTTCAACTCTTCAATTGCTACAACGATGTGTTCGAATTTTCTATGGGTGCAACCCTAAGGATAACTGAGAAACTGCGAAACTTTGCTCCACATGGACCAAGTAAAGAGCTTATATACAGAACTGCTAACTTCTCATAGGGTACTCACAGAAATCTACCGATAAAGTCGCGGCAGTTTTATGTAGTCATGATTGATTCCCTTTCAGCAATGCTTGGTAGAACATATCGATGAATTGATTGTCCTGGCACAAGGGCAAACCAAAAAGAATGACTGGAGAAGTTCAATTGCGTGTAACTGAAGATAGTATAAGCTCAACAATCCCAGAGATATATAGAATTTAAATAAAATAAAAATAAAAATACTTCGGAGGATGTTTTCAACAATTCTTTGATCTTGAATATCTTCTCCATTCACCTTCAATTGGTTAGTGATCGAAAGAATACGATTAAAGTATTCTTCTACACTTTAGAATCTTTTATCTTAATCATATCGAATTCAACTCGAAAAGCTTACAATCTAACCACTTTAACTTTATCGTCACCCTTATAAGTGGCCTGTAACGTATCCCACGCTTGCTTTGCTGAAATGGCTGTCGAGATTCTTTCAAAAATTACTTCATCAATTACTTGATAAATGAAGAACAACGCCTTCCTGTCCTTCTTTCGATTCTCCTTCAACTCATTGAGTTGTGCTTGACTCAGCCCCGCTTGATTCTCCGGTTCTTCAAAACCGTTTTCAACAATTTCCCATAAATCTTGGGATCCATACAACACCTTTATTTGTATACTCCACTGATTGTAATTCTTCCCACTAAACTTGGGAAGTTGGGGTACAATATGTTGTTAGACGCCATTTTTCTTTGCCGATCTTGTAACAAGGCTCTGATACCACTTTGTTGGAGTTGGTGGGCAAATGAACACAAATGGGATACACTCACATATATTCAACTGAATTAGTAAACACACAATTCAGAAACACTCACTTCTATAAAGCTGAATTCTTTATCTTGTATTGCTCAATTGTTTGTGTGTTGAAAATACACTTACATGACTCAATGGATACTTCTAGTACATAAATTTAATATATGTAATGAACCACACGATGAGTCAAAATATTTTATATAAATTAAAATATTCCATGTACTAGCAATTATTATGAGATTCTTTGCACCTTTCCAAGTATCACTTGGTCTTCTTAAATGAATCTAGACAAGTCTAGATTAATCTTCCAACATTGTTATCCATTGTTAGTTTTGATGTCTCTTTCCCGCGTTAATTAGAAAGCAAATTCAAGTAAGAGAAAGAAGAAAATTCAAGTAAGAAAGCGCGTTGCGGCATCTGTCTCTCTCATCTACGGACTTGCCATGGTCTCTCTGTAGTTAATTTATGTCCGTCTCTCTCATCGACGACTCTGTAGTTGACTGACTTGGTTGAGTCTTCGTTTCTTCTATACAGATCGATTTTCCATTTGAATATTCATAGACCAGCTCACTTGATAGGACCTTTATAAATGGAAATTTTCAGTTCATTATCATTCACATTCAACTCCATCCTCATTAAGTATCTACATTCTTCATACCCACATTACCTACATTTTCCATTCCCATATTCTCTCATCCATTCAAACCTATCAGATAAGCTTATACCCTTCATTCCAATCCCGTTGACATCCCTAAAAGATTGTCATCAATTTAGTTTAGTCACCTGGGTTGTTTTGTTTCAATTTGAAGTGTGATCGATCATTTCCCGCCTTCTACGAGCTACCTAAACTCAATTCAGTGTCTACAGGAAATGGGTACCCGTCATTCTTTTTGATTTAAAATCTGTTATTGTTGTTTTAAGAGCAATCTCTTGGTTGTACTCTGCTTGTTTGATATAGTTTCATACATCAGCGTATTTCCAAAAAAAAAATTCAAGTGGTGAGGAGTGTTTGGTCTTCTTTTATGGCTAAATTGTTCTCCGAAGGCTCGCTGCATGCTCAGGGTGTACAGCATGTGCCATTTAAGACCTCGGACGGGTCTCTCAAGGTTTTGCTATTACATGGGAATTTAGATATTTGGGTCGAAGAGGCTAAGAACCTTCCTAAAAATGATTTGTCTTTGGAGAAATTCGGGAAGATGTTTTCCGGATTGAGCTGCAAAATTGAAAAACACATCCCTCAAAAGATAGCAACTAATTCACATGTTACAAGTTCAGTATTCAAGGCCAAGAGATTCGGGAAGAAGGTTGCCGGAGTCAGCAGCAAAATTGAAAAGCACATCCCCACAAGTGAAAACCGCATCCCTCACGGGATGAAAACTGATCCATATGTTACAATTTCAGTATCCAATGCTGTTATTGGGAAAACTTTTGTCAAAAATGACGAAGAGAACCCGGTTTGGATGCAGCACTTCTGTCTTCCTGTTGCTCACTATGCTGCAGAGGTGCTCTTTGTTGTTAAAAACAAAAAGCTTGTGGGTTCTGAAACCATCGGCGTTGCTATGGTACCGGTGGAGCAAATATATTCAGGCATAAAAGTTGAAGGTACCTTCCCACTCATTAATTCGAGTGGGAAGCCATATGAGCCTGAAAGTGTCTTGATCATATCAATCCAATACACTCCCATTGATAAAGTGGCCTGGGACCATGTTGGGGTTCCAGATGCCTATTTTCCGCTTAGGAAAGGTGGAAAGGTTACACTTTATCAAGATACCCATGTCCCTGATGAGGGTTGCCTTCCAAATTTGAATCTTGAACATGGTATTCAGTATGAACATGGTGATTGTTGGCGCGACATCTCTGATGCAATAAGTCAGGCCCGCCATTTGGTATACATTACAGGCTGGTCTGTGTACCATAAAGTTAGACTTGTCCGGGGCAAGGACAATGCAACAGATTGCAATTTAGGAGACCTTCTTAAAACCAAGGCACAAGAGAAAGGTGTCAAAGTGCTGCTCCTTTTATGGGATGATCCATCTTCGTTAAGGATTTTCGGTCACATAAGGGTAAGAAACTATTGATTTATTTTTTTATTTTTTTTATTTACAAGTTACACATTTGTTTGGTAAATTAGTAGCTTATTCGATCTGGGTTCTACATATGTTTAGTAAATTATTAGTATATTTTGAAATTAGATAGTGTGCTATCTTTTTTCTCATGTTCATCCTTGAATTATCACTTGGGATGGCACAAATTACAGAATGCAAATATCTCATATTCATTAGATTTAATTCTTAGGTGCATGATTAGGTTATTTACAAAGCAAATGCTTAGTTATCATAACATGGTTGAAAGAACAAGTAAAATTAAATGGCTGTGTTCATATGGCCTTTCCATTGTTTATTAAATTTTTATGCCTCTGCACTTATATATGTTAAAAACTATTGAAAAATGCCAATGACATAGATATGAGTTATCATTATGATATGGCGAGTTATCATTACCTACCAAATAATAAGAAAGAATGGAAGGGAAGTATTGGGCCATCAAACGTGAAAATATGGATTTGGGTCTGAACCCAAAGGCCACTGATGGATCTACATGGTGCTTCCCCCACCTCCCTTCAATTTTTTTAATATTTTCATTTTACATATATAGAATTTTATATTACCCCAACACTTACCCCCGTCAATTTTCTTATATTTTTGTTTTGTATATATAGAAATTTAAAATTCTAAAATTGCCCCCACACTTTTAATCTTTAGTTCCCATTAATCTCTCTCTGATTTGGTGGAAACTCTGTATCTTCATATTTAATCCTCTCTGTTCATATGCTACACCGATCACATCCAAATATTCTTTCTTAATGAAGGATCACAATCTCTAAGCAAGCATGTTGTTGGCTTTTTCTTTAATACCACTTTGTTGATTTTCGCTTTGATACCACTTCGTTGAAAGCAAGTGGATAGACTAGAAGCATACACAACACAATAATATGGAAGAGGAGTTGAGGAAAGGAACACTAAGAAATATACTATATTCTACTCATACCATTTCATCTTCTTCTCCAACTTATTCTCATTCTAGAATGACTGCAATACATGATTATATAGGCCTCACAAACATATGTGTAATCATTATATTTAAATTTCTAATTACACCTATTATTCCCACTAACATGATATTTAGTAAGTATAACTCTCACTAAAATAATCAATTTATCTCAACTCTCACAATCCTTGGTTTTACATAATCTTCACCATCACACTAACTCTCATATACTAATTCTCATTGAGACAATTTATACCCACTAACATACTAAATGCACAATACTTGAAATGACTAATTAAATACTAAAATTCTAAAATCAAATTTATTTTCCAACAAGAAAACCCTAAATAAACCATCCTTGTATACCACAATTAGAAAAATGTGAAGACCGATATTGTAAAGCGTGATTTTAATATTAATTTGGTTTTGTTCAATTATCAATTAGCTTTTTATTTTTATATTTGGAGAACCTAACTGAAAATAATTCAAGTTCACAATAAAACAAAAAGTTTCATTTATTACTTTTTAATTATTCTAAGCATGAACTTTCTAGGTTTGTAGATTCCTAACTGAAATAGGCTTGTTGGAAATTTTTTAATAGTGGTCACTGTAAATGGAACAAGGGATACACTAAAGCATAGACGCACATTTGAATTTGCTTTGTTTAATTGTGTTACTTAAATTTACACAATTTTTTGCTTCGATTTATATGAAAATCTTACTGAATATAAAAATTCACTGATGACAATTGCATAGGTAATAAATGAAAATATTATCAATCAATATTAACTTCTTATATTTATTATTTTGTTAAATCTTATTATCCTTGGTAATTGTCAAGACTTGGTAATTGTCCTTTGAGGCCTTTTATAATGCTTTTTATCGTGGTGTTTCAGTTTTAATGTTTTGTTAATTTTATTAAGTTTAAATTACACTTGTTGTGGAGCTCTATTCGTTAAATGCCATTTCTTCATCAACCTTCTACTTCTGTGCAGCTCAATCTTTTAAGTAAGAAGTTTTTTATTGGTATTATTGCTTTTAAATATGTAGGAGGGAAAAATGCATACCCATGATGAGGAGACTTGTGTTTTTTTCAAACATTCTTTAGTGAAAGTGCTACCTTGCCGCCGTTCTTTTGGAAATGCACATAGCATCGTCAGAAAGCAGGTAAAAAGTACAAATATCTTGTTAATGTTGTGTTGCCCCTTCTTTCCGTGTGTTCTGAGGCATTGCAAAATCTTCTACATTTTGCTACCAAGTTCCTCTAACGAGTTCCTGAAAAAGTAGAATATACAAAAATATATATATTCAGCTATACAGGGTCCTACTAGTTGTCCTAATCGTGGGATAAAGGTTCTTCCATAATTAAAATTCCAACCCATCCTGTTGACTGAGGCATCAGTTTGTACAATTTTGTAACTATCTTCTAATAGTAATACCTATGGTCTCAGACAAAACAATCTATCTCAAAGCAAAGTACACCACCCTTTCTCAGACTCACACCCACTACACTTTGCCAATAACTAATTGCTGAACACCTCAGTCTAGACTCCGCATCCACTTGTTATAGATTCCAGCCTTACTCCTCAATTCTTGTAGACGGGTTGCTGGAAGAACATGATCACTCCGCTATAGGAAAGTCACTGAGAGACAAGGTGTGGGGGATATCTTTACTGCCATGTGTATATTGAAAACCATATACCTACCAGAAATAACAAAAAAAACAGAGGAAAGAGAGAATAACAAATCATGCTATTTAACAAATCATGTACCACACTGGGTGGTAATGGTTAAACAAATCATGTTATTTAACATTGAGTGAAGTATAGCTAAACTAATTTGATATGTCTTACCATGTCACGTCCCATATCCCATGACTCGGTTCGAGAAGAAATAATTAAATAGATAAATAATTAAATAATTAAATAGATAAATAATTAATTAGAGAAAAATCGAAGTCATTCATTTATAGGTGAATACCCATGTAATAATATTGTCCCCACTATTTACCCGTCAATGACCTAAGTAGACCATTCAAAAATAATAATAAGAATAAAAGTAAAATAAAAATAATATGTATATATATATATATATATAAAGAAGGTGATCCTCAACACCGTGCAACATATAGTTGCTCTAGGACAATTTGGACGACCACATGGGAGGAGTGGTCGTACACAGTAGCGATGCCAAAGTCAGTTTACTTGCAAATGACAACAAATCAATTATATCATAATAACACCTAATCATTTCAAAGCCTCATTAATGATATGAATCTAACTTGGATACATATAAACAAACTATATACTGATAATGGGTTTCATGAAAATAAAAACAAAAATAATAGTAATAATAATAATATGCTTAAATATTTAATTAACAATATACATTAGACTATTTAAGTGAACCCATTTAAATACATCATGCAATAATTGTTCAATCTCATCACATAAGTCATGGCCACCATAGCCTCATTACATTCCATAAAGTGAGAAATGAGGATTAATGTTATGAGATTACTTGAGAAGAAATAAAAGAGGTAATTCTATAAGAACTCCAAAAGATAAATGGGTGAGTTCCTAAATCATTTCTGTAACGACCCACTCCACCACATGGTATGATATTGTCCGCTTTGGGTCTGAGCCCGTACGGTTTTGCTCTTGGGCTTCACCCCAAAAGGCCTCGTACCAATTGGAGATAACACACTTACATATAAGCACTTCACCTTTTCTCTACCCAGGCGATGTGGGACTGTGCACCCACAACTCGCCAGTGTGGTAGCCTGAAAGTGTCTCTCGCACCTGCCCACGGCACACTCGCCCACAAGGTCATCACAATCCACCCCCCTTGGAGGCCCGACGTCCCCGTCGGCACACTTCCGGCTGAGTCAGGCTCTGATACCAACTGTAACGACCCACTCCACCACATGGTATGATATTATCCGCTTTGGGCCTGAGCCCGTACGATTTTGCTCTTGGGTTTCACCCCAAAAGGCCTCATACCAATTGGAGGTGAAGCCCAAAAGCAAAACAGTGCGGGCTCAGGCGCAAAGCGGACAATATCATACCATGTGGTGGAGTGGGTCGTTACAATTGGTATCAGAGCCTGACTCAGTCGGAAGTGTACCGACGGGGACGTCGGGCCTCAAAGGGGGGTGGATTGTGATGACCTTATGGGCGGGTGCGAGAGACACTGTCAGGCTACTACACTGGCGAGCTGTGGGTGCATAGTCCCACATCGCCTGGGTAGAGAAGAGGTGAAGTGCTTATATGTAAGTGTGTCATTTCCAATTGGTACAAGGCCTTTTGGGATGAAGCCCAAGAGCAAAACCGTGCGGGCTCAGACCCAAAGCGGACAATATCATACCATGTGGTGGAGTGGGTCGTTACAAATGGTATCAGAGCCTAACTCAGCCGGAAGTGTGCCGACGAGGACGTCGGGCCTCCAAGGGGGGTGGATTATGATGACCTTGTGGGCGGGTGTGCCGTGGGCGGGTGCGAGAGACACTGTTAGGCTACCACACTGGCGAGCTATGGGTGCACAGTCCCACATCACCTAGGTAGAGGAAAGGTGAAGTGCTTATATGTAAGTGTGTCATCTCCAATTGGTATGAGGCCTTTTGGGGTAAAGCTCAAAAGCAAAACCGTGAGGGCTCAGGCCCAAAGCGGACAATATCATACCATGTGGTGGAATGGGTCATTACAATTTCCCTCCTCTAAAAGAATATTACAAACATGTGTCATCAAATACATTATCCACATACACGTTGAGTCAAAATATAAGTCCAAAAGTAAGCTACACAATGGATGTCACAATTATCACAAATAGCTCGAAAATGTTGTCATGGTCCCAATCAAGCTAGGGATGAGGAACCTCCTCTTGGGCAATGCCCTTTCCTGAAAAATATAAGAATCAACGGGGCGAGTAACGAATTGCTTCATACGTAGGAATGTTTCATGAATATAAACTAGGTTTCTTAAAATTTTACAAACATTGCATGGCCATATAATACAAGGGACATGCTCCCTAATGTCTAGTCTCAAGGGAAAACTGAATAGGAACATCTTAGTGTAGCATAAATAATATTAATCCGTTTATTAAGACAAGCATAAATTATATAGTGTAATGTACATAAATCCATAAGTTGCAATAACACATAAATGCCAACTTGAAAATAAAAGTTGAAATCAAGTAATGAGATAACTCAGAACACACCTACACTACCGGTCACATAGACATGCTATGCGCCTAAATAAAAATAGTCGTTCTTGGATTACTAGTCCGCCGGAAACTAACTGATTAGCCAATATAAAGTGGGGAAACTCATGTTTCGCCCGTGAGCACCAAACCTTCGCATTCTCAAAGTAACAACCCCTGAGTATTTCCCAAAATCAACAAACAAGCCCAAAAAATAATCCATATACCATGATATGCCCAAATTGCACTTCTCATGCGCACATAAATTATACTAATCACACAATCCATGTCCTATTGTCCAAATCACTATAATGGCACACTCTTTGATGCAATGTCAACAAATTGGGCATTTTGAAGTCATGTGATTTCATGTTGTTATTATATCAAATTTCAAGTATATAAAAGTTTAATATCATCATAGAAATATATATCTTCAAAGTTAACCCTCATAAGGTAACAAAAACATTATAATTTCATGAACAATCACAATATGTAAGGCACTTTAATTGCAAGTAATTGTACACACTAAAATCTAACACTTTAATAAACATCAATAATATCAAAAATGAAACAAATAACATGTTACACATGAAAATTAACATAAGAACTCAATAAAACATTATGGACATGTAATTAATCATTATATAAGCTCTCTAATCCAACCCACACACACAAGTGTATACATAACTCACACAATGATCATAAAATTCCAAGAACTCCTAGGTTATAAGCATGATACATCCCTACCTCAAGCTAGAAGCAAACCCTAGCTACTCCAAAGGAAAAATATGCTCCAAATCCAAAATTGATTGAGGGGTTTTGTTCCTCTCCTAGTCCCCGTCAACTTCCCTTTTATGGAAAGCTCAAAACCTCAAAAGTTGGAGGTGAAATGGTGGAAAAATGGTTGAAATAAAATGAAAAAAAGAAAGAAAAAGAATGGGATAGAGAAGAGAGAGCGTCGGTGGAGTAGGAGAAATGAGAGGATTTTGGCTTATTTTACACTTTCTCTCTCTATACACACATGTACATATCACACACATTCTCATCCACACATATCTCATCAATTAGTCAACCTAGACCCCACAACATAACAAAATGCAATTAAAAATAAATATAAAAGGAAAAAATAATAATAATAAAACTTGGTCATCACATACCATAAGCTGAGAAAAGTTTGACTCATCTTATTGTATGTTGTATTCATGTTAGTTCCTTTTTCAATTTGGTACACTACAGTAGCGCAGAGACTTATACTTTATTTAATTGCATTACTTATAGTTTGTTACCAAGATGCCTGTTTAAATAAAAATTTGGAATTTACTAAAACAGAACTTGTTTTGATGTTGGTAGCTTAATTTTCACCTGCACTAAACTTAATTGTTTGCCCTAAAGGCGTTCCTTGATATATAGTAGTATATCTATAATTTCCAGATTTAGTATCTGCTATCTATGAACCTTTCTTGTTGATTTTCTGTTATCAGGAATTAGGAAAAATCTACAGCCATCACCAGAAAACTGTGATTGTGGATGCTGATGCAGGTCATGGCAAGAGAAAGATCATAGCATTTCTTGGAGGTCTCGATCTAGCGATGGGTCGATATGATACTCCAAAACACCCTATTTTAAGCACATTACAAACTGTGCACAAAGATGACTACCATAATCTTACTTTCAAGGTAATCATTTTATCAATGTTCTTTATCACTGTTGGATTTTATTCAGTTGCTCTTTCTCTTTTCTTTTTTTATTCTTCTCTTTTATCTAGTTCTGATGTATCTAATAAGCTCCATCAGTATAATGCATGATTATGCTAACTATGAAACATGCAAAGGGCATACTCCCTATTGCATGTACAAAGGATTTGCAATTATTTGAAAATTTACTTGAGGCTTTCCTAATAATTGACTATAATATTAGTTGTATAATTATTGCTAGCTTCTTCGAATAATAATTAATATTCCATGTGTTTGATATTGAAGAGAAATTTATCTGTTTCCAAATTGTTCAGTTTAATCTTGTTGATTTGATAGTCTGTTTTATGTGTTAAGAAACCTCAGTCATAACAGTCAGTAACTTAAGAATTAACACACGAGATTAAAAGGGATGGGTGTTTACCAATATTTTTTTTTTTTTTTTTTTTTTTTTTTGGTTTTAGTTTATTTTCCAATGTTTGGCCAAAAAGAAAATGAAAAAGTCATGATTATTGGCTGCCATTTGGTTCTATACATCAGCTATATGGAAATAGAAATCTGGGATGCCTAGAACTGCCAAAGAGTTAAGGATATTCTATACAATGTGCAATGGAGATGGTGCAAACAATTCCTTGTTTGGGAGATGGCACCCAAGAGGAATCGAACCTTAGACATGACCCCCTCTCCCAAACAAGGAATTATTTGCACCCAAAAGGAATCGAACCTGAGACATGATATTTCTTGAGGCACCAGGGCCAAGTTCTTACCCACCTAAGCCAACCCCTTGGGTTTATTAAATGGATTCCTTCTACATGATCCTTTTCTACTTCTTCTGCATGGAAAATGCTTATGGTTTCCTAGGCATATTCCCATATTTAGTTTCATCTTGTGGTTGGCAATACTTTTAAAGCTCAGTACTCAGGATCACGTGTTTAATCATGGCATTATATTCTCTATGTCTTGTCACTTTTATAGATGATCATAATCACCTTTTCTTCTCTTGCTCCTTATTAGAAATATGTCTAAAATTCATTTATGACATGGCAAAAATCTTTTGGCTAAAGAAGTATGATGGTGAAGCTTCCAAATTAGCTTCCTTTGGAAGCTTTGAAATTCTTGGGCAACAAGAATGATTCTTGGGCAACTAGTGTCATTTGGCTTCCAAATGAAGCTTTGAAATATACTTGGACACCAAGTATTTTGGGGTTATATATAGCCTTGCACACATTTGATGAAAGGCATCCGAGAGGCATCCAAGAGTAAGACAATATTCGGATCAAGAGAGTATATTGGTTTTGTGTGTGTGAGAAAATCCTTTTGTGTGTACAATCTTCAAGAGAGAGTTGAAGTTTGTATTTGGGTGGGTTTTTCTCTTTGTGTAAACCATATACTATTTGGGGTATTTCTTGAGTGTTGAGTGAGTCTTCTTTGTTGGTGAGTAAATGGTGTGAGAAGAGAGATTATTGTGAGGAAGAACCAAAACGTTCTTCAATTTATAATCTTCTTCTTTATTGTGATACGAATCATCATCGTCCGTGAACGTAATCCTATTTGTAAGGGTGAACCACGTATAAATCCTTATCTCGTTTGTGTGTGCCTATTTATTTTCTTGTCATTATTGTTCTCTTGTTCTCATAAACTCTTATTCGATCCTTATTACATAACAAACTGGTATCAGAGCTCTCGGTTCGTATATTGTGTACAGATACTATTCGGGTACTGTTCACAAATTCGGTATTATTCACCGAGAAATTTTTTGGGGAGTTTTTTGAGATGTCAACAAAATACGAGATTGGGAAATTTAATGGCAAGATTAGTTTCAGTCTTTGGAGCATTAAGATGCGGGCCTGCTCACTCAGCAAGAGATTGGTAAAGGAAAAGATAGAAAGAGGAGTTACGATCCTGGTTCTCAAAAGGGTTGTGAGGGGACTACACAACATGGTGGGAGAAAGAAATTCGTTTTCAGATGGCAACCGAAATTGCAGCAGTCCTTACAGGGAGGCAAACCCATGAGGACAGGTGTGATATTGAATTGCAATAATCTTAGTGGCAATGAGAAAGTCCATTCGAGTGCCATTAAGATGTGTGGGAAGCAAGTAGTTGGTCACAATAGAGATGCAAGGAAAAGTCAAGGATGTCCTATTCTCCACAAGGGTGAGAAGATGACTTTTTATTACCAACCGGTGGTTAGTGGGCGGTTGGAGAAGGTTGCTGAAGGAGATGTCAAGCTTGGAATTTTTGAGGGTGTCTTTGATAAGCGTTTAAAGTTTGACAGAAATACTAAAGGTATGCTTGTGGCTGCGCAAGACATGCGTGGGTTGGAGATGATGATGGCATTATTTTTATTACTCACATTGTGTTGAAGAAAGACTCTTTATGATGTTGTCTTATCTTTTCTGCTAAGGCAGAGAAATTTTTCTAAGGATGGAGTTTTGTGGCTTATTCGAAATTTTTGCCAAGGTGGAGAATTTTAGTCAAGGTGGAGATTTGTTAGAAATATGTCTAAAACTCATTTATGACATGGCAAAAATCTTTTGGCTAAAGAAGTGTGATGGTGAAGCTTCCAAATTAGCTTCCTTTGGAAGCTTTGAAATTCTTGGGCAACAAGAATAATTCTTGGGCAGCAAGTGTCATTTGGCTTCCAAATGAAGCTTTGAAATATACTTGGACACCAAGTATTTTTGGGCTATATATAGCCTTGCACACATTTGATGAAAGTCATCCGAGAGGCATCTAAGAGTAAGACAATATTTGGATCAAGAGAGTATATTGGTTTTGTGTGTGTGAGAAAAAAATTTTGTGTGTACAATCTTCAAGAGAGAGTTGAAGTTTGTATTTGGCTGGGTTTTTCTCTTTGTGTAAACCATATACTATTTAGGGTATTTCTTGAGTGTTGAGTGAGTCTTCTTTATTGGTGAGTGAGTGGTGTGAGAAGAGAGATTATTGTGAGGAAGAACCAAAACGTTCTTCAGTTTGTAATCTTCTTCTTTATAGTGATACGAATCATCATCGTCAAACGTAACCCTATTTGTGAGGGTGAACCATGTATAAATCCTTATCTCGTTTGTGTGTGCCTATTTATTATCTTGTTATTATTTTTCTCTTGTTCTCATACACTCCTATTCGATCCTTATTTCATAACACTCCTCTACATTTATGGTATGGTATTTTGTTCTCTCTAAATGTGACTTCCAAGTTCATCATCTCAATCTTCATTCTTGGAGCAGTGTAGTCAATTGGGCTCATATACATCCTTTAAAGGGATCACTCTCAGAGCTATTATCTTGAAACTACTTTTCTCTTACTCCTGTCTATTATATTTGGATTGAAAGGAACAATAGATTCTTTACTCATGATTGCTTTTATCTCCAAGATTTCTAATGCTGCGAGATTAAGGATTTCTTCTCTGAATGGGTTTCCTGCTACTACTACAAATAAGCACATTCAACTGGTCTGGCAACTTCCAGAGTCTATTTTTTATTGATGTCTCCGGGTTTCTTGGCTTTCGATGGCAGTTTGCTACCCTGGTTCTCTCAGTTCAGTTACTGGAGCAATGCTGCTGGACTTGTGTTTACTGAAGCTGAGTTTGATTTCTAAAATGCTGCTACTGATTGAGGCTTGATTTTCGTTAGATGTTGTTTTGGCAGTTGTTTAGCTTTCTTCTAGTTTGCTGGGTTTTATTCTAGTTTGGTGGTTTCATTAGATGTTGTTCTAAGCTTTCTCTTAGGCTGTGTTTGTAAGTTTCTTTCTTTCTTTCGATGTACTCTGTTGGTCTAGCTTGGCCTTGTTGGTTCTTCTAATAATATGCTCATTTACTAACAAAAAAAAGAAAAACATTGAAAAAGACGAGAATTTTTTTTTTTAAAAGGAAGTTTTTGCCTCAACCACTTTAGTAAATGTGAAAATAATTGTTTACTCTTTCAATTTTCTTCTCCTCAAATTTGTGTTGCTACTTGAACAGAAGCCTGCTGTTGGTTGTCCAAGACAACCGTGGCATGATTTACACTGCCGAATTGATGGTCCGGCAGCATATGATATCCTCAACAACTTTGAGCAGCGTTGGTTAAAGGCCTCAATACCTAGTGGACTACGAAAAGTAATAGTATCATCACATAATGATTCATTACTTAAAACTGAAAGTATTTCTGATATCTTAGGAATGGACGATGTGCTTCGCCTGAGAGAGGATGATCCTGAGGCTTGGCATGTCCAGGTATGTTAGTTTTTTCAAAAAAATATGTTAGTAGATGTTCTAATTCAATACTCGTTTTACTTTTACTAGTCTAGTTTACTTGACTAATTTCCTCAAAACTTTAGGTTTTTCGTTCAATTGACTCCAACTCGGTTAAGGGGTTTCCAGAAGACCCAAAAGATGCAACAGAAATGGTCAGAAACAATTTGGGGGTTTTTAGTTTCTTTTATTATTATTTTTTAATGATTGTAGAATCATTCTTATTTATAAGATGGTTAATTAGCTAATTTCTATGTGCATTGTTAATTTGTAACAGAACCTGGTATGTGGTAAGAATGTACTGATAGACATGAGTATCCATACAGCATATGTAAAGGCAATTCGTGATGCCAAACATTTCATTTATATTGAGAACCAGTACTTCCTTGGGTCGTCATATAACTGGACTAATCACCAAGACTTGGGTGAGGAACTCCTTCCTGTCCTCTTTACACGCTCTGTTCTAAGAATCTAAGTTTTTCTCTCTCACAAAGTCAGTGTAACTGATTGATGATTAAAATACTCCATTTGCATATGCAGGTGCAAACAATTTAATTCCGATGGAAATTGCTCTCAAAATTGCTAACAAAATTAGAGCAGACGAGAGGTTTTCAGCCTATATTGTCATCCCAAT
Source organism: Cornus florida (assembly GCF_030987335.1). NCBI lineage: Eukaryota > Viridiplantae > Streptophyta > Magnoliopsida > Cornales > Cornaceae > Cornus > Cornus florida. The sequence continues at coordinate 91,499,132 of NW_026775581.1, forward strand.
GTGGCCAGAGGGTGATCCTACAAGTTGTGTTACTCAACAAATTCTCTATTGGCAGGTACACTTTAACTACTTTTTCGATTGCTTTATGTGAAAATAAATTGAACAGTTATCATACCAGATTATATAATATTAATCTGAAAAAGGTTTAACTCAAGTTCTTATATTGTAATAGTTTAGGATTTGTGCAAATGTTTATTTTTAATCATCCTCATAAGCAATAATAGCTAAAGAAGTATTTAGAACTCCCCAGAAGATTGAATCACTGCATCATCTTTCACATCTCATTTTTGTAATCATTGAGAATGAGACCACCATAGAATGTTAGATGCAACCACAGGATTGTCTGGGGTTTCTTAACCTCTCTTGGAGAATGAATCGAGCAGTTAATTCCTAGACGAACACATAATTACCCACATACATTGCTTTAATAGGGATAAAACAAACTTAGCAATGGAACAGTGCTGAATGGTAAATATACATTAAATGTGAAATTCTTAAAAAGAAATGCTTCCTACACACCACGGCACATAAATATTTTAAAATTTATAAAATTAAATGAAAGGACACCACAAATCAAGCAATCTTTTGGTTGAACAAAAGATGGGTACAAGTCTGAAACTTACATGTAGAAGGAAGAAATAAAGAATAATAGAATAAGGAGAAGGATAAGAAGAGAGAAGAATGAATTCTTCATTAATTTTTCAAATAATATTATACATATATATAAAACATAAAGATATTAATAAAAAAAAATTAAAAATAAAACCAGTTCTTAATCTACATTAGTATGGAATTATAATCTGATTTTATGTCCATTTTAGCAATGACTCCCACTTTATCTAATGGCTTCATTCGTTACTGATGATGGATTTGTATCCCATACCTCCATATGCTAATGTTAATACAGTGGAACAATCAAAATTTCCCGGGCCCATAATTCTGTTGAGACTGAATTGGCTAATTAGAAACAATTCAATGCTCTTTTTATTCCAAAGAAGTGTACCATCAACTTCAAGTAGGGACGGAGCTAATGAAGGCCTAGGAGGGGGCACGTGCCCCCCTGAGTTGGTCAGCAACCTATAATATATGTGGTAATTTTTAAAAAAAATTTCATATGTATGAAAAAATTTATATAGTGCCCTCCTCAAATTTGTAGTTCCTAAAATTATATTCTTATTTTTTCTTTATTTTTTCTTTTACTCTTCATATTCCTTAAATTTCCTTGGTTTTTCTTCCTCAATTGAAACTTTTTAACTATTTCCTATTAAAGTTATTTCATTTTTCTTTCCTTTTATATTTTAATAATTTTCTTCTTCTTTGTCTTTTTGAATTTTATAATTGTTATATATATATATATATATATATATATATATATATATATATATATATATATTGTGTGTGTGTGTACTCTGTATTTTTTTTTTTTGACAGTGTGCCCCCCTCACTTGAAATCCGGGCTCCGTCATTGACTTCAAGGAAGGGAAAAGTAAACACCTTTTGTTGTACCTGTAATTACACTTAAACTGATACCATTTATAAAGAAAAATCGGTATGACTTCTGCTAAAAGGGATTCTATAACAACATGCTTAAATGCATAAAAATGCAAATAATACATTCCGGCATCCCTTTTGATCCATTCATCAGGCCTCAACATAGTTCATCTCACGGTGGAGCATCCACGTACCATTTAATCCAAATATCGTGATTACAGTCCCAACAATACATGGTTAAGATCTAAAGTCCATGTCTTACAACATTTAGACCACTTATAATAAAATTACAGCCCATAAATACAATTACAATAATAAGAGTTCACAAATCTCTATACCAAATATAACAAACTAAGATTATTTTACAAAAAATATGGGACTTAAATACAAAAATAGCAAAACAATCTTCTAATCCAATTTAGGCCTGTGGTGGAACGTCATCCGCCACTTCTTTCCCGTTTCCTGAAAAAAAATGTTAAATACAAAGGGGTGAGCAAAATTGTTCAGCAAGTGGTGCCTAAGACACACCTCTTGTGTCCCCATGAATCCAAACAAGGAATAGGACAATAGGAATCGGGGTCATACTATGTCGGGAAAGTACAACATTAAATCCAATCTCAGCATACATAATATGATGCTATGAAATGCAATGCATGCCGATGTCACTCCCCATTTTCAACATTCAAATCCATCACTTTCAAACTGTTAATATAACACGCCCTTTAGTGATCCCGCAACGACACGAGAGAAAGATTGGCTAGTGTCCCTGACCCTTGGTACCCCTGCGGCTCCATTTTGTACCCAGCTAGCTCAACCACGCTAGGACAATCTCCCTAATTCCCTCTAGGTTATATTAACACACTGGCCCTTTGGTACCCCCGCGGCAACTGAGTTTTCATAAAACATTTTAATCAAAACTTCTTCCCCAAAATTCCCTTTTTCATTTCAAAATAATTTTCCCCATTTTTATGCCCAATGACATGCATGAACATTACATACTTTCTCAAATGTCATGACAAATAAAAGACTTTTATAGTATACAATTTAACATGCTTCAATTTAACAATTTCTATTAAGTTACTAACACCATAGGCATGAAAAATTAACATGTATACTTGCTTTCCACATAGTAAGTTTTAACAAGTTATCAAATACACCAGCATATAAAATCAACATTTTAAGCACGTTTTTCACACAAATCCACATATACACATAATCATGAATTCCATATACAAAACCAAATCATTTTAGAGGCATTAATCTCAAATTAAGCATGTTTAACTATAATTAATAAAGAATAATTCACAAGGAAGCAAGAATCTTATGGATTAGGAACTCCTACCTCACTTTTATGCAAAACCCTCAATTTTCATCTCAAAATGGGTCTCAATTTTCGGACTTCCTAGAATGACCAAAAGTTGAAATTACTGGTATGGATTTGAAGACCTCGTCGTGGGCTTCAATTTGCCGCAAACGGCACTTAAAATTACTAAGTATTGAAGATTAATCAAGCTTAAATTGAGTAGAATAAAAAAAAAGAAAAGAAAAGCAGCGAGACAGAGAGAGACGTAACAGAGAGCAAGAACTGATGGTTTCTGTAATGACCCTTGGTCATTTGTGATGGCAAAAAGTGGTGGTGGGTCCCAGGCCAATAATATAACTTTTAACATTTATATATATATATATATATATATATATATATATATATATATATTAACATTACAGTACCAGCTATTACTCTTAGAAATAAAATTTGATTTTTCAATGCACTTTTTAATTGGGCAAGTTTTAATACACATTTCTACATCTTAAATTCCTGCCTATATGTAGCATATCATATTCTAAACATACTTTTTATTTTATTTTTTTTATTTTTTTTTTTTTTTCAGTCAATATATATGCACATCTAATTAGCTTTTAAGTTTTAAGTAAATTATAAATGTCTCATTCACAAAAATTGAATCGTCAGTGTTTGGAAATACTTTAGCAATATGGAAATTTTGGGGGCTGTTTGCCGCTTTTCATGAACCTGGTGATATTGTTAATTTATGCAGTATAATACAATGCAAATGATGTATGAAGAAATATACAAGGTTTTACAAGAGGTAGGGCTTGACAACAAATATGAACCTCAAGACTATCTGAATTTCTTCTGCCTTGGCAATCGTGAGGCTCAAGACACGGAAAGCACTTCAAATCATAGAAATCCTTTCGCCTCAAAAACTCCTGAAGTACAATTCTCTTACCTCTATAGGCTTTGACTACCATTTAAATGTTATTCTTCCAAATCAAATCAATTAATTTTAATTGTGTTGTTTATACAGGAACTCACTACAAAATATCGACGCTTCATGATTTATGTCCATTCAAAAGGAATGATAGTGGATGATGAGTACGTTATATTGGGGTCTGCAAATATCAACCAACGTTCCTTAGAAGGCACTAGAGACACTGAAATTGCGATGGGTGCTTATCAACCTCGGTATACTCGGGCGAGCAAATGCTATAGTCCCCATGGACAGGTAATCTTTGGTCAAGTGAAATTTTGTGTCATTATTTTGCATATTGGTGAAAGGCACGGGTATGTTATATTAGATGAATCAATGATAAACCCAAAATCACTTGAGGTTATGTGAAAATAGAGTTACGTAGGGTGTGAAAACAATTAGTTAGTTAATTTTAATTGTGATTAACTCTTTTACTAACCTAAATTTGATTATTAGGTCAACTTGCTCAATTTATTATTAATTAAATTAGTTGATCAATTAAACATCCACAATCATAAATATAAATACTGAAAAGTAAAGCAAGTTAAGTTTAGAGAAATTGCACCAGAATTTTCAGTGAGGAAATCCCAGTTGATAAAATACGTCAACAGTTTGCATGGGAAAAACCTCGTGGACTATTCAGTCCAAAGTAAACCGATCCACTATGTTTGAAACAAAGTACACCGAACTTTGACTCTAACTCACACCCTATCGCTTTACCAAACACCAATTGCTGACAATCCTCTGACTTTGCGACTCCCCATCCAACAACAACTTGACCTCAGGCTTATGCTTGATATTTGTAAAAGAGTAGCAGGTAGATCAGGCAACACTCCTCGAACGCTCCAACCCTTTCAAAGTGTAATCGCTTTTACTTCTGTTCTTCAAAATCTGAACTCAGTATAGAAGAATTAAATCATGCTCTTCATACGGAATATCTGAATCTTCAATATACCTCCAATTTCAATGAGATAAAGAACAACACTACTAAATCACTCATGAATATATGCGTGTGCTCTTATAAATAAATTCAGAATAATTAGATTTGATTTTCTGAATTTTTCTCTCTCTAAAAGGCTTTCTCAAAATATAGAATTGATTTTCCTTAAAGTCATGAATAAACTTGAAAGACTAACAAGGTTTATATAGAGTTTATAAAGTCCTAATCCCTCAGAAAATATGAAAAATTTCGTGCATAGGACTTGGTAAGAAGTTTAGAACAAAAAGGAAACAAACAGACAAAGTAACTTGATATTGGAATAGTACCAGGACTTCTTGAACCGGTTCAGAGGGGCTGAACATTCAGCCCCCTTGAATCAGTTCAAGATGGCCAGTCTTGAAACTTAGACAATTCTGCTGATATTGAACCTGTTCGATAAATCTTGAACTAGTTCAAAATGGACAAAATATAAAATCTTGTTTAAAACCTTTCAAAACCCTTCCTAAATGTTCTCACTACCTCTCAACCTTTTTAGAGCATTGTTCTCATCATCTCGGAGTGTAGTATATCATGAACACTTGAACTTCTTCAAATCCGCATCTGATTTTCAATCTTCGAAATTTTGAATCGAAAAATTATAACTTGTGATACTCCCGGATTTTTCGGATGCGGGTTGGCCAGGCCCACGCCCGACTACCCGAGGATATCAAACAAATTAGCAATAATCGAACACAGAATAAAATTAAGATAAACATGAGTAAATAAAATTCGTTGGAAAGAAACTAAATGAAAATCCTTTATTGAAAACTTCAGCATAAATCTTATAAATAAGAACTAGTCTGTTACATCCAACTTCTCCAATTATAATACAACTCGGGAATCCATCTGGTGGACCCCTAATCAAAAGCCAATACTGAAAAGCGAACAACTAAAAAGAAATCCACTGCTAAACCATGAAGAACCTCCTACATCGTCAGTAGAATGAGTCGTCGTCTCTGCTCAGCACGAATAAGCTCTAAGACCTGGAACCGTCCGTTACCTGAAAAATAATAGTGGGTCAGGCCCACGAACAAGTTCTATCCTAACTACAATCCAAACAGAGACCCGATACGCAGATACATCCTAGACGTCTCAAACATATCTATATAGTCCGTAATAGATAAATATATATCCACACTACAGGACTCTCACTAACTATGTTGAGGGTCTCAACCTGAATAGAAGGTAACATGCAATACGCACCTGAGTGGGCATGACTACCTAAGCCTAACAGGGTATACCTCAACCAACATAGCTAGCTACGCATCCTACTGCATATATGCACCCTAACCATCGACTATGAGACTCAAGCTCAAATCGCGGTACCATAATTTATATATATAAATTCCCATCCAAACCAATGTAGTGCCGCTCAACTGATTCGTTGCCATGACACGACATAAAATTAGGATTTAAATGTTTTAATTAAATCCCTACTCCAATTATATATATAAGTTCCTTCCAAATACAATGTTGTGCCGGTCAATAGTTCATTGGTCAAGACACAACATATAATCAGGATTTAAACGTTTTAGTTAAAACCCTATCCATCGTAACGCAGAAATATAAACAACCATCAAGTATGTCATTCAACTGTTTTAGTTGACAGGACATGAAACCATGTAGGATTTAACTGTTTTAGTTAATCCATTCCGTATGTATGAATGGGTTGGAATTAGTGTTTTGATCTAATCCGTCCCTCCGTATGTCACCGTCCCATACCGGTACATACCATGCATATGATCCGTAAATGATGCAACAATATAAGCAGTACATCAAATAAAGTCCACATTATCCATATAGTTGATAAACACATAATTTAAACAAGTTATCAACTACAAATCCAAAATCCATCCATGAAATCAAACAAGACAAAGTTTACTAATTTGTCAAGTTAAATTCCAGCATTCATCCATGTAATTGACAGAAAATATATATTTAATTCTTCAATTAATTCCAGGCCAACATCCAATTAGAATGACAGAACCTAAGTACTAGTTCAGCAATTTAAGTCCAAACCCTAATCCAAGTAATTGCAGTGCAATGCTTAATGTTACCGCAATTAAGATTACAAGCTTAAGTCCATGCATTCCAGAACAGTATTTAGTTTTTCAACAATTAACATCCAGGATATGCCTAGATCAAGCTTGTTAATTAAATGATCCTAGCATGGCACCCCAACAAGATTTATAAATATATACATATTCCGTTAAATTGCTAAAACTAATTTAGGCAATTAAACCCCCTTCATCCGTTAGCAGCCTACACCGTTGTATACCTTCCCACGATTAAACCCCTGAGTATAAAGACCTTAATTTATTAAAAATGGCTCTAGTATAGCATAATATAATGCTTGGAATCCATGCTCCAACTTTTTTTAATTTCTAGACGCAGTTTGCACAAATAAGTCCTTTCGGTCCGCTAAGTCCGTAAACTGCCTGCGTCTTGCCTTAGATTTTCCTACGGTTTAAAACCTTAGCATATAAATAAATTAATGCATCCTAGGGCTTTAATATTTCTTGAATTAATATATAAATCCATCTCCCTAACCCAAACACAGCTCAGAAAAACAACCATCGAACCAAACAACACACAAACAGCCCCAGAACACAAATATGATTATAGAGCCTTCTCCAAATAAGTGGAGCAGGCTCTAACCTGCCTAGAGCCGCCTCTTTTAGACGTAGAGCCTGCTCTACTTCCTTTAGAGCAGGCTCTACTCATGGGGGAGCCGTCTCCTCCCTCCATGGAGCCGTCTCTTTCCCCTTCTGCGAGCTTCAGTCCGTTCCTGCTTTGTTTCAGTCCGTCCTCTTCACCTCTGGTCTATTCCTAACACTTTATTGGTCTTTAAAACTGATCTTAGGAGTTTAATTAACACCCAGTAGCATCCCATCAGTTTGCTATAACAGTAGGAATTAAAACAACAACAAAAACAACAATCGTCTTAACACGCTTTTACGATCAACCACTGAATACAATCTTGCAACTACAGTTCCATTCCAACCCCTCTACTCCTTTTCAAAACTGAACCTAAGGTCTTATAACATCCCATTAATATCCCCATGACTTGTTCATAATAGTTCAATTCAATTACAGTGTTTAAAACCTTAACTAATTAAACATGTTTCCACTCCAAACTGCAAACCAAAGGTACCAGAACTTTAACAGAATAATTCCACACATATAGACATCTGATTTAGCATATAACAAACATGTCTAATTTAATTATTGATCAATTAAAACCCTAGAGACAGTCTAAGGATGCACAGAACACAGGCAACGGGAGAGAGAAAGGAAAGAACTTGCCTCTGTAGTTTTGGTTTGAAACCTTTAATCGTTCTTTGTCCAGACTTTCCGGCAACCTCTCGACTGTCATCCACTCCTTTGTTGCCCTAGGTTCAACCCACGAGCAACACCTCTTCTTCCTCTCCTTGGTTCAACCTTGGTTCTTGGCCAAAACCCTAATGCTCATTCTCTCTGTTTTCTCTCAAAAACTCACTGTTCGTGAAACGGAGTTCTACCACCCTCATACAGAATTATAACAGTATATATATAGGAAATACTAAAACCTAGGTCCAATTGTAATTAGAGACAGAAACCCTAATTAACCCCAGTCGGCCAAACCGTAATTCCTAAAAGAATATAACCCTAAGTTCACATTATAATCAATAACTTCTAATTTAATCCAATTAAATCATTTAAAAAAAAACTAATAAACCAATAAACAATTTAAAACAATTAAAACAAGAAATTCAATTAAAATAAATAAAAGTACTCTTAAATAACATCACTAAACAAACCACCCAATTTAAATACAATAATTAAAACAAAAATGTAATTTAAACAAATTAGTTAAACATACCTTTAATTAAATTCAACACAAACCATAAAATCATCTAAACACATAACCACATAAGCACCTCAAATTCAAAAATATAAAAATTAAATCCCAATTATATCCTTTTGAAACTAGGGGTATTACATAACTCGATCGGACTTGTTTTTGACAACAAAATTAGCCAATTACAAAATATATCTCACAATCTCCCCCTTCGGCAATTTCATGACAAAATCCTAAAAACAATTCAGCAATCTACCCAAGCAGGAAAGTAAATTACAATGATTGTTCAAGGAAATTACAATGATTGTAATCCTAAATTACAATGGTTCTCCCCCTCATAGTCATTATATGTTTTTCACAGATAGTCCATGTGTCATTAAACTCCTCGTGTTCAACATTCTCAATCAATATAGTGTGCTTAACTTCCCAAAAACATAATCTAGACTCTTAAGATATGCATAAAAATCCTTTCTAGACTATATCTTTGCAATGCATTTAATCAAGACAACAGATACCAATAGATTTCCTAAAATGAGAAAACTTAGGAGTACCTAATGGTTTAGTGAGAATATCAACCAAATTCTAATCAGTATACACTTTTTTCAGAGACACGACATTTTGTTCAACAAGTTCCCTAAGAAAATGATGTCGAATGTCAATGTGCTTAATCCTAGAATCCAAAACTGGATTCTTTGAAATATTGATTGTACTAGTAATATCATAAAAGATAACAATAGTACATTGATCAACTCCATATTTCAGAAGCATCTGTTTCATCCAAAGCAATTGTGTGCAACAATTTCCAGCAGCAATGTATTCAGCCTCACAAGATGATAAAGATATGTAATTTTGCTTCTTGTTGTACCATGAAACAAGATTAGTACTAACATAGAAACAACCACCTGAAGTACTCTTTCTATCATCCTTGTTACCAGCCCAATCAACATCAATATAGTCTGTAATCTCAGAGTTAGACTCAGAAGAATAACGCAACCCATAATTTAATATACTATTGACATAATGAATAATGCGCTTGACTGCAAGAATGTGTTGTTCTCTAGGATCAGCTTGATACCTAGCACAAACACCTACACTAAATGAAATATCTGGTTACTGCCAAATACAACAAGCTACCAATCATACTCCTATACAAGAAATGATCAACCTTGTTAGGATCAGAGTCTCTATCCAATTTGAATGAAGTACTCATAGGAGTTTGAACATGCTTTGAATCGTTCATACCAAATTTCTTAACTAGCTCATTTGCATATTTTGATTGAAATATGAAAATCCCATCATCAAGTTGTTTCACTTGGAGACCTAGAAAGAAAGTTAGTTCACCAACCATGCTCATTTCAAAAGTATTACTCATATCTTTAGAAAAATTATGAACAAAGTTATCACATGTAGCACCAAAAATAATATCATCCACATATATTTAAGCAATCTTTTCCTTTCCTGAAAATAAACAATGCTTTATCTGCTCTTCCTCTTTTGAAGCCCTCGTGCATTAAATAAGAAGTTAACTTCTCATACTATGCTCTATGTGCTTACTTTAAATCATAAAGAGTCTTTTTAAGATGAAACACAAAATCAGGATTATGTGGATCAATGAAACTTTTTGGTTATGCTTCATAAACTTCTTCCTGCAAAATACCATTTAGAAAAACACTTTTCACATCTATTTGAAACAATTTGAATTTAAAGTGACATGCAAGAGCAAAAAGAAGTCGAATAAACTCAAGTCTAGAAATAAGTGCAAAAGTCTCATCAAAATCAATTCCTTCAACTTGAGTGTATCCTTGTGCAACCAATCTAGCTTTATTTTTCATCACAAGACCATGTTCATCAAGTTTATTTTTAAAAATCCATTTGATTCCTATGATATTAACATCACTAGGTCGAGGCACTAGTTCCCAAACATCATTCTTCACAAATTGAAGTAATTCTTCTTGCATAGCCATAAGTCAATTAGAACTTTGAAGTGTTTCATCAACATTCTTAGGTTCAAACTGAGCCATGTGACATGAATGTTCTATGTCATCTACAATGCATGATTGTCCTGTATGATCACGGACTGTACTCCTAGTACCATGCTGATCCCATGAACCTATCACTTTGTCAACTGGATGACTTGATCGAACTCTAGAACTGCTAGATGTGGGAATATCTAAAGATGGTGCAAGAATTCCTATAGGTTCATCAGGGGTGACCTCTAATTCCTCATCCTCATTTTCTTCAACCTCTTTACCTTCTCCACCTAAATTCTCAACTCTTTCTTCCTCATGAATTGTAGGTTCTTTCCTTTCTCCTACAATTTCAAAATTAGTTTTTTCTTTATCAAGTTGAGAAGAGGTTGTCTTAAATTTTGAATCATCAAAAACCACATTTATAAACTCCATGGCCACTTTGGTTCTAAGATTAAAAACCCTATAAGCCCGACTTGTTTGTGAATAACCCAAAAACACACCCTCATCACTTTTAGAGTCAAATTTTCCCAAGTGTTCCCTATCTCTAAGGATATAACATTTACTTCCAAAGACTCTAAAGTATTTGACAGTGGGCTTTCTATCATACCATAATTCATATGAAGTCTTTTTAGTTTCAGGCCTAAAATAAAACTCTATTTAAGATATGACAAGCAGTACGTACTGATTCAGCCTAACAGTGATTTACAATTTTATTCTCATGGAACATAATACATGCCGTACCTACAATTGTCCTATATTTCCTTTCCACTACACCATTCTGTTATGGTGTTTTAGGTGCTAAAAATTCATACTTAATACTATTCTTATCACAATATTCAATAAACTCCTTAGATTCGAATTCACCTCCATTGTTGCTTCTAATTCGATTAATTCAATATCCCTTCTCATTTTGAATAAGTTGGCAAATAGACCTGAAATTCACAAAAGTATCAGATTTTTCTCTCAAATATGCAACAAAAGTAAATCTAAAAAAATCATCAACCATAACAAGCATATATCTTTTTCAACCAATGCTATTAGGTGTTATGCGACCCATTTAATCCATATGAATCAATTCTAAAGGTCGAGAAGTGACTTTATGAACAAGTCTCTTATGTGACACTTTAGTTTGTTTTCTTAATTAACATGGACCACATATTTTATTCTTAGACATCTTCAATTTAGGCAAACCTCGAACAAGATCATTATTAGACAAATTCACTAAATCATTAAAATTCACATGTTCAAGTCTTTTATGCCATAAAACTGCCTCATCAGTAACTGTAGAAAAGCATATTAGTGAAGGATCTGAAAATACATCATAGCAATTATCAGAAGTTCTAGTTCCTTTCTAGATACATTCACCTTTTTCATTAGTTACAAAACACCCTTGTTGAGTAAAATTGACTTGAAACTCATTATCACAGATTTGACTAATACTCAACAGATTAGCAGCTAAACCTTTAACATATAGAACATTTTTTAACTCCCCAATTCCTGAAAATTTGATCTTACTTTTATCACTTACAGTAGAAACATAACCATCACCAAAAGTAACAGTACCAACTGAGTATTCCTTAAAAGTGGTAAACAATGTTCTATCCCCTATCATATGCCTAGAGCAACCACTATCAAAGTACCAACCACATGGACCAAGTACTCTAAGTGTAGTGTGCATGGCAAGGCATTTAATTTTTTTTTTCTTACCCCAAACAATGTTAGATTAATTATGCAATGTTTTCCCTATTGTTCTAGGCAAAGTGTCACAAGGTTCAATAGTCCTAATCCTCTTATTCTTCAAATTTGAACTATTTAGATTTTTTTAATTTATTCCCTAGTTCAATTTTTTTTTTCTGACACTTATACTTGATATGCCATTTTTCACCATAAAAATGACATGTTGAAATAAGTTTGATAGAACTAGAAATAACACAAGGTTTGGTTTCAACTTTTACAAAAACATCTTTAAATTTTTGAAAATATAAATCATTTGAGGTTGATGCCAAATCTTTGTTACTCCTAATATTTTCAACCACTCCTTTCAACTTATCAATTTTGCAAGTGTCAATATTAACTTTCTGAAAAGACTGTTTTGATTAAACAAATTCACTACTCAAATTATCAATTTTAAGTTCCAGTGATTTATTAAACAAATTTACTTTCTTAAGCTCCTTTTCAAGAAAATCAATTTTATGAAGAAGATTCAAATTCTTATGGCTAATTTCTTCCAAATTTTTGTTAGAGACAGAAACTTCTAATTTATAAATATCTCTATCAAGTTCCGCAAGATTCAATTTCTCTAACAGATTTTCAAAATCCTTTTTAAACTTTGACCACTCAATTTGCATGCTTGTGATAGAATCAAAAACATGAGGTAAAGCATCAACAAATGAATTTTCAGACATGATACAAAAACAATCAACAATAAATCAACAAATATGATCTACTCTGTATATCGAGTATCCCTCTCTGATACCAAATTGTGAAAATAAAGTTACGTGGGGTGCGGAACAGTTAATTAATTTTAATTATGATTAACTCCTTTAATGACCTAGATCTGGTTATTAGGTCAACTTGTTCAATTTCTGATTGATTAAATTAGTTGATAAATTAAACATCCACAATCATAAATATAAATACTTAAAAGTAAATCAAGTTCAGTTTAGAGAGATTGTACTAGAATTTTTAGCAAGGAAACCCCAGTTGATAAAATACGTCAACTGTTTGCATGGGAAAAACCTCATGGACTATTCAGTCCAAAGTTAACCGATCGACTATGTTTGAAATAAAGTACACCGAACTTTGACTTTGGCTCACACCCTATCGTTCTACCACACACCAATTGTTGACAATCCTCTGGCTTTACGACTTCCCGTCCAATAGCAACTTGACCTCAGGCTTATACTTGATATTTGTAGAAGAGTAGCAGGTAGATCAGACAACACTCCTCGAATGCTCCAACCAGGGGTGGACACAGAGGTAGGCAAAGGTGGGCTGTAGCCCACCCCAAAATTTTTTTATTTTTTATACTATACTAATAAATTATCCCAGCCCAAAAAATACAAAAAATTAATAGTATTAGCTCACCCCAAAAACCCAATGAAGCCAAGTAAACTCAGCCACCATACTAAAATAAAGGCCCAAATCAATTCTTTAGTATTCATGTTTAATGTTAGCCCACCCCACCTAGAAATCCTGGATCCGCCCTTGGCTCCAACCCTTTTAAAGTGTGATCGTTTTTACTTCTATTCTTCAAGATCTGAACTTGATGTAGAAGAATTAAATCCTACTCTTCATACGGAATATCTGAATCTTCAATATACCTCCAATTCCGATGAGATAGAGAACAACACTACTAAATCACATATGTATGTGCTCTCATAAATAAATTCAGAATAATCAGATTTGATTTTCTGAATTTTTCTCTCTAAAAGGCTTTCTCAAAATATAGAATTGATTTTCCCTAAAATCATTAATAAACCTGGAAGACTAACAAGGTTTATATAGAGTTTATAAAGTCCTAATCCCTCAGAAAATATGAAAAATTTCGTGCATAGGACTTGGTAAGAAGTTGGGATCAAAAAGGAAACAATCAGACAAGGTAACTTGAAATTGGAATAGTACCAGGACTTCTTGAACCAGTTCAAAGGGGCTGAACTGGTTCAAGATGACCAGTAAAGAATCCCTCGGATTCTTGAACTGGTTCAGCCCCTTGAACCGGTTCAAGATGGCCAGTCTTGAAACTTAGGCAATTCTGCTAATGTTGAACCTGTTCAATAAATCTTGAACTAGTTCAAGATGGACAGAATGTAAAATCTTGTTTAAAACCCTTCAAAACCCTTCATAAATGTTCTCACTACCTCTCAACCTTTTTAGAGCATTGTTCTTATCATCTCGGAGTGTAGTATATCATGAACATTTGAACTTCTTCAAATCCACATCCGATCTTCAATCTTCGAAATTTTGAATCGAAAAATTACAACTCGATCGGACTTGTTTTTGACAACGAAATTAACCAATTACAAAATATATCTCACAGGTTCAACATCAGTACGTTTTCAAGGAAATAAAATGGATTGATGGTTGGCTAAAATTTAGAAGCATGACATGGTCTATATAATTGCAAATAACATTAAATTTATATGTTTTTGGATCTCATGTACGTTGAAAACTATATGCATTGTTGAGATTAAAAGATTGGAAGGCCTTTTTGTAGGAAATGTGTATCTAAAAATATGTATTCACTCATATTGACATGTAATTCAACTGCAAGTTAGTTTGCCTTGTATTCACCATTTGACCAAAGTTAGTAAGGTGAGGCCTAAATAACCATGTTTGTGGGTAATATTGAAGCACACAACTTAACGTACGCACATGTTTTTGGAGTCATGCTAATGACATATATATTCTTAAAAAAGTTATCAGATTTGTGAATAAGCTTTTCGACATTTTATATAATAATAATACTTATATTTTTTTAGCAGTCTTGGCATTCTGTTATTGATTTGAATAATGAATATGTATTATGTGAGTGCAGATCTATGGGTACAGAATGTCACTATGGGCAGAGCACATTGGTTTTCTCGAGGAATGTTTTGAGCAACCTGATAGTCTTGAATGTACGAGACGAGTAAGGTCACTGAGTGAGCTGAACTGGAAACAATATGTTGCTGATAAAGTTACTGAAATGAAGGGTCACCTTCTTAAGTACCCGGTTGCAGTTGATCCAACAGGCAAGGTGAAGCCTCTTCCTGGTTGTGAAACATTTCCAGATGTGGGGGGAAACATTGTGGGAACATTTAGAGTCACAGAATCTATCACCATTTGATCACCCTTGGTCACCAACCTCCTCTTGTTAAGCTTTTCTAATACATGACGCAAAATTCTGCTCAAGTTCTGGTTGAACCAGTGTCTCATGTATCCATTATTTTATTGTACTTTCTATTTTCAGGGGGCAATTTCTGTTAGGAAACGTGCTAGTTTTAAAAACTTTTCGAGGGATTTTCATTCACAGATCTTGATTCTTCACATAGAGACAAGTTTTATGCAAAAATAAAACATGATGTATCATTCAATTAACAAATTGAATACTTACATCAAAGGTCTGAGTAAACCTTTAAATCTTTCATCCAAAGTGAATGTTCTCACTTATTGTAGATCCCTCAGCAAGATACATTCTCCTTGGATCTTCATCTTCTTGGTAATTGTTGTACCTTTAGGAATCACTCATAAGCCTCCATGAATGACCTTGGAAAACTAGGCTTGTGGGAGCCTCCATTAGATAAGAACACTAACCTTAATTTTCTAAAGAAATAAAATATATTCATTTTTCCTTCTTCCTAAAGTCACCCTAAAATATACATAGACCATGTATATATATACGCAACATAAAGATAAAGAAAATGAAATAATAAATCATTCTCAATCTCTAATTCACATGTCTCAAATCTAATAGGATTCTAATATCAAGTTGGGCTATGAGTGAGAATCCTTTAGGCTTATTATTTTATTGGCTACAATGAATTAATAATTGGCCCGGTCCATGAACCCAATTCAATTAATTCATAAATTAATTTCTACTCTACTAAAAGAAATTAATTGAACTCCAATTAAATAATAAATAACTGGTGGCGGTTCGTCGTCCTCGTACTACAAGCTTAGAGAGTATGCATTAAGGTGAGGGCCAAGTTTTACATTTATAGAAGCCACTACTACCTTCACTAAAAATATAGTTAGGGTGAGTAGGGATCGTCCCAAGGGATTAGAGTCGTATTAGCTTGTGAAATCACAATTAGGGTTAGTAGGTCAAGTGATCAAACAAATGGTTGATTGGTTGATTAAATTAGAGAGGAAATTAAACTAAATAATTTAATGCAATAAGGAGTAAGTAAGAGAGAGAGAGTTATTGGGGTTTAGAGGTCACCACCAAGCAATGCTTTTTTACACCCTTAACTAGTGACTAATGAGGGAAATGTGTGTTGCAATATTGATGTGTGTGTGTGTTTGGTTGATTCAATTAGGAAGGGTGACCAATTAAGCATACATTGTCTAATCAACTCCAATCCCTTGGGACGATCCCTACTCACCCTAACTATATTTTTAGTGAAGGTAGTAGTGGCTTCTATAAATGTAGGTCAAGTGATCAAACAAATGGTTGATTGGTTGATTAAATTAGAGAGGAAATTAAACTAAATAATTTAATGCAATAAGGAGTAAGTAAGAGAGAGAGAGTTATTAGGGTTTAGAGGTCACCACCAAGTAATGCTTTTTTACACCCTTAACTAGTGACTAATGAGGGAAATGTGTGTTGCAATATTGATGTGTGTGTGTGTTTGGTTGATTCAATTAGTAAGGGTGACCAATTAACCATACATTGTCTAATCAACATATGAAAAGCACAATATATCTAGCAATTAAGTATATATTGTCTAAATAGCATGTGAAAAGCACAATATGTCTAGCAAGTCATTAATCCTTTCATTAAGCTCACAAGCCAAATACACCACAAGGTTAGAGACATATGCTACTTGCATTCAAAAGTATGGAACATCGAACAACAAGTATGGATTGTCCTCCCATCTAACAACTATGCTACCACTACACTACAATTAAGTTAATGACATGAATTAAACTAATAAACTAAGGGAGAGGCACAATCCATCAAGAAATGAGCATGAACCATCTAGAAAATCACAAGAGCATTTCTTTAAACATAATGTTTTGACAATCTCTAGATCTATGGCATTAATACATATAGACATGCATTAATAACACAAGAAATAGAAACAAATACATGAACATCTATTCTAGCATACATAGACATATGGATAGAATGAAATGATCAATTGGAAGCATTAAACTATATAAATCATTGAATAAACAAGATCTATATATATAAAAGTGCCAAAACATGTATTACAACACTAATCCCTTAATAATACACAAAATCAAGATGTAGAAAGCATGTTTGGGGCTAACTCTAGCACCAAGATGATGTCTAGCCACTCATGGTGGTGCTTCTCCAACCCTCAAGGGCTAACTCCATAGTAGAGATTTGCTCCTTGGTTGATGAAGAGTCTCCAATAGTGTCTCTAGCCTCCTCCTCCTCTAAGCTTGCTCTCCAAGAGTTCTTAAAAGGTATATGAGATGATATGATATAAGGTGCTCTCATGTAAAAAGTAATCCTTATCGTTATATAGGTAGGTCAAAGTGACACACAAAATGAGCTGGGGTCATGCACAAAATATTCCCCAATGATTTGATGAAGGACAACTTTCAATGAGCTGGAAATTTAACTTTTTTGCACTAGAGGAAGTTTGATCAATTGAACCTTGGATTTGAATCGATCGAACATGGCTGAGATCTATCGGACTTAGGCTGGATTGATCTTCATTGGTGGCGCTTTTTGGATAAAGACAAATCTGAGATATTTTGAAGATATTTTTGGGAAAAAGACAAAAGTGGTTGGTAGGGTGGTACAACTAGATAAGATCAATCATTTGGATAAGGACAAGGCAGTTCGATCGATCGAAAAATGATGTTGGATCAATCGAACTTTTGAGGTCTCTGAAAATGTCATCATGGCTCTGATCCATCGTGAAGTGCTGAGATAGATCATGTTGGATCGATCGAACTTTGATCTGAGATCGATCGAAGATGTTGAATTCCACCTTTTTCTTCCTTTTGCTTCCACTTAGCTCATTTCTTTTATTCATCCCAGAATTGCTTCATTTCTGCTCTTATTTGGCTGAGTTAGCTTATTTTCGGGATAAGTGCCTAAAAATGGAAATAATACGAAATCAATCTAAAACGGTAAAGTAAGATAGATAAAGATACTATAATGTCTAAGCTTAAGGGGTTTAAATACGCACTTTTCAGCGCTCATCACACCCCCAAACTTAAATATTGCTAGTCCCTAGTAATGAACTACGAAGTAAAGAAATGAAATGAACAACTAAACAACTATAACTAGAAAGCAATAAATTGATAATGCCACTTTCGTAGGGAACACGATTGCACTTAGCATATGCAACAAGCCTTTTAAACCTCTAGGTTAACCCTAGTGGACGAGTGAAGTCTCGTGAGGGTTTCCAGAAATGATACCCATAAACATTAAGCTCATTCTCACAAAAGAGGCACCAATATTACAAACAAGCATTGGGAGAAAACTACCTCAAGTATGCAATATTTCAAACATTTCCGAGCAATCTCCTAAAATCTCAACATCAAGTAAGCAAGTATGGTCCTCTACACATCAAGAAAATTATCATGCAAATCAAAACAACTCTAGAATCCTTTTTGAGTGGATCAGCATCAAATGTGTTGCTATCTTAGCTAACTAAAGAATTAATCACATCCTTACCCTCAAACTAACACACAAATCTAGTACCGATCATCAAGACAAAAAGTGGACATTTTATTAAAGCTTTATTGTTCTAGGTGCGCTTATTCTTTTCACTCATATATTATTATTTTTTATTATTATTATTATTATTATTATTATTATTTTATAGGATCAAAGATGGAAGCATGGTGCAATGTGTTGATCTATTAAGCTTTCTAGCGATTCATGAGGTCGAGCGTTAGGTCAATGACTCCCAAACCAGACGGCTTTAGGGCATTAGGCATTCAAACACCCTTACGAACTTACAATCTCAAATCAACTAGGTTACAAATTAAAACAACCTCCATCTAATCATTTCTCACTTCTCACTTTTTGGGAGAAGTCCTCACTTTTTTTATTGTTTTTGCAATTTTTCCTTTTCTTTTTTTTTTCTTTTTTTTTTGAATAAATAATTATTAACCTAGAGTTTGGGCCCTCCACCTTTTGGTGCGAGAAGTTCAATGCTTAATGAGGCTAGAATCCCGGCTACTTAGTGAAAATGGGTTATTATCCACCTTTATCAAGAATAAAAGTTTTCAATGCACTACTAGTCCAGTTGGGATATAACCAATTCAATAATCAACAAAGCATGTACCCCACAAATGAATGCTAGTGTGCGCCTATGCTAGTGTAGAATCCTAAAGTGAATCTCAAAACAATTACAAAATCAAGTGGACCACAAATGCAAGCAAGATATCAATCTTTCGAAAAATTTACTCCTAAATGGCATCCATAAGGCATAGAAGGAGTATTGGACTCTCAAGCCAAGCAATTTTAAATTTTAAGCAATATAATCCTCAAAAGATCAAAATCATAACTAGATATGGACCAATCATAGAAAATCTCTCAAATACACAAGTCATGCTTAAAATTTTGAAGTTTAAAGCTAACACTGTAAAGTACACCGTTACCCCCAAACTTAAACGGCACAATGTCCTCAATGTGCAAAGAGAACAAAAGGAAAGAGTATACCGGTGCAATTAAGGTATAGAATGATCGGGACTGAAGTATCCAAATTGGGTGGCATGCTCCCCCCCCCCCCCCCCCCAAAAAAAAAACTTGGGATTAACTGTGGTCCTGAAATTTGGCACTCGGATAAACTCATCAGATAACAAAAAGGAATAATCAGTACACAGTGGACATGCAAGTGTAAATGAAATAAAGTAGTGAGATGGGTATAAGGGTGGTCCTGAAAATCGGGTAGCACTCTCTCACTGAAGTCACTGTAATGTACCTGATGGAGTCAAACATACAGAGATAAGAATATAACAGATGACATCCATAACAAAAACATATATAAAGAAAATAGAGTACTGGATACATCAAAAGATCAAAGCTGACAGACCGACTGCAAATAATATATAGTGACAACAATGAAGTATAGAGCACAGAGGTGTAGTATAAAAAGATAAAAAAACTAAAAATCTCATGTGGACGAGGCAGGACGGGTAGGGCGAGCTCCGCGGATATCGCAAGATAAGTCTCAGAATGCAGTCATGACATCCGTGCGGAATGTAGCAAAATCAGCTCGATGGGCAACAGCATCGGCTCGAATAGCAGCAGTATCAGCTCTGATAACAACTACTGCATCCTCAAGAGCCTGAAGACGCTCTCCAAAGCCGGGGGTCTGACTAGGAGCCTCAGGTATAGATGAATCAGAAGAAAAATCCTGAGTCTGCTCCTCCTCGTGTACTGGCGACCTAGCTGGAGAGTGCTGCTCTGGGTCATCTGCAGGTCGCTCTAAATCAATGTCTATGTGCTGGGTAGTTGGACCTACTGGTACATCGTCCGCTGCAGGATCTGCTGTTGCTGCCTCTGCCTCCTCAGCCTCGAGCTCCTCTACATCCACTACTGCGTGGTCCTGCAGTCTAGTGATGATAGCATTGTAGCTCTTGTCCCAGTCCTTCTTCAAGAAGTGACAGGAACCTCTCTTAAGGTGCTCCCAAGGATGGAAAGGGTAGCACTGGTCGATCAATATCTGGGTGATGAGGTGGCCAAAAGGGAGAGACTTAGCCCTTCCGGGCTTCTCCTTACTGATATATTCGTCAAAGAGCTTCCTCATCACGCTCCAGATGAGTGCGGGGATAAATACCTAGTGGCCAGTATAAAATGCGTAGAGAGCTGTCAAATAGTCTCCTCGCCGCTGAATCTTATGCCCGGCCATGTATATATTCTGAAAAAGAACGGAATCAAAGAACCATAAGTCGTGTGGAAGAAAGGTGCGGGTGGCGAAAGTCTCACCATCGGTATAGTGACCTGTAAGAAATACTGCCATGTCAGCGTAAGAAGGCCTGTATAGCCTCAGATATAGCTCATGTAGCTCCAGAGGGCATCTGTGTGGACAATCGCTTGAGCGGGCTAGCGAGTTCACAGTGTTAGTAATCTGATGGCCATCTATAGTAGTGACCAGCTCTGCTATAGTACGCGAGGACGGTCGGAGGTTCTGGAAGAACATCCGTACCAGCCACGGGTAGACTGGCTCTATAATTGGGGCAAGAATAGCTACAAGGCCCCTCTGGATAATGTCATGGTAAGCTGATCGGGTCAGCACCGATCTAGAGAAGAAATCTATGTCGAACACCGACTCATGGTCCACTGCCATATGCGTATATCTAGGCGCGGGCCTATCACGCTCTTGAGCTGGTGGAGCTGGCTGGTGTGGTGGAGATGGTAATAGTAAATGCTCAGCTCCAGCATGTGATGGAGATGGTAATGGTGTAAACGCAGGCTGAGCTGCAGAAGTGGATGGAATATGATCATCCTCAGCCGCATGAGCAGGTGACTGAGGTGGAATAGGCTGTAAAGGCTCCTCTTGTGCATGAGAGGGCTCTGCTGGCTCCTCTATCCTCGGTCTGATATGTCTCTGAGGCCCGTGTTGCCTCTTGGCAACAGTCTTGCGCTTAGTCATAACCTGAAAAATAATTTAAAAACTTGCAAGGGGAGTCAATGCTAAAATAAAGAATTGAAAGCACAACATAGAGACATGCATGTCAAATAAGATAGACAAAACAGATAGATGATATGAATCTATGCAAGTGACAGGATATGAAACATACTAAACAATGTAAGTATGAAATGCATCCAATGTGGAATATCACAGGCATTGGGCATAAATGAGATAGCATGAACATAATACATGATGAATAAAGTGTATATGAGATCTATGAAGTTCGATCGATCATAAAAAGGTTTGAGATCGATCTCAAAACTTTGATCGATCTGAGATATGAGTTCGATCGATCTCTCAAGATCGATCTGAGATATAAGTTCGATCGATCGAACTGTGCGAAGGTGAGAACTGAAAGGTCACAGATGGTCGTGTGCCTATCAACACAACAATTCAATCAATCGTATTCACTTAGCATGGCCCATACTCCCAAAAATCAATTCAAAATTAAAAAATATATAACCATATATACATATTTATATACAAACATGCTTCAAGCTTATCAATGGAGGATATCATCAACAAAGTATCATGGATTCAACATTTAAAACATGTATTGAATAAGTGGAGGCTTGAAATTATGAGACGTGGCTCGGATCTTACCTCTAGTCGTGAGAGAAAATGAGATGAAGATGGAGATGAGAATCCGAGAGGAGAGATAGAGAATCAAAGCTTGGATCTCGCCGGAGATTCGCCGGAGAAGATAATGAAGATGGGTGAGTGCAGCGGCGATGAAGGATGAGGGACGAGGGTTTGGAGGGTTGGATTTATCTAACAAATCGATCTTGAGACCCTTCAGATCTATTTTTAAAAACTTTTCCCGATTAGTTCGATTGATTGAACTGAGTTTTCAGATCGATCGAACTTTGATGATCTCTCTTTAAAGTGTTTTTGGAATTTTTGAAATTTTTTGAAAAATTAAAAACTAAAATTAAAAATTAAAATTGAAAAATAGAAAATATTTTGGATTTTTGAAAAATAAAAATATTTTTGGATTTTTGAAATAAATAAAGTAAAATCCCTTTTCTTTTTTTTTTTTTAGCGTTAGAATAAAATAAAATAAAGAAAATAAAATCTTTGTGTGATTTTTGGAAAATAAAATAAAATAAAATAAAATAAAAATATTTTTAAATTTTTGTTAAAATTAAAAAGGCAAATAAAGTCAAACAAAGGTCAAAATATAGAATTGAAAAACTGAGATCGATCTGAACAAAATGTTCGATCGATCAGACAGAAAGCAAAAATATGCAGGTTTTTGGTTCAGAAATTTGGTTAAGTGTTGGAACTTTTAGATCGATCGAACTTTGAAGTTGGATCGATCGAAGAACTTCAGATCGATCTTGAAATGTTTTCAATCGATGAGATAGAGAGCTGAAATATGCAGGTTGATGCAGGCTCAAAATTTTCTAAATGTTGAATCTCAAGATCGATTGAACTTTGAAGTTGGATCGATCTAAGGTCTTCTGATCAATCTGAGAATAAGTTCGAACGATAGGACAGATAGGTGATTTGGATGCAGGTGGATGCAGGTAGAAAATTTTTCTAAGTGTTGGATGCAAATGGAAGTTTGATCGATCGAACTCTCATTTGAGATCGATCGAACTTATGCAAAATGCTCAATTCCAACATGAAAGCTCATGCAATCCTTATCACAGTTCCTAGCAATGCATATGAACCAAAAACAAGTATCTAGACTTCGCAAGAAATGAAATTTAAGATAGAAATGAGGGAGGAATAGGGTTTTGACACCCTACGAATGTCGTGCTAGTCTTTAACGTTTCTAACAAGACATTGGGCTCTTTTAGCCCAAATCAAAGATCTTGTAATGCATCCCCTCCTTGTTGGGGTGATAGATGCTTTGAACTCCACCCAACAAATGGTTCTTTGAAGAACTTGTTGGATTAAGCCCAAAAGAAACTTTGGATCCCTTGTCAATACAATCACAACCTTTGGGCTTCCAAGCCCTTTCAAGGTAAGAATTTGAAACAACACTTTGAGAATGCAAGGTTGAAAATGATCCTTTGAAGTTTTGGCCTTACACAGAAGCTCACTTCCTTGACATTGAAGATCATGACATTCATCTACAACATTAACCTATCATTTATATTTGTCAAATGAATTGGGTGTGGGATTAAAGATATTCAACTTCACCTTCATGTGGCCAAATGAGATCCTCATTATCCCCATCCTACAATTGATGTTGGCATTAGCGGTTGCCAAAAAAGGACGGCCAACGATAACGGGAATTTGGCTTTTAGGATTGGGGACCGGTTCCGTGTCAATAACAAGGAAATCAACGGAGAAGAAGAATTTGTCAATCTTAATCAATACATCCTCAATTATACCCCTAGGCTTCTTGATGGATCAGTCGGCAAGTTGTAAAACTACCGACGTCGGTTTCAATTCACCTAGGCCCAATTTGATATAAACCGAGTATGGAAGAAGGTTAACACTTGCTCCTAAGTCAAGAAGCGCCCGATTAATGATATGATCACCAATAATGCATGAAGTAGTAGGTGAACCGGGGTCCTTAAACTTTGGTAAAGTGTTATGTTGCAAAATTGAGCTTACTTGCTCGGTCAAAACCACTTTTCTTGGTGCTGGCTCTTGTTCTTCCGCTTTTGGGTGCACAAGTCTTTCAAGAATTTAGCATAAGCCGGAATTTACTTGATTGCATCCAAAAGTGGAAGATAGACTTTCACTTGCCTAAACATTTCCATGATTTCATTGGTTTTTGCCTTTTCCTTGTCTTTTGAAATGGATCCTTTTAAGGCATCCGGAAATGGAACTTTTGGTTCAAACACTTTTTCAGCATTTCCTTTTGAAAAGTCCTCAACACAAGAATTTTTTAAATCACTTTGTTTCAAATCATTTTTCAACAAAACCTTTTCAAATTCATTTTTCGGCAAATCTTTCTTTAAATCATTTTCAAAATCATTCTTCAAATCACATTTTGAAGTTTTCTCATTCACAAGATCATGTATATGCAATGAATGAGGAATGGGATGTGAAACGAGACGGATGACATCTTGAGGTTGCACCGGTTTACTCTTTTTATTGGACATTTCAATTTGATTGTCCACAATCCTACCACTCCGCATGGTAGTCATCGCATTAACATGTTCAATGGTGTGGCCTTCTGATGAGGAATGGGTTTCCACAACACATTGTTGCTTAGGTGGGCCATTCATAGGCATCTTTCCCTTCTCTCTAGCATTAAGAGTGCTTGTTATTTGCCCTACTTGGGTTTCTAGCTTCGCAATGGATTGAGAGTGAGAATGAAGCAATTGAGTATTAGCCTCTAAAGTGCTCAAAGCATTCAAAACTTTTTCTTCAAAGGCAAGACTTCTAGCATTTCCTTGGGAATAAGATTGGTTGGGAAAATGAGAGTTAGTAAATTGATTCCCTTGTGATTGATAAGGTCTATAACCTTGGGATCCTTGGTTTTGAAGTTGAAGTGGAAGTGGAATGTACTTCCCTTGAAAACCGCCTTGGGAAGGGTTTGAGCACTCTCCTTGGTTTTTCCAAGAGAAATTCAGATGATTTCTCCAACTTGGATTATAATGAGTACCATAAGGATTGTTCCCTTGGTTCACAAAAGCTGCATTGACTTGTTCATTAGGTTCATTTTGCACTTGTCCGTGAGGACAATGAGAAGTAGAATGAAGAACACTAGAACAAGTCATACATATTTCATTTGATGCACGATGAGAATGGTTAGGGAAGGAAGATACTAGGTTCGCCGAGTTTTGGTTAATCAAGAATTGATCAAACCTTTGAGATAAGGACTTCATTTCGGTGGCTATTTCATTTGAATGGTCAAATTGATGTAAGCCAACACTCTTCCTACCTTGTGAATTTCTACCATTCTTGGATGATAATGTTCTATGTAAAGAATTTTCACTCATGCTCTCATAAAGACGCCACACGTCATCCTCATGCCTATCAATGTATGAGCCACCCATGGAAGCATTAACCATGCCTTTGTAATTGTCCGATAAGCTCTCAAAGAAATATTGAACTAATTGCCATTTAGGCATGTCATGATGTGGATACTTCCTAAGCAATTCATTGAAGCGTTCCCATGCCTCATGAAATGTTTCTCCATCCCCATGTGAAAATTCTCGAATTGAGGTTCTCATGGCATTGGTCTTAGAAACCGGATAGTACCTCTTCAAGAACTCTTGTTGCATTTCTGCCCAAGAAGTGATTGAAAAAGGCCTAAGATTGTTAAACCAATACTTTGCCTTGTTTTTTAAGGTGAATGGAAAAATTTTGAGTCTTAAGACCTCTTCCGGCATGTCCGTATATTTTACGGTAGAACATACTTCTAAAAACTCATCCAAATGCTTGTAAGGTTCTTCACTTGGAAGTCCATGATAGTTAGAAAGCATTTGAATGGTTTGTGGCTTAATTTCATAGTGATGTGCTCTAAATGGTGGCAATTGAATACATGTGGGTGCATTATATTCATTAGGCACATAGTGATCTCTTAAAGCAAGTGGAGGATTAGCAATTTGAGGTGCAACATGGGCACCTTGATTTTAATTTCCTTGAATGATGGGATGTTGTGGAGCATACATTGGCCTTGGCATTCCAAATGGAACTTGGCCTTGTTGTTGTGGTTGGTGAATGAATGGCCTAGGCATGTCTAATGGTGCTTGAATGTTCTCATGGTGCACATTTGGATGAAGGATACCTTGTTGGTCTATGTGACCAAGGTACTCTACATGCTCTTCATTATTGTCTTCCATTGATGTAATGGATTGGGTAGAACTAGAACTTCCTCTTCCCCTACGATTTCTAACTATAGATTCAAAATGCAAATCAAGAGGGACAAGAGTTAGTCTTAGTGATCTACGACCATGCATGCACAATGTAAAAACACATAAACACAATGAATGAACAAACACTTCGACTTCACAACAATTCAATGACACTTCCTCCACAAACATTTAACCCATACTCCTATGCTTTAATAACAATGATACAAAGAACAATTAAGATTGCCTCCACGCGGGTTCACGATTTATCTAAGAAATTAAAAACAAGCATCCACGCGGGCTGACGATTTAACTAAGGGATTGAGTAAGAAAAAGCTCACAAAGGTCCTATAGCACTTCAACTCCAAATTTATAACTTAGCTTAGCAATTTTTAAAATTTTTGGCATTTTTCCATGCTTGCTTAGCTCCTTTTCTTGAATGCTCCTTTGCTTGCCTCCTAGCTCAATGCTCCTTGTCAAATATGAACAAACACAATAAGTAATCAAAAGAAAAAAAAAAAAAGTAAAGACACGATCAAAAGAGTACTAATTCCTAATGAATTCCACAAATACGACGTTGTCTAATCCCCGGCAATGGCGCCAAAAACTAGTGGCGGTTCACTGTCCTCCTACCACAAGCTTAGAAAGTATGCATTAAGGTGAGGGCCAAGTTTTACATTTATAGAAGCCACTACTACCTTCACTAAAAATATAATTAGGGTGAGTAGGGATCGTCCCAAGGGATTGGAGTCATACTAGCTTGTGGAATCACAATTAGGGTTAGTAGGTCGAGTGATCAAACAAATGGTTCGTTGGTTGATTAAACTAGAGAGCAAATTAAACTAAATAATTTAATGCAATAAGGAGTAAGTAAGAGAGAGAGTTCTTGGGGTTTAAAGGTCACCACCAAACAATGCTTTCTTACACCCTTTACTAGTGACTAATGAGGGAAATGTGTGTTGTAATATTGATATGTGTATGTGTGTTTGGTTGATTCAATTTGTAAGGGTGACTAATTAAGCATACATTGTCTAATCAACATGTGAAAAGCACAATATATCTAGCAATTAAGTATATATTGTCTAAATAGTATGTGAAAAGCACAATATGTCTAACAAGTCATCAATCCTTTCATTAAACTCACAAGCCAAATACACTACAAGGTTAGAGACATATGCTACTTGCATTCAAAAGTATGGAACATCAAACAACAAGCATGGATTGTCCTCCCATCTAACAACTATGCTACCACTACACTACAATTAAGCTAATGACATGAATTAAACTAATAAACTAAGGGAGAGGCACAATCCATCAAGAAATGACCATGAACCATCTAGAAAATTACAAGAGCATTCCTTTAAGCATAATGTTTTCATAATCTCTAGATCTATGGCATTAATATACATAGACATGCATTAATAACACAAGAAATAGAAACAAACACATGAACATCTATTCTAGCATACATAGACATATGGATAGAATGAAATGATCAATTAGAAGCATTAAACCACATAAATCATTGAATAAACAAGATCTATATATATAAAAGTGCCAAAACATGTATTACAATACTAATTCCTTAATAATACACAAAATCAAGATGTAGAAAGTATGCTTGGGGCTAACTCTAACACCAAGATGATGTCTAGCCACTCATGGTGGTGCTTCTCCAACCCTCAAGGGCTAACTCCATGGTAGAGATTTGCTCCTTGGTTGATAAAGAGTCTCCAATGGTGTTTCTAGCCTCTTCCTCCTCTAAGCTTGCTTTCCAAGAGTTCTTACAAGGTATATGAGATGATATGATATGAGGTGCTCTCATGTAAAAAGTAATCATTATCCTTATATAGGTAGGTCAAAATGACACACAAAATGAGCTAGGGTCGTGCACAAAATATTCCCCAATGATTGGATAAAGGACAACTTTCAATGAGCTGGAAATTTAACTTTTTCGCACTAGAGGAAGTTCGATCGATCGAACCTTGGACTTGGATCGATCGAACATGGCTGAGATCTATCGAACTTAGGCTGGATCGATCTTCATTGGTGGCACTTTTTGGATAAAGACAAATCTGATATATTTTGAAGATATTTTTGGGAAAAGGACAAAAGTGGTTGGTAGGGTGGTACAACTAGATAAGATCAATCATTTGGATAAGGACAAGGCAGTTCGATCGATCGAACCTTGGACTTGGATCGATCGAGCATGGCTGAGATCTATCGAACTTAGGCTGGATCGATCTTCATTGGTGGCACTTTTTGGATAAAGACAAATCTGAGATATTTTGAAAATATTTTTAGGAAAAGGACAAAAGTGGTTGGTAGGGTAGTATAACTAGAAAAGATCAATCATTTGGGTAAGGACAAGGCAGTTCGATCGATCGAAGAATGATGTTGGATCGATCGAACTTTTGAGGTCCCTGAAAATGTCATCATGGCTCTGATCCATCTTGAAGTACTGAGATCGATCATGTTGGATCGATCGAACTTTGATCTGAGATCGATCGAAGATATTGATTTCCACATTTTTTTTCCTTTTGCTTCCACTTGGCTCATTTCTTTGATTCATCCCAGAATTGTTTCATTTTTGCTCTTATTTGGCTGACTTAGCTTATTTTTGGGATAAGTGCCTGAAAATGGAAATAATACGAAATCAATCTAAAACGGTAAAGTAAGATAGATAAAGGTACTATAATGCCTAAGCTTAAAGGGTTTAAATACACACTTTTTAGCGCTCATCAATAACCTCTAAGTCAATGTTGCACTTTGACCCCTCTATGCATAATTAGTTATCGGATAAATAAAGCCATCGATCCGACTACTTAATTAATATATTTATTCTGGTACCATTGATTATATCTGGTTCGATCACAATAAAACATTTGTTTGACAAAAATAACAATTTAAATAAATAAATATATAATAAATCATTTTGTCTAAAAACACACGAAGGCCTTCGAATTTACTTTGTGATCAACCATTATCAATACAAAATAAATACAAGTAGCAATGATACAAATATTGAAAATATAACCCTCTAACTATTAATTACATAACTACCCAAAATGTTAGTCTAAGGATCCCGAAGTATCCGTCGAACAAATCAAAGTAATTATTAATTAATAAAAGATTTTATACTTTTCTCATGCTTAAGAGTTAAATGTCATAACGGTAATAGGGAGCAATTGCATACGACGGCTCTCGCAATATATCTCAACCTAACGCAGATCTAGTTCAAGTCTTAATTAATTATGAGTCCATTTATAATTACCGACTATGAACAATTTATGATTACTATTTATATTCATGTATTGATCGTCATCACATACATATATAAATATCTCTTGTAATCTAGTGGACACTATCAATTCTATAATGAATCGAAACATAATACATTGAATTCACCAATTGTATAAAGCATAAATATTTCAGAAACGTCAGGAACATATATCACTATAATCCAAATAAGAATTTGCTATGCCAAGGCATATAAATCCCAACAGCTCCCACTTGCCCTCATAGTCAATTCAAATTGCATGTAACTCCAATGTTATCTAGATGACGACCAAAATTATTAATCAATGACACCTTTGTTAATGGATCAACAAAGTTATGTTCCAATGCAATGTTTTAGCCACGAGTACATTTTCTTACCGGACAATATCATGTAGAACATGATACTTCCTCTCAGTGTACCTTGTTCCTCTATGGAACCTTAGGTCATTGTTTTGGATTACTTCTGCACTATTGTCACAATATAGCTAGATAGGCAAGCTAGTATGCTCCACAACCTCTAAATTAGTGAGATCAAACCAAAAAGTTTCCATTTGCCGCCTTTAAGGCTGTAATGTACTTCCCCTGTAGGTTTGAGTCAGCAGTTGAAATCTGCTTAACAATTTACTAACTGATTTCCCTTCCATTGAGAGAATATACACTGAGTCATGAACCTCGTAGTATCTACTTCTGATTGAAAATCAGAATTAGCATACCTGACTAGTACCATATCATCACATCCATAAATGAGTATGAGATCATTGGTTCCCCTAAGGTACTTAATGATATTTTTCACAACAGACCAGTTATCAAGTCCGGGATTGGACTGATATCTACTGACTATCCCTACTATGTAGCGAATGTCCTGTTTGGTATAGACCATGGCATAAATGAGATTCCCATATGCCAAAGCATATAGTTCCAGTCTCATTTGCTCAATCTCTTCTGTTAGTTTTATAAAACTACCTACTGGAGAAAGCAATCTATGTCAATCAAGCAAGACTCATTCTTTGAGTTTTGCATACCAAACCTGGTCAAAACTTTATCAATGTAGGATTATTAAGATAAGCCTATTTTCCTTTTAACCTGATCTTGCAAAAGCTTGATCCTAGCAATATAGCTTACATCTTGAAGATCCTCCACTTAAAAGTAATTGAACAACTACCTCTTTATTGATGACAAAACTTCCACGTCATTATAAATGAGTAGGATGTCATCAATATATAGAATTAGGAAAAATAATGACATTCCCTTATACACTCATGATTTAATTACTAAGAAATCTTCTGGTATCCTTTTGTAAATTAACTTGCCTTCCACAGGTATCACCCTACTAGAAAGTTCTACAAGATCCCAGATTTTATTAGAACACATAGATTCCAACTCTGATTTCATAGTAACTCGCCAAAACGATCTGTATCCATATTGGTTCACGCTTCCGTGTAGCTTACTGGGTCCAACTCATGTTTAACAGGGATGTCCATAACGATCTCACCTAAAACATGATTTTGCCGAATTGGATGATAATCCTCCCACTACAATAATGTACCGATGCAGGAATTTGTGTATTAGATGATGCTGACGCATCAATAGGGAATTCATATATTATTCTCAATCTCTATAATAAGTGTCTTCACATGTAGTACATCTGGTACTCATACCATATTCTCTAACATTATGCTACTAAGTATGTAATTCATAATATAATCATCCTATAGATAAACAGTAAGTTTAAACAATCAACTTTTATCATTGAGATCATAAAACAATCCATCCTAGTGCCTTTAGAGTAGTTATCAAATCTATCATGCATATGATCTGCTTTCAACTTACTTGTCCATATCAAGCGCACATGTGCAAGTCTTATAAGTGCATGTGTTTCAAACTAAGATTTAGTCAAAAACACAGCTCAAAAAATATCTTTGATACAGACTAAGATGGAATGCAATTCATAATGTGCATTGATATCGTCAAAGCTCAACTCTAAAATGAAAGAGATAATGTAGCATAACAGATCATAGACCTAACCATGTTAAACGGAATTCTGTTATTCCTATTTGACACCTAAATCCATGTAGCGTCAATTGCGGAAAACTGGTACACAACACCCTCATTGACCATATAGTTTTTGCACTATCCCAAGAAATACTCATATCCACGATCAGATCGAAGTGTTTTGATAAGTTTACCTAATTTGTGCTCCACATCAGTCTTTACACTTTCGGAATATACCAAAATTTAAGACTCGTGTCGCATTAGGTAAATTTATCCAAAACATGAGTAATCTTGCTTGGATGTTCATAAGACCACACGTGTCTGTGTGTACCGACTCCAATTGTTCTTTATATCTATTTCATTTGGTTGATTAAAGCCCTTAGGGTTATCTATCATTCAATACATGATTTACAAGTTGGTTTAGGCTCCCCTGCCTCATTAGGTAATAAACCTTTTTTGACTAATCTTTGAATCTCATTTTGATTGATTACAACCCAAAAATAGACACTAAAAATACAATGAGTCAGGAATAACAAATTTTCTCTTAACATTCAATCTAGAATATGCAACATTAGTTTCTACATCCTGCAAATATTAAGAGCTTGTGGTTATAGCATATTGACTATCTTTCAATGCACCAGAAGTAATCGCACATCTAATTAATTTTATAAAAGTAGTTTTACAAAACAACACCGCAGTTTTTATAAACCAAAAGTGAAATAAGAATTAAATTGCGTTAAACATCCGTGCATAAAGATAGTTCTCTAATACTAATATCCTCATACTCTCTAATTTCAGATGTAATACTCCTACTAACTTAGCTACAACCTTGACATCAGGTCAAGTACAAATATATATCCGTATCATCGAGGCTTCTGGATTCCTGAAATCCTTGCAACGAATTGCAAATATGTTTAGTGGCTCCAGAATCTATCCATCAGAAATTAATAGATACAACCACATAACATGGCTCAATGATTAAATATACATTTTCCTATGCCACGTCATTGCTTAGACAGTTCGTCCTTTAGTGTCTCAGTTAGCGGCAAAAGAAACAGTTTCCTTCGCCCCTCAACATACACTGCCTTATTCCCTTTAACCTTTTGGATACCCATGTTTTATGCTAGCCTAGTCCTACTATCATCATTCTTCTTTCCTTTGCCCTTCCACTTGGGCCTAGAAGATGGTATAGACTAGGTTAGATTGATAGGAACACCCATACACTTTTGATTATCCATTCATTTGTTACCAATTCTATAATAATATCATCGAGTGTGAACTCAAACTGATTCCTTATTTAGTTCACTCTAAAAGAGTCGAACGAATTTGGTAATAAGGCAATAATCATGTCAACTTGAAACTTACCATTCAAGTCAGCCCTATTGACCTCCAATTCAATTTTTAAATAATCATTTTTACAAAATCCGATCTCTTACTGGAGTTCATTAGGCTATCTCAATGGTAATCAAGTCTGACACAGTACTAAGGCATAAACACTATCTAATCTCACCAAAACATCTCATTGATATTTAACATAATGCTTGAAGAAAATAATGTAAATAATAGCTTTGGAACGTATTCAAGATAAATTCTAGAATATAGCACCGAACTAAATCATTTGCCTTATTTCACTTATTAAAAGCATTAATATTCTCTTGGGTATCTTAAAGTAAAAGGATTAGGTATAGGAGTAGTAAATACATTTTGTACCCTTACATTGTGAATAAAATATCTAAGTTCTTTATCCAATCCGCATCAATAAGGTCGAATTACATTGAATATAATAACAAATAGATAAAATGGATTAGACATAATAAATCTGAATATAAATGCATTCATACAATACGCAAGGTGAATTATTAATACTATTATGCATATTTAAAAATAAAAATGAGTTTGTCAATCATATAGTATAATAAATCTCAATAGAATAAGATTTCATTATCATTATTGGTGAACAATCCCTTTTAATTAATGTGAGTCCCTCAACTCTGTAGCATAATAAATCACACAATCAATAAGTCAATAACTTATCCTGATGGAGGAGTTCATTATTACTATTGTTGAGATTCGTTTGCTATTAGGCAAGCACTTCCATTAAAATAATATGTGGGTCCCTTAACCACTACATGAAAAATCGGATAACCAATACGCCAATAACTTATTCGGTTAGCAAAGTTCATTATTGCCATTGGCGGGCAAATCCCATCATTTCCATATCTCTTAAGACAATGCTTTGTTTATCATATGAAATGATTCCCGATTTTGTTTAGCCTTTCTAAAATCACCTAGTGTAGACCACTCCGTTGGGGAGCTAACACTATTGATTTTAGATTGAGTGTATAACGTTATTAAAGCTCTAATAAAAAATAAAATATTAAATATCTTGTCATTATAATCTAGACTCTTTAAATCATACGCAGGGCCTTATTTTTAAAGATCTAATTACAATGAACATTTAATATTTTTATTTTCATGAGACAATCATTTTTGTAATATTAAGACTATTCAAATCATGCGTGGGGCCTTATTTTTGAAGATCTAATTACAATGGTTTTAATAACGAAGGCCATGTGGTAATGTATAAAAATCCCCGCTCCCACTCAATTTTTAATCATTCATAATTAGTGTTTTCAAGTTATTCATTTACATGATATAATGCATGCAAAACGCCTTGATTTTAATCCAATTAAATTTAGAAAAAATTTGGACTTTTAAATGATTCACTAATATTTAATTTGAGACACACTTTTAAAAATAATTTACAAATTTTTTTTTTTGTTTCCCATGATATGCCTTCAAATTATTAGTTTTTTAATCTAATTAATTTTCATAATTTAATTAATATAAATCAAGTCATTTAAATAAATATCATAGATCCAATGCATAAATAATAATTAACGATTATCTATTCTATGCATTTCATACATCACATAAATAAATAAATGACAGATAAAATAAATAAAATGGCTAATGGATTTAACTTTTAACATTTAAATGTTATTCTTGTTGTACGGGCGTCCACCAACGGCTTGTAAACACTTGTAAAGAGCTTATACGCGATAGGAGAAGCAAAACGACGCTTAGAACTCACCCGGGGACACCACACGCGCTGACACGCGCTGGGGTGATCAAGTGGCCCGTGGCACGCGCCCCCACGCACCTCCATGCGCTGCCACGCGCCTAGAAGGCACTGCCGCGGGTGGCACACGTGTGGACGGGCGTGCACACGCGCTTGGAAATAGAAACCTTGCCAGAACACGCGCCAGTAAGGTACTAAGGTCCTGCGCGTGCTCCGGCGCATGCGCCGGAGTGTTTCTCTGCTGCGCTGCACCTGATCTGGATCTCCATCGTGTGGCTAATATTCCGATTGCACCATTATATGGTGTACCGCAAAGCATGGGATCAACCGACCTCCTTTTTGGCACTGCCCTCGCCGCCGGCGACACTCCGGTTACCGGAAAATTGTCGATAAATTCCAGAAAATTAATAAAAATTCCCAGAAAATATTATTTAGGCCCTAAAAATTCCAGAAAAATTCTGAAAAATTTCTAAAAAATCCCAGAAAATTCCTGAAGCCTAATTTAACGCTTTTGGACCTTCTTGAAGCTTCATAGCATCCTTTGATGAAGATTACATGGCTTTAAATAAATTTACAATTTGAAATACAATGGAAAAAAATTAAATTACATCATTGAACTTTCAAACGGCTAAACCAAAGCCTTAATTAATCTAAAGATAAAATTACATTCAATAACCTATAAGCTTCATCCATGGTTCAAACACACATCATCATCCATTCACAATTATACATACATCATCATGTATCAATATATATCAATATATTAATTCATACATCACCATACATCAATAAATAAATATATGCATATCAAAATTGGATCCATGAATGATGAATTTTGATTAAAACATGATCTCTAGTAATAAATCAAATCATGCTCTGATACCACTGTTAGGAAGCGTGCTAGTTTTAAAAACTTTTCGAGGGATTTTTATTCACATATCTTGATTCATCACATAGAGACAAGTTTTATGCAAAAATAAAACATGATGTATCATTCAATTAACAGATTGAATACTTACATCAAAGGTCTGAGTAAACCTTTAAATCTTTCCTCTAAAGTGAATGTTCTCACTTATTATAGATCCCTTAGCAAGATGTCTTCTCCTTGGATCTCCATCTTCTTGGTAATTGTTTTGTCTTTAGGAATCACTCATAAGCCTCCATGAATGACCTTGGAAAACTAGGCTTGTGGGAGCCTCCATTAGATGAGAACAGTAACCCTAATTTTTTAGAGAGAGAAAATATATTCATTTTTCATTCTTCCAAAAATCACCCTAAAATATACATAGATCATGTATATATATAGGCAACATAAAGATAAAGAAAAAGAAACAATAAATCATTTTCAATCTCTAATTCACATGTCTCAAATCTAATAGGATTCCAATATTAAGTTGGGTTATGAGTGAGAATCCTTTGAGCTTATTATTTTATTGGCTACAATGAATTAATAATTGGCCCGGTCCATGGACCCAATTCAATTAATTCATAAATTAATTTCTACTCCACTAAAAGAAATTAATTGAACTCCAATTAAATAATAAATAACCTCTAAGTCAATGTTACACTTTGACTACTCTATGCATAATTAGTTATCGGATAAATAAAACTATCAATCCGACTACTTAATTAATATATTTATTTTGGTACCATTGATTATATCTGGCTCGATCACAATAAAACATTTGTTTGATAAAAATAACAATTTAAATAAATAAATATATAATAAATCATTTTGTCTAAAAGCACACGAAGGCCTTCGAATTTACTTTGTGATTAACCATAATCAATACAAAGTAAATGCAATGAGCAATGATGCAAATATTGAAAATATAACCCTCAAACTATTAATTACATAACTACCCAAAGTGTCGGCCTAAGGATCTCAAAGTATCCGCCGAATAAATCAAAGTAATTATTAATTAATAAAAGAGTTTATATTTTTTTAATGCTTAAGAGTCAAATGCCATGACGATGATAGGGAGCAATTGTATACGACGGCTCTCGCAATATATCTCAACCTAACGCGGATCCAGTTCAAGTCTTAATTAATTATGAGTCCATCCATAATTACCAACTATGAATAATTTATGATTACTATTTATATTCATGTATTGATCGCCATCACATACATATATAAATATCTCTTGTAATCAAGTGGACACTATCAATTCTATAATGAATCGAAACATAATACATTGAATTCACCAATTGTATAAAGTATAAATATTTCAGAAACGTCAAGAACATATGTCACTATAATCCAAATAAGAATTTGCTATGCCAGGGAATATAAATCCCAACAGTTTCTAGTTGATAAGATTTTAACAGTTTCTAGTTGATAAGATTTTATTATTATTATTATTATTATTATTATTATTATTATTATGTTTGAGTAAAAGGTTTGGTTATATAGTTTTATTTGGTTTAGACTTGCAATGAATAATGAATTCATTTTGAAGGTGACTTTTGTCGTATTTGGAATTCAGTATAAATTCATAACGTGTTTAATTCTATCACCATGTCTAATACTAGGCCTTCTTCACTGCTTTCTGTACTCAATTGAAAAAAATTGAAGTTCTACTTTGGGTGTTCACACCACCACCGTTATTGTTTGCCATTTTGAACAAAATAATATTCAGTAGTTAGGTTTGTTTACTGTCTCACTTTAATCTTTCGCTTTCATCATTTTGGCTGCGAGCAAGCTTAAGTAATTTTGAAATGCAAAATCAGCCACAAATTTAGGAATTTAGAGAGAAATAATATCAGCTAATAAATTGGAATGTACAATTGATGTTTTGGTTCAATATATTCAGCAATTTGACAGAGACTCAAAATTCACGAATCAATCTAGGAGCGGATTCATATTAGGAGCAACTGTTCAACGTCCAATCCAGCAATATTCAAATTTAACGGCTTTTCAAAGAGACTCCAATCTTTGTTTGGCCGCTATAAGTCATGCCCAAACCATGACTCTGCATTTATGCCTCTTCATATGACTTATAGCTAAATGATTGTGCTAGCATGTGACAACTATATTCAACTCTTTTGGGAACTATTTTACGATACCTATATCAGATCAGATCTGGACTCTCAAGTAACCCAACCCCGAATAATTTTAAAATGTTAATATTTTCGATATCTAACGGTTGGTTGGTATTATGAGAGTTTTTTTTTATTATTATTATTATTGGCAAGAAATTCATACACACCATCACACAACCACTTTCTCCTTTAGAAAGTCGAACCATCACCATCTATTTTGAAAGAAAGAGAAGATACCAAGACACAAAACCTTTGGTATTATGAGTGAAATATTTAATTATTAATTTTTATGTACTTGAATCTCTTCACAATCGGCTCCAGAGCCAGCTCATACTCAACATAAAATTTCAAAATTTTAAAAAATGAAAGAACACAATAATTCAGGCACTTTTGGGGTTGAAAGAGTCAGGTACAATATAAATGTATCTAAACTAGTTTTAAAGTTATATTTGTGTCCTTCAAAATAGTCTCAATTCAAGTCTCTGTGCAAATACTTTCATGACAATATGGCAATTTTTATGGGTTTTTTTGCAGCATTTTATGAACCTGCTGATATTGTTAATTTTTTATGCAGCATAATACAATGCAAATGATGTATGAAGTAATTTACACAGCTTTACAAGAGGTAGGGCTTGAAAACAAATATGAACCTCAAGACTATTTGAATTTCTTCTGCCTTGGCAATCGTGAGGCTCAAGACAGGGAAGACACTTCAGATGAAGGAAATCCTTAATTTAGTCCGTATCATTAAAATATTTAACAATATTCACAACACTGTGTTTATTAAAATTTGAAATAGAAATTGTGAAATATTAGGTGTATTTATGTTATGTTCCAAAAGCTTTAAAATTAAAATTGGAGGAAACAATTGGAGCAAGAAAATTCTCTTTTTTCTCATCAATAAAATTAATTAAAATAAACAAATAACTATAAGAGGACTTTATTCACATGCCAACAACTAATTTAGAGTTTAAAATTAGATATTTGTTGTTTGTTCTTAGTAAATGCTGGCAAATTGATATTCTAACGTGTAAAGCCAAGTGGAAGGAAGGTACAGGTCACCTAATCCATTTTTTTAGATGCTAGAAAATTGATATTCTAACGTGTAAAGTGAAGTGGAAAGGTATTACCTAATCCATAATTTTTTATTCAGAAACTCTGTATTAACTAATCCATTCAAACTTCAAACAGATCAAAACGACAACAGAAACAGGGTTGAATGGCATTTTAAAAAGACTCTCCTCGGTTTATATACACCATATTTCAAACAGGTCGACGAGAGACGAATTGACAGGTCTCTCTCTCTCATCGACGACTTGCCAAGGTCTCTCTGTAGTTAATAGACAACAAAAATGAACTGTTCGACTTTGGTTCTCTATGAATGGAAAATTTTCAATTCATTATCATTCACATTCATCTCCCTCCTCATTAGGAATCTTCATTCTTTATTCCCGCATTTTCTAATTTTTCCATTCCCAAATTCTTTTATTTATTCAAACCTATCAGATAAAATTATACCCATTGACATCCTAGAGAATTGTTATCAATTTAGCTTACTCAGTTGGGTCGTCTTGTACACCCACCAGCTATTCGATCATTTGTCAGCCTCCTACGAGCTACCCAAACTCAATCCAGTGTCTACAGAAACTGGGTATCTTTCATAGTTTGATTTGAAATCTATTATGGTTATTTTCTGAGCAATCTCTTGGTTGCTTTCTACTTGTTTGATATAGTTTCACACATAAGTGTGTTTACAAAATTCAACAAGTGTTGAGGAGTATTGTGTGTTCTGTTATGGCTCAATTCTCATCCCAAAGCTCGCAGAACGCTCAAAGTGTACAGCATGTGCCATTTCAGACCTCGAACGGGTCTCTGAATGTTTTACTATTACATGGGAATTTAGATATATGGGTCGAGGGGGCTAAGAACCTTCCTAAAGGTGACATGTCTCACGTGAAATGGGGGAGGATGTTTTCCCGATTAATCGGCCTTGTTGAAAAATATGTCATAACAACTGATCCATATGTTAAAATTTCAGTATCAGATGCTGTTATTGGGAGAACTTTTGTCATCAGTGACAATAAGAACCCGGCTTGGATGCAGCACTTCTGTCTTCCTGTTGCGCATTATGCTGCAGAAGTGCACTTCGTTCTTAAAAACAAAATGCCTTTGGGTTGTTTAATGATTGGCGCTGTTGGGGTTCCGGTGGAGCAAATAATTTCAGGCACAAAAGTTGAAGGTAGCTTCCCAATTTATAATTGGAGTGGGAGGCCATGTGACCCTGAATCTGTCTTAACTGTATCAATCAAATACACTCCAATTGATAAAGTGGCATTGGACCATGTTGGGGTGAGTTCAGGTCCTACATATCATGAAGTGCCAGATGCCTATTTCCCGCTTAGGAGAGGTGGAACGGTTACACTTTATCAAGATGCCCATGTCCCTGATGGTAATTGCCTTCCGAATTTGAAGCTTGAACATGGCATTCAGTACGAGCATGGTGATTGTTGGCGCGACATCTCTGATGCAATAAGTCAGGCCCGCCATTTGATATACATCACAGGCTGGTCTGTGAACCATAAAGTTAGACTTGTCCAGGGTAATGACACTACAATAGATTGCAATTTAGGAGACCTTCTTGAAACCAAATCAAAGGAAGGTGTGAAAGTGCTGCTCCTTTTATGGTCTGATCCTACTTCTATGAATATTTTGGGTTACAAAAAGGTAAGAAACTATTGGTTTAATTTTTTTATTCACAATTTACACATTTGTTTGGTAAATTAGTAGTGTATTCTGGGTTATACATCTGTTTAGTAATATTAGCAGTATATTTTGAAATAGATGGCGTGTTCTCTTTCTTGCTGCTTTTTATGGCTGTCTGCTGAATTTTCATCCTTCAATAATCTTTCATTCAAAATTTGACCACCATTGTTATTAAATTGTAAATTTAGACAAAGGAATGACTCAATATTTAGAACTCATACCTGAATAAGTTGAATTTGTGGCCCCCAACAATGGGGTTACAGACTTTGTCTTTAAAGCAAATGTTTGATGTAATGAAAACTTAGAGATAGGCTTTAGAATCTAATTGGACTGTCAAAAGTCTCTCTTTCTACCAGGCTACCAAAATAATAATAAGGGAAGTGTTGACCGTGAATATTGGATTTGGGTCTGAGCTCTGAGGCTAGCCAGTTCAGGCAGTCCACCCCAGCTCTCAGCTCCCCATTTTAACCGAAAGAAGACTTGGTAATTGCCCTTTGAGGCTTTACAATGCTGTCTATATATTGTGGTGTTTCATTTTTAATGCTTTCTTAGTTTTGTTAACTTTAATTTATACTTGTTGGGGAGCCCTATTCCTTAAATGTCATTTCTGCATCAACTTTCTACGTACTTCTATGTTGCTCAATCTTTAATTAGGTACCAAGTTTTTTATTGGTATTTATCACTTTAAAATATGTAGGTTGGGTATATGGACACCCATGATGAGGAGACCCGTCGTTTTTTCAAACAGTCTTTAGTGAAAGTGCTACTTTGCCCCCGATCTGCTGGAAATGGACATAGCATTCGCAGAAAGCAGGTAAAAAGAACAAATGTCTTATCTATGTTGAGTGAAGTTTAGTTAAACTAATTTGATGTCTTACCATAAGCTGTTTTAG
This sequence comes from Cornus florida, assembly GCF_030987335.1. NCBI lineage: Eukaryota > Viridiplantae > Streptophyta > Magnoliopsida > Cornales > Cornaceae > Cornus > Cornus florida. The sequence goes on from NW_026775581.1 coordinate 91,540,827, forward strand.
TGCGCAGAGTTTGACTCATCTTATTGTATGCTGTTTTGCGGTTCCTTTTTCAATTTGCAGTAGTGAAGAGAGCTATACTTCATTTAATTGCATGATTTACAGTTGGTTACAGAGATGCCAGATTGAATAAAAATTTGGAATTTACTAAAACAAAACTTGTTTGGACATTGGTAGCGTGTTAGCTGCACTAATCTTGTTTTCCCTAAAGCTTTACATTCCTTGATGGTATAACTTTTCCAGATTTAGTATCTGCTATGAGCCTTTCCAGTCGTTTTTTGGATATCAGGTAGTAGGAACGATCTACAGCCATCATCAGAAAACTGTGATTGTCGATGCTGATGCAGGTCATGGCAAGAGAAAGATCATCGCATTTGTTGGGGGTCTCGATCTATGCATGGGTCGATATGATACTCCAAAACACCCTATTTTAAGCACATTACAAACTGTGCACAAAGATGAGTGCCATAATCCTAATTTCACGGTAATCATTTTATCAACATTAATTCTTTGCCACTGTTGAGTTTTCTTCGATTTCTCTCTCTCTCTCTCTCCTCTTCTTCTTTTTTTTTTTTTTGGTTGGTATTGTTATTCTTCTCTTTTTTTCTAGTTCTGATGTATCTAATAAGCTTCATCAGTATATTGCATGATTATGCTAATTATGAGACCCGCAGAGGACATACTCCCTGTGGTATGTACAAATGATTTGCAAATATTTGAAAATTTACATTCTGCTTACCTGATAATTGCCTATAATATTAGTTGCATAATTATTGCTTTTTGAAAAATAGTCAATACAAATGGCTGTAACCTAGTGGTACTTCCTCACCTTTAAAAGTAGGAGATTGAAGGTTCAAGCACCCTAGGGGAAAAGTGGGACTGGTTTTCATCATAATATTTAATATCAACGTCTGTGGTCTGTTTAACTTAATAGAACCCCACCTTTTTTTTTTTTGGTGGATTTTCAAGCAATATTATAAAGAATAATCATGTACAATGTAAATGAAAAGGCCTGAGATGGGTCATTAGAACTATTACAATTAGACAGCCCAACTCAAGCTTAGTGGTAGTAATACTATTTGAAGTGCGTTGGAGCGGGGGCAATGAGTATCTCCATGAAAACCTAAAAGAACTGGTAGTTAGCACATAACTTTTTGATACCCGTTGCCTAACTGATATCGGACTAGTGCCTTTTGAGAATAGTGATCTTAGTGTCACGGACTTGAACCTTTTCAAGCTACCGTGCGGCCTTAGACACTTTCAAGCCCCCTTGAAGCGCTAAGTTAGCCTATCGAGTGTGCTAGCTTAGTGAAGACTAAAGCTAGACAAGTGTTTGGCTTACTTGGGTGTGCAGGAAGAGGTTAGGCAAGTGAGCAAGAGAGTTTGGAAATGTATAGAACTTGTATTGCTTGAGAGGAGAGATTACAACTTGGTTGCTTGGTGAGGAGCAAATGAACTCTCACCTCCTATTTATAGGCCTTTGGCCTTACAAGAACATTCTAGATGTGTACAAATGTGTGGCCTAGATTTAGTGTCTAGAATCCTCCAGAAATATATACACAACTCTAGAACTATCTACTATGTACAAGACAAGTCTAGAGAGTTCTAGAGAATTCTATACAACTCTAGACAAGTCTAGAAAAGGCTTGACAACTCCACACTAATCTAGAGAATTCCAGAAAGTTCCATACTTGTGTAGGGAAGTCTAGAAAGCTCTAGTCCATGCAGGCTCCATGTCATCGTCTGCTGGGCGTCTGCGTGGCGCCTGCGTGGCATAGCCTCTTGGTAGCGGGGTGTGACATTAGGCACATGTACAGTGTAAAAATGGAAGACGAGTGCACTACATGCAATTGTGTCTGCAGTATGTTACTTAATTACTAATTGTCAGCATGGTTAATAAACCATACTGGTCAGTCTGGCCACATCTAGAATATTCCCAATATTAATTAGTGGCAATAACATTGATTTCAGAATATCGTACAACACATTAAGGAAATCAAATATGTTAGAGAAGCACACTGAAATGCTACTTTCTATATTTGTAAGACTTAAAGTGGCCTAAATAACACAAACATGGACATGCAACATGGACACAAGATAACACGGATATGCTAGACACATTAATTCCTAAAAAGTAGGATACTGGCATACGACTATGTATAAATTTAATTTTTTTTATTTATCCCTACACAGTTATAGAAATTCAAATATATATATATATATATATATATATATATATATTTGAATTTCTATGTAGAAAGTTACATAATTTAGAAAATAAAGCTATGCATGTAAAAGAATATTATATTATGTGCAACTAATCTTCTACTTTGTCATTACAATTATATTTTGTCCTCTATGAAAAATTTTCATTGCATTCTTGTGGTAACCATCTGTATAATGTTAATTTTTCTTAAAGAGAAAAAGGTTGGACATTTTAAGGTGTATTCATATTGTTTTAGAATTGTCGGATTTGGTTGCTCTTCATGTGTTTGTGTTATATTAGACTTGTGTTGAGTGTGGCTGGGAAGTGTCAACTAAGTGTTCGACATAATAAAACTTATTTTTAAATTATGGGCACGTTCATGCAGCATTGGACACATGTTTAGGAGTGTCTTTGAAGTGTCAATGTCCAACCCACCTTCGTTGAAGTGTCATGCTTCTTCGTATAATTTATAAAATATTTTCTAGAAGAGGAAGAGATAGAACTTCTACCCTTTAATGTGAGAACTTACCAAATTATGGGATAACTTAGTGGAGCAACATGTAACGACCCAAAAATTCGGCATGACCTCTGCAGAAAGGAGTCCTTCTACAACTTGCTTAATGCATATGAAATGAATGGCCTCACTTATGGCCTGAAAATTTATCTACCTTGTCCCAAAGCACTGCAATATAACACATTCCAACATTCCATTCATCCATTCATTATACCTCAACATAGTTCATTTCATGGTGCAACAGCCACCTACCATCTAATCCAAATGCATCATAATTACAGTCCCAAAAACATGGTCAAGAGTCCTAACATATGCTGAGACATTTTACAAAAGTTACTCCATGCTCATCATTATAATTACAAGGTTCCAAAACACAAAGTTATACAGAGCATAATTATATCATTACAACGTAAAACTTTGCAAAAAAAAAAAACTAACAAAATGGTCTTCTAATTCAAACTAAGCTTGTGGTGGAACGTCGTCCGCCACTTCCTTCCTGTGTCCTAAAAAATGTTAAAAAAATAAGGGGTGAGCACAAGGCTTAGTAGAAGTCGCCTAAGACGTCAGTTTTGGACTCCTTTAAGCCACGTAACATAAAAAGGGGTAGAAAAGAAACCGGGGTCATACAATGGAAGTCTGTACAACATTTACCACTTAATAGGCAACAATCTTAACACATAACACAATTTTACAAAATGATGTGCATGATATGAAATGTGATGCACCCATCCCATATCTGGTCTATACCGACCCAACTTTCACTTTTGAAAACCCACTAATTGACTTTACCAAGGTGAGATTGATAGTTATCCCTAGTTCCAAATCCGGCAACCGTTAAAGGGCCTAGTATCAACTTTTTCACGCCCTACAACGGACTGCGCTCCCTCTAGGTTAAGCTAGCCCTGGACTTGCGAAATCCATTTCATTTTTTTTAAAAAAAAAACTTCCCTTTTCAAATAAAACTTTCCTTTTGTAAAATTTCCTTTTTTCTCCCAAATTCTCTTCAAAATCCTCTTTTCATGCCATGACATGCAATGCAATGCTTTTCATATTCTCAACTATCAAGCTCATCAATTTAATAATGAAAACTTTAACATGACATTTCCATTTCAGCAAATATAACAAGACATTCCATAAAAGTCAATTAGGAATCTAGGATCATGGCATATTTTTAGAATTCAATACAACAATAATATTATCCACTAAATTAATTTAAGCAAAACAATTTCTTACAAGAACCACATATCAACATGTTCAACATATAATCATCCACACCACTGTCATATTATCATTTGTTCATCAACATAATCTCCAAATAAACATAATCATACAAGCCTTTTGCCACAATCTATATATATATATATATATATATATATATGCAACAAGTCACATTTAACACTTAAGCCTAGTCATAGAATAACAATTTCATACCAAAGTTTACAGTTCTCAAAATATAATTAAAAAGAAATATAATTTGCTCAATAAAAGGGCAAAACTTGATGCGTTAGAGAGACCCTTACCTCACAATTTAAAGAAAAACCCAAATCAGCCCAAATTCTCCCAAAATTCAAAATCCAAAGTTGCTCCAAATGGTGCTTTGCTCCGATCAATATGAAACCCTCGCTACGCTCGTCAACTTTGCTTTCTATGGCAAAGTTGAAATCTCAAAGGATAAAGAGATATCTAAGCTTAATGGTTGGAAAAAAAAAAAAAGAAAAAAAAAAAGAAAAAGAAAAAAAGAGAACTGCTGGGACGAGTGAGAGAGTTTCTGCGTGGGTGAGATGAAAAATGATCCATCTGATGACTTATGGTCATTATATGTGGCTAAAGAAATAACTAGTGGGTCCCACATTAAAATATCACTCTTTACCATTAATACATATACATATATCTACATTAAACATAATACAACCACTAATTTAAATATGTCACCAAGTAAATGAGCACAAAATAATGATGTATGAAATGCAATGAACCCGAAAAAAAAATAATCTCCGTGCTCAACAATTCCGGTAGCAGGTTCCACCTGGGACCTCCCTGCCCGAAAAACAAAAAAATGCCGAAATGGCAACCAATGCATTTCCAAGAGTCTTGAACTCAAGGAAATGCTCCAACCAACACTCTGAACACATCCGGCACGCAAAACGAGAAAAGACAAAAATACCCTTGAAAAATCAGAAAATTCCAGAAAATGGAAAATGATAAAAATCGGAAACATTACACAACATATCCAAGACATGTCTGTGCAAACTTCCACATAAAAATAAAGCAAATAATTTTCATTTGAAATGGACTGATGATATATACTCCAAAATATTTCTGATTCCGGCAACACTTGAAACGATATACTACTGGTCAATCACTTAGCAAACAATCTTGATAATTAAGTGGTCGATATAAGTTGATAACAAAGACGTAGTAAACATAAGAAGCGAGCGGGAGGTTCATGGCACATGATATAATAAAAAATTAGTTATGTTGTTTTAATTATAACTTGTTAGAAATAGTTGGTTTTATATTTTATATGAGTTTCGATTGTCACGTGCATGAAACCAAGCACATAGAATTTTATGAATCAAATCTACGTTGATAACAAAGACGTACTATTTGATTGTATTTTAATGCGCTGTGCCTGTGAGACTGCAGTTGAAAGATTCAGTAATTTAAGCCTTTGCACATGAGATTAAAGGAAGCTGGGTGTTTACCAATGTTTTTGGCATACGAAAAAGTCAAGAAAGAACTACATGAAATCTTATGCCTCAACCACTTTGGTAACCAAGGGTTGTAACCTAATGGTACTTCCTCACCTTCCTACCTTTCAAAAGGTTGAGGGTTCAAGTCTCCATAGGAGCAAAACTGGGTGTAAAAAAAAAAAAAAAGGACAATTCAGTAGATGTGAAAATATTCGTTTACTCCAAAAAAGACTTCAATGCACCAGTGATAGTGATACCATATTACCGATGTCATAAACCAATTATATTTTGTCATAGAAGTAAAAACACATTTATTTCGGTGAGTTCTGTCACTACATGTCAACATTTAATCGGTGATACAATTTCATCGATATTCCAAGAGCATTAAAGTATTTTTCGTTCATTTTTCTTTTCGTCAAACTTGTGTTGCTACTTGAACAGGGGCCTGCTGTTGGATGTCCCAGAGAAGCGTGGCATGATTTACACTGCCGAATTGATGGTCCAGCAGCATATGATATCCTCACCAACTTTGAGGAACGTTGGTTCAGGGCTTCAGAACCTCATGGAATAAATAAAATGAAAGTATCATATGATGATTCATTACTTAGAATTGATAAAATTTCTGATATCATAGGAATGGCTGATGTGCCCTTCCTGGGAGAGGATGATCCTGAGGCTTGGCATGTCCAGGTATGTTAGTTTTTAAAAATCTATTATAGTAGATGTTCTAATTCAATACTCGTCTTACTTTTATTACTCTATTTTTTCTTGACTAATTTCCTCACAATGATAGGTTTTTCGTTCAATTGATTCCAACTCTGTTAAGGGCCTTCCAGAAGACCCAAAAGAGGCAACAAACAAGGTGAGCAAAACATTTTTAGTTTTAGTTTTTTGTAAATAAAAAAAAAATTATTATTACCACTTTCTTTATGCTTGTAAAATTGTTTTTGTCTATGAGATGGTTAATTAGCTAATATCTCTGTGCATTGTTTATTTGTAACAGAACCTAGTATGTGGGAAGAATGTACTGATAGACATGAGTATACATACAGCATATGTAAAGGCAATTCGTGCTGCCCAACATTTCATTTATATTGAAAACCAATACTTCATTGGGTCATCATATAACTGGACTGATTACAAAGACTTAGGTGAGGAACTCCTTCCTGTCCTCTTTTTACATGTTCTGACCTAAAAATCTAAGTTTTTCTCTCTCGAAGTCTGTGTATCTGATTGATGATTATAATACTTGTTTGAATATGCAGGTGCAAACAATTTAATTCCAATGGAAATTGCTCTCAAAATTGCTAACAAAATTAGAGCAAATGAGAGGTTTTCAGCATATATTGTCATCCCAATGTGGCCAGAGGGTGTTCCTACAAGTCTTGTTACTCAACAAATTCTCTTTTGGCAGGTAAACTTTAACTACCTTTTAGATTGCTTTATGTGAAAACAAATTACACAGTTATAATGACAGAGTTATATAATTAATTAATCTTAAAAAGATGTAACTCAAGTTCTTATGTTGTAATAATTTAGGATTTTGCAAATGTTTATGTTTAATCATCCCCATAAGCATGGCTAAAGGAGTATTTAGAATTCCCCAGAAAATTGAATTTCCCCATCATCTTTCACATATCATTTTTGTAATCATCGAGAATGAGGTCACCAGAGAATTTTTTATGCAACCACGGATTTGTATAGGTTTTCTTAACCCTTCTTGGAGAATTTTTATGCAGGTGAATTGAGCAGTTAATTCCTAGACGAACACACAATTACCCACACACAATGCTTTGATAGAGATAAAACTAACTTTGCAACGGAGTAGTGCTGAATTGTTGGCAAGCCAAAATAGTAAATATTCATTTAAACATGAAATTCTTAACAATCAACTCAAGGTAGCACATAACTGTACATAGAAATTTCACCACCACCACCAATGAGTTCAACAACGACCAAGCCTTTTTCCCAATTACTTTTGGTCGGCTACATGAATCCCATGTTTCCATTCCGCTCTATGTAAGGCATTAGCTTCAGTCAATTCACATGCTATCATATCTTTCTTTACTAACTCTACCGACATTAACTTTGTTTTTCCTCTTCCCCTAGTATTACTATTACCCTCAATGTAAATTATGTCACTTTTTCTAACCGGCGCACTTAAAGGTCTTCTTTGCACCCGTCCAAATCATTTTAACTGATTTTCTCCCATTTTATCTCCAATTTGTGCTACTCCAACCATTTCCTGAATGTCATCATTTCTAATTCTATCATTTCTGTAAATCAAATTTTCAATATTATCAAAATTAAATGAAAGAATGCCACAAATAAAGCAATATTTTGGTTAAACAAAAATTAGGTACAAGTCTGAAACATGTATGCAAAAGAAAGAAATGGCAAATAATAGAATAAAGAGAAGGATAAGAAGAAAGGAGAAAGAAAACCGGCCTGTACCCTCTTTTTTCAAAATACACTGGCAAAACTGTCCGCAAACGTGTTAGAAGGTATTACCACAATTTTTATGGAGATCACCCTCTTCTTTCAAAATACAATGGTGAAACCATCCGCAAATGTGTTAAAATAGATAATCTCATAGAAGGTATTACCATAAATTTTATGGAAATATATATATATATATATGTATAGATAGATAGATAGAGATAGTATCGCTGTTTAAGTACTAAAACTTAGAATAAAATGCGACATTTAGATTGATTAATTTATGTGCCTTGGTAGATAATCTCCTAGAAGGTATTACTACAATTTTTATGGAGAGAGCGTACCTCTGTTTAAGTACTATAACTTAAAATAAAATGCAACATTTAGATCGATTAATTTATGTGCCTTGACCCTACATCCAATAGGGACTTGTACTCTAAAGTATTATGTGTCCATATACCATCTAAGTTATGATGTTGATGGTTCACACCACACATCATAAGGCAAAAATACATCTTCATTGATTTGTCAAACAATATATATATATATATATATATATATAGTATAAAAATACTAATCAAACAATTAAAAAGTAAAACAAGATCCTAAGCTACATCAGTATTGGAGCCATCATTAAAAGTGATGGTTGAGATTTAAATGCTGTCATTTTATGTTTCTATAAAATGATTTTATGTCAATTCCGGTAATGACTCCCACTATACTAATGGCCCCATTCCTTATTGTTAAGAGATTAGCTAATGATGTATTGGATCAACCAGAAAATCAGATCAAAGGGAAATCCTAATATATCATTAACTAATCTCTTAACACTTACAGATGATGGATTTGTATCCCATACCTCCATATGCTCATGTAAACACAATGGAACAATCAAATATGCATGACCCATAATTCTGTTGAGACGAAATTGGTTAATTAGAGACAATTCAATGCTCTTTTTAATCAAAAGGAGTGCACCATCAATTTCGAGGAAGGGAAAGGGAATTAAATGATATAACACTATAATTCAAGCAATCTTTGGGTTGAATAAAATTCAGGTAATAATAAAGGTATCGAAACTAGTTTTTAAGCTATATGTGTCATTCAGAATAGTTGCAAGTCAAGTCTGCAAAAACTTTTGGGACAAATGGCAATTTTTATGGGTTTTTTGCTTATTTCATGAACCTGGTGATATTGTTAATTTATGCAGCATAATACTATGCAAATGATGTATGAAGTAATTTACAAGGCTTTACGAGAGGTAGGACTTGAAAACAATTATGAACCTCAAGACTATTTAAATTTCTTCTGCCTTGGCAATCGTGAGGCTCAAGACGCTTCAGATGAAGGAAGTCCTATTCCCTCAGAAACTCCCCAAGTACATTTCTCAGACACTACAGATGAGGGAAATCCTTTTCCCTCAGAAACTCCCCAAGTACATTTCTGTTACCCCTGTAACTACCATTTCAGTTCTCCCCAAATGGTTATGATTCCCAATTTTCCAATCAATTATCTTTAATCGTGTGTTCTATCCAGGAACTTGCTAAGAAAAATCGACGCTTCATGATTTATGTCCATTCAAAAGGAATGATAGTGGATGATGAGTATGTTATATTGGGGTCTGCAAACATCAATCAACGTTCCTTAGAAGGCACCAGGGACACTGAAATTGCGATGGGTGCCTATCAACCTCGGAATACTTGGGCGAGCAAAGGCTCTACTCCCCATGGACAGGTAATCTTTGATCAGGTGAAATTCTGTTTAGTTATTTTGAATATTAGTGAGTTTTTACTGGCACATGAATGCAATATTAGATGTATCAATCATAAAATAAAATCACTTCAGGTTCAACGTTTGTTATCAAGGGACGTCCGGGGTTAAGTCTCATAAGAGACAAGTGTGTGTGAGTACCAACTAGGAAAAAAAAAAACGGATTGATGGTTAGCAAAAGTTCAAAAGCATGACATGGTCTATGTAATTGCAAATAAAGTTGCATTTTTATGTTGTTAGCTCTCATGAACATTGAAAACAGTATGCATTGTCGAGATTAAAAGATATGAAGGCCTTTTTGTAGGAAGCATGTGTCTAAATATGTATTGACATGCAATTCAACTACAAATTTGCTTTTTTCCACCATTTGACCAAATATATTATGGTGAGGCCTAGCGGGATATATTTGAGTGGTCACTATTGAGATTAATCGATGTTTGAGGGTAATATTGAGTCACACAACTCAAGACTCGTGTTTTCGGAGTCATGCTTATGGCACATTCTGAAAAAGTTGACTTGTGTTTAAGCTTTTCAGCATCTTATATACTATGTCTTAGCAGTCTTGACAATTTGTTATATTGATTTGAATATAAATATGTGACTGGCTGCTGTGTGCATCTGATTGCAGATCTATGGGTATAGAATGTCACTATGGGCAGAGCACATTGGTTTTCTAGAGGAATGTTTTGAGCAACCTGATAGTCTCGAATGTATGAGTAGAGTAAGATCGCTGAGTGAGCTGAACTGGAATCAATATGCTGCTGATGAAATTACTGAAATGAAGGGTCACCTTCTCAAGTACCCAGTTGAAGTCGATCGAACTGGCAAGGTAAAGCCTCTTCCTGGTTGTGAAACATTTCCAGATGTGGGTGGAAGCGTTGTTGGTGCATATACAACCCGCATTCCAATTAATCTCACCATTTGATCGCCCCTTTGTCTTAGTGGCCACCTGCCTCCTCTTATCAGGCTTCTCTTATACATAAAAATTCAACAGATTCAATCATCACAAACTTCTGCTCAAATTCTGGTTGAACTAGTGTCTCATGTACCCGTCACGCTACATGTATATTTTCTTTTTCACGGTCCGGTTTCTAGTTGGTAAGATTTTATTTTAAATTGTTTTTGGGTAGAAGTTGGTTAAAGTTTTATTTGTTCAGACTTCCTGTGAATCATATGAATTCATTTGGAGTTCAGTTCATAACATGTGTTTGGAGCACTAGCTGGAATGAATCTCTATAACTTTGTCTACTTCTACCCCTTAACTGTTTTCTGAGATTGAATCGCAAAATTAAAATTTCAGTTGAGGAGCTCGGACCAAGTTTTGGAGTCGTCTTTTGGAGCTATAGTGAAGCTTGAACTTACAAGCATGAGGATGTAAGAAAGCTTGAGTTATATCTAAAATGCTAATATTACAAGCTCGACTTGAATGCATAAACTATAATATTTACATATTATGGGTTCGCATTCGTTCGCAGTCGTGATATAAGTGACTCGGACCAATATTATTGTAAACTGATCGATTCGATCGGTTCATAGAGGTCTGTAATGGTATCAGACCATTGAAAAAGGGTTATGAACGGACCGGAACTATGATTGTATTAGATTGAGCTGTTATGTCAATTACCTTAATCTTTTTTAACAATTAAGTAATAATTAATATTTGATCCCAAAGTTTCAAATAATAATATATTAAGCATGTCTTTCGAGCTTGAAATGGGTTGAATTTGGAGCAGATTCAAGTGACTATTCATTTTTTAATTTTATGGTCCATATCAGGATTTAAATCTGAATCTTTAACAACTAAATAATAATTAATATGTAATCTTAAAGTTTCAAATAATAATATATTAGGCATGTCTATTGAGCTTGAAATTGGTTGAATTTGGAGCAGATTCAAGTGAATATTTACTTTTTAATTTTATGGTCCATATCAGGATTTAAATCTGAATTGTACAAATGATCCATTTTAATTTATATAATTTAAATAAGATCTATGCGGTATAAATATTATTTGATACGAGTCTATCTCATTCAAAATCGTTTTATGACAAATCTAAATCCAATACGGATTTTTCAAAAAATCTATATATTCGATTTGTTTTTGAATTGAGATTCAAAATTTAAATCCAAATATGTTAAAGAATGATCATTAATATTTAGTGAAGCACTGTCAAGCAAAAGATTTAAAATTGAAGTTGTAATTATAATTATGAGATTGTGATATGAGTCAATTCGCTTTTATTAATGGTACGAAAAGGTTTGTATTTAATTTAGGGAAAATTACATATAAATGGAGTTAAAGTTCCATATTTACTTAGAGGCTGAGTCAAAGTTTCATATTTCTCTAAAATGGATTGCTGAGGTGGCACATGGTTTTTTACTGTTTAGAAATTGCGGTGCCTAAAATACCCTTCCGCGAAAGTACTACTTTTTCTTCGAAGGTACTACGTTTTTGAACTGAAGGTACTACTTTTTGGCGTCCAGGTACCATGTTTTTTAAACACCCGTGAAGGTACTACTTTTTCTCCGAAGGTATTACTTTTTTGAACTGAAGGTATTATTTTTTTGAACTGAAGGTACTACTTTTTTGTTAGGGTAGGGCATTTTAGGCACCACCATTTTTTAAACGGTAAAAAATCATGTACCACCTCAGCAATCCATTTTAGAGAAATATGGAACTTTGACTCAGTTTCTAAGTAAATATGGAACTTTGACTCCATTTATATGTAATTTTCCCTTTAATTTATTCCTCCTGGCATTCTTCATTAATTGGGATGTGAAATTTGCAATCTGTTTTATACTCTTTTACATCATATTTTTAATAAATATAATAAATAAAATGACATACTTAATTTACAAACAAAAGTACAAGTAGATTGTGGAGTGTGTAAGAGTGTAACTTTGCAATTACTAAATTGGCCATTAAAGTTAATTACAAAACACATCCTAAATTATAAGAAATTTACATGTTATTTTTTTAAAAAAATTGAAGAGAATTTTACGCCATTAATTGACAAAAAAAAAAAAAGAAAAAAAAGAAAGGTGTGTATATATGGTGGCCATTTCTTATCATTCATTTAAAATCTGTGCTGATATATTACCGACACATCACTGTCGCTAGCACCTAAACCAACTTACATCCTCCCCACATACCAGGAAAAGCTCTCTCACACACACTCTCTCCCCCTCTCTCTGTGTACATATATAACATATTCAGATCCAATCTTTCTTGCTCACTCACTAAAGTCACTACCAGTTAGTCTCTCTCTGCTTTCTCTCTCGATTACTATGGGTTTCCCAGCAAAGTCAGACAAGCCTCTCAAGTTCCTGATCTACGGCCGGACCGGCTGGATCGGTGGCAATCTCGGCAAGCTCTGCGAATCCCAAGGCATCGACTACGCTTATGGCTCTGGCCGGCTCGAGAATCGCGCCTCACTCGAAGCTGACCTCGCCGCCGTCAAGCCCAGCCACGTCTTCAACGCCGCCGGGGTCACCGGCCGTCCCAACGTCGACTGGTGCGAATCGCATAAGGTCGAGACCATACGGACCAATGTGGCCGGAACGCTAACCCTAGCCGATGTGTGCAGAGACAAAAGCTTGATCTTGATCAACTATGCCACTGGCTGTATATTCGAGTATGATTCGGATCATCTCCTCGGTTCGGGCGTCGGGTTCAAGGAGGAGGACACACCCAATTTCATCGGATCTTTCTATTCCAAGACCAAGGCCATGGTGAGTCACTCTATCTCAGATTATCGTAAATGTTGGATGTTTAATTCTCATTAGGGATCAATTTTAAGTCATTTATTATGATGTTTAATTCTTAATAAAGATCTATGTTTATGCTTCTTGTTCGTGTTAATGCAGAGTACGGGATTGTTATGATTTGGTTTTAACTGCTTTGTCAATTTTCAATGATTTATGATGTTTAATGCTTAATAAAGATCTATGTTTATTTGTTAATGCAGAGTACGGGCGGGATTTTAGATGTGTTATGATTTGGTCTTAACTGCTTTGATGTATAATTCTCATTAGAGGTCATTTGAATGATTATGATGTTTAATGCTTAATAAAGATCTATGTTAATGCTTGTTGTTCTTGTTAATGCAGAGTACAGAATTTTAGATGTTTTATGATTGGTTTTAACTGCTTTGATACTTAATTCTCATTAGAGGTCAATTTTGAATGATTTATGATGTTTAATTGTTAATAAAGATCTATGTTTTTTGCTTCTTGTTCTTGTTAATGCAGAGTTCCGGAGTTTAGATGTGTTGTGCTTTGGTTTTAACTGCTTTGGGTGTGGTGTGTGTTGGATCTGTGATCTTGATTCATGTGTATGAAATTGTGCTGATGAAGGAAAACTCCTTCCCAAACCCGTCTCAACTACTCTTGGTTGGGTGGATATGGATTGTACCGTTACGCATTTTTGAAAAATAAAAAAATAAAAAAAAACAAATTAATCCTACAAATTTTGGGATTTTTTTTTTGTTGAAAAATCTAAGTATTAACAGATTTTTAATAATTATATGCATGAAGCTGTTAATTTTCTAATTCGAAATCTAAATGACCATGCGAAAAGAATGAAAAGATAAGAATTCTAATAATAGGATGATTCATTAATTATTGAATATTTTGACTAATATGGATGGGTTTGGATAGATGGATTTTTGGCTCTGCGAAACAGCTCCCATCCGAATTAAATATTACCCAAACCCATCTCAATAGGAGCAGGTACCTTTCTAAATGGGTTAAATTGCCATTTGTAGCTGGAATTGATACTTGGATACAGGCTGAGCTTAATTTTATTTTGAAGCTTCTTATTTAGTGTGAGAATTTTGAGCAGGCTACTATCTCATCTTAACTAAGCTAATTGCCTTGACTTCATTTATTCAGAGGTTTATGGCTCTACAACTTTCCTTAACTGGGGATATTCATTAATTTTTTGTACTTTCCTTTGCAAGGTTGTTTGATTATTAATTGTTCAAAAAAATGAGTTGACGTTAGAGTACATAACAAATTACTTCTTATCTATCTCTTGTATATCTATCTGGGTACACAATAAAATTTGATATTCCAGTGACTAGGTAGTAACCGTAGTATCTATGAGAGTTAGGGAGACACTGTTGGAACCATGGCTGTAAACCTATGACCAAATCAGCACCTATATGCTTAGTTTTGGAACAAATTAGGAAACTTTTTCAAGTTTGTGATTTAACCTTGGAGTGTTTAACTTTTAGATAAATTAAATGTTGGACTCCTGTGAAAAATTATTTCTTTTTCCTAAATGAATATGCTTTCTGCCTTTGCATCAAAATGGTGAGTTGTCTTCTGGGACAAGTGCGTAGCAGCTGAGTCATGTTTATCCACAACATCACCAAGGTCTTTGTAGCATTGTGGTAGCTGTTATGGTATCTAAAAGTGAGGCGGTGGGGTCAGGGTTTACTCTTTTCGCAATGTTTGTTTATCCAGTACATGATGGATAGAATGAAAAAAATGGTACTAAATATGTAATCATCTCAGTTCATTCTATGAGATTGCCATCTGACAAATACCTTTGTCTCTGAAAAAAGAAAAAGAAAAACATTGCCATATCTTGTCGACTCGAAATTAATGATATGCTGATATGCAATAAGATGCCTAACTATTTCAATGCCCGTAGGATAAAGAATGTATTTTTTGGACATTAAAGGTGGAAGTCACTTTGTTGTTAATTCTGATGGTATTTTCTCTTTATTGATATCAGTGCTTGTAAGTTAAAGAATCTGATGGAACACTTGAAAGTTGGAGTTTTCTATTGAATATTGTTGCAGTTGCTGCTGTTACTGTTTTCTTTGTTCATGGTACTTGATAGTTCTGACGGTTCCTTTTACTGATCTTTGAAAGGTGGAAGATTTGCTCAAAAATTATGAAAATGTCTGCACATTGCGTGTCAGGATGCCAATCTCATCTGATTTATCCAACCCCCGTAACTTCATCACAAAGATAACTCGATATGAGAAGGTAGTGGACATACCAAACTCTATGACTATATTGGATGAACTCCTCCCCATTTCCATTGAGATGGCAAAGAGAAATCTCACTGGGATATGGAACTTCACAAATCCTGGGGTGGTCAGCCACAATGAGATTTTAGAGATGTACCGGGATTATATTGATCCCAACTTCACATGGAAGAACTTTACTCTTGAGGAGCAGGCAAAGGTCATCATTGCTCCAAGGAGCAACAATGAACTTGATGCCACCAAACTGAAGCGGGAATTTCCCGAGCTCTTATCCATTAAGGAGTCCCTCATACAGTATGTATTCAAGCCAAATCGGAAGACCCCTGTAGCTTGAAACTGGGTATAATATGTATTCAAGCCAAATTGGAAGACCCCGGTAGCTTGAAACTTTAAAGGTTTGATTTTTCTTTTTTTGTTTTCTTTTTCTTCTTCTTTTTTTTTTTTATTTTTAAAATGAGCTGCTATTTCTTAATTTTCATTATAGTTCATGTGGGTAGATGCGATATTTTTGCTATATTGGTTCCTCCCACATGACATGCATGATTGCAATATTGTTGTATTTGAATGTTGTATTCATATTGACTTGATTACAAATAAATAATTTGAATATCCTATGTAGTCCAAAAATGTTGTCCGTCTCTAATGGAATTTTTGTTTAATGAGCTTCTATTTCTTAATCTTAATTCTAGTTACACGTGGGTACGTTCTTTCCAGGTAACGTGCATGATTGTGATATTGCTGTATTTGTTTGTTGTGTTCATATTAACTTGTTTATGAATAAATTAATTTGAATCTACGGTTTTCCCTTAATGAGTTGGTCTGTTTGGAATTATTTTGTTGCAATTGCCACAGGTTCGAATGGTCGAACCAATGAACTGTACATGTGATTAATGAACATATTTTTGAGCCAATGTAATGACTAGGATGAAATGTTTGACTAGAAATCAGTTAATCTAATTTAGTCGTAGAATTAGACTGTAGGCCTTGTCTCTTGAAGAATTAATTTGCCGAAGTGCAATATGTATAATTGCTGTTCAACAGCTATATTGTAAACCGCATGCTTTTTAAATTAGAGCCTGAAGAGTTTGCTGTTGGCCCAAGGACCGACACAGATGGTTAGCTGATCATAGAGCTAGTAGACTTAGACAGCGAACAGTTTGTTACATATGGGACCTTATGAAGTATGCAAAGGTGTATTCCATGCGGCCAGAGTAGAAACTCCTGATTTAGCTATACAAAGTCCTCATGCTATAATAGGATATTATTTGTTAAGCTTCACTGCGACACTAGGAGTCTTAGTTTGAATGTGTTACAGCCCTGCACATAGAGGATGTCAATGTGATTAGCCTCTAATGCATCAAAGACTAGCCCAGGATCAAATGCGGCAACCTGATTTGTGTGAGCAGAAATGCAAATGAATTCAAGGTCTTCATGCTATCTCCATGACTTATAGAGTTTTATAAGGTAAAGCTCATTTCATGCATGAAAGAGGTGACACACGCATACACAATTTCATGCATGAGAGAGCACCTGCCTCCGATAGGAATTTAGGAGGGAGCGGTATTATTCAGTTTTATTATTTTAAAAAAGATCTCAAAGAGACAGTAACCTTGACACGCCATCTTTCTCGCCCTTGCATTTTTCTCGGTTGTGACTTGGTCCATTCCTAGTCACATTGCTATGTTAAATACATTAAAGACCTTGAAATTTTAACGCAATAGAAGCAGTAAAAGGTTGATATGTTGTGTGTGAGTCTTGGATGTTTACGTGTGCCCAAGGATCCCATTCTTGTGATTTACTGAAGAACCTTCAAAAGATGACTTCTTCTCAAGCATGGAGTGGCTGTCAAGATTATAGGGAGCAGCGGTAAAAACCACAAGGGCAGTTCTCACCACATGGACTCCATCTTTCCACGTGATAGCACCGGACATGATTGGCTGCTGTGCAATTGTTGGCCCATTGACCTTCACTTTGAATGATTTCTTCTATCCAACTGCAGAGAACGTCAGGACGGAAGGTTCCACCGTAACACTAATGGTAGCAGGTATGTACATGCTAGCTGTATAAGTAGAGTTTGGTGCGCCAACATTGGTCACTGTCCTGGTAAAGACACCCATGATCTGCTGGCCATCTTCCACGTGGAGCGAGAATGATGGATAGTTGAGATCCCATCCTCTTCCAAGCTCTATGCCATCACAATTGCTCTCATCTCCCGTGACTAGTCGTAGTAGGGTTATGTTGTAGCCCTTCTTGCAGAGGAAGTTAACGTAATCTGCTTCAGATGCATCAAAGACTAGCCCAGGGTCAACTGCAGCAACCGGGTTTATGTGACCAGATCCATAAGCAAATTCAAGGTCTGCGTGCTTCCTCGGATCCATGACATAAGCGGATAATAAAGAAAAAGATAAGTCAAATCAATTACAGTCAGTTCTAGTATCACTAATATGATGTAAAAGATGAGAGTTTCTGTGTGCTGGTTTTGTTCTTATAATGAAGGGGATTATCTTCCGCAAGTGGAGTGTCAATGGAGATGTGTGCTAGTGATGGCAAGACTAGCATGAGGGTCCACATGTTCCCTCATCTGATGGCAGCATTGTACATATGACGGTTGCGAAAACCAGTCAAGAACAATGTATTCTTAATTTGTCGCTCTAGATATCAATAGAAAAGGTTATTGCTTGGATTTTGATTAACAGGATTTGATAGTTTCCATATAAACATTTCCAGTAACAGTACCGATATCAACAGAAGTAGCGACTCTTATTTCTGACCTGTTGTCATGAGGGCAAATTTAATGGCAGCAGGAGACCAGTCTGGCTGGGCAGCCTTGACATATGCAACGGCACCAGTAACATGATGTAACGACTCAAAACTAATACTTTTTAAACCAAAAAAAAATCGGCATGACCTCCACTAAAAGTAGGCCTATCACAACCTATTTAAATTCATTTTTAACCTATCATGGCTCAAATTCCGAATTCACGGCAATAGTAGATGATAATACACAATCAAATAACCTCAATAATACTTCAAACTAGTATTACTCTCCCCATTCATCAATAAGGTTTACATGTTATCAAATTCACATCCAAAATATCATCAAATGCCTTAATTACAATACATGACAAAGTTTTGCAAAATATACATAGACACCTTCACTCTTTTAGTACTTTGCAAAAATAATGGGAGATATACAAAAGACACAGAAGTGAGCTTCTAGTATCGCTCAAGCTTGAGGTGGGTTGTCGTTCACCGGTTCTTTTCCAAGACCTGAAAAAAATGTATAAATAGTAGGGTGAGCTATATGCTCAGTAGGTGACACTTAAGACACAAATCTTGTGTCCTTGTGAATTCAAGCAAAGCATAGGCCAATAGAAGATAGGGATCATACAACGTAGGAGATCAAATACAACATACAATTCAATTCTAATTATAAACAATGCAATGCAATGCAATGCAATGAAATACAATGCATGTCAATGACACTCCCCATTTTCATTCTCAAAACTATCACTTTCAAACGTTAATACAGCTCGCCCTTTGGTAACCCCGCCGCGACACGAGAGGAGGATTGGCTAGTGTCCCTCACCCTTGGTAATCCCGCGGCGTCATTATGGAGCCCAGCTAGCTCAACCACACTAGGGCGACTCCCTAGTCCCCTCTAAGCTATATTAATCTCCGGCCCGTTGGTAACCCCGCAGCGACCGGGTTTATCAAAACCATTTCACAAAAACTATCATCTCCCAAAAATTCCTTATTTTCATTTCAAGACAAATTCTCTCATTTTATGCATCCCAATGACATGTCCAAGAATGTACATATAATCTCAATATCATAACAATGTGAAATTTTGGCACAATACAATTAAGCATGGTCTCATACATCACTTTCAGCAAGTTTACACATAGTAGACATAAACTCAACATATAGGCAAGCTTTTCACATAATATATCACATGTGCATAAACATACATTTCTCTAGACAACATTAAAATAATCATTAACACAATTAATCCCCAAGTAAAGCATGTTAGCACATAAAAGAGGTATAATTCACAAAAAACACCACAAAGCCATCATCTATACATGTTTTTCACATAGACAAATCATAACCCTAAGACATGAATTTTTTTTAAACATCACTTACACCTCATTGAAGCAAATAAATTCTCAAATTTAGCATGTCTAGCATAACAAAAGAGCATAACTCACAATGGAACAAGAAGAGAGTGGATTAAGATGCCCCTACCTCAAGATTGCACCAAAACCCTAGAAAATGGGTCTCAAGATTCGAAATCCAAAGGGGTACAAAATCTAAAATTGCTTGTATGGATGTGTAGAGCTTGACACGAGCTTCGTTTTGCCTCAAACGGCACCTCAATCCGACAAAAGGTGGAGGAGTAATCTAAGAATGAAGTTTGAGTTCAAAAAGAAAAAGAACAATCAAGAAATAGAGACAGAAGGAGGGGCCAGCGGGAGAGAAGAAAAATGGAGACCAATTGTGGTCTCAAACCCTTTTTGGGTGTGGTGGTGGGTCCCACCAAAATTTTAATTTGTTTTCTCTTTTTCTTTTACTCAATATACATCACACAATACACATATACTTACACAGACATCACATTCTCCCCAACTTTAAAAAGATTTCGTCCTCGAAATCAAGACATACCTGAGGAAGAAAACAACGCTGGGTACTTGGACCGAACCTCCTGTTCAAGCTCCCAAGTAGCCTCCTCGACTCCGTGGTGTCTCCAAAGGACTTTCACCATTGGTATCGTCTTGTTCCTCAACACCCTCTGCTGAGTGTCAAGGATCTGAACTGGTCTTTCTTCGTAGGAAACATCCTCATCAATATCCACATCAACCCAACTCAAAATGTGAGATGGATCCGGCTCGTACTTTCGTAACATCGATACATGAAAGACATTGTGAACTCTGTCCATCTGTGGTGGTAAAGCAAGTCTGTAGGCAACCTCTCCTACCCGATCCAAAATCTCGAATGGTCCAATAAATCGTGGCGATAACTTGCCACTCTTCCCAAATCTCATCAATCCCTTCCATGGAGAAACCCGTAGAAAAACGTGGTGGCCCACCTCAAAGGATAACGATCGTCTCCGCTTATCCGCATAGCTCTTCTGTCGGCTCTAAGATGTAAGTAACCTCTGTCTTATCAACTTAATCTTCTCAGTAGTCTCGAGTACAATGTCGGGTCCTAAGGCGGCTGTCTCACCTACCTCAGTCCAACAAACAGGAAACCTACAAGGTCTACCATACAACGCCTCAAATGGAGCCATCTGGATACTCGCCTGATAACTGTTGTTGTAGGCAAACTCAATAAGTGGAAGGTGATCCTACCAACTACCTCTTAAATCAAGTACACATGCCCGAAGCATATCCTCCAAAATCTGGATAGTACGCTCCGACTGACTGTCTGTCTGTGGATAGAATGCCGTACTAAGATGCAACGCTGAACCAAACGCTGCTTGAAGTCCTTCCCAGAACTTCGAAGTGAACTTGGCATCCCTATCTGACACAATGGTTACAGGAACTCCGTGTAACCTTACAATCTCCTTCACATAAAGAACACCAAGCTTCTCTGCATCATCTGTTGCCTTAATAGGCAAAAAGTGAGCTGTCTTGGTCAATCTGTCAATGATGACCTATACGGCCTCATTGCCCCTCCTTGACCTTGGAAAACCTGTCACAAAATCCATAGCAATATGCTCCCATTTCCATTGCGCTACAGGTAATGGTTGCAACAAACCTGCTGGCCTCTGATGCTCGGCCTTCACTTGCTGACAAGTAAGGCATCTAGCCACAAACTGTGCAACATCATTCTTCATCCCGCTCCACCAATACTGACGTCTCAAATTGTAATACATTTTAGTACCACCTGGATGAACTGCAAAATGGGAAGTGTGAAACTCCCATAGGACATCCTCACGACATACTGTGGGAACCACCAACAAACCCTTGAACCGTAGACCCCCATCTGCATGCAAGGCCCAATCTTTCACTGTCTCACCACTAGAGATCAAAGCGTGGATGGCATCTAAGTCCGGGTCCTGTCTCTGTGACTCAATCACTCGTACAACAAGAGTAGGCTGAGTCACAAGACTGAACAAGAATGCTGGCTCACTGTCAACATCGTCATCAAAACACTGTAATCCCATCTCTGCCAGGTTTTCAAGCATCTTCCACTTCCAAATAGCTAAACTGGCCAAAGTTCCACGAGATTTCCGGCTTAAGGCATCAGCTACAACATTTGCCTTGCCCGGATGATACTGCAAATCAAAGTTGTAATCTTCCAAGTACTCAACCCATCGTCTCTGTCTGTTGTTCAAGTCCTTTTGGGAAAAAAGGTACTTGAGACTTTTGTGATCTGAAAATACCTCGAATCTCTCACCATACAAGTAATGTCTCCAACACTTCAAGGCAAATACAACTGCCGCTAACTCCAGGTCATGAGTAGGGTAGTTGTACTCGTGAATACCATCCTGCATCAACACACATCCCAACCCGTCACGTGAAGCATCACAATAGATCACATAACCCAAGCCACGCTCAGGTATCACCAACACTGGAGCTGTAGTCAATCTCGTCTTCAACTCCTGAAAAGATGAATCACAGGCCTCATTCCAGACAAACTTGACCCCTTTCCGGGTCAAACGGGTCATAGGAGCTGCCAAACGGGAGAAATCCTTCACAAATCTCCGATAGTAACCCGCTAAACCAAGGAAACTGCGGATCTCAAACACATTCTTGGGTCGCTCCCAAGTCAAAACTGCTTCAACCTTTGATGGATTAACTGATACTCCACCTTCTGAAACAACATGCCCCAAAAACTTCACCTCCTGTAGCCAAAACTCACATTTCTCGTATTTGGCATACAATCGGTGCTCCCGCAAAATCTGTAAAACAATACTCAAATGGACCTCGTGATCTTCCCGAGTCCGTGAGTACACAAGAATGTCATCCACGAAAACTACCACAAACTGGTCCAAGTAATCATGAAAGACGCGGTTCATTAAGTCCATGAATGCCGCTGGCGCATTAGTCAAGCCAAAAGGCATAACAAGGAACTCATAGTGTCCATACTGGGTACGAAATGCTGTCTTCGGGATATCCTCATCCCTAACCCGCAACTGATAATAGCCAGACCTCAAGTCAATCTTCGAGAAACAACTGGCTCCCCTCAACTGATCAAATAAATCATCTATCCTTGGCAAAGGATACTTGTTCTTGATGGTGGCATGATTCAACTTCCGATAATCAATGCACAACCTCAACAAACCATCTTTCTTCTTAGCAAACAAGACCGGTGCGCCCCACGGTGACACACTCGGTCGGATGAAACCTTTCATCCTCAAATCATCAAGTTGCCTCTTTAATTCTTCCAATTCAACTGGTGCCATACGATACGGTGCCATAAAAATCGGCGCGGTACCTGGCATCAATTCAATAGAGAACTCCACTTTTCGATGTGGAGGCAACTTTGTCAAATCCTCTGGAAACACATCCAAAAAATCCCGAACAACTGCAGGATACTCTTTTTCCACAACATCATCCTCTTCGGCTATAAGACTAGCCAAGAAGTAATCACCACGACTCCATCCACGAACTCCATGAAACGATGAAATGTGGGAACCACTCCGATCTCCCACGAAAAAGAAACAGTCTCCCTCGGGAGTGCAAACTGTAACTCTTCCTCTGTAACTGTCGATCGTGGCATGAAATGAAGCCAACCAATCCATCCCGAGAATGACATCAAAGCTAGTCATCTCCAGGAGGATAAGGTCAAACACGAAAGTCCGCCCGACTATCACAATGGGACACTCCCGCACAATTCGGCTCAAAGACACTGAAACCCCAACTGGCGTATCAACACTCAACGCCCGTTCCAAGAAACTAACTTCTAACCCCGATGCAAGTGCAAATGATGATGAAATGAAAGAATGAGATGCACCAGAGTCAAACAAAACACAGGCCCAACAACCAAACACTGGAAATATACCTCGAAGAACTGACGGTCCAGAAGATGCATCGGTCTGTGCCAGTGCAAAAACACGCCCCTGTGGTACCTGTGCCTGAGGACTACCAACCTGAACACCTGACTGCTGCACTGACATAGTAGGAGTATCCCTCCTAACTGATCGTGAACCCTGTGAAGACATAATAGGCTGTGGTGGTGGTGGTCTGAAACCTGACTGAACTGTAGCCGATTGTGACGGCCTCTGCTGTGACCCTCTACCACTAATGGTGCCTGCTCTTTGACTCGGACAATCACGAATCAAGTGACCCTGCTGGCCACACCCATAACAAGCCTTCGGAGCTAACGAAACTGAAGACGATCTCATCGGACAACTGGACTTGTAATGTCCGGGCTACTGACACTGATAACAAACAACTGCACCTCTGTTAGATCCAGCTGGCATAGGAGTGGTAGGAACAGATCTTGTAGACTGTTGCCCCTGAAACTGAGATGGACTGCCCCTATTCCTTTTCCAAGAAGATCCCTCTGAGGATGGCCCTGCACCCCTCTTTTGCTTCAATTGCTCTCTTCTTGCATCATTCTCTCTATTATCAGCCTCCAGCATCAAAGCCCTTTCCACTGCTTCAGAGTAAACCTTAATAAACTGTGCCGTGATCAACGGCCTTATTCGATCATTAAGACCCGAGACAAACTTCCGAGTCTTGTTAGCTTCATCTCTCACCACTTCTGGAGCAAAACGGGAGAGTGAGGTGAACTTATTCTCGTATTCCGCCACTGACATGCTCCCTTGAATAAGATTATGTAATACCCCTAATTTTAAAAGGATAGTCTCGGCATTTATTTATTATTTTTATTGTATTTTTACATGATTATTTGGTTTAATTATTTTATTTAATTGTTTACCTGTGTGACGTGTATTTAATTGGTATCTATTTCTTTGTTTAAATTGCATTCTATTTATTTAATTGATTATTAAAGGTTTTAATTTAGGAAGTAATTTAGGAAGTATTTTAATTAACGATTTTTCAAAATTGAGGGTTTAGTTTCTTTAGCCGACACAGGATTTAATTAAGTTCTATGGGCCGGTTAGGATTTAGTTAGGGCTCTAATTAATGTAGGGTTTGGGTATAACTCTATAAATATATGGGTATACGTCTGCCGAGGGTTTCTAAAACCCTATTCACCATATTCCCGTATACAGTAAAGAGAGAAGTTGAGAGAACAGAGCGTCGTAACGGTCTGTCAAGGAGAATAACAGAGAGGACCAAAGGAGGTGTTTGGTGGATTAGATCAGAACCAAAGGAGGCTAGAAGGTAGTCAGTGGTTGCCGGAAAGCTTAGAACAACGGCGTCAAGGTTCTGTTTATAAAACTGTACAGGCA
This sequence comes from Cornus florida, assembly GCF_030987335.1. Lineage (NCBI taxonomy): Eukaryota > Viridiplantae > Streptophyta > Magnoliopsida > Cornales > Cornaceae > Cornus > Cornus florida. Next base: position 91,565,818 of record NW_026775581.1, read on the forward strand.
AGTTCTTCTCTTTCTCCTTCCCTTTGGCTTATGTTCTGTGCACCTAGGCAGTCTCTAGGAGATTAATTGGCCTTAAACTGAACCATGCATGTTTGATATATGATTTGCTTGATCGTTTTATCTGTGCAAAATTTATTTACAAAATAATTATAGCGCGTATGTTTTCTTGACTCTGTTTTGGCATAACGTCCCACTGTTTTAATTTTTATTTTGAATCTTACTGAAATCAACCGAGGTCTGATTGGATACTAGATGTAATTTAAGACTTCAAATTTAAAATTGGAGGAAGAACAGAGGGGTTGGGATAAAACTGATGTCGCAATTTAGTTTCAGTATTGTCCTGCAACTATGCTAGTTTAAATGGCTTGATTAAACTCTGTAATTGTTTGCAAAACTATTGTAAACAATCTTGGGGAATGCTTCTAGACTAAATTACGAGTCCTAAGATTAGTTTTAGAGACCAACAGAGTGGTTGGATTTGATCAGAGAAGGAGCGGACGGACTGAAACGAAGCACCAGGGACGAAGGCCCTCAGAGGAAGTGAGAGTCGGCTCCATGGAAGTGGGAGCCGGCTCCCACAACAAAGTGGAGCCGGCTCTAGGGAGTCCTAGAGCTGGCTCTAGGCTGGAAAAGAGCCTGCTCCAAATTCTGGAGCAGGCTCCCTTGGTATTTTTAATTTATTTTACGATTTTTTTAATTTTCTACATACTATGTTCACTGTTGGAGCATGGAGACTGTTTGAATGAATTTGGAACTTTACAGAGGGATCAAGGAATGAATTTTGAGTGTTATTAAGACCCTAAATTGAGTAAAGTTTAATTCTAAGTTGTCGGGACAAACAGTGTAAAAATTAAGGCACTTAACAAATGAAAGTTGAATAAATTGTTGAATTAAAACTCAGCAATTTGATGGAACATAATGTGTTTATAAAACTTGTTTTAGAATGCATTCAAGTGCATGATAAGGTCATTTAATTATTAATTTTGATCTATGCATGCTTAGGAGGCTAGTTGCTGAATTATTAAATTGTTTACTGCAACTATATGGTTAAATGCTTGGATTTAAATTACTGAAGCTTTAAATAGTTTTCTGCAATTGTTTGGATGGTAGTTTTTGGTTTGTAAATTATTGAACTGTTATATATGTTGTAATTTACATGGATATGGAGGATGGTATGTACCGGTATGGGACGGTGACTTACTAGGGACGGTTTAGCTCAAAACGCATAAACCTAACCTAATGGATTAATGGAATGGATTGAAAGATATCGAATCCTAATTGTGGCTAAGTCAGATCAGCTGTAACCAAGTTGGATGACTTCCTGGATTAACGGATGGTAGTTAAGTCATATCAACTGAATAAGTGGAGTGACTAACTAGTTGGTTTATTGTAGGTCAGTTTAATAAATAGTTGAACTGCTTACCCTAGATTTGGACGGACTTTATATATATGGTTATGGTACCACGAGTTGAGCTTGAGTCTCAGACTCGTTGGTTAGGGTGCGTATATGCAGTGGATGCGTAGCTGGTTATAATAGGTTGAGGTGTACCCTGTTAGGTCTAGGTACTCATGCCCACCTTTGGGTGCGTATTCGCATGTTGCCTTCTATTCAGGTTGAGACCCCTATTATAGACTAGTGAATGTCCCTTAGTGTGGATATATTTATATGTATGGACTAGATAGATATTGTGAGGTGTCTATGGTGTATCTGCGTATCGGGTCACTGTATGGATTGCAGTTAGATTAGAACTTGCTCGTGGGTCTGACCCACTCCTTTATTATTCTTTTCAGGTATAGGACGGTTCCAGCCTTAGAGCTTGATCGTGCTTGTCGAGGACAGTCCCACCTTCATCTGATACGTAGGACTTCTCTCGATATTTCTAGCATTATCTATTTTCAGTTTTCAGTTTCAGTTGAACTTTTGGTTAGGGGTCCATCAGTGGATTCCCAAGTTGTAACCTTAAAGTTTTGGAGGATTGGATTTTCAATTTTCAGTTATACATGGAGGATTTTATAATTAATGTTACTTTCAGTTTTATTCCATCACTTTTGTTGTATTTTGTCATCTGTGTTCGCTTTAAAATACTTTAATTGTTTGATATTCCCTCAAGTTTGGGCCTGGGCCTGATCAACCCGTGTCTCGGATCCGAGGGGTATCACAGTTGGTATCAGAGCACTCCAGGTTCAAGTGTCTCTAGGACGTTTCGTATTAAGACTTCTGCGTAGCATTTTTTTTATATAGAGCTTATGTTTAGGATTCGTTGAATTCTTTTACGGTTCGTTTAAACTCGTACTGATGTCTGTCTTTCTATGTTAACAGCATGGTTAACAATGGAAGAGGACAGAACATGAACAGTCGACAGAGGAGAGCGGCACGTAGACAGCAGGAACGTCTACAACGTCGACAAATGGAAGAAGAGCAGCAAATGCCAGGGTTTCAGGAGGAGCAGGAGGAAGTTCAACAGACTCAGGGTCGGGACAGAGATTCAGAGATTCCTCCACACCTCAATGACCTTGTTGCTCGGGCTATAGAGGCTGGGGTAACAGCTGCACTCCGGAACCAACCACAGGTTCAGCAGGCACCTGTACCAGCACCAGTGGTTCAGACGGATTCTTGGGGAAAGGGAAGGAGCTCTTTCACAAAGGGGAGTCCACCTGTGTTCTCAGGCTCCACCGATGCGAGAGCAGCTCACCAATGGAAACAAGACATTGAGCGTCATCTTCGTTTGGTTCAGTGCACGGAGGTTCAAAAGCAGATGCTTGCTACTTTCAAGCTAGTTGGGGATGCACTACAGTGGTGGGAGTCAGTTACCACCCCAGAGGAGAGGATGACATTGTCTTATGATGAGTTCAGTGTTCGCTTTGATGAGAAATATTTTCCCTATGCAGTCAGGGCAGCTATGAAGACCGAGTTTCTAAGTCTGCAGTAGGGAAACATGATAGTGGCGGAGTATGAGCAGCAGTTCACACGCTTGTTTCTCTTTGCACCGGAGGAGGTGGATACAGAGGAGAAGAAGCGTAACAGTTTCGTCAAGGGACTGATGTGGTCTATCAAGAGAGCTATTACAGGTAGTCCAGCCTATACTACCTATGCTCAGGTGGTAGACGCCGCTCTACAATAGTATCAGTTGACTGTGGACATCAGACAGGCTCGTGGTGAGAAACGGGGTGATAAAGACTCTGCTAATCAGTCAGCTGAAAAGGGGAATGGCAATGGTCACCGGCAGAATGACAAAGGCAAGTTCCAAGGGCAACAGCCTTGGAAGAAGCACAAGGGTGGTTCAGATGCTCATCGGAATGGGGCACCTATTCAGAGGCAACAGAATGGAGGACCACAGGCAGGACAGGGTCAGCCACAGGCTAACCGACAGAGGAGACCATTTGGTACTTTCCAGGGTAGTTGTTATACTTGTGGAGAGTATGGTCATACCACCAGGCAGTATCCTAAAGCAGGACAGGGACAGGGACAGTATGTGCAGCAGGGACAGAGGGCGTCAGTGCCTCTACCAGCTCCACAGGTTCCACGGATTCAGGGACAGACACATCTGGCTTTACCGGCACCGCCGCAGACTCAGGGACAGGCACCACAGCAGTTGCATTATGGCAGGGTGTATAACCCCAAGCAACAGGATGTTCAGGCACCTCAGACTATTGAGGGTAAGTTTTCTATTCATGGGTTACATGGACGTGTTTTATTTGATACGGGTGCTACACACTCATTTGTAGCTAGGACTTTTGTTGCTTTATCTGGGATGAGGACGAGGGTATGCACTAGACCTCAGGGTATTTCTACACCATTGGGTGATACAGCTATTATACATGAGAGTGATAGGCCTGTGACACTAGATATTGGCAGACTCAGGTTTCTAGCCAATCTACTGATCCTGGACATGCACACTTATGATGTGATACTTGGGATGGATTGGTTGTCTCACTACCATGCCCAAGTTGATTGTTTTGATAGATCTATTACTTTTACCATACCTGGTCAGGATATGTATGTAGTAGCTATGCCACGCTCTAAAGGAGGCGGTAGCACCTATTTGTTCCATGTGGAGGAGGAAAAGGATGAGGGGATTACTGTATCATTGGATAACATACCAATTGTACAGGATTTTCCGGATGTATTTCAGGAGATTCCAGGGTTGCCACCTAGTCGCGAGATTGATTTTGTGATAGACTTAGCTCCAGGCACTGCGCCTATTGTTAGGGCACCCTATAGGATGGCACCGGTAGAGATGAGAGAGCTGAGGGATCAGATTCAGCAGTTACTCAGCCAGGGTTTTATTCATAGGAGTACATCACCTTGGGGAGCACCGGTTCTGTTTGTGAAGAAGAAGGATGGTTCGCTTCGTCTGTGTATAGATTACAGGGAGTTGAACAAGGTTACGATTCGTAACAAGTATCCTTTGCCCAGGATTGATGACTTGTTTGATCAGTTAAGGGGAGCCACATACTTCTCCAAGATTGATCTGCGTTCTGGGTATCATCAGCTGAGGGTTAGGGAGCAGGATGTTCCTAAGACAGCGTTTCTCACGAGATATGGTTCTTATGAGTTTCGTGTTATGCCGTTTGGGACGACTAATGCACCTGCAGTGTTCATGGACTTAATGCATAGAGTCTTCCGGGCTTATTTGGATCAGTTTGTTATTGTCTTTATTGATGACATCTTAATCTATTCTCGGTCGAAGGATGATCATGCTAGACATCTTTGCATAGTCTTGCAGACGCTTCGTGAACACCAGTTATATGCCAAGTTCGAGAAGTGTGAATTTTGGCAGCGGGAGGTGAAATTTCTGGGTCACGTGCTGTCAGAAAAGGGGATAGCAGTGGATCCGGCCAAGGTTTCAGCGGTGGTTGAGTGGGGACAGCCTACGTCACCTACAGAGATTCGGAGTTTTCTCGGTCTGGCCGGATATTACAGGAGATTCATCCAGGGTTCTCTAAGATAGCAGGACCACTCACTCATCTGACCAAGAAGAGTGTACAGTTCGTGTGGGATGAACACTGTCAGCGAGCTTTTGATGAGCTGAAAAGGAAGCTGACTTCTGCACCGGTTCTGGCTACTCCGCAGAGCGGGATAGAGTATCTTGTTTACACGGATGCTTCATTGCAGGGTCTTAGATGTGTATTGATGCAGGAGGAGCGACCGATTTCTTATGGATCTCGGAAACTTAAGCCTCATGAGCTTAATTATCCAACACATGATTTGGAGTTGGCAGCAGTGGTTTTTGCCTTGCGTATTTGGAGGCATTATCTGTTGGGTGAGTCCTTCAGATTATTCAGTGATCACAAGAGTCTGCAGTACTTGTTCACTCAGCGGGAGCTGAATATAAGACAGCGCAGGTGGTTAGAGTTTGTAAAAGACTATCATTTTTCTATACAGTAACATCCGGGGAAAGCGAATGTGGTGGCGGATGCACTCAGTCGCCGACCTGTTGGTAGTCTTTCTGCTCTATTCGCTATTGAGTGGAATGCTTTGAAGAATGTAGATGAGTTGTCAGACGCTTTTATGGCTTGCATAGTGGTTACACCTTCCATCATTCGCAAGGTTTTACAAGCATAACTCACCGATCAGCAGTGTGTCGACAAGGTCGCAGAGATAGCTTCCGGAGAGGTTCCATTCTACTATGTTGGGGCTGATGGAGGTTTAAGGTACAAGGGACGGTTAGTGGTACCTTCTGCTGATAATTTGAGGAAGGATGTGATGACTGAGACTCACCACTCTGAGTTCTCTGTTCATCCAGGAGGCGATAAGATGTATCAGGATATGAAACGGCAGTTTTGGTGGGCAGGTATGAAGAGGGACATTGCTCTTTTTGTTTCTCAGTGTAGTACTTGTCAGATGGTTAAGATTGATCATCAGAAGCCGCCAGGAGCTCTACAGTCACTACCAATTCCGGAGTGGAAATGGGAGAGCATATCTATGGATTTTGTGGAAGGGTTGCCAAATTCTTTCAAGGGGCATAATTCCATATGGGTCATTATGGATAGGTTGACCAAGTCAGCTCATTTCTTGCCTATTTGCACTGACTACACTTCGGAGCAGTTGGCGAGGCTTTACATTTAAGAGATTGTGAAGCTACATGGCATTCCATTGTCTATTATATCGGACAGGGATTCAAGCTTTGTATCTGGATTTTAGAAGAGTTTTCAGCAGGCTTTAGGTACGGAGTTACACCTTAGTACTGCTTATCATCCTCAGACTGACGGACAGACTGAGAGGGTGAATCAGATTATGGAAGATATGCTTCGGTCGTATGTCCTGGATTTCAAGGGCCACTGGGAGGAATATTTGCCACTTGTGGAGTTTGCTTATAACAATAGTTTCCAGAAGACTATTGGGATGGCACCTTTTGAGGCGTTATACGGTCGCCCGTGTCGATCACCTGTTTGTTGGATGGAGGTTGGAGAGAATCGATTCTTAGGTCCTGAGTTCATCAAGGATACTTCTGAAAAGATTGCTCTTATTCGAGATCGCATGCGTACTGCCCAAAGTAGGCAGAAGAGCTATGCTGATCGTCGCACTCGTGCTTTGGAGTTTTGGGTTGGGGATCAGGTTCTTCTCAAAGTATCTCCTATGAAGGGTGTTATGCACTTTGGGAAGAAAGGGAAGTTGTCCCCGCGGTTTGTCGGTCCATTCATGATTACGGAACGAGTTGGAGCTGTCGCTTATCGGTTGGCACTTCCGGATAATTTGGATCGCGTCCATAATGTGTTCCATGTTTCCATGTTGCAGAAATTTCTGCGTGATGAGGATCGGTATCAATATATCGATGTTGGGGAGATTGAGTTGCAGCCGGATGCAACTTATTTGGAGCCACCATGTCGTATTGTTGACCGTCGGGATCAAAGCCTTCGCAATAAGGTTATCCCTTTGGTTCGTGTGCAGTGGAGCCATCACAATGAGGCCGAGTCCACTTGGGAACGGGAGGATATCATTCGCTCGCAGTTTTCTGAAATATTGGAAGAAGGTAAGGGCGAATTCCGAGGACGGAATTCCTTTTGTTAGGGGAGAAGAATGTAATACCCCTAATTTTAAAAGGATAGTCTCGGCATTTATTTATTATTTTTATTGTATTTTTGCATGATTATTTGGTTTAATTATTTTATTTAATTGTTTACCTGTGTGACGTGTATTTAATTAGTATCTATTTCTTTGTTTAAATTGCATTCTATTTATTTAATTGATTATTAAAGGTTTTAATTTAGGAAGTAATTTAGGAAGTATTTTAATTAACGATTTTTCAAAATTGAGGGTTTAGTTTCTTTAGCCGACACAGGATTTAATTAAGTTCTATGGGCCGGTTAGGATTTAGTTAGGGCTCTAATTAATGTAGGGTTTGGGTATAACTCTATAAATATATGGGTATACGTCTGCCGAAGGTTTCTAAAACCCTATTCACCATATTCCCGTATACAGTAAAGAGAGAAGTTGAGAGAACAGAGCGTCGTAACGATCTGTCAAGGAGAATAACAGAGAGGACCAAGGGAGGTGTTTGGTGGATTAGATCAGAACCAGAGGAGGCTAGAAGGTAGTCAGTGGTTGCCGGAAAGCTTAGAACAACGGCGTCAAGGTTCTGTTTATAAAACTATACAGGCAAGTTCTTATCTTTCTCCTTCCCTTTGGCTTGTGTTCTGTGCTCCTAGACAGTCTCTAGGAGATTAATTGGCCTTAAACTGAACCATGCATGTTTGATATATGATTTGCTTGATCGTTTTATCTGTGCAAAATTTATTTACAAAATAATTATAGCGCGTATGTTTTCTTGACTCTGTTTTGGCATAACGTCCCATTGTTTTAATTTTTATTTTGAATCTTACTGAAATCAACCGAGGTCTGATTGGATACTAGATGTAATTTAAGACTTCAAATTTAAAATTGGAGGAAGAACAGAAGGGTTGGGATAAAATTGATGTCGCAATTTAGTTTCAGTATTGTCCTGCAACTATGCTAGTTTAAATGGCTTGATTAAACTCTGTAATTGTTTGCAAAACTATTGTAAACAATCTTGGGGAATGCTTCTAGACTAAATTACGAGTCCTAAGATTAGTTTTAGAGACCAACAGAGTGGTTGGATTTGATCAGAGAAGGAGCGGACGGATTGAAACGAAGCACCGGGGACGAAGGCTCTCAGAGGAAGTGAGAGCCGGCTCTATGGAAGTGGAAGCCGGCTCCCACAACAAAGTGGAGCCGGCTCTAGGGAGTCCTAGAGCCGGCTCTAGGCTGGAAAAGAGCCTGCTCCAAATTCTTGAGCAGGCTCCCTTGGTATTTTTAATTTATTTTACGATTTTTTTAATTTTCTACATACTATGTTCACTATTGGAGCATGGAGACTGTTTGAATGAATTTGGAACTCTACAGAGGGATCAAGGAATGAATTTTGAGTGTTATTAAGACCCTAAATTGAGTAAAGTTTAATTCTAAGTTGTCGAGACAAACAGTGTAAAAATTAAGGCACTTAACAAATGGAAGTTGAATAAATTGTTGAATTAAAACTCAGCAATTTGATGGACCATAATGTGTTTATAAAACTTGTTTTAGAATGCATTCAAGTGCATGATAAGGTCATTTAATTATTAATTTTGATCTATGCATGCTTAGGAGGCTAGTTGCTGAATTATTAAATTGTTTACTGCAACTATATGGTTAAATGCTTGGATTTAAATTACTGAAGCTTTAAATAGTTTTCTGCAATTGTTTGGATGGTAATTTTTGGTCTGTAAATTATTGAACTATTATATATGTTGTAATTTACATGGATATGGAGGATGGTATGTACCGGTATGGGACAGTGACATACTAGGGACGGTTTAGCTCAAAACGCATAAACCTAACCTAATGGATTAATGGAATGGATTGAAAGATATCGAATCCTAATTGTGGCTAAGTCAGATCAGCTGTAACCAAGTTGGATGACTTCCTGGATTAACGGATGGTAGTTAAGTCATATCAACTGAATAAGTGGAGTGACTAACTAGTTGGTTTATTATAGGTCAGTTTAATAAATAGTTGAACTGCTTACCCTAGATTTGGACGGACTTTATATATATGGTTATGGTACCACGAGTTGAGCTTGAGTCTCAGACTCGTTGGTTAGGGTGCGTATATGCAGTGGATGCGTAGCTGGTTATAATAGGTTGAGGTGTACCCTGTTAGGTCTAGGTACTCATGCCCACCTTTGGGTGCGTATTTGCATGTTGCCTTCTATTCAGGTTGAGACCCCTATTATAGACTAGTGAATGTCCCTTAGTGTGGATATATTTATATGTATGGACTAGATAGATATTGTGAAGTGTCTACAGTGTATCTGCGTATCGGGTCACTGTATGGATTGCAGTTAGATTCGAACTTGCTCGTGGGTCTAACCCACTCCTTTATTATTCTTTTCAGGTACAGGACGGTTCCAGCCTTAGAGCTTGATCGTGCTTGTCGAGGACAGTCCCACCTTCATCTGATACGTAGGACTTCTCTCGATATTTCTAGCATTATCTATTTTCAGTTTTCAGTTTCAGTTGAACTTTTGGTTAGGGGTCCATCAGTGGATTCCCAAGTTGTAACCTTGAAGTTTTGGAGGATTGGATTTTCAATTTTCAGTTATACATGGAGGATTTTATAATTAATGTTACTTTCAGTTTTATTCCATCACTTTTGTTGTATTTTGTCATCTGTGTTCGCTTTAAAATACTTTAATTATTTGATATTCCCTCGGGTTTGGGCCTAGGCCTGATCAACCCGTGTCTCGGATCCGAGGGGTATCACAGATTATGAAACTGGTCTTGTAACTCCCATCTTTTGGAAAGCGGGAAGTACTTCTCATAAAACAGCTCCTTGAACCTGTCCTAACTCATCTCTTTAATCTTGTACTGGTTAGTGATCGACTTCCACCAAACCTTGGCATCCATAGCAAACTTGTAAGTTGCTAGGATGATCTTCAAGTGATCCTCTGTCACATCCATTGAGGTCAACTGAGTTTCGACTTGATCCATGTAGTTGTCGGCTACCATTGGGTCTGCACCGCCCTCAAACATAACCGGCATCAACTGAGAAAACCCCTTAATGATCTTGAGACGCTTCTGAGCTGGAGTCTCCTCAACTCGAACTGTAGGTTGTGGTACCAACTGCGGCTGAGCAACAATAATTGCTCTCACTGCATTTTGCAACAATCGATTAAACTCCAGTGCCACAGAACCTTCACCCACTTCTACGAGTATGGGTGTTTCAACATTCTCTCTTCTTGGGGGAACAGCTCTTGGGGGAATCAAGTTCCTAAGAAGCATGTTCTCATCATTTAGCTCCTCCGGATTGGAGCTGGAGCTCTCACCAACATCACCCCTTGTTGGTCTAGGGCCAACTTCTCTAGGTTCCTCACGCCGTGACATCGTGCTATAAAACGAGAAAACGATTCAGAAACATGACACTAAGACTGTGGACGACTCAACAAGAATTGATACCGTACAACACTTAGCATGCAAGACTATGCAAGAAACATTTTAACATAAACAAGTAAGCAGTAAGCACATAGGCAGTTAAGCATGCTCATTTAAATAAGATATCACGTAGCAAGTAGTCAAGTAAACAATACAAACAACATCCCATGCTACTCTATGTAGGCCTCTACCCGTCGTCCTAAAGGTTTTCGAACCTTGGCTCTGATACCAAATTTGTAACGACTCAAAACTAATACTTTTTAAACAAAAAAAATTCGGCATGACCTCCCCTAAAAATAGGCCTATCACAACCTGTTTAAATTCATTTTTAACCTATCACGGCTCAAATTCCGAATTCACGGCAATAGTAGATGATAATACACAATCAAATGACCTCAATAATACTTCAAACTAGTATTACTCTCCCCATTCATCAATAAGGTTTACATGTTATCAAATTCACATCCAAAATATCATCAAATGCCTTAATTACATTACATGACAAAGTTTTACAAAATATACATATACACCTTCACTCTTTTAGTGCTTTGCAAAAATAATGGGAGATATACAAAAGACACAGAAGTGAGCTTCTAGTATCGCTCAAGCTTAAGGTGGGTTGTCGTTCACCGGTTTTTTTCCAAGACCTGAAAAAATTGTATAAATAGTAGGGTGAGTTATATGCTCAGTAGGTGACACTTAAGACACAAATCTTGTGTCCTTGTGAATTCAAGCAAAGCATAGGCCAATAGGAGATAGGGATCATACAACGTAGGGGATCAAATACAACATACAATTCAATTCCAATTATAAACAATGCAATGCAATGCAATGAAATGCAATGCATGTCAATGACACTCCCTATTTTCATTCTCAAAACCATCACTTTCAAATGTTAATACAGCCCCCCCTTTGGTAACCCCGCCGCGACACGAGAGGAGGATTGGCTAGTGTCCCTGACCCTTGGTAACCCCGCGGCGTCATTATGGGGCCCAGCTAGCTCAACCACACTAGGGCGACTCCCTAGTCCCCTCTAGGCTATATTAACCTCCGGCCCGTTGGTAACCCCGCAGCAACCGGGTTTATCAAAACCATTTCACAAAAACTATTATCTCCCAAAAATTCCTCATTTTCATTTCAAGACAAATTCTCCCATTTTATGCATCCCAATGACATGTCCAAGAATGTACATATAATCTCAATATCATAACAATGTGAAATTTTGGCACAATACAATTAAGCATGGTCTCATACATCACTTTCAGCAAGTTTACACATAATAGACATAAACTCAACACATAGGCAAACTTTTCACATAATACATCACATGTGCATAAACATACATTTCTCTAGACAACATTAAAATAATCATTAACACAATTAATTCCCAAGTAAAACATGTTAGCACATAAAAGAGGTATAATTCACAAAAAACACCACAAAGCCATCATCTATACATGTTTTTCACATAGACAAGTCATAACCCTAAGACATGAATTTTTTTTAAACATCACTTACACCTCATTGAAGCAAATAAATTCTCAAATTTAGCATGTCTAGCACAACAAAAGAGCATAACTCACAATGGAACAAGAAGAGAGTGGATTAAGATGTCCCTACCTCAAGATTGTACCAAAACCCTAGAAAATGGGTCTCAAGATTCGAAATCCAAAGGGGCGCAAAATCTAAAATTGCTTGTATGGATGTGTAGAGCTTGACACGAGCTTCGTTTTGCCTCAAACGGCACCTCAATCCGACAAAAGGTGGAGGAGTAATCTAAGAATGAAGTTTGAGTTCAAAAAGAAAAAAAAAAATCAAGAAATAGAGACAAAAGGAAGGGCCAGCGGGAGAGAAGAAAAATGGACACCAATTGTGGTCTCAAACCCTTTTTGGGTGTGGTGGTGGGTCCCACCAAAATTTTAATTTATTTTCTCTTTTTCTTTTACTCAATATACATCACACAATACACATATACTTACACAGACATCACACATGAGGGCAGGACATGGATGTGCCGGAGATGACGTATTTGACACTCCTGGTGTCGGCATAGTAGATGGAAGGTGGTGCCACAGGAGACTAGGCAGCAAGTATGTCCACACCAGGAGCAGTGAGATCAGGCTTCTCATCATCAATGCAACATAGAGAGAGAGATTTAGAAACAATAGCAACCATTGATCACCTTGAGAATGTCTAGGCCGAAAAGGCAGGGTCCCCTGGAAGAAAATGAGACGACAACTGGTGCCACAATGTCTTTCCAAGTCTCACCAACCAGAATAGTGGCAATGGGATTTCTGAAAAAGTTGGAGGTTACTCTGTCAAGACAATTCAAAAACTAGCTTCAAAATTAAGATATCCAACTGTATAGTATCAGTATATAGATGAGATCTATCTTATATATTTCTATATGTTTGTTTACTCTGTTGATCTGTTGTAATCCAAAACTTTGAGACCATCTTCTGTGCTGATAACTGTTGCTGGTAATGGGTAGTTAAAGGTGAAATCAGTTATAGACGAGTCGGCCATGATGGTACCCACACCATTAGTGAGTAGAATCCCAGAACCAGCGGTGAGCATTTCACAAAAGACGATCTTTCCTTCCACTTGGTATGAATTCATGGCACCAGTAAAGCAGTATTTTGAAACGTCTGGAGTAGCACCAAATGTATATTTGCTGCATCTCCTCCCCAGATCAATGGATGCGAGGTTCCATTGAGGTCAAAGCTATTAATCGAGAGCCCCTTCATTTTGTCAAGACAAGTATTAAGAAGACAGAAATTGATAAATCGGAGATGTTGCTAAAACGGCTAATCAGGTTCTGCAGATTTTTAACTTACAGTGAAGACTTGTCCATTGCCAAGCACCACTCGGGCAACAAATTTCCTGTCAATGGTGCTAGCCGCGACAGTAAGTGTCCAGGGTGCAAAGTTGGGGATGGATATTGCGTAGGGCCCTTAATTTCCTGCAGAATTTGAGGTCAGTATTCCGTTTTTCATGGCATGGAAAGATCCAATGGCAATTGGGTCCTCAAAGAAATGGAGTGGCCTGCGAGCTCCTAGAGAAACTGATATTATTTCAGCACCATCTGCAATTGCATCGTCAAATGCTGCTAAGATATCTGCAAGAAAACATCCAAACGACCAGACACTTTGTACATTGCAATCCTCGCGCCTGGAACTCCACCTCTTGCCACTCCTTCAGCTAGTCCAAGATAGCTTGTTCCGGCCACCTCCACACCTGCAGCCATTGAGGCAGTGTGGGTTCCATGTCCTTCCGAGTCTCTAGGGGATTTGAAATCTGTAGTGTCATAAGCGTCCTCGCTGTTGTAATACCTCGCTCCAATGAGCTTGCTGTGATTTCATACATATCATTAATTAGTCTCTTAAGATGTATAACAAACCCTAGACTTTTTATATCAGTTGACATTTTTTACTGAATGGTCTGCATATGTTTTTTCTCTTCTTTTTTGTTGATGTTCTTGAATTGTGAGGTCTTTACGCTAATAAATTACTGTGAAGCTAGAATATAAAGTGTTCTCACTTATTACAAGTGAAATTGGCGCCTTGGCATGTCCCATTCCATTTCGCACGTGGAGGGCCAAACCCTTCATCGTTGAAGCTATCGGCTTCTGGCCAAATCCCTATAAAAACCGAACACATGAAAATGCTTCGACAGAGAATGAGAAAGCAGACCGATAAAGACTGACTTTGACAGTCTGACATTTACCCGTGTCCTGAAGGCCAACGATGATGTCTCCTCTCCTCCTTGAGAACCTCCCTCTTTGTCTTGACTTAAACGGTTAAACCCATGAAGTCCCAGGACCTTGTAGTGTGAAGCTCGAGTATGTGGTTTGGAATTACTGTCATCACTTCCTCCATTTATGCAACACCATGACAATTTTATTTAAGTATACGAAGATCAAGAAACAAATATTTATGTTCTCCATTGATATACTTGTATGCAGGGGCAGAACCAGAAATTTATTTCAGGGGGGCGCCTCATTAAAAATGATAAATTATATTTTTTTCAAGCAAATAAGACAATAAGTCAAAAAAATAGAACTGTAATAATGGTGGAATAATAGCATTTAATAATTTAAAAAATAATTATTTAAAAAAAATAAAAAAACATAAAACACACCGTAAGAGTCCTGTTAGCAACAAATTTAATTACCAAACTTTGAAGAGAAAAAAAAAAAATAGTTTGAATAAAGGAATGTAGTTTTTTTTTTTTTTTTTTTTTTTTTTTTTTTTTTTTTTTTTTTTTAAGAGAATATAAAGAAGAAGAAGAAGAGGAGGAGGAGTAAGAATGAAAAGAAAGGATAAATTAAAGATATTTTTTAAAAATAATTATTTTAGTGGGCATTTTTGTAAAATTTTATAAATTATAGGCCTATTTGCAATAAAAATTAATTGGCCCAAGGGTAAATAATTATTTCAGTGGGGCATTTTTCACTTTTTTATAAATTATTGGCCTATGTGTAATAAAAATTAATGGCCATTTTTTAGAAAAAAATTATTTTAGGGGAGGGGCATTTTGAAAACTTTTATAAATTATAGGCCATTTTGTAATTAAAACTAATAGGCCACCATGGGCCCACGGGGGCATGGGCCCCCCTGGGCCTATGCTGGCTCCGCCCTTGCTTGTATGAATAACCCTACCTGAAAACCTTGTGACTTCATCATGAGTTTGTTAACTATATATGAGTGATTCTTTTGCTGATGAAGCACTGCAATTGCACAAATTTGATTGCTTAAGAGACAGTTTACAAGAGTGGAGAAATCTTCATTTTATTATTGAATGGTAAGGCAATTTATTGAAATAAGAAGAGAAAAACTGAACTTAATATTTTGAAATCATAATCGAAAAAGGATTAATATTGTTATAGTAGTCTTTTAAATGTGTAGTTATAAATAATCATCCAAAGTGAAATCATGGATCGTAATTGCATTATTTGTTTAGATATATAATCTTGTAGCTCAGGGTCTGCTCTTGTTTTCTGGTGTTCGTTAGCAGCTTCTCTGTTTTGTAACATCAGTTTTGATTTTGGTTGCCTGTTTCGGCTTGTTCAGGTCTTGGCCTGTTTTGGCTTGTTCGGGTCTTGGCCTGTTTTGGGGGCTCCCTTTTTGTACAGTTTTCCCCTTTTCCAATAAATTGATTTTTACCAAAAATAAATAAATAAGTTTGTTGGTTTTATTTTTTTTTTTGGAGTCTCGTGTGGGCAAATAACGCACACAACACCCTAGTTTTGGTCACAAACTCAGATTTTCTCGTGTTTTTTTCATCCTATGTTTGTTATGTGCATTTATCCTAGTTTTGGTCACAAACTCAGATTTTCTCGTGTTATTTTCATCCTATGTTTGTTATGTGCATTTACATCGCTAACGCAACAATTTTAAAATCCTTATGCAACCATCAAGTTATATTATTGTTTTATAGTGTTACATTTTGTGATATTACTGTTACATTAGGATGTAATGTATTGCACTACCAATACATGCATGATAAGTGAAGCAGGCCTACACAGGAAGGGATCCAGGTTTTTGTAGTTGCGATAATAATGATCTACATAACTATTGACTAATTATTATAAATGCACACTATCATTTTATAATGGTGACAGTGAAAATTGTACAACGTAAATATAATGTAGTAGAAATGGTAGTCGTAGGAACCTCCCAAGAACATTTTTGAGCATGGAATGGTGTTTGTATGCAACTGACACATCCCCTTTAGGCAGCTCTCCCATGTACACAACATAAACCTAAACATATATAAGCTCAAACATCTCAGAAAACAACCCCACACACACATATATATGTAATATATATATATAGAACTATATATAAAACCACTTCTCTATATAAAAAAGAGCATTAATACTAGAAAACACTATTATACCTTCCTTCCATGGCAGTGACATTTTAGCACAAGAGCTATAAGCAATAAAGAGTGCAGAAGATAAATCGAGCTAGGCTTGGCCATTAGGGACCAATATTTGTTTACTGTACAGGTCTATTTCTTGGCCACATTAGTGACTATAGGTCCGCATATATATATATATATATATAAGCAAGCTTTGATTCTTGTTATACCCGTATCGTCTTTAGGATCTTTTAACTGGCAAGTCCTTGGTTGCTTCTGGTTGACAGTTTCATCAGTTGCATCATGTGGATAGCAACTTGTTTATGTAATACAAAACACACAGGACGAATTGTACCTTATATACCTTTGAAGTTCCACTTTGTTAGGTTAACAAATCTACATATGTACTGTTTAGACGTAGTATTTGACTCGTAGTTTTAGTGCTTATTGCAAGTTTTATGAAGATGGTGAAATTGCATTCTTGTTAACATCTTGGGGTCTTTGTAGGGTGTGGGAGTGGTAATGTCATTGATGTGTGTATTGGGTGGTCTTGATTTCTTAGGTGGGTCAAGGAATTGTTTTAACTTTTATTGGCCACCAAATTATTTAGATATTAAAGTTATCAAGGTTTTAAGATTAGATGGTGATTAATATATTATTAAGTTCTTGTGTAATAATTAAAAAGGAGGGTAAAGTAATAATTTGTCATTCATCAGACAAATCTGAAGGTTGTAATTCTTCAAACAAGAGAGGAAGTCCACATATTTTGACAAATGTGAGGGAGGTGAGTGTAATTTTTTAAAAATATAAAGCATTGAACGGAGAGGTTCCTGACCACATCAACGTTGAGAACTTGTTTAGTAGCGTATTCCGGTGATTATCTCACTCACGCCGGCATTCCGGTGACTATCTCCTCTATGCCGGCAACAATTTTCTCACATTGGGCTGCAAACATGGGATTCAAATTTTTGTTTGGATTTTGTAATGCCAAATTGATGATAAGGTAAGATCGCAAAACTAGTTTCAATTGGGTTTATATGTTGATTCATTCTTTGCTCTTCCGTTTTTCTCATTGCCCTGTACATGTTGTTGTTGTTACGCTTCGTTATTGATGGCACTCCTCAACTTTTGTGAGAAAATTTCAATGCCAATAGTTTTTTTTTTTTTTTATTTATTTTTTTTATAGTTTTATGTGCACACCATCTGTTTGATCGAATAACTGATAATAAAGAAAAGAGTGAATTGTCTTTGTTTTGACGAGCTTAGTACTCAAAGATTGTAGAATGAAATATCAACTAGACGAGCTTTCTAATGGACACCAGCAAAATGGAAATAAAAAAACCACAAAACTATTAACAACCAAAATGTACCAGAAAATATATGGTAACGGAAGAACTATTCACAATCAAGAATGACTTGCAAAATGTGTCTATACTTTTTTCCTTTATGATAAGTAATTGATAGAGTATGACATACACTAGATTCTTGATGCAATTTTAACTCTCGTCGTGCCTAAATATAATAACTGGGGTTTCTTACTGTTATGGATTTCAAATTCAAATCAAAGACATTTTAGCAAAACAGGATATCTGGATTCCAGTTTCTAATATCATTTTATTGCCAAGAAGCAGTACAAGGTTGATGTGCTGCCTCACACACGAACCTAGGTATGAGAATCTTGGAGTTTACTTGTGCCCAAGGATCCCATTTTTGTTATATACTGAAGAGCCTTCAAAAGTCAACTACTTATCAAGCATGGACTGGCGAGGAAGATAGTTATAAACCACAAGTGGGGTTCTCACCACATGGACTCCATCTTTCCACATGATAGCACCCGACATGATTGGCTGCTGTGCAATTTTTGGCCCGTTGACCTTCACTGTGAATGATTTCTTCTCTCCAACTGCAGAGAATGTCAGGACGGATGGTTCCACTGTAACACTAATGGTAGAGGGTATGTACATGCTTGCTGTGTACGTAGAGTTTGGTGCGCCAACATTGGTCACTGTCCTGGTGAAGACACCCATGATCTGCTGACCATCTAACATATAGAGCGAGAATGATGGATAGTTGAGATCCCATCCTCTTCCAGGCTCTATGCCGTCACAAATGCTGTCGTCTCCAGTGACAAGTCTTAGAATTGATGTGTTGTAGCCCTGCTTGCAGAGGAAGTTAACGTAATCTGCCTCAGATGCATCAAATACTAGCCCAGGGTCAACAGCAGCAGCCGGGTTTATGTGACCAGACCCATAAGCGAATTCAAGGTCTGCATGCTTCCTTGGGTCCATGACATACGCTGATAATAACGAAAAGTTGAGTGAGAAATCAATTGCATTCAGTTTTAGTATCACTTTCATGATGTAAAAGATGAGAATTCCTTTGTGCTGGTTTTGCTCTTATAATAAATAGGATTAAACTTCAGTAAGTGGAGCGTCAATGGAGATGTGTACTAGTGATGACAAGACTAGCACGAGGGTCCACATTTTCGTTCATCTGATGATGGTTGCTAAAACCAATCAAGAGCAATGTATTCTTAGTATGTCACTCTCAAAAGAAAAGGTTATTGCTTTGATTTTGGTTAATTGGATTTGCTCGTTGCCACACAGAGACAGTTTTAATGTCAACAGAGATTGCATCTCTTATTTCTCACCTGTTGTCATGAGGGCAGATTTAATGGCAGCAGGAGACCAGTCTGGATGGGCAGCCTTGACATACGCAGCAGCACCACTAGCATGTGGGCAGGACATGGATGTGCCGGAGATGATGTTGTATTTGACACTCCTGGTGTCAACATAGCTGGAAGGCGGTGACACGGGAGACCAGGCAGCAAGAATGTCCACACCAGGAGCAGTGAGATCTGGCTGCTCAACATATATAGACAAACTTAGAAATTAGCGACAAGTCATGGAAGCACTCGACCATGAGGAAGAAACCATTGATCACCTTGAGAATATCTGGGCTGATCTTGCTGGGTCCCCTGGAAGAAAATGAGACGACAACTGGCGCCACAATGTCCTTCCAAGTCTCACCAACCAGAATAGTTGCAATGGGATTCCTGAAAAAGGTGGAAGTACTTTCTTAAGAAAATTTTTTAAACTACATTCAAAATTAAGATATCCATGGCAGGACAATCATATCAGAAGAGATGATATATATGTTCGTTTACTCTGTTGATCTGATGTAATTCAAAACTTTGAGACCATCTTCTGTGCTGATGACTGTTGCTGGTAATGGGTAGTTAGAGGCGAAATCAGTTATAAACGAGTCCGCCATGATGGTACCCACGCCATTAGTGAGTAGAATCGCAGAACCATCTGTGGAATACTCACACAAGACGATCTTTCCTTCCACTTTGAATGAATTCATGGCATGACTAATAAAGCAGTCTTTTGAAAAGTATGGATTAGAACCAGTTGAATAGTTTGCTGCATCTCCTCCCCAGATCAACGGATACGAGGTTCCATTGAGGTCAAAGCTATTAATTGAGAGTCCCTTCATTTGTGAAGTCGAGCATTAAGAAAACCAAAAATTGTGTTAGCATTGATAAATCGGAGATGTTGTTAAATGGCTAATCAGGTTCTGCAGATTTTTAACTTACAGTGAAGACTTGTCCATTGCCAAGCACCACTTGGGCAACAAATTTCCTGTCAACGGTGCTCGCTGCGACAGTTAGTGTCCAAGGTGCAATGTTGGAGACAGACACTGGGAAGCGCCCTGAATTTCCTGCAGAATTCGAGGTCATTATTCCCTTTTTCATGGCATGGAAAGATCCAATGGCAATTGGGTCCACGAAGTACTGGCGTGCCCCCCTGTGAGGTCCTAGAGAAACTGATATTATGTCGACACCATCTGCAATTGCGTCGTCGAATCCTGCTAAGATATCTGCAAAAGCACATCCAACTGACCAACAAACTTTGTAAACCGCAATCCTTGCACTTGGAACTCCACCTCTTGCCATTCCTTCGGCTTGTCCAAGATAGCTTGCTCCAGGCACCTTCACTCCTGCAGCCGTTGAGGCAGTGTGGGTTCCATGTCCTTCAGAGTCTCTAGGGGATTTGAAGTCCAACTCCATAATAGTCCTCGCTGTTGTAATACCTCGCTCCAATGACTTTGCTGTGCTTTCATAGATTCCATTAATTAGTCTCTTATGATATATAACAAACACTATAACTTTCTATATCAGTTGAAACTTTTTACTGTATTTGTTAGACGAGACAAAATGTAAACTAGACTTCCATGCTAGTTGGTTTGGAGTGAATTTACAAGTCCTTGTATAGTTGTATTAATCATGTATTTTTAAATACTGCAATGTATTCAGGATGCAATCTCTTTGATCAGTTAAGTTACAGAAATGGTGTATGTTGTTTCCCTTCATTTTTTTTGTTGTTCTTGAATTACGAGATCTCTATGCTAATAAACTGAATTACGAGATCTCTATGCTAATAAGAAGAAGAAGAAGAAGAAGAAGAAGAAGAAAGGATTCTCACTTGTTGCAGGTGAAATTGGCACCTTGGCATGTCCCATTCCATTTAGCAGGTGGAGGTCCAAACCCTTCGTCGTTGAAGCTATTGGCTTCTGGCCAAATTCCTGGGAAAAAAAAAAAATTGCATGCTTTAACAGAGCAAAAGAAAAGACTGACTGTGACTAGTATTTATTACCAGTGTCTAGGAGTCCAACAATGACATCTCCTTCTTGAGGACCTCCCACTTTGTCTCGAGTGAAACCCATGAAGTCCCAAGACCTTGTAGTGTGAAGCTCTAGCATGGGGTTTGGAATTACTGTTATCACTTCCTCCATTTCTGCAAACCCACCACAATTTTATTTGAGTCCATAAAGATGAAGAAACAAATATTTATATTCTCCATTGGTGTACTTGTATGGACAACCCCACCTGAAAACCTTGCGACTTCATCATCAGTTAGTTTTGCTGCAAATCCGTTAAAACTCCTCTTGTAGCTATATACAATTGACTCTTTTGCTGATGAAGCACTGCAATTGCACACATTTTATTACTTGAGAGACAGTTTTAAGAGTCGAGAAACCTATATATATATATATATATATAGTGAATTTGAAAGGATTTGAATAATGGCTATTGATTAAACATTTGCAGCCATTTAAATTGCAATTTGTACTTAGTACTCAGCTGGTATATGTTAGGCACTTAGGTCCATCTTCATCAACTGTACGGCATGATACCGACACAACGATAATTCAAATTTCAACCCAAAAAAATAAAGGCATGGGGTCATAAAATAATAATTATTTTATTTTATTATTTTATCCATATAATCGTATAGGAGGTACGGACACCGACATAAAACACGTGTATAATACGATACGAACAAGGTGATACAAAAAATCTATAATATATATATATATATATATATATATATGTATGTATTATTGTATATAAATAATATTTTTTTCTTATTTTATTTTGCATAATAAAAAATAAAATCACTAATTTAGAGCTGGATATGTAACAACCCAAAAAGATACCAATCAACGGTACCAAAAATTCGGCATGACCTTTACAGAAAAAGTCCTACTACAACCTGCTAAAATGCACATAAAATGCAATGACCTCACTTGGCCTTAAAACTAATCTATCATGTCCCAACACAAAATGCAAATACTATACAACATTCCCAAAATCAACAACGTACATATAAAAATAGTCCCGTTCTTCCAGTTCATTCAAAACATGGAAACACCAGTCCACTACCTAGTCCAATAATCCTTCATAAAGAACACACTTTAATTACATTAAGTTACAGTCCACGAAGAATAGCTAAAATTAAAAGTCTATAGCTTACAACATTATACAAATTATACTAAAGTTTTACAAAATAGTTAAGATTACATTTACAAAATATTAAAGTTCTAATACAAAATATAGCAAAATATAAATCTCCAATCTAGTCTAAACTTGTGGTGGATTGTCATCCGCCACCTCTTTCCCATATCTTGAAAATATTAATAATAATGTGGGGTGAGTCAACCGCTCAGTAGGAAGTGTCTAAAACACACCTCTTACGACCCCGTGAATCCACATAAAGAATAGAGTACAAGTGAATGGGATCATGTCCCGGGAAACAGGTGAAGCAATAATAGCATCAATAAATAAATATACAAGTCATCCGACTACCAACCGTGCAATATATGCCAATGAAATGTCATGCCATGCAATGTCGCTCCCCATTTCCGAAACAATACCGTTTCACCTTTCCAAACTATTAGTGCAGTCCGACTCATGGCAACTCCATGGCAACACGAGACGAGAATTGGCTAGCTATCCCCAACCACATGGCAACTCCAAGGCATTGCGGGCCTAGGTAGCTCAACCTCGCTAGGGTCTCTCCCTAACCTCTCTAGACCACACTAACGCCACGGACCACTAGGCGACTCCTAGGCGTCCGGGTTTTTGCAAACATTTTTTAAAACGTTTTCATCAAAAATAATTTCTTTTACTCTTCAAAACACTTATCCCTTTTTCCTTCCCAATGAATGCATGTATGCTACATGCATTCAAATACCAATTTAACCATAGGATTTCACACATTCCATTTACATCATCATCACAATTTAATAAGAATTTCTAAACATTCATTTTCATATACCATAACATCAATTTTCATAGCAATTAAAATCATAAAGCATACAACATGTCATTCCTAAGCATACTACTTCATTTCAATATAAATAATCATGTTCATGAACTCAATAAACACATAAAACACATTTGTCATCTTGCATAGATACAACCACAACAACCAAAAACATGATGACTAAAATTAAACATGCTTAGAGTTAAATTTTAAGGGGAAAATTCACAAGAAACCAAAGAAGTCATGGATTAGAGCACCCCTACCTCAAATTGAATAAAAAAATTTAAATTGAATCCAAAATTTGAAATTCCAAATGTTGGCAAAATTGAACTTTGTTCCGATCAAAACGTAGGCCTCAACGCACTCATCAACTTTGTCTTTTATGACAAGATCAAATTCTAAATGGTTTGGGAGAAATCTAAGCTTGAAATTTTGTATAAAAAAAAAACAAAAAAGAAGAAGAAGAAGAAAAAGAAAATTGAGAGGGATCGAGCGAGCCTGCGTGAGAGAGATGATGAGCGTTGAAAAGTGTGCAATTAAACCCCTTAAACTTAGGTATTCTATGACCTTTATCTATCTTACTTTCCCATTTTAGACTAATTCATGTTATTACCCTTTTCAGGCACTTATCCCAAAAATAAGTTAATTCAGCCAAATAAGAGCATTAAAGAAGCTAACTCAAGTTGGATGGAAGAAATGAGCAAAGTGGAAGCAGAATGAAGCAAAGTGTGGAAATTAACAAGTTCAATCGATCTCAACATCACTTCGATCGATCGAAGTAACATCGATCTGGACACTTCAAGATGGATCCAAGCCCTTGTCCTTATCCAAAAGATTCCACAATGTTCGATCGATCCAACCATTCTTCGGTCGATCGAACATATTTGATCTTATCCACACCTGTCACCCCACCTACCACTTTTGTCTCTTTCCCAAAATATCACAAAATATCTCAGAGATTTGTCTTTATTCAAAAAGGCGCCGCAAATGATGGATCGATCTTTGCAACATTCAATGGATCTCAGCACAGTTTGATCGATCTCAGAATAGTTCAATCGATCGAACCTCCTCAAGTCTGGAAAAAAATAAGTTCCAGCTCATTAAAAGTTGGCTCATAGTGCAATCATTGCAAGGACCCTAGTGCACGAATCCAGACCATTGGGTGTGACACTTGATCTACCTATATAAGGTTTTTGAGCCTCTTTTACATCATATCTCATATATCATCTCATAGACTTAGAAACATTCTTAGAGAGGAAGAAAATAGAGAAGGAGAAGCTAGAAACACATTCTTGAGAGTTCTTCCATTCTTCTAGGGTTTCCATCAAGAAGGAGATCATTCATACCATGGAGATAACTCTTGAGGGTTCGATGACTACTTCAATGAGTGACTAAACATCTTCTTGGGGCTAAAGTTAACCCTAAGCATGTTTTTTAGACTCTAATGCTTTGTATTTTGAAAGGATTTGTGTTGTAATCTTGCTTTGACACTTATTTTATATATGAATCTTGTTTATTCAATGATTTGTGTGGTTTAATACTTCCAATTGATCATTTCATTCTATCCATATGTCTATGTATGCTAGAATAGATATTCATGTGTTTATCTCTAATTTTTGTGTTATTAATGCATGTCTATGTGTGTTGATGCTATAAATTTAGAGATTGTCAAGGCATAGTGCTTAATAAAATACTATTGTTGTTTATTTGATAGTTCATACTCATGTCTTGATGGATTGTGCATCTCCCATAGTTTCTTTAGTTTAATTTTCATGTTATTAACTTAGTTGTAATGTAGTTGTCTTAGTTGTTAGATGGGAGGACAATCCATGCTTATTGTTTGATATTTCATGCTTATGAATTCAAGTAGTATTATTCTCTAACCATGTGATGTGTTTGGATTGTGAGCTTAAAGGAATGATTAATGGCTTAGGTTGATGTATTGTGCTATTCACTAGGTTGCTTGAACAATATATGTTTAATTGGTCATCCATACTTGTTGAAACAATCAATCACACACTCTCAAATTACAGCACATGTTTCCCCTCATTAATTATACATTGAATGTTTAGAATGGTGATGTTTAGTGGTGACCTCTAGACCCCAAGACCTCGCTCTCTTGTTTTCTCTAAACTTCATTTAAATTGCTTATTTTACATTGAACTTGTTTAGTTTAATTTGTAGTCTAATCAACCAAATACACAACCTTTTGATCACTCGACCTACTAACCTTATACATTGTTTCCATTACAAGTACGCCTAAAAATCCCTTGGGACGATCCCTACTCACCCTAACTATCTTTTTAGTTAGAGGTAGTAGTGACATTTATAAATTTAAAACTTGGCCACACTATTTTGCACAAATTTGGTTATACCCCACGACAGGCCACCAAGTGAGATAAAAAGTGAGGGTCTGTGATGACCCTAAAGCCATTAAAATGTTTATAATCCCAGTAGGCCCCAAGACAAATAAAATATCTTATTAATATTTAACATTAATAAATATAAATGTATACACCAATCATTTTACCACCACACAATAATAATACATTTAAATAAATATACACAATAAAACAATGCATGAAATGCAATGGATCCGTGACACAACCCCCGTGCACAACAACCCCGGTAGCGGGTCCCACCTGGCACCTCCTGGTCCGAAAAATATAAAAAAAAATGTCGAAATGGCAACCAATGCATTTCCAAGAGTCTTGAACTCAAGAAAATATCCCAATCAACACTCTGACACACCCAGTACACCCCACAGTGTTTGACACGCAAAACGAGATAAGGCGAAAATACTCTTGAAAAATCAAAAAATTCCAGAAAATGAAAAATGACAAAAATAAAAAAAAAAATATTATAGGATATATGTTGATTTTTGTATTCTAAAATTTTATATTATTATTAATTTTTTTTGTTAATCCATAATATACTTTAAATTGTATCGAATTCCATTCATGTGATAAAATAATTACAAAATCACCTCCTTTTTTTCTTTTTCGTAGTTGTTACTCACTCACACACTCGTACCTTTATGGAGACTTAAACTTTTTTTTTTTTTTTTTTTCCTAGTTGGTAACTCACACACATATGCCTCCACCAATACTTGAACTCCTGACCTCCCTTTGAGAAGTAGGGACTTGGTACCGCTAGGCTACTAGCCCGTTGGTTACAAAATCATCATGTTGTATCTAAAAGTGTTCATACTATGTCTTTACGTTAGGGGTGGTAATACATGTTGACAGGTCGTGTTCATGTCAACACGATTATGACACGAACACGATTAGAGTCGACACAAACACAACAAGATTATTAATCGTATCAAGACCCCTTGACACAAACAAGACACGATTATTATACATATAACACGATACGATAAATGTAACACGTTTAATAAATGGGTCAAGACTTAACACGACACGAAAAGACACGTTTAAGTCATTTTTGACACAAATACGATGCATGTATTACACGTTTAACTAAATAGGTTATTTTTTACACGAATATGACATGTTTAGTTAATCGGGTTAATCGTGTCATAATCGTGTTAACAGTGTTAAATACGAATACGACATGTTTAGTTAATGGGTCAATCCGTGTCAACACGATTACGACAAGAATATGATTAGCCCAAACCCAAACTCTCTTATCTCGTGTCGTATTTGTGTCATGTCAAATATTGTCACCCCTACTTTACGTTTCTAGTCATGTCCTTGACAATCCAAATCATGTCATTGTCATATTCGTTTAAAAACAAAAAAAAAATTAAAAAAAAAAAAAAACAATCATTTTAAAATATGAACACTTCTAATCGTGTCGAACACATGTCTTGTTGTGTCATAGCATGTCGGCCACCTCCAATTTTATGTCTATGCTTCTTAGGTTGAAGCAAATTAGATATGGATTTGAAGCACACAAAGTCAACAGTGAATGGGTTCCTTCTGATCCCCACATGACTCCTCTAAGTCCTCCTGATTAGATGTTAATGGTCGCCATGACTAGAAAAAAAATTAAAGAGATTCCAATGGGTAAACGGTTTTTAGTTTGAATTTCAGTTATATTTTCCATGGGCCTCCATCTATAGAAGAGAATTGGTCTCTTCATATATGTACTGCACATTGGGCCTATCAAGCCCATCTCAGACAACTCTTGTCAGAAACACTGGGCTTGATCCAACCTCTTGTTATTAGTTACACCATACATAATATATAATTGTTTAAATTTCCCAAAAAAGGAAAAAACCTATATTTTTGCCTAGTAAAACGAGTGAAGTTATTGAAAAGAGTAATGATAGGGGAATTGAAAAGGAATCATCGAATTAGTATCGAATTTGACGTGGTTGGTCATTTTTCTCACGTGTTAAACAATTATTTTTAAAAACTATTTAAGTAAATGAGGTGGACCCGTCAAATTCGATACTTATTCGGTGAAGTATGAATTATCACGTAGAACATTCAATTTATTATGGAAAATGATAAGAGAACCGAACCAAACAACTGAATAAAAGGTCGAATTTAACATGGCTTGGCCACGTCAGATTATTTTCTAAAAAGATAATTTATACCTCTTCCCTTCTTTCTCCCCTCTTCCTCTAATTCTTAATTTTTCTTTTGTATTCTATCTTATCTTTGATTTTGGTTTTGTCTCTCTTTTGATTTCGTAAAATTGAAGATAAAATAAAAAAAAAATTAAATTTCTTCATATTTTGCAAATACAGAATCACAAAACCAAAACAGAACAAAAAAGAAAAAGAAAAAGAAAATAAAAACTACAACTGTTGTTTCTCTCCTTCAGATTTTGTATCCATAAAAATCAAATAGAAACTTTGAGAAGATTCATCTGTTTCTCTTCTCTGGATTAATGACAATTCTTGTATGGATATTTACTTACCCAAAAAAAAAAAAAAAAAAATTTTGAATCTTGTCTCTAGAATACTTCCGATATGTGTATCTCAAGAGAGGAGATGTATAAGAAGAATTGGTGAAGAACCAGACACAGATAGGAGAAAGAACGAAAAGGAAGAGAGAGAAAAAGGAAAAACTAGGAAAGAAAAGACGATGATAAGGAGTTAGGTAATGAAATTATTTGACGTGGACAAAGCCACGTAAGATTCGATGTTTATTTCGGTAAAAACGTTCGGTTTCTCTATCCCTGCTCATTCATTATATGTACCAACTCAGAAAACGAAATTCATAATTTTGTATGGTAAATGAAGATTTTCATTATTCATAAACACATACATTTGTTATAGGTGTATAATACGAGTATTTAATAACTATGCTAGGAAAAAGCGCACAACCAAAGTAGGGGAGGAGCTAGAAATTTTAATTTGTGGGGGATGAATTTGTACTACATAATTAAAATTTGAAAAAATATATATACATAAACCAATTTTAATTAGCTTTGTTCAAATATCAGTGATAGTATATATTACCTATAGAAAATTCAAAAATGAGAAAAATATAACTTAAATAAATATATGGAAAACTAATATGACTATATATATATATATATATGGAGAGAGAGAGATGAGGAAAATAAAAAAGAAAAATATATATATGGAGAGAGAAATGGTAAGTTATAATTAAAAAAGAGAAGAGGTAAAGAAAAATTAATTATTAAAGAATTAATTTTCCTTCATCAATTATTTTAGTTTTTTCAAAATTCTAATTTTTGAGTACTTTGATTCCATTTCAGGAAAGATATATTATATATTATTACTTAGATTAAAGATGAAGAAAATAATTATTTTTATTTTAACTATACAAAATTTTGCAAGTTTTAACAAGACAAGATTATTATTTTAGTAACTTATATATAGAATTGTCATTTAGCAAGAGTGAATTAAAAGTATTAGCATATATGATATAATTGTTGTTAACAGTATTACAATACTTTAGTTTCTCCTCATTCTAAATGCTCTTAATTAGGACTCACCAATGGAGATTGGTATATAATTTAAATATTTTTTTTTTCTTGTAAACACTAATTTACAAAAATGTTTGATAAAAAAGGTTCAAGTATTTTTATTAAAAATAATGAAACATTAGTGTATTTTTCTCCTTTTTCTCTCTTGAATAAATATAATGAATATTGTACATGTGTATACATAAATAAAACAACAATGTCTTGTGTGGTAAGGATTATAATAATAAAAAACTTAAAATTTTGTTTCCTAATATTTGGGCTTTCAAAAATATGATTAAAAAGATTTAACTTAAAACTTTCTATAAGTTTCAAAGGAATACAAGTTAATTTATGTTCGAACTTTCTAATTTGAGGCCAATATGTAAGTGCCTTGAAAAGGGGAAAAAATGGGGCATCAAATGAAATTTTTAATAAATTTATTAGCATTATTGATAAATAAATTATTTCTTATGGGTATAAAAAAATAAAATTGGAAAATTTGGGTGCAAGGGAGTGTTGGGGGTAGTTTGGTGATATTTTTTAGGGGTACAAAATTCGACACCACATGTCAATATGACTCGAATTTAGTTGGTTTAGATTGATGTTAATCGTATTCGTGTCAACTTCTTTAATTCATTTAATTAATCTTGTCATGTTTATGTTTTAAAGTTTAACCCGATTAGACATGTTTAATTAATCTATGTCATATTCTTGTCGGATCAACTCAATGAACTTGTAACTTGTTTAAGTGACATTTCTATTATTTCAATTACTTGTTTAACTAAAATAAAATATAAAATAAAAAATAACTTGTTTAGCTTTTTTTGTAATAATTGTATTGTCCCAATTATTCTCAATTTTTCATTTTATTTGCATTTTATACTTAAGATAATAAATAGATTACATGACCCATTTAAGTTAAACAGATTGAACAAATCAATACATGATCTATTTATTAAATAGGTTATGTGGGTCATTTTATCCTTTTAATTAACGGGTGTTATTCGTGTTTGGAACCCTTAACACGATTACCCTTAACCTATATATATGAATATTCATACATTGACACGAAGCCATTATGATCCGTCAACACGGTAAATATTTCCAGGATATTGTATATTTTCTTCTCTATACACATAAATGAGTGTCTAAATTTATTGTAAAATAAAATAAAGAAGAAGAAGAAAAAAGTGAAATTTTGCAAAAGGCATGCATGTAAAGTAACAGTGATGGTAATTAATGTAGTAACCTCCCAAGAACATTTTTGAGCATGGAATGGTGTTTGTATTCAACTGACATATCCCCTTCACGCAGATCTCCCATGTACACAACATGAACCTAAACATAAGCTCAAATATCTCAGGAAACAACCACTTATGTATATAGAACTATACATATAATTACCCAAAAAAAAAACTATATATATAAAAATAATCACCTCTCTGTGTATATCAAAAGAGCATTAATGAATACTAGAAAACACCCTTATATATACCTTCCTTTCATGGCAGTGACATTCTAGCACAAGACCTATAAGCAATAAAGAGTATAGAAGAGAAATCAAGTTGGTCTTGGCCATTAGGGACCAATATTAATTTTTCTAGTGTACCGAGTCTATTTCTTGGCCATTAATTACAGACTATAGGCCTCCTTGTATATATATATATGTATATAAGCAAGCTTTTATTCTTGTTATATCCGTGACATCTCTATGATCTTAACTGGGAAAAGGCTGTCCTTTTTCTTCTGGTTTTGTAATCCTCGTCTATGTTAGAGAGATAAGTTTATGATTAGAGGAAAATTTTGTGGAAGCCCTTAATTTCATCGACAGTTTCATTATTTAAATCTTTTGGATACCAACTTGTTTATGTAATACAAAACATAGATGATAAATATTTGTACCTTTTATGTCTTTCAAGTTCCACTTTGTTAGGTTTTGTCAATCTATTTATAATACTTAATAGTAAATAGCTGAGTTCATACAAAAGAAATTCTACATTTGTAAAAGAGCATCACATTACTTTGGAAAAAAAAAAAAAAAAACCATCAAATTGAGATGATTCGTGACAAATTGGATTACTAAAATATACATATGAATTCTTATTGTTGTCATTTGTTTGGTGTAGTGAGTAGTTAGTGTAATGTCGCATCAGCTTTGTAGTAGGGTCAACTAGGAAATTTGTCTTTAGTTTTCATGGGAAGATATGGTCCCTATGTGAGGGCACACCTAATTTTTCCATATTACTTTACATTAAAATGACGTCACAGGTTTGAAGATTATTTGATTTTGAAAGATTGATGACTCGAGAGTTATTCGAGTTTAAGGACTTCGGTCCGCACTCGAGGGTATTCGAGTAGAAGGATCTCGGGTTTGCACTTAGATGAGTTGTGAACTTGTGAATAACTCAGAACTTATTTGAGTTTAAGGATATTGGGGATGTCCGGTTCGTACTTTTTAAAGTTTTTTCGTTTAATATAATTTAATATTAAAATATTAATTTTATACACATATATATTTATATATGTATAAGGGTTACAAATGTCACGGCGGAGCTATCATAATGGGGCAGAGTCCACTTGAAAACGAGAAGATGTAATTTGGATAAAAAATTTAGAATTTTCTTTCATGTTGTGTTTATGTCGGATACGTCGAATACTCGTCAAACACATGTCTGATGTATACGTGTCTATAAATAAAAATTAAATTTTATTATTTTAGATACTTAACATACACTTTTGGACACTTCGGTCAACAGTTTTCATACATCTAAGCTGCTACTTACTAACATTTCTAACACAAGTTTACTAGTAATCTTGAAACTAATATCAGCACATTCTAAAACGTTCAACTTTTTTTACATTATACATATAATCAAAAGTGAAACATAAAATGATATTCGTTCATTTAAAACAAAAACGAAATAACAGTATATATAATATAAAAAAATATTATAATAATAATATAATTCCAGTTTATAAATCATTTCTCTTAGCATAAAAATTATAAATGAATTAAAATTTTATAATACTATTACACAAAGAGATGTATATAAATAAAAATTTATATATTTACGTATAGGAGCATTCATACTGTACTCATATTTTATTTTTTAAAAAAAATTAACGTGTCCACGTATTAGTATCGTATTGCATTGGTGTCCATGCTATATAGTTTGTATTGCATTGGTGTCCATGCTTACATAGTTTGGATCAGATCGCAAAAAAAAAAAATTGCCCATTAAATGAAATATTTTTGAGATAGTTTTTTTGTTTTTGTTTTCAGGTCACTGTTATTAAAAAAAGTTGAACTTAGGAATTTTACTTAAATCGGTCTATGAGTTATCACAGCATTGTGTTGGTCTCATTGTCACGGAATGATAGCGTCACGGAGACCAACACATTGCCATAGAATGACAATTCCATATCAACGTTGACGACTTGTTTGCTGCTATACGTAGTTGTATTAGGGTGACTATCTCACTCATCACACAGAGCGGGGAGCCATAGCGAATTGGAAGCCGGAGTGCGAAAACGACAAAATTCAAATCATACGCGTAAGAGTTGGAATAGGAGCAAGAGCGAGAACGACCGTGAGAGGGGAGCGGCAACCATTGAGAAGAAATATTTGACTTAGCTAGTGCCAGCCATTTTCTTCTGATTCCGGTGATTATCTCCTGTATTCCGGCAACACTTATCTCACATTGGGATTTGTAATGGGAAACATGATGATGAGGTAAGATCGCAAAACTAGTTCCAATTGGGTTTGTTTGTTGATAGAGAGGATTGTGATTTTGAATTCTTACCATTTGTTGTGCATTCTTATCTTTCACATTTCATTCATTCTTTGCTCTTCCTTTTTTTCTCACTGCCCTGTACATCTTCTGCCAAAAGGTTTTATGTGCACACCACCTGTTTGATCGAAGAACCGATTACAAAGAAAAGGGTGAATTTGTTTTGACTTGTAAAGACTTTGGAAGATATTTATTTTTCTTTTTGAAGTTGTTTTTAGAGTTTTAGCCACTCCCCCTGGAAAATGAGATGTGAAAATTTCATTTTACTTGTAATACATGAAAAATGTTTTAAGATGGAAACTGCTTTTTACTTTTAAAACAAATGAATAACTAGGTTTTCTTGCTGTTATGGGTTTCAGATTCAAATCAAAGACCTTTTAGCAAAACAGGATCGCTGGATTCCAATGTCTAATATCATTGTACTGCCAAGAAAATGCTCCCAAAATTTCATACAATAACATAATTAAATGATATAAAGGTTGAGTATATTTTCACAGAACTTAACAGAAATCAGTTTGCTTTGCAGTTTAGCGTAAAGGACCATAGGTTTTGAGAACATATATCAACCAAGTGATCAGTATTTCTCTCTGACTAAATGTCACCAAAAAGAGAATTTTTGTGAGGAGCAGGATCAACTTGCAGCTAATCCTACACTGGATAACTTTATTGCAATTCATCTTTCTTTAATCCAACTATTTTTTAATATACATTTATAATGTTTGTCATGCATTTCCAGTACGCAGTCCTCGTGCTATACTAGGATATTAAGGAATAAGGATATTCATTGTTTAGCTTCACTGCGACACTGGTAAGGTTTAATTTAAATGTGTCATAACCTTGTTTCCAAAGGAAGTCAATGTTATCCGGACAATCGCTGCATCAATTATTCACTGCATCAAAGGTGATCGGGCATTCTCTTATTAGTCCATATTATCTCCTTTCTACTAGGCCTAGGAATATGTGGTTTCTCACCCTTATAACCTTTTCTCATGGGTTCATGAGCAGAGTATTAATTTGCATTGATGAACAAATGATGGAATGCATTGAATGTAGTGCTCACACCCATCCACATATAGGCAATATTTGAATCTCCATTAGGGGGAGCCCCAGAGTGTTATTATTTTCAGTTTTATTAATATCTCAACGAGGAAGTAAACTTGACATGTCATCTTTTTGGACCCTACATTTCCCTTGCGTGTGACTAAGTCCTGTCCAAGGTTCCCGATTTTATACTAATGCAGTGAAGACCTTCAAATTATAGAACATAATAGAGGCATTACAAAGATGATGTGCTGCCTCAAACACGGATTGAACCTGAGTGTGAGAATCTTGGATGTTTACTTGTGCCCAAGTATCCCATTCTTGTGATATATTGAGGAACCTTTGAAAGTCAACTTCTTCTCGGACATGGACTGGCTGTTGAGATCATAGGGAGAACCAGGAATATAGTTATAAACCACAAGTGGGATTCTCACCTTATGGACTCCATCTTTCCAAATGATAACACCCGACATGATCGGCTGCTGTGTAATCTTTGGCCCGTTAACCTTCACTGTGAATGATTTCTTCTCTCCAACTGCAGAGAATGTCAGGACGGATGGTTCCACTGTAACGCTAATGGCACCAGGTATGTACGCGCTTGCTGTGTAAGTAGAGTTTGCTGCGCCAACATTGGTCACAGTCCTGGTGAAGACACCCATGATCTGCTGGCCATCTAACAAATACAGCGAGAATGATGGATAGTTGAGATCCCATCCTCTTCCAAGCTCAATGCCGTCACAAACGCTGTCATCTCCGGTGACAAGTCTTAGTGTTGATGTGTTGTAGCCCTGCTTGCAGAGGAAGTTAACATAATCTGCCTCAGATGCATCAAATACTAGCCCAGGGTCAACAGCAGCAACTGGGTTTAT
Source organism: Cornus florida (assembly GCF_030987335.1). Lineage (NCBI taxonomy): Eukaryota > Viridiplantae > Streptophyta > Magnoliopsida > Cornales > Cornaceae > Cornus > Cornus florida. Next base: position 91,600,336 of record NW_026775581.1, read on the forward strand.
GTGACCAGACCCATAAGCGAATTCAAGGTCTTCATGCTTCCTCGGGTCCATTACATAAGCTGATAATAAAGAATAAAGTCACGTAAGAAATCAATTGCATTTAGTTTTAGTATCACTTTCGTGTTGTTAAAAAGATGAGAATTCCATTGTGGTGGTTTTGTTCTTATAATAAATGGGATTAAACTTCTGTAAGCGGAGCGTCAATGGAGATGTGTACTAGTGATGGCAAGAGTAGTATGAGGGTCCACATTTTCATTCATCTGATGGTAGCAATGTACATATCATGGTTGCAAAAATTAATCAGGAGCAATGTATTCTTAGTTTGCCACTATAGAAACCAATAGAAAAAGTTATTACTTTGATTTTGATTAATGGGATTGCTAGTTGCCATATAAATATTTACAGAAACAGTATGAATGTCAACAGAGGTGGCATCTCTTATTTCTCACCTGTGGTCATGAGGGCAGATTTAATGGCAGCAGGGGACCAGTCTGGATGGGCAGCCTTGACATGCGCTGCAGCACCACTAGCATGAGGGCAGGACATGGATGTGCCAGAGATGATGTTGTATTTGACACTCCTGGTGTCACCAAAACCTGAAGGCGGTGACACGGGAGACCAGGCAGCAAGGATGTCCACACCAGGAGCAGTGAGATCAGGCTGCTCATCATCAATGCAACATAGAGAGACAAACTTAGACACAACAGTGACAAGTGACAGACTCACTCGATCATAAGGAAGAAACCATTGATCACCTTGAGAATGTCTGGGCTGATCGCACTTGGTCCTCTGGAAGAAAATGAGACGACAACTGGGGCCACAATGTCCTCCCAAGTCTCACCAACCAGAATAGTTGCAACTGGATTTCTGAAAAAAGGTGGAGGTTACTTTGTTAAAAAGGTTCTAAAGCTAGCTTTAGAATTATATATCCATCGCAGAACAATATCATTAAAGATGATATATCTATATAGATAGATAGATATATGTTCATTTACTTTGTTGATCTGATGTAATCCAAAACTTTGACACCATCGTTGGTGCTAATGACCGTTGCTGGTAATGGGTAGTTAGATGTATAATCAGGAATAAACGGGTCAGCCATGATGGTACCCACACCATTAGCGAGTAGAATTGCAGAACCATCCGTGGCTGTTTCACAAAAAACAATCTTTCCTTCCACTTGGTATGAATTCATGGCACCATCAAAGCAGTATTTTGAAATGTCTGGATTAGCACCAACAGTATAGTTTGCTGCATCTCCTCCCCAGATCAATGGATACGAGGTTCCGTTGAGGTCAAAGCTATTAATTGAGAGTCCCTTCATTTTGTCAAGTGAAGCATGAAGGAAATAGAAATTGTGTTAGTATTGATAAATCTGAGACGTTCTTGAACAGCTAATCAGGTTCTGCAGATTTTTAACTTACAGTGAGGACTTGTCCATTGCCAAGCACCACTTGGGCAACAAAATTCCTGTCAATGTCGCTAGCTGCGACAGTTAGTGTCCAGGGTGCAAAGTTGGAGACGGATGCTGGGTCGGGGCCTGAATTTCCAGCAGAATTTGAGGTCAGTATTCCCTTTTTCATGGCATGGAATGATCCAATGGCAATTGGGTCATCGAAGTACTGGTGTGGCAGGAAAGATCCTAGAGAAACTGATATTATGTCAACACCGTCTGCAATTGCATCATCAAATGCTGCTAGGATATCTGCCAGACCACATCCCTGGCCAACCCAGCAAACTTTGTACATTGCGATCCTTGCACCTGGAACTCCACCTCTTGCCACACCTTCAGCTAGTCCAAAGTAGCTTGCTCCAGCCACCTCCACCCCTGCAGCCGTTGAGGCAGTGTGGGTTCCATGTCCTATTGCGTCTCTAGGGGATTGGAAGTCTGTAACGTCATAACTGCCGTTGCTGTTGTAATATCTCGCTCCAATGAGCTTGCTGTGATTTCATACGTTCCATCAGTCTCTTATGATGTATAAACACTAAAGTTTTATACCAGTTGTAATTTTTTTTACTGCATAATCTGCATTTGTTAGATTAGACAAGTTGTAAACTGAGCTCAGTCCTTGTATTGTTCATGCACGTGTTTTAAATTATCAGCATACGATCTCTTTGATTAGATAGCTTGTTGATGTAGCTACTAGAATGATATGTGCTCTTTTTTGAGATCCAAATTGGGCCCATTTTTTTTTTATGCTAATAAATTACAGTGAAGAAGAACTAATTCTTACTTGTTACAGGTGAAATTGGCACCTTGGCATGTTCCTTTCCATTTAGCAGGTGGAGGGCCAAACCCTTCATCGTTGAAGCTATCAGCTTCTGGCCAGACTCCTATAAAAACCAAGAACATGAAAATGCTTCGACGGAGATCAAGAAAGCAGAACTGCAAGAGTGACTTTGACTATTAGATTTAGATATTACCGGTGTCCAGGAGCCCAATGATGATATCTCCTTGTTTAGAACCTCCAAGTTTGCCTCTAGTTAAACCCATGAAGTCCCAAGACCTTGTAGTGTGAAGCTTTAGTTTGCGGTTTGGAATTACTGTCATCACTTCCTTCATTTCTGCAATCCCATGACAATTTTATTCAAGTATAAAGATCATGAAAGAAATATTTATATTCTGCATTGATATTCTTGTATGACAACCCTACCTGAAAATCTTGCGACTTCATCATCAGTTAGTTTCGCTGCAAATCCGTTAAAACTCCTCTTGTAACTATATATAAGCGACTTTTTTGCTGATGAAGCACTGTAATTGCATAAATTTTACTGCTTGAGAGACAGTTTGCCAAGAGTAGAGAGGTCGATATATACTGATTATGCAGTACTTAATATTTTTAAATCATAAATGGGAGAGGATAATTATTGTTATCTTTGTCTTGGTTATTCTTTTTTTGGATATATTCTTGATACTTATCTACTATCAGCCAACAAGATTTTGCACCAGAGGAGCACAAGTTTTAGCGAGGTATGTTCAATTAATTAACTAGATTAAGTTAGTATAAAATTTTAGGAAAATGGATTTGAAGTATCAGCATATACTAGTTGTGGCTATTATGATGTGCATAACTATTGACTTTCTTTGTATATAATAATAGTGACAAATGCACAGTATAAAAAATCCATCATTTTTTCTGATAAAATCAGTCTAGAAATTTTTATGCAGTGAAATAATATATTTATGCTATGTTTGGAGATACCAATGAAAAGGCACCAATTCAATGCAACAGCACATAGCAATAGAGTAATGATACAGAGTTTGAATATCCCGAATCTAAATGTGAGAGAAGTTGGTGCTTTGCACCAAGTCCTCTCACATTTGTTTTCGGGGCTCTTAAAAGCAATCCATTACTTAAATTTCTTTCTTTCTTTTTTTTTTTTCATACACAATTAACTTTGTTATATGTGAATAGTATGAGTATTAACTAATTATGCTAAAAAAAAAAAAAAAAAAAAAAAAAAAAACTGTTAAATTTTACAACAGAAATATAATGTAGTAGAAATGGTAATTGTAGCAACCTCCCAAGAACATTTTTGAGCATGGAATGGTGTTTGTATGCAACTGACACATCCCCTTTCGGCAGCTCTCCCATGTACACAACATAAACCTAAACATAAGCTCAAAAATCTCAGAAAACAACCATATATATATGTGTATATATATATATAATTGTTTATAAAAATAACCACTTCTCTATATCAAAAGTGCATTAATTAATAGTAGAAAAACACCATTATACCTTCTTTTCTTGGCAGTTACATTTTAACACAAGAGCTATAAGCAATAAAGAGTACAGAAGAGAAATCAAGCTTGAATTGGCCATCAGATACCAATTAGTATGTTTCTAGTGCCAGTCTATGTGTTTGCCATTAGGGACTATAGGTCTGAATATATTTATAAGCAAGCTTTAGTTCTTGTTATTTCCGTAACAACTTTAATGAGGATATGTAACTGGCAATTAATTAGAAGGCCGTCCTTGGTTTCTAGCTTCTGCTTTCGTGATTCTTGCCTAAGTACAATTATAATGTTCTCTCTCCTAGCTCCAGCTCTCTCTCTCTCTCTCTATATATATATACAACTTTAATGAGGATACTGGCAATTAATTAGAAGGCCGTCCTTGGTTTCTAGCTTCTGCTTTTGTGATTCTTGCCTAAGTACAATTATAATGTTCTCTCTCCTAGCTCCAGCTCTCTCTCTATACATATATATATATATATATATATATATATATATGGACGATTGTACTTGTTCTCTTGTTTGTATCACTTCATTGTATCATGTACCCCTAGTCTTGTACATTTTAGAGATAAAATTTGTTGGAGTCCTTAATTTTGGGGACAGATTTATAATTTAAGTGTTGTGGATTGCAACTTGTTCATGTATTACAAATTATAGAGGATAAATTGTACCTTTAAATCATGTCTTTGAAGTTTTTCACTTTGTTAGGTTTGTCAATCGATTTATGACTGTAAATAGCTGAGTTGGAACAGAAAATTTACGTTAGTAAAGATGCTTCAAATTGACCTGATTTGTTATAAATTTAATTAACTAATCTATATATAATTTGTGATTTTGATGTTTGAGGTTTAAGGTTTAGTTTTATGTGAGTTTTAGAGAGAGAGTGTGGGTAGAGGGAGAAAAAAAATGGTGAAAAAATAGTTTAAAATGAGATTGGTCTTTGTTTTATATCGTCACTGAGTCGCACATATTAATTTCTTTTCTTCTGTACTTTTTAAAAAATATAAAACTGTAGTTAGATAACTGAACCAAACCCTTTGTTTTTCTCTAGTCTTATGATTCTTATGAATTTATTAATTAATTAGTCATCCTGATAAACCAAATTTGAATAGGATTTTAATTAAGATATGGTGAAATCCTAGTGGAAATTACTGTCAAACCATCATCACAAGAACAACTCTGCTTTGAACATTTTTAGATGTGTAATATGCACTTGGAGCGGATAGCTGATTCTGCTCTAAATAAAATTGAAAAGGGAAAGATGAGGGTTGATTTTGATGGGTGTGGAGTTTAGACATATATATTATATTTTGTAGAAATTTTAGATTGAGCATATCAGTAAATCATATTTGTTGCTTGTGTTATTCGAGTAACATTCAGCTGATTTTGTATAGAGTAAAAGTCATTAATGAAAAGTTTATTAAAAATATATATATATTCAAAAATAAATCAAATATATGATCTAATGATCTGATGTCAATAAGGGATGTAAGAATAATTTTCATGTAAAAGAAATTGACTTAAGGCTGCTTTCGATTCCATGGAATTGATGCCTTGAAATTGGAATTGATGAAATTAAAAAAAAAATTGGTTTAATTTTGTGAGTTGCTTTTTTTCAATTCAATTCCACTTCAATTTCACGTAACAGAGCCTAAGAACTTTCCAGCGTGTTTATTGGGTTCTTACATTTGGTTAAGGGGAAAATTAGATATTGGTGACCAAACATAAACAAAATTGTTAAAAAGTGACTTTAAAGTCAAGAAAATATGATTAGCGACCATTTTTTAAAAATAAGTAACCATTTGAAGACAATTTGGTCAAAAAATATTTGTTTTTTGTGAGTTGCTTTTTTTCAATTCAATTCCCCTTCAATTTCACGTAACGGAGCCTAAGAACTTTCCGGCGTGTTTATTGGGTTCTTACATTTGGTTAAGGAGAAAATTAGATATTGGTGACCAAACATAAACAAAATTGTTAAAAAGTGACTTTAAAGTCAAGAAAATATGATTAGTGACCATTTTTAAAACTTAATTGCTAATAAGTAACCATTTGAAGACGATTTGGTCAAAAAATATTTGTTTATAAAATTTTCTAAAAATAAAATTTAGATGAAAAAATTGTGGATTCATCTCCTCTTTTTCTTGTTCTATTTTTCCCTTTTTAGTTTGCAAATTACCAATTAAAAAATTAGGATTTCTTTAATAACTTTTTCTATAATATGTATATATCTTACATTTAGAATTTCTTTATTAACTTTTTTTTATTTTTTTTATTTTTTATTCATGACTCTCCGCCATGATCAAAAAACATGCTGAGCACAAAACTAAGAATATTATATCCATAGTTATAATTTATATGGATTTATATAATTTCAAGATTGATCTAATTATATGTACATATACATTTTATTCACATGATAAAAGATTAAAAATCACAACACCATTCAAATACACCTCCATTTCCTTCCCTCTTCATCTTATCCTTTGATTGTCGGACAACAAAAGTGTTTAATGTTGAGAATAAATTTGTTCAATTAAATATATATATATATATATTACAATAAGGATATTTATGTAACAAACCATCAAATGGTCAAAAAACATGCTGAGCACAAAACTAAGAATATTATATCCATAGTTATAATTTATATGGATTTATATAATTTCAAGATTGATCTAATTATATGTACATATACATTTTATTCACATGATAAAAGATTAAAAATCACAACACCATTCAAATACACCTCCATTTCCTTCCCTCTTCATCTTATCCTTTGATTGTCGGACAACAAAAGTGTTTAATGTTGAGAATAAATTTGTTCAATTAAATATATATATATATATATTACAATAAGGATATTTATGTAACAAACCATCAAATGGTCACTTATTAGCAATTAAGTTTGAAAATTGGTGACTATTTCTCTTTTCTAGACTTTAAGATCACTTTACAACAATTTTGTCTAAGTTTGATCACCAAATTATAATTTTCCAACACAATTATAAGAGTTAATTGGTCAAATATTATACATGGAAATTAGATGACTGTGTATTACATTTTTTTTTACAATGTTGTTCAAGCAGAGAATATTCTTTCTTCAAAAAGTATAAATCATGTGGTACAAAATCGAATTCAGGATGGTTTAAAAATCTGGGAAAAATAAAAAAATCTCATTCTAAAAGCAAACTCGCATACTTGTTGAGTATAGAATGATTAAAAAATTTCATGTTTCTAATAAAGCAAACTTGCATCCTTTAACCCTCTTTAAAAATTATAAACAAAATAATCAACTTTAATATATATTTTTTTTTTATTACGTAAATACCCACCACATATCCACAAATGCATCCTTCTGTGGGCTCAAACACCTCATCTCTAAAGATGTTATACCAGGTAACTTTGAAAAAAAAAGAAAAAAAAAATGTTATACCTAATAGCAAAATGGTGACTTTACTATTGCTTTAATAATATTATTATTATACTTATTTTACTGTTGTTACACAAAATAAGTATAATAACTATAATTAACTCTTAAATTTTGTATAGTTTAATGCAATCCTATTTTGATTAAAATTCTCAGTCGTTTAATTTATATTAATTAAATATGTTAACTTTAATATTATCTTATTGATAATACTCTGTTAAATAATCAACAACATTTAATAATTTGTGTTTAATTTGAGCTATCTTTGTAGGAAGATAAATTTTGTAATTTTTTTTTAGAAAAATTATAGTTAAATAAATATTACTTTATTTGTATAATAATTATTAATTAAGGTGAGTTAGGGATTTTGTGAGTTTTAAACTCTTCGTCACTAACCCAATTATTTTATTTATTTATTATTTTACTTATTTATTATTTTACACTGTCCTCATTAAAATGATTCCAAACATGTCATAATAGGGGCGGGCCTAGCGGAACTAGTTAAATTGACATCCCTACAAAAGTTTGAAAATTATTCCGTTCAATTCTCAAAAATAAAAATTGTCAAAGTAAATGAAATGTTTTATTTTTATTTTATTTATTTTTTTTTTTTTTTGGTCCTTTTTCCATTTTTCAGGTTACTGTTATGAAAAAACGCTAACTTTCTTCAGTCATAATAATTTATTTAAAATGTTACATTACATCTCTGTGTATGAGATATAAAAAATAAATAAAATCAAGTGATCAATATTGTTATGTGCAAAGTAACCAATTTCTAGTGCCGGTGATTATCACCCGACTTCCGGCAACAATTTTCTCACATTGGGCAGCAAACATGGCATTCAAATATTTGTTTGGATTTCGTAATGGCAAACTCTGATGATGAGGTAAGATCGCAAAACTAGTTCCAATTGGGTTTGTGTGTTGATAGAGGATTGTGATTTTGAATTCTCCAGATTTGCATTGCCATTTGTTGTGCACTGTTATTTTTCATATTTCATTGATTTTTGCTCTTCCGTTTTTCTCACGGCCCAGCACATCTTCTTGTTGTTACGATTGGTTCTTGATGACACTGCACTTTTGGGAGAATTTCAATGCCAGCAGGTTTTATGTGCACACCATCTGTTTGATCGAATAACTGATAACAAATAAAAGAGTGAATTGTCTTTGTTTTGACTTGTACCTTCGAAGAGATATATTTTTATTTTTTTGAAATTGTTTTTAGAATTTTAGCCACTCACCCCGGAAAATGAGATTTCAAATTTTATTTTACTTGTAATACATGAAAAATATTTTCCTATGGAGAATGGTTTGCTTTAAAACAAATGGAGCTTAGTATTCAAAGATTGTAGAATGAATGTCAAATAGATATATGATAGCTGGAAAAGCTATTCACAAGCAGAGAATGACATGCAAAATGTATCCAATTTTTTTCTCTTTACGAGTAGTAATTGATAGAGTATGACATGCAATAGATTCTTGAGCAGAGTATCCAATTTGCCTCACACCCATATAACCTTTTGCCGTGTGTTCATGAACAGAGTATCCAATTTGCATTGACGAACAGAGGATGGAATGCGTTGAAAGTAGTGGACACATCTATCCACCCACACACACAGACACACACATACACAGAAGGGACATTTGAATCTCCATTAGGGGGGAGTGCCCGAGTGTTATTATTTTCAGTTTTATTAATATCTCAAAGAGGAAGTAAACTTGACATGTCATCTTTCGGACCCCTACATTTCTCATGGGTGTGACTAAGTCCTGTCCAAGGTTCACATTTTTATACCATAAAAAGTAGACACCTTCAACTTATAGAACTTAATAGAGGCATTACAAGGATGATCTGCAGCCTCAAACACGGATTGAACCTTAGTATGAGAATCTTTTATGTTTATTTGTGTCCTACTATCCCATTCTTGTGATATATTGAGGAACCTTTGAAAGTCAACTTCTTCTCGGACACGGACTGGCTGTCGAGAATATAGGGAGCGCCAGGAATATAGTTATAAACCACAAGTGGGATTCTCACCTTATGGAATCCATCTTTCCACATGATAGCACCCGACATGATCGGCTGCTGTGTAATCGTAGGCCCGTTGACCTTCACTGTGAATGATTTCTTCTCTCCAACTGCAGAGAACGTCAGGACCGATGGTTCCACTGTAACACTAACAGTGGCGGGTATGTACACACTTGCTGTATAGGTAGAGTTTGATGCGCCAACATTGGTCATTGTCCTGGTGAAGACACCCATGATCTGCTGCCCATCTAACATATAGAGCGACAATGATGGATAGTTGAGATCCCATCCTCTTCCCGGCTTAATGCCATCACATACACTGTCATCTCCAGTGACAAGTCTTAGAGTTGATGTGTTGTAGCCTTGCCTGCAGAGGAAGTTAACATAATCTGCCTCAGATGCATCAAATACTAGCCCGGGGTCAACAGCAGCAACCGGGTTTATGTGACCAGACCCATAAGCGAATTCAAGGTCTGCATGCTTCCTCGGGTCCATTACATAAGCTGATAATAAAGAATAAAGTAACGTGAAAAATCAATTGCATTTAGTTTTAGTATCACTTTCCTGTTGTTAAAAAAATAGAATTCCGTTATGCTGGTTTTGTTCTTATAATAAATGGGATTAAACCTCTGGATGTGGAGCATCAATGGGGATGTGTATTTGCAAGAGTAGCATGAGGGTCCACATTTTCATTCATCTGATGGTAGCAATGTACATATCATGGTTGCAAAAATCAACCAGGAGCAATTTATCCTTACTTTGTGTCTATAGAAACCAATAGAAAATTTTATTGCTTTGATTTTGATTAATGGGATTTGCTACTTGCCATATAAATATTTACATATATAATATCAATGTCAACAGAGGTGGCATCTCTTATTACTCACCTGTGGTCATGAGGGCAGATTTAATAGCAGCAGGAGACCAGTCTGGATGGGCAGCCTTGACATATGCAGCGGCACCACTAGCATGAGGGCAGGACATGGATGTGCCGGAGATGATGTTGTATTTGACGCTCCTAGTGTCATCATAGTAGATGGAAGGCGGTGACACGGGAGACCAGGCAGCAAGGATGTCCACACCAGGAGCAGTGAGATCAGGCTGCTCATCATCAATACAACATAAAGAGACAAACTTAGACACAACAGTGACGAGTGACAGAATCACTCGATCATAAGGAAGAAACCGTTGATCACCTTGAGAATGTCTGGGCTGATTGCGCTTGGTCCCCTGGAAGAAAATGAGACAACAACTGGCGCCACAAGGTCTTCCCAAGTCTCACCAACCAGAATAGTGGCAATGGGATTTCTGAAAAAGGTGGAGATTACTTTGTTAAGAAAATTCTAGAACTAGCTTCAAAATTAAGATATCCATCGCGGAACAATCATATATCATTAAAGATGATATATATGTATATATTTTCCTAGTTTATATATATATATATGTTCATAAGTTCATTTACTCTGTTGATCTGATGTAATCCGAAACTTTGACACCATCTTCAGTGCTGATAAATGTTGCTGGTAATGGGTAGTTAAAGGTAAAATCAGGTTGTATTAACTGTTGGGTCATGATGGTACCCACACCATTAGTGAGTAGAATCGCAGAACCATCAGTAAGCGCTTCACAAAAAACAATCTTTCCTTCCACTTGGTATGAATTCATGGCAGGAACTTCAGCGCAGTACTTTGAAAAGTCTGGATTAGAACCAATTGTAAAGTTTGCTGCATCTCCTCCCCAGATCAATGGGTACGAGGTTCCATTGAGGTCAAAGTTATTAATTGAGTGTCCCTTCATTTTGTCAAGTCAAGCATTAAGGAAATAGAAATTGTGTTAGTATTTGATAAATCGCAGATGTTCTTGAACAGCTAATCATGTTCTGCAGATTTTTCACTTACAGTGAGGACTTGTCCATTGCCAAGCACCACCTGGGCAACAAAATTCCTGTCAATGTCGCTAGCCGCGACAGTTAGTGTCCAGGGTGCAAAGTTGGAGACAGATGCTGGGTCGGGGCCCGAATTTCCAGCAGAATTTGAGGTCAGTATTCCCTTTTTCATGGCATGGAATGATCCAATGGCAATTGGGTCATCGAAGTACTGGTCTGGCCAGTCAGATCCTAGAGAAACTGATATTATGTCAACACCATCTGCAATTGCATCGTCAAATGCTGCTAGGATATCTGCCAAAGCACATCCACGGTTGACCCAACAAACTTTGTATGTTGCGATCCTTGCACCTGGAACTCCACCTCTGGCCACTCCTTCAGCTAGTCCAAGGTAGCTTGCTCCAGCCACCTCCACACCTGCAGCCGTTGAGGCAGTGTGGCTTCCATGCCCTTCTGCATCTCTAGGGGATTGAAAGTCTGTAATGCCATAACTGCCTTCGCTGTTGTAGTATCTTGCTCCAATGAGCTTGCTGTGATTTCATACGTTCCATCAGTCTCTTACGTTGTATAATAAACACTAAAGTTTTATATCAGTTGGATTTTTTTACTGCATAATCTGCATTTGTTAGGTTATACAAGTTGTAAACTGAGCTTAGTCCTTTTATTGTTCATGCTTGTGTTTTAAATCATCAGCATACAATCTCTTTGATTAGCTGGTCTCTATGCTAATTAATTACTGTGAAGAAGAACTAATTCTTACTATTTCTTACTTGTTACAGGTGAAATTGGCACCTTGGCATGTTCCTTTCCATTTAGCAGGTGGAGGGTCAAACCCCTCATCGTTGAAGCTATCAGCTTCCGGCCAGACTCCTATAAAAACCACGAACATGAAAATGCTACGACAGAGAACAACAAAGCAGGCCGGTAAGAGTGACTTCGACTATTAGATTTAGATATTACCAGTGTCCAGGAGCCCAACGATGATATCTCCTTCTTTAGAACCTCCCAATTTGCCTTTAGGTAAACCCATGAAGTCCCAAGACCTTGTGGTGTGAAGCTTTAGTTTGCGGTTTGGAATCACTGTCATCACTTCCTTCATTTCTGCAACCCCATGACAATTTTATTCAAGTATAAAGACGAAGAAACAAATATTTATATTCTGCATTGATATACTTGTGTGACAACCTTACCTGAAAACCTTGCGACTTCATCATCAGTTAGTTTCGCTGCAAATCCATTAAAACTCCTCTTGTAACTATATATATGTGACTTCTTTGCTGATGAAGCACTGTAATTGCACAAATTTGATTGCTTGAGAGAGAGTTTGCAAGAGTATAGAGGTCTATATAAACTGATAATGCATTACTTGATATTTTTAAGGAGAATTATAGAAAAGTGGAGTTTTGGGAGTCTATTTAAAGTCGGCGCTTTTCAAAGTCTGGAAAAATACTATTCATTTGTCCAAACTATGTTAGTATTTTTAAGTACCACCTTTGTGCATGTAAGTATTATTCTTGTTGTGCACAGATGTATCACTTTTGTATATATAAGTATTACTCTTGTGATAAAGGTACCACTCTCTGAGTGAGTAGGGTACTACCCTTGTGTATAGAGGTACCATTTTTATGTAGATAAGTAATACTGTTATACAGAGTTACCATGTTCGTGTATGTAAGTACCACTCTTATGCAGTCATTTACTTTTCCTTAAAGTAATATATTTATGCTATTTTGGGATGCATGAAATTGAAATTTTAAAATTAAAATTTGATAAATGAATTAATTTTTTTTCAATTCTAAGAGATAAATTTCATGCAACCTAAAATAAAATATCAATAGAGTAATGAAGATCTCGAATCTAAATATGAAAGGAGTTTGTGGGTCACACCAAATCCTCTCATATTCGTTTTTGAAGCTCTGTGAAACTTAAATCATTACTCAAATTTCTATCTTTTTTTTCTTTTTGTTTATACTTACCTTTGTTACATGTAAATAGTACGATTATTTACTAACTATGCTTAAAATAAAATAAAAAATAAAATAAAATAAAAAGTTGAATTCTACAACGGAAATATAATTTAGTAGAAATGGTAATTGTAGCAACCTCCCAAGAACATTTTTGAGCATGGAATGGTGTTGGTATGCAACTGACACATCCCCTTTAGGCAGATCTCCCATGTACACAACATAAACCTACACATGAGCTCAAAATCTCAGAAAACAACCACACACACACACACACACACACACATATATATTAACAAATTCTCTGTATCAAAAGAGCATTAATGAATCCTAGAAAACCCCATTATACCTTCTTTTCATGGCAGTTACATTTTAACACAAGAGCAATAAGCAATAAGGAGTATAGAAGAGAGAAAAAGCTTGAACTGGCCATTAGAGGCCAATTAATATGTTTATGGTACAAGTGTATGTCTTGCCCATTATGGACTATATGCTTGCATGTATTTATAAGCAAGCTTTGGTTCTTGTTATTTCCGTAACATATTATTTAATTAGGATATGTTAACTGGCACTTAGTACAATTATAATGTACTCTCTCTCTCTACCTCCTCCAGCTTTCTCAATATATATATGTGTGTGTGTGTGTGGGTGGGTGTGGGTGTGGGTGTGGGTTTTCTTGTTCGTATCATTTCACTGTATCGTGCATCCCTAGTGTTGTACATTTTAGAGAGAGTGTTTGTGGAAGTCCTTAATTTCGTCAGACAGAATTATAATTTTAGTGTTGTTGATTGCAGCTTGTTCGTGTATTACAAATTATAGAGGACAAATTGTACATTTAATTAATGTCTTTGAAGTGTTCCACTTTGTTAGGGCTGTCAATCTATTTATGACAATAAATAGCTTAGATTTACGTTATTAAAGATGTGTTAATCTGACCTGACTTGTGACAAAAATAATAATAATAATAATAATTAATAAAAATGTATATATATGGTTTATACCATACATTGTTTAGATATATATATATATATATATTTTTTGAAGAAAGATGTGTTATTTTCCAGATTTTTGTTAAACCATCCGGAATTGGATTTTGTACCATACATGGTTTATACTTTTTGAAGAAGAATATTTTTCTGTACAATATTGTTCAAGCAGAAAATATTCTTCCTTCAAAAAGTATAAACCATGTATGGTACAAAATCCAATTCCGGATGGTTTAACAAAAATCTGAAATATATATATTGTTAAAAAATTAAAAATAATCATTTCCTTCTAGAGTACAAACTACAAAGTGTTGTGTTAATTCATTAGTTTATTGTTAAAAATTTCACTGTAATTATAATGACAATTAGTCCTTATTGATGAACAATCTTTTTGTAAATTAACAAATTCAGAATGTTGTTGAAAGTTGAAACTTATGCCATCTCCATGTTGTCCCAAAACAAAATTTCACTATAATTATAACGACAATTAGTCCTTATAGATTAACAATCACATTGTAAACTTATGCCATCTCCATGTTGTCCCAAAACAAAATTTTTAATTTCTTGAATTAAATCAATGAAAACAGCTCAAACTTATTTTCAAATTGTTAACTGGATTAGTGAATTTTTAAAGAAGGGTCTAATATATTGTCATTTCACTTTAATAGTATTTTGATGGTAATAGTAAAAATTAGTAATTTTTCTAATATAGTAAAAAAGAAAAACTCATCAGATTAAAAATTCTAAGACCATAATTAAAAGTGAATACCTTATTACTAATTGATCAAATATATCACATTAAATCAAGAAATCCATCCAATTTTTGAAGAAGCCAACATGATGTGGCTGGCCCAAATAAAAAAAGCATATAAGACCCAACAACAATTGAACCTAAATACAACAAAACTGATGCCAAGCCTATCTATACAATCTAAGTCATGTAAAGTCAGACCGAATTCTAGAATTCTAGAGTGAAAGTCGCAAAATTATATTATAAATAGTGAGAATTTGAGACAAAACGTGATAATGATAACCCTTCACTGTAAACGAATTATCAGTATGACTATAATTCAAAGGGATATCACAATTCTTATTTAGAAGATGACTTAGGAATAGTATAGAATGGAATATTGTTCATTTTTGAACTACTAAAATAAAATTTTGAACTCCACCATTTTAACTAGTAAATCTTGGACTACTTACTACAGCAATTCTTATTTCTATTTTCAAAGACCAAAATTTATTAAAGAAATTTGTAAGAAGCAAATTTACAATCCTTTGAATCAAGGACAAACTCATTTGAGAGAGCCTATGACATAATTTTCCCTTTTGCAAATAAGACTTAATATCCAATTATATGAAAACAGAGTAAAAAAAGCCAAATTCAAAAGAACATCTTATTATGCTGCTATGTGAGAATTGTTTTATTTTAATTTATCAAAAACTGTATATTTTCATTGTTCTTGAAAACAGATTAATATAAAATTGAACCACCTTCCACCCAAAGAAATTTTTTTTTTATAATTTTGTTGTGTAAAAGATCCAACATGTTTAGATAATGAAATTAGAAGATCTAGAAAGCATTTAAATTCACAGTTACATGTAACATCTCAAAATTCCTAACCAAAAAATTCTAACTGCGAGTATGATTTTGCATACATCACTGTGGCTATAACAAAAGTAAACAGTTAGTTATACCTCTCCAAAACACAAAAACATCCACAAACATGTATGTATTTGAATTCATCACTGTGGATCTCCATCTCTCTCATGGCTCCGAACAAGAAGGTTGTGTTTGTTGATTCCCACCCATAAATTGCAATTCCTTCTTATTATAAATCTCCATTGAAAAATCTCTTAACATCTGAGCCTTTGTCCCACCGGAGCTCACACTCGCAGCCGCCATACTCGACTTCTTTGTCCCCGCCTTTGCTCCGCCCACTGCCACCATATCGGAAGTCATCTGGCTATTGTACATCGCCAGATTTTCAATTCCACCAGCCGTACTACTGACGGCCGCCTGCAGGCGAGGCGCTTCGAAAACCGGCGTCACCGACGGCGTTATCGTCCATAACTGAGGCTGATTGAAGTTCGAAGCTCCCGCTACCCCCGGCGGCATCATCCACAAAGCGTTGGAGGGTATCATCATTCCAGCATTGCTCACCGCCCAAATGGGCACCAAACCTTGTGTAGCTCCGGCGACCTTTGTGGGTCCCACAGGTGCTAGTCCGGCGACCTGAGAGACGCTGTCGTTTGAACCCACTTCGTGGAACTCGCTGTTCGACGGTTTTCGTCTCTTGTTCGGGGGGTTGTGGGTTTCACCGGCTTGATTTGCCGATGAAGACGACGTCGTCGGTATTTTGTAGGTTCCGGCGACGGAGACTGCTATCGCAGGGACGGTGCCGGTTCCAGTGGCCTCAATGATCGCTTCCTCGGCGTGTTGGAGGAGCCACCGGACGGTCTCGCCGTCGGACCTGTGGCCGAGCTCTCGGGTCAACTGGAAGATCCGGGCCGCACAAGTAGCGGGTATTCGGATCCTCCGGCCACGTCCCTCCACCTTCAAGTGGCGGTCCTTGGTCGACGACCGCCGTGCTGTAGTAGCAACCGGCAGCGGCACCGGAGTGGGTACTTGCATCTGCATCAACTGTAACATCCCGAGAGGTGCCTGTCCTTCTGGATTGTTAGGATTCTGATCCGGAAAATCCGGATCGGATCCAATCGGTTCTTCTTTCAAAACGGGTTGAATCATCGCTGATCGACAGAGTCCATTTTTATCGTCTCTGAGCTCACCGGCACTGTTGCTGAGATCGGAAATATTGCCGGAGTCATTATCTGTGTCGATCTCATGGTCTTGAAAAGACGACATATTTGAATCAATACAAGGAAATGAAGAGAACCAGATGCTTATTTGATCGTAGGAATGGAAAATTCCCGAGAAAGTTTGGGTTTTCGATGGGGATGTGGTACTGGGTAGTGAGAGAGGTCATGACCTATGGAAAAGGAACAAACCCTAGGACGTGATTGTTTTGAGAGAAAATGGTAAGAGTATTATATGTATAATCTACGTCTGTGTAATGGAAAAAGATAACAACGGTGGATATATTGTATTGTATAGATAGTGGACCTGTAAGATGGTGACACGTGTTGATTGACGGTATGCTGACCAATTGTTATGATCTGTCCTTGTAGGTGGACCATATTAGATCGAAGATTGTCCAAAGCCCAGCCCAAATAAGGCAAGTCATTTTTCCAAGTTCCCCTCTTTGCATATAATCAAGAGATAATTACATATAAATAGAGTCAAAATTTCATATTTACTTAGAGACTGAGTCAAAGTTTCATATTTCTCTAAAATGGATTGCTGAGGTGGCACATGGTTTTTTACTGTTTAGAAAATTATGGTGCCTAAAATGCCCTTCCCTAACAAAAAAGTAGTACCTTCAGTTCAAAAAAGTAGTACCTTCAGTTCAAAAGTAGTACCTTCGCGGGTGTTTAAAAAATATGGTACCTGGACGCCAAAAAGTAGTACTTTCAGTTCAAAAAAGTAGTACCTTTGAAGAAAAAGTAGTACCTTCGCGAAAGGGTATTTTAGGCACTACAATTTCTAAACAGTAAAAAACCATGTGCCACCTCAGCAATCCATTTTAGAGAAATATGAAACTTTGACTCAGCCTCTAAGTAAATATGAAACTTTGACTCCATTTATATGTAATTTTCCCTATAATTCAACCACAATACATATATATATATATATATATACATATATATATACACACAATAATTTTCTGTATTCCATAAAGCTATCAATAATTCTATAATTTCTAGCAGGTTGATTGTTTGTCCAATTCAAATTCTATCATCAACTCATTCACTGCTACAAAATCCAAATTGAGTCCTCCTCTCCGTATTTATGTTTTTCAAGTGTTCCCAAAGCATAAACTTAAGATTAACATGCCTCTTTCGATTCCATACACAATTACAATTTGGTGCCACTAATATATATATATATACGCTCACAACTTCTGGAGGTAGACAAATAAAATGCATTATCTTTAAATCTTACCAACATTACAACATTAGAATACATGGCTCATGTAACAATATCAACACCTTTCTTTCCCAATAGTAATGTTTCCAGGACCTTAATGGGATTGTCCAATAAGTCCCTTTTAAGTCTTGAAAGCACTACTGATAAAATCAGGGTAAGAAGGAATTCCATTGGAAGGAATAAAAATAAAAATAGACTGCTAACACTTCTGTGGTACAAACTATTCCTGTATCAAATAAACTTGATGAAACACAGTTATTCGCCTACGTGCCGAGAACATCACGGCTTGGCTCATCATGTTCAACCTAGAATCAGTGACCATTGGCCAGTGAGCCATTCGAAGCAGTGTTGTGGCCATCCTTCTTTGCATAGAATCTTCGGTACTTGGAGTCAACTTCAGTGAGATAGTAGGTGCCTGGAGACAGAAGGCTACAGTCCTTGCTTGTCACAAAGTCCTTGGCTCCATACCTATGCTCCATCAATTTCATTGTTTCGACGAATTTTTCTGGAGTAAACTGCATGGATACAAATTTATCAAACTAGATTCAAGTAAACAAGGAAAGAACTGAATAGCAATACAAGTTTTTCTGCAGCCAACCCAAGTCATGCCTGAATTGAGGTTGAAAATAAATCTTCAAGAATGGAACATACCTCATGCCTTGTCTTCAACTTCTCTCCAACATTCATCACAGTTGCAATGTTTGACAAGCTAAATGGATGTTGACCCTCACGGAGACGGAATGAAAACATTGTGGCACTTAAGCCACTCCCATATGAAAACATTATTACCCGTTGACCCGCCTGAAAGTTATAAAAGCAATCATATAATTATAAGAAAGATCCTAGTATTTAAAGTGAGCACGCCAAACCGTCAAAACCCAAAAATTGTTTAAGCACTTACCAATGTGCTATGTTTATTGTGAATCAGGGATGCAAATGCTGCATAGAGAGAGGCAGTGTACATGTTGCCAACTTGCTTTGGAACCAAAGTGGTTGGTTGCACCTTCACATCATACAGGGGCTTCGCTACTTGCTGGGACGCCTGTAGATGGATTTAAATGCTCATCAGTGGGAGTTACAGCCACAATTATATAATTCTAAATACCTAGTAACCCAGCACACTATCTAATTTAGGCTTCAGTTAGTTTGCCTTGAGGCATAAGTTATAACATGGAATTTAGAGATAACGCTAATAAGAAATTTTTTCAAGAATATATTATGGGGGGTTGGTGGGAGGAAAGGCTCATTAAAATTCAAAATAGACCTTTTCAAGATCACGGCTTTGGTAGCTTTCATCACCAGTTAGAGTTGAAAAAGGTCCCAGCTTTTCTTTAGCAACCTCATCAACGAAGCTGTAAACAAAAGCAGATATCATTAATCACCAAGTAGAGCATATCAAATGGGGGTTAAAAAAATCTAAAACTGAAAAGCAGTATTAAAGTAGGATTATGAAAATGTAACCACCTGGCATTCCTCACAAAATCATTGAACACCAATCGAGCGAAGCTCTTCTGTACAAGCTGCAGTGGAACAAGTACAAAAGTTCAAACAAGCTATTTATTTAAGTACGTACTGAAGAATTGCAAGGATAAACCAAAAAGTATTAAATGCAAAAGCTTAACTGCATTGGGTAAATACCTTGTTATATGGAGAATGAAATACAAAATAGCTGGCATCAGCCATGGAAAATTGTTTGCCCTCGAATTTCTCATACCTGTAGTAAGTGGATAGGTGATTAATATAACACATAAGTCACAAAAGTCCAAATTAGGATAAAGGGAACTACTACTGGTATTTCAATGGAAGCATACTTGTTACAGAAACGTTTATAGCAAGAATCCAGTGCCATGAGATAACAAGTTTGTGAAAGCTTCCCATCAACAACCTACAAACATAATTTGTCAATCAATGAGAATCAGTAAGAAAAAAAGCATGCTAAACAAGCTACCTTCAAAATAACGACAAATCATGAATATAAGAGCACAACTCTTTTGTTTGTTTAATAAGTGCTAACCGCTAAGGCATTCAGTAAGGAAATCTAGTCTGGGTATTATTACGTCTTCAGATTCTATATCGTTTTGTGGCTTCTTTGTCATAGCTACTAGTATTACAAAAAATCAATGCAAGTTTAAACGTTGTTGAAAAATTGGAAAGCATGCATGTAGGTAGCAAGTTAATATTGTTTCTTCCTTACAGTCGTGACATCATTAATTTCTACATAATTTTTTATAGCTATAGAAACTAACATTTTGTCATGTCAGGCCTTTGAAAATCCCTCTTACATTATTTAACATGATTGTATTGTATTATAAACAAGCATGTTTGATGTATCATTATGAAGTTCACCACAACAGATCTTGCGTATTAAGACAAGCATAAGTTTACGAGGGGAAAAGCTGAGCAAGTTGTTTGAGTAACTTAATGAAATTAACCAATTTTGAGAATGTTCTTTTCTAAAATCAGAATGAGAAAAGTGAGGCTCCAAAACAAGTTTTTCTTGTCCCTCTGTAAACAGGATATATTTTCCGAGCAGAAGGTTATCACATTTGTGGAACATTGACGATGTTTAGAATATAGAACTGAGTTTCAGCAGAACACAATATACTGTTTCGGGAAAAAAAAAATTTTTAAAAAAGTTGAGGAGGACGTAGAAGAAAGTTTATTTTACTTCTGCTATATGCCCCGATACCATCAAATGTTATATTTTGTTACAGAAATAATAGAGTTGAAATTAAAATGCTTTATTTACCCACACAAAAACAAAAAACAAA
This sequence comes from Cornus florida, assembly GCF_030987335.1. NCBI lineage: Eukaryota > Viridiplantae > Streptophyta > Magnoliopsida > Cornales > Cornaceae > Cornus > Cornus florida. The sequence goes on from NW_026775581.1 coordinate 91,621,188, forward strand.
AAAAAAAAAGTCTTTTCTTTGATTTGTCTTTTGAAACCAAGATCAAAGTACAATTCAAATGCACAAAATGCTGATGGTGTGGGTGAAATGAAATAGGAGTAAAAGGGAATGCAGAGAGCATTACCGGATATTCACTTGCAAGGTTGGGCTTGTAAAAATCATAGGCGTGAGACATATGACTCCCTCTGAATTTGCTTTCAAATGCAATAGGAGCATCAGGCCCAATTAGCATAGCAATAGCAGCGGCTCCTCCAGTGGGCCGGGCTGGTCCCTCAGCATAGACCTAATAAAGGAAGTTTTGGTAAGAAAAGAGAACATAGTGTCCCTGAATAGATTGCTTAATACCTTAATTTGGAGAAAAGAGTTTTGGTGTATATAATAAAACAAAAACTATTTCAGCAATGTGGATTGTGGAATATGTAAATACATCTAAAGTTTAAAGTCCATTGTCTCCGAATCATTGCTCATACAAGACTTGGACTTCCCAATAGCAAAGGAACCCAAATTAAGAAAGGACAACACAGATAGCTAATTGAGAAATTCTGTCAGCACAATATACCAATCAATCAATTTATCAACAATGCCTCGTCCAAATTATTGGTATTGGCTTAAGCCCCATCTCTGTAGGCCTAGCTCAGGCTTCTAGTTATTAAAGTTTAAGCAAACTTTTAACAAAACAAAATTTAATTTTTCATCTTAGTCCAACGAAAGTCGAATGGCTAAAAGCAATGTTCATACCGCACTGTCTGTGCACACAACAAGTCCGTAACGTCCATCCCATGAACTACTCTCCACCCAGTTGACACAGTTGAATAAAGCTGCAGTTCCCCCATAACATGCATTGGTTGAGTCAACACCTTCAATGTCAGTATTTCCACATTCCTGCTTGTTTCACATGACAAATGAGCAAAATAAATTTGTGAAAGTGGACATTATCACTATTACTCATATATGTAGAATTGCACTGAACCAGTAGAGGAAGATTTACAGCAGGGGTGATTAGGTAATCCAGAAATGAATTAACTTAGAAGGACTTCCTATGCAGAGTACAGGAGCCTGGTAATTTAGAACCTGAACCCAATAACAAATATATGGATCCAGTCTCAGAAGTCAGAACTGAGTGGCTTTTTGCTATTTGACAAACCTTTAGCTACTAACTTCTGAAAAAAATGTTCTGCTTCTAAAGTAAAACCTAGGGGTATAATCAGTTAATGGTTGAATATACAGAACCATCTTATACCCCAATTAACTGGAGCTAGAACACCAAAGTATGGTCACAACTAAAAAGTTAAGTCACACCATGACCAACAAAGAAGACAAGTGGTCGTCGTCATCATCTTTGCCTTGATCCCATATGAACAGGGTCGGCCACAAGGAAGATAAGTAATATTCTCAAATGAAATAAGCAACAGCATCAAAATGAAACTGATTAGTACCTCGAAGATTTGCATCAGGAATGTTTTAATGGATTTGCTCTTGTCTATAACAGTCTCACTGCCTACTTCAAGTCGACCAATTTGCTTTGGATCAATCCCATATTTCTCAAGAAGGGAAGTAACAGCTGTCAAACTGAAAATGCAAGAAAAGTTACTAAAATGATAACTTTTTGAACCAAAATTTCAAAGTTGTTCTTACAACATAGAAAAAGTATGACTTTCTCCAAACAAGTACTCAAAGACTGCAGAATCAATTGAAAAACCTTTCTAATGAGATACTAGCCAAAAAGAAAAAACCACAAAACTATTCATGCAAAACGTGTCAATATGAAAGAATGATAAATAATTGATAGAGCACTTAAAACTTGAGTATATATTTCACAAAAATTAACAGAAATCAGTTTCCTTTGCAGTTTAGCATAAAGGAACACATATTTTCATTATATATATATCAACCAAAAGACCATTAGTAATCTCTGACTAAATGTCACTAATATGAGAATTTTGGAAGGGGCAGAATCAACTTACAGCTAATCTTACACTCAATAACTTTATATATCAATTCATCCATTGTTAATCCCATTGTTTAATAATTAATATACATTTATCATGTTTGTCAGCATATCCAATATCTGATCAACCAGAATATAATCATCTAATTCATTCATTCATTCATATTATCTTAATAATTAATAAGGTATTAGAAAAGGATGTTGATGGGATCATGAGACGACTCTAAATCTCCAATTAATGTGATTTTTAGCATGCAAGATAAGTGTGGGAAGGACATTAAATCTAACAGTTGGATTGCCAAAAGTATGAATCCTAAATCCAGTTAAATAAGAAGTTATTAACAGGTGTAAGATCAACTTATTCTTACAATAGGCATAAACGGATCCCTTCCCTTGCATGACCAACTTAGACTTAATGTTTGAATACTTATTGTCAGACCCCTCAATAATTCTACATAAAATTTGTCTTTAGTTCATCCAACCATTGGATTGCATACCTTTCTCGTGTTTATGCATACCACATATCATGTCAATCAGATAAAAAAATTTATGATCCATGATTCATATATCTCTTAGTAAAATATTACAATAAAACTCTAAATTAAAATGTGATGTTGACGATGCAGCTCCAAGTCTTCAATTAATTGATAAGAATGAGAGCAACATTGAATCCACTTAGTGGATTTTCAAGAAGAACTCTACAAGTGGCATCAAGAAGAATGAGAGTGGAGTTTTAATTTAGTAAGGATCAGTAGTAGAGGCAAAACCTCATTGAGATGACATCTTCCACCTCTGTACAAAATCCCATGCAGTCTTGTCCAAGTCCAATGGTGTATTTCCCTTTACTTGCACCATCATGAGCCTCCAATACTTCCTATATAGCACAAATTGAAAGAAAATTGAGAATTTTTATGATGATGCAATTTCTTGTGGAACACCCAAAGAAACTACTAAAATATTGAAAATAAAAGTAAACAAACTTGAAATGTATTAAAAACAGAGCAATCAACAGATTACATAATATTGATACCGTGCATCTTGATACCAACCAAAAATGTTTACTGAAATACATACACACACATATTATTATATATAGTTATATACATACACACACACACATCAGAAGCTCCTGAAATCTGTGGTCACAAAAAAAAATTTACAATAAATAGTTTTCTTCACAAGTGGACCAATATATATTTTATGCAAGATAAGAAGATAATAAATCCACCGAAGAACCAAAACTAAATTTTTCAATATTGTCTTGAATAAAACTTCCCAGTCACTCCCCATGAGCACAAATTTGTTAAGCTCGGTCACATAAGTTATATAAGTATATACCCACATACATAGATATATGAGTGTGTGACAAACATAACACATTAATCACTGAAAATTCCAAAATTTTCAGGTTTCTTAGCCAAAACGTGGAGATTTTTACTTATCAAAAAAAAAATAAGTGGAGATTTTTGAAAAATAACAACCAGAAAAATGAATTTGTAAATGGATTTTCCATGTCATATCCAGTTATCCACCTCATTTTTCCCAAAACATAAAAACCTAAATTGATTTTTCAGAAAATTGAACCAAAAAGTACGCTTAAAGCTTCTGAACCAAACAAGCCAAAGAAGAATCAACGATCTTGATCGAATTTAAACAACAGAAAAAGAGATGGATTAAATTTCTTCACCTGTTGGAGACAAGTAGGAGGGAAATAGATTTCCATGGCCAGAATCCCCACATTTTTCTGCTCGGAAGCCATTTTCTCTCTCCTCCTACCTCGAACTCTCAGAAATTAACAGATCGAAAAATGACGATCCTTTCTGTCACTAGCTCCTCAGAGAGGAGAGAGACAGAGAGAGGATAGAGAGAGACTAGAGAGAGAATATATAGAGGGAGAACAGACTGGGAATCCTGGAAAATCGTAGGGAGAGAGAAAGAGGGGTGTGAGCTGTGAGGAGCTCATATGTTTCAGTTGGATATATATAGAGAGAGAATTGCGAGCGAAAGTCCTCTCTCGAATTATAAAATACAGATTTCGTGAATTCAGAGACAGATGGTAACTTATTGCCCATCATCTTATGTGTTTTTACGCGACTGCCATTATGTACGGCTGAAGTTGAGTATCAATGCTGCTGATTCATCGTCAATATTGTATATCACGAGATTTGCTTCCACGACAGCCCATTGCTTACAGCTTGTAACAGACCACTGATAGTTCTGTTATATCACAAATGAACCCCTGAAGTTTCTGACAGTTTGCAATCTGGTCCCTGATTTAGTGATTTTTCAGTAATCCATTCCATCCATTTTTTATTACACCAATTATAAATGGAAAGCTTTTTTTAAGGTAAAGTACAGCCACACCTCCGAAATTTGATAAAAGAATACTGAAAAGAAATTTGCCTGTTTTTTGAACAAAGATATCCCTTGAAGATTCAAAAATGGACAAAGACACCCCTTTACATGAAAAATTGACCAAATTATCCTTTGACCATTTAGGAGACTTTTTTAACTTTACAATTTAATAAATTGGACCAATCTACCCTCATGAATAATTTATGCATAAAAAAATAAATAAATAAACCGTTATATTTTTCACCTTTTTTTTTTGTTATTTATTTTATAAATGTCCCAACTTCTTAAAAATGTAAATATCTAAAATGATTTTTTGATTCAATACATATATTTCAAATAAATTATATTTTGTTATTACTTCTTTTCTTTTTCTTTTTTGTTTTTAAATTAAGATGCTTAATTCTTTCATCTAAAAAAATTAAACCAATCTCTTTTCCTTAAAAATAAAAAATATGATACCAGTATAACTTTATACATCTTAAATTATATATAAAATATTATGCATTTTCCAACATAAAAGAGAAAAAAATAATAATAATAAAACAAAGGGAAAAAAATAATAAAACAAAAGGGAAAAAAAAAACAAAGGCATGCATAAAGTTAAGATGGTACCTGTTTGAAATATATGTATTGGATCAAAAAATCATTTTAGACGTATACATTTTTAAGAAGTTAGGACATTTATAAAGTAAATAACAAAAAAAAAAAAATTGAACGATATAAATTTTTTTTTTTTTTTTTAGTGTTTTTTATGTATAAATTGTTCATAAGGGTAGATTGGTCCAATTTATTAAATTGTAAAGTTAAAAAAGTCTCCTTAATGGTCAAAGGATAATTTGGTTAATTTTTTATGTAAAGGGGTGTCTTTGTTCATTTTTTAACCTTCAGGGGTGTATTTGTCCAAAAAATAAATAAGTTTCATCTAAGTGTCCTTTTACCAAACCTCATGGGGTGTGGCAGTATTTTACCCAAATTTTTATTTGTATAATTTTGCTTTAGATATTATTAACTCTCAAATAAATAAATAATACCCTTACAAAATGTACCAACTGACTTATGGATAAAAATACCATTATGGTGAAATGTGAGCCTTGTAACATGTTGGACATCATGGCACATAAATATTTTACATTCAAGATGATGGACAAGGATAGAGTGACGTTGATAAAAATATCATTATTATTTTTAATTTAATTAATGAAAAATCAAGTAATAGAGGTATGTATGATCATTTAATTTAAGAAGAAACATAAACAATGCATATATATATACACACACACATATAGCAGTGATCTCTTGTCTAAATGGAAGCAAGAAAATTTATTCATACTTTCTATAACATTGTTGAGTAAATAAATTTTAATCTTTTGTCCCACATTGAGTAAGAAAATTTATCCACACTTTCTATAGTGAACATTGTAATCTCTTGCTCCATCGACAACAAGAAAATCCGTCCACATTATCTATAACATTGTTAAACAAATAATTTTTGACGAGTCTAGAGGTTTTTTTTTTTTTGGTAATTACGCTTTGTTATTACAAATCGGTGATATTAGTGATATTATATTTGGAAAGTAAAAATAGGGAGGGAATGGTTTAGTATTAGCACGAAATTATTATTATTTTTTTTTTTCTGGCAATCGAACTTATGATTGGTAAGGTGGGGAACACTTTTGGCCTGGTTTTTTTACCATACCTTTTAAAACGAGATAATATAAACAGTAATGTAAATAAATTTTCTTCTTTCATCATATTCCTCTTATAGGCTTACATTATTGATCATTAATTTATTTAAAAAAAAAAAAAAAAAAACAAAACCTAGGATTTTTTATATTTTCATTTTTTTAGAATTTATGAAGATACCTCACTAAAATTACAATTGACTACTGAATTTTTTATTTTATTTTACATTTTATATTTAAAATGTTTAAGAATTTGTTAAAAGGCTCTAACTAAAATTACAATTCACACCCACTAATATATATATTTTCGTATTTTGTACTTTAAATTTTTAAAATTTTATAAAAAAAAAATTATATTAAAATTATAAAAATGAACCACCATATAAATTTAGCTGTACAAATTAAAAGATTGCCGCTCACAAAATTTTATTAGTCACCAACGGATCACATCACAATAGAAATACCATTAATTCATTGAATGGGAGAAGTTTGGTGAACTCCTCATGTCAAGTAAGTCAATAGTTGGAAAGAGGATGTGAATGCTTAATAATAGATTCATTTTTGGAATTTCACTCTCCATCTTCTTAATTACAAGCCTTCCTACATATATTTTTTTTATATGTAATAAATATTATTAACTCCTTTTTTTCCCTCTTGACAAAAAAACTTATATACCGACATACCCCTGCAACACGTATAATATCAATTATTGTAATAATGCAACACAAATGTTATTTTAAGAATACAGCAAGTTTATTTTTTAAAATACTTAAAACACATATTTATTCTTAAAGTAACCCGTGTTGTAATTTTAAAATTACTAGATAACAATCTCGAAACCATAGTGTTAATTTTTTAAATATTGCATGCAATATTATATTTAAAATAACGTAATTCTTATATTTAACAAAAAGGACGGAATTTCTCTTACGTACCTTATTTCATTCCATGTCATTCTTTAACTATACAATACACTATATCACAAAATAAAATTTGCCATCCAACAATAATGTAACACTATAAAATTTTCAAAAAAAAATAATATAACACTTACACAAAATATTTACATCGAAAATTCAACATACTTGCAACCTAACAATTTAACGGATTTATGTAATTATTGTTAATTTAAAATTATTAGGGTAAATCATAATAAGGGCGGACGTGATCATGTGTCACGTTTCAGCAGTCTTCTATCTCATGCAAGGGACAGTTGCTTTTCATATTCGTGATCCATTGATATTGACATGCCTAACTCTTGGTAGTTGGAATCTCCATCACCGTCCGATCATGCTACCCAGTTGTACGATCAGATTGTTAGGGTTAATAAAGTAATTTAAATTGAACCGTTAATTGTTTTGATCTTGTCATCATCAGTCACTAATGTATGGCCATCACGTGGATTAACTTAAGTTTTTGTATTATTGTTGAATAAACTATTTTATTCCCTCAGACAACCAAATTTGACTGCTTTTATTATTATGAGCTCAGATATTAGAATTATCATAACTCAGCTGTTATAAATAGACACCTTTACCCGGTCTAACGCAACGCTTGACCGTCTGATCAGTCAACTGATCTAAATATGACAAAATCAGCAGTTGTATTTTTTATTCTTTTTTGAAGTGAATTATTTATTATCTTTTATTCCGGCAAAATAACTCACCCCTCTGCTGGGCTCATGAAAAATTAAACCGTTAACTTTCTAGTTTAAAATGTTTAAAAAATAACACTAAATTATGTTTATTTCGATGTAAAATTTAAATATATATTTTAATTAATAAAATATATATATTTTTATTTTTATCTAATTTGTCGAATATTAATTAATAACTTATTACCTTTTTTTTTTTTTTTGGAGGGAGTTAAATACATAGATGATGAAAAAGTACTAGTTTTTTGTGACCTAGGTCTTTATGTGTGTACAACCATGTAAAAGCACTATATATATATATATATATATATACCTAAAGTACTAACTTGAAACATGCCCAAAATGATACGTAGCAAATTATGATTTGCAGTCGTGGTATCGATTGTTGTGTAACGAATTTAAATGAAAGTGCAAATCGACAAATTCATATAGGTGTGTAACGGTAACAATTTACAAATGAGGTGAGTCCCTCCCAAGTATGCCCTTTAACCAAATGAACAAATATCCTGGGAAATGGCTCTAGTCTAGATTATATTATATCTCTTCGGAGGTTGAGTTTTCAAGTTTCAGTAAAAGCAAAATATAAGCGTGTATAAATAATGATTTAAGGATCGAATTTAGTATAGTAATGTCATCACTTCACTCAAAAAAATTAAATTCAGTAATTATAGAATTCAATCTCTAAATTGAGTGTTCGATCTCTGAATTGAGCATTAGAGCTCTCTTAAAAGAAAAAATATAGACGTGTGTTTGTCTTACCATATAAAAAATTATATATTAAATTATTGATGCAAAATCTTTCTAACCCTCAAGTTCGGAACTAGGATCTAAGCCCTTTGACATTTCAACCACCATGGAATCACGGGCAAAGATTGGCATGTCAACACTGTCATCACTTCACTCAAAAAAATTAAATTCAGTAATTATAGAATTCGATCTCTGAATTGAGTGTTCGATCTCTGAATTGAGTGTTCGGGCTCTCTTAAAAGAAAAAATATAGATGTGTGTTTGTCTTACCATATAAAAAATTATATATTAAATTATTGATGCAAAATCTTTTTAACCCTCAAGTTCGGAAGTAGGATCTAAGCCCTTTGACATTTCAACCACCATGGAGTCACGGGCAAAGATTGTCATGTCAACACTGTAACTGAAAATTATTGATGCAAAATCTTTAGTCCCACCAAAATGAGGTAGTCTTGTAGTGATTGTTTTTATTCGTAAAGCAATGATTTAGTTGATCATTGGATTAAAGTGTATCACTCATCTAATGGAACTCAAAACATGTGGGAAAAGCTAGGAAGCACAATAAAGTTCAGCATAATTATCAAAATTCGATTAAAATTTATTGAAACCATGATTCAAATGATGTTACTTTTGGTTGGATGGTGATGAAAAGCCAAGTTTTACTATATTATTTATTTATTTAGAAATATGTATTTTAAAGATACACGAAAATGATGCAAGTCAAACTAAATGAATGAGAAAAGAAAAATTGAGCTAGTGAGGGCATAATTTCCACTTGCGTAAAATCTGAATGGTTCTATTATATTTTAGCATGTTATTAGAATAACATTTAGTCACATCTTAACTTCACACCTCATTTATTCTAATTTTTAGAGGAACACTAGGTTTTAACCTTTCGTGAAGAAATCCCCCTCTAGAAAAAGGTTCACACACACTCTCTCCTGTATTGGGTTGCTGTCAGTTCATAGGTGTTGGTTGAGAGGATGACCCAAAGCAACTTTTATGCCACGCATGCATATATACATACATACATATACACATTACTTCCGTCTTATGGCAGTTGTTCATTTCGAAAATTTTGACTCATTACTATTTTTTATTTTTGAGGTCATTTTTAATTATATACTTTTTATATACTTATATACTACTCATATCTCATATTAGATGTCTATTTTAGTAACTTTGACTCATAAAAATTATAAATCAAAATTTTTTAAGTAGACAACTAATATGGGACAGAGCTAGTATATATAACCACTACAACAGCCAGAATCAAAATTGATGTCGAAATTAATGTGAGAATCAAAATATACAGGCCCCTGTTTGATTTGTAATTCTAAAAATAGAAAATTGAAAATTGTACAATTTTTTTTGTTTGATTCAGTCTTTTAAAAACTCAGTTATAAAAATGTCTGTTTTTATAGAACTTGTCTTTTATTATCTCTGAATTATTAAAAACTATTTTTAGAGTTACAAACCAAGTAAGCCCATATATTCTTTATAATTTTTAGACTTGTATTTTTGTTATATATAAACAAAGAAGGCGTTCTCTTAAGTCATATTCAGGTAATTAGTCTTGATTGGTTTGTAATTCTGAAAACAGTTCTCAAGAATTTAGAAAATAGAAAATAGTTTTCAGAGTAAAATAAAATACAGTTTTCTAAAAATAGGCATTTTTATATCTGAGTTTTTAAAAAATAATTTTCAGAGAACTGAACTGAGCAAAATTTTTTATACAATCTTTTATTTTTAATTTTTTAAAAATAGAAAACTATTATGAGAATTACAAACTAAATAATTCTTCGATAATTATGATATACGTTCTGAAGGAAAAGTGCTTTAAAATGTCCTAACACCACTATGTCAAGACGCCAACCTGTAAGACTAAGAATACCATAATAGCAAATCAGTTGGCATAACCATTTTCAATTTTAGTTAGACCAGGAAACCAAAATTCAACACTAGAATATAAACTTAATTCAACACTAGAATATAAACTTAGGCAGAGAAGCATGCCAATTTTGATTTAAACAAGTTGACTTCCACTTGGGACAAAGAGCATTCAAAACGTTTTAATTATAACTTCACTCTTACTGAAATTGAGTGTTGGGAGAAAAAATAAATAAATAAGTAGTAAATAAATAAATAGAGAGTTTGACTTTGACGTAAACCAAGTGTGCTGGCTTGGTTGGTATATATTTTATTTTACCCCCCCCCCCCCCTTTTTTTTTTTTTTTGTTAACATTAGGTTGGTATATATTCTTTATGCCTATTATGAAGTGATAAAAATTATTCTTTTTAAATCTTGTTTGTATAATATATAGTCAAACCATCAATACACCCACATTGTTATTTGTACTTTTATGATATACTCAAATCAAACAAACATAAAAGAGTTTTTTTTGGCATTAGAGTACAAATTCACAAGCATAATTCTTTCATTTTTATTTCTTTTTTTGTATGTTGTTTGAATATGATGTGTGGCTATTTTGGTCATTCAAATTATAATTTTTGGCGCATTGAAAGAGCAATTCTCTACGCAAAAACCCAAATTGAATTTTTGATGTCATAAGTAGAAATTATTCTTCTTTTTGTTTCTATTAAGTTTGTCTATCTTGTTCTCCAATTCTTTTCTTTTCTTTACTTTTCTTTCTTCGTTTAGTTTATTGAGCATAAATTTAGGATGTTAAGCATTGGTTTTCGTCTTACACTGTGTGGGTTGTTTTTGGTCCAACGTCTAAGTGGGTTGCTAAATTACACGATATTTCATATTTTTATTTTTACATATGATATGTGCCCTAGTTCATTTAAATCACAATATAGTTTTAAATTGATAGCAAAATAACTCTGAATGATTAATATAATAACTTTAAATCAATAATACAACACGTACATACAAATATTGAATTCTCAACTTGATAATATTGCAGTGTTAGAACACAACGTAATATTTTGCATGTAATTTATTTTATATATATAAAATGTGGTGCGACAAGTGAGATGGGTCAAGTGCAAAAAACACCCTTATAGTATGCATATAGTGGATATTGCACCCCTCCCGTGCAAAAAACACTCCTAAACTATGATATTTGTGCAAATTGGTCCTATTTATAAGAATTGGACTAAAATACCCTTAACAACACATTTTGTAATATATAATTTTATTATTTTTTTGTGAAATGACCAAAAAGGGTTCGCCGGTGCTGGAGAAGATGCTGGCTCCTACTTCGGCGTCGCACAGAACGGTCAGCTCTTCCGCCTAATGATGCTAACCTTACACACCTTCTCTATCTTCTTTCATTTTTTAATTAACAAAAATAATTAGAAAAATATTGGAATAAAACATTTAAACCCAGATTGTGATGTAGTGTTTTCGAGCCCACTCATCGACAAACCCCTTCCATCTCTTTCTCTCTCTAACCTAACCCCATTTCCTCTCTCTTTCTATCTCTACCCCACTCTCCAATCACAACCGCAACATCTCACTACCACCACCCAGTTGTGTCAAGGAACGAGGATGAAGGACGACGATGGTTTGAACCGGTGATGAGGCGGACTAAATGATGGCAGCAGAGATGTCTTCGGCGAGGATGGCGGTGCTTTGAAACGGCGGCGGCGACGGAGAACTATCTGAAAAGTGAGCTCGACAAACACATCTCATCACCGGCTAGTTGTGTCGCCGCCGTCCTCAAAGCTGCACATCGCCACATCGTTGGACGCCGGTATCAGTAAGTTCAGATCCCTCGTGCATCGCCGTCGCTGTTCCTAGCTCGCCTGAAACTTCTCATCGTCGTCTAGTCCTTGCGCTAGCAGTGGTGCTCTTTCCTCGCCGATTTACAAACCCGATCATCAACCTGTTAGGATATGTGTGCCCTAGCATAGCAAATTCTAATTTTGGATTGTAAAAGTCATGGTTTCTTATCTGGATATTATTATTAAAGAATTATACAATTGGTGAATGGAATGTATTATTTTTCGATTCATTATGGAATTGATTGTGTCCACTTGATTACAAAATATATTTATATATGTATGTAATGACAATTAATACTATGTTATAAATTAGTAATCATAAATGGTTTAAAGTCGGTAATTATGGATGGACATTTAATTAGTTAAGACTTAAACCGAGTCCACAATAGATTGAGATATATTGCGAGAGCTGTCGTATGCAATTGCTCTCTATCACAGTCATGGCTTTTGACTCTCAAGCATGAGAGAAGTATAGACTCTTTTATTAATTAATAATTACTTTGATTTGTTCGGCGGATACCTCGGGATCCTTAGATCGACACTTTGGGTAGTCATGTAATTAATAATTAGAGGTCTATATTCTCAATATTTGCATCAGTGCTATTTGTATTTATTTTGTTTTGATTATGGTTGATCACAAATTAAATTCGAAGGCCTTCGTATGTTTTAGACAAATGTTTTCTATATATATTTATTTAATAAATTATTATTATTTTTTGTCAAATAAATATTTTATTGTGATCGAGCCGGAAATAATCAAAGGTAACAAAATAATTATATTAATTATATTGTCGGATTGATGGCTTTAATTATCTGATAAATAATTAAGCATAGAGGGGTCAAAGTGCAACATTGACTTAGAGGTTATTTACTATTTAATTGGAGTGCAATTAATTTCTTTTAGTGGAGTAGAAATTAATTTATGAATTAATTGAATTGGGTCCATGGTTTAATGGACCGGACCAATTATTAATTTATAGAAGCCAAGAAAATAGTAAGCCCAAAAGGATTCTCACCAATAGCCCAAGTTGATATTGGAGTCATGTTAGAATTGAGAAAGTTGAATTAGAGATGGAGAATGATTTATTGTTTCCTTATTCTTATTTTTATTTTGCCTATATATATATGAGTTCATGTATATTTTAGGGGTGACTTTTAGAACAAGAAAAAGGAATACACTTTCTCTCTCTAGATTTTAGGGTTTTGTTTTCTCTTCTAAAAGAGGCTACCACAAGCCTAGATTCCAAGGTCATTCATCAAGGCATATTGATGATTCCTAAAGGGAAGATAATAATCAAGAAGAAGGAGAAAGGATCTTGCTAAAGGGATCTACAATAAGTGAGAACATTCACTTTAGAGGAAAATTCAAAAGGTTTACTCAAACCTTTGATGTAAGTATTTAATCTGTTTATTGAATTATACATCATTTTTTTTATTTATCTTTGCATAAAACTTGTCTCTATGTGATGAATCAAGATCCATGATTGCAAATCTCTCAAAAGTTTTAAAAACTTGCACGTTTCCCAACACAACCAACTCTTCCCCACCGACCCTATTGAAGGCCAAAATCAGAACCTCCTCCACCAAGGTCAAATTTTGGATCTTCCTTTCAAGCTCTCAATGAGATCGGGATTTAAGTTTGCAAATTTATGTCATATTTAAATTAGACAAATTGGCATTTTTAAACCTGTTTTTTATAAATTGGTGGTGGTGACGACCGACCTCCGAGAAATGGAGAAAGATATATAGATTAGATGTGTGTGTATATATATATATATATGCATAGAAATAAGAGAGGATGACTATTGGAATTTGGAAGAGAGAGAGAGAGAATCGAAATTACAGAAAAAAGGAGAAAAGAAACTGGAAATTAGTAGGGAGAAATGTTTGGAGAGAATTAGAGAGAGTTGTAGAGCTCCTTGTTGCCGGAGGTGCAGAGAAATTGTTTAATTTATCTAGGTGCAGAGAAATTGTTTGAATTATTTAGGGGCATTTTTAGAAGATTAAAAAGGGTAAAATTGACATTATATTAATTGAGGATTATTTTCGCACAAATTAAAAAGAATAGGGATATTTTTTGCACACTTTTTAAAATAGGGAATAAAAGTGCTATGAAATGTATATCGGATGTTTCTTGTCCTTACCCCGTAAAAAGATAGTATTTTGAGATCTGAAATTGAAGTCTTGGTAAGTCCAAATCAAAGGGTGCGGGATCGAAACGGTTCCTCGGTGGAAGTAAAAAGTTTTGATATTTGTGTGTGTGAAATGATGATGCTTGTAAGGAAACAATGGAGGTTTGCTTTTTAAGTGTTTTTGGTTGACTTCAAGTAAAGAAAATTAATTTGTTGGTGTATTCGCGCTGGAGTGCAAGTGTCAAAGCTCGGCTAATGCTACAAGCATGTCATAATTTCAACAATTACTTGTATTCCTAATATATGTTGATTAATTTTTAAATGTCCTTCATGAAAATTTTCAATAATTTTCTTTTAATCACATCTTTCTTAAACTTGGTCAAATGTGGCATGCTTTGCCAACCGTGACTGTGTTACTATTGTGTGACTGTCCCAACTTCAATTATTATTATTATTATTATTATTATTATTATTTTTTTGGTAAGTATCCAAACTCTATTTTTCTTTGTGAGTGATGATGTTATGACATCATGTGAATAGATTTTGATATAAAATTCTGACTATATAATCTTTATACAATACCCTTTCAAACTGCTAAATTTAAGCTTAATATTTGTAAATAATCACAAAAAAAAAAAAAAAAACATTATAGCTCTGTTTGTTTCGATATAAAATATTTTTTTTGAAAAATATGTTTTCTTTTCAGGTAAAATTTTCTTTTATTTTTACTTTATCGGTGTTTGTCTATGTCGAGGTTGAGGTCGAATCTATCGGACGAGGTATGTAAAATAACTTATCGAAAATTTATGGATAAATTATTTTTGTTAAATTTTGATATTTTTTTTCTTTGTAAATATTTTACGACAACCAAATACTAAAAAATAAAAAAATATTTTACGTTCAAACAAACAGACCCTACATAACAATGGTTTAGTATAATTAGACCGATCAAACGAGCTATTGCATTCAATAAAAATGCCTAAATTGTTACAGCAGAGCCCTTGTGGTAAATTTTTATTGGCCAAATGTAAAATGCAAAAAGCTAAATAAAGTTAATAATACTAATTATCAATTAACACCTAAGTAAAAAGTTGAATAAAGTTGACACCAATTAGTAGTTCATACACGAATAAAATGTTGAAAAAAATGACACCAATAACTAGTTGTAATGTTAGTAAAAAGTTAAATAAATCTGACACATTTATTTGCACCTTAGCTAATGATTGATTCGATATAATAATTTCTTCCTCTTTGTAAGATTACTAGGATCCTCTATTTTGAGGAGATTTTATGCACTTTTGTGTGCACTGGCGTAACACAATTATATATATCATAGTCAAGTAACAACTATATCACGATACAACACGTATAGCTTACGTTATAAAATCTAACACTTATGTCACAATTTTTAAAAAAGTTGTACTACATATTTATCTCGAAAATATAACACACATACTACATATTATATCATGTTAACATTATAACACCATTAAATCTAAATTTTAATGTCTTTTATGTAATTGTTGCATTATTTAGTTTAATTTGTTACATTTACATTGTAAAGTTGTTGCATTAGACATATATTCATGATGTAAAGTAGTTACAGTAGACACAAGACAGACATAGGATGAAAATAACATAGGATAGAATCCAATTTCTTTATAAAACATTAAAAAAAGAAAAAAAAAGAAAAAGAAAAAGAAAAGAGGAGTAATGAAGACAATTGTTGCTAATATTAATATCAAAGATAAAATTTGTATATATATATATATATTTTTTTTTTGTCACTTAAAATTTGTATTCAATGTACTCATTTTGAATCTCAAATACTCAGTGTAGATGATGGGAACACACTGAAGAATAGCCTTTATGGTCATAAGATTTTATGACTATATCCCGAATATGCCTGTGGAAGTTTTGTTGTGCATATGATTCTCCTCCATGAGTAGGTGATGAAAATGAAATTCAGCATCAATAAATTTTGAGTGCTAGTCTCCCAACTAGTGGGTCCAGAATTGGACTTCCATATACATTCATACTATGAAAAAAAACATCTATAATGGTCCAATAATTTAATAGACATAGCAAAATTGTATAAAGTGGACCACTTCAGCTTCAACCAACCTTCCTCGTCATCTTTATCTAGCTACTATGGTTTACCACATACCTCAGTTATATATATTTATATGAGGTATATTATTAATATAAATAAATAGTATTAATGTGTAAAACCAGTTAATATATATATTAGTAAAAATACCTGTTCTGGTCTTAACATTTGAATTTTTCTTATTTTGATTTTTTTAAAAAAAATTATTATATATTTTTTGGGTACAAAGTGAATTTTCTTACACTTTTATATTTACATTACAATAACATGTATAAAATTTAATAAATAATAAAATAAAATAAAATAAAACTTTCTCTGGTGTCTAGTGAACTTTTATTTTGTAAAGTTAACATTTTTTTACATTTGAAAATAATAACAATAAAAAATTAACTTAAAAAAAAAATTAATCCCAAAATATTGGCCTAGTTGGAAAAGACTTGTACTTTGGTGCCTCATGCAGTATCATGTCTGATGTTTCATGAACGATTACTCCTAATACAAACAATTCTTTAGGAGCCACGTTTGCAGACATAATCCGAAATTTATTCGATTTGTGTGAGCGCCTTGTCTAGATCGCGTGAATAAGTGGGAAAAAGCCACACCCTTGGTTATTGAGAAAAAAAAATAAAATTAAAAAACCATGGATTAGAGTAGTTTAAAATATCTCACTTGTACGTAGTCAACGATGGTTTCTCTTCGTTAAGCAAAAGGTAAATCTTTGTTTTTCTTTCATTTTTTTTCGGAGTACAAGAAGAGCAAATCCCTTTTATTTATTTATTTGTATGAATTGTTTAATCAGAAGGATTATAGTGTAATTAGACTATGACAAAGTTTATAGGCCAGGACTTAGATCTATCATTCGGCATGGTGGTAGGTAAAGGCTGTGGCAGTGCAAGTAAAACGTTTTTATATTTATTTTGCAACAATAAATTATTTGAAAATGCATAAATCATAGTAGGAAGTCAGAATTAGCACATGGACGGACATTAGGGAATTAATAAACAATAAAGAGATACAGATGGCCATCATGTCCATGCAACACAATCAGGACACTCACCAACATATCGAAAAAAAATTAATCGACATTATGCAGGTAATTAAGTAAAGCCATTTGCTCCAACATCTTCATAAAGTCTTTGTATACTTGAATGACAAATCCGATCACATGGAATAGTTTAATAGTAATACCTAAATAGCCATAACCAAGTGGGAAAAAAATATGTTATTGTAATATAAGGATACGACACAATTGTAAATAAAGATTTGAGGTTAGGTATTTATTGAAAAAAAAAAGAAGAGAGGAAAATACCAAGGAAAAAAACTAACAAGTACAATACCTAGATATTTATGATTCATCCAAAATTAAGGTTATGTTTACATGGTCGTTGAGATTTATGTGGTTAGGAAATGTATATATAATCTACCACTCAGTAAGTATTACAATCATGTTGTATTTGAAAGCACATTATTCATGCCTTGGAATTGAAATAAAAAAAAAAAAAAATTTAAATTTTGTATTAACATGATGCACTATTTCATTTCATATTTTAGGAATAATAAAAGTATTTATTACTACACTTTAAACATTCCCAAAGGTATTTAATTGATCTTAGTTCTTAATAAGAAATGACCAACCCAATTATATATATATATATCCCAATGGCCCCAACCTAGTCATTGTGCACTAAGATGGGCTTTAATAATATTTTGTAATGTGGTTGTTCTGATTCTAATTGGGCTAAACTGAGTTCAAGCTATTTTTGCATTACTAGCCCATGACCAACATGGGCCTAAGAGGATAATTTCAGGCTTCCCCTTCCTGATCCGTTTTCACCCTTAAAAAGGGGTTAACCAATAAACAGGATTTTGCCTCCCTCAATTCAAATCAATAAGATGCAATTTACTCTTATTCATATATTACACGCGTGTGTATATATATATACATGCATCAACAAGAAACACACTCATTTATTCAATTTGTACTTACAGATACTTGAACCCTAGGCCTTCTACTTTGGAAAGTAAAATAGTATCACTGGACTTAGAAGAGATGATAAATGTAATTTCCTTTAATATTTTATTTCATTATTTATAAGTTAGAGACACTTATGTCATTTCACTTTATATACACACATGCTAATGAGGATCTACACTTTTAAATATTGCAATTCGTTGTTACGAGTTAACAACATTTTTATACCAAATAAGCAAAACCTTTTGTTACGAACGAGTTCATAACAATAAAATGTGTTAAACTTTATTTTTTAAAAATTAAATTATGTGATGGCTTGTGATTGGCGAGATCACCAGGTTCCCAATCAAGTATTAATTTCTCACTAGATTCTACATTATATATAAAGGGATCAGTATTAATCATGTATTCTACATGTATTAATCATGTTTTCACAAATGAAGGAACAATATAAGTGGCTTTGATGACTTGTTGAGCTATAGCTACTACGGAGTAATTCCTATGCTATCAGCTGATTCATTTTTTTAGTAACAAGGTGTTAGGCTTGACTGCTTGAGCATCTTGATTGCTTCTACACATGTACTGCTGTTTTTCTTCAAATGTACTATTTGCCCATATTTGATGTTTCAACCAGTTAAGGACTGTATATATATATATATATATATATATATTTCCCGGGAAGACATTCTTTTTCTTTTTTCATTTTGTTGAATGCACAAAAGATAAAATAGTTGGAACTTGTCTTCTCGAGTTTATCAGTATTGGGTACTTTTGCAAGGTTAAAGAAAGGCACGGTTGTGGAGGCTGCTAGATAGTTTTGTTTGTGGTGGACGGGACATATTTCAAGTGTTCGATGAAATTCTGGTCAGTAACTTGTCTCTTAATTTCGTTGATACCTATTGTAGTAACACGTCTTTGAGAACTCGAGTTCCTCTATTTTTGCTTTGTGGTCAAACATGCTCTTCCCACTTAGTAATTTTTATCGGAGTTTGTACATTTGAGTTGGATATATTTGGAAATAAATAATATTGATGATATGCTGAATTCCTAATTCTAATTGGATGATGTATATATAAATACTTTTGGATCATACTTCTTGTGTTTATCAAATACTTGATAAACTCGACCATATAATATTATATATAGGCAAGTCGTTTTTCCAAGTACCCCTCTGAATATAAATCAACCACAATTTGTGTCACATATTCCATAAAAGTTGTTTACTCCATTATTTTTTGGTCCAATGAAAAGGCAACATGTGGCGAGTTCTAATGAACTGGCCACATTGAATCCGTGTTTTAAATATTCAAACGAGGAAAGTATGAGGTTGAATTGTTGAAGGGAGATTGGATGCAATCTACCAATAAAGAAGAGATATGTGACGAGTTTCAATTGAATTTGCCACGCCGGATTGCAACTCTGAAAGAATTCTATTAAGATTATTAAAATTATGTGATCTCATGTGGAAGTAAGGAATACTGGGCCCATCAAAATCCACCAACATGGAAGCACTATATAATTGTCCAAGGTCAAGGTTCATCCAACTAACTGTTTTTTTTATATATAGCGAGTTCTACTGAACTTACTATGGTGTTGACCATTGTGGATCAATTCTTTTAAGAGTTGACATTATGGAAGGTTCATAAAAAGATCGTGCTTTCAAAGAAACCCAGAAGGAAGGTTTTCAATTATGTTAAGACCAAAGTTGACCAAGCAAGAAGAGGGAGAACGTGGGGGCTTGATTTAAAGAAGTTTCAACTGTTATTCTTGGCTAAGTCAACGACGTGGCTAAGAAAGGCAAGTTCGTTGATGGATCGAAATAGCAAAATAGATTCCTGGATATACATATGGGTGAACTACATTATACTCCCTTTTCTATGTGTTTTTCATTAAACCTCCATTTTCTTTTCTTTTTTTGCCAAAAAAACCCCCTCAACTATTCAAGGGGGGTGATTTAATTAACGAAAGTTAGTTGAAAGAGAACTGAAATATAAATTGACTTAAATACCCATTAAAGCCTATTTGAAAATCTACTATGCTTCTTATTTTTTAATTTATTAAATAACCTAAACGACATCATTCACAGAAATTAACACTTCTATTGTTTTTTTTTTTTTTAGCATTTTATTAGACTGACAAGTTCACATTAGTCACATGGAAGGAATTTTTTTATTTTTTTTTATAGAAAAATATGATATTGAAATATATGTATATAAAATAAAAAAATAAAAGAAGAAGAAGAAGAAGAAAACATGTAGGCATAAATATTAATATAAAAAAGGAAAAAAAATTAGGCATTATTTCTCGTAGTGTCCCTTTAATAAATCTATATAAAATGAAAATCAATAAAAACCAAATAAATGAATGCACAATATAATTCTCAAATATATGCATATATATTTCAACAAAAAAACCTAGATTTATATTGGTCTGAAGGCTGGATGGAAATGAAAATATAGTATAAATAATATTTAATGGTACATATTATATATACCATTATATTTTGATACAAATTATATAAAATATTATAATGATGGAAGAGTACGGGTTATTGTAATGGTGGAAGATATGCGGTTAAGAGTGATAATAGAGTAGATATATATGTGAGGGTATATTAAAATAGGTATAAGGACATTTTTATCTAAAAAATATATGAGAAACTAAATGTCCAAACAACTCCCTTTCTGCTAACTTCTGTTAGTTAAATCACTCCCCTTGAATAGTTGAGGAGAGTTTATTGACAAAAAAAATAGAAAAGGGGGGTTTAGTGAAAAACACAGATAGAAAGGGGGGGGGGGGGGTTGTTTAATGTAGTTCACCCTATACATACACACACACACACACACACACACACACACACACACACACACACACACACACACATATATATATATATTAGAATACTATCTATAATGGGAAGGTTGCTAAAATCAAGGAGTCCATAACGCCATGAACTCCAAGACTCAGAAGGAAAGTCTCAGGAATTACCAAACTTCAAGGGAACATGGTTAGCAGAAGATCGTGGAAGGAGGCCATGATGACATGATTGGAAGGAAAGTTCAACCAGTAGAGGATTACCTAAAATAAAAGAGACGTGGGTTTACAGAATTAGATATATATGCTTGTATATATGGAATTCTACAAAAAGAAGAGATTACAAGGATTGTGGGACACTTGGCCAAATAAGGATACATCAGTTGAAAGTGGTGGTATTTCATGCAACTGTTACCACTAACTAAAGCAGTTGTCAAAGAATATGGGTGACGAGGTTAACTAAATCGTGTCTGAAAGAAGAAGAACAAGAAAATCGTGAGACAAATGTCGATTTATAAAAAAGGACAAGTGGAAATTTAACTCCAGAAGTATACATAAATATGGAGAACATGTTTGAAATCTTGCTTAGAAGAAATACAGATGGAAGAAGAAAATGAAAGAAAGAGATTATAACTGCCAAGAGATCGTGGGGTACTTGGCAGTTTGAAGTCAAGCCAGATGGAAGCTGCTGAAGCTACCACATTAAGCTGCTACATGCATGGAGGAGCTCTATAAATAGAACACTTAGAGCTAGTTTGCAAATCCTGTTCAAATCATACAGCAATACAACACTTCAATTAATTTACATTCATGTAATGCACCTTCAATATATTTAATTCAAGTCTTGCACTTATCTTTCTTACTTTCCAGCATCTTACATTGAAGTCCTGCACTTTCAATACCGCTTTTCTTTCCACTACGCGTAGAGTAATCCAGAAGTCCTTTTCCAAGGCAAAAAGAACCCTGAATGTGGTAATTTCAGTCCTTCGTACAGTTGCCCGATCTCTGTAATCTCCTATTGGATAATTGTTCGGATATCCACTTTGGAACGACAGCAGTTCCTGCTACGCCCGAAATTCACCCTCCTTTCTGCACGTGAAAAGGACCACGGTTTTTAGGAGCTGAACATCTTGGCATGCCCGATGGGACATCTTAACAGATTGTTCAATGGCCGATGAAAGAAGGTAATGCAAGTCTGTCCAAGACCATATCGAACTAGAAGAGATGCAAACCAGTGAACTTCTAGTGGAAAGTTCACGGTTTGCACTCGATGAAAATGATATGGTGGAAAAATTTGCTCAAACAATAGCAAATGGACCTATCATGGACAACATCCGCATGATGGCAATATAACAAGATAGGTTTGCGCAAGGCCAAGCAAAAGTCACCCAAGACTTAGTCAGAGTTGCACAAGACCAATCTAAGGCTACTAAAGATCATGCAAAAACCGCTCTTGCTAACGAGCGGACCTAGCAGAATGGTGGACCAATCTCTCGTAGGTTGAAGTCCATATTGGAACGATCCTTTAGAGGCTTGACTCAAGGTTTGCCCCTCGGCCAAACAACTCTGAATGAAGTCAACAGTCGGCCTTCCAAGCCAGCAGGCTGGCCACATTTGTTGAAGGTAGCTCTTCTCAACAACATGCAGGGTCGTTCCTTCCAACTTAGCAACAGATACAGTCTGTCCCAAAGGCACAGACTTATATTCCAGCTGCAACTATATCTGTTCCAGTGGTACATACATACATTCCAATTGCACCTGTGACCACTCCAATGGCACAGGTGACCATTCCATAATTAGTGCCCATGCTAGTTACTTAGCAAGTTCAGATTCCTCTACTTGTGGCATTTCTACAGCAGACTTGGCATGATCAGCCTAGCCAACTATGGCCATACTATATTCCTCAAACACAGCAAAATGTTCCACCAGTGAACATTCAGCCAGCCGCACCTGCTCTTCCAAGGCCAACAATGGTCATTCCTATGGCGGTTGGAGGGCAACCTTTTTCAAGGGAGCCACCTCTTGACTAAGGAGGAAGGAACCGTGGTAGGAATAATGTAATACCCCTAATTTTAAAACCTGTTATTTGATTGGAATAATGGTTTAAGTGTAATTGGTTTAGTTATTTGATTGGAATTACTTGTTAGTGTTTTAATTATTTAATTGGCATTAATGGTTTAAGTGTAATTGGTTTAATTATTCTATGTGTGTCTTATTTTATGTGTGTCTTATTTGGTTTAATTGGGTTTACTAATTATTATTTTGTTTAATTAGATTATTTGTTAAGTATTTAATCGCGAATAGGGTAATTAGGTAAATACATCTAACTAGGGTTTTAATTCCAGTATAAATTAGGGTTTTATATTATAGCCGTCGTAGGTTTCTA
Organism: Cornus florida; assembly: GCF_030987335.1. Lineage (NCBI taxonomy): Eukaryota > Viridiplantae > Streptophyta > Magnoliopsida > Cornales > Cornaceae > Cornus > Cornus florida. The sequence goes on from NW_026775581.1 coordinate 91,644,741, forward strand.
CGTTAATTGGATGGGCCGGTTAGGATTGTGAGTTGGACTTAAATGAACCTAGGGTTTAGGAAAACTCTATAAGTATAAGGTAGACGTCTGTGTAGGGTTTTTTTAAACAAAGCACACGTAGTTTTTCACATTCTGCCAAGGTTTGATCAAAGCTCCGATTCCGCTTCGTCCGTGTTCCGATCGAGCTGAATTTTGGAGGAGAGGTTCAGGACTCAGTGACGCACAATCTGAACGGTGCAGATCAGAGTTTGACCTTGGGAACAGTGATTCGTACTCGTGAACAGTAACTGGGTCGCACAGGTTTTTTTTCCATTCTGCCCAGATTTCATCAAACATCCGATCCCGCTTCATCTGTGGTCCGATCGAGCTGAAATTTGGAGGATAGGTTCATGACTCAGTGTTGCACAATCTGAACGGTGGAGATCAGATTTTGAGTTCAGGAATAGTGTTTCGTACCCGTGAACAGTAACCGGGTTTTGGAAGTCGCACAGGTTTTTTTCCATTCTATCCAGATTTCATCAAACATCCGATGCTGCTTCGTCCGTGGTTCGATCGAGCTGAAATTTGGAGGATAGGTTCATGACTCAGTGTCGCATAATCTGAACGGTAAAGATCAGATTTTGAGTTCGGGAATAGTGTTTCGTATCCATGAACAGTAACCGGGTTTTGGAACTCGCCGGGATTTTTTAAGAAGACGACGTTGAAACTTTGAACAAAAGTTTCTGAGGCAAGATTCTATCCTTACTCTTTCCCTTAGGCTTCATACTCTTTGCACTCTTAAATGATTTTAGGATTAATGAAGATTAAACCAAACTAAAATGATATCTGTTTTGCTATGAAACTGGTAGTTACAGTAGTGTTGTATGCTTGTTCAACCTAGACTAAGCATGTTTGTGGATGCATCGTGGTTCTGTGGTTCACGTTTTTCCTTACTACTGCTAGTATAAATTATTGGAAGGATGGGTCTAGATGATAGCTATCTTAACTTTTGTAATAACAACTGTTGGAACTTAAATACTAGGAGGATTTGAGTTTAACACTAGATCGGTTTTGTGGAACACAATAATTTGGGCATGTCTACATACATACTGTGAATATTGTTTTGATGCTTACATTATCACAGTTAGTATCAACTGTGGAGGTTAGGATTTTGTGATACATACCCTACATATCTGTATGTCATTTGTAAGGTGTTAAATGGAAGTTTTAATTAATTCTGTCTTTATATCAGACTAAAGGAAACAACTTAAATTGGGCATGTATATGTTGTTGTTGTGACCCTGTTTATCAATGCTTATTTTATCACTGCTAACATTGAATGTTGGATGTTGGAATTTAGTTGATATATACTTGATTTATTGGTATTATTGACTACTGGAGGATTGAAAAGTAGGCACCGGTATGGGACGGTGGCATACTAAGGATGGGTTTGGTTTTTAAAACAATACCATTACCCACCTACTTGGAATAAGGATGGGATTAGCTAAAAGTTAAGTCCCATGGATTTGTATTGTCATGGCAACTACTTGTTGAGCGGCAATACCAGGGATTTTGGATGAATTTTATATATGTACTGTTATGGTGCCTCGGTATGAGCTTGAGCCTCAGGACCGATGGTTAGGGAGCGTATATGCATCGGGATGTGTAGCTGGCTACGATGGTTGGAGGTGTACCCTGTTTAGGTATAGGTACATATGCCCACTTCGTGTGCGTTTTAGCATGTTACCTCTATTCAGGTTGAGACCGGCCTGTAGTCCAGTGAGAGTCCTTTAGTGTGACTATATATATATTTACGGATTATTAGCTATTGTTGAATTGTTTAGGATGTATATGCGTATCGGGCCTCTGTTTGGATTGTAGTAGTATAGAACTTGCGCGTGGGCCTGACCCACTTCTATTTTTCAGGTACACGACAGTTCCAGGCTTAGACGTGTTCGTGCTGAGCAGAGGTCTTTATTCACTCTTCCGACGATGTAGGGCTCTCTCTATAGTTTTATTTCTGGACGTTTATTATAGTTGTTCTATCTTCCGTTTGGATGTTTAATAGGGGTCCACTAGAGATGGATTCCCAAGTTGTAAACTGATGGAGTTTTGGAGTTTGGGTTTGATGGATTTTAATAATTATAATATTTTGCGGATTCTATTTTTAGTTCCTTCCAGCTTTAATTTCATTTCTTAATTTATTTTGTATTCCGTGTTCATTATAAAATATTAATTGTTTGATATCCCCTCGGGTTTGGGCCTGGGCCTGATCAACCCGTGTCTCGGATCCGAGGGGTATCACAGTTGGTATCAGAGCACTCCAGGTTCAAGTGTCTCTAGGATGTTTTCGTATTAAGTCTTCCGCGTAGCGTTTTCTCTCGAATAGAGCTTAAGTTAGGATTCATTGTATTCCTTATGGTTCGTATAGAAAGGGTACTGACGTCTGTCTTTTCGTGTTAATAGATGATTAACGCTAGAAATGGACAGAACATGCAAGGAACTAGGAAGGAAAGGAGAACGGCACGTAGGCAACAATATCTCGTACGGCGTCAGCAAATGGAGGAAGAGCAGCAAAGGCTTGGGTTTCATGATGACATGGATCAGTTTCAGGAGGAACAAGAGAATGTTCAACAGACTCTGGACCAGGTCAGAGATCCAGAGATTCCTCCTCACCTCAATGACCTCGTTGCTCGGGCTATAGAGGCTGGGGTAACAACTGCACTTCGGAATCAGCCTCAGGTACAGCCGGCACCTGTACCAGCACCAGTGGTTCAGACGGATTCTTAGGGAAAGGCTAGGAGCTCTTTCACAATGGGGAGTCCACCTGTGTTCTCAGGCTCAACCGATGCGAGAGCAGCTCACCAGTGGAAACAGGACATTGAGCGTCATCTTCGTTTGGTTCAGTGTACGAAGGTTCAGAAGCAGATGCTTGCTACTTTCAAGCTAGTTGGGGATGCACTACAGTGGTGGGAGTCAGTTACCACCTCAGAGGAGAGGATGACATTGTCTTATGATGAGTTCAGTGCTCGCTTTGATGAGAAATATTTTCCCTATGCAGTCAGGGCAGTTATGAAGACCGAGTTTCTAAGTCTGCAGCAAGGAAACATGACAGTGGCGGAGTATGAGCAGCAGTTCACACGCTTGTCTCTCTTTGCACCGGAGGAGGTGGATACAGAGGAGAAGAAGCGCAATAGTTTTGTCAAGGGACTGATGTGGTCTATCAAGAGAGCTATTATAGGTAGTCCAGCCTATACTACCTATGCTCAGGTGGTAGACGCCGCTCTACAACAGTATCAGTTGACTGTGGACATCAGACAGGCTCGTGGTGAGAAACGGGGAGATAAAGACTTTACTAGTCAGTCAGCTGAAAAGGGGAATGGCAATGGTCACCGGCAGAATGACAAAGGCAAGTTCCAAGGACAACAGCCTTGGAAGAAGCACAAAGGTGGTTTAGATGCTCACCGGAATGGGGCACCTATTCAGAGGCAACAGAATGGGGGACCACAGGCAGGACAGGGTCAGCCACAGGCTAACCGACAGAGGAGGCCATTTGGTACTTTCCAGGATAGTTGTTACACTTGTGGAGAGTATGGTCATACCACCAGGCAGTGTCCTAAAGCAAGACAAGGACAGGGACAGAGACAGTATGTGCAGCAGGGACAGAGGGCGCCAGTGCCTCTACCAGCTCCACAGGTTCCACGGATTCAAGGACAGACACATCTGGCATTACCGGCACCGCCGCAGACTCAGGGACAGGCACCACAGCAGTTGCACTATGGCAGGGTGTATAACCCCATGCCACAGGATGTTTTTAAATATATTATAGGGTCATTGAGTATAACACTTATGTACATTGTATACGGTTAGTTGATAGATGAAGTTTTAAATACTTAAGCTTATTTTTAGGCATTCCAGTGGGATTTGATATATTTATAAGATGGTTTTAAATATATTATAGGGTCATTGATGTGTTAGATGTGATCTATGCAGGCTCTGGATGTTAGTTGTTGATTTATTAAATCATCTCCTGCAACTATATGGTTAATTGTTTGGATTTAAATTGCTGAAACATTTAAAAATCTTCTGTAATTATTTGGATATTGGTTTTGGATTTTAAATTATTGTACTATTATTTATAGCCTGTAATTTACATGGTTTTGGATTTAAGTTATTGGAATACTAAATACTTTTCTGCAACGATGTGGATGGTTGGTTTTGGACTATAAATTACGCGCTTATTATTTATGCCTTGTAATTTACCTGGATATGGAGGATTGTATGCACCGGTATGGGACGGTGGCATACTAGGTATTGTTTAGCTTAAAATGCTAATTCCTGCCTTATGGATTTTAAATTGGTGAACAGTTTTACATGTTCCATCAGTTATATGGATTTTGTGGATTGTATGCACCGGTCTGGGACGGTGGCATACTGGGGACAGACTGATTCAGAATACTCAGTCCTACCTATTTTGGGAAGAAGGGCACGAATTATAAAAACATAATTCTCCTTATATTTAAGTCTGTACAGTTGAATAAACTGAATGACTTATTGGATTCCTTATATAAGTCTGTGCAGCTGAATAAACTGAACGATTTATTGGAGTTCCTATGGATGGATTTGAATGGATTTTAAATATATGGTTATGGTACCACGAGATGAGCTTGAGTCTCAGACTCGTTGGTTAGGACGCGTATATGCAGTGGATGCGTAGCTAGCTATAGTAGGTTGAGGTGTACCCTGTTAGGTCTAGGTACTCATGCCCACCTTTGGGTGCGTTTTCGCATGTTACCTTCTATTCAGGTTGAGACCCCTATTGTAGTTCAGTGAATGTTCCATAGTGTAGATATATATATATGTATGGACTAGATAGATATTGTGAGGTATCTATGGTGTATCTGCATATCGGGTTACTGTATGGATTGCAGTTAGATTAGAACTTGCTCGTGGGCTTGACCCACCCTTCTATTATTTTTTTCAGGTGTTTGTTAGCTCCAGTCATAGAGCTGGATCGTGCTGAGCAAATACAGTCATTCACTCCACCATTGGCATAGGATTGTATTTCATGTGGTAGAATTGAGTTTTATTTCCAGTTCTTTTGAATACAGTTGGGATTTGAATAGGGATCCACTAGATGGATTCTCGAGTTGTATGTGGAGGATCAGTTGTATCATAAAGGTTGTTTACTAATGAAATTTTATTTCAGGATTTCATTCAATGGATTATCATTTTAGTTTTCTATTCAGCAAATTTTATTTATTCTTATTTACTTTAAAATTGTACTTTGTGTTCGTTAATTGCTAATTTGTTTGATATCCTCGGGTAATCGGGCGTGGGCCTGGCCAACCCGCATCCGGAAATCTGGGGGTATCACACTTAGCTCCAGGCACTGCGCCTATTGCTAGGGCACCCTATAGGATGGCACCGGTAAAGATGAGAGAGCTGAGGGATCAGATTCAGCAGTTACTCAGCCAAGGTTTTATTCGTAGGAGTACATCACCTTGGGGAGCACCGGTTCTGTTTATAAAGAAGAAGGATGGTTCGCTTCGTCTGTGTATAGATTACAGGGAGTTGAACAAGGTTACGATTCGTAACAAGTATCCTTTGCCCAGGATTGATGACTTGTTTGATCAGTTAAGGGGAGCCACATATTTCTCCAAGATTGATCTGCGTTCTGGGTATCATCAGCTGAGGGTCAGGGAGCAGGATGTTCCTAAGACAGCATTTCTCACGCGATATGGTTCTTATGAGTTTCGAGTTATGCCGTTTGGGGCGACTAATGCACCTGCAGTATTCATGGACTTAATGAATAGAGTCTTCCGGGCTTATTTGGATCAGTTTGTTATTGTTTCTATTGATGACATCTTGATCTATTCTCGGTCGGAGGACGATCATGCTAGACATCTTCGCATAATCTTGCAGACGCTTCGTGAGCACCAGTTATATGCCAAGTTCAAGAAGTGTGAATTTTGACAGCGGGAGGTGAAATTTCTGGGTCACGTAGTGTCAGAAAAGGGGATAGCAGTGGATCCGGCCAAGGTTTCAGCGGTGGTTGAGTGAGGACAGCCTACATCACCTACTGAGATTCGGAGTTTTCTCGGTCTGGCAGGATATTACAGGAGATTCATCCAGGGGTTCTCCAAGATAGCAGGACCACTCACTCATCTGACCAAGAAGGGTGTACAGTTCGTGTGAGATGAACACTGTCAGCGAGTTTTTGATGAGCTGAAAAGGAAGCTGACTTCTGCACCGGTTCTGGCTACTCCGCAGAGCGGGATAGAGTATCTTGTTTACACGGATGCTTCGTTGCAGGGTCTTGGATGTGTATTGATGTAGGAGGAGCGACCGATTTCTTATGGATCTCGGAAACTTAAGCCTCATGAGCTTAATTATCCAACACATGATTTGGAGTTGGCAGCAGTGGTCTTTGCCTTGCGTATTTGGAGGCATTATCTGTTGGGTGAGTCCTTCAGATTATTCAGTGATCACAAGAGTCTGCAGTACTTGTTCACTCAGTGGGAGCTAAATATGAGACAGCGCAGGTGGTTGGAGTTTGTAAAAGACTATTATTTTTCTATACAGTACCATTCAGGGAAAGCGAATGTAGTGACGGATGCACTCAGTCGCCGACCTGTTGGTAGTCTTTCTGCTTTATGCACTACTGAGTGGAATGCTTTAAAGAGTGTGGATGAGTTATCGGATGCTTTTATGGCTTGCATGGTGGTTACACCTTCCATCATTCGCAAGGTTTTACAAGCACAACTCACCGATCAGCAGTGTGTCGACAAGGTCGCAGAGATAGCTTCCGGAGAGGTTCCATTCTACTATGTTGGGGCTGATGGAGGTTTAAGGTACAAGGGACGGTTAGTGGTACCTTCTGCTGATAATTTGAGGAAGGATGTGATGACTGAGACTCATCACTCTCAGTTCTCTGTTCATTCAGGAGGCGATAAGATGTATCAAGATATGAAGCGGCAGTTTTGGTGGGCAGGTATGAAGAGGGACATTGGTCTTTTTGTTTCTCAATGTAGTACTTGTCAGATGGTTAAGATTGATCATCAGAGGCCGCCAGGAGCTCTACAGCCACTACCAATTTCGAAGTGGAAATGGGAGAGCATATCTATGGATTTTGTGGAAGGGTTGCCAAATTCTTTCAAGGGGCATAATTCCATATGGGTCATTGTGGATAGGTTGACCAAGTCAGCTCATTTCTTGCTTATTTGCACTGACTACACTTCGGAGCAGTTAGCGAGGCTTTACATTTCAGAGATTGTGAAGCTACATGGCATTCCATTGTCTATTATATCGGACAGGGATTCGAGCTTTGTATCTGGATTTTGGAAGAGTTTTCAGCAGGCTTAGGTACGGAGTTACACCTTAGTACTGCTTATCATCCTCAAACTGACGGACAGACTGAGAGGGTGAATCAGATTATGGAAGATATGGTTCGGTCGTGTGTTCTGGATTTCAAGGGCCACTGGGAGGAATATTTGCCACTTGTGGAGTTTGCTTATAACAATAGTTTCCAGAAGATTATTGGTATGGCACCATTTGAGGCATTGTACGGTCGACCGTGTCGGTCACCTGTTTGTTGGATGGAGGTTGGAGAGAATTGATTCTTAGGTCCTGAGTTCATCAAGGATACCTCTGAAAAGATTGCTCTTATTCGAGATCGCATGCGTACTGCCCAAAGTAGGCAGAAGAGCTATGTTGATCGTTATACTCGGGCTTTGGAGTTTCAGGTTGGGGATCAGGTTCTACTCAAAGTGTCTCCTATGAAGGGTGTTATGCGCTTTGGGAAGAAAGGGAAGTTGTCATCGCAATTTGTTGGTCCATTCATGATTATGGATCGCATTGGAGCTGTTGCTTATCGGTTGGCACTTCCGGATACTTTAGATCGCGTCCACAACGTGTTTCATGTTTCCATGTTGCGAAAATTTCTTCGAGATGAGGATCGGTATCAGCATATCGAAGTTGGGGAGATTGCGTTGCAGCCGGATGTAACTTATTTAGAGCCACCGTGTCGTATTGTCGACCGACGAGATCAGATTCTTCGTAATAAGGTTATTCCTTTGGTTCGTGTTCAGTGGAGTCATCACAATGAGTCTGAGTCCACTTGGGAACGAGAGGATGTCATTCGCTCACGGTTTCCTGAAATATTGGAAGAAGGTAAGAGTGAATTCCGAGGACGGAATTCCTTTTGTTAGGGGGGAAGAATGTAATACCCCTAATTTTAAGACCTGTTATTTGATTGGAATAATGGTTTAAGTGTAATTGGTTTAGTTATTTGATTGAAATTACTTGTTAGTGTTTTAATTATTTAATTGGCATTAATGGTTTAAGTGTAATTGGTTTAATTATTCTATGTGTGTCTTATTTGGTTTAATTGGGTTTACTAATTATAATTTTGTTCAATTAGATTATTTGTTAAGTATTTAATGGTGAATAGGGTAATTAGGTAAATACATCTAACTAGGGTTTCAATTCCAGTATAAATTAGGGTTTTATATTATAGCCATCGTAGGTTTCTACGTTAATTGGATGGGCCGGTTAGGATTGTGAGTTGGACTTAAATGAACCTAGGGTTTAGGAAAACTCTATAAGTATAAGATAGACGTCTGTGTAGGGTTTTTTTAAACAAAGCACACGTTTTGTGGAAGTGGAGAAGGAAAAACGCAGTTTTTCACATTCTGCCAAGGTTTGATCAAAGCTCCGATCCCGCTTCGTCCGTGGTCCGATCGAGCTGAATTTTAGAGGAGAGGTTCAGGACTCAGTGACGCACAATCTGAATGGTGGAGATCAGAGTTTGACCTCGGGAACAGTGATTCGTACTCATGAACAGTAACTGGGTCGCACAGGTTTTTTTACCATTCTGCCCAGATTTCATCAAACATCCGTTCCTGCTTCGTCCGTGGTCCGATCGAGCTGAAATTTAGAGGATAGGTTCATGACTCAGTATCGCACAATCTGAACGGTGGAGATCAGATTTTGAGTTCGGGAATAGTGTTTCGTACCCGTGAACAGTAACCGGGTTTTGGAAGTCGCACAGGTTTTTTTTCCATTCTGCCCAGATTTCATCAAACATCCGATCCTGCTTTGTCCGTGGTTCGATCGAGCTGAAATTTGGAGGATAGGTTCATGACTCAGTGTCGCACAATCTGAACGGTAAAGATCAAATTTTGAGTTTGGGAATAGTGTTTCGTACCCATGAATAGTAACCGGGTTTTGGAACTCTCCGGGATTTTTTAAGAAGACGACGTTGAAACTTTGAACAAAAGTTTATGAGGCAAGATTCTATCCTTACTCTTTCCCTTAGGCTTCATACTCTTTGCACTCTTAAATGATTTCAGGATTAATGAAGATTAAACCAAACTAAAATGATATCTGTTTTGCTATGAAACTGGTAGTTACAGTAGTGTTGTATGCTTGTTCAACCTAGACTAAGCATGTTTGTGGATGCATCGTGGTTCTGTGGTTCACGTTTTTCCTTACCACTGCTAGTATAAATTATTGGAAGGATGGGTTTAGATGATAGCTATCTTAACTTTTGTAATAGCAACTGTTGGAACTTAAATACTAGGAGGATTTGAGTTTAACACTAGATCGGTTTTGTGGAACACTATAATTTGGGCATGTCTACATACATACTGTGAATATTGTTTTGATGCTTACATTATCACAGTTAGTATCAACTGTGGAGGTTAGGATTTTGTGATACATACCCTACATATTTGTATGTCATTTGTAAGGTGTTAAATGGAAGTTTTAATTAATTCTGTCTTTATATCAGACTAAAGGAAACAACTTAAATTGGGCATGTATATGTTGTTGTTGTGACCCTGTTTATCAATGCTTATTTTATCACTGCTAACATTGAATGTTGGATGTTGGAATTTAGTTGATATATACTTGATTTATTGGTATTATTGACAACTAGAGGATTGGAAAGTAGGCACCGGTATGGGACGGTGGCATACTAAGGATGGGTTTGGTTTTTAAAACAATACCATTACCCACCTACTTGGAATAAGGATGGGATTAACTAAAAGTTAAGTCCCGTGGATTTGTATTGTCATGGCAACTACTTGTTGAGCGGCAATACCAAGGATTTTGGATGGATTTTATATATGTACTGTTATAGTGCCTCGGTATGAGCTTGAGCCTCAGGACCGATGGCTAGGGAGCGTATATGCATCGGGATGTGTAGCTGGCTACGATGGTTGGAGGTGTACCCTGTTTAGGTATAGGTACATATGCCCACTTCGTGTGCGTTTTAGCATGTTACCTCTATTCAGGTTGAGACCGGCCTGTAGTCCAGTGAGAGTCCTTTAGTGTGACTATATATATATTTACAGACTATTAGCTATTGTTGAATTGTTTAGGATGTACATGCATATCGGGCCTCTGTTTGGATTGTAATAGTATAGAACTTGCGTGTGGGCCTAACCCACTTCTATTTTTCAGGTACACGACAGTTCCAGGCTTAGACGTGTTCGTGCTGAGCAGAGGTCTATATTCACTCTTCCGACGATGTTGGGCTCTCTCTATAGTTTTATTTCTGGACGTTTATTACAGTTGTTCTATCTTCCGTTTGGATGTTTAATAGGGGTCCACTAGAGATGGATTCCCAAGTTGTAAACTGATGGAGTTTTGGAGTTTGAGTTTGATGGATTTTAATAATTATAATATTTTGCGGATTCTATTTTTAGTTCCTTCCAGCTTTAATTTCATTTCTTAATTTATTTTGTATTCCGTGTTCATTATAAAATATTAATTGTTTGATATCCCCTCGGGTTTGGGCCTGGGCCTGATCAACCCGTGTCTCGGATCCGAGGGGTATCACAAATAACTATGCAGATGCCAACCCACTACTAACGGCAGGTTGGGGACATCAAGTGGCCAATCAACCTCAAGGTTGGCCAGACAACAACCCTCCACAGCCCATGGCACTTGATAGAGGCCAATTTGTAGAATTCCTTCAACAGGAATTTGGCCTAACTAGAAGGGGTGGAATGCCAAGTTATAGAAAGACCCATCCAGAGTTCATTGATGAAGTTGAGTTCCTAAGGAATTTCAGAATTCCAGAATTTGCAACGTTTAATGGAGAGTGTGAACAGTCCATATTGGAACATACCAGCCGGTTCACTGTCCAATGTGGAGAAGCAACAGCCAATCCATGGCTGAAGTTACACTTATTTCTAAATACACTAGCTGGCTATACTTTCAGGTGGTATTCCAACCTGCCAGCCAACTCCATCCAAAGTTGGCAGTAATTTGAGGATTCATTCCATACTCAGTACTACAGAACTGAGCCTGAAGTGTCCATGACAGACCTTTCTAGACTTCATCAACTACCTAGAGAGTCGGTGATGAGCTTGCTTTTTAGATTTATGAGGGCCAAGTACAAATGTAATTTGTCTTTGTCACCAGAAGAATATGTGGAAATGGCTGTGAACGGTCTAGAATTTGAACTTCGTAAGAAGTTTGAAGGAGTACAATTCCATGAATAGTTTGACTTGGCTAACAAAGTGGTTAAATATAAAGAGCTCCTTCACGAGGAACAAGACTGGAAGAGCTCCTCCAAGGGCACATACTATCGTGATCCTAACTATAATGTGTATACCACTGAAGTTGAAGGAGAGTTTGAGGTAAATGTGGCTAAGCTTAACATAAAGAAAGCCTATACTTGTAAGGCTTTGGCAAAACCAAAATTAGCCACGGCCAACTTACAGGCCGCCTTTGGTTCCAAATGGAAGGGGGCAGACCCTTCCAAGAATTACTCTTTTGATATCTCTAAAGCCGAGTAAATCTTTGATTTGCTCATGGCTGACAAACAACTAATCTTCACAGCAGGCCACAAGATGCCAACGGCATCTGAAATGGTCAAGAAAGAGTATTACAAATTTCACAATTCGTGGAGACATTCCACTAATAATTGTGTAATTTTTCGCAATATTGTGCAGAAGGCAATTAAAGATGGCAGGTTGAAGTTTCCAGAAAAGATAGAAGTCATAGGTATTGATGAAAATCCTTTCCCCAAGGTCACGCAACAAACGTTACTTCTCTGGCCTCGGAACATCCTAAGAAAAAGGTTGACTTGACAGATCTAGGGGCCAGTGAAAAACTGGAAATTCTTAGAGCTGTAACATCCATAGAGAAAACAGTGGTAGAGTTGGAAAAGCAACTCCGAGAGGCTCAGATAGCCTTAATCCAGCAGGGTTGTTGCCCTAAGTGTAAAATACAGAATGAAGGTTACCATAAAGACTTTCCAAAAGAGAAGCAGAATGAAAAGCTCTCCAATGGCGACCGAGGTCAGAAACGGAAGGTTCATGACCGGCTAACTTTCTAAAAGGTGGAAAACTCAGTTACTGTGACCATTTTAAAGAAGGAAATTCGGGTCCATACAGAAAGAAGGTCAGTAGCAAGGAAACCAGAATTCCTTCTAAGGAGTGTGGAAAAGAATAGGATTCTTTATGAGGCAAGTTTCCATCCTAGTAGAAAGTATAAAAGCAACGGTTGGCATGGCAGAACCTCTGAAGGTGACATATTCTAGGCCAAAATTAACCTCGAAAGTATGGGTTAGAAAAGGGAAATGAGCATTTCCGTCTAAGAATGGTTAAGCCTCCCACCTCGTAAAGTGACAGGTGGAAGAGGCTCGATCATCCCAAGTTTCTTGTTCACGATGTTTCCTATTTGACCCGCATACAAAAGCGAAGGCAGCAAAGAAAGAGGGCTGACAGAAGAAAATTATGGGAGAAAGACCATGGTTGGTCTAATTGGCCAAAGAAGATAACTAAGCCAACGGACTTATCAGAACTTCCAGCTAAAGGAGGAGTTAGAGATCCTGATGATTTGCTAGATCTTGTTTCAGAAGTTGGAAAGTCCTTGTTAGTAGATGGCCCTTCTACAAAAGATGAAACAGACATGGAAATCACCAACAGTTCTACTAGCAGCAAGAAGATCTGTTTTGGTGGCTTTCGAAGTAAATTTATTTGCAATATGGTAGTGGTCTTCCTTTATTTTTTTGGGCACAGCCAAATCAGCCAACTTTAATGGAAGGAGATGGAGTAGATACAAGTCCTCCCGTGGAAAGCCCTGGATAGTTTAGTTCTAGGCCATTCATAATGGAACCGAATAATGATATCCATATAGAAGAAGTTTTTGAAGATGAAGCTGAGCATCTTCAGAAATTAAAAGGGGTTGTAATTGAAGAAAACAACCCGATAGCTCTAAAGAAAATTGTTTTGGAAAAGCCACCATATGGCATGACTCAGCAGCTCAAACCTTTATATATCAAGATAATGGTGGAAGGGAGACCTTTGGCAAGAGTTTTGGTAGATAACGGTTCAGTATTGAACGTTATTCCAATTAATGTCATGGGTATACTTGGAAAGTTGCCTGAAGACATCATTCCAACTGATGTATCCATTAGTGGATTCACGAGAGGAATAATGAAGACACAAGGCATTCTATCGTTGGAATTAACAGTGGGAAATAGAACTTCAATCACAGCTTTCTTCGTCATTGAGTCCACAACGGTCTATAACTTGCTTTTAGGCCATGAATGGATTCACCTAAACTTTTTCATTCCATCTTCATTCCATCAAATGCTGATCTTTTGGGATAGAGATGAGGTAAAAGTGGTGAAGGCTGATAACCGACCATTTGTGGCAAGGGTATACTATGCAGATGCCGAGCTATACAGTGAAGAATTCATTCCAATCAGATTTATTGGAAAGGATAGCAAGGGCCATCCAAGGAAGGCCACCATGAGGAGAACTCTCATAGAAGAGGACGTAAGGGAGCTTTTCCAAGGAACACCAAGGCCAATAATTCTACCCAAGGCCAGTGTTCAGCACTACATTTTAAATAAAAGTTTTTATGGAAGAGAAACCTAAAGAAGATAGAATACTTGGCCAGGCGGTTAATTGCTGCCTTGCCAGGTTGAAAACATATATAGCCGAATTACGGCTGGAAAGGACTGCAGCTGTTAGTACTTCATTTTCAACCAATGTTTTGGAGATTATGGAAGATACTGAAGATAAGTTGGATGCTATCCAACTAACAGACTTGAAGACAATGCCAATAAAGCTTGATAATCTTAAGGTCGAAGTGCAAGATCCCTTGTTAGAAGTCAATCTTGAAATGAAGCAAGACCCATGACCTACCTACATTAGTAAGCTTCTGGAACTAACCTTTAGAGAAGAATTGATTTCCTTACTTCATGAATACAAAGATTGCTTTGCATGGACGTATGAGGAAATGCCAAGACTTTCCATCGAACTGGTAGAGCATAAGTTGCCAATTAAGGAAGGTTTCAAGCCTTTCAAGCAACCTCCAAGAAAGATGTCCCAAGAAGTTGTTCTAAAGGTCAAAGAAGAGATAAAAAAGCTGGTTTTATAAGAACCGCCAGGTATGTTAACTGGATTTCCAACATAGTTCCAGTTATTAAGAAGAATGGCAAGCTAAAGGTATGTGTGAAGTTTTAGAATATAAATCTTGCAACTCTAAAAGAGGAATACCTCATGCCTGTTGCAGACTAGTTGGTAGATTCTGCTGCCAAGAATGAAATTCTTTCATTCATGGATGGACATTCCGGGTACAATCAGAATTATATTGCAGAAGAAGATATTGCCAAGGCAGCCTTCAGATGTCCAGGATCCATTGGAACCTTTGAATAGGTTGTCATGCCATTTGGTTTGAAGAATGCCGGAGCAACATATCAAAGAGCCATGAATGCCATTTTCCATAACATGATTGGCCATTTTTTAGAAGTATACATTGATGATGTAGTCATCAAAACCTCGGCCAAGGTTCAACATCTCCATGATTTAAAAATGGCTTTTGAAAGGATGAGGCAGCACAAGTTGAAGATGAATTCCTTAAAGTGCGCTTTTGGGGTTTCAGTTAGAAACTTCCTGGGTTTCTTGGTCCATCAAAGAGGTATTGAGATAGACCAAAATAAAGTAAAGGCAATTATTGAAGCAAAGCCACCGGCCACTAAAAAAGAGCTATAAAGATTTCTTAGCCAGGTTGGATATTTAAGGAGGTTCATTGCCAACTATGCTGGAAAGACTCATACTTTCTCCCCTTTGTTGAAGTTAAAAGGAGCTGAAGAATTCAAGTGGATAGGACAGCACCAGCAAGCATTTAAAGGTTTGAAAAACTACCTGGCCAACCCACCAGTGATGATGCGTCTAATCAAGAAGTGGCCTTTAAGATTATACTTATCGGCCGCTGATGAATTAATTAGAACCCTTTTAGCCCAGAACAATGAATGGGAAAAGGAGCAAGCCATCTATTACCTAAGTAGGGTACTCACTCCAGTGGAATGTATGTACACTTCCATTGAAAAATTGTGCATTTCTTTATATTATGCGGCTATGAAGTTGATAACCTACATGTTGCCAATAACCGTGTATATCATTTCTCAAACAGATTTGATTAAGTATATGCTTTCGAGGCCTTTGATCACTGGATGTATTGGAAAATCGTCATTAGCTTTAATGGAGTTTTCTTTTAAATATATTCCATAAAAGGTAATCAAAGGAAGGGAGGTGGCAGAATTTCTAGCAGGTCATTCTTCTACCAAGATAGATTCAGAAATATGTGATGAGGTGGATAATCTCTACCTTGACTATACACCTTGGACTCTCATGTTCGATGGATCAAGCATTCATGATAGAGGAGGAGCTAGAATAGTCATCATTTTACCAAAGGAAAGAAAAATCACATTTTCTTTTTTCTTGGATTTCAAGTGTACAAACAACCAAGCTGAGTATGAGGCACTAATTATTAGGCTGGAAATCCTATTAGAGCTAAAGATAAATAAGGTCCAGATTATTGGAGATTCCAATTTGATACTTAGCTAACTTTCTGAAGAATATAGATGTCTCAACTAGCATTTGAGGCCTTTCCACTCTTTGGCCTTGGAATTACTATGCCAGTTTGATGATTTTCAACTTAAATATTGGCCAAGACATTTAAACACGGAGGTTGATGAATAGCACAATTAGTTTCTCGAGTAAAAGTCCTACTAAGTGTAGAAGAGACCTTGATCACAATCAAAAGAAGGGCTCTCACTTCTGTAGAGTCACGGCATGAGATGGCAGGCCAATTCCAAGTTGACGAGCCAGAAAGAATCAAACCTGCCAAGAAGATATGAGGATTTTCAATGTTGATATAGATGGAATAGACTTGGAAGATTGGAAAACACCAATTATCCATTTCTTACAGGAGCCTTGGGCCAAGGTGGACAAGAAAGTTCAACTTTTGGCACTTTATTATATTTTAATTGATGGAGATCTCTACAAAAAAAATAAAAAAGATGGGTTTTTGCTAAGATGCCTTGACATGAATGAGTCCATAAGAGTGATGGCAGAATCACACCTTGGAATATGCGGAGTTCATCAAGCTGGAATCAAGATGAGGTGGCTTCTTAGAAGGTACGGTTATTATTGGAAAGACATATTGAAAGATTGCATAGAGTTTGCAAAGACATGTATTGCATGTCAAGAACATGGCCCGGTTCAAAGAGTTCTAGCTATAAACATGCAGCCGGTAGTGAAAATATGGCCATTCAGAAGGTGGGCTTTGGACTTTATTGGAAACTTAATGGTGGTGGTTTCGCCGCTTTACACCATAAGCTTAAGAGTGTGCATTAAGGCGAGGGCTAAGTTTTACATTTATAAAAGCCACTACTACCTTTACTAAAAATATAGTTAGGGTGAGTAGGGATCGTCCCAAGGGATTGAGTTGTCGTACTAGCTTGTGGAATCACTATTAGGGTTAGTAGGTCGAGTGATCAAACAAATAGTTGGTTGGTTGATTAAACTATAGAACAATTAGACTAAATTAATTGAATATAATAAAGAGTAAGTAAGAGAAAGAGATCTTGGGGTTTAAAGGTCACCACCAAACAATACTTTTCTACACCTTTAACAAGTGACTAATGAGGGAAATGTGTGTTGCAATATTGATGTGTGTGTGTGTTTGGTTGATTTAATTAGCAAGGATGACCAATTAAGTATATATTGTCTAATCAACATGTGAAAAGCACAATATATCTAACAATTAAGTATATATTGTTTAAGTAGCATGTGAAAAGCACAATATATCTAGCAAGTCATTAATCATTTCATTAAGCTCACAAGCCAAATACACCATAAGGTTAGAGACATATGCTACTTGCATTCAAAAGTATGGAACATCAAACAACAAGCATGGATTGTCCTCCCATCTAACAACTATGCTACCACTACACTACAATTAAGCTAATGCATGAAATTAAACTAATTAAGCTAAGAGAGGCACAATCCATCAAGAAATGAGTATGAACCATCAAGAAAATTACAAGAACATTCTATTAAGCACTATATCTTGACAATCTCTAAATCTATGGCATTAATACACATAGACATGCATCAATAACACAAGAAATAGAGAGAAACACATGAACATCTATTCTATCATACATAGACATATGGATAGAATGAAATGATCAATTGGAAGCATTAAACCACATAAATCAGTGAATAAACAAGATCTATATATATAAAAGTGTCAAAACATGTATTACAACACTAATCTTTCAATAATATACAAAATCAAGATGTAGAAAGCATGCTTGGGGCTAACTCTAGCCCCAAGAAGATGTCTAGCCACTCATGGTAATGCTTCTCCAACCCTCAAGGGCAAACTCCATGGAGGAAATCTACTTCTTGGTTAATAAAGAGCTCCCAAGCTTGTGTCTCTAGCCTTCTCCTCATTTCTTCTTCCCTAAGAATAGCTTCTATTGTGTTTTATGAATCCTAAGAATGTTAATCAATCCCCCTTAAAAAGTGTATCATATTCTATATATAGGTAGGTCAAGTGACACACAAAATGAGCTGCGGTCGTACACAAAATATTCCCCAACGATTGGATAAGGACAGCTTTCAATGAGCTAGAAATTTAACTTTTTCGCACTGGAGGAAGTTCAATCGATCGAACCTTGGAATTGGATCGATCGAACATGGCTGAGATCTATCGAACTGAAGTTAGATCGATCTTCAATGGCGGTACCTTTTTGGATAAAAACAAATCTGAGATATTTCGAAGATATTTTTGGGAAAAGGACAAAAATGGTTGGTAGGGTGGTACAACTAGATAAGATCAATCATTTGGATAAGGACAAGGTAGTTCGATCGATCGAATAGTGATGTTGCATAGATTGAACTTTTGAGATCTCTGAAAATGTCATCATGGCTCTGATCCATCTTGAAGTGCTAAAATTGATCATGTTGGATCAATCGAACTTTGATCTGAGATCGATCGAAGATGTTGAATTCCACATTTTTCTTCCTTTTGCTTCCACTTGGCTCCTTTCTTTGATTCATCCCAGAATTGTTTCATTTCTGCTCTTATTTGGCTGAGTTAGCTTATTTTTTGGATAAGTGCCTGAAAATGAAATAACACGAAATCAATCTAAAACGGTAAAGTAAGATAGATAAAGGTATTAGAATGCCTAAGCTTAAGGGGTTTAAATACGCACTTTTTAGCGCTCATCACACCCCCAAACTTAAATATTGCTAGTTCCTAGCAATGAACTAGAAAGTATATGAATGAAATGAACAACTATACAACTATGAACTAGAAAGCAATAAATGGATAACGCCATTTTCATAGGGAACACGATTGCACTTAGCACATGCAACAAGCCTTTTAAACCCCTAGGTTACCCCTAGTGGACGAGTGAAGTCTCGTGAGGGTTTCCAGAAATGATACCCACAAACATTAAGCTCATTCTTTCAAAAGAGGTACCAATATTGCAAACAAGCATTGAGAAAAAACTACCTCAAATATGCAATGTTTCAAACATTTCCAAGCAATCTCCCAAAATCTCAACATCAAGCAAGCAAGTATGGTCCTCCACACATCAAGAAAATGATCATGCAAATCAAAATAACTCTATAATCCTTTTGAGTGGAACGGCATCAAATATGTTGTTATCTAAGCCAACTAAAGAATTAATCACATCCTTACCCTCAAACTAGCACACAAATTTAGTACCGATCACCAAGACAAAAAGTGGACCTTTTATTCAAGATTTATTATTCTAGGTGCGCTTATTCTTTTCATTCAATTTTATTTTATTTATTTATTTATTTATTTTTAAGATCAAAGATAGAATCATGGTACAACATGTTGATCTATTAAGCTTTCTATCGATTCATGTGATACCCCTCGGATCCGAGACACGGGTTGATCAGGCCCAGGCCCAAACCCGAGGGAATATCAAACAATTAAAGTATTTTAAAGGAACACAGATTATAAAAAAATAATTTAAGAAATAAAAGAATAAGTGGAAAGATACTATAAAAGAAATCCTCAATATAAAAACCTTAAAAGATTAATAACTTAAAATCCTACAATCCAAAATCTCCAATCTTTTAACAACTCGGGAATCCATCTCTAGTGGACCCCTAATATAAAAATCCCAAACTGAATCAAAGTAAAACTGAAGATAAAATCCAAGTCGAACATCTGGAAAGAGATCCTACATCGTCGGAAGAATGAGTGACCGTCTCTGCTCTACACGAACAAGTTCAAGCCTAGAACTGATGTACACCTGTAAAATAGGAGTGGGTCAGGCCCACGAACAAGTTCTATCCTACTG
The DNA here is from genome assembly GCF_030987335.1 of Cornus florida. Lineage (NCBI taxonomy): Eukaryota > Viridiplantae > Streptophyta > Magnoliopsida > Cornales > Cornaceae > Cornus > Cornus florida. Next base: position 91,664,380 of record NW_026775581.1, read on the forward strand.
CAATCCAAGCAGAGACCCGATACGCATGTACATACTAAATAGTTCAACAATAGCTAATAGTCCGTACATAAATATATATCCACACTACTGGACTCTCGCTAGACCATGAAGAGGGTCTCAACCTGAATAGAAGGCATCACACAAATCGCACCTGAGTGGGTATGAGTACCTAAGCCTAAACAGGGTATACCTCAATCCCCACAGTCAACTACACATCCAACTGCATATGCGCATCCTAACCGTTGACTTTGAGACTCAAGCTCATGTCACGGTACCATAAAATATATTTAAACTCCAATTCCATCCATCCACAAGAAATCAATTAAGTCGTTCGGCGTAGTCAACCGCACCGACTTGCATACATATAAGGATGATTTATTTAATAACCCGTACCCTCATTCCAAATAGGTAGAACTTAGCAACTTGTGCTGTCCAAACCTAGTATGTCACCGTCCCATACCGGTACATACAATCCAATCCATCCAACAGTTGATACCATACATAAACAATGCATATAGCAACTGAACCGTAATAAGCATAAGTAGAGATATAGACTAGCATGCCTACTCCAGTAATTGACAAACCAAAACCAGAAGACATATCAATTAATACCATGATGAACATAAAATAAATATATAAGTTATCATATTCATCCCATATCTCCATTATAAATTATCATATTACTGAGCATGCAGATAATTCATCCTTCTCGTCCACGAATCCATGACAAGTACAATAACCTTAACTATATTAATTACCATGCTTGTCACTATTAATAGCATCATATTAATCCATTTTTCATCCACAGAGAATATAAATTAAATTCAGTAGAAGTATAATTCCTCTGCACTACAATGAACAACTTTCGTCGATGCTTACTAATGTCTAAGCTATAAACACCTATTGGTTTATTAAACTTTAATCCACTCTCACAAGTGTTAATTAGACTTAGAATATCTCAAAACACCCAAGTATAGCTTCCTACAGCTTCTGAAAAACCCAAAATCCGAGTTCCGTAGCCAAACAAGTCACAGAATACGTCACACTAGAAGTTCGGGAAAGAGCCTGCTCTTTCAAATGAAAGAGCCTGCTCTTTCTTTACTTGGAGCCTGCTCTTTGGTTGCAAAGAGCCTGCTCTTTTTGCTTCTATGAGCCATCTCTTTGAAAACTTAAGCCGTTTCTTCTCTGTTCTTCTGTTTCCAACTCCGGTGAGTTTCTGTTAAACTGTGTTTCAATCCTAAGAGTCTTAGATGTTTAAACTAGATTCCAACTAATTCCAGAGTCCACTAAATTCATTGATCAGTTACCAAAATTAATTAAAACATAAACTTTGCACAAGAATTTAATACTAGCAGTTTATGCAATCCCAAACTCCAACTGTTTTAACACATCAACCTTGTAACTAAAATTAATTCCATTGATTTCCAACATGATATAGAGTTAATTAAAAATCATTACTCATCAATTTCATTGAACTAAAATAAAAATTTAACATAATGAAGAAATTATAACATGAAAATACATTCAGGACCAAGCAAAATAGAGTGTAGGAAAACTAGTAAAAATCATGGTGCAACCTTTAATACCTTGGAACTTAATCCCACCCCAGACCCTTGTTAAACCATCCATTACAGTAACCATTCCATTTAGATAACTTAGAAAATCAATCTCCATAAAGCCATCTCACTGAAAACTGGAACAAAACCTCACGGAACGTGGAAAACTGGAGATAACCAAATGGAGCAGGCTCTGGAAAACCTTGGAGCCGCCTCCATGGCCTTGGAGCTGGCTCCCAAGTGTCTTGGAGCCGCCTCCAAGCATGTAGAGCCGGCTCCAAACCCTAAAGGAGCCGGCTCTCCCCCTCCTTTGCTCTGTGTTCTCTTCTCCGGCTACGTTTAAACCCTTCTACAGATCACCGTTTTGGTTACCAGAAATTTCTAAGTAATTCCCCGTAAATTCTAATGTTGGTTTAAGCCTTGATTATACTTACTAATATGGATTTAACCAAGCACAATGCAAGATCAGTTCCAAGCTTTAACAGTTTATCAAACCAAACCTAGGACTAACAGTTTGCGTCCTAGTAACAGATAGCCTATCTATTTTTGTTTTAAAATCATATAATAAACCTGGAACCAATTTAATATGCAAAGAACACGAGTATAAGGGAGAGAGTAAGGTTAGAACTTGCCTTTGAGATCTTTGTTCAAAATCTCTACGCCGTCTCTAAAGCTTTCCGACGATTCCCACTGCAAAACTACTCTGTTGCTTCTCTATCTCTAGAGACGTGAATAGGGTTTTATTTGTTTTTCTAAAAACCCTATACAGACATCTCACGTATATTTATAGGGTTTTACTAAACTCTAGATTAACTCCAACCCTCTTAAAAATCCTCACCGACCCAAAGAAACCTAATAAAACCTACGTCGGCAACAACTGACTTTTAAAACAAAACCCTATTTAAAAATACAATTAAATTAAAATAATTACCACTTAAATTAAATTAATCAAACCATTTTATTAAATTAGATTAAATCAATTAAACAGTTAAATTAAATCAAATAAAGCATTTAATCATAATAAAAAAAAAATAACTAAATGCAATCAAAATATAACCATGAAAACAATTAAACTAAAACAAGGTATAACCGTAAAACCCAATAAACTCATAATGAAATTTAAATAAATTTTCAATTAAAATAAACCAATTCATAATTAAATAAATAAAAATATAATTTAAACAATAAAAAAATTTCCAAACCTATCCTTTTTAAATTAGGGGTATTACAATTCATGAGGTCGAGCGTTAGGCCAATGACTCCCAAACCAGACGGCTTTAGGGCATTAGACGTTCAAATACCCCTACGAACTTACAAGCTCAAATCAACTAGGTTACAAACTTCTCACCTTTTGGGAGAAGTCCTCACTTTTTATTACTTTTGCAACTTCTTCTTTTTTTTTTTTTTTTTTTTTTTTTTTGTAGCAAGTTAAATAATTAACCTAGAGTTTGGGCCCTCCACCTTTCGGCGCGAGAAGTTCAGTGCTTGATGAGGCTAGAATCCTGGCTACTTAGTGAAAAGGGGTTGTTATCCACCTTTATCAAGAATGAAAGCTTTTAATGCACTACTAGTCCAATTGGGATATAACCAATTCAATAATCAACAAAGCATGTACCCCACAAATGAATGCTAGTGTGCACCTGTGCTAGTGTAGAGTTCCAAAGTGAATCTCAAAACAATCACAAAATCAAGATGATGTGGACCACAAGTGCAAGCAAGATATCAATCTTTTGAAAAATTTACTCCTAAATGGCTTCCACAAGGCATATAAGGAGTATTGGACTCTCAAGTCATGCAATTTTTAAATTCTAAACAATATAGTCCTTAAAAGATTAAAATTATCGCTAATCATGGATCTCAATCCTCAATCATGCATTTAAAACTCAACTTTAAGTAGAATGCAACAAAGACACCTTACCTCCAAACTTAAACCGCACATTGTCCTCAACGTGCAATGAGAACAATGGAAAAGATAGAAAGAGTATACCGTGGTGGCGAAAACATGAAGCTCGGCAATAATCTAATATGAAAAGGTTCTCTCCCAAACTTGGAATCAACAACCTACTTGAATAACCACACTAGTAAACTCACATCAAATATCACATGGGATAAGAATAATCAAAGATGCAATCTAAGACAATATAGCACAATAAGAAAATGAGATATGAGATCAGGCTCTAACTCAGGCATAAAGTATGCATAACTACATATAAGGGCACCATGATGAATCTTTTTAAATTATATATATATATATATATATATATATATATATATATATATTAATTTTTTTTTTTTGAATAAACGAGATTTAAAAGTCAAAACAAAGTCAAAACAATAAATTCCAAATGAGATCGATTTGAACAGAATGTTCGATCAATCTGACGAAGAGGTAGAATATGCAGGTTTTTTGGGTTCAGAAATTTTTCTAAGTGTTGGGACTTGCAGATCGATCCAATGATGAAGTTGGATCGGTCGAAGAACTTCAGATCAATCTTGAAATGTTTTCAATCGATGAGACAAAGAGCTGAAATATGCAGGTTTTTGGTTCAAAAATTTAGCTAAGTGTTGGAACTCAAGATCGATCGAAAAAGTTATGATCAATCTGAGAATAAGTTCGAACGATGGGACAGAGAGGTGATTTGGATGCAGGTGGATGCAGGTCAAATTTTTTTCTAAGTGTTAAATGCAGGTAGAAGTTCGATCGATCGAACTTTCATTTGAGATCGATCAAACTTATGCAAAATGCTCAACCCCAACATGAAAGTGCATGCAATCCTAATCACAGTCCCTAGCCATGTGTATGAACCCAAAGCCAATATCTAGACTTCGCAAGAAATGAAATTTAAGATAGAAATGAGGGAGGAATAGGGTTTTGACACCCTACGAAGTGCTTTTGCTAGTTTTTAACGTCTCTAGCAAGACATTGGGCTCTTTTAGCTTGGATCAAAGATCTTGTTATGCATCCCCTCCTTGTTGGGGTGATAGATGCTTTGAACTCCACCCAACAAATGGTTCTTTGAAGAACTTGTTGGATCAAGCTCAAAAGAAGCTTTTGGTGCCTTGTTAATGCAATTTTCTATGTTTTCATACACCGGGTCAACTAGATGTGCAGCTTCCAAATGTTTTTAAAAGACTTGACCCTCTATGTAAGGTTTCAACCTCTGTCCATTAACTTTGAAAATGTTTCCCTTCTTTAAATTTTTGATTTCAACCGCCTCTTGAGGTGCAACAGAGATGATTTTATAAGGACCCTCCCATTTGGTTCTCAATTTCCCAGGAAAGAGTTTCAGTCTAGAGTTGAAAAGCCAAGCTTTTTGACCGGGTTCCAAAGACTTTTTCACAATATACTTATCATGAAAGGCTTTGGTTCTTTCTTTGTAGAGTTTGGCATTATCATAAGTATTGTGTCTCAATTCTTCTAACTTATTCAATTGAAGTAGCCTATTTTCTCCGGCTTTATAAAGGTCAAGATTGAGCTTTTTAACCGCCCATAAGGCTTTATGTTCTAATTCAACTGGAAGATGGCAAGGCTTTCTATATACAAGCCTATAAGGAGCCATGCCAATGGGAGTCTTATATGCCGTCCGATAAGCCCACAAAACATCATTTAGCTTCTTTGACCAATCCTTCCGGGTGGTGTTAACCGTTTTCTCAAGAATATGCTTAATTTTCTGGTTAGACATTTCTACTTGCCCACTTGTTTGAGGATGGTAAGGAGTGGCTACCTTATGAGTAACGGAGTATTTAAGAAATAAATGCCTTAGGAATTGATTGCAAAAATGTTTTCCTCCATCACTTATTATAGCCCTTGGCATACCAAAACGAGCAAAAATATTGGATTTAATGAATTAAATGACCACAGAGTGCTCATTTGTTTTGGTAGCACATGCTTCCACCCATTTGGAAACATAATCAACGGCAAGAAGAATGTATTGAAAACCATAAGACATAGGAAATGGACCCATAAAATCAATGCCCCATATATCAAAGATCTCAACAACAAGTATATTGGTCAAGGGCATCATATCTCTTCTAGACATTGTCCCCATCTTTTGACATCTCTCACATAATTTACAAAAATTGTAGGCATCTCTATGAATAGTGGGCCAAAAGAGCCCGTTTTGAAGAACCTTCAAGGTGGTCTTCTTCGCACTAAAATGCCCACCACATGCAAGAGTGTGACAAAACACTAAGATACTTGGAATTTCACTCCCCGGAATGCATCCCCTCACAATTTGATCCGGACAATATCAGTACAAGATAGGGTCTTCCCAATAATAATTCCGGATGTTGGCAAAGAAATGATTCTATTTGTTCTTCGACCAAGAAGTTGGTAGCTTGCCTATTGCCAAATAATTCACAATGTCGGCAAACCAAGGCATTTTTCCATTGGAAATTTGAAAGAGTTGTTCATCCGGAAAAGAGTCACAAATTGGTAGACTAGGGAAAGGCTCTATCGACAACCTAGAAAGATGATTGGCAACCATATTTTCAGTGCCTTTCTTGTCCTTGATTTCAAAATCGAATTCCTGAAGAAGCAAAATCTATCTAATTAACCTAGGTTTTGTGTCCCTTTTTGTCAATAGATGTTTCAAGGCGGCATGATCAGAATAAACAATAACCTTGGACCTTAAGAGATAAGAACGGAATTTATCAAGAGCATACATTACGGCAAGTAATTCTTTCTCTGTGGTGGAGTAATTCAATTGAGCTTCCGAGAAAGTTTTACTTGCATAGTAGATGGCACAAGGAAGTTTACCTACTCTTTGGCCCAAAACCGCTCACATGGCATAATCAGAAGCATCACACATAATTTCAAATGACAATGACCAATTGGGAGGTTGCATGATAGGAGCAGATGATAATAATTTACGCAATTTATGAAAAGCGTCTAAGCATGCTTGATCAAAGACAAAAGGAGTTTCCTTGGCAAGAAGATTGCACAAGGGTCGAGCAATTTTGCTAAAGTCTTTGATAAAACAGTGATAAAAGCCAGCATAACCTAGAAAGAAGCGAACCTCTCTCACCATTATAGGTGGAGGCAATTCAGAAATAAGCTCAACCTTCGCTTCATCTACCTCTATTCCTTTCCTTGAGATAACGTGACCTAAAACAATACCCTCTTGAACTATGAAATGGCTCTTTTCCCAACTAAGTACAAGGTTGGTTTCACGACTTAAGTACTAGATCTAAATTTCTGAGGCATGCATTAAATGAAGACCCCAAAACAGAAAAATCATCCATGAAAACCTCTAGATACTCTTCTACCATATCCGAAAAAATTGACATCATACACCTTTGGAATGTGGCGGGTGCATTGCACAAACCAAAAGACATCCGTCTATAAGAAAATGTGCCGAATGGATATGTAAAGGTGGTTTTCTCTTGGTCTAATGGGTCGAGGGCTACTTGATTGTACCCCGAATAGCCATCAAGGAAGCAATAATATTGTTGCCCGGCCAATCTCTCTAGAATTTGATCAATGAATGGCAAGGGGAAGTGATCCTTTCTAGTGGCGGCATTCAATTTGCGGTAATCAATGCATACATGCCATGAATTGGCAGTACGCTTAGAGATTTTCTCGCCCTTTGTATTCTCAACCACCGTAATCCCCGATTTTTTGGGAACTACTTGAGTTAGACTCACCCATTTGCTATCGGAGATTGGGTAAATGATTTCGGCATCTAAGAGTTTGACAACTTTTTTCTTAACTACCTCCTTCATGTTTGGATTAAGTCTCCTTTGGGTATCCCTAAAGGGTTTTGCATCATCTTCCATAAGTATGCGATGCATACAAATAGAAGGGTCAATTCCCTTAAGATTCGCCACACTCCATCCAATGGCTTCCTTATTTTCTTTAAGCACACTTAAGAGAGCATCTTCTTAGTCTTTTTCAAGACTTGAAGAAATAATAACAGAAAGAGTCTTTTTTGGTCCTAAGAATGCATACTTGAGATTGGAAGGTAGAGTTTTAAGCTCAAGAGTTGGTGGAGAAACTAAAGATGAGACCGGTGGAGTGTTAGAGAGTGGAGGAAGAGGTTCTATTGGAGTTTTCTAATATGGAAAATCTAAGCTTGCAACAGATTCCATGAAATTGCTCACTTCATTCATTAATCTTTCATCATCAAACTCACAATTTTCATACATTTCAAGAAGACAAGAAGCAAGAGGATCATCGGATAAAAGAGATGAAAGACTATCCTCAATTGGTTGTTTCATTACCATCGTTGGAATTGATTCTTCAACAACCTCATCTAACACATCAACAATGCAACACTCATCTTCATCTATGGGATGTTGACTTGCATGTAAAACATTAAGTTTGACCATCATATTGCCAAAAGAAAGGTCCATAATCCCGGATCTATAATTAATTGTTGCATTTACGGTGGCAAGGAATGGTCTTCCCAAGATGATTGGGATGTGGTTGGTGGGATTAGTAACTGGTTCGGTATCAAGAACTACAAAGTCAACCGGAAAGTAAAATTTATCCGCTTTGATGAGGATGTCCTCAACCATGCCCCTAGGTGTTTTGACGGATCTATCGGCTATTTGAAGCACTACCGAGGTTGGCTTCAACTCATTCAACCCTAATTGGACATATACGGAGTAAGGAATCAAATTAACACTTGCACCTAAGTCAAGAAGAGCTCTACGAATTTCATGGGTTCCAATTACAAAAGAAATAGTTGGAGCACCGGGATCTTTGAACTTAAGTGGAGTGTTTTGTTGAAGAATGGAGCTCACTTGCTCCGTGAGGAACACTTTTTTAGGGCTTGGTCCCTTGGTCTTCCTCTTTTGTGTGCAAAGATCTTTTAGAAATTTTGCATAAGGTGGAATTTGCTTAATGGCATCCAAAAGAGGAAGATTTATGTTGACTTGCTTAAAAACTTCCATCATGTCATATATTTTTCCTTCTTGCCTCCCATAAGGCGAAGTTTCTTTTAAAGAATAAGGGAATGGAGCTTTTGGCTCACAAGACTTTGTAATTTGAGAGGATGATGGAGAAGATTGAGAATTCCGGTTAGGAACCTTTTCATTTAAGGAAGTAGGAATAGAATCGGGAATTGAATGGGTAATAACTTTTGGTTGCACCGATTCACTATCTTCGTTTGGTAGTTCAACCCTATTGTCCACTTGCTTACCACTTCTCAAGGTGGTGATGACTTGCACTAGAGTTTGGGAAGAACACCTCGATGTAGGGTTTGCTTCCACACAAAATTGGGCTTTTGGATTCCTCTCGGGTTGACTAGGTAATTTCCCAATTTCTCTTGCATTCAATGTATTAGCTATGGTCCCAATTTGGGATTCAAGCTTTGATATGGATTTAGAGTGGGAATGCAACAAGTTGGTATCCTTCTCTAAGCTACTCAAGGCCATCAAAACCTTATCTTCAAATGTAGAATTACTAGAAAATGTTTGAGGATAATGAAAGCCAACTTGGGAATCATACATTTGAAGATGTGAGAGGTCATTCATTCTTTGATGATGGAAATAAGAAGAAACAAACCCTTGAGAACTCCATTTCTTTTATGAGGTGGAATGTATTTTCTTTGAAAATTTTTAACTTGATAAGGGCTTGAGCTTTCATTCCACAATGGAACATATGCATTTGAATAAGGGTGAGCAAATGTAGCATTAACTTATTCAAAGTGTTCATTAATAACATGCTCGTGGGGACAATCGAAAGTAGTATGCAAAACACTTGAACATGTCATGCAAGGCTCACAAAGATGAGTTGTATGATGAAAAGGAGATGAATTAATAGCCGGTTTTTTATTCAACAAGAGTTGATCAAGTTTTTGAGAAAGAGTTTTAACCTCGGCTGCAATTTCCCTTGAACTTTCAATTTGACACACTGTTACACTTTTCTCTTTTTTATTAAAACCATGATCAATCCGAGAAGTGTAATATTTGTGCAAAGAGTTTTCACTCATTTTTTCAAAAAGGTGTCAAATGTCATCTTTATGTTTTCCGAAATACGAACCTCTACATGAGGTATCAACTATGTCCTTTTGCATGTCGGATAGCCTTTCATAGAAGTATTGGATAACTTGCCATTTTGGAATACCATGATGTGAACACTTTCTTAGCAAGTCATTCAATCTCTCCCAAGCCTCATGCAACAACTCTCCTTCCCTTTGAGAAAATTCTCTAATTGAAGCACGCATTACATTGGTCAAACTTACGGGGTAAATTTTTTTAAAAAACTCATTTTGCATTTGTGCCCAAGAAGTTATTGAATTTACCCCTAAAGTATTGAACCAATGCTTTGCTTTATTTTTAAGTGTGAAAGGGAAGATGAGTAATTTAAGAACTTCTTCCGGGACATCCATGTACCTCACGGTGGAACATAGTTCAAGAAATTCATTAAGATGCCTATATGGTTCCTCTTCAACTAAGCCATAAAAGAGTAGGCACATTTGAATGGTCTCGGGCTTGATTTCATATTGATTAGCCTTAAAATTAGGCAACACAATGCAAGTAGGTGCATGGTATACATAACGATTATAATGATCACGAAGGACCATTGGAAGAATTGGAGCTTGAACTCCGGGGCCATATTGATTAAGAGGGGGATTTTGTAGGAAACGTGGGTCTAAGTAGCCAAGATTACCTTCTAGATTTTCCATGTGAATGCATAGAATGAATGATATGGCAAGGTCTATACAAGACTACAAGCGACACACAAATCACAACAAAATAAGCACTCCTCCTTCGCAGCAAGTCAATAATCAACAAACTTCCTCCACATACAATGATCCCATACTCCCATGCTTTGATAATAGTGCAAAGAATAATTAAAATGCCTTCACGCGGGCTTACGATTTAACTAAGAATTAAAATACAAGCCTCCACGCGGGCCGACGATTTAACTAAGGGATTGGTAAAGAAAGTCTCACAAAGGTCCTTTAGCACTTCAACTCCAAATTTATAGCTTAGCTTAGCAATTGTTTTAAATTTTTAGCATTTTTCCTTGCTTGCTTAGCTCATTTGCTTGAATACTCCTTTGCTTGCCTCCTAACTCAATGCTCCTCGTCAAAGATGAACAAACACAATAAGTAATCAAAAGAAAAATAAAAACAAAGTAAAGACACGATTAAAAGACTACTAATTCCTAATAAATTCCACAAATACGACGTTGCCTAATCCCCGACAACGGTGCCAAAAACTGGTGGTGGTTTCGCCACTCTACACCATGAGCTTAAGAGTGTGCATTAAGGCGAGGGCCAAGTTTTACATTTATAAAAGCCACTACTACCTTTACTAAAAATATAGTTAGGGTGAATAGGGATCGTCCCAAGGGATTGAGTTGTCGTATTAGCTTGTGGAATCACTATTAGGGTTAGTAGGTCGAGTAATCAAACATATAGTTGGTTGGTTAATTAAACTAGAGAACAAATTAGACTAAAGTAATTGAATGCAATAAAGAGTAAGTAAGAGAGAGAGATCTTGGGGTTTAGAGGTCACCACCAAACAATACTTTTTTACACCCTTAACAAGTGACTAATGAGGGAAATGTGTGTTGCAATATTGATGTGTGTGTGTGTTTGGTTGATTTAATTAGCAAGGGTGACCAATTAAGTATATATTGTCTAATCAATATGTGAAAAGCACAATATATCTAACAATTAAGTATATATTGTCTAAGTCGCATGTGAAAAACACAATATATCTAGCAAGTCATTAATCCTTTCATTAAGCTCACAAGCCAAATACACCATAAAGTTAGAGACATATGCTACTTGCATTCAAAAGTATGGAACATCAAACAACAAGTATGGATTGTCCTCCCATCTAACAACTATGCTACCACTATACTACAATTAAGCTAATGACATGAAATTAAACTAATTAAGCTAAGGGAGAGGCACAATCCATCAAGAAATGAGCATGAACCATCAATAAAATTACAAGAGCATTCTATTAAGCACTATATCTTGACAATTTCTAGATCTATGGCATTAATATACATAGACATGCATCAATAGTACAAGAAATAGAGACAAACACATGAACATCTATTCTAGCATATATAGACATATGGATAGAATGAAATGATCAATTGGAAGCATCAAACCACATAAATCAGTGAATAAACAAGATCTATATATATATAAGTGTCAAAACATATATTACAATACTAATCCCTCAATAATACACAAAATCAAGATGTAGAAAACATGCTTGGGGCTAACTCTAGTCCCAAGAGGACGTCTAGCCACTCATGGTAATGCTTCTCCAACTCTCAAGGGCAAACTCCATGGAGGAAATCTACTTCTTGGTTGATGAAGAACTCCCAAGCTTGTGTCTCTAGCCTTCTCCTCATTTCTTCTTCCCTAAGAATAGCCTCTATTGTATTTTATGAATCCTAATAATGCTAATCAATCCCTCTCAAAAAGTGTATCATATTCTATATATAGGTAGGTCAAGTGACACACAAAATAAGCTGGGGTCGTGCACAAAATATTCCCCAATGATTGGATAAGGACAACATTCAATGAGCTGAAAATTTAACTTTTTCGTACTGGAGAAAGTTCGATCGATCGAACCTTGGACTTGGATCGATCGAACATGGTTGAGATCTATCGAACTGAAGTTGGATCGATCCTCAATGGCGGCGCCTTTTTGGATAAAAACAAATCTAAGATATTTCGAAGATATTTTTGGGAAAAGGACAAAAGTGGTTGGTAGGGTGGTACAACTAGATAAGATCAATCATTTGGATAAGGATAAGGTAGTTCGATCGATCTAATAATGATGTTGGATCGATCGAACTTTTGAGATCTCTGAAAATGTCATCATGGCTCTGATCCATCTTGAAGTGCTGAGATTGATCATGTTGGATCAATCGAACTTTGATCTGAGATCGATCGAAGATGTTGAATTCCACATTTTTCTTCCTTTTGCTTCCACTTGGCTCTTTTCTTTGATTCATCCCAGAATTGCTTCATTTCTGCTCTTATTTGGCTGAGTTAGCTTATTTTCGGGATAAGTGCCTGAAAATGGAAATAACACGAAATCAATCTAAAATGGTAAAGTAAGATAGATAAAGGTATTAGAATGCCTAAGCTTAAGGGGTTTACAAACGCACTTTTCAGCGCTCATCAGTTAAGGCCACCATCTACAGATGGTCATACTCATATTGTGGTTGCAACGGATTTGTGACGGCCCTGGTTTTTAGGCTAGTACGTCCTGTGATGAACCGAACATAGATTCGATAATGAATCCAGAATGCGAAAGCAAAAATAGAACCCAAATCTCTAGAGATATAATACATTTCTGAGAAACCAAAGTGACCTTCCAAGAGGTTACAAAACTCAACGAGAACTAACGTAAAAGAAAAAGATAAAAAATAGACCAAGTATGCCTCCAAGGGCAAAATAGTTTTTTCATATGAAATGAGAGTCTAGAGAGATGTACGTAATTCCTAAGACACAAAAGTGGTTTTCTAAGGAGTCCCGAGACTCAAAGGAAGCAAGAAGGGAACAAGGTTTTTAAAAATCTACAAGAAATGGACCAGGGGTAAAATGGTCATTTTACCTCGGAAGGGGTGCTACTGTGCACACCATTGGAAAGAAAACGAAAAATTAATCAAGATGGACTCAAGAATCGCATGATTCGGAGTCCGAACGAAAAAGAAACAGTAAGACGAAGAAAAACGAGCACTTAAGGCTAAAAGGGTAAATTGGTAATTATTCATGAATATGTGGGTACAACAGAGCACACCGTTGGATAGACGACGAAAAATTGGTCAAGTTCAAAAAAAAGTTCACTCAATTTGGAGTTCGGATGGCAAAGTTATGATCAAATGAAGAAAAATGGTCTAAAGATGCAACTCAGGACCATCTAATCGATTAGATGGATCATCTAATCGATTAGATGCCAAAATAGAATGCTGGAAATCCCACGGAAGACCATCTAATCGATTAGATGAGGCTGATAGCAAGCAAAAAAAATTTTCCTACCAGAAAATTGAATTTGAAATGGGGTTTTCGTGTCCGAAATGACGTTTTTTGGAAAAACACAAAGAACAAACCCCCCCCCCCCCCTAAAATCACGTTTTCTACATGATAATGTCAAGAAAAGTTTTTATTTTTTAAGTGAAATACCCAAAATGCTCTTAAACCGGATTATGCAATAAAAATGCAAAATGAGTCCATAGGAGGCTCATTTCACCAAAGAAGAAGTTTTTCATGAAAACGATCATGCACGTAAACTTAACTTACCTAATTGGACATGCTACAATGGTCCATGGCTTAAAAATGTCGCCGATGCAAAATACGACCCCTAATGGCCAAAATGACAAAAATGAAGCTTGGAATGAAAACTTGGAACTCAAAATTATGAAATGGTTTCAAAATACTGTTTGGCCCTTGGCCACACTTCATACATGGTTAATGAATGCTAACGGATGAATTTCATACACAATGTATGCTCCAGTGCAAAATAGCATACTAAAATGCATGATTTTTCATATATTCTCATTAATGGCAAGATTTAACATCCTTGACATACATGTAATTCCAAAAGAAGTTTGGCCATTAGCATCATGTCATATACATAAAATGAGAATCAAAAAGTGTGCATTTGACACATAAGGCTACAAGTGGCATTTCAAGCCAATCTTTACAAGAATGGAACCTTCAAGTTCACAAATCACCTAAGCATAATGAGAATCTCAACCTTAATTCCTGTACCTGAAAAATATCCTCAATAACTTCGAGGTGAGTAACATAAAGCTACTCGTAGGAATCAACAGGCCTGTGGCCTAGCGATATAAGGCTCCTACTTCCCAAAGGGAGGTCAAGGGTTCGAACCTCAGTGGAAGCAGTGTGTGTGAGCCCCAATTAGGAAAAAAAAAAAAAAAAAAAATAGCTACTCGTAGGAAATGAGCATGCATCGACCTCTCATTTTATAATCTTATCACCTTAAGGTGAAACATGTTAAAGGGGCTCATGCCGCCTGACGTTTATGTCAAGATGAGACTCAGAGAGCATCCTAAGCTACCCTAGATCATTTCTAGCATAAATCACATTATTCATGCAATTCAAACCACATAGAAGCATGCTATACAAAGCAACAAGATATAGATTCTCAAAGCCATAAACTTGAAATCTAAGATGCGAAAACAATCAAAGTAGGTCGTGCCACCTAACGTCTATGTTCCAAATGAATCTGTTCGGCTCCTAAAAACCGTGGTTCCACTTTCTAGGTGAATGGAAAGTAAGAGTGGATATCGGGCGTGCCAGGAACTGCTGTCGTTCCAAAGTGGATATCCGAACAACTATCCAGAAGGAGATTGTAGGGATCAAGCGATTGAATGAAGGACTGGAATTACCACCTTCAAAGGTTCTGTTTGCCTTGAAAAAGGACTTTCGGACTGAACTATGGCTAGTAGAAAGGAAAACTGCATTGCAAGTGCAAGACTTCAAAGTAAAGTGCTGGAAAGTAAGAATAATAAGTGTAAGACTTGAATTAAACATATTGAAAGTGCATTACATGAATGTAAAGATACATGAATGTAAAGTAATTGAAGTGCTGTTAGTTGTGTGTGTTAAACAGGGTTTACAAATTAGCTCTAAGTACTCTATTTATAGAATTTTCCATGCATGTAGCAGCTTGATGTGGCAGCTTCAGCAGCTTCCACATGGCCAAATCTCGGACTGCCATGTGTCCCATGATTTTTCAACCTTTTTTGAATGTTGCCAAGTGTAAAACCATATTCTCCCATGACTTATAACTGATAGATGGTGGACTTGGTGGTTGAATACATGCTTACAAGCCTTCTCCCACGTTCTGGAACTACCTAGATTGAAAAACAACAGTTACAGCAGCAGTTGAGAACTTCCACTTGGAAGGTCCGGATCTTGCCATGTGTTCTATGTCTTCCTTAGTCTTCTCATAGTGTTGACACATGTAAGAACATGTTTTCCCATGATTTATAACTGATAGATAGTGGACTTTAGCGATTGAATGCATGTTTGTAGGACTTATCCCACATTTTGTAACTGCCCAGAAGGAAAGGCAGCAGTTCCAGCAGTTGAGAAATTCTATCTGGATGGTTCAGATCATGCCACGTGTCCCACATTTTCCTTATCTTCTCATAGTGTTGACATATGTAAGAACATGTTTTCCCATGATTTATAACTGATAGATAGTGGACTTTGGCAGTTGAATACATGTTTATAGGCCTTATCCCACATTTTGTAATTGCTCAGATGGAAAGACAACAGTTCTAGCAGTTGAGAAATTCTATCTGGAAGGTCTAGATCATGCCACGTGTCCCACATTTTCTTCATCTTTCTTTGGTAAATGCATCATGTTTTTAGCCCATTTTGTTAATTTTTAGTAACCTCTTCACCTAAATAAGGCAAGTGGTTGCCTTATTCTTGGAGTGACTCCTACAAACTAGGAGATATTATAGAAGTAGGGGAGTTATCATTCTTGATGACTAGGTCAAAGGTACACATGGCTTTCCAGATATTTGCCACGTGTCCCCTTGGAAAGTCCACATCTTTCTAACTGCAGATCTTGTACTAAATGGTTTCATTTGATGAAGCCACACGTTGCTTCATGATTGCGCTTTTACATATCACCTTTCCAATAGGATTGGCCACGACAAACCTTTCCAGTCAGAAAATATTTATGGTGTAAACATATGCCCCCAAATTCCATGCCTTGTGGAACAACTTGATAATAAGGCATGGGATTTGAATTCCGCCATCATGAAGAAGAAGAAAAAGAAATTGAAGAAGAAGAAGTGGAAGTGAAAGTACTAGAAGAAGGATGGGATATTTTGTATAAAGCAAAGGGATAAAAAAAAGTTTCTGAAGTATTTTCAATATGGCTGGACTTTTATTAGAATTGCTAACATTCAAATACATGTATAAGCGAGATGAGTAATTTCCAGTATGAATAAAACTTGGACCATGTAACGTAGCGTCTTCTCAATGAAATGCTCCATACTTAGGAAATCAGCTGATCTTGAAAATTTAGCTAAGTCTGCTTCATAACTTTAGCTAATGTACTTTTCCAAGTACTTAGCTTTTCCTTCTTGGAATGGCTGAAGTATGGCCATTACGCTTCTTTTCCAACTTTCCGGTTTACTTGGAAAGGAAGATAACAACCATTCTACATGGCCGGTTGAATGATTGTCGATTTTCAATTTTCATAGAAGGAAGGGTGATACTTTTTCAAGTATACCCCATTCACAGGATGCTTGTGGGATCCTCTATCAATCAAAATGTAATGTGGCGCCAAAAGCTGAACCCTCTTGTCCACATTGGTACTAGGCTCCTGCAAGAATTGGATAATTGGTGTTCTCCAATCTTCTAAGTCTAATTCATCTATATCAACATTGAAAATCTCTAATGTCTTCTTGGCAGGTTTGATTATTTCTGGCTCATCAGCTTGGAAATAACGTGCCATCTCATGCCGTGACTCTATAGAAGAGGGAGTTCTTCTTTTGATTGTGATCATGGTCTCTTCTACACCCAGTGGGACATTCACTCGAGAGGCTACTTGTGCTAGATCATTAGCCTCCGTGTTCAAATGTCTTGGCCAATATTTTAGTTGGAAATCATCAAACTTGCAAAGTAATTTCAAGGCCAAAGAATGGAAAGGCCTTAAATGCCAGTTGTAAGTAAATTTACCTAGAAGGCTCCCAAAACAGATCTTCTTGCTACTGCTGGAACTGTTGGAGATTTTCAAGTCCGTTTTATCTCTTGTAGGAGGGTCGTACGCAGTCAAGGAATTTCCAACCTTTGAAACCAAATCCAATAAATCATCAGGATCTCTAACCCCTCCTTTAGTTGGAAGTTCAGATATATCTGATGGTTTAGCCATCTTCTTTGGCCAATTAGACCAACAATGGTCTTTCTCCTATAATTTCTTTCTATTAGCCCTTTTCCTTTGCTGTTTTCGCTTTTGTGTGCGGGTCATATAGGAGTCATCATAAATAGGGAACTTGGGATGATCAAGCCTTCTCCACCCCTCATTTTGCAAGGTAGGAGGTCTAACCATTTTTGGTCGGAGATGCTCATTCCCCTTTCTAACCCATACTTCTGAGGCTAATTTTGGCCTGGAATGCCTATCACCTTCAACATCTCTGCCTTGCTATCTACTACTTTCATACTTTCTACAAGGATGAAAACTTGCCACATAAGGAACCATATTCCTTTCCACGCTACTTAGAAGGAATTTTGATTTCCTTGTTGCTGCTCTTCTTTCTGTATGGACCAAACTTTCCTTCTTTGGAATGGTCACAGTAACTCAGTTACTGTGACTCGGTTTTCGACCTCGTTTCTTTCATTGACCTTAAAATTTCATTTTGAAACTTTTTCATTCACGGACCATCAACATTTGAGCAAGTCTTCACTGATTTCACTTTTTGGACATGGACGGGGCCTGTTTGGACTGTTCGGAACACCTTTTTGACCTATTTTGGTAGGTGGATGAGAGATAAAACATCTTTATCATTTCATTTCCTAAAGTAGCAGCAGCAGCCGCCATTTTAGAGCTTGGAGGCTGCTACCTTCTCTCTCCTCTTTTCATCTACTTCCTATTGGATTTTCATCTTCACGGTTTATACTTTTTTGATCTCCTCACGACGCAGTCATTTCTATCCGATCGGTTTGCGATTTGCAGCACTTTGATTTTTGGGCTAAGAGTTCAAGCTTGGATTTGGGTCTTGTTTCTTGAGGATTCTTGCTCTCCTTGTTGTCCCCATCATAATCCCGAAGTTTCACCACATTTGGTGGAGTTTGATTTTGGTGGGACTTGAGATTTTCATCTTCAAGTGAGGTAATGGGTGTTTCATGTTTATAATCTTAGTGTTTCACATATTTTTGAGGTTTATATAATTTATATACATGTTTAAAGTTTAGATATAGGAATTGTTTTTATTTTAATTAAATGACGATTTAATTTCATAGTTGAAGCATGCTTAAATTTAATTAAGATTATGATTTTTGAAGAGCCTATGACTTGTAGTTCATCATATATTATTTTTGAAATTTTTGGATAACTTTTGGAATCCAGAGATTTTTAATTTGTTAAGTTAATAAAAAATTAATCATGTGTTTTAGTGACTTATTTAGACTTTTGATTTGATATTTGGTCCATAATATATAACTTATTATATGTTAATTTCATGTTATTTGGTGATGTTTTGTAATCTAGAGGAATTTATTAATTTTTATTTTCTTAACTTTCATTTAATGAAAGTATGATTTATTTGTACCTTTGACGTTTTCAAGGCTTATTATGTTACGTGCCATGGTAGTTGAGGACCTAGGGCATGTCTTGTTTGTTTTCACAATTTGATTGTGTATGATATTTGATTAAGTGCATTTAGTATATGCGTATATGTATATACTACTTGTGCACTATTTGTTGATTTTGAAAGCTTGGGGATGTCGTAAGTTTAACTATGGCTAGGGCTCGGCTCTAGTACGGGGGATTTGAGAGCCCTCTATTTTTAATGGGCACTGAAGGGGAAAATACCCATGGGCTAGTAACCCAAATGATGTTTGGTGTCAGTTTTATTCCGGCGTGACGTCCAAGATTCCACTTGTTTGATTTCGCATTTAAATTCCAAGTTGTGTACTTTGTGAATTTATATCTTGTTATTTGGTATTTGAGGTTCCGATGTTGTTTAATTGCTTTTATATTGTGGTTTATGATATGGATGTTCTAATGTAGCTTAGGATGATCCCTCAGTCTCACCTTGGACATAGACGTTAGGTGGCATGATCCACATGGATTGATTTATATCAACTTATAAAGACTTGCAAAAGTTTAGGTTATACGCATGTTCATTTCCTACGAGTAAATTTGTTTACTCACCCTCGTTGTTGAGACATTTTTCAGGTAAAGAACCTTGTTTTGGGGATGTACCATATTCTTGAGCTTGCTTGTGGCTTGATGAGATCGGAGTTTTACCATTCATGCACTTACTAGAATGATTTTGCTTTACTTTGGGTTTATTATGTCAAGACTTGTAATTTCTATTTGGGTTATGTAATAAGTGTCTTAACACACGTAACGACCCTAGCTGATGCCAAAATTTTAAAAAAAAAATTCGGCATGACCTCGACTAAAAATCGCCCTACAACAACTTGTTTAAAAGAATTTTAAACTTGTCCCAACACAAATATCATATAATACACTTCATGGTGGTACAACCACATACTATATCATCCAAATATCATATTTACAATCCCAAAATATAGTTACAATGACAGGAGTTCACAAATCTCTATACCAAATATAACAAACTAAGATTTTACAAAAAAAATATGGGATTTAATACAAAAATAGCAAAAAGAAGTCTTTTGAACCAAATTAGGCCTGTGGTGGAAAGTCATCCGCCACTTCTTTTCCGTTTCCTGAAAAAAATTATTAAATAGTAGGGTGAGCATAAAGCCCAGTAGGTAGCACTTAAGACACGCATCTTGTGTCCTTGTGACATACAAAGAATATATCAATAGGAATGGGGATCATACAAGGTCGGGATAATACAACATTCCAACCAACTCAAGTACAAATAATGCAATGCCATGAAATGCAAAATGCATGCCGATGTCGTTCCCCATTTTCATTTCCAAAACCATTACTTTCAAACTGTTAATGTAACCCCCTTTGGTAACGCCTCAGCACCAAGAGAAGGATTGGCTGCTGTCCCTAGACCATTGGTAACCCCGCAGCATCATCGAGGGGCCCAGACAGCTCAACCACGCTAGGGCGACTCCCTAGTTCCCTCTAGGTTACATTAACCTACCGGCCCTTTGGTACCCCGCGGCGACCGGGTTTTTCATAAAATCATTTCATCAAATCACTTTCCCAAAATTTTCCCTTTTTGTTCCAAAACAATTTCTCCCATTTCATGCCCAATGTAAGTGCATGAGTGCATCAGTACCATGAATATACTCATCATTCCACAACCAACTCAATTTAAGTAAGCAAGGCATAATTTCACAAGAATTTCTCAAGGAATTTCAACATGTTCTTATACAACAATACATCTAGCCTAACGAACATATATAAATCATCACATAAGCAAGTTTTCCACATAAAACATTTAATACAAGCTTTCATATAACCACAAACACATGTTCTAACTACTTCTAAACTACAACTAGCACAAATAAGCATGTCCTGCAACAATTTAAAAGATGTAATTCACATAGGAGCAAGAAAATTGTGGATTAAGAGCCCCTACCTCTAAATTGAACAAAACCCTTGAAAGTGGGTCTCTAATTTCGAACTCCCTAGGAAGCACCAAATCTGAAATTGCTTACACTAGCGCGTAGAGCTCGTCGTAGGCTTTGTTTTGCCTCAAACGACACTTTAAAACACTAAGAGATGAGGGACTAATCAAGCCTTGAATTTGTAAACTAAAAAAAAAACAAAGAGACTGCCGAGAGGAAAACACAGAGATACAGAGACGGGAGAAAGAATGAGATAGCAGAGCAAACAAATGTGGTCTTATGACCACTAAAAAAATTGTGGGTCCCTCCACTAACCCATTCTTTAATATACATATATATATAAAATAAAAAAAATAAAAAAAAAAATAAAAAACCTTAAACATTACAACACATCCTTTGAGACTTATTTAACATGTATGTGATGAGGCCAAGGGCCAAGAACCTCATACTTTACTTTTATGCTACTCGATTATATGCTTAAATATGAGAAAATTGAAAAATGCGAAGCATTAGCATGTTATATTTTGCATTGGGCATATTTGAGGGTCACGGACCATTTCCGCATGTTTTAAAACACTTATTATACTTGCGTGCATAATCGTTTTAGCACACAACTTCATTTTTGACCATTTGAACACTTGAAGCAAAGTTGTATTTTTAGTTTTTGTCAAAACTGAACATAAGGGCATTTTGGGGTTTTTATATCAAAAATAAATTTTCCTTTTATCATGGTCAACTAGAAAACATGATTTTAAGGGGGGTTTCTTCTTTGTGTTTTTCCAAAAAAGTTCATTTAAGCCTTGATTATTGCATTTTTCATTAACTTCAGCCTTATTTCGGTTGACCGGTTCCTTAATTCGGCTACCGAAGCTCAAGGCCTCATTTTGGCAGCCTCCCCCTTCTATTTCGGTCTGCTGAAATGATTGGGTTCATTTCAGTCGACCTAAATGCCCTTGGTTCTCAGCTCTCACTTGTTTTGGCCAACTTTATTTCTTAAACTTCAAACTGTCATAACTTTGTCATTTCTAATCCAAATTGGGTGATTCCTGAGCCTAAATTCAAAGATTTTGAGTCAAATTTTCAATAGTACCAATACCATTCTCAGATTCAAATTACAGTGTGAGTTATTCATCTTTTTGTGGGACAGTATCATATCTTTCTTCAACCGAAAAGGGGTGTTTTGTGGGATTCTAAACCAAAGTTCATAAAACCTCTTAGAATGTTGTGAAATGATTAGATTAGGTTGTATAAACCTCATTTGACTTGTTTGGAGTCAAATATTTCTGTTCTAATTGTGATTTGACTATTTTGCCCTTGGGGGCACACTTGGTCCATTTTCAGTCTTTTGCTTCCGCTTTTGTTTTCGTTGTGCTCTGTGACTTCATAGAAAGTCACTTGCCTTTCCTAGGGATGTTGTATATCCCTAAGGAATTTGTTTTTATATTTTTTACTTCTTCATTTTGATCCGTTATCGGATCGACTTTCGGGTCACATTAACACATCCGAGTTTGTGAAAATTCAGAACGTCATACTTACCATATACAATGTGTCAAGCTTAAAAGAACCATATTTCAAGTTCTGGTAAACTTGAACCGGTTCAGCCCCTCTGAACCGGTTCAAGGCTTCAAGTTTGGATTCAAAAATCCTTCTGCCAAACTTGAACCGGTTCAGTCCCTCTGAACCAGTTCAGTCCCTCTGAACCAGTTCAAGGTATCATGTTTACAATATAACTTTAAGTTTCCTTTCCTGATTTGTTTCCCAGTTGGTCTAGAATTGTACCAAATCCTTTGCACAAATTTTTCCTTATTTTCAGAGGGATTAGGTCATTCTATACTCTATATAAACCATGTCATATACATTGGTTTATTAACGGCTTTTGCATTATCAGTTTGTTATTCTTAAAAAGCTTTAGGAAGATTTTTGTCTCAGAAATTCTTAGAGAATTTTCTATTTGTCTTTCTAGAACATATACAGATAAACACTTAAGTTTAGAGTTGTGTTGTTCAAATCCTGATCGTGATCATACAGTTGCATCTACATCGATCAGACAAAAGCAGATTTACTTCTACATCAAATCCAAAAGTTGAATAGAAGTAAAAGCGATCATACTTTGAAAGGGTTGGAGCATTCGAGGAGTGTTGTCTGATCTACCTGCTACTATTCTACAAAGATCAAGTATAAGCCTGAGGTCAAGTTGCTGTTGGACGGGTAGTCGCAAACCAGAAGATTGTAAGCAGTTGGTGTTTGGTAGAACGATAGGGTGTGAGCCAGAATCAAAATTCAGTGTACTTTGTTTCAAGCATAGTGGATCGATTTACTTTAGACTGCACAGTCCACGAGGTTTTTTTCATGCAAACAATTGACGTATTTTATCAACTGGGGTTTCATCGCTAAAACCCTGGTGTCATCTCTAACTTTATTTTGCTTTATTTTAGATTGCATGATATTAATTTATTAATTGCTAAAATAAAATAAGTTAGAAACACACTAGATCTGTTTTTAAAATCATCAAATCTTTATAAGTATTTTTCATTACATACAACTCACATGTAGATGGATATAAATGCTTATAAGTGGGAGTTACAGCCACAATTATATAATTCTAA
The DNA here is from genome assembly GCF_030987335.1 of Cornus florida. Classification (NCBI taxonomy): domain Eukaryota; kingdom Viridiplantae; phylum Streptophyta; class Magnoliopsida; order Cornales; family Cornaceae; genus Cornus; species Cornus florida. Next base: position 91,687,756 of record NW_026775581.1, read on the forward strand.
ATACCAAGTACTCCAGCACACTATCTAATTTAGGCTTCAGTTAGTTTGCCTTGAGGTATAAGTTATAACATGGAATTTAGAGATAATGCTAATAAGAAATTTTTTCAAGAATTAATTTTGGGGGTTGGTGGGAGGAAAGGCTCATAAAAATTCAAAATAGACCTTTTCAAGATCAAGGCTTTGGTAGCTTTCATCACCAGTTAGACTTGAAAAAGGTACCAGCTTTTCTTTAGCAACCTCATCAACGGAGCTGTAAACAAAAGCAGATATCATTAATCACCAAGTAGAAGCATATCAAATGGGGGTTAAAAAAATTTAAAACTGAAAAGCAGTATTAAAGTAGGATTATGGAAATGTAACCACCTGACATTCCTCACAAAATCATTGAACACCAATCGAGCGAAGCTCTTCTGTACAAGCTGCAGTGAAACAAATAAAAAAGTTCAAACAAGCTATTTCTTTAAGTACTCAAGAATTTCAAGGATAAACCAAAAGGTATTAAATGCAAAAGCTTAACTGCATTAGGTAAATACCTTGTTATATGGAGAATGAAATACAAAATAGCTGGCATCAGCCATGGAAAATTGTTTGCCCTCAAATTTCTCATACCTGTAGTAAGTAGGATAGGTGATTAATATAACACATAAGTCACTGAAGTCCAAATTAGGATAAAGGGAACTATTACTGGTATTTCAATGGAAGCATACTTGTTACAGAAACGTTTATAGCAAGAATCCAGTGCCATGAGATAACAAGTTTGTGTAAGATTCCCATCAACAACCTACAAACATAATTTGTCAATCAATGAGAATCAGTAAGAAAAGAAGCATGCTAAACAAGCTACCTTCAAAATAACGACAAATAGGCTGCATGAACATAACAGCACAACTCTTTTGTTTGTTTAATAAGTGCTAACTGCTAAGGCATTCAGTAAGGAAATCTAGTCTGGGTATTAAGTCTTCAGATTCTATAATCGTTTTTGTTGGTTCTTTGTCGTAGCTACTTGTATTACAAAAAATCAATGCAAGTTTAAAAGTCGTTGAAAAATTGGAAAGCATGCATGTTTAATTTTGTTTCTTCCTTAAAGTCGTGACATCATTAATTTCTACATAAATTTCTTATAGCTATAGAAACTAACATTTTGTTATGGCAAGCCTTTGAAAATCCCTCTTACATTATTTAACATGATTGTATTGTATTATAAACAAGCATGTTTGATGTATCATTATGAAGTTCACCACGACAGAGCTTGCGTATTAAGACGAGCATAAGTTTACAAGGGGAAAAGCTAAGCAAGTTGTTGGAGAAACTTAATGAAATTATCCAATTTTGAGAATGTTCTTTTCTAAAATCAGAATGAGAAAAGTGAGGCTCCAAAACAGTTTTTCTTGTCCCTCTGTAAACAGGATATATTTTCCGAGCAGAAGGTTATCACATTTGTGGAACATTTACAATGTTTAGAACATAGAACTAAGTTGAGGAGGACGAAGAAGAAAGTTTAGTTGACTTATGCTATATGCCCCGATACCATCAAATGCTATATTTCGTTACATAAATAATAAAGTTGAAATTAGAATGCTTTATTTACCCACACACAAAAATAAATAATAAGTCTTTTCTTTGATTTGTCTTTTGAAACCAAGATCAAAGTACAATTAAAATGCACAAAATGCTGATGTTGTGGGTGAAATGATAGAGCAATAAAAGGGAATGCAGAGAGCATTACTGGATATTCACTTGCAAGGTTGGGCTTGTAAAAATCACTAAATGCTGAATTTGCTTTCAAATGCAATAGGAGCATCAGGCCCAATTAGCATAGCAATAGCAGCGGCTCCTCCAGTGGGCCGGGCTGGTCCCTCAGCATAGACCTAATAAAGGAAGTTTTGGTAAGAAAAGAGAACATAGCGTCCCTGAATAGATTGCTTAATACCTTAATTTGGAGATTAGAGTTTTGGTGTATATAATAAAACAAAAACTATTTCAGCAATGTGGAGTATGTAAATACATCTAAATTTTAAAGTCCATTGTCTCCGAGTCATTGCTCATATAAGACTTGGACTTCCCATTAGCAAAGGAACCCAAAACAAGAAAGGACAACACAGATAGCTAATTAAGAAATTCTGTCAGCACAATATACCAATCAATCAATTTATCAACGATGCCTCGTCCAAATTATTGGTATTGGCTTAAGCCCCATCTCTGTAGGCCTAGCTCAGGCTTCTAGTTACTAAAGTTTAAGCAAACTTTTAACAAAACAAATTTAATTTTTCATCTTAGTCCAACGAAAGTCGACTGGCTAAAAGCAATGTTCATACCGCACTGTCTGTGCACACAACAAGTCCGTAACGTCCATCCCATGAACTACTCTCCACCCAGTTGACACAGTTGAATAAAGCTGCAGTTCCCCCATAACATGCATTGGTTGAGTCAACACCTTCAATGTCAGTATTTCCACATTCCTACTTGTTTCACACGACAAATGAGCAAAATAAATTTGTGAAAGTGGACATTATCACTATTACTTATATATGTAGAATTGCACCGAACCAGTAGAGGAAGATTTACAGCGGGGGTGATTAGGTAATCCAGAAATGAATTAACTTAGAAGGACTTCCTATGCAGAGTACAGGAGCCTGGTAATTTAGAACCTGAACCCAATAACAAATATATGGATCCAGTCTCAGAAGTCAGAACTGAGTGGCTTTTTGCTATTTGACAAACCTTTGGCTACTAACTTCTGAATAAAATGTTCTGCTTCTAAAGTAAAACCTAGGGGTATAATCAGTTAATGGTTGAATATACAGAACCATCTTATACCCCAATTAACTGGAGTTAGAACATCAAAGTATGGTTACAACTAAAAAGTTAAGTCACGCAATGACCAACAAAGAAGACAAGTTGTTGTCATTATCATCTTTGTCTTGATCCCATATGAACAGGGTCGGCCACGAGGAAGATAAGTAAAATTCTCAAATGAGAAAAGCAACAGCATCAAAATGAAACAGATTAGTACCTCGAAGATTTGCATCAGGAATGTTTTAATGGATTTGCTCGTCTATAACAGTCTCACTGCCTCCTTCAAGTCGACCAATTTGTTTTGGATCAATCCCATTTTTCTCAAGAAGGGAAGTAACAGCTGTCAAACAGAAAATGCAAGACAAGTTACTAAAATGATAACTTTTTGAACCAAAATTTCAAAGTTGTTCTTACAACATAGAAAAAGTATGACTTTCTCCAAACGAGTACTCAAAGACTGCAGAATCAATTGAAACAGACCTTTCTAATGTGATACTAGCCAAAAAGAAAAAACCACAAAACTATTCATGCAAAACGTGTCAATACTTTTTTCATAAATGATAAATAATTGATATAGCACATAAAACTTGAGTATATATTTCACAAAAATTAACAGAAATCAGTTTGCTTTGTAGTTTAGCATAAAGGAACACATATTTTCATTATATATATCAACCAAAAGACCATTAGTAATCTCTGGCTCAATGTCACTAATATGAGAATTTGGTAAGGGGCAGGATCAACTTACATCTAATCTTACACTCAATAACTTTATACATCAATTCATCCATTGTTAATCCCATTGTTTAATAATATACATTTATCATGTTTGTCATGCATATGCAGTATATCCAATATCTGATCAACCAGAATATAATCATCTAATTCATCCATTCGTTCATATTATCTTAATAATTAATAAGGTATTCATTCACGTTACAACCCTAGCTGATGCCAAAATTTAAAAAAGAATCGGCATAACCTCCCCTAAAAATGGGCCTTCAACAACCTATCCCAATACACAAAACACATAAAACCATTTAGCATCCCATTCATCCGTTCATTATACCTTAACATAGTTCCTTTCATGGTGGAACATCCACACACCAATTAATTTAAATTATCATAATTACAGTTCCAAAATACATGATTAATATTTAAAGTCTCTGTCTTACAACGTTACATGATACAATTGCATGGAAACATATACCATAATTCCACTAGTTTCATTTACATCAAACAAAAGATAAGTTCGTTCTTAAGTTACAAGGCCATGAATACTAACTTAGTTACATTTCCACAACTATAAATATACATTGAACGGTCAAAATACAAAATAGCAAACAACCTTCTAACAACTTTCAAGCTTGAGGTGGATTGTCGTCCACTAGTTTATTTCCAAGACCTGAAAAAAATAATATAAATAGTAGGGTGAGCATAAAGCTCAGCATGTGACACTTAAGACACACATCTTGTATCCTTGTGAATCCAAACAAAGCATAGGCCAATGGGAAATGGGGATCATACAATGTCGGGGAATAATACAGCATAACGATTCAATGTCAAGTATATCCAATGCAATAGTATGAGATGCAATGCATGCTAGTGTCGCTCTCCATTTTCATAATCCAAAACATCATTTCCAAACTGTTAATACAGCTCGCCCTTTGGTAGCCCCGCCGCGACACGAGAGGAGGATTGGCTAGTGTCCCTGACCCTTGGTAACCCCACGGCGTCATTATGGGGCCCAGCTAGCTCAACCACGCTAGGGCGACTCCCTAGTCCCCTCTAGGCTATATTAACCTCCGGCCCGTTGGTAACCCCGCAGCGACCGGGTTTCGCATAAAACCATTTCATCAAAAACACTTCCCTGAAATTCCCCATATTTATTTCAAGAATAATTTCTCCCATTTCATGCAAACCCAATGGTATGTGCATGTATCTTTGTTCCATACATTCAATGTCATGGCATTTAAAATTCTACACCATAAAATTAAACATTCAACATGTTCAACGTCTCCAAAGTAATTATTAACACATTAAGATACATCAAAATACATTTAAGCATGCTTTACACATAAAACAACTCACATTCAAATACATGAATTTCTCTAGACAACATTTAAAATAATCATTGATACAAATAACTTCTAATTAAGCATGTTTGGCACAACAAATGATTATAACTCACAATGGAACAAGAAGGTAGTGGATTAAGGTGTCCCTACCTCAAATTTGCACAAAACCTTTAAAATGGGTCTTGAAATTCGAACTCCAAGAAGGGCACCAAATCTGGAATTGTTCGTATGGATGCATAGAGCTCGTCGTGGGCTTCGTTTTGCCTCAAACGGCACCTAAATCCGCCAAGAAATGAGGGAGAAATCAAGCTTAATTGTGTAGAAGAAAAAAAAGAAAAGCAAGCGGGCAGAGAGGGAGTAAACCGAGAGAGAAGAAAAAAAAAACAGTGGGTCTGTAATGACCCATTACCCATTCCATAGACTTAAAATTGGAGTGGGTCCCACCTTTTTTTTTTTATTTTTTATCTTTTTCTTTTACTTTTAAATTGCACCACACAAAGACATTACATTCTCCCCAACTTTAAAAGATTTCATCCCCGAAATCAAGACATACCTGAGGAAGAGAACAACATTGGGTACTTGGAACGAACCTCTTGTTCAAGCTCCCAAGTAGCCTCCTCGACTCCGTGGTGTCTCCAAAGGACTTTTACCATTGGTATTGTCTTGTTCCTCAACACCTTTTGTTGTGTGTCAAGAATCTGAACTGGTCCTTCCTCGTAGGAAACATCCTTATCAATGTCTACATCAACCCAACTCAAAATATGAGATGGATCTAGCTCGTACTTCCGTAACATCGATACACGGAAAACATTGTGGACCCTATCCAACTGTGGTGGCAAAGCAAGCCTGTAGGCAACCTCTCCTACACGGTCCAAAATCTCAAACGGTTCAATGAATCGTGGAGACAACTTGCCACTTTTCCCGAATCTCATCAATCCCTTCCGTAGAGAAACCCGAAGAAAAACGTGGTCTCCCACCTCAAAGGATAACGACCGTCTCTGCTTATCCACATAACTCTTTTATCGGCTCTGAGCTGTAAGTAACCTCTGTCTTATCAACTTAATCTTCTCAGTAGTCTCGAGTACAATGTCAGGTCCTAAGGCGGCTGTCTCGCCTACCTCAATCCAACAAACAGGAGACCTACAAGGTCTACCATACAACGCCTCAAATGGAGCCATCTGAATGCTCGCCTGATAACTGTTGTTGTAGGCAAATTCAATAAGTGGAAGGTGATCCTCCCAACTACCACCCAAGTCAAGCACACATGCCCGAAGCATATCCTCCAAAATCTGGATAGTACGCTCCGACTGACCGTCAGTCTGTGGATGGAATGCCGTACTCAGGTGCAACGCTGAGCCAAACGCTGCTTGAAGTCCTTCCCAAAACTTCGAAGTGAACTTAGCATCCCTATCTGAAACAATGGTTACTGGAACTCCATGCAACCTTACAATCTCCTTCACATAAAGGACACCAAGCTTCTCTGCATCATCTGTTGCCTTAATAGGCAAAAAGTGAGCCGTCTTGGTCAATCTGTCAATGATGACCCATACGGACTCATTGCCCCTTCGTGACCTTGGAAGACCTGTCACAAAATCCATAGCAATATGCTCCCATTTCCATTGCGCTACAGGTAATGGTTGCAACAAACCGGCTGGTCTCTGATGCTCGGCCTTCACCTGCTGACAGGTAAGGCATCTAGCCACAAACTGTGCAACATCTTTTTTCATCCCGTTCCACTAATACTGACGTCTTAAATTTTGATACATCTTGGTACCACCTGGATGAATTGCAAAACGGGAAGTGTGAAACTCCTGTAAGACGTCCTCACGACAAACAGTAGGAACCACCAACAAACCCCTGAACCGTAGACCCCCATCTGCATACAAGGCCCAATCTTTCACTGTCTCACCACTAGAGATCAAAGCGTGAATGGTATCTAAATCCGGGTCCTGTCTCTGTGACTCAATCACTTGTACAACAAGAGTAAGCTGAGCCATAAGACTAAATAAGAATGTCGGCTCGCTGTCAACATCGTCATCAAAACAATACAATCCCATCTCTGCCAAATCCTTAAGCATCTTCCACTTCCGAATAGCCAGACAGGCCAAAGTTCCACGAGATTTTCGGCTTAAGGCATCTGCTACCACATTTGCCTTGCCCGGATGATACTGCAAGTCAAAATTATAATCTTTCAAGAATTCAACCCATCTTCTCTGTCTATTGTTCAAGTCCTTTTGGGAGAAAAGGTACTTAAGACTTTTATGATCCGAGTATACCTCGAATCTTTCACCATACAAGTAGTGTCTCCAACACTTCAAAGCAAACACAACTGCCGCCAACTCCAAATCATGAGTAGGGTAGTTGTACTCGTGAGTCTTCAACTGTCGAGACCCATAAGCCACTACTCTACCATCTTGCATCAACACACACCCTAAACCATCACGTGAAGCATCACAATAAATCACATAACCCAAGTCACGCTCAGGTATCACCAACACTGGAGCCGTAGTCAATCTTGTCTTCAATTCCAGGAAAGATGACTCACAGGTTTCATTCCATGCAAACTTAATCCCTTTCCGGGTTAAACGGGTCATAGATGCTGCCAAACGGGAGAAATCTTTCACAAATCTCTGGTAGTAACCCGCTAGACCAAGAAAACTACGGATCTCAAACACATTCTTGGGTTGCTCCCAATTCAAAACAGCTTCAATCTTTGATGGATCAACTGACACTCCACCTTCTGAAACAACATGTCCCAAAAACTTCACCTCTTGTAGCCAAAACTCACATTTCTCATATTTGGCATACAACCGGTGCTCCCGCAAAATCTGTAAAACAAAACTTAAATGGATCTCATGTTCCTCCCGAGATCGTGAATACACAAGAATGTCATCCACGAAAACTACCACAAACTGGTCCAAGTAATCGTGAAAGACGCGGTTCATTAAGTCCATGAATGCTGCTGGAGCATTAGTCAAGCCAAAAGGCATAACAAGGAACTCATAGTGTCCATACCGTGTACGGAATGCTGTCTTCGGGATATCCTCATCCTTAACCCGCAACTGATAATAGCCAGACCTCAAGTCAATCTTGGAGAAACAACTGAATCCCCTCAACTGATCAAATAAATCATCTATCCTTGGCACATGATACTTGTTCTTCATGGTGGCGCGATTCAACTTCCGATAATCGATGCACAACCTCAAAGAACCATCTTTCTTCTTAGCAAACAAGACCGGTGCACCCCATGGTGACACACTCGGTCGGATGAAACCTTTCATCCTCAAATCATCAAGCTGTCTTTTTAATTCCTCCAATTCAATTGGTGCCATACGATACGGTGCCATAGAAATCGGCGCTGTACCTGGCATTAACTCAATAGAGAACTCCACTTCTCGGTGTGGAGGCAACTCTGTTAAATCCTCCGGAAACACATCCAGAAAATCACGAACAACTGTAGGATAATATTTTTCCACAACATCATCCTCTTCGGCTATAAGGGTAGCCAAAAAGTAATCACCATGACTCCGTCCACGAATTCCATAAAACGATGAAATGTGGGAATCACTCCGATCTCCCACGAAAAAGAAACAGTCTCCCTCGGGAGTACAAACTGTAACCTTTCCTCTGAAACAGTCGATCGTGGCATGAAAAGAAGCTAACCAATCCATCCCGAGAATGATATCAAAGCTAGTCATTTCTAGGAGGATAAGGTCAAACACAAAAGTCCGCCCGGCTATCACAATGGAACAGTCCCTCACGACTCGGCTCAAAGACACTGAAACTCCAACTCATAACGCCCAATCCATAAAACTGACCTCTAACCCCGATGCAAGTGCAAATGATGATGAAATGAAAGAATGAGATGCACCAGAATCAAACAAAACACGGGCCCAAGAACCAAACACTGGAAATATACCTCGGAGAACTGAAGATCCAGGAGATGCATCAGTTGGTGCAAGGGCAAAGACACGCCCCTGCGGTGCCTGTGCCTGTGAACCACTAATCTGAACACCAGACTGTTGTGCCGACACAATAGGAGTATCCCTCCTAGCTGGTCGTGAACCCTGAGAAGATAAGGCAGGCTGTGGTGGTGGCGGCGGTGGTCTGAAACCTGATTGAACCGTAGCCGACTGTAACGGCCTCTACCGTGACCCTCTGCCACTAGTGGTGCCTGCTCCCTGACTCGGACAGTCCCGAATCAAATGGCCCTGCTGGCCACACCCAAACAAGCCTTCGGAGCTGAAGAAATTGAAGTCAATCTCATAAGACAACTGGACTTGTAATGCCCAGGCTGCTGACATTGAAAGCAAACAACTGCATTCATATCAGACCCAACTGGCAACGGAGTGGTAGGAGCAGATCGTGCAGACTGCTGTCCCTGAAACTGAGATGGACCACCCCTGTTCCTTTTCCAAGAAGATCCTTCTGAAGATGGCTTCCTTGAAACTGAGATGGACCGCCCCTGTTCCTTTTCCAAGAAGATCCTTATGAAGATGGCCCTGCACCCCTCTTTTGCTTCAACTGCTCTCTTCTTGCATCCTTCTCTTTATTATCAGCTTCCAGCATCAAAGCCCTTTCCACTGCTTCAGAGTAAACTTTAATGAACTGTGCCGTGATCAACGGCCTCATCCGATTATTAAGACCAGAAACAAACTTCCGAGTCTTGTTAACTTCATCTCTCACCATTTCTGGAGCAAAGCGAGAAAGTGAAGTGAACTTGTTTTCATATTCTGTCACTGACATGCTCCCTTGAATAAGGTTATGAAACTGGTCTTGTAACTCCCATCTTTTGGAAAACGGAAAGTACTTTTCATAAAACAATTCCTTGAACTTGTCCCAACTCATCTCTTCCACCTTGTATCGGCTCGTAACCGACTTCCACCATAATTTAGCATCCTTAGCAAACTTATAAGTAGCTAAGATGATCTTCAAATGATCCTCTGTCACATCCATAGAAGTCAATTGAGTTTCAACTTGCTCCATGTAGTCATCTGCTATTATTGGATCCGCACGCCCTCAAACATAACCGGCATCAGCTGAGAAAAACCCTTAATAATCTTGAGACGCTTCTGAGCTGGCGTCTCCTCAACTTGAACTGTAGGTTGTGGTGCCGACTGCGACTGAGCAGCAATCGTTGCCCTCACGACATTTTGCAACAAACGATTAAACTCTAGTGCCACAGAACCTTCACCCACTTCTACGGGTGCTTCAACATTATCCCTCCTTGTGGGGACAGCTCTCGGGGGAATCAAGTCCCTAAGAAGTGTGTCCTCATCATTTAGCTCCTCCGGATTGGAGCTGGAGCTCTCACCAACATCACCCCTAGTCGGTCTAGGGCCAACTTCCCTGATTTCCTCACGCCGTGACATCGTTCTATAAAACAAAGGAAACAATTCAATAACGATAACACTAAGGTCCAACCGTGAACAACCCAACGCAAAAACATACTGTACAAACATTTAGCATGTAATACTATGCAATGAACACATTAATGTAAGCATATAAACACATAAGCATGTAAGCAAGTAAACAGTTAAGCTTGCTTTTTCACATAGCAAAACACTTTTCCAAACAAGGAAATAACAATGCAAATGACTTCCCAGACAACCCTAGGCAAGCCTCTACCGGTCGTCCTAATGGTATTCGAACCATCGCTCTGATTCCAAAATTTGTAACGACCCTAGCTGATGCCAAAATTTAAAAAAAATTCGGCATAACCCCCCCTAAAAATGGGCCTTCAACAACCCGTCCCAATACACAAAACACATAAAATCATCTAGCATCCCATTCATCCTTTCATTATACCTTAACATAGTTCATTTCATGGTGGAACATCCACACACCAATTAATCTAAATTATCATAATTACAGTTCCAAAATACATGATTAATATTTAAAGTCCCTGTCTTACAACGTTACATGATACAATTGCATGGAAACATATACCATAATTCCACTAGTTTCATTTACATCAAACAAAAGATAAGTTCGTTCTTAAGTTACAAGGCCATGAATACTAACTTAGTTACATTTCCACAACTACAAATATACATTGAACGGTCAAAATACAAAATAGGAAACAACCTTCTAACAACTTTCAAGCTTGAGGTGGATTGTCGTCCACTAGTTTATTTCCAAGACCTGAAAAAAATAATATAAATAGTAGAGTGAGCATAAAGCTCAGCAGGTGACACTTAAGACACACATCTTGTGTCCTTGTGAATCCAAACAAAGCATAGGCCAATGGGAAATGGGGATCATACAATGTCGGGAAATAATACAGCATAACGATTCAATGTCAAGTATATCCAATGCAATGGTATGAGATGCAATGCATGCTAGTGTCGCTCCCCATTTTCATATTCCAAAACATCATTTCCAAACTGTTAATACAGTCCGCCCTTTGGTAGCCCCGCCGCGACACGAGAGGAGGATTGGCTAGTGTCCCTGACCCTTAGTGTAACGATCCCAAAACTAATGCCAAGAATTTTTTTAAAAAAAAAAAATTCGGCATAACCTCCCCTAAAAATGGACCTACCGCAACATGTTTAAATGCATATTTAACCTGTCATGCAACTAATTTCTGAATTCACGGCAACAAAAGGTAATGATACAACCTACTAATCTAGACAATGCTTCAAGCTAGGATTATCCTTCCATTCATCAACAAGTTACATATCATCAAGTTCGCATCCCATATGTCATCAAGTATCGTAAGTGTATTATATGATCATGGTTCTTCAAAAGAAATTTACATCATTACACCTTTGGAATTTTTAAAAAAAATGAGGGATGAACAAATGAGTAGTCTATTACAAAATAACAAGGAAAATGCTCCTCTAGCAACTTTCAAAGTTGGGATGGATTGTCGTCCACCGGTTCTTTTCCAAGACCTGAAAAAAAAATATATAGATATAGGGGTGAGCATATAGCTCAGCAGAGACACTTAAGATATAAATCTTGTGTCTTTGTGAATTCAAGCAAAGCATAGGCCAATGGGAGATAGGGATCATACAACGTAGGGGATCAAATACAACATACAATTCAATTCCAATTATAAACAATGCAATGCAATGCAATGCATGTCAATGACACTCCCCATTTTCATTCTCAAAACCATCACTTTCAAACGTTAATACAGCCCGCCCTTTGGTAACCCCGCCGCGACACGAGAGGAGGATTGGCTAGTGTCCCTGACCCTTGGTAACCCCGCGGCGTCATTATGGGGCCCAGCTAACTCAACCACACTAGGGCGACTCCCTAGTCCCCTCTAGGCTATATTAACCTCCGGCTCGTTGGTAACCCCACAGCGACCGGGTTTCGTATAAAATCATTTCATCAAAAACACTTTCCCGAAATTTCCCCTTTTTGAAGTAAATCAATTCTTTCCCTTTTCCTGCCCAATGTTAATGCATGAATACCTCAATAATATACACAAGTTCATCATTCCGTACTTTATCCAATTTAAGCAACATGGCATAATTCGCAAGAATAATCAAGAAAGTCATAACATACTTATACATAACAAGTTCTAGCACAATGAACATATATAATCAAGTCCTAAACATGCTTCACATAGAACAATCATCAAATATAGTCACACAACTAACATATATGCATACATATCAACAATTCTCTAGATTTTAAACAACTAATCAAATTAAATAACAATTAGAGGCAATTAACTCACTAAAGTACAAGATTTCATGAATTAAAGGCCCCTACCTCAAGATTGCACCAAAACCCTAGAAAATGGGTCCTCAAATTCGAGCTCCAAGGAAGACTCAAAACTGGAAATTGATGGTATGGATGTATAGAGCTTGACACGAGCTTCGTTTTGCCTCAAACAGAACCTAATTCCAACAAGAAATGAGTGAGAAATCTAACCTCAAAGTTGAAACCAAAAAAAATAAGAGAAAAATGAGCTTACGGGTTGAGAGAGAGATGCACGAAGAGAGAGAAAGGGAATCAGGAAAATGAGACCAACTTTATGGTCTTGACCCTTTTCTAAAGTGCCTTGTGGGCCCCACCATTAAATTATTTTTCTTTTACTTTTATATTACACTACACACACACAATAAATACACAGACATCACACTTGGTAACCCCGCGACGTCATTATGGGGCCCAGCTAGCTCAACCACGCTAGGGCGACTCCCTAGTCCCCTCTAGGCTATATTAACCTCCGGCCCGTTGGTAACCCTGCAGCGACCGGGTTTCGCATAAAACCATTTCATCAAAAACACTTCCCTGAAATTCCCCATATTTATTTCAAGAACAATATCTCCCATTTCATACAAACCCAATGGTATGTGCATGTATCTATGTTCCATACATTCAATGTCATGGCATTTAAAATTCTACACCATAAAATTAAACATTCAACATGTTCAACGTCTCCCAAGTAATTATTAACACATTAAGATACATCAAAATACATTTAAGCATGCTTTACACATAAAACAACTCACATTCAAATACATGAATTTCTCTAGACAATATTTAAAATAATCATTGATACAATTAACTTCTAATTAAGCATGCTTGGCGCAACAAATGATTATAACTCACAATGGAACAAGAAGGTAGTGGATTAAGGTGTCCCTACCTCAAATTTGCACAAAACCTTTAAAAAGGGTCTTGAAATTCGAACTCCAAGAAGGGCACCTATAACGACCCTCACCCTGGCCGGACACAATATTGTCCGTTTTTGGCTCAACCAGACCAGAGACTTCCCAGGGGGTCACCCATCCTGGTATTACTCCAAGTTAAGCACGCTTAACTATAGAGTTCTGATGGGTTCACGGCCATCACGGCTTTAAAACGCGTTGTGTCATAGAAGGGTGTTGAATCTATATATAACACTTGCCCCATCCACACCCAGACTTTGTGGGATTGTGCACCTGTAGCTCGCCCAGTGTGGTAGCCTACTGGTGCCCCCTGCACACGCTCACACACACCCGCCCATAAGGTCGCCACAATCACCCCCCCTTTGGGGCCCAACGTCCTCGTTGGCCACACTTCCGGCTGGGTCAGGCTCTGATACCATTTATAACGACCCTCACCCTGGCCATACACAATATTGTCCGCTTTTGGCTCACCCAGACCAGAGACTTCCCTGGGGGTCACCCATCCTGGTACTACTCCAAATTAAGCACGCTTAATTACAGAGTTCTGATGAGTTCACGGCCATCACGGCTTTAAAACGCGTTGTGTCATAGAAGGGTATTGAATCTACATATAACACTTGCCCCATCCACACCCAGACGTTGTGGGATTGTGCACCTGTAGCTCGCCCAGTGTGGTAGCCTACTAGTGCCCCCTGCACACGCTCACACACACTCGCCCATAAGGTCGCCACAGCACCAAATCTGGAATTGTTCGTATGGATGCGTAGAGCTCGTCGTGGGCTTCGTTTTGCCTCAAACGGCACCTAAATCCGCCAAGAAATGAGGGAGAAATCAAGCTTAATTGTGTAGAAGAAAAAAAAAAGAAAAGCAAGCGGACAGAGAGGGAGTAAACCGAGAGAGAAGAAAAAAGAAAAAAAAAACAGTGGGTCTGACCCATTACCCATTCCATAGACTTAAAATTGGAGTGGGTCTCACATTTTTTTTATTTTTATTTTATCTTTTTCTTTTACTTTTAAATTGCACCACACACAGACATTACAATTCATGTTTGTCACGATTCATATATCTCTTACTAAATATTAGAATAAAACTCTAAATTAAAACGTTATGTTGACGGATGCAGCTCCAAGTCTTCAATTAATTGATAAGAATGAGAGCAACTTTGAATCCATTTGGTGGATTTTCAAGAAGAACTCTACAAGTGGCTTCAAGAAGAATGAGAGTGGAGTTTTAATTTAGTAAGGATCAGTAGTAGAGGCAAAACCTCATTGAGATGACATCTTCCACCTCTCTACAAAATCCCATGCAGTCTTGTCCAAGTCCAATGGTGTATTTCCCTTTACTTGCACCATCATGAGCCTCCAATACTTCCTGCATAGCGCAAATATAAAGAAAATTGAGAATTTTTATGATGATGCAATTTCTTGCGGAGCCCCCATAAGAAACTACTAAAATATTGAAAATAAAAGTAAACAAACTTGAAATGTATTAAAAACAGAGACTGCCGTAGTTATTTGTAGAAACTAATAAAATCAGTTTCTGGTCAAAAGGACTGATTATGCTGATTGACAACTATTTCAAATCTGTATAGACACGATCCTAAATTAGAGGAACAAAATAATCTGCAGAGCCTTGATTCATGGAAGATAGTTTCTCAATCTGGTTGTGCTTGATTGTGGAAATCAGCATGTTTATTTGGCCTTGATTTAGAGACATTAATTGATGATTGATTGGGGAAAGTCTGATCTGATCTCATATGCCCCCGCAAGATCGGGCTCCCATCGGAGAGACCGATCTTGGACCGAAGAAGACAAAAACGCTGCCGACTACGTGGTTTGGTGAGCACATCCGCAAGTTGATCATAAGTAGAGATATGAGAGACATTAAGAGAGCCAGTGGAATCTTGATCCCGAACAAAGTGGTAGTCAATGGCATTAGATCGGTAGCTCCCATGTTATCACAGTATAATGTTGGTGGTTTGGAGGGAACAACGCCAAGCTCAGTGAGAAGAGAGGAAATCCACATGATTTCAGCAGCAGTAGATGCAAGAGCCAGGTACTCGGCTTCGGTAGAAGAGCGAGCAACTGATATTTGTTTGCGGGAACACCATGAGACCGCATTGCTGCCAAGATAAACAATATAAGCTGTCGTAGAGGTGCGATCATCATGATTGCCCGCCCAATCCGCATCAGAAAATGCATGAAGATTTAGTGGTTGATCACGCCGAAGTTGGAGGCCAAAGTTCAAGGTTTGCTTGAGATACTGAAGA
Source organism: Cornus florida (assembly GCF_030987335.1). Classification (NCBI taxonomy): domain Eukaryota; kingdom Viridiplantae; phylum Streptophyta; class Magnoliopsida; order Cornales; family Cornaceae; genus Cornus; species Cornus florida. The sequence goes on from NW_026775581.1 coordinate 91,703,532, forward strand.
AGACGCTTAGCAGCAGATCAATGCACTTCAGATGGACAATGCATAAATTGTGCTAATTTGTTGACAGTAAAAGAGGTGTCAGGATGGGTAAGAGACAAGTATTGTAAGGCACCAATGACTTGACGGTATTTTGTGGCATCAGCAGGAGAAGAGCCATCAGCAAGGCTGAGAGAAGTGGAGGTCGCCATGGGAGTGTGAACCTCTTTGGCTCCAGACATATTGGTTCGATCAAGGAGATCACGGATGTATTTATGTCGAGTAAGAAGCAGGCCTGATTTGGTGGGAAGTACTTCAACACCAAGAAAATAATGAAGGGCACCCATGTCTTTGACTGAAAATCGAAGAGATAAAGCCTGAATAAATTGGGCAATGAAGGTACAATGGTTGCCTGTAACAAGAAGATCATCGACATAGACTAGAAAATAGATGATCATGCCAGCAGTGTTGTAAATAAATAGAGAAGCATCAGATTTGGAATTACGAAAACCAAAGGAGATAAGAAAATTTTTAAGTTCAGTGTACCAGGCACGTGGGGCTTGTTTCAAGCCATAGAAAGCCTTATGAAGGCGACACACATGAGAGGGTTGAGATCTATCAATAAAGCCAAGAGGCTGGGTCATGAAGACCTCTTCGTTGAGAGTGCCATGTAAGAAGGCATTATTAACGTCTAATTGACAAATGGGCCACCCAGAGCTGAGAGTAAGAGAGAGAACAATCCGAATGATAGTGGGTTTAACCACTGGGCTAAACGTGTCATGATAATCAACACCAGGCATTTGATGAAAGCCTTTGGCCACCAGTCGAGCTTTCTAGCCAGCAAGGCTCCCATTGGGGTTACACTTGATATGAAAGACCCATTTACAGTCCACAACATTTTGAGTTGGTGTGGGAGGGACCAACTCCCATGTGCCATTCCGAATGAGAGCATTAAGTTCATCAGACATGGCGGCACGCCAATTGGAATCTCGAAGAGCCTGAGACACACAAGTAGGTTCTGGAGGTAAGGGTAAGGTGTGGGAGGTGGTATGTGTAACGACCCAAATGGATACCAAAATAATAATAAAAATCTATAAAAATTTTGGCATGACCTCCGCAGAAAATGTCTCTAAACAACCTGTTGAAATACAAAAAATAAACACAATGGCCTCACTAGGCCTTAAATCTAACATATCCTGTCCCAACGCAATATACATATATTATATCCCATCTCCAAAGTGACTACATACATACAAAATCCCATTCCTCCATCTCATCCAACAAGGAACATACTTTGGTTACATTAAGTTACAGTCCAAAAAGCGTAATTAGAATTTAAAAGTTCATGACTTACAACATTATACTAATTAAACTAAAGTTTTACGAGTTAGTTAATATTACATTTACAAAATATTAGAGAGTTTTAATACAAAAGATAGCCAAAAATATATATATATATATATATATATATATATAAAATAGGTCTCTGTGCTCGTCTAAAATCGTGGTGGATCGTCGTCCGCCACCTCTTTTCCATATCCTGAAAAATGTTAGAAATAATGGGGTGAGCATAAGCTCAGTAGGAAGTGTCTAAGACACACTTCTTATATCCCCGTGAATCCATACAATGAATAGATAAAAAAGTGAAAGGGATCATGCTATAAGGAAACACACACTCTCAAAAACAATAACAAGTATGTAACAATTACCACCCAATCACAAGTTTACCACAATGTCATGAAGTGCAATATGCAAATGTTACTCCCCATTTTCCGAAACATTTCCGTTTCAACTTCCAAAGCCGTTAGTGTAATCCGACCCAAGGCACCTCCAAGGCGTCACGAATGGAGGGTTGACTAACTATCCATGACCACAAGGCACCTCCAAGGCGTCGCATCCGGCCTAGTTAGCTCAACCATGATCCCTTCTAGACTACACTAACACCACGGACCACTAGGCGCCTCCTAGGCGTCCGGTTTTCGCAAACTCCTTTAAAAAAATATTTTCTCCAAAATAATTTCATTTCTTCAAAAAAAAACATTTTTTTTTCCACCTTTCTCTTTCCCAATGAATGCATAAATGCGCATGCTTCAATTTACCAATTCAACCATAGACTTTCATACATTCCATTTACATCATCATCACAATTTAATAGAAATTTATAAGCATTCATTTCTTTTATTTATTTATTTATTTATTGACCATAGCATCATTTTCTTTCAAAGCAATAAATAAATAAATAAATACATAATCTTAGGACTTACAACATGTCAACACCAAACATGCTCAATCACCGTAATAAATCTAGCCATATATATGAATTCAAATAATACATGGAACACATTTAGCATTTTAGTTAAACATGCTTCAACCACAAACTAGATAATCAAAATTAGGATCAAATTTAAGGGGCAAAATTCACAAAAAGAGCTAAGAAGTTGTAGATTAGAACACCCCTACCTCAAATTGATGAAAACCCCCAATTTGAGCCCAAGAACCCTAGAATTTTGAACTCCCTAGAGTGCACCAAATGATGATTGGCTTATATCAAATTAATGGGCTCGACGAGCTCAACAACTTTGCTTCACAACGTCCTACCAAAATCCAATTGGTGAAGATGAGATCAAAGCTTAAAATTACAAAAAGAGAAAAAGAAAAGAGATGCCGAGAGAAGGCCGGAAGCAGAGAGAGAGAGAGAAATATATGTCTGCATAATGGCCTTATGGCCTTTAGTCATGTTTTTAAGTTATTGGTGGGACCCACCTACTTTTTGAAAAAAAATCTTAACTTTAATATATATACAAACACATATATATAAGCATAACTATTACATTCTCCCTAACTTTAAAAGATTTCGTCCCCGAAATCAAGTCATACCTGAGGAAGAAAACAACTCTGGATACTTGGAGCGAACCTCCTGTTCAAGCTCCCAAGTAGCCTCCTCAACTCCATGATACCTCCAAAGAACCTTTACCAATGGTATCGTCTTTTTCCTCAACACCTTCTGCTGTGTGTCAAGGATCTGAACTGGTCCCTCCTCGTAAGAAACATCCTCATCAATGTCTACATCAACCCAACTCAAAATGTGAGACGGATCCGGCTCGTACTTCCGTAGCATTGATACATGAAAGACATTATGAACTTTGTCCATCTGCGGTGGCAAAGCAAGTCTGTAGGCAACCTCTCCTACACGGTCCAAGATCTCAAAAGGCCCAATGAATCGTGGCGACAACTTGCCACTCTTTCCGAACCTCATCAACCCTTTCCGTGGAGAAACCCGAAGAAAAACGTGATCTCCCACCTCAAAGGATAACGGTCGCCTCCGCCTATCTGCATAGCTCTTCTGTCGGCTCTGAGCCGTGAGCAGCCTCTGTCTAATCAACTTAATTTTCTCGGTAGTCTCAAGTACAATGTCGGGTCCTAAGGCGGCTGTCTCGCCCACCTCAGTCCAACAGACAGGAGACCTACAAGGTCTACCATACAACGCCTCAAATGGAGCCATCTGAATACTTGCCTGATAACTGTTGTTGTAGGCAAACTCAATAAGTGGAAGGTGATCCCCCCAACTACCACCCAAGTCAAGTACACAGGCCCGAAGCATATCCTCCAAGATCTGGATAGTACGCTCCGACTGACCGTCCGTCTGTGGATGGAATGCCGTGCTAAGGTGCAACGCTGAGCCAAACGCTGCTTGAAGTCCTTCCCAGAACTTCGAGGTGAACTTGGCATCTCTATCCGACACAATAGTCACTGGAACTCCGTGCAATCTCACAATCTCCTTCACATAAAGTACACCAAGTGCCTCTACATCATTTGTTGCCTTAATAGGCAAAAAGTGAGCAGTCTTGGTTAACCTATCAATAATGACCCATACGGCTTCATTTCCCCTCCGTGACCTAGGAAGACCTGTCACAAAATCCATGGCAATCTCCTCCCATTTCCACTGCGCTACCGGCAATGGTTGCAATAAACCAGCTGGTCTCTGGTGCTCGGCCTTCACCTGCTGACAGGTAAGGCACTTAGCCACAAATTGTGCAACATCCTTCTTCATTCCACTCCACTAATACTGACGTCTTAGATTGTGATACATTTTGGTACCACCCGGATGAACTGCAAAGCGGGAAGTATGAAACTCCCGTAAGATGTCCTCACGACAAACTGTAGGAACAACCAACAAACCCCTAAACCGTAGACCTCCATCTGCATGTAAGGTCCAATCCTTCACGATCTCGCCACTAGAGATCAAAGTGTAAATGGCATCCAAATCTGAATCCTGTCTCTGTGACTCAATCACCCATCTAACAAGAGTGGGTTGAGCCACGAGACTAAACAAGAATGCTGACTCACTGCCATCATCATCATCATCAAAACAATACAATCCCATTTCAGCCAAATTTTCCAGCATTTTCCATTTCTGAATGGCTAAACTAGCCAAAGTCCCACGAGATTTCTGACTTAAAGCATCAGCTACCACATTTGCCTTGTCAGGATGATACTGCAAATCAAAGTTATAGTCTTCTAAGAATTCAACCCATCGCCTCTGTCTCTTGTTCAAGTCCTTTTGGGAGAAACGGTACTTGAGACTCTTGTGGTCCGAGAACACCTCAAATCTCTCACCATACAAATAGTGTCTCCAACACTTCAAAGCGAATACAACTGCCGCTAAATCTAAGTCATGAGTAGGGTAGTTAAGCTCGTGAGTCTTCAACTGTCGAGACCCATAAGCCACTACTCTATCATCTTGCATCAGTACACAACCCAAACCATCACGTGAGGCGTCACAATAGATCACATAACCCAAGCCACGCTCAGGTATCACCAACACCGGAGCCGTAGTCAACCTTGTTTTCAACTCTTGAAAGGATGACTCACAGGCCTTATTCCATGCAAACTTGATCCCTTTCCTGGTCAATCTGGTCATAGGAGTTGCCAAACGGGAAAAATCTTTCACAAATCTCCGATAATAACCCGCTAGGCCAAGGAAACTCCGGATCTCAAAGACATTCTTGGGTTGCTCCCAACTCAAAACTGCCTCTATTTTTGAAGGATCAACTGAAACCCCACCTTCCGAGATAACATGTCCCAAAAATTTCACCTCTTGTAGCCAAAACTCACATTTTTCATACTTGGCGTACAAACGGTGCTCCCGTAGAATCTGCAACACTATACCCAAATGGACCTCGTGCTCTTCCCGAGTCCGTGAATACACAAGAATATCATTCACAAAAACTACCACAAACTGATCCAAGTAATCGTGGAAGACACAGTTCATTAAATCCATGAATGCCGCCGGCGCATTGGTTAAACCAAAAGGCATAACAAGAAACTCGTAATGTCCATACAGCGTACGAAACGCGGTCTTTGGAATATCCTCCTCTCTAACCCGTAACTGATAATAGCCTGACCTTAAGTCAATCTTCGAAAAACAACTGGCTCCCCTCAACTGATCAAATAAATCATCTATCCTTGGTAAAGGATACTTGTTCTTGATGGTGGCATGATTCAACTTTCGGTAATCAATGCACAACCTCAAAGAACTATCTTTCTTCTTAGCGAACAAGACCGGTGCACCCCACGGTGACACACTCGGTCGGATAAAGCCTTTCATCCTCAAATCATCAAGTTGCTTCTTCAATTCTTCTAATTCAATCGGTGCCATACGATACGGTGCCATAGAGATTGGTGCGGTACCAGGCATCAAATCAATAACAAATTCCACCTCTTGGTGTGGAGGCAACTCAGTCAAGTCCTCTGGAAACACATCCAGAAAATCACGCACAACTGCTGGATAATCAACCCCATAAAACTCAACGTCATCATCGGCGAAAAGACTAGCCAAGAAGAATGTCTGCCGATCTCGACCCCTAACACCATAAAATGAATGAGTGAGAGGATCACACCGATCTCCCACAAAACAGAAACAATCCCCATCCGGGGTACACACTGAAACTCTGCCCCTGAAACAATCAATGACAGCTCTGAAGGATGACAACCAGTCCATCCCAAGAATGACATCAAATCCCGTCATCTCGAGAACGATGAGATCGAACTCAAGAACACATCCGGCAATTGTGATGGAACAACTCCTACAAACTCTACTAAGAGCAACTGAACCCCCGATAGGCGTGTCAACACAAAGCGGTCTGTCTAACTGACTGACCTCTAAACCCAATGCCCGTGCAAATGATGAAGCAATGAATGAATAAGAAGCACCAGAATCAAACAATACACAAGCCCAAGAATGGGACACAAGAAATATACCCCTAACAACTGAAGGACTGGATGGTGACTCGACTGGAGTGAGTGCAAACACGCGACCCTGGGTTCTCTGCCCCTGGGAACTGCCTGCCTGATAGCCAGACTGCTGAGTACGTGCACTCGAAGAAGCTCCCCTACCAGGTCGAGAACTCTGGGCTGACATAACTGGCTGAGACGGCTGAGGTGGTGGTGGTGGTCGAAACCCTGACTGAACTGTGGCAGACTGCATCTGCCTCTGCTGTGAACCTCCACCTCTGCTCAAACCACTGCCTCGTTGTGGACAATCTTTCACCCTATGGCCCTGCTGGCCACACCCGAAACATCCACCAGACGCCACCTGAATCTGAGTACACTGGGACTTGTGATGCCCTGGCTGCCCACACTTGAAACAAATCATCCGAGCTACCTGTGTCTGAGTGCATTGGGACTTGTAATGTCCCAACTGCCCGCATCTAAAACAAGTAACATTCGGTCTAGAAGACCCCATGGACACTGAAGCTGTGGGTGCAAATCTAACTGGCTGTTGTCCCCTGAACCCTGACTGCTCATGTTTCTGCTTCTTACTTGATTGACCTTCGGAGAAAGTACTCATACCCCTGTTGTGCTTGTAGGACTCCCTGATAGCCTTGTTGTCCTTACTCTCAGCCTCAACCACTAAAGCCTTTCGCACTGCTTTTGCATACTCTGTCGGTTCTGAAGCAGCTACAATTGGCCTAATGGTAAGATCAAGGCCATCAACAAATTTCTCTATCTTTCCTTCTTCATCATTAGCAATTCCCGGTGCAAACCTCAAAAGTGATGTAAACTTGTTTTCATACTCTGTAACTGTCATACTTCCTTGCTTTAACCCATCAAACTCCTTCTTTAGTTCCCTCCGCTTAGGCGCTGGAAAGTACTTCTCATAATACAACTTCTTGAAGTAGCATATGTCATAGTATCCAGATTATGGGTGTGAGAAACGGTCTTCCACCAAATCTCAGCATCACCCACAAAATTGTAAGTCGCCAATGTGATCTTCAACTTGTCCGTTGCCAAATTCATGGCATTAATATACTTCTCCACCCTATCCAGGAAACTGTCCGCAACAAGCGGATCTGGACCACCCTCAAACAAGGTTGGCATCAACTTCACGAACCTGGCAATGTGAGAAAGAGTATCATCTAGCTCATTTGTCTTCGGAGGTGGTGGTGGTGGAGCCGGTGGTGGCACAAACTGTGACGATGACGCACCTGTCGGTCGATATGCATCAAAAATAGCCTCTTGAATGGCTAACCTAATTTGTTCCCTATTCATCTGAAAAGGTGGATCAACAGTCCCCCTCACTTGTCTCCCTCTTGGTGGGACCAAATCACGCAACAAGATATCTTCCTCAACTTGCTCCTGATCCCTTTCCACGGGATTGGAGCTAGAACTTTCCCCGGGATCCCTTCGTGTTGCCATGACGCTATAAGAAAAAGGAAACAGATCAAAAACGATGACACTAAAATACGCACGAGAACGAAGTCCTCACACGAATGACTTGACAAGAATGGAAACACATAAGCACCTTTCATTGTCCCAGAATACCCAACTAATGATAAACATGATCATGCTAATCATATACAACAACATTAAGCACTTAGCACGTAGTCATATAAGCAGTTAAACAAATAAGCACGTCTTTCAAATAATTAAGCACCTTAACACATAAGCATATAAGCATGCCATCACGTAAACAATTAAGCAAGTAAGCAAATAACTCAACTCCCCATGCAATCCTAGATAAGCCTCTACCCGTCGTCCTAATGGTATTCGAACCATGGCTCTGATACCAAATTTGTAACGACCCAAATGGATTCCAAAATAATAATAAAAATCTATAAAAATTTTGGCATGACCTCCGCAGAAAATGTCTCTAAATAACCTGTTGAAATACAAAAAATAAACACAATGGCCTCACTAGGCCTTAAATCTAACATATCATGTCCCAACGCAATATACATATATTATATCACATCTCCAAAGTGACTACATACATACAAAATCCCATTCCTCCATCTCATCCAACAAGGAACATACTTTGGTTACATCAAGTTACAGTCCAAAAAACGTAATTAGAATTTAAAAGTCCATGGCTTACAACATTACACTAATTAAACTAAAGTTTTACGAGTTAGTTAATATTACATTTACAAAATATTAGAGAGTTTTAATACAAAAGATAGCAAAAAAAAAATATATATATATATATAATAGGTCTCCGTGCTCGTCTAAAATCGTGGTGGATCGTCGTCCGCCACCTCTTTTCCATGTCCTGAAAAATGTTAGAAATAATGGGGTGAGCATAAGCTCAGTAGGAAGTGTCTAAGACACACTTCTTATATCCCCGTGAATCCATACAATGAATAGATAAAAAAGTGAAAGGGATCATGCTATAAGAAAACACACACTCTCAAATACAATAACAAGTATGTAACAAATACCACCCAATCACAAGTTTACCACAATGTCATGAAGTGCAATATGCAAATGTTACTCCCCATTTTCCGAAACATTTCCGTTTCAACTTCCAAAGCCGTTAGTGTAATCCGACCCAAGGCACCTCCAAGGCGTCACGAATTGAGGGTTGACTAACTATCCACGACCACAAGGCACCTCCAAGGCGTCGCATCCGGCCTAGTTAGCTCAACCATGATCCCTTCTAGACTACACTAACACCACGGACCACTAGGCGCCTCCTAGGCGTCCGGTTTTCGCAAACTCCTTTAAAAAAATATTTTCCCCAAAATAATTTCGTTTGTTAAAAAAAAACCTTTTTTTTTCCCCCTTTCTCTTTCCCAATGAATGCATGAATGCGCATGCTTCAATTTACCAATTCAACCATAGGCTTTCATACATTCCATTTACATCATCATCACAATTTAATAGAAATTTATAAGCATTCATTTCTTTTATTTATTTATTTATTTATTGACCATAGTATCATTTTCTTTCAAAGCAATAAATAAATACATAATCTTAGGACTTACAACATGTCAACACCAAACATGTTCAATCACCGTAATAAATCTAGTCATATATATGAATTCAAATAATACATGGAACACATTTAGCATTTTAGTTAAACATGCTTCAACCACAAACTAGATAATCAAAATTAGCATGCTTAGGATCAAATTTAAGGGGCAAAATTCACAAAAAGAGCTAAAAAGTTGTAGATTAGAACACCCCTACCTCAAATTGATGAAAACCCCCAATTTGAGCCCAAGAACCCTAGAATTTTGAACTCCCTAGAGTGCACTAAATGATGATTGGCTTCTATCAAATTAACGGGAACAACTTTGCTTCACAATGTTCTACCAAAATCCAATTGGTGAAGATGAGATCAAAGCTTAAAATTACAAAAAGAGAAAAAGAAAAGAGATGCCGAGAGAAGGCCGGAAGCAGAGAGAGAGAGAGAGAAATATATGTCTGCATAATGGCCTTATGGCCTTTAGTCATGTTTTTAAGTTATTGGTGGGGCCCACCTACTTTTTTAAAAAAAATCTTAACTTTAATATATATACATACACATATATATAAGCATAACTATTACAGTATGATTTACTTGTTTGGGCTTAAAAATATTATTTTGAGAGCGGGTAGTCATAGAGTAAGTGCGAGTAGGAGGGAGAGGAGGGGGAGGGGAAGGGGAACGGGCAGACAACGGAGAATGAGAATCAGAGGGCGAGGGAGATGACTCACCACCGGAAAATGGAGTGGAAGGATCACGAGCCATAGGGATAGTAGAACAAGAAGGACTGTCAGACGAGGGAACAGTAGCAACGAGCGAAGCAAAGGAGGCTGGGGCAGCAACTTCGGTGGACTGAAAACGAGAGGAAGATAATGGAATAGAAAAAATGTAACGGGTTGGTTGCCTTGAGCGTGGGAGAGCAATCGGACCATGTGGAGATGGAGAGAGGAGGAGAGATTTGACACATTGGAGGAGGAAGAAGGGTTTGATGACATAGATGGAAAAAGATGCTCAAAAAATTGAACATGCCGAGAGTGAAAAATTTTGGAGGTAGATTGGTCTAGACACTTAGAGGCACTTTGAGAGGTAGAATAACCTAAAAAAATACAAGGGCGAGATCGGGGTTCAAGTTTGTGGCTAGAGTAAGGTCGCAGCCACGGATAATTTAGAATAGTTGGGAAGGGAACGGAATAGAGCTTCAAACGGGGATTTATACTTGAGAATTGGTGTGGGTAGCCAATTGATAAGGTAGCTGGCTGTTTGGAAGGCAAAACTCCAAAATGACAAGGGGAGTGAAGCTTTGTGAAGAAGGGTAAGGCCCGTCTCAACGATATGACGATGATGTCTCTCAACTGTTTCATTATGTTGAGGTGTATATGGGGGTGTAGTGAGATGTTGAACACCATGAGTCTTAAGAAAAGATTTGAGTTTGATAAATCCCCACCACCATCTGAATAAAGTGTGACAAGAGACGTATTGAAGTATTTTTCAACAACGGACTTGAACTTTATAAAAACAGAAAGCACATCAGATTTTTTACGCAAAGGATATAACCAGATGTATTTAGTAAAATGATCGATGAAAATGACATAATAATGAAAACCATCAAATCAAGAAATAGGGGCCGGACCCCAAACATCGGAGTAAACTAAATCAAGTGGTTTTCGACTTTGAAGAGTAGAAACGCCAAATGGTAACTTGTGGCTTTTATTACAATGACAAGAATTACAAACAAACTCCTTGAAAGGCTTAGTAGAGACAGGTAAAGACTAGGTGGCGATGACATGGTGCAGAATTTTGGAAGATGGGTGACCCGAACGATTATGCCAGCTAGCGAAAGAAGTTGCAAACCCAACCAGAGCACATGGTGAGCAATGGTAGGAGCCCGTAAGCGCTGGCCATTCGTAGACATCATTCTTGGTCAACCCGCGAAGAAGCTATGCTCCCGTGGTGAGATCCTTCACAACAAAAAAGGAGGGAAAAAATTCAATGGACGTGTTATTTGTTTTGCAAAATTGAGAAACAGATATTAGATTTTTTTTCATAGAAGGAACACAAAGGACATTGGATAAATTAAAAGAAGCGGAAGGAGTAGAAAATTTGGTAGCAACAGTGTGTGTAATGGCAAGCCCAAAACCATCTCCAATGACAATATCATCAGGACCTTCATAATCATGATGGAGAGAAAGATTGCTGAGGTCGGATGTCACACGATGGGAGGCTCCAGAGTCAACAAGCCAACTTGGATTGGAGAAGCGATGAGTTGTAGTGTGATTGATCATGGGTCCAGAAGGGGAGTAAGGTCGGGCTCGGGGACAATGTCGTACTGTATGGCCCCGTTGATCGCATAGCTGACAGGTAACATTGTTGGAGCCATGAAAATTGGAAGATCGACTGGAATTATTATTGGCATGAGAATTGGAGGATCGGCCGTGATTAGTGTTGCCATTGAGATTTGAAAATCTGCCGTGATTATTATTGCCACTGTAATTTGAAGATCTATCATGATAAGAGTTGGAAGAGTTTCTGCCGCCTCGATTTGGAGTATTGCCATTTCAAAAATTAGAACCAGTACTTGCAGTATGTCTAATGTAGTTGGCTGTAATTGGAGTGAGTTCTTAATGTTTTTCGTCTCTCTTGAGAGCGACTTCATAAGCTACGAGCTTGTCATGAAGCTCTTCAAAGCTAATGGTACTGTCACGGGCACGGATCGCTGCTGCAATCTCCTAAAATTCGGCTCCTAGTCCATTGAGAGCATGAATAATAAGATCATCTTCATTGAGTGGAGCGTCAATTAGGGCGAGTTCATCAGCAATTCCCTTCAATGACTGAAGATACACAGAGACAGATTGGGTGCCTCGAGTCATCAGGGTGATACGTTCCTTAAGATGCATTACTCTCGACCGAGAGCGATTGCCATAAAGCTTGGCCAACTTGTTCCAAGCTTCATGTGATGTTTTGGCTGAAGCAACCAAGGGCATGACAGGTTCAGATAGAGATGCAAAGATGGCGTGGAGAAGGAGTTGGTCTTGTCTCATCGGGCTTGGTTCGGGACGATTTGATTATCTTTAACAATTGTTTTAGAGGGACAAGGAGTGAGGCCATTGATATAACCAAGTAGATCATATCCAAAAAGAAGAGAGTGAAATTGAGCTCTCCATGAAGGATAGTTGGAAGGTGTGAGTTTGAATGGCAATTGGGCTGATGCATTGATGGAGATAAGGTTGGGTAGGCTAGTGTTTGATGTTGGGTTAATGGGCAATGGGATTTTAGTATTTTGAGAACTTTCTTCAGCCATGGAAATAACAGGATCAGCTTGCTCGTTGGAGCAGGGAAGGTCTGATACCATATAGAGAAATAAACTGACTAGACAGAATAATTTACTTTGGTTGTATATATTTCATTACACCTTCTACAACAAGGATTTGTTCACTTAAATACAGAGACTGCAATAGTTATTTGCTGAAACTAATAAAATCAGTTTCTGGTCAAAAGGAGTGATTATGCTGATTGACAACTATTTTAAATCTGTATAGACACGATCCAAAATTAGAGGAACATAATAATCTGCAGAGCCTTGATTCATGGAAGATAGTTTCTCAATCTGGTTGTGCTTGATTGTGGAAATCAGCATGTTTGTTTGGCCTTGATTTAGAGACATTAATTGATGATTGATTGGGGAAAGTCTGATCTGATCTCATACAGATTACATGATATTGATACCATGCATCTTGATACCACCCGAAAATGTTTACTGAAATATATCCACACTCATATTATTATATATTACATACGCACACACACATCAGAAGCTCCTGAAATCTATGGTCACCAAAAAATTATACAATAAATAATTTTCTTCACAAGTGGACCAATATATATTTTATGTAAGATAAGAAGATAACAAATCCACCGAAGAACCAAAACTAAATTTTTCAATATTGTCTTGAATAAAACTTCACACAGTCACTCGACTCACTCCCCATGAGCACAAATTTGTTGAGCTCGGTCACATAAGTTATATACATATATACCCACATGCATAGATATATGAGTGTGTGACAAACATAACACATTAATCACTGAAAACTCCAAAATTTTCAGGTTTCTTAGCCAAAACGGGGAGATTTTTACTTAAACGTGACAGAAAAATGAATTTGTAAATGGATTTTCCATGTCATATCCAATTATCCACCTCATTTTTCCCAAAAACATAGAAACCCAAATAAGTACGCTTAAAGCTTCTGAACCAAACGAGCCAAAGAAGAATCAACGATCTTGATCGAATTTAAACAACAGTAAAAGAGATGGATTAAAATTCTTCACCTGTTGGAGACAAGTAGGAGGGAAATAGATTTACATGGCCAGAATTCCCACATTGTGCTCGGAGGCCATTTTCTCTCTCCTCACTCTCAGAAATTAACAGATGGAAAAATGACGAACCTTTCTTATATATTTGAACTCTAAATCTTCTATTTTGAAAAGTATAAACTTATCACTGGGAAATGATAAATGTAATCCCCTTCTAATCATATGCACACACATTATTATTTATTTATTTATTTATTTTTAAAAAAAAAATAAAACATGAATGACCAATATACCTTTAATTTTTTATTTCATTATTTATAAGTTAAAGACAATTATGTCATTTCACTTTATGCACACACCCGTATACTTTTAAATATTGCAATTCTTTGTTAGGAGTTAACAACATTTTTATATTAAATAAGCAAAACCTTTTGTTAGGACTTCATAATAATAAAATAAAGTTAAACTTTATTTTAAAAAATTTAAATTATGTGATGGCTTGTGATTGGCCAGATCACCTGGTTCCAATCATGTATTAATTTCTCACTAGATTCTACATTATATAGATAGGGGTCACTATCAAAAATTCACAAATGAAGGAACAATATAAGTGGCTCTGAGGACTCGTTGACCTATTGCTACTACTGTAATTCCTATGTTATTACTACTAGTTGTTTAGTAACAAGGTGTTGGGCTTGAGCAACAGGATAAGAAAAGGATTTTGTTTTTGTCAGCATGTTGATTGCTTCTGAAGACGGCCTGACAACTCATGTACTGCTGTTTTTCTGCAAATGTACTATTTGCCCATATTTGATGTATCAAGCAGTTAAGGACTACCATTCAAAAAAAAAAAAAACACACAAGTTAAGGACTGTGTGTGTGTATATATATATATATTTACAGGGAAGACATTTTTTTTTTTTTTTTTTTTTTCTTTTTGTTGAATGCACAAAAGATAAAATAGTTGGAACTTTGTCTTCTCGAGTTTATCAGTATTGGGTACTTTTGTAGGGTTAAAGAAAGGCAAAGTTGTGGAGGTTGCTAGATAGTTTTGATTGTGGTGGATGGGACATATTTCAAGTGTTCGATGAAATTCCGGGGAGAAACTTGTCTCTTAATTTCGTTGATACCTATTATAGTAACATATGTCTTTGAGGTCTCCAGTTCCTCTATTTTTGCTTGGTGGTCAAACATGCTGTTCCCAGTTAGTAATTTTTATCGGAGCATCTAAGTTTGTACATTTGAGTTGGATATATTTGGAAATAAATAATATTTATGATATGCTGAATTCCTAATTCTAATTGAATGATGTATATTATACATTTGGATCATACTTCTTGTGTTTATCAAATAGCACTCTTTTACTGCTTAGTAGTATATTAGTGTGTCTCTCTATATGAAGCATGAATGAACAGAATAAAAAGTGCCACCATCTCTTCTGTTTAAGGGTCTTATATTAATTCAATGAAAGAACCATGGAACTTAAAATACACAATACATTATTGCTCCTCACAATGGCAAAGAATGAAAGAATAAGTTGTGTTCAAACTTCAATTGTTGTTTGATTAAGAGCTTTGTATCTCCATCGCTCTTTCTCCACAAAGTCTGCGTCCAAGAAGCGCGAAACAAATGACCAGAGCCTATACACGTCTTCAAAGTTTGTCAAGAACCCCAGTGAAGCAGTGACCACTGATATCCCAGATTCATAATTCTTTCTCTTTTTGTTTCCCATTGTCTCTTCTTCTTCAGTGCTTCTTAACTCTATTATACTCTCCCGCTCTTCTTCATACTTTTCCGAGAACCAAATGTGGTGTAAGAATCCATAACTGAGAGAAATACTGCTGCGATCAGCCAACTTTTGTACCAGTGAGGGATCAATCTTCTCTCCTTTCCAATCAAACACATTGAATGCCACGGCTGGTCCTCTGTTGAACTTTATTTTTGGCCCGTAGATTCGTACTAGAAGAAGCCCATTTTCTGAGTGTGGATGTCTAAGACTCATCAGTGCATTTACTAGCCAGTTCACAAGGTACCTTGCTCTGGTACTGATCAGTATTAGGCCTAATGAATCAGCATGGTCCAAGCCCCTGCATTCAATGTCTGTGCGTCCACCAATACTGGTCTGAGTGCTTGTGAATTGGGCAGTGTCTGGGGGTTTATCTAATTCTACAATTTCAGAGAATGATATTTCCTTCTGTTTGACATTAACTTCTTTGGGGTCATGCAATTCAGAAATTTCACCAGTGCTCTGTTGAACAGATTTGGAGGTAGAGATTGAACTTGTCTCGGCCAAGTCCTCTTTCTGTAACTCTATTTTTGATGTTTGTCCGAGTTCTTGATCTGTAATGGCTGATTCTTCAAGGGACTGAACTGGTATCGTGGCCGGGACAAGACTAACAATTCCTATGCTTGTTGCTGTGTTGGAATCATTGAACACTGAAGCACTGGACTTCTTGACAAACAGGCAGCCAAAGCCGGAAGGGTTTTCTCCGAAAATCTTGAAAAAGGAGCAAACAAGAAAGTCTGGCTGAAAGAGAGAAAGGCCCAAGGTCTCCATGTCCTTGGCTCCTAATGCACTAGCATCAAGCATTACATGCCAACCATTTTCCTGTGCCAAACTCATCCATAGATAGGAATACCGAGCTCCGGTCATCCTAGACTGGAGGGGGAAAACAAACAATCCCTTCTTTCTTCTCTTGTTCTTACTCCCTACCAACTTCCTTAACTTCCCTGATTGGATCCTCAAGCTAGGCCATGAGAACTCAGCTGACGAGACTCGGGCGCCTCTCTTTTTGGAGGTCTTGATCATGGCTTCCACTGCCTCGTTTTCGTAGTCATAGACTGTAAGAATATTTTCATTGTGGTGGAATGGGTAAGAGTCTGCTAGAAGCTTAAAAGCAGATGACTGGTTGGCAGTGAAAACTATGGAGTAATCATCTTCAGATATATTCATAAAGCTCATGATTCTTTTCCTGATTTTGGATTCAAATTCTGATTCTTGGCCACCATAGTGTATCTGAGAATGCAAATTCACTGACTTGTAATGAACATCAAAGAAGGGTACATTTGAAGCATTAGAAAGCAGTGGTGGAGGAGATGTTGAGGATGAGGCAATTGAAGCTGTAGGGCAATGACTTTGTTGCTGGGAGTAGGAGAAGAGGCTATGGCCAATGTAATCAAGGCAGACATGGCTTGAGGAGGAGAGATGATAGTATTCGTTGGCTCGGATTTGGTCTGCCTGATCGGTCTGTGAGTATTGTGGATACACTTTGTTGAAGATGGAGACTGATTCTTCCAACAAAGGGAGAGATTCATGGTTGCTGAAGTGGGTGTTTGGTTGGAGGGAGGAAGCTGTGAGAGCAGTGAAGTCATACTGGAAAGCGGTCACGGTGTTGGGTGGCTTGGAAGTGGAATTATGGGGCTCAGGCAAGCCAAGAAAAGGAGCTGGACAGCAACCATGAAAGCAAGCTTTTGAGGCCTCTCTAATGCAAGGTGATTGCATTTTTTTTCCCCTTCTATTTTTCTTTCCACACTTGTGTCTTTTCTTTATGTGTTTCTTCCTTGTTTTTATTCTTGTAGGTTTCACCCATTTTGCTCCACTTGGTCATTGGGCATTTGACTATGCAGGAATGTGGAATTCTAAAAAATAGAGGTGATCGATCATTTCTATAGTTCCTAATTCTTTATGATGTGAAATCTGCGGTATGGTCCGGAGAGATTCAGATGTATGTATCCCAGAATATCAGTAATAAAATATGCACTGTTCATAGCTAAATAATTCAATGGGTCCCAAATTAACTTTTATTTTGACACGAAATACATACGTCACATGTTCATCACATCTTCATTTCACCCATTTTTGTCAATAATAGTGATCTTAGAGTTAATGACCTTCCTTGCTAGAAGAAGTGGTTGTGGTGCTTTTCCAAGAGATAAAGGGCATTGTGGTATTATGAAATTATTGTTTGGCAGATGGGAAAATGGGAATAAAAAAAACAGAAAAGTGCAAGCTGAGCTTCTGATAGTGGCCGGCAAGATTAGTGCAGGCTGAAGCTTGTTGAAAGGGTCCTCTTCAAATTAATCTCTCCTACTACTAGATGACAATAGCAATAGTTTTCAATTAGTTTGATATTTTCCAAAGTTTTGCATAGACCAGTCATTTTCAAGCTTGCATGTCTTTGGCCCTCACAAAAGCAGGTTTGTCTTAATTGTCACTTGCTTTTCTGTTCGATCAGTACAGCACTCTTTTTTGCAAAGTCTTCCTCGTCAAAACTATAAAGGCTAGAAATCAAAATCTCTTTACAGATTTTATCTAATTAATGTGACCTCTCTGCCCCTTCCTTCAAGCAAAGGTTAGTAGGCGTACGATTAGCCCCAATTGAGAAGACATTGGTTAGGAGTTTGTGGTATAAAGTGTATAAATTAATAATACCTAAATCACACAATTGACTTATTCATAAATGATAATAATAAAATTCACACAATTTGACTTTGAAGCCGAGGATGAAATGTTGGATACCATAAAACAAGATGCCTGCTTCCGATTAAAAAAATAAAAAAAAAAAATTCAGAAATGGTATTTGCCTGCTGTCACAAACGATGTTTTGTGCCATTTGTTGTACATTATATTGTAATCTACAGATTGGCATTTTTGGAGGATTATCTATATATTATACAATTCTTAGCGGCAAATTTTTTTTGTTTTGAATAATGGAGAGAATTCCAATACCCTTTTTAAATAAATAAAATTGAGATTTGGTTTCTATGAGAGGACTAGTTTATGAATGTCAATGGTGTTGTGAGCTGTCAAAGTAGAGGCTGAGGGTCCCCCAAACGTGACCCCAATTCAAAAGTTGAGCTAAAGTGGAGCAGGCTTTTGATCTACTGAAACTTTCCTGCTTGTGGTTAACTTGACATCTTCAAATGGACACCTTTTAACATTTGGAACTCATTTGGAATAGTCCTGTCAATGTTAGAAACTGAGTTCATGATTATAAACTTAAAAAGAGGGAAAAATAAAAAAAATAATTATTTTGTTGAGAGTGGGATTTGAACCCACGCCCTTTCGGACCAGAACCTTAATCTGGCGCCTTAGACCAACTCGGCCATCTCAACTTTTGATGATTCTTACCCCCAAGAACTATATTTGTATAAAGTTTGGACAAAGTTGAATAAAGTAAGAAATCTTATTTACTTCTTCAAAGTTATATTACAGCTGACATGACTCATGAACCATGACTTATTTTAAGGACAAACTCAAAATTCTACATTAGAGGAGGTTATCCAACATATTAAATTATCAAATTACCCTTTAATAAAATGACGTGGTTTGATTGTGCAAACACCCCTTTCTCCAAACGCCCCCTTAAACTAATAATTTGTTATAATTAGGATATACCCATCACAAAAGAAAATTTTACCCATTCTTACTAAATTAGTTAATTTTTATTAAATTATCTTTATTATCCTTTCCTTATCTAAATATTAATTATACCAATTATCTTCTCTTTTTTTTTCAACTTTACCTTAATTTTATTATTTATATCAATTTATCATAACAATGGGAAAAGATAAAAATACATGCACTGTTGTAACTTCCAACAAATTTAGCCATTTTCTAAAATGATTAACTTATTATTACAACTTTAGTATTTAAAGTAAAATCTGTTTAAACACCTTTACATGGAATTGTTTTTTTCATACAATATATTAATAAAAAATAAGAAATTACTTCAATGAATTTTTTAAAAAAAAACTTTTTCATACAGTATATTCATAAAAAAATTAAAAAATTACTTTAAAAAAATTTTAAAAAAATTTCTACTTAAGATTTTTATTAAAAAATTTAATTTCAATAATGAATGGTAAATTTATGCACATTTGAAGGGAAATATGTCATTAAAATAGTATAATTATTTTTGTATTTATTTTACGTACGAAAAAAAATATATTAAGTGTAATTCAATAAGAAAGGGCATTATGATCATTTAATAAATAAAAAAAAATGTGATAATTCATAGAGGTGTGCAAAAAAATCGTTAAGCCGAAAAAAACCAAACCGGATTGGACCGAATCCGGCGGTCTGGATCAGTTCCATAGTAATTCGGTCTAGTCACGATTTTAAAACAATGGAACCGTGAATTTTTTGTTTCGTCCCGGATTAGGGTCCTACAAGACCGGACTGCCCAGACCGAACCGTTATAATATGTATACAAATATATGTTATTATTATTATTATTATTATTATTATTATTATTATTATTATTATATATATATATATATATATATATATACTATTCTTAACTTTGTAATGGATTTCGGCACAACGATCAAACGGGAACCAACATTCATCATTATCTAATTTTTTTTATTTGCTTTTGTTTCTCCCAATGTTTTGATTTTTGGGTGTGTGCCAACATTGCTCCACTATATATCTCATTGTTTTTCTTTGCTCACGCCGCCTCATTCACTTTTTAGTTCTCATCGCTGCGAGATCTAGTTGTTGATCAATCTCTCTCAAGCAACCTTCGAAGTTCGGTTTTCGCCATCGATCTTTTATCGATCTCACTGCCATCGGTGACGTCCACTTTTTCACATTCTCAGTACCTCTTCTCTCTCACTTCTAGTTCATAGATCTCTAAGTCTCAGGGCGTCTTTGCGCCTTAAGCACAACCAATATTCACAACGAATCAAATTTCTTAGTTTTCAATCACGGATTTATCGTCCTTTTCAGTTTCAATAAGATGGAAACTTATTTAATTTATAGGGTTTAGCTTTTTGGTCTATATCACCCACTTTCCCCTCTCTTTTTGTCTCTCTATTTTAGTCTTGGATTTAGGAATGCGAATGTTTTTTATTAATATTTTTGTTGTATATACAATTCAAGCGGAAAAAAAAAAAATTCAACTAGAACCATGGAACCAAATTAAACCAAACTGTTTTTTCACGGTTTGGGCTGGTTTGATTCCATGGCTCAAATGGTCTGGTTCAGTTCAGATTTTTTGGAATCGCAGGATTCTTTATACACAAGCCTACGTTTATGAACGTGTTCATGCTATACGAAGCTTATGTTCACAAACATATACAAACCTACACGAGCTCATGTTCACGAGCCAAGGAGCCCAAGATGAGCCGAGCCAAATATTGTTAATGTTCGGCTTGTTTACTTAATGAGTGTAGAAAATAAGCCCGAATTTGGGTCGTTTGTTTAACGAACGAGAGAGTTTAAACCGAACCTTAAACTAACCGAGCTTGAACTGTTCATGATCTCCCCGTTCATTTGAAGCCCTAGATATCAGTGTATGATTGAGTGATTGACTTATGTATTATTATCATTTTTGATCAGTATAGCAATTAAGATTAAATTTAATACAGGTTTAAATGCAAAAAACCCCCCTGAACTATTAGCATATTGCAACTAACCCCCCTGAACTACAAAAAATCCCCCTGAACTATGAATTTGTTGCATTTTAGTCCATTCCGGCCAGAAAAAATAAAAAAGTCAGATTTACCCTTATTAAAACAACATAGTTTTGAGAGTGTTTAAGCTAAGTGAATCAAATGACACATGTACCCTTATTATTGTCTAGTCCCGAAATACTGTTCAAGCCACAACCAAACAAGGCCTATGTATCTGTTGTATCCTATTGTAAAGCCCAAACACAATAATACAATATACAATCCAAAAAATGATAAATAATAATAATAATAATAAAAATACAGATTCAAAATCGAGCAAGAGGGGTCGGCTGTGAAGAACTCGTCCGCGATGGAGGGGTCGGCTGTAAAGAGCTAGTCCGGTGAGGGTTCGGTCGTGATGGTTTGACCGGCGATGAAAGAAGAAGCTCGGCTTGTGAGATTGAAGCGCGGTGCAGCTTGGTGGGATGGAACGACAGTGGCTTATGGCGGTTCTGAAATCAACAGGTATGAGCGTAGAGAGAGAGAATGAACGATTATTAGTTGGCCATAATTGCCCTTCGCCTCAGCCACACCTGAAATTATGTCATCACTACCACTGCAGCAGATCAATTTATTGATGACGATTTGGTAACTACCTGCAAATCAAGATCGGTGGTCGTGTTGTGCGTTCTTGGCTTTCAATTTGGGGTTTGGATTTGGTGGTGGTTGTTTCGCAGTGTAGATCAAGACCCGCAACCACCGCCACCTCTTCGGCTTCGGCTTCGGCTTCGGCTTCACCGTCGCCGAAATAACCAGTGGCTCCATCGCCGAATGAACCCAGTTTGTCGCATATTTGATCTACTAATTTTTCTTAATCAGGTTCGTTTACCCGTGTCACATTGGTTCTGATCCAGCTGCCGAAACTGTGAGGACTTCCGGCAATCTATCGTTCAGATCTGGTGGAGAAGACCAAGAAAAGAAATCAATCATACAGAAAACCTTGTGAAGACGAAGTTGGGCAAATCCATAGCAGATATGATAGTATCCACTGCAAAGAGGAGAAATCCCTTGCAAATCAGAGGAAGAGGAGTGGGCAAACCAACTACGATGAAGGCGGCAGAGAAGCGAAATCAGTCATCATGCCTCATAGATCGTCTTCCTCGCGACATTGTGCCTTCTATAATAAAGCTTGATTATATGGCTGAGATAAAATAAAAAAATAAAAAATTATACTTTTTCTTCATACACTAAAGTAATTGGTTCTTGAGATGAGTTATTGTGTTTGAGGATCATTGAGATGATAGGTCACTGAACATACACTAAAGTATGGCTGAGTGATTGGTGGTTGGTGATCGGCGACGAGGGCTTGGATTTGTGGTCGTGTTGTGCATTATGTCCGGCGAGCAGAGAGCTCGGCTATGATCATTGCTGGATTTGATCATTGTTGCTGCAAGGGATGGGTTTGATGGAGATGAAGTGTGTGTTTGGTTATAACGATAACAAGGGTATTTTTGTCCTTTTATGTGAATAAGGGCATTCCGGTTTTCTATTTTAAACATATGCATCACGTGATGACACATGCCATCAAAACCTGTCGGATTTCTGCCGATGGAGTCATCTGCAACAAAATTGAATAGTTCAAGGGGTTAGTTGTAACTTTTGTAGTTCAAGAGGGTTAGTTGCTGATATGCCAATAATTTAGGGAGTTTTTTTGCATTTGACCCTTTAATATATAAGATCTTTATAGATCTTTAAAAGTTCAAAACTCAAATCAATAATTAATTAAAGACATTATTAATGTAACATTAAAATGAATGTTAACATGGAATCTAATTGAATAATGGAGCTCACAGCATTGGAAAACACAAAAATAAATAATAAAAAAAATCCCATGAATCAAGTGTCAGTACTTACCAAAAAAAAGTAGCACTAGAAGTTTGCGTATATACCACCACATCTGAACATAGGGAACCTCAAGGTTATTTAGAAATCGAAAATGAACCCAAAACCAAGTTAATTCTATCACAGATTATATCTCTCATCAAGATCAGAATTGCATCTGCAATGCTCAAGGATTCTAGAGAGGCTGGTCACATCCTTCTCGACTGGGATTTTCCTCCCTCTTGTCTCAGCCCTCCGCTGCAACAACTATTTCATCTAGCATGGATGTATAAATTAATGTGATGTATTATATGGCTACTATTCTGGTTGTGACATCAAGATCATATCATTAAAGCCCACCACAACATCAAATATATATCAACAAGATATTAGCTAGACAATAATATTTTATGCAAGCATGCAATTATGCACAAACGCTCCACAGCATGCGCTTTATGATAAACTTTCCTACATATACCAGCGCTGATGTAGGAAAGTTTATCATATTAATACAATTTGCTTAAAAAAAAAAACTTTCAGACATCTTATTCAATTTCAAATCATGAATAACCTCTTCTTCTTCTTCTATTTATTTTTATTTTTTAAGATCATGAATGACTTGACCTGGTTTAATTTCTAGAATATTTACATACAATTTTCTAAAGCAAGAAGCTGATAAGACCACAGCTAACATAGAACATAACTTACAAATTAAGGAAATATATGCATGAAACACACATGCACTATAGTTTTCTGATCATACCTTTTGCATGAAATGCAAGCTATATATATATATATATAAGAGCCACCCTTCATATTACTTGTTTTAAGCTGAAACAGTCATAGGGCAACTCTCCTTTGGCAGCTTCTCCGATTTATGATCGTCGTAATTCGCCAGCAACTGCCAAGAGAGTGTTGCCTTACAACTGGTTCGCTCATCAGAACCAGACCATTGTCATGTTTCTGCACCCATGGCTTGAACCACCTCTGGTTTAAGTGGACATATATACCTTCAACTTCTTTATAGGCTTGAAGAAATAGCATATGCCATTGGGTTATGCCATGGATATCCTAATTTGATGCTTGCTTTTTACACATTCCATGCAGTGCTACTTTTATCTTAAAAGCTCCTTGCATGTTTGTGTATAGATTCTATTTAGCTTTATTTCAACCTCTGAATATTTTACATCTCTCTAGCTCTCTCCATTTGTGTGTGTGTGTGTGAAGGGAGTAAGATATAAAGGAGTCAAGGGAGATGCCTTCTTTTGCTTACAGGAGGTGACAGCAAAACTTGGGGGCCTTGAGGTATATCTTATGTCATATTCTATCTGATCATGTTTAATTTATGGCTTTATGTTTTGGACTTTGGGTGTGTTTCCTGAAAATCTGAAGTTTTTTTTTTTTGAAACAACTCTCGAATTAAAATGCAATTGATGATATCTAACCAGAGCGATTGCCAGAGAGTGTAAAATTATCTGCAATTACTTTTCATATTTTTATCTCTTTTCAGGAAGCAACAATTAATTTATCACTTTTAAAAGGTACAATACATACACACCTAAAAATTAACAGAGGGAGATTAATATTGGTGAGTTTGAAAAACCAGCAGCAAATACCTTTACAACTAGCAGGAAAAGGATTGTCTGTTTTATAGTTAGGTTATGGGGTTTTGCAATTGGTTTGCATTTGTACTCATGGGGTGTGCTTGTTGTTTTGCCTCATGCTTTTCCATCTCTTTTGGGGGCCCTCTGTACATTCCTTCTCTTTCTATAAAGCTTACCTTTTAACTTAAAAAAAAAAATAGCAGGAAAAGGCACTACCCTATCAAAGGTATAAGCAGTACTTGTCAATCACCAAAAGCACTAGAAATAAGCAACCAAACCAGATGCTCAAAAACACTACACTAGGATATTCCAAATTTTGGACAACTCATTTGTAGCAGCTCCAATATTTTTTAAGCCAGCCATACTCAAATCGACCAATTTACCGGAAAATGAAGTTCAACTAGCTAGTAACTGTGTATTTGTGTGTATATTTTCAAATAACCATAACCACTAAAGAAGCCACAAAGATGACCGAATTAATTTGTCCTTTTTTTTTTTTTTTGAGAGACGTTATTGTGAAATCCAACTCAATAAGTATTCATGACTCATACATGCATATAGGTCACATCATCCTCAAAATCAAAATATACATTTAAAGTTGATAATTACTTTGAATTATCGCTTGCAAGTCTCTCACTCAGTATCCTAACTCCCATGTACCTGCATCATAGCCAAAAAAAAAATTGTCTGAATGAACATTATAATAGTAATAATCATATAAATGACAATATATATATGACAACGCTAAATGTATGTTATATATCTAAATATATACATATATATTAAATTAATTACCTTCCAAGCATCATAACAGTGGCTTGAGGATTAGTTCCAGGAGAGTAATTGAAGGTGGAACCATCGATAACTCGTAGTGCATCCACACCAAGAACTTTATAGTCATGATCAACAACCCTATTAACTTGGCAGCCTCCATGGTAGTGCCATATGGTCATGACAGTGTCCTTACAAAATTGTTCCAGCGACGTGGAAGTGTTGTTGTGCCTAGGCAACAAGTTGACCGGAGACTGTGCTGTCATGTTGAGAAGGGCCGGCACTGATAAAAAATCGAATCTGAATTTAGAGAATGACCTAGATTCGATTATCCTCTCAATAATCCTAATGCCCTCGACACATCTGTGTAAGTCCTCAGGCTCCTTGAAGTAATTAAATGTGACGGATGGATTGTCGTTAGGGTTCTTATTTCGGAGCTCTAGATGGCCAGTTGAGAGGGGTCCCATGATCTTCTCAAGGATGAATCCTCCTCTAAAAGCTGCTTCATCAAGACTACTCATGCTTTCAATTGCTTTGGCTATGGCTTCTGGTGTTCTTTGTTTTGGCGGGACTGTAGAGAGCTGGCCAATCTGCAAATGTGTAACAAATTATACAAAAACTTAATTTCTTATTTTGAAGTAAAAATGTGATACAAATTTTACACTTCTTGGAGTGGTCTACTAGCCTTGAAATGGAATATATGTAACGGATAGTTTATAACTGAATTTCAGTTAGGTTTACTGGGCTGATTTTATTGGGCTGCTCAATGGCCCACTTTGATTGGAAGGTTTTTCTAAAGTCTGGACTATTTTGTTTAGTCATTGACCAGTCTTGGGGATAGCCCAACTCTGTAAATATTTGCAATATATAAAATAAAAATACAAACATATGATCAAGAACCACCATTTTATAGCCCGCCCTCTACAATAGCTTTCTAGTTATACTACTTGGACTATGACATTAGTTATTGACTTATTGTTAATTATTAAATAGAGCTTGTATAATTCTAACTAATAATATATTATATATATTGAAAAAAATCCTTTTTCAAAGTTGAAATGATATGGAATTATAATATTTTTACACAATTATAATGACTTAATAAAAATTGGTGAAATGAAATAAGGTATATATAATATACCTTAGGAGAAAACATGCCAAAGTCTCTCTGTGGGCTTCCACCCGCGAAGTTTTCTCCACTGGCAGCTTCAATATAGCTCCCGAACTGAGTGATTCCGACAACTTGAATGAGGGACACCTCGACGGGGACGGGAGAGGGAATGAAAATGGCATTCATAGGGTTATCAGACATGCCTTGGCCAACCAAGGGCTGGTGGTGCACCACCGTGATGTTATGGGCCTTGAGGTGGTCTTGAGGGCCCACTCCACTCAACATCAGAAGTTGCGGGCTTCCAAGTGCACCTGCAGATACAATGATTTCATTCTTGGGCCCTCTATTTAGATATGCTCTGTGCTTAATCCCGGACGAGTCTCTGAAGGCCACTCCATGGGCTAACGGCCTTGTTTTACCTAAAGAGAGTGAATCATTTCACTTAATTGTAAAACAAATGAACCAATCAACCAACCATGTACCATAGGGCTTGTTGTCCAATGGTCTCAAATATTCCATGGTTACAATTCACGCTTTTAATTTTCATTGCCAATATATATACAACTAATTCTAGTTGGACCTATTTCCTCAAATGATTCTTATCTCTTTGATACAGTAAAAACAGAGTGAAAAAAATGAAAATTTATGTGGCAAATCCGGTGATGATAATAATGCAGTGGATTCAAAGTGTAATTCGATCCACTACATTAAAAAGATAAAAATTCTTTTAATTAATGGACAATAATCAAGATGGTACAAACTCTCTGACAAAAAGTGTTAGTCTCTATCAAATACCAAATGAATTATGATTGTAGACCATTTAATTATTTCTGAGAGTAAATCAAACAAACTTTAATCAAGTGGTTTGAGAACCTTTTTACGTACCTTTAATTCGAAACAAGATCTTATGAACAGAAGCATGCAGAAGAACAGTGAGTCCCTTAGGGTTTGCATACTGGAGCAAATCAGCAGCTGTATGCCGGTGACCGTCACGGTCGAATATGGTCCCACCAACCTTAGTCCCATTCAAATGATCATACGTGAAACCATTGTAAGGCAGAACACCAACTTCAACCAGTCCATCCCTCACCGCAGATTGCCACTGCATCATCGGTGGCTCAAATGCCACCACCTTTTCCACCCACTGGTACGAATCGTTCACCAGCCGGCCGTCCCATCCCACTTGCCTCACGTAGTCCGTGGCGGCGCGTGTGTAGAACCCTGCATTCAGGCAGCTCCCACCACCCAAAATCCTACCACGGGCGTTTATGACTCCGTCCTCGGAGATGAAACGCTGCGACGGAGATGTTGGGGAAGGGTCGGAGAGTGGTTGGCCGAATGCGGCCAAGTCGGTTATGTTAGGGTTTCCATAGGGCGAGCCACCTCGTTCAAGTAGTAGGACACTGTAGTTTTGGGAGAGAGTCGCCGCCAAAGGGCAGCCGGCGGTACCTCCGCCGATGATGATGTAGTCATAGTATGATATGTCCGGGGCTGAGGTTGCTTCATGCATGAATGTGTAGTTTGAGGCTGTGGAGAGAGCCAGAGAATAAAATTAGTTAAAATTATACTATTTTCGTTTATTCTTTCTTTCTTTCTTTATTTTTAAAATATATGTCTTCTTTTTTTTTCTTTTTCTTTTTTTGATAATTTAGACGCCTAGCTTGCAGAACTCTCTCTCGCACAAAAGTGGTGGATTTTGGTAGGTGTTTCGTTGTGAGAGAGTCAATTAAACCGAATCTTGTATGTCATTTTCATTTAATTAGAAAAACGTAGAAATTGACTACTCATATTTTTGCCAAACTTTGACAGAGAAGTACAAATGAGTGGCTAAAGTACTTTTGTGCATTTAGATTTCAAATTCAACCCCATTTGTGAAATCACTTTTAAGGAATGAGTTAAATTCTTACAGTATATCACAATTTTAGTAGAGGGCATGCACATGTGACATGGCATGAGTCGAAGGGTTATGAAAAACAAAAAAAAAAAAAAAGGGAGAAAAAATTGTGCATGTGTTCGTTCTCTAGAAATTGCAGTGAGAAAACAACAATGCATTTAAAGAGTCATTATGAGGGAAGGTGTTAGTTGCAACTAATTAAATGCAGGAAAGAAGTGGAAAATTTAATGATACCATCAGCAACTTTTGTTGGTAGTTGACACTTGACGTTACAAATTTAACCAAACTAAGTGTTTTCTTTCTGTATACAAATTAAAGTTTATTTACCAGGGGAAAAAGTGTGTAAAAAAATAAAAAATAAAAAAGTACACCAACGACTAAGACATCATGAGCTTTGGGCATGTAAGCCCCATAAAGGAAGTGCATTACTTAACTAACTTTTTTGCTTATTTATGTAACACACGGAAAGGAAGCCAAAAGATGAGCAAATAAATAAAATTTAAAAAAGAAAAGAAAAGAAATTAAACTTTTAATTGAATCGATCTCTAGCATTTCCCACTTTGGTGAAACCCTTATGTTTGCAATTCCTAGCATTTCCCACACTCCTTTTATATTTGTCAAACTCAAATAATTTTGCCTTCAGAGTTTTGACTTCACATGAGAAGAAAACACTACTAGGAAATTAGAAGAACTAAAGAAAAAATATTCTCACTTACTTACCAAAATATATATATATATATATTCTCACACACACACACACACACACAAAAAAAAAAAAAAAAAAAAAAAAAAAAAAAAAAAAAAGAGATCTTTAAATCCGGTTTAACCCAAAGAAAAACACAAGTCATGCATTCCTGGTTGTACATTTTGGACCAACAATTTCCGCCATAAAACGACATATAATTCCTTAATTATGTGAAAATTAATGCTATCAAGAGAATTTTCTGGTGACAACAATTAACCACAAACTCGATCTCTTTATATTAGTAATCACTGGATTGCGATGTTTATTATGCTTTTAATTTTAATTCTTATTCATTTCAAAAACTGTTAAATGTGTGATGAGAGACTGCCTAGCTAGAAAATTAGCATCAAAATCCAGGTAAATTTTTCATACCTGTTTCCGCGAAACAAACGCCATGAAAGAAGAGAATCCCAGCAAGAGCAGCAGCACATATCAATCTCCAGTACCACCCAAAATCCATCATGCCACACCTAATGATCAGTAGTACTCTCACTCAACAATATATTCCACCATAGATGAGTCTTTAATTGTATATATATGATATATATATATATATATATATATATATATATATAATGTTTGTATATTTAAAGGAAAGCAAACCTGATATTCCTTTATATAACCTTTGAAGCTGAACGATTTATGCGGCAGTAACTTCAAAAGGGTACAAAGATTTCTGGTTAGATATATGAGGGACCAATAGCTACTACAAACAAAGTATATGGTTGTAAGGACTAAAAACACGTAAAGATTGAAGAAAATGCAGGAAGTGTGAGACACACAATAGGCTAGTGTTTTGGCAAATTTAGAGCCAGACAAAGGCACACACTAGTAGTGGTTGTGCATTTCACTTACTTTGTAAAACCATATATATATAAATTAAAGAAGCTAGTCGATACTAATTAATAGTCGAAATGAGTTTGTTTGAGAGAGAGAGAGAGAGAGAGAGAGAGAGAGAGAGAGGGGAAGAGAGTGAGTGAGTGAGTGAGTGAGTGAGTGAGTGAGAGAGAGAGACGTTAGTCGGTGTGAGTTTATTGATAACTGCATTTAATTAATGCCTGCACATGGCTTTAAATATTTTTTCATAAATATTGTGGAAGATGAAGACATTTGTAGTCTTATCATGTAGGGCTTCAAATAAGTGTGGCTTTGAGCTTCAATGTTTTATTTGAAAACCATTTTAAAGTCTTAACTGTCTAACCTATTTGTTCAGACCAATAAAAGCCTTAATTGTTTTGTTTTAATGAATTGGTTAAATTGTTTGGCTAAGATAATGAAGTGACTAAATGGCCTAGACCGTCAAATTAAAATAAATTATCTATACTCTATTGTGTATTGTGATTTAAGATTTTGATAATGAAAAGAGAAAGAGTTTTTAGTTTCTTGTTTGTGAAGAGAAAGAGGAAGTACCATATTTTTCTTCTTTTCTTTTCTTTTTCTTTTTGCCCTTTTGAGCTATATCATAGATGACTCTTTCTTTTTTAACTCTGACGTAACTTAACCAAATCAAATTCGAAAAGTTTTCGTATTTTCTCCTTTCGATTACCTATCATTACTCAATTAAAATTTGTTAAGCTCAGAAGAGAGATTTAACGGGAAGAGGATCTTAAAAAAAACATGACTCTGTTGTGATGACGTTGGAAGGGAGTTTTTATGAGATTCAATCATTCAACTGCTCGTGTGAAGTAGTTCGGGTTCATTTAGTAGGCGGTTCATATTTTCATTTATTTTAGTTGGATTCTATTCTAACCGCACCACCAAACTCTTTTATCTCTCTGTATTTATTACCCTGACAAAATATATGTGGAATATTGTAGAAAAAAATAATAATAAATCCAAAACAGCTTATTTATCTCGACAGTTGGGCATTTGTTGCTTGTGTTGAATACTAATTACTACTATTTTTAATTTATTATGATAGCTGTTGTTTTACTATTTTTAATTTATTATTATAGTTGTTGTTTTAATAACGAAGAGTATCTCTACCTAAGGCATATAATTTTTCTCAACAGGTGTTACTTTCATGCTCCCGCTCTCACGCTCCGCGTGCGATCGCGCTCAAATTCTTCCTACTTATGACTTAATTCTGAAGTTCTTACATTCCCGCTCTCAAATACGCTTTTGCTCCCGTGACTTAGATCTCTACCTGTTTCACGAAAGAAATGTTATACTAACGAAAAGCTCTAATCTTAATCATCACAACTCATTTGAAAGAGAAATTATTCCATTATTTGTAAGCTCTAATTTTAATTATCATAGCGACTTATTCAGGAAAAAAAAAAAAAAAAAAAAAAAAATTATCATGGCGACTTTGTACTAACTCAACAATTTCCATTAAAAGTTTAATATTATTCTTATTGTAACTCCTCAAAATAAGTAATGCCGGTGCTAAAATGGTATTCATTAAGGACATGGTTAGTGACATACTACTACTTATATGGGCCCAAGTCATTCCAATCACTTAGACTCATTGACTTTCTAAGCAAACCATTGACTTTCCTGTTAAAAGACATTTACTTGCACATGCTTTTAGGTACAAATCCCTGGATATAAATCCAACATTTGATATTACTTTGAATATTTGATATTATTTTGTATCTTGTGTCACATTAAAATGTGTTACAGTATTAGATTTTTTTTTTTTTAAATGCAAAGTACTAATGAAACCGAACGTCAACTATAGTTTAATAGTACTTCCTCTCATTTCAAGGTAGAAAAGAGTTCAAATCAATATTTTCGAAAACCTCTCAAAATGACAAATGTGTTGGAGAAAAAGATGAATTTTCCTAGCAAGATTAATCTTCCAAATCTTGCTTTTTTCTCATCATTAAATGAGAACCAACTGCCAAAACTTATCGACTAAGGAAAAAAGAGGAGGGAAAAGAAAAGGAAAGGATAACATAGAAGAAAGAAAGGAAACAATAGTGTTAACCTCTTGTTGTATTTAGTTCCAGTATTTGGTTCCGTAACTCTAAAATTCATGAGAGTAACCAGATCCCACGCTAGTAGACTAATCTTAAGACACTTGCTGGAAAGCAATCATATAGGCACTTTTGACACTAAGATTACCATCACAAGTAAAACCCGAGACTACACAACTTTCACCACCCACAATGGACAGATTTCTAAAAAATTGAAAATTATATTAATAAATAAAAAATCGAGAGTTTTCTTTCTTTTCTTTTTCTTTTTTCGTTTTTTTTTTCCCAGGAGGATAAGAGAGAGAACTTGGAGACATTTTATCAGTACAACAGATTGAATCAGTACAGAGAATTGTAAGTACAGCAGGTGGCAATGATGGAGGATACGCAAATTAAGAGTGAAGGCAGTAAAGTGGCATTCAAGAGCTTGCTATCACCCAAGTACCCAGCCAAAGTTATCGTGGCATCTGCAATCACTCGAGCAATCGTCCCAGCTTCAGTTGAAAGCAGTCCGCCATTGTAGGTTCCACGAGAAAGCCTGGATGACATGACCCGGGAGAGGAGTGACAAGTTGACACCTGATTGATAACCAAATTATCGGCAAAGAAAAGTAGGTCAAAAACCACAAATACCAAATTCATAACCAACCCATGCTTCAAGCTGAGTTCAAAAATTAAGCAACTACAATCAATGTTTTACAACCATAAACGCTCCCCCCAAATCCTGTCTCAGCATGGGGATATAGTTCTACACCTTTCATTAGGAGCTGGAGAAATCACTTATTGTAGACAGCTGGTGGTTATGGGCATCAATCACAATAATAATATTTTTCTGAAATTTGTCATGAAATGCACAAATTATTACAATTTGGTTATATATGAATACAACTACACATCGAAGAAACATCTACTTCAAAAAACACAATCAATGCCTCTTCTGAGGTCTCATCATCTAAAATAGGGAATAACCTAACCCAACTTCATTCATTAGAAGGACCAATGTGCAACTGCGCAAGGAAAAAACTATTAATGCCAATGCTTGGTAAAGTGATGAGAGCTCAAGGTAATAGACTAACGGCCTGCACTCCATAGTCCCCTAACATCTTCCCACTCCATATAACAAAAGGCTGTATTATTTTTTTTTTCCTTGTTGGTACTCACACACACTTTCTCTTCCAAGACTTGAACCCCCGATCTCCCTTTGGGAGGTAAGAGGCTGATACCGCTAAGCTAATGACCCGTTGGTAACAAAAGATTATATTGCTAGGGTGCATCAACCATTTAGGAAAACAAGACACTTTTTCTCCTCCCGAGGAGAGTTCTTCCCCCTTCTGCATTCCTTTATCTTTTTCTGATATAACACTTTGTTGGCAAACATAATAAAAATAATTAAGTTCATTAACCATAAAAATCTTACCTTCTAGTACTTCCGCCGATACAAACATTATGAGCCCTGAGCAGACATATTGTGGCACAGAATATTGAATGAATATGTTGAAACTCAGGAGTATGCCCACGAAAACCATAATTTCAGATGCCAGTAATATTTGCCTGCAACCAGATCAGTGAGGGAAAATGAATCAGTATGCATCATGATATAAAACGTTCCCAGATCAGATGAGCTTTCATTCCATCATTATACATTTTATTAACACATAATGGGCAGTACTAAGTTCTTCTATTAAATGCAACAAATATTCATCAAGGTTTCAAACAAGCCTTCATTGGTTGACCATCAAATTCCAGATGATGTAAGACCTGTGTATGGACATACCAAACATTGCAGCTTAACATACAAGTAGAACCATCGGCAGACATGGCTTAACAGAGCACATGGTGCCAGATTCTAGATCCATGAATTTTCCAGAACTAGGAACAAGATGAAATCAAAAAAATTACCAACGATGTATCTTGAGAAATTAGGAGCAAAGCCTGTGGATGAGATATTTTTCACTATAATTCTGGTCATAATTTACCAAGGGGAGGGGGGGAGGGAGTAAGCAAGAATAGTTTTAGCCTTTTAGGGGAAGAAAAAATCAATATGTAAACTTTGTAATTCAGAAAAATAAATCAATATTCTGATTTTAAAAATAAAAATAATAAAATAAAATAAAATAAACTTTATACCAATGTTATAATATCATTGTCTTTACTAGCTTGCAAATGATAAGGAAACAAGGCTTATATTAATTTTAATTTTACAATGTTATTATCTTTACTATCTTGCAGCCATGTTATCATCAATACATATTCTCTGTCTCCATGAGTATTACAAAGTAGTTTCAGGAATATCTTGCTAAAGATAAACCAATATCTGCTTTCAATCCGACATGGGAATGGTAAATGTGATATTTTTTTTCCTTTTATCACTTTTGCAGGGAAACTCAATTGATATGTTAATATTACTTGTACATTTAAACATGTATACATCATATCAGAAAGTATTGTGGATGCTCGAGTCAATGAGATCAAAAGAACACCTTCCAAACTTACCTGTCTTCAAACATGTTGCTAATGTAGCTTCCAACAACTATGTTCACAGGAAGAACTGTTAGTCCAAGGCAAAAAAGAAAAATTGCCACTCCACTCGTAGACCATTCAAAATAGTATGTTGTAATTACGCTGGATTCTGAGAGTAAAATCTCCATTGCATATTTAAGCATGAAGTAAATCAGCAATTGAACCTGTAACATCATAGAAATTCTTTCTGAGAGACCTAAATTTGATCAACTTGTATCACCAGAAAAGAAAAAAAAAAAAAAAAAAAAAAAACTTCTATTTTGGAACTTCATATAAAAAAGATGAAATTGGGAGGGAAAAGGAAGTAATTGCCAAAAAAATGTCAGCACATAGGCAACTAATTTCTCCTGGTAAATTTCTATTTCATTTTCCTTGTGGGAAAATTTACAGAAAAAAAAAAATTATATAGTCTAATTGTTTCCCACGGAAGAATCAATAATTTTTAAGACTTGGTCGTTGTTGTTGTATACAGAAGTCTCCCAAGCAAGACTTGAACCCTAAACCTTCCTCTATGGAGGTGGCAGTAGATGCCATGCAAGTTAACAGCTGATGACAAAATCTTATTTAACAGAATTGGGTATGCCATAATGCATAATCTTGGGCTTTGATCTGTCTGATCCCTAAATCAGAGGGACGTAGTGAACAGCCGAAGATTGTCAATAAGCCCAGGCACCACTTCTAAATACATTCCATTCATTTCTAATTTTCTGTTTTTGGACAGCTGAACATTTCCTCTTCCACTCCATCACGGCAAATAGTATTTAAAATTTTTAGTTATTGCATTAAAGCATTTTAAGTTCTAAACTTAAGTCTTGCACAATTTAATTTCATATTCATGTTTTGACTCTTCTGAACAAATCACTTTTGAAGAGATATAACTGCAAAAAAATAAAAATGTAAAATGATTTTAACGATGATCATACTCTACTTGTCCACATTGTCAGTATTTAATCGTAGATAGAGAAATATAATAATCACATCAAACCAACAGCCAGTAACTATCTTCGTAACACAAACACAATAGCTACCCATCAGTTTCCTTGATCCCAGTGCATGCCTTTAAACTTCAGTAAAATTTCACATATCATCCAAGGCAACAAGAGATCAACTTAGACGTGATACCATCTTTGAGCTCTATCTAGTAACTTCCTTCTTAGATGTGATATGTCAAGAAAAGTGCGTTGAAATTTTTTTATGGAACTGATATTTCTTCAAAGTATTTGCCAAGTGTCTAAAGAGCTATGATGAGTGAATTAAATCCCATATTTCATGAAAATTTAAGAATGAGAGTGCAAAGGTCCTTCATACATAATGCAAATAGCAACTGAACTATGGCTTTCCAAAATTGAGACTGGCACAGAAGTCCAAAAACAATTCCCAATAATTCTCTTATGTGGTGTTCCATAGACTAGCATAAAATGATTTTTGCCAAAGAATGCATCCCTTGAATTCCAAAACTTAGCCCAGTATAAGAAGGCTACAAACATCTGTAGGCATTACCCTTTTCTACCAGTCCTTAACAATTTGAAGTTTACACACAACTAATTTGAATGAGGAATGATATCTTAACTTAACAATTATGACCAAGGCCTGTAGCTTAGTGGTACTTCCTAACCTTCCAAACTAAAAGGTCGGGGGTTCAACTCCCCCTAGGGGCAAAGTGGCTGAGCGAGTTTCTTGCCAAGATATAAAAACAAAAAATAAATCTTATCATTTATAAAGTATAATTCAAGTTTTGGCTAATGTTGACAGATTAATGTCATTCTTGGTCTCTCAATTGGGACATATATTGACCTAACGGTAAAGGTCAAAATTCCAGCCTGTGACTGCCTCCACAGAGAGTTCAGTTTAACAACTACAATAGTAGGATTATTTGCTGCATGGTTTCCTACAAACTATATCTTCCAGAGAACTCATTATGGAAAGATTTCTTAATGCGGAAAAATTTATATTAAAACATATTGCAGTGATAAATCAATGTTAAAGAAGATAGTCAGATCTCTTCTGGTGTAGACAGTCATGCAAGTATGGGACGGAGCGTTCAATAATATGCATTCAAGCTTTCTTGTATATATAGCCAAACATCTCTGTCAGACTGTCACAAGTCCTAAAAATAATTCTCCCGCCTTACATTCACTTTTCTGTGGTTCCAAGTTTTTAATTTGATTATCTAAAGAATATACAGGTAGGGATCTGGTCAACAACCTCAAAAAAGGAGGCTTTCTCGCAGTAGCAATTTGATGAAGAATCAAAGATCACATATACTGTCAGGTCACCTATTGCCGCTTTAACAAACAATGAATTTAATTTGGTATCACTGACACTCCTAGTTAATTTCTTGTAGGGTTGGATACCTAGAACCTTCTCTACACAATTGTTGCCCATTAATAATTGATATGCCATGTTAATAATGAAACCAGAAGCTTACATTCCAATGGACATTCAGGGATCTAGAAATTGAATTGAAAACTCAGAATCAAACACTTACCTTCACAGATGGTGTAAGTAATCTATATGCTGATCCTATAGAAGTGGCCGGTCCACGAGATTCCTCGGGAGCTTCTTCACTTTCATCACATTCTTGGTCATCATCTTCGTCTTTTTGGTTGTCCTCTGAACTTAGAAGTAACGGTTGTGCAAGACCTTTCTCTAGTCTATCATTCTGTACTGATTCTATCATTCAAAAAGGGAAAAAAGGAAAATCCATCATCTGCTGTTAAACATCCTTTTCATTTAATAAGTAATGCATGTATAACCCTGAAACTCTACGTTTAAGAGTGGCAGGAAATACCACTCAAGCTATCAGCTAGTGATCACTACTTAAACGTCTTTTCAATAAATTGATGATATATTTTTAATATTATAATCTGGAACAAGTGCGGCACCTTGATTTCCAGAATAAACTGTTTGAGTGATCGAGAAAAATAACAAAATTGATTGAAAATGTCAAAGTCAGATACGAAAAACAAGGAGAAATTTCTCATGTTTGTAACAAGATTTCATTTAGATTACTATATTAGCTTTGTCCCTGGAAAACTACCAGCTTCTCCAAATTACAACTGCATACTATTTGTTCTTCATAACATTTTATCAAGTAGAGAAATCCCAGTACTTCAAAAGTCAGGCTACAGCCTCCAGAACCTATGGGGTCCTTCAACGTTGCAAACCAAATCAATGGTTGGTAGGCCAAGAAATTGAAGGGTGCAAGGGAGTGATGGGCAAAACAAAATGTTTACACAGCAAAATTGTGGTTTAGCTAACAAGAGTTGTATGTGATGTGTCGAATCAGTGACCTAAAAATTCAAGTACGTACTCAAGGTAACATTAATCTATATGGTATAACTAACCTGAATCAGAGACTAAAAGACTCACTAACCAATTTTATTCATATTCTGCCCAGAAATCAAACTAACTTTTTGGTAGGTCAAAATTCAAGCTTATCCTGTGACTAAACATTATTTTGGAAAATAAGGAAAATAATAGAAAAATCAGTATCATAATTTAATTATAAATTGATAAGATTTCGGTAACCCTAATAGATCGATAAAGTTGGAGAGAACAAGTATTGCAATACTTACCACAGATGCGCGCGCGCGTGCGCACACACACGAACGGACCCAGAAAATTATGTGAGTGGGGGCAATAGTGCAATTTTATAGGTATATAATTGAAAAAGGGAAAATTAGCAGGGTATAATACTAAAAAAATATTCAGTGGGGGTGCACACGCACAGACCAACCTATATATAACACTGAGTTATATATAGGTCCGTGCATGTGCGCACACACACACACAAAAAGTCCCAAATGTTAATGTGATGCAACTATAATGCAATAAATAGATCAGAAAACTTTCTTAAATTTGTAGAAAGTAAGTATTATAATATATAAATTGAAGACATAACAGCCGTCACCTCCAAGGACAGAACAAAAATAGCCAGACTCACACTAATTAAGTTACGGACTATCTATAACTAAATGAAATTATCAATGTAAGGGGTGCAAACTTGAGCAAGTAAGGACCAAGACTACTATCATCAGAAAAGTCTGAATAGTTCAAAGTTTATTATGTATATATATATATAACACTGAGGGCAACTTTTATCTACATAATTTTATCTATTTATTTGTTCTGTTTGTTGGAAGAGCTCTCTCGTCACTGATAGAAATTTAGCTATCAAATTATCTGTGCAAAATCCCATCTATGGCAAAGAAACAAATGAGATACCTACTTCAAAGTTGAGCGAGTTCAAGGCTCAAGATTTTGAGCAACTAACACTGGGTTCTTTTAAGATACTAAACTACAACACAGTTTTTCTTACTTTTCTCTGGGTAGGTAAGTTAACAAAGTTATACAATGATCAGTACATATTATACTATTGGTGGAACCAAAAGTTCATGTTTCTGTTCTTTCATAGTTGGGTTCCAGTTGTTGTTTCTGGTCAATTCTACGCCCACTTACAAAACCTGATGAGTTATATTCAATTTTTTTTTTTTTTATAAAGAAATATTTTCAAAAGTCGACACACAAAAACAAGAACAAGTGATATGATAGAAGTCAACATACCAGCATTCGAGCCTTGTGGCATATGAGTCTCCTGAGTCTCACGAGAAGGTTCTTTAAATGAGATCCACAACCACATCAAATAAATTAGCCATGCAACAGCCATAACCCAGCCAGGCAACGTGTCTTGATTTATTGTGATCTTATAGATCTTAAAATTAGTTTGAAGTAAGCCAGCAAGTGCAGGGCCACATGCCATTCCAAGAGCACTGGCACTAACAAAACCTGCTGAAGCCTGCATGCGAATTTTAAGTGGTACACAATCGCTAATATAACGCCGGTTTACAGCTCTAGCAGAACCGAATCTGCAATACAATTGGGTTGAATTAAATTATGAGGTTCAATTATAAAATTAACTACCACGTAGTAGCCATGCCTGGGCCATAATAAGAAACATACAAGGCAGGACAGGATTTAACTATTTATTACACACACACACACACACACACACACACATATATATATATATATATGACTATTTTTAAATAATGTTTATATTCTCTTTTAATGATTACAAATCAAAATTGGGCCTAATAAATGGATTTGAGCGTGAAAATTAAAGGAAAGAATGGATGAGTACCATACATATTGGTACTTTAGTAATAAGGGTAATACTGGAAAAAAGTTTAAATTTGAGCTTATGTGGAAATAAATTTCAAAAGTAGGACTTCTTTGTCCTACTAAAATTTTTATAGGACGTCAGTGTCTTTAAGCTGCAAAAGTAGCACTAGATTGTAATTTTCCCAATTATTAACTTAGAACATTACCATATATTATTAGTTACTTCAGAAAAATAAAAGCCAAGAATAAGGTAATGAACTAAAAGTTGTAGATTTTGATTAATAAGAAAATTAAAAAATGCAAAATAAAATCAAATGTATAAAATGTTCTAAGAACCAAACACTATTTTGTCATGCAATTGTGGAACTATTATTTCAATATCATACAAAGTTCAGTAAAAGCAAGCAGCATAAACTGTTAAGAATTAGATTAGTATAAATTCAATGTTGTGCATGCTGAACTAATCAAAGAATTACATATGCTTTAACACATTCAAAGACACACACACACGAGAGAGAGAGATACTTACCCACAAAAGAGACGGCCAATTAGAAGAACCCA
Organism: Cornus florida; assembly: GCF_030987335.1. Classification (NCBI taxonomy): domain Eukaryota; kingdom Viridiplantae; phylum Streptophyta; class Magnoliopsida; order Cornales; family Cornaceae; genus Cornus; species Cornus florida. Next base: position 91,743,598 of record NW_026775581.1, read on the forward strand.
TATCGAATTAAGATCATAAGCCAATGCATATAAGGTATTTCCCACGAAAAGAACTATACTGCTAAATATTAGAGGTCTGTAATATGATTTATTGGACCAAGCACTGAAATACACCGACGAAAACACCTGTGCAACAGCCATTGCACCGATAACTACCCCACAAACTGTTGCTGCAGCTCCAAGGCTCATAGAGTAGTCATCTGCTGTTGGAACAATAATATATGTGTTGACCATATAAAGAAATGTATTTACTAAGTTCAAAAGAAGCGACACAAAATGGTATCTCTCCTCATCAACTTGTTCCTCAATAGGAGCAGGCAACTCTTCTTGCATAATAAGTGCATGTTGCGCCAAAAAGTGAAGGAAGTTTGTTGAGTGGGTTAATCTGTCTACAGCCGCTTTTATTAAATCAACAACAGGATCCTGCAGATAAAATCTATTAAATACCAAATACGCAAATACAGTAGTGCTGCCCAGACAAAAAGATTTTAAACAAAACTGTAGGTTGCAAGGAAATACTGAAATATAAGCATAAACAATTGGAATGAGCTTGGATCAAGTAGAGTAGATGCAAGGAAAAACCTGGAGGGGAAGAGCAGGTTGGTCATAAATTGATAGGTAGCTTCCCTGACGGTCCTGAAGATCAGCAAGATTGCGAGAGATGGCTCCCACAACTGCCCATAATCCCTGCAAGTTCAGTTCATTGTCAATGAGAGCATGGTTCATAGACACTGTTAAAAGCAATATATGTAATGGGTTAAGTTGGGGGAAGTTTTTGTACTTTTTCATATATTCTTAGTAACAATATACAAACACAGAAGCCAGTTTGAATTACTCATTCTCTCCATACGCTACCCTCTTTCTCTGATGCAGTTTTATGACATGAAGCAAGGAGTCCTAACATAAACAGCTGGTCCTTTTCTTCTTTCCTCTTCTTTTCCCTGCTGTTCTTCTCCTTTCTTGGTCTCATATCAACCAGAACCTATTGTTGTAACTGCAGAACTTCAATTAGAGGCTGACCAACGAATTATATCGATTTGTCCATAAGATGTCAGTTTTTAGACAGTGTAAAGACACAGATGATCTCACATGATTGTACTTGTACTCTTCTACTGTATTCCAGTTAAAGAGTTATGGTTTGATGTCGTTTGAGTCCTAAACCCCTAATTTTCAATACTAGGATGTGACTTGGTTATGTTAATAATCAGATTTTTAGCTGTTGGAGTGGTATCAATTGGTTGGACTGCTTCCGGAGGTTGTATTTGAGTCTACAAATGTTTAGATTCGCATGCCTTTCTTTTGATGTCTTCCTTGCGATTGTTGAGTTTTCTTGATATGGTATTGATTTCAAGACAACAGCAGTGGAATGTATTCGTCATGTTATTTGGAGAAATAAGATGCAAAATGTAGTGGAGCGATGGCCTCGATCAAGTTAAGAAGTAGAGTTTAGAGCAATGGCTCATTCAGAATTGTGAAATGTTGTGGGTAAGATTGTTGTTGAGAGAAATGGGATTGCATTTACTTGACTGTCATGTTGTTTGAAATATGGTTATGACAAAATATCCTGTGAATTGTGAGATGTTCTCACAAAAGCATTTAGCGAGTCTATTTTCAGATTTGTGGCTTGCTGGAATAGACATCTATGTTTTCACTTGAGAGAGAGATAAATCTAAAATAATTTTCTACTTCATATATTCTTAACAATACTACATAAACAGAGGATCTAGCATAGCCGTGGGTTCAACTTCTTCTGTTTCTCTCTCTATAACAACAACCAAGCCTTTTTCCCAATTACTTGCGGTCGGCTACATGAATACTACGTTTCCATTCCTCTCTACTAAGCCTCTTCTGTTTCTCTCTCTCTCTTTATATATGTTACAGCTTCATGACAGACAATTTTCTGAAGCCTAGTGCCACAGTGTAGGATCAGAGACACAAGAAAGGAGCCATGTGGCTCTTGTTTCCCACACTACAAAGCAAGCTCACCATTAAAATCAAAATTGAAAGTGCACAATAGTGCATGACAAAGTAACAGAAATATACACGAAGAACAGATGATAGTCGATATAACTTTTAATAATATGCAACAAGGGGGTAACGTAGGCAACATGTGTCCAGACTAAATTATTGGGGTACGCAGAGCTACAAAGCAAGGGACCTGAAACTTACCCAACTAGCCTTACCATAATATAAATTTCTAAGACATTACAGGATTTGCAAGAGGAAACATCCAGATTGTCTGAACAGTCATAATGCAAAAACATAGAAAATACAGGAAATATAACATGTATAACTATTTACAAAAAGCCATCATACAGCATGACAAGTTTCGCAGGCCGTGGAGCAAGCAACTTGACACACGACCCATCACCCTAGACATGCTATATATTGCTCGTCTGCCCCAAGAAAAAGAAAAAAAAAAAATATATATATATATATATATATATATATATATATATCCATGGAGATAGAGGAGGGTCCTGACTAGAAGCTACTCTGATCCAGAAATTCTAGAAAAAAAAAAAAAAAATGGCCAAGAAAATGAACACACATATAAAAAATGAAGAAGTAAAGCAGAGTCTCTGACTTGAGCATATTACCACATGCTTGAAAACTTGCTGCAGCTGAGAATAAGGATGATTAGCACGAGTTTTGACATAGTAATCAGTGAATCTATAGCCAAACCGTTTGTCAAACTTCTTCAATATCTTACGCAGACCAATAGCATTGATCTCAACAAAAAAAAGAAGCTTTAGAAGATCTTGCCCCACTGCTCTATAAGCTACTCGTAGATCAGATATTTTTGATATGTCGGGCTGCACTTGAAGAGAATCCTGTTGTTCTGCAAGCATGGCTATCCTGCTTGCAAGTAGCCCTTGTTGCTCCAACATAAAAAGGACAATCTTTTCAATCTGCCAATGTAATAAGATGAAAGTGATTGCAATCAATTACATTCAATTTTTAAGCATAAAACAGCCAAGGTTAGATTTCTATGTGGTATGGAAATAATTACACGTAAGAAGCCCGTCTTTAACCTTTATTATATATCAGTTGACAAGGCTCTCAACAAAATTATCTATTTTATAATAAAGCTAACATTACATATCAGTATGTTGTCCGAATGCCATTGACCACCCCATATCCTTATTCCAGAAAGAAAAAGAAAAAACAAAAATTAAAACCCATCTGTCACTACAATGTGTCCCTAAAGCTAGAAGCAGCTCAGAGGTCTTTGACATCCAACAAGACAACCACAATCTACATGGCAAAAGCAGTCAACTGAAGCATTATCTTCCTTACTTACATAGAAGGTTTAAATTATTATTATAGAAGTTCTCTAAACATTGTAGGTTTATATTTTTAATGTTAACTGAACTCTATAGATCCCTCCACGAGATGCCAATAACAGAAACAAAAAACTCCTGTTAACTAAATTTTAACGTGTTTGAACAGCCAGAGCACCAAGGCATAAGTATGATCTGGCAACCAATTTCCTTGGGGAAAAAAATGTCTTCCCTTATAGAACCCACAAATGGAGGCCCATGAAATATAAAATTGTTATTCAAGACTCTGATATAGGTCAGAATACACACGGTTAGTTAGATATAGAGGGAGGTGAATTAGTCCTATTGGATATTAATTCACAACTAACTTTTTGAACTACTGATAATCCTTGTTTAAAACTTAGTTAATTAGTTTGATTGCATGTCTCAAAAATCATACACACAAGCATATAAAGCAGTAAAAAAAAGTAGAGCAAAAATACAAGATTTTAATGTAGAAAGCTCTAGAAACAAAAAACCACGGGACCTCGTCCAACCATGAACAATCCTCTATGATAAAGAGGTTTACAACTAAGTTACCAGATTCCAAACCTTAGAATCACATACTCTCTCCTGACTTAAACTAACGCAAGATCTCCTCAAATCTTCTAGCCGTTGATCCATCAACAAATTTTCTCCTCACGCAAATCTACTTCTTCATGGTCCATTTAATCCTAGATTTTCAAAGTACTTGGTTGAATTGCTCTTCATTTGTTGTCTCTGATGTGCTCCTTGCTTTGAATCTCCAAATCATATATAGTATATGTATCTATGGTAAACCCTAGGTTGAATCTCAAAACTCTCAGTCTATAAAATATAAATTTTCTCACTAGATTATGGAGTTAATCACCCTAGACTGATTATAACCAGTATTTATAGCCAATATAGGAGTCCTATGTAGAATAGAAAGTAAAATCTTTTTCCAATTATAATATGAGAGAATTTTAAAAAATATGATTCCGCAAAGGTCAATCGTCGAGCCTTCTCAATTGGTTATCCATCGGTAGATTAAGCTTTCAACCGACAGCTACTGTCTAGGGTTCAATTGAGCTACTCTGGACTTCAAAATGGAAAACTGTCAATCAATTGAGGTATAGTGTCTTTTTAAAAATCCCCCAATTTAAAAACTCATTTGAATTATTTGGAAAAACTTAGGATCAAACCCTAATTTTGAAAAACATGTTCATAATATAATATCGAGCCTTGTAAAAATCAAATTTAGGTCAAGAATAGTCTCTATGGTCTCATTTACCTTTAACATAGATATGTCATTTAAGTCTTGGGAGGTTTGTGCCGTGTTCTTCACTGATCATTTAACTTCATCATCTTCGTGGTTGTAACTTGTAAATAAATGACTCGACACTTTGACACAACTGCAACCTAAGTTTTGAGTAGAAATTCTCTAACCCATGACTCATAATTTAACAGGGTATTCATTATAACATCCAATGAGAACATCAATGCGATTCAATAGACAAAATACAAATGCATCCACAAACAGTTAGCCAATGGATAAAAGACGACTGATATGTATAGATCTAACATGTATTTGTGTAGACTATACATACACGCGGTTGATTAATGAAGGCATAAAATTGTACACGTGCATAGTTTTTCACATAAACCCTAGAATACCTGGTTATCCAGCATTTTTGAAAAATCCTTGAGAACTTGTCGGCGATCGAGTGCTCCAACTTCAATTTGACGACCATACTGTCTAACTTTCTTCTTCATTAATTTGTAGTTGATGTAGTAACTGAAAAATACAAAATAACATCATATCAACAAACAAGTATACAAACATGTTGTCTGATGTAATAATCAACAATAGACCTCCAATTTACATAATAGTCGTATCAGTAACTCCATTTCAAATTCCAATTAGTTATTTTATTTGGTTAGCTTCATTAGTGACTTATTTTAAGCAAATGGATATGCTGAATCATGCATCCATCGATGTATATGGATAGATAGAATGACCAAGAGATTTAACACTTGGTGTTTTTTCACAGATAGTGGTGGAACTGGCGATGCTCCATCCAGAGGAAAAGTCTCTATTTTTTTCTCACTCAAGAACTCATATATATTATCATAACTAGTGCAACATCAAAGATCTATTCCATCCTTATATATCTTTACATCAGTGATTTTCTTCCACTCAATTATCATTTCCTAGTTTTCCATTAATGAATTCACAAACAAGGATACCTCATCACCCATACATTACCAAATTAAAATTGAAATATTATGCCATCCAGGAGTTTGTTCTACATTCATCTTTCACCAAGTGTATCTGATTTCGAACACCCTAATCCTAGTACCATGACTGATGCATCCATACATTCGTCTTTCTCCAAGTGTAACTGATTTCAACACCCTAATGTAGTACCATAACAGGTGAAACTTCAAGCATCTCTTCAATCCTTATATGTTTTCACATCAATGATTTTATTCCATTCAACTAGCACTTATCAGTCTTCTGTTCACTTCACAGGCTAGCGCATCATTACCAAACTCAATAGTCTCAATTAGGACACCATCCAGTCCTATAGTTTGTGCTACATTCCATATGTCTAATCTCAAACACCCTAATTCTGGTACTCAATAGAAAAGCTTTTCGATTATAATTTCACTAAAATAACAGAATTCTCCACAACCTAAGCTTGTAGCTTGCTACAAGCCTACAAGATTTTTACTAAAAACTGAGGAATGTAGCTCTTCCATTTTTTTTTGGTCCTTCATAATCAAACTTTCGAAAAACTATTATCTTCACTCTTCATGCACAAAATATGAAGGTCAGGTCTCCACTTATTTTTAGTTCTTTTCAAATTTACCATCTATATTTGTATTTTTCTCAGCCTTAGTAACTTACCATAAGTTGTTTTTTAGCCATTTACAAAATCACTAAAACTTTTCTCATTCCAACTTTGATAAATCTAATTAAATTGCAAGTTTCCATGACTCCATGAAATGTTCACTTGTTCAAAAAGGTACAATCAATATCTCTTAACTAGTCCATTAGACAAGGGGATGATCTAAAAAGAACAAAGAAAAAATACTAGTCACCAACCAATGCTTAAAAAGACTTAAGCACCTTTCTCTTATTTTACAAGTTTAAGTATTTTACGTACACTTGGATGCATGTGTGAGTATGAATATGTGTGTCTGAGTGACACGTGTATCAAATCTCCATATATAAGGACTTATGAACGCCGCTGAATGTTCATTTTAAAAAATATTCTTATCGTATATCTTAGGGTAAAATGGTGCTTTCTGTAAGGCAATAACATGGAGTGTTTAACATTGGCACTTCAAACGTTTTAAAGTATAAACTTAAATTAACATATATATATATATATATATATGCTTGTTAGGTACATGTTCAACTGGACATAGAGGATGCATATCCCATACACATACAGCCATACTAATGTGTCTTTTGTATTACATGGTACTTCATGCATTTGAAGCATCCAGTAACATAATTTTCCAATGGAATGTTTTCATAATAACAACCACACTCAGGCATCATGTGTATTAAACGGGTACTTCATGCATTTGAAGTGTCCGTGTAACATGATTTTTCAACGGAACTTTTTCACCATGCCAATAAAAATGCATAACAAATACTAAGGAACACAAACTAGATTGAATCATAATGCATGTAGACATACCCTTGCCATTCTTGAATTTGTCTGTCCTTCAACTTTTTCCCAAAGGCAACCATCTTTCCTGAGTAAACTAAAAACAAATAACAATATAAAAGAGAGAATATCAGTAAAAGAAAATGAAGATGCCACAACAACCTTCCTATGGCAAATTGTGCAGTTTATCACATTTGTTTCACTGTACAAGATAATATTGACAACTTCTATTTTTAAATCATTTGCCACTTTGCTTGTCAGAGAGAGAGAAGGCAACCCCTAAAAATGTGCTACTTTGAAAATGCATATAGTAATTTCTGAGTGAAAACAAAAGATTTATTTCAATATTTTGAGGTTGACGAGTCATATCCTCATTAACAAGTTAAAAGTAGAGCCAAATTAATGGAAACAAAACTACATCTTTATTATATATGTTTAGAATAAATAAACAAAACAAACTAAGTAATAAATAAACAAAACTATATATATATATATATATATATATATATATATATATATATAATAAATAAACAAGACAAACTAAGTAAGTAACCATGTTTAATAGCCAGAGAATTGCAATCACCACATATCTTCTCTTCATTTCTACTAATGACCATACAGAAACTTCTTCCCGGCAGATTCTTATTTTTTATTTTCAAACAAGAAAATTAAGAACTTCCTACTGAAAGGAAATGAAACAAAAAACCAACAAATTTAACTAGGAAAAAAAAAAAAAACACGACAACAACAACAACAACAACAAAAAATTTGGATCAACAATGTTTAATAAAACACTACAGATATAATTTTAAGTGTGTATTGAACAAAAGTACAAAATGTTACCCAACTTTGGATATTTATGCATATGTATGGCTTGTGCATTTTAGGAGAACTAAATGGAAATTAAAATCTCTTCTAATTTTGTGGTGACTCCCATATTATAAATCTCATCAAAAGAATAGGTCACTGCACGAGGCTCCCGAATTGCACAGCCTTACCTCCACACATGCAGAGAGACTGTTTCTCATCTCGAACCCACCTCCATGTCACAATATATATTGTGAAGTCTTGTCAAAGACCAAATTTTTCCTAAACACAAACTACATACTTTTCAAATCGAAATACAACCACAAAATCAATGCCATTGGTTACACGACAATTGTATCACTATTCTTACAATAGGCATAGTTATAAAAATTAATAAAAATCAAGAAAAAAAAAAAAAAAAAAAAAAGAAAAAGAAAGAGACGAGTACAGAAGAATATAAGCACAAAATCAAAATCAAAAGGCAATGATGATATTTTAGTGAAGTACAGAAAATACATGTACAGATTACGCAAAACATACCAAAAAAAAGAAAAAAAAAAGCATTACCGAAGTGGAGATTCCGAATTCTCTATTTGTTCTGAGGCTTGTATCAATATAACAATCAACAACAGAGAATTGTGTTCTGCGAAACAGCAAAGTTGGAGAATTAGTGTAAGATTCGAGGGGAGAGAGAGTAGAGTATGCAAAAAAGAAAGATTCGGATTCAAATAATTGAGCTGTAATTTGAGTTACCGTATATGAATCTACATAAGCCGGAATTGTCTGAATAAAGAAATTGGATCTCCGAAACAAATATATGAAATTCACCGTTCAAAGTAACAAAAACGATAAGTTATCCTTCACTCTCGACTTTGATTGATTTGGTTGGTGCGTATACATGTACAATTTATGTGGTTTATATACATATACGTTTATATATATAGATATACATATATATAGAGAGAGAGAGAGAGAGGGGTATGGAGGGCGCGAGTTCTGATATGCTCGAAGAGTTCCTGCGGATTCCGTTTGTTTGGACCTTGTATGGGACCCTTTTTGCTTGTTAATTTTATTCCTTTCTCTAATATCCGTTTTTTTTTTTTTTTTCTTTTCTTCTTTTTCTTTGTCTTTCAAAAATCATATGCCACTCAAGTTTCTATTTATGCATCCTAATTAATTTCAGTAATTAAATAATTGTCCTTTCTGAGTCACTCATATAATTAGAGAAATTATTTGTATCAATTTTATTCAATTTTTACTTACAAGTGATTGATTAGATATAACAAAGGTGAGACGTTAATTAATAATAAATAGATATAATTATTAAATTTAAAATGGTGGAGTATATTTAAACTGATCCTATCATTTATAATTTGGGGTATCTATGTACCTTTACATATTCATTTATTATTGACCATATCAACATGATGGTGTAAGTATTATCTATTTCGAAAATGGTGTTGAATCCTATGACCGTTTATTATTACTTTCATCCCATATTAATTACCCACTTTAAATATTTGGACTTTTTAAATAGACATGCAATGAATGCATGGTTCCTTTTTAAAATTATGCAGTTGTCCTTCCAAGTTTAAGCAGGCATGCTATTGGGTTTTGAAATTTTTGAAAACTCATAAAGTAAGAGCCCGTTTGGATTGCTTCTCTACGGCTTAAAAATGCTTTTATTTTGCAAAATTGCGTTTTAATGTGTTTAGTAACAATTATAAGTGCTTTGAATTGTTACTGAATTTAGTTTAGTAAAGTGTTTGAATTTGGGGCTTAAAAAACATTTGTTATCAAACAAATTAAAAATATAATTTAATTGTGAAAAGTATTTATTATATTGTGTCATCAAACACCTAACATGTTTATTATTGACCGTATTTTTTTTACAGCTCTACCTATAAAAGTATTTTTTTTATTCCAACAGCAACTCCAAACAAGCCTAAATTATAAAAAGATAGTCTTATATTGTTTTAAATTTTAAATAAGACAAGTAATATGAAATATCTCAACATAAAATAAAAAAGATAAAAAGAAAAAGATGACTACTAACATAAGAGGGGGTACATTCTTGTATATTCACTTTTTTTAATGAGATATTTCGGAATTGGCTCGACCACTAAGGTCATGTTTGGTAACATTTTTAGTTTTTGTTTTTTGTTATGATTTTCAAAATTTTTAAAAATGGCAACAGAATTCATTTTTACATGTTTATAAATAAGCTATTCTGTCTTTTTGCACTTTTATATTTATTTATACATGTTGATTGGGAGGCAAGTGACACGCTGTACTCCGAATCAGCAACGTCAGCATAGCTTCTTTCCAGCTGTAGCTTTTCCTGCAAATTGATACTAATATAAAAATGTTAAACATGTGTCCCATGTCATCTACACTTGCCTCCCAATCAACATGTGTAGGTGACATGGTCCACATACCTCTGTGCGTGAGTTGGAACAGTATGGCGTTTTATAATCTCTTTCGCAACACAATATCACGTGCAATTTGAGAAGATATGTTAAATAAATGAACCGTGTCTAATCATTTACGTAATAAACTTAACATTTAGGTTATAAGTTCTGTAGACTAGGGTTAGATCATAGATGTGCTTGATTAAGATATAATTTAAACCATCAAATAAAAAACAAAAAAAAAAAAAGTACCACCAAGCATTAGAATTAATAATATTTCTTTTTGTCTCCCAAATTATTGTTGAAGGTTTGAAGTTTCATGTGAAGTGTACTTGAAAATTCATTGAAAAATTAATATTGTTTCTCTCTATCTCATGTATATTTGTTGTTAAATGGGTACCGATTAGGTCATTAAAAGCAAAATCGAAAACGGTAGAAAATTAGCCCAATTTTCAAAGGTTGAAAACTTCTAATTACAGGGCTTTGAACACAAAAGTCAAAACCTAGTCTCTTGATATAGTCAGTTAATTTTAGTCGATCATTTCTTAATTTCATGAATTTTTTTGATTTTTGGTGAGTTCTCTAATTTCGTGACTTGGGACTTATTAATATTTTTATTTTATTTTATTTTTTTTATTTTTTGGTAAATTTAAAGGTCATTTTGCTTGTGACTAATTTTTTTTTTTTTTTAAATATAAATAGTTCTAAATTTCATCATTTTTTCTTCATAGAACACTTCGGCTTCCTGATGTGTGTATAAGCAAGAGCAAAGTGTTAATATAATTCACAATTGTTTTATTCAAAGAGACTTTTAATACATATTATAGAAGTTATAATATAATATATTTATGATAAAACAATTTACAAAAATGTTTAGAAACACTTCCTATTCCTGTATTAATGTATGTATGTAGAATTATATATATATATATATATATATATATATATATAAGGGCAGATATGCATACCATTTTGAATAATACTACTTTAAGTGGAGAGTACAAGTGATTGATGCAGGCATCTCCACTTTGTGGCAAATTCCAACACGAATTACTTGTACCGTTCTTCAAATGTGGAGAATCGAGTTGATAATATGAGTCCCAAACAATTGGTAAATGTTGAGATAAAAATGAAAGTTACGAAATCATTGAGATGCGACACTGTTAGAGTGTTTATCAAGTTCATCATAGTGCTTTTATTTGAGGTGAATAAATCTTTAGTTGAGGTGGAGTTATAAAGAGCTTGAGGTGAAGTTATGAATAGATCCTTATTCTGTCCAACAAGGAATTGGGTTTGAAGACACTGTAAATAAAGATGGGTAGGAGAGGTTGAGAGAGAGAGAGGTAAAAGGGACTGTTGTGAGGAGATGAGTGAATATATGTAATTATCAAGTGTATACATGTAGTCTCATAAGAGATGATAAGTGAGTGAGTAGGGTTCTGACATGTAATTGTATATTCTTTTTCTCAATTCATAATAGTGAAATCTCTTTATCTCACGGACCTAAACCTAGAGTTAGGTGAATCATGTAAAATATTTGTATTGTACGTGAATGTGTGTAATTGTTATTTTCATATATACTTGTGTTGATGTGATGTAATGTGATGATAGTTTTGCTATATGTGATAAAAGAGAAATTTAACTCTCAATAACAGTCAGCTGTTGAGTGTGTGAGAGGGAGTTAAATTTTCTCCAACACACACCACCTCCCCACTCCTTATGGCCGTATAGCTATTTATATAAAAAAATATATATGGACATATATATGTTTGAGAATTAAATAAAATAATAATTTATTTTAAAAATTAAAAAATATTTCAAGACTCCATCTACTTGTAATATACTAGTAAAACCTACGTGCTCTACACATGAGTAAAATTTAATTTTAAATAATTATTTTTAAATAGTAATTAAAATTAATTAGTTATAAGTAATTTGTGTTAGAATTTTTTTAAAAATATTTTTATATTAGTTAAAAAAATATTTTTTATATTAATACTAAAATTCCTTACACTTTTAATAATATTATTAGGTGATTCACCTAATATATTTTATATAAGTAAAAAAAAAAAAAAAAGGAAAAAAAAAAAAGGAAGTCCATTAAAGTTATTGATAACCTTTTTACTTTAACACAAGTACGTCAGGGTAATTAATAGGTAACCTTTTTACCCAACAAGAGTCCATCAATAGCATTGATGATCAAAACTTTCAGAACCAATAGAACCACATTATAAGAGAGTAACTTTTATGGCATTAGTCCAAAGTGGGTGAGAACAAAAAACATGTGTTGTGTGGGCCATCAAAAAAACAAAGACACATGTGGCTGCTCTGCAATTTCAAACCTAACATTCATACACCTGATGGTCATCAGCCCACTTTGTGAAAATCCATTCAAATTCGGCATCATTAAAATTGCCCACTTGATCCAATTCAACTGATAGTGACCAGAAATGGGTCGAATCCAATTGAGTATTTAATTATATAGTGACCAACTGACCAATCATTGAAAATTGTATGATAACCCCATTCCCTTTCCTCATAATGTAAGCAATCTATATGTGGAGAGGAGGCACACACGAGAGACAATAGAGAAATCTGTATATGAATTATGCTGTTAAATTTTCCTTTTTTACTTGCAAAGAGTACGAAAATATTGTAAAAAATATATATATAATTAATAGATATATTTATGTGAATCGTGAATGGTATATATATTTTTATTAATATATAAGTAAATTTTCTTTCAATTTGATTATTGGACTTGGTTCTCTTATTTCAAACGACATTGTAAATTGGACATAAAAATATGACATGAACCCACATCAATATTTATAGTATTAGTCATTTTTTTTTTTGGGTATCAATTGGTCCACCCACCTTTTTAGTTTGGTTGACACTACTCTGGTGTTGCAAATCATTTTTGTTTTTTTGAGTTTTTGTGTTTGTTTTCTCAAATCTATTTTCTAATATTGGAAGGGTAATGACACCTTAGAGCAACTTTAATGGGCTGCAAAATAGGATGTTAGCAGGTGAGTTTAACATGGGCTCTCAAATAGGCTGCTAAAATATAACTTTGTCAAATTTTGTGCCAAATATAGCACAAACTATAGCTATTGCTATTGCTATTGCTTTTGCCAAACTGAAATATATGGGTTTTGAACTTTTGATTCTTGTAAATTTTGTAGTTTGGTGTTGTGCTTGTCTGTATATATATATATATATATGTCACTGTTGGTATATATGTGTGTATAGACTCAGTTGGATTTGATGATTATTTTTTTATTATTTATTTTTAATAAGGCAAATAAGTTAAATAAAATACAAACACTCGAAGAAAAAAAATAAAAAAAAATAAAAAATAAATAAAAAATTTGGTTGTTGAAAATTAATAGTTGGGAATGGTAGTTGAAAAATAATGGTGGTTGTATAAAAAAAAATTAACATTTTGGATGAAATACATTATTGAAGTAGATTTGTTAAAATACAACATTTTGACACTGTAACTTCTTTAAAAATATTAATTTGGTATACATAAATGGCATTTTACATTGACATGGTCTTAGACACATTGTGATGATAATGTGTGATGATAATGTATCCTATAGTATAGTCCATCAAATTCAACATCACCCACAATGTCAAGTTTTTTTTTTGGACATAACTGAAAATATTTGATCACAATTCATTGCAGAAGGTTACACGGAACTTCTTCAACGACCTTTCAAAATAAATTTTACAAAATCATTGCTATCAAAATTTTTTGAGACAAATCCTACTTGAGGCTTTAGCAAATTTCTAATTCATGCAAATCTTGACAAATTAAGTCAACTACTGCCAAATAAACAATTGATATTTTGAGATTACTTGTGATTATTGAGGAATTGATTTCATCCTATTACATCATAGGGTCAACAATGAAGATAAGTTATATTACTTTTTAGCTAACTTGTGCAGTTGTCCTACTTAGCTTAGATAACTATTTATATTAAATTCATCAATCAACCTCTAGATTAATTTTTCCTTTTAGACACTTAATTGTCACGGACATCATAATGAAGTAAATGGAAAAAACGTGTTCATCAATTAAGCATAATTTATACTCAATAATTTGATATTATTAAGCAATTTTAAAGGTGATTTTGTTCACTGGAGAACATTAAAGAAAATCCGTGGTCTATTCTCACCCCACAAGAAATATTTGAGATATCAAAACTATCCACACAACAATGAGGGTGATAGTGAAAACTCGTGCAAAGCGTGACAGCATGCCATTTCATTTTGCAATGTTGAAGCTATTATGAGAAGGGCTGGTATACCCATCTCTTAAGCCCAAGGATTGGGCTTGGGCTTGGAGAGAACCTCCATAGCTATAATGCCCCAAATCAAACGAGAGGGAGAAGCTTGCGACACTTGTATGTGTGTTCATCTGACGCGTTTTGAAAATAATCCTTCATGATTTTCATATTTGCACAGTGGAGTAAAAATAAGAAAATGATAGTTTAATGACACATGTCACAATTTACGTGATCTACAAATTAGAATTTTAATGTTAATTATTTATTTAATTTTTCCCACGGGAAGAAAGTGATTTCCATTTCCATTAAGCTCGTCAGCAAGCACAAAAAAAGAATAGCTGACTCAAAATCCCAATTCATCTGTTTAGCTTCTCTAGCTTCACAAACCCACTATAATTGGTATTTTTGTCGTCGTGGGCTTGGGCCAAAAAAATAGGTACATGCATTTCTTTAACTGTCTCTCTGGTTTGTCTTTTGGGATTGCTCTCTACTCTCTAGGCTCTAAGTAGACAGCCCATTGTATTCTCTTTTCATCTGTACATTATTCATTAAAAATATATATTTATAGGTCTAATACAATGTCTTTTTGCGAACTACTTGGGATCAACGACGGAGCCAATGTAGGCTCAGGCAGGCAGGCAACCCCCTGTTCGGTTGGTCCTAACTCCCGAGCCTACATTGACTAAAAAAATGTTTATTTGGTAATTTATATGATACATAATTATAACAAAGAGTGTATATAAGGAATGACACTGTGGAAGCATGTCGAGTCAACATCTAATGAGTGTATTTGATTTTGAAACAAAAATAATTTGAACATTACCACAACTTATGCCTTGAATACAATAAAAATAATTTCCATCTATTTTTGAAGGACAAAAATAATTTGAACATTACTACATCTTAAGCCTTGAATAAAACAATACAAGGCATTTCCATCTATTTTTGAAGAACCATGGATCATGTTACAGTGACACCTACGAACGGACTCTGCTTCTTCATGATTGTTTTGGGCCTGTTTAGGTTTTGTTTTGGTTCTGGTTAGGTCTTGATTGGGGTAGCCCAATTATTTCCTTCATCTAGTTGCTCTTGTGCCCTGTTTGGCTGGCTATATGTGTGTGTGTGTGTGTGTGTACAATTTTGGCGAAGCAAAAGAACTCAATGCACAATCTATTTCTGTGATGGACAAGTGACCACTACTATAATGCCTTGTAAAGAGGTTATCCAGTAGGTTCCATTTTTAAATTTGAATAAAAGCCCACTTTATGATGCCATGTTGGGATCCAACAACTTGGATCATATTTATTAATGGAGCTAATGTCACAAGAATGGAGTGCAGTGCATCAACGATTATAATTCATTTGTATGCATACACTAATAGTTTTTTTGTAACATGATTCAAATTTCTTAGTTTGTCCATTTTCCAAAAATGCCCATATAACCCTTTAACTCATACTATAAGATTAGCTTAAAAAAAAATTCTGTCCAAAAAAGATATACCTAAGGATTAGGTAATGCAGATTCAAAATAGCAAATTGTCAACTATCTAAATTCACGTACAGCCTTAAATAAGTTTAAGTCTTTTTGAAGAGTCTAAAGTGTCAACAAAGAGATTTGTTAAACTAGCCTAATATAATAATACTTTACCCGACCCTCAACACAATCGAGACTCGAATGTTGGGTATTTTTGCATTTTTCAATGATATTATAATTGTTTAGTTGAAATGAAATGACGAGTTGTTCATTAAATATGTTTAATTGGGATCGTTCAATTGAAACTTACATGACCTAGCTGAAGCCCTCGAACACATTTAACAGGTGAAAAGTTGTTGGATTCCTCATTTCGTTTTTACACTTAGACTTTAAAATCATGGTCCACAAATTAGTGTTAAAAAAATGGGGGTCCCACAGATCCTTATAGTGGATTGCAGCCCATATTATCAAAACCTTAACAAGTCCACTAGTAATTTAATACGGAGTACAAAATTAGAATACATGTACTGCGTACAGCTAAGTGAAACATGAATGACAGCTGGTATTTGCCCACCAACGTAAATTCCAAATCAAAGCAAAAAAAAAAATGACAATCTAATTTATCATACAGGCAGGTACACATCAAGGACGCTCCACAGCCACTCGTATCACACCACGTGTGCAAACCAAAAGTTGTAGACACACCTATCAAAAGTAAATGAGATTTATTGTGATACAATCATTCCCATCAAACCCTCGTCACTTCCTGTGTTGGGTTCTGACGGACCATACATAAATAGTTAAATACCCACCCACCCACCCACCCACCCACCCACATCTCTCTATATGTCCTCTACCACTTAAATACTCTATTAGTATGTATATATAAAGAATAACAATTTCTTACAAGATTTAATCGGAGAAGTTTCCTTTGAATATAAAAAAGTAGTATGGAATAAAAGTGAGTCTAATAGTCTAATTAGTTTTATTTTTATTTTTATTTTTATTTTGAGGCAAACACACACTCTTTCTGCATAGGTTCAGATTCCAAATCCTTTATAAAAATAGAAAAGTTATACCTTTAGATTAAAAATTCTTTAATCTCTAATCAACTTATATGTCTTAAAACTAAATATAATGATATTAAAAATAATAATTTTAATACACTTCAATTTATTTTCAACACATTTATTTTATATTTAAATACATAGAACATATCTTAAAATTTAAAATGTGTTGAAATTAAATGTTACAAAGGATAACTATATAAATTCATTTCAATATAAAATTTATACACAATAAATGAAACAATTTTTTTTTTTTTTTTTTTTATACACACATATATCATGTGGGTACATTTATGATTTTTATTAGTATTATACAACCTGAATCTAGTGATTTGATAGCACTTAAAGTAGCATCGACACCTTTTCCATTTGTGATTGGGATCTGAAAAATAAAAATAAAAAAAAATAAAAATAAAAATAAAAAAAAAAAAAAGTGGTTGAGAGAGCACTAGTATAGGACTTTATATTACGCAGTAGGAAGGAACCGGTTGTCCCGGTTTCCTGTTCGAGACAGAGCTTTTGAACTGAGAGAAGATGATACTGTTGCTTCAGACTCGGGAGGCTGTGCGTGCTATAACGGGCTTCTTCTCCAGTGCTTCTAGCAACAGGTTTCTCCTTCTCTCTCCATAAATATGTATATATGTATGTAACTATGTATGTAGATATAGTTGTAGAATGTGGGTCTTTGTTGTGTTACATGATCTAGTTGGTGAATAAATCTGATTCTCATTGAGTAATGAAAAATGTGTTTTTCTAGTATTTGTGTACTAAAATTTTCAATTTGTTTCCAATTCTGTATATTGGCTATTGGGTACTCCTGAAATTATAAGAATTTTTTGTCTGAAGGTGAGTTCTTATGTAATGGGCTGAGGTTGAAACCTGGTTTGCGATGAATTTTTTTTTCTCCATTGATTTTGAATTCTATTCTAAATTTCCAAAGACTAATTTGATTGATGGGTTATTCTTGGTCTTTGCTGTACTTCAACGAACACTCTGAGTGTGTGTTTGTGTGTGATTTAGGCAAATTTTCTGAAATTTGAATACTCTATTTTCTGTATTCCAGCATAGGTTTTTGGTAGGACAAAATAAAGTTTAAGGCTTTGAATTATGGGGCGCATTCTTGCTTGATCATTTGCTCTCTCTAGACTGTCCTAGAGTACGATACTGGTTCGCCATAGGTCCAAAAGCCTGTCTCAAACTGTGGGGTTCACCATCTTGTCTGTCACAAGAGTTCAACTACTTGAAGTAAGAAGCTATTTTGGTTTTTGACTTTTGAGTGTATTTTTGTGAGTGGGAAGTGATATTGATTACCTTTTTGTGAGGAAATGATGAACTTATGAGATGGTGATTCAACAATATGAAATGGAATTCGGGTTTCAATTGGTGTTTTCTTATTATTAGAGTTGTGAGAATTTGGTATGGACATAGCCAAGAGTGATAGCATTTGGGAGCCTTCAACTAGACCCTGCAAATGTTACTCAGCTTCGATCTTGACTGAAACAATTTTGGACTCAACTCAGACTTCAAATTTTAAGGACCGATATATTCTTGAGGAGCAATTAGGATGGGGGCAATTTGGCATAATTAGGGCATGCTTGGATAAGTTGACTGGTGAGGTGTTGGCTTGCAAGTCTATTGCTAAAGATAGGTTGGTAACACTGGATGACGTGCGCAGCGTCAAGCTTGAGATTGAGATTATGACTAGGTTATCTGGACATCCAAATGTTGTGGATCTCAAGGCAGTTTATGAGGATGAGGACTACGTGCATCTTGTGATGGAGCTTTGTGCAGGTGGAGAAGTTTTCCATCGCCTTGAGAAGCACGGGAGGTTCTTTGAGTGTGAGGCTAGAGATCTTTTTAAGCAACTGATGCAAGTGGTTATGTATTGTCATGACAAAGGTATTGTTCATAGAGATTTGAAGCCCGAGAACATTCTCTTGGCAACAAAATCGTTCTCCTCACCCATTAAGTTGGCAGACTTTGGTCTTGCAACCTATATCAAACCAGGTACATACGTATACACACAGACATAATATTTTCTTTCTTTCATTTCTATTTTCCAACAACTTTAAATGTTGTCAACACATTCTTTTGCCCTTCTAAGCATAAGGGTTTTGGTCTTTTGGTATCAACAGGGCAGAATTTGAATGGTACTGTTGGGAGTCCATTTTATATAGCTCCTGAGGTGCTGGCAGGCAGTTATGACCAATCTGCTGATGTGTGGAGTGCTGGGGTTATTCTTTACATTCTTCTCAGTGGGATGCCTCCTTTTTGGGGGAAGACGAAATCAAAAATCTTTGATGCTGTTAGGGTTGCAGATTTACAGTTCCCTTCTGAACCTTGGGATCATATTTCAGCAACTGCCAAGGACTTGATCACAAGAATGCTAGGTGTAGATCCTTCTAAGAGGCTCACTGCTAAAGAGGTCCTAGGTATGTATGGCATTACCATTTCTTATATTGTTGTCTCTATGATGATTCTAAATCCCTGCTTTGGGGCTAAGATGCTCAAATTGTGTTCGAGTGTGGTTGATCAAGTTTTTGTTTTAAACATTCGAAATTTTCGTTAATAAATGATAGTAACGGTAGAAGAAGATTGGATCCATGACAAGTTGTCAAGACTTGAGAACCCAGTTTTGTGTGAACATGTTATGTTTTATACAGGCTTGCCAAATGGCATCTAGATTTGGTAATCAAACTCATTACTTGAGGGTGCATAAAAACTACATTGTTTTGTATATGAGCAGTACCTTTTATCTCCTTCAATTAATGTAGAATTTAAGGTTGTAGGTTGAGAAGAGTTGATGTTACAACTCAAGTTTATTACCAATCTTATTTTAGTTTGTCATAGAAATAAGTATTACTAGGTTTATTTAATTTTATTTATTTTAAGATTTGGTAATTTAGTTTGTTGCTTTAAAAAAGTGTTAGGAGGAGTCTATATAAAGAATTGTAATCACTTCTTTACTAAGATTATAATCGGCCGGGATTTTCTGAGTCAGAATTTAACCTTTAACTATGCCTAAAATTTGAAAGGATCTATAAAGCAGTTCAAAGTAAATGAAGTTATAGATAACAGAGAAAGAAATATATTAACTTTGATTGATGACCAAGAAACTTGCAGAAGGACGGTTCTTCATGATCAAAGATTGTTGCATGGTTGACAACAAGGGAAATAAATGACGAGGAGTTTCCAGTTAGTTACATGATGGAGGTATTAAATTATGAAAAACTAATTCCAAGTCCTTAGCGGAATGTTGGTGAATCAACTCAATCAGGTTGAACGAGAGCTTATTAGTGGATCCAGGTCAAGGGTGGGTGGCAGTTCAAGTTAAAACAATTAGGATTTAATGTTTAAATTTGAAGGAATAAATCAATTGGATTGGATATAAAACGGTCTTTCGTTAAGATGCATCGCCCTACTCTACAAGTGCACTTTCTGCTAGATTTGGAACCTTTAACTTCGCTAATCCAGGAGGAGTACTTTCCAGATAACAACAATCTGGGTTAGAGGGTTGGTATGTGATTGTCAAACAAGATTTTAGCTTCTAGAAAATAGCATGCTTGCACTCCTGGGGCTCCTGATTCTTCTTTTCTTTTTGGTGAATTTCAAAAACTTGGGGAACATAAAGATGACTTCTTTATGATTCAAAATTGATTAAAAGCAACAAAGGCTTGGTAGTACTAGAAGGTTCAAAGATGAGGTGTGCAGTGATCTGATCCTTCAAGACATAGGTTAATGCTGTGGTGCGATTGTTACAACTCCAAATTTTTATGTTAATCTTATTTAAAATTTTTGTTAGAAGGCTTACTTAGATTTATTTACTTTTATGAGACTTTTTCTTTTTTATTTTCCTTTTGTCTAGGAAAGTAGGTTTTCAATTTGCTTTTTAGTAAATTCGTAATCATTTTGGGAAGGAATAGAATTAATTTGTTGGGGGATAATCGGCCTAGAATTTTATCTCTTGTATTTTTTTCTATTTTGATTGCAATTTGTTGGTATGGTACCAATTAAATTGTGTGTGACTGATAATGCCAAAAGTCATTTTCCTCAGCATGTGACTGACTGATCAAAGGAAAAAAATCACGCTTTCAATTATGCTCAAAATTGAAATTTGGTTTCAGATGCCAAAAAAGGCCTTTATGTTCCCCAAGTTTCATTTTGTAACAGGATCTACTGTCATTTGCAGCTCACTCATGGATGAAGGATTGTGCACAGGGAACTCAAGGACCAAGCAAGCATGATTGCTCAGATTTCGGGCAAATGGAAGTGGGTGGTGGTTCTTTCTCTACCCCCTTCATCGCCAAAACTCGGGACTATATCTTCAGTGATGGATTGCCTGCAACCACTTGTAGCAAAGAGGGAAACTCACCTGCATTCACCTGCAGAACATCATTTACGTCTTTCCCAGTTGACAATACCACACCTTGTTCAATATCTGTAGGTTTTTCCTTCAGCAGCTGCTGCGAATCAAATGCAACAGAATTCTCATCTCCAGTTCCCTCGATGCCAAGCTTTACATTCTTCAGTCCATGTTCTGCATTTAAGCATGGCAATGAATCATTGGGTTTTGAAGCCAAAATATCAACACGGGATGCAAGGCATGAAGGTATATTTTGTTTCCTGTATAACAGGCCATTGTGTTTTGATGGAAGTGTGAGAAAAATAACATTTTAATTCATTTGGTGGTTGCTTTAAGTTGCTATAGTGATGGTTCTTTATAACTGCTCAAGTGGTTCACACTCAGATGATTGAGTTATAAGAATTAGTTCACAGTTCCCACGAATAAGAGATATTACTACATTGTGATCTATCAAAAACAAAAATATTTTACTTCACTGAGAGATACTGGAGCTTGTTTCAAGCTAGAATCAAATTTTTATTGCTCTACATGTTGGAAGACCGAGTTTTTGACACTTTTTACCACTCACTAATCTGTACTACCACACAGCTACCAATTTAATGCATTTTTTTATCTAAAATACTTGAGCTGAACTGTTCTCCTCTTGGATCATGCAGATTCAAGCTTGGGAAAGGCATTTGTCTTATCAGATCCTACACTACCCATTGAACACCAATTAAGAGAAATGGAGCAGAGGACAGAACTTCAGAGAGGAGAGACAAGTGGTTCTAAGGTTTCATGCATCCACAACAGAAGGAATCATACAATTGGACTTGGTGAGCTTGATCAGCTTGATCTCATAGTGTCCGAGTCAGTTATCCGTTGGGCATCTTGCACTCATACTCCCAGTGCTCCATCTCTTAGATCATCCCTTGTTTGCTAGAAGAGTTGAAAAGGGTACCGAATGAACCAAGAAACTGCACTCATAGGGGCTTGATACAGTATTTGGTAAATCCGAGGAGCTGAACTCTGCTGTCTAGGCTTGCATGGCTTGTTTGTGTGTTGTGTCGAGTGATGATGCTTTTCTGATTTGGAAGGTCATTAATTTATTAATACAAGGAATGTCTTTTAACAGTTAGTTGTAATGGTTACTTGCAATCATGTTGTGAACTGGGAAATTCTTGCAATATTTCATAGTGCCATATTAGCTTGTTGGAGAATTCCTTCTTTTCCATTGCTGAATTATTATATAGAAACCTTTTATCCAATTGCAAACACAACAACCTGACCCTTTAGACCATGCATTGTTTTAGGTGCCAGTAAGACCCTTATTGTTGATTTGAAATGCGATATGTTTTTATGTAAATTTTAACAAGAAATGGAATATATATATATATATATATATGCACATGCCGAGAATCACTAGTTGATGGCCTCATTGATGCCAAGATACAAAAAGCTAAAAGCACATTTCCATCCAAAGCAATGAAAATATGCCCTTGATCCATTCTTCTCAGAAAAGCAAAGGGAGATGCTACTGCACACTGCATATGTGAAGTAATGAATGGTAAATACTTTTTAAAAAATAATAAAGTAATGAATGGTAATAATAATTTTTAGAAATATTTAACAATCTAAGGTACAAAATGACGTTGACATATGCATGGACTAATCTTTGCTTTCTATTACATTGATTAAAATGGGTTGTGGGAAGTTGGCATTAGTTTTTTTTTTTTACAAACTAACCATTTTTCATATTTAAAAAAGGTTTAGCACTTTTCTTTTCTTTCGTTTCCAATCTCTCCTAACTAACGGTCTTTCTTTCCTTTCTTTTCTTTTCCTTACTACAAGAGGCAGTCATACACAATATAGCTTGCATTTCAAGAATCCTAATAATTCTGTATATCTTCTGTGAACAAACTTTACTTAAAACTGATGAGACAATCTATATCTGAAATGAAGAATAGTTTTTTATATTTCTGTGCACAAGGTACAAGACTTAGAAGCAAATACAGGGTTGATTATTGAAGAAGATATGAACCCATTGGGGTTTTGTAATCAAAAACCTAAACAATCCTCTAACCATGATTCAATCCCATGAAAATTTCATTTTCTATTCACATTACAGAGAAAAATCTTAAGAAATGTCTAAGCAAGGAAACAGATTCAATACGGAAAAAGCTACAGACTCTATCTTCTTTTATTTCACACCTCGATCCCCTGGTGTTGCAAGGGAAAGGAGAAACAAAACAGCAACCGGCAGCAAACTAGATTTAGACTAATGGCCTTTTCTCTTCGTGGTCTTCATCCTTTCCAATATCGATTAACTTCTTTACTTCTTTAATGGAAGACTTCCCATGCTTGGCAACAACATTCGAGACTAGAATTCGAGTAGGGGCTTTATTTTCAGGCAACAGTTTCATTAGGATTCCCATGGTAATGAGCAGCAGCCCCGTGACATGCTGTTCGGTGAGTGGCTTTGTAAATATCAGGTAGGACAACAGCAGAGTGACAGCCTTTCTTGCAGTTGTTATCTGCACGACAATTAAAAAACTCATCAACCTATGGCATTCATAAATAATTAAACATATTAATATGAATTCCTAGTGTGTACATAACTTTAACAAAATAAACAGAAATTAAGAAGACAATGCAATTACCATGGCAGTGGTGGCAGCCCCAAAAATAGCAATGAGAGACAAAACAGAGACTTGACCAACGAATGTCGCCATGGCTTCAAACACCAACACTCCGTACACGTAAGGGTGCTGCAAATGCAAAACAATAGACATCACATCTTCAATAGAACTTGAAGAGAAAAACTAGAAATAAAGTAATGAACAACACAGTCAACACAACACTGATGAAACAGTCTTTCTTTTTCTTTTCTTTTTTTCTTTTAAAAAAAAAACCCTAAAGAAGGGAAACATTTGGATCAATACTGTCTCAATAAGTACTGCCTCTTTAGCTTTATCTTTTGATTATAACAAAACCATGAAACATTAATATAATGTTCCCGTTCATTAATTCTTACTTTAGTAACAAAGCAAATGGATAATATAGCTAGCAGTTACTTCCTTCCACTTTATTTTCTAATATAAACCAATGAAGTGGATGGCCAACTACAAAACAATTAATTTCTCCTTGAAAATTCTTAGAACTGAATGTAGTGGGCACATTACGCATGACTAACATCAACACTAATCCCACCGAAATTCCACATGAAGATTTATCGTTTTGAAAATGAACAAGGGTAAAAGAAGGATGGGCGGGTAAAAGTTTAATAAGAATACTTGCTATTCACCTCAGCACACGAATTCCACGCTTTGAACAGTTCTCCGGTAAAAACCATGGGTGGAATCAGGAAAGGCAACCCAACCACCGTGGAGCAGAATAACATCTCCATCTGCAAAGATAAGGATCACAAAAAAATTAACACAGAACGAAATGCAATTTTGCAGTGCATCCTTCTCATAGTCACACACCCTATAAGCATTAACAGGAAACAATAATCACCTGTGTGGTTTCCGGATTCATTTTAAAAATCGCTTCCTGCAAATTACCCAGAAATGCATCCATGATTAGAGCACCCGAGATCATCAAAACACCAATGATGCTGAAATTTGGAGAGGTGTGCGCATCTGCTAAGGTGAAAAAGATAAGGCCAACTACTAGAAGAAGTGCGGAAACGTATTCGTTAGCAGAGTATTTCCTTCTCAAGCCAGGAATGAAGGCACCCATGACCATAACAGGCAGTACCTGCATTATCGAATTTTAGGAGCTCATAATAGTATGAAGAGGAAAAAATTCACGCATGACGCCATGACCAGTGCCAAAATTGAGAATTCAAGTAATTGAACAAAACATCTAGAAAACTTGAATAAAGTAACGAACATTAGTCTAATTTTAACATGTAATAGTGAAATAAAGACAAAAACTGAAACGTAACATGTTATCAGTTAAGAGACCTTTGTGGATTTGAACATGATCTGTGCTGGGTAGTTGAGAAAAGCCAAGGATCCTTTAGTTAGTCCATGAGAACCCATAAGAACTGCTGAGAGATTCACGTATGTTTTCCAAGGGTTCACCATTTGCTTGACAGTGAAACCCTGTAAGTATATGAGTGCCAGATATACAAATCCTTGTACAAAAGTAAAGTACCATCCATAGCTGAAAAATAAACATAATTTGTATACACTTAATAAAAAAATGCAAGCCAAAATCTACAATTAATATTATTAACAAAAACTTATGGAAAAAAAATTAAGGTTTGTCACAAAAGCAACTTTAACAAACCTGAAATGAAGCCGATTATACACATACTCCTGCAATGATAAAATTTATTGCACGGTTAGTAACCTTTGTCCTTTTCTTTTTTTTCAAAAATTCATGAATCATGAGAAACCCTTTTTGTTTTGTTTTTTTTTCCTTCCATAAAATGAACTTAACAGGTGATTTGAGATGGACTAATTTGATTATTGAGAAATAGTAGGAACATAAAAGAAGGCCTGAATTTTACAATGGCGAATCAACCCCAACTGCAAATAGAAATCCAAATATTAATCCCTTTTCTTACATTTTCTAAGCAACCAAACCAGTTAGAATACCAATTAAATAAGAAACGACAATTTAACAGACCAAGTATCAACAATCCAAAGTAAGTATTATCAACACAATCCACTAAGAAAATCATGAATAAATAAATAAATATATATATATATATATGTGTGTGTGTGTGTGTGTGTGTGTTTATAGCTATAAAAATGGGAAATAAATATAGTTAGACGACAAAAATTAGAAATTGAACAAACCTCACAAATGCCATTAACGAGGTAACCAAAGAAGAACCCAGAAGAGCAAATGAGGAATTGTTGCCATTTGGGTTGATCAGATAGCGAAATACCAAACAGAGACCTTGCTTGGTCTTCGTTCTTCATCTATACAAAACCCTGATATTCAAATCGAGTGGAATTGAGAGAGAACACAGGTGGAATCAGACGGCTTATCGAGATTGATATGCTGGGCTAGCGTTGCATGGTGAAAAAGCAATCTATCTTTGTTAGATGAACAAGAAAAGTATCAGAAATGGAGTAAAACTTCTTGCTTACTCTGTATGAATTTGATACAAGTAATGTATAGACATATTCATTTCTATGAATGGAGAGAGAGAGAGAGGGAGGGAGAGAGTGAGTGATAGAGAGAGATTGTTCATTTTCTCTCTCCTGGAACCTCTGTTTTTTCAGCCTTTGAGGCGTAAAAGTAGGAGGGTTTTAGGAGCTTCACATTAATGGGTTCATTTCTTCTACAAGAATTTTGTAATTTTTATTTTTATTTTTTAACAAACAAGAAATTTGTATAAATTATATTTATTTAATAGGCTAGGTAGTTTTCATTAAAAAATGCCAAATTAACATTAAAGTAGTTTGAGAGGTCAATTTGAGTCTAATTAAAGTTAATTTTTCCTCCGAAAATTCAAGTAAATTCTCATTCAAGGTATATTTAAATTCCTATTCAAGGTATATTTTTGTTCCTACTAAGCTAGAACACTCTCATCTTCTGAAATAGCAAAGAAAAAAACTTATTTTATTTAGGCCCGAGCCTATTGGTGAGTCCAATCAAAATTACATACACTTTTTTTTAACTAAATTTGTTTTTTATTTTTGGGTAAACTAGAATGACACCCAAGTTTACCATAAGGACATATATATGCAAATTAGTTACTTGTTTTTTTTAAGACAATGACACCTACTGTCAAAATTATCTTCCAAGTAAGGTTTTAATTGATTCAAAAAGATAAATTGCCCCTTAATAATAAAATCAGTTCTATTATAAAATATCAAACATGTTGAAATATCGAAATTACCCTTTAGTAAATATGAGTCACAAAATGGCACTAATTTATTGTGTTGAAATTCATTATTTTCTCTAAGATATTATAATATTCCGATTGATATGAAACTTTTACCAAATATTTCTATGCATGTCCAGTTACTTTTAAATTTTACATAATTTTTGGCCAAACAGATATTTTTATAAAAAAATCCAAAAACAGTTGCTGTCTAGAATTTTTCTCTCTTTGAAATTAGGTTTTTAATTTATTTATTTGACACCCTTTTGAACATTGATCATTACCAAAATATTCAATTTTATACTTTCATACGTCTATTTTTCAAAACATTTTCGTTTGCTTCATTTTGATTTCAATGAATTTTTTATAATTTTTTTATTCACTATTGTACATATTTTTAAGGGTAACAATTCGTATTCGCGGGTCGTAATCGTATTGTGTTAACTTAAGAGTATTATACTAAATAACTTAATCCGAACATGACTCGTTTAATAATCGTATTCGGAACTCTCAACACTAACCCGACCTGTTTATTAAATGGATTATACGTGTAACCCGTTTAATAATCTATTTACAATATATATATATATATATATATATATATTATTAAAATTATTAATAATGCTCAATAAAATAATAAATACTAAAAAAAATATAAGTTTTAATCAATCAAATTACTAAATAATTTTTAATTTACAAAATATTAAATTATAAGACACAAGTTTATATAGTTGGGTTGAACCCCTTAACCAAAACACGACACGATTAACTAAACGGGTTAATCGTGTCGACCCATTTATGATCCGAATCCATTTAAGATCAATCAAAACCCATTTAATTCGTGTCGTTTTCGAGTCGAGTTGGTGGGTCGTGTTAACTTTTGCCACCTCTAATATTTTTTCTTTCCACTTTTTTGCATCAAATATTAATGATGGGTAGATTGGTCCAATTCATTAAGTTGTAAAGTTAAAAAGGTCTACTAAACAGTCAAATGGTAAGTTGGTCAATTCTCAATGTATTATATTGGCTACAGGGGTATCTTTGTCAAATTTCTTAAAGGGGTGTCATTGTTTGAAAAACAGCCAATTTGTATATGTCTGTGCTTATGGCAAATCTCGAAAGTTGTCAATGTATTTTATCCTTTATTTTTATAGAATGTAAAATAACAAAACAATACAAAAGTTTATATGGTTGACTTTTTAAAAAAATAGGTTTCTTTTTTTATAAAAAAACTCAACTAAAATAGAATTGTTTTAAATAACAATCTTTTATAATTATTCTCTTAAAAACAGTTTTTATTTTTTTAATTCTTGAAAATTATTTTCAAAAAAACTATAAAATCCGTGTGTAACTCGACCTCCAACTTAAAAGGTCAAATTTATTTATTTATTATTTTTTTATCTAGACACAAGTTGATCGGATTAAACTTAAACTTGATCAGTTCAAATTGATCTTCTTCATTTTTTATTTTTTTTTATAATCTAGTTTAATCAATGAAAAAATTATCAACGCATGAAAAGTAGAATTGGAGATATTTTATTACGAAAAATGTACTTGGTTGTATATAAAAGATAGAAAAGTTTATGTTTAACACTAAATTATTATCATGATAAAAATGGAGATAATATAAAAATGTACTGTTATCATGATATTTTCAAATAGTCTTATATTTCACAATATGGTCAAATATCAATCTACTACTTTCTTAAACAAAACTGCTTTATTGTTTTTTTTTTTTTGGGCGAAAATAAAGCAACTGACATATATATATATATATATAAAGATTATAAGGAGGGCCTTCGGCCGAAACAACCCCATGAGGGGGAACAAGTCCAAAAGGACAACCAAACCCAACTAAGCCCAAGGACCAGCCCAAGACTAACAAAGAACTGCTTTATTGTTTTGTTAATGTTTAGTCTTATCCTTTTTCCATCGTTATTTTAGGGTGTCTCCAACCAGCAATCTACTACACCACATATGTAATTCAAAATCTATAACCGACTCAACCGACATCATATCCAATCAATCCTCAAACCACTCGGGCATTTGAAAAAGCTTTATTGTTTATTGTTTCGTTATTTGAAAAAGCTATGACCTACTCACCCGACATCATAGCTAATCAATTCTCAAACCACTCGTTATTTATTGTTTCGTTATTTTAGGGTGTCTCCAACCAGCAATCTACATCACGCGTACACCACATATGTAATTCATGAGCTATAACCGACTCACCCGACATCATATCTAATCCTCAAACCACTCGGGCATTTGAAAAAGCTTTTTATATTATCTTTATCTAAATTGGATCAGTCTTAATAAAGTCATTTCACTTTGTTGACTTTCATATTTGGTTTTTCAAAAATTCATTCGATCTTTAGCAACAAATTTGTATTTATTTTTCGCCTCGCATCCTAAAAATTGAGATAACAATGGAATATTTGTCTAACATTGAATTTTGATAGGATTAAAGTGTATATAAATAAGTGGGTATACAACACTACCCTATAACTTAAACTTTTGAATAAATGGACAAACGTTCATCCGTTATAGTTAATATCAGACTCAAATTCAATCCTTGATCCGGTGTCAAGTCAAGCCAAGCGCCTGACCCTAAAGGCGTCTGGGTTAGTCCAAGGGCGTTGCGATAAATGGGCCATAACATTAAGTAATTTTAATTTTTCTTATTTTCAATTATATACCTTTGAAATTTTATCATTACACCCTAAGAGTATTAAAAAAACCCCGCCGCCCCAATATTATGGATTTGTCTTAGGTGTTCCAAAAAAAAAAAACTTCAAATTATAAAATGATCTATCAACCTTGCGTCATTTCAATTAAGTTAGGCTTAATTACTGCTATGTTAACTGGTTAGGTTATTCTCAATGTTTGAGAACCTAAGTTCAAACCTGACACCCTTCTTCTCTCCTTTAACCACTAACTATTAACATTTTTACTATTAAAAAAAAAAAAAAAAAAAAAAAAAAAAATTTGGTTGATATCATTTAGTCTTAGTTTGGATTAGTGTGGGGTCCTTTAAAACTCGAATCATTATTCAAAATTCAAACATAAACCTTAGTGCACCATTACCAATTGAAAGAAGACTTGGTCAAGACAAGCGAAGCATTCTTGAAAAGAATGGCGCAAGTGGAGATAAAGTATTCATATGATAAAATCATAATCCAAATCACTCCATGATGTAGATATATGAATATATCTTAATTTGCACACTAGTGAAGCTTAACTGCATTGGATTGCTTGTACTCCACTGTAGCAGCAATCTTCTTGTCCGTGGGACTGTAATTCCTTATCCATTGTTGAAGTGAGTCCCACATCAAAAGTGATCCGCTCCATTAATTTGTATGGTTTTTGGAGTAAATAAACTAATGGGCCAAGTATGCATAGAGGTGTGGTCCTGAATAATTATACTTCCCACATTTTCTATGAAATGACTATAATACATTTATTATATTGTATGGTTATTTTATTGTGTAATATCAAATGGTGTGAGCAGGGACAATTCTGTTCAAATCTAATAGTCTAACTCAAAATTTTAATCCGCTAGACTATTAAGTCAGAGAATCATTATTCAACAAAATATTGAGTCTGGAAATCATTATTTATAGCAAGTTCACAAAAAATTTGCTCACAAGGCGTTAAATTGTTCCCCTTTAACCTCTTCCTTTGAACCATGAATTAAAAGATTAATTGTTTATGTTTGACTTTGGTTAATGGTATAATTTTTTCATTCTCAAAGAGAAGGTGAGGAGTTCAAGATCTAGCGTAAGCAAAAGTGTGTGCGCTTTATCATTTCAAAAAATAAAATCTGATTCCTTAAAGATTTGAGTCCTCAAGGTTATTGGTTAATTGACAGTCAATTATGTTTGCTCTGTTTCCATTTCTACGAATTATAATTTTTCAATGGTTATTAAGTTTCCCATGTAGAATTGAAGAAGTTTTTACCCATCTAAGATTTGTTCTTTACAACAACAAACCAATAGAATTATACCCTGAATACAAAACAAATTTATATTACACCTTAACTTGTCAAACTATACATATTTTTGAATTAATCAATATTTGTAGCTCTGTTTTAGTATGAAGAAAATAATTGGGATGAGTTGGGTAGCTGAGTTGGTAGAGATATTCTCCTGAATTGTGTGGGACCTCAGGTTTGACTCACTCCATCCTTTTTCTCACTCTCCTTGTTAGGTGAAAAAAAAAAAACTTTTCACTCTCGTTCTTATGATTTAAATTTTGTCGCTTTCATATTCTCGATAAAACACACACTCTCTCTCTCTCTCCACATTGCTAGTATTGCACATTAGCATGTCAGACATGATACAAACATGTTCCCTTATGTACAGAAGCATACGTGCTCCACTGCTACTTAGTTCTAGTCATGATTTTCTATAAACTCAAAAGCTTAATAATAATAACTACATTCGATTGCTTCTATTGTTGTTATCAAGTGTAAGGATTGAATTCCACTCTTACTAGTAGCAATCTTTTTAGAATTGTTGAAGGGCCAAGTATACACATGGAAGTGTGATCTTGGTATCTCTGGACCACACTTCCATTGAGGCAACTTAGCTGCGATGGTGATGCAAGTGGGTTGGCGCCGAGTCCCACGAAATGGAGGCAAATTAGTTTTGTTCTTTGTGACAAATGAATATCAAATAATTTTTTTTTTTTTTTTCTTATTATAAAATGGTTATTAGGTCTGTTATATTATATGAAACATAACGTAATGTTGAAAAAAACACAAGAACAATGTATTGATGTAGCAAAAATAAGAATGTTACAAAGTAAATTTAGGTAGTATGGTAATACTCAATGTAGATCTAATAGTGCGCCGTTAGAAGAGGAAGAGTTGTTAGCCTTGAAGATAATTAATATAAGGATTGATCAAAAGATAATTGGGACGAAGTAATAAAAATTGATTGTAAAAAATTAAATTTAAAAGTACACATGGTATATAATAGGGAAGAATAAAAAAAAATAAAAAATTGAATCCATGTGCTCCATTCCATTTAAATGGAATAAAGACAAATACAATGATACTTTTTATTGTAAATTACTAGGTTGTGGAGGTGACATGGTATATCCCGTAAAAAAAATCAATATAACAATTAGTTTAAAGTAGTTTTTAAAAAATAAGTAGGACTAATTTTATATAAAATTATATTTGCATACCGATGACATATTATATCTGATGCATTAAATATCTTTTGATTGGGGAGGTGTTCCCTTTCGAGTAATTTATTTTGTAATTAACAAATAATATATTTTTTAAATTTGAAAATGTCCAGTGAATATTGTGTGAAACCATAACATAATGTCATTTGTGATTGGGCCCACACTTCTCTGACATATTCTCTATTTGTATTTGTATTTATATACGAAATATTGCATTTAATTGAACCTGCAATTTGATTATGTAGTCGTAGCAAAGTTTTCAGTTCATGTACTGTTGTCATTCTCAGAAAAATATAGCTGGTCACGATCACACCACTTCTGCCGATGAAGCATTAAATTGTTTCCCTTTGACAACTTCCAATTCCAACAAGACAAGGGTGTTGGTGGATTTGCAACCACAACAATTTCAACAAAGGGTTGTGTGGATCATGTGTTGGCAAAATGGTAACTTGAACCTACAAAAATGACAAAAATTAGATAAAACAACACACAAGTGGTGTAATTGCTTCTCGCATACCGTGTGTGATTTCTGCGGCGGGTGTGATACATTGAACCAGTTATTACATTGATTGGTTACAAGTTATCATGATTTTATATTATTTAAAAAAGGTGAAATGCGTTCTAAAATTATTATAACTGTGGAGTCTTTAAAATTCTAAAATTAAGGGTGCTTACCTTGAATCAGTACCAAGATGGGTAACTTCATGGGAAGTCTCTACTCGATAATATTATGTCCGAAAAATGTGAGAATTGTTACAAATACAAACATAAACTTGAGTTTAGTTGATGATTTCAAGTGAGCAAGGTGTGGTCCTTTTATAGACATCTTATGAATGCTTCATATATGTGTGTTATTTTTTAAATTCATTAATTAATAAGTTGAGTACTGTTGTATTGACGATAGAATTTTTGTTCTCGCTATTTCAACCTTAAACTCTTAATTAATGATGGACAATGACTGATCTCTTTCCTTTTTAAGTATTCAAATCAATAATAAAGTCGGTAATTATATCGATTTGAAACTTTTATCATGTTTATGCACCTATGGATCACACTAACAAATAGTAGGCTTTACATAATTCAAATTAAATCATATTTATAAAATTCATGGAGAATTTTAAAAGCCAAGTATGACCATGTGCAAATGCATTTATTTAAGATACATTCATGTTTGTAAATAAGATTGTATTACTTTCGTACTTGAAAAGCTAATTATATATATATATATATATATATATATATATTGTGAAATTAATTTTGAAGCACAATTTAACACCATAAAATAGAAGGGCACTTGCTCATGCTTGACTAAGCATATTTAACACCATAAAATAGAAGGGCACTTGCTCATGCTTGACTAAGCATATTCCTCAAGGTTAATTCGTTGAAGTGTCACAAACTCAATTAATTATGCTCTGTTCTCTATCTTATATATATATATATATATATATATATATATATATATATATAAATTCATTGTTTTTAAGCTTCCCAGTGTAAAATTAATAAAGTTTCACAATTTAAGATTTGTTCTTTCCATGGACAAACAAAAAGAATAATACCCTGAATACCGAACAAATTTGTATTACACCATAACCTGTCAAACTATACATAGTTTTTAATAAGTTATGCTTGCAACTCTGCTTTGGTACTAACTTCCGAAAAAAAAAAAAAAAAAATCTCTGTTTTGGTACTACACGTACCGCACACAATTAAAAAGAACGAAAAAATGGCCTAACCTCAAGTCCAATCTATCAAATTGAGTAACTCCACAATGGCACATCAACATCACTTTCCATGTCACCGCCACTGAAATTTTGCCCTAAAGAAGAAGGCGGGGAGATTAAGAGGCCTTCTGCCATGTTGACAAGCAATCCCGGCATGTCAAACATAGCTTCCTCATCCACATACGACACATTTTCCCGCAAAGTCTTTTCATTTTCCGGGAAAGTCTTCACATTTCCTGTCACCTCTTTACTGCTAGAAGCTCCATCAGAAGCCTCCTGCCTTGCCTCACCTCCACTAGTGTTGTCACACCGATCCCTTGGCCGGAATTCTTCCGCCGCCTCAGCCGCCGCCTTCCTAATGTCCTTAGCATCCTTCGAACTCGGGAGGGGCAAGCACCACACGGAGTCAGCGAAATTGAGACACGCCCCGTGGCCCTTAAGCGCCAATGCAGCCACGTCATGAGCCCGAGCAGCCATCTCAGCTGTAGGGTACGTCCCTAGCCAAATCCGGGTTTGCCTATTCGGTTCTCTTAGCTCACAAACCCACCTATTCGTATTTCTCTGCCTGACTCCCCTGTACACTGGATGCCTAGTCTCCTTGAACTTTTTTCTGCCTGCGCGCTTTTTAGGTCGACTTGACGCCAGTATAACCTCTTCATCGGAATGGGTGGCACGTCGGGTGTCGGAATTGGACGTCGATGGTGTATCCGGGACGACGGATGGCCGGGAATTCGACCAGAACGGATGTGGGTCGGAGTCACTGGAGGCATGATCCATTGAGTTGAAAGTGTGTCAGTAGTAGTGTATGGTTTGACTTTCTATATCTTATGTATTAAGTTTGGGTTCACACACAAGTCAGGCTTCCGTGTTTGATTTTGTGTGGCTCTCTACTTAGCAGTTGAAAATAAAGAATTGAAGTGAAGTGTGTGCTTTTATAGAAAATGTGATGCCACACGTGAAGGTGAAGCGAATACAATATACGATACGGACGCGCAAAAACGGAAGTTGATGTGTGATGAGTTGTCCAGCTGGCATTCCGCCGTTCACACTAATACTTAACTAGGAAGTATTGTGACATGTTTGACTTTGTCTCCTACCTGGCTGGCAACTAAGTTTTGGACTTCGTATTTTAACACGTTGGTTTGTGATGACGTGGCAATCGCACGGGACACGGGACTGCTCCATTCGGATTTGTTTAAAAGGTCCAGGTGGTGGTTTTTGTGCTTTGTGACGAATGTGTTTTTGTTGTGTTTGGAGGAGGCCGACCAATTTACTGACGTTTGATCGATTACGTCATAAAAATTTAACTCATTAAATTAGTCATTTGTTCAAAAAGTTAAAAGGATTAAACTAAATCCATTATAGTTTTAATTTAATTTATTTTTAAATTAATGGTTTTTTTTTTTAAATGGCTGATGAATGAAAATAATGATTTAAAATTCGAAATTTCAAGTAATTCTAATTAATTTATGTGAGTGGTGGCTAATATTATTATGATGTCATTAATATTTTTAATGCCACGATGACATCAATTTTTACTCGCATTAAATTAGTCCAATTTATGGTATTGGACTCCCTATTATTAGTTGCTAATGAAAATGGTATCCCTATTGCACCGAATTATTGCACCGAATGTTTCTGATTGGTTATTTATGCATGGTACATATAAATAGAGGGTCTCACTTTTTTATTTATGCATAAATGGATCGATTAAAAGAAATAGGTCTAACAATTCATTACAACAAATCACATAAATAAAGAAGTGGACCCTCTAATTACATGTACTATGCATAAATAAGTAATAAAAAAATCAGTGCAAGTATCATTACATATACTCCAATTACATGTACTATGCAACAAATCGGTATAAGTATCGTTACTCAATTATTATCCATTGCTTGACCGAAGGTTTCATTTTGGGGAATTCTTCAGATACATGTTGTTTTTGTATTGTTGATTTTTCATCAAGATTTGTAATAAAATTAAAATATGAATAAATAAGGCAGTGATAGCATAAATTAGAATGTTTGATGAAATGGGGACAGAGTTCATTATTGGTTTGTGCCATTGTGGGAAGTAACTCAGGCCTTCAAACAAACATTGACAATAGATTTGGGGCATTCTCAAAGGCTCATAAATGGAATCTGAATTTGGGTTGGGCCTTCTAAGCAACCCTGATATTTTGACTTTCTTTGTCTTGCTTCTGGACTGCCTAATCATCAGCCCCGATAAGAGGCAAAATAAATGAATAAATAAAGACAATAAATTAATAAAATAAAAAAAGTGGTCTTCCTTCTGGAAATGCAATTATCAGCAGAAAGGTTCAAGAGAAATCAATTCTATTATAAATATGGGGATAAAATGGGTAACTTGAATTAAGTATCTTATTTATTTCTTTTTTTCGAAAGTTCAAATAAATATATAGCCAATAAATTGTACCCCTATCAAGATTCGAACATTCAATCTCTTTAAAAAGGAGGAGAGCTAATAAGCTCTTATTTTTTTTTTCCCTCCGTTACCTCTCAATTTTGGGAGGATATAATAATGGCATTTCAAGGGGTTAGTGAGGTATTATTGAATTTATTGGTAGGCCAAGTGTACAACCAAAACTGGACCAGCCGAATTAGGTAAACTAAAACTAAACCAATTACATAGGCCACATGGACTTTTGGAAGAGCCCATTAATGTGTATTCATTCACTAGTAGTATGTTGCTCAAAACAGAATTAGGTCAATTCTTATACCATTAACTTAGGTGGTGTTTGACAAAATTAAAAAGTTCTGAGGTTTTAAATGTTAATTGAATATTTAGAATTTTTATTTATATATATTTTTTTATTTAATTAAGTGCTATTTAAAATGACGCAGCACGCACTCAGAAATGAAATTGTTGTCACCTTATTTTTAATGACTCTTACTTTTTAAGGAGTAATATTTAAAATGCAT
This sequence comes from Cornus florida, assembly GCF_030987335.1. Classification (NCBI taxonomy): domain Eukaryota; kingdom Viridiplantae; phylum Streptophyta; class Magnoliopsida; order Cornales; family Cornaceae; genus Cornus; species Cornus florida. The sequence goes on from NW_026775581.1 coordinate 91,780,676, forward strand.
TATGAAAAGTATTTTATTGAATATACATTTAATCTATTATGAATTAACTATTTAATTTTGAATTTAATTATCAAACAATACTTTAGAAAGTTTGTTATTTCCTTCTTCTTTTTTTCATTTGTCCTTCTTCCTCTCTTCTAATTCGAACATAGCACAAGGAAAGCTAGAAAGAGAGAAACTTTTTAGATGGATCGTGGATCTTGGGACCTACGTATAATAATAATAAAAAAAAAAAGGAAAAAAAAAAGAAGAATTCATCTTGGGACCTATGTCATTGCAACACGTATCTCCAACATCTCTGAGCGAATAAAGTGGGCTTTAAGTGAATTGAAATTGATGGGCGCACATGACATTTAGTAGGGTTGGTGAAAGTATTATTTGAAATTGATGGCCACAAAGAACATATCATTTCAGTAGGGCAAAGAGAGATTATTACGATAAGTACTCATTTCTAAGTAGAACTCATGCTACACAAATTTACTATCTTGGACAATCAAACAAAAATGAGTGTCATAAGATAATCAAGTGCATTATAATATTCGGTTTGGTTCGATTTTACAATTTTTTTGTACACTCCTAATTAACATATGCTTATACATATCCAACAATCACATGCACCATGTTTGGTATGAAAATTTCTTACTCACCCAAGAGATCATTTTCGTATATATATATATGTGGATGTTGTTGAAACATTATTTTATTGTGAGTTTCACAATTTTAAGTTTGGTTTTAATTACATGAGCTAGTATCCATTAGGCATTTGATATTAGTGTTGGTGATCTCATTTATAACATTGTTCCCTAAGTCAATCAAGTATTGAAGCAGAATTGTTGAAGAAAAGTCTATAATGAGATAGACCAAGTAGAATTATTAAGTCTTCCTCTAGGAAAAATTTGTATTGTTATATTAGATATGGATTCGTAGTGTAACCTTTCCTAAACTTCATTAGTAATTTTTCCATCATCTAATCTATTTAGTGATATCAAACATCAATCATTGATGCGACTTTTCTTATTCACTATTTTTCTTGATAACAAGAAATAACAATTAAATATTTTTCGATGATACTATATTCTCACAAAAATAAACTACCGGTCCAGTGGAGCTCTCTCATATGATGGCATATAGATTGCAGGTAGTAAGGTCAGTGGCATGTAGCCACTAGCCGCTGAAACCTACTGGTCATCAAGGTATTAGATGCTCGTGGTGCCATGTAGCCTCTCCTTGGCCTTTTGTGTTTTTTTTTTTTTAAAAAAAAAAAAACTATTTTCTTTCTTATTTAATTTACTCATTTATTCTTATCTTCACATAATCACAGTGGAATTTCTTTTTTGATTAGCAATTTCAAATAAGTTTTAGCACCAGAAATTTTCAAGTTCCAATACAGCCGAAATTTATTCATTTGAGGGGATCGGATTTGTGGATAAAACTGACAAATTTTTATTTTTTCATTAACAAGAAAACACACATAATTTACATGTTTAATTTATATTTTTGAAGACTTAAACCCTCGTCATCTACAGTAAAAGACAAAGGAGTAACCACCAAGTCATACAATCTTAAATTTGTTCGATTAATTACCTATTACTTATATTTAGAAATAATTACATTAAAAAATTGTGACGTCAAGCTCAGGATGAGAATAACAGTCGCACAAAACAAAGCGAATGAAATTTAACTTTTAAAATGGATACACAATTAAATATGCCACATTGAAAGATGGTCCACACCAAAATTTTGTTGTGAATGGAGATCGGAGACAGTAATTGACTACCTGATAAAATCTTAGACAACCAAACCAAATTAAGTGATACATATATAATTCGTTTGACTAAAAGAATGGTAGCTGCAATGTGCCTTCCATCAATCATGAGAGGAGAAACATTACCGAGTATTTATTTACTAGGTGCTATTTTTGTATTATAGTACTGGAAGATGATTCTCAATCGATTATTTAAAGTGAATTCTTGACGTATAAGTACGATGGTTTTAGAAATTCATGCGAGGAGAAGATAATAATGAATTTTTAAATAATTTTAAGAGGAGCAATGGTACTATTTTGTAAGTATATATATCAAAATGACAAAAATAGTGGAATATATTAGTAAAAAAAAAAAAAATAGGGGTGCAATTGACCCCTTGAATATAGCATGAATCTACTTATTTCTATTGGATAAAGACACCAACCAAAATTTGTAGGACATATTCATTGTGAGAGTTCGGCCAAGTATTGCTACTCTTATAGTATTAAATTATTTATGTAATAATTATAGATCGATTATGTAATATTAACTACTTTACATTATTTATGCAATAACTTTTTTATTTTATATATTTACTACGGAGAGCCAAGGCATAGGACCATGCCCATTATCTTATTAACTCCAACCCATAGGACCCCACAGTGCATGGCAGATACGTGCATTCTTTCTTTTAATACTAATGAATTAGAATGGTTGGCTTAAGTCTCATCATTCATATACATCATTATAAATTGGCATTCTCTTTCTTTGGGTCTAAACATTCATCCAAACTTGCACATTCCAACCATCAAAACACAAAACACAAACTGATCGATCAGCTTAAGAAAAGCTACAATGGAGGTTCAAATCTTGTCCAGGAAGTTGATAAAACCATCATCTCCAACTCCAGATCACCTTAGAACCTACAAGTTATCCTTCTTTGATCAGCTGGCTCCTCCGGCACACGTGCCATTCTTTTTCTTCTACTCTGCACGTGCAGCTACCAACACCGCCAAAGATATAAACATACACAAACAGTTGGAAACATCATTATCCCAGACCTTGACTCGCTTTTATCCGCTAGCAGGAAGATATATAAAAGATGAGCTTTTGATCGATTGTAACGACGAAGGGGTTGCATATTTGGAGGCCCATGCGAACTGTGAGCTCTCTGAAATTGTTGGCGAAAGGCTTCCGATTCATCTTGCAGATCATTCTGTGCCACGGGACATTGGGGCAGCGACTCTAGTCACTAGCCCGATTGTAGGTATACAAGTCACACGGCTTAAATGCGGAGGTATAATTGTTAGCCTTGCTTTTATTAGTACTACAAATGAATTGAGTTTAGCCAAGCTTGAGCCTGTTTAGGCTCAACTTGGGATCGTGACAAACTTGAAAAGTTGAGTATGGTCTCGATTTCGATTAATAACAAGAGTTATTCAAATTCGTGTTCAAAATCGTTGTGACTTGTTCATGAAGCTATACGAGTCTTACAATTGTATGCACATAAATATGTTTATAACCTTGTATATATTCATTCAAGGACTTACACAAACTTATGTATAAGTCAGGCTCAATACTATTCAAGATCGACTCGTTCGCTAAATGAGCCAAGAAATTAAGCCTGAGTTGAGTTTTAGATGAACAAACTCGATTCGATCATTTGTATCCCTACCTCTCTCATGCAATTTTATTAAAACTAAGTGGACAAGACCTACACGCAAAATGCACATTCTTTTTTTTTTTTTTTTTTTTGAAAAGTAAATAAATATTTATTAATAACTTTGAAGGAACATAAGAATAGTTAGCCCAGGCTAACCAAAATACAAGCCCAAAGGCAGCCCCCAAGGAGCAACAGAAATAACGAAAGCCCAAGCAGGACTCAACACAAAGCTGTGAGCAAAATGCACATTCTTACCCACAGGCAAAATGCATTTTTGGAAACAAATTGGCCAAATTTTGGCTAGATATATTTTTGTATGCTTATAATTGATCATACAGTACTTTTGACTTAAAATATTATTATATTATATTAGTAAAACTGTTAATACTACTCCCCATTACATTGAATCTTGGCTCTGCCCCTCAAGTCAATATCTATTCAACCCATTTTTTTTTATAAATACATGTGTGTACATATAAAAAAAATAATGATCTTATATATCTTAGATTTATAAGACCAACAAACCAAAACATAAATATTTTTAAACTTGGTTTCCCTGTTGTATAAATATTTATGTGCACAGTTGCAGTAGAGTAATTGTAGAGTTATTTATCTTGTTTGTTAACTACTGTTGGCTGTCGGCTGTACTCTTTTGGTGTAATCATCCCCTTCTTTGGGGATCACATTGTCCATTCTTTATCCTAATATATACAAGCTTATCCATTATCCAATATATATATATATATATATGTTAAAATTATTTAGATGTATTTTTGTTATGCACTTCATGGGTGCAATTAATAAATGATCTTATATATCTTAGATTTGTTTATATTAATTAAGAATATACATATTACAGTATATATATATATAATTTTAATTTCATACTAGTGGTTCAATCATACATGTTCTCAAATGAAACTATAATGAAGACACAAGCACAAGAATTTGTTTGGTTTGTTATTGTAATTTTATCTTATTTTATTTTTGTTGGTGAGTTTGAGGCTATTGTTAATGGTGTATGTATAGGTGGTGTGACGTCCATGCCATCTTTCTTTGAAGAGTTCTTCCCATCCATTAACCGGAAGGAGAAGCTTGAAACTGGAACAAATCAGTACTGTAAATTCGACAGCGAAACACCGACCATGTTTACATCATCACTGTATTTTGCTTCTCTTATCGCCTCCTCCATTGCCTCCGTCGTCACCCGGGAAATCGGACGAAGGTGGTCGATGCTCTTTGGTGGATTTCTCTTCTGTGCTGGTGCTATTTCAATGGCTTCGCTAAAAATGTCGTAATGCTTATTGTTGGAAGAATGCTCCTTGGTATGGGTATTGGATTTGCCAATCAGGTATATAAATATAAATGTGTGTGTGTGTTCTACTCTATTATTATTCTATCAGCATTGTGTGTAGATTAGAGACACAGATGAATCATTTATTTATATACTTCGTATTACAGTATGATCCAAATAATACAATTAGTTGGATTGTATAGATCCTATATGTTTTAAGTCCAAATTCTGTACTTATATATAGACTGTTTACACAGTACAGTATTAATGCATTTTTTTTTTAATCTTCCATAATTTCGGTAAATTACTTATATACTTATTGGTGTTGCATGATTCCTTTTCCCCTTCAATTATTGAAGTTCCAGTTTATATCATATGTCCATTTTCAAGATCATATGTCCATTTTCTAACATGTATTCATCAGTGATTTTTTCTCTACATAAAATTAATTGTGAGCTGATTTTGAAAAGATCTGAATTATACTCACTTATGATTTTAAAATTCTGCAATCACAGATGTGTCAAAACGAGCTCCTTGTTTTCAATTATTCCATAAGATGAATGTGTCTTTAACCGTTAGGTATTCAGTTTTTAATTCCTCAGCCAAATGATGGCAAAGATTGCAAGGACGCTTCATTATCTGCTTTAATTGTATACCCAAGATTCATGGCATCGAGATGAATCTCGGCATCAAGGATCCATGATAGGTAATTTTTGTTCGAAATATCAAGGGCAATAAATTCAATCTTGGTAAGATTTGACATTATTAGGGAACTGTAAATGATAAAATAATTTTTTTATCACAAGAAATGGCTTGGTGGCTCGGTAACTCAACTTGCGCTCTAAATGGCCAACGATTCGAATCTTGTTGTAAAATTTTTCATATATGAAAAGCCATAATTTTTTATACATGGAATAGTCACAAGTGCAATAAATTTTAAACATACAAAAAGCCAGTCAAGATTGTAATAAAATTTAAATATACGAAAAGTCAAAATGTGAACATATATATATATATATAAAGACAAAATATTTAATAAAGGCATGTATTTCGTAAAATAGTATATAATTTATATTTCGTTTTGCAAAACTTCAGTTTACGTCATGTCAAAGAACTTCAGGTTCATTTGGACTCCACGCCCAGCCAACAAGTTTTGCGAAATTTCATGTTTGCAAAGAGTATCAAATATATACTCACAAAGAGTTTATTAATATATGCAAAACTTCGGTTTGCAAAAATCATCAAATATAAATAATTTATTATTTTTGAGATTCGGGCTCAACAATTTATTTTTCCGTAAGAATAATATAAATAAATAAATAAGTATTTGTTAGACTTCTGGCTCAACAATTTTAATTATCTATAAAGTACGAACAAGAACAGTTTAATATAAATAATTATTCTTCTTACATTTTGAAGTGAAAAAATAAAATAAAATTTTCTTTTTAATTGACAGAGTCTCGTGGTCATTACGTTTTACAAAAATGAAAAAAAATATAAAGTAATAAATATAAAATACGGGAAATGAGAACAAAAGAATAGATAAATAGCTTTTTATTATTTCTTTTCTTTTTAATGTGTCTAAAACATCACACACATATTCATACACAAATTTTTCGGTCAAACTTTTCTGTACTTTTTCCCTTATCTCTTGTTGACCAATTAGGCCTTCAATTATAGCTTCCCACACACAACCATATAACTCATATAATTGATGCACAACATTAATATGTGGACCCCACAACTTTTACAACAAATTAAATATGTTTTTGATGATACTATATTCTCACAAAAATAATCAACCACCGGTTCTAGTGGAGCTCTCTCATATGATGGCATATAGATTGCAGGTAGTAAGATCAGTGGCATGTAGCCCCTAGCCAGTGTAACCTACCGGTCATCAAGGTATTAGAAGCTGGTGGTGCCATGTAGCCTCTCTTTGACCTTTCGTTTTTTTATTTTTTATTTTTTATTTTTATTTTCTTTCTTATTTAATTTACTCATTTATTCTTATCTTCACAGAATCACAGTGGAATTTCTTTTTTTTGTTAGCAATTTCAAATAAGTTTTAGCACCAGTAATTTTTAAGTTCCAATACAGCTGAAATTTATTCATTTGAAGAGATCGGATTTGTGCAAAAAACTGACAATTTTTTATTTTATTTTATTTTTTTCTTTTATTGACAAGAGAACACACACTGCTTACACGTTTAATTTATCTCTTGAAAACTCAAATCTACATTCTTCACTTTAAAAAATAAAAGAAATACCACAAAATCATACAAAATCTTTAATCTTAAATTTGTTTGATTAATTGCCTATTAGTTATATTTAGAAATAATTACATTAAAAAAAAGTGAGGTCAAGCTCAGGATGAGAATAATAGTTACACTTTCAAAATGAATAGGTTTTTTTTTTAGGTAAATATGAATAGCTTTCGTTACCAGTTGGATACACAATTAAATTAATATGCCACATTGAAAGATGGGCCACACCAAAATTTTATTGTGAATGGAGATTGGAGACAGTAATTGACTATCTGAGACAACCAAACCAAATTGAGTAATTGACTATATAATTCATTTTACTAAAAGAATGGCATGCAGCTGCAAATGTGTCTTCCATCAATCATGAGAGGAGAAACTATACAGAGTATTTATTTACTAGGTGCTATTTTTGTATTATATTTACTACGGAGAGCAAATCATCCCTCCTTCACCCAACTGATTCCGGTATTTATGCCCATTATCTTATTAACTCCAACTCATGGGACCATACAGCATGGCAGATACGTGCATGCTCTCTTCGTCTTTTAATAGTAATGAATTAGAATGGCTGGTTTTTAAGTCTCATCATTCATATACATCATTATAAATTGGCATGCTCTTCCTTTGGGTCTAAACATTCATCCAAACTTGCACATTCCAATCATCAAAACACAAACTGATCGTTCAGCTTAAGAAAAGCTACAATGGAGGTTCAAATCTTGTCCAGGAAGTTGATAAAACCATCATCTCCAACTCCAGATCACCTTCGAACCTACAAGTTATCCTTCTTTGATCAGCTGGCTCCTCTGGCACACGTGCCATTCTTGTTCTTCTACACTGCACCTGCAGCTACCAACACCGCCAAAGATATAAACATACACAAACAGTTGGAAACATCATTATCCCAGACCTTGACTCGCTTTTATCCGCTAGCAGGAAGATATATAAAAGATGAGCTTTTGATCGATTGTAACGACGAAGGGGTTGCATATTTGGAGGCCCAAGTGAACTGTGAGCTCTCTGAAATTGTTGGAGAAAGGATTCCGACTCGGCTTGTAGATCATTTTGTGCCACGGGACATTGGGGCAGCGACTCTAGCCACTAGCCCCATTGTGGGTATACAAGTCACACTGCTTAAATGCGGAGGTATTGTTAGCCTTGCTCTTATTAGTACTACAAATGAACTGAGCTTAGCCAAGCTTGAGCCTGTTCGGGCTCGGCTTCGGATCGTGACAAACTCAAAACGTTGAGTTTAGTCTTGACTCTTTTTAATAACAAAAATTGTTTATGTTCAAAATCGTTTTGACTTGTTCGTGAAGTTACACGAGTCTCACAAGCTTATATACATAAATATGTTAATAAACTTACATTCATTCATGGACTTATACGTACAAACTTATGTATAAGTCATGCTCAATACTATTAAACATAGGCTCGTTCGCTAAATGAGCCAAGAAATTAAGCTTGAGTTGAGTTTTAGACGATCCAAACTCAAGTTGAATATAAACAAGTTCAATTCATTTGTATCTCTAGAGCGATGCTATTTTTTTAAAACTAAGTGGTAAAGACCTACACGCAAAATGCACGTTCTTACCCACAGGCGCAAAATGCATGTTTTATAGTGCATGCTTCATGTATGCCAAATACTTAACAGACAAAATATTAAAATCAAATTTTATTTGTAACAGGTATCGTTCTCACTGTACACGCTTCACATATCATCGCTGATGGCTTCACGATGAGTACTTTTGTACATGAATGGGCCATTACGAACGGACTGGATGATACCAGTAAAGTGCTAAAATGGCCTAGTTTCGACTTGGCTGCTCTTTTTCCGGCTAGAGATTTATCAGGAGTACTGAAGCCTCAGCCACCACCAAAGAACACCGGATCAGCTGCTAAGATTGTCACGAGAAACTTCGTGTTTGAAGGCAAAACAATATCGGACTTGAAGGCCAAGTGCATGCTCGAAGTTGGTGGTGGTGGTACTGAAGTACTAGTACGCCAACCTTCAAAGCTGGAGGTTGTAACAGCATTGATATGGAGGGTCCTCATCAATGTTGCCCGTGCAAAACACGGCCAATTGAGGGACTCCGTGGTGTCCATTCCAGTAGGGTTACGAGGAAGAACCGGTGTGGTGACACCAGAGTGCTCTTTCGGGAACTTCTACATGTTAGTTCCGATCAAATTTAAGTCGGACACGAGCAACATGGAGTTGCATGATTTGGTTGGCCTAGTAGGCAATACGATACAAAAAAATCTTACGGATTTTGCAAAAATTACAAGTGGTGATGATGTTTTCTCGAATGTGATCAAGTTTGTGAATGAAATTCGAGAAGGAATGTGTGATGAGAATGTGGAAGTTCGTTCATTTACAAGCATGTCCAAGTTCCCTGTGTATGAAGCTGATTTCGGTTGGGGGAAGCCAAGTAGGACGTTTGGTAGTGTGAATATGCCATTTGAATTGTTTTCTTTATTGGATACCAAATGTGGCACTGGAATTGAAGCATGGGTGAGCTTGAACGAAGTGGACATGTTGAAATTTGAATGTGATCCGGACATTCTGACTTTCACTTTCTCGCCAAAGTAGCATCAGCATTCAAGGGGCTATTGAAACATTGGGTAGTATGAAATAAAATTTTCTTATGACATTGTTCCCAAGTCATATATATTATGATGTTGTCTATCTTCATTCTATAATAAGAAATATAGTATCGCCACAATGTAAAACCCTTGCAGTTGTTCATTTGTGTCGTCTCATGCCCAGTATTAATTCTTACCAAAGGAGTGATTAATTTCATATTACAAAGGATAATGCAATATGGAACAATTCGGACTGATTTATGTGAGTGGGAGTGGGAGTTGAATTAGTCGAATTTGTTGGTACTGCCCAATTTTCTTCTATAGTTTTGGAACTATTTTAACTTAAATGTGCTTTCCATGTTAAACTTTCACGTTGAAATGATTTTATAATTTGGGCCTCTTTCAATTATAGATAAAAGTCCACCAAGCAGAATCTTGGCATTTAATTATCTTTAGCAAGTTGTGTAAAATTGAAACCCAACCATTGCTGCATTGAGATATGTAACAGTTTTTCTTTTAGTTATCCATAATTGCCTAAAATAAAATAGGGAAGAGTTGTAATTTTTAATTTTTGTGTGCAGAAGAGTTCTAAAATTGAAAACCAATATTTTTTTATAACCAATTTGAACGCATCTGTTAATCATAGGTACATGTAAGTTCAATTCCATAGTATATATATAGTTTTGCGGTAATGAATAAATATTATGGAACAAAAAATGTATTTCTAAATGCTCTATGCGTCTAGTAGAAGAATTATATTCTGTTTATCTCTCTCCATTTGGCACACAAAACGAGTTTAGTTGCATATTAGCTACTAATAAACAACAAACGAAGAAGATATTTTACCAAATTTTCTGAATTCTGTTGCTAATTATCCATATCCAATTAAAGACGTTAGAAGATAATCATTTTAGATTAAATCAAATCAAAATATTCTCTATATATATGTATAAAGGATAAAGATAAAATGGTTAAAATATTTTAAAGTTTAACAAACTAGAGTTAGATTAGGATAAAATATTTAATTTGAAGATAAATTACGGTTATTTTAAATAAGATAAGAAGTGTGCGTAGTTTGTTTAATTGAAATACATTTCACTCTAGTGATCGATCAGTGGGTTTGCTTTCTAAAAATCTCTTTCTGGTCCTTTGCTTTGCTCTGCCGGTAAAGTGATCGAAGCAAGGCAAAGATGGCTGGTGGAGGAACAATCGCTGCCTCGAGTAAGGCCTATCCGGGCAACCTGACAACGAATGTGTTAGTGACTTGCATTGTTGCAGCCATGGGAGGTCTGATCTTCGGCTATGACCTTGGCATCTCAGGTCAAGTATTCAACCCATTTTTTCTCATGTCTTCCTTATAATATTATATATATATATACACACACACACACACATGGGTGTTATTAATAAATGATCTTATTACTTGGTTTCTCCGATGTATAAATATTTATTTTAAAATTATTTAGATGTATTTTTGTTATGCACTTCATGGGTGTTATTAATAAATGATCTTATATATCTTAGATTTGTTTATATTAATTAAGAATGTACATATTATATGTTATATATATATAAATACACACACACAGATATCTGTAATTTAAATTTCGTACTAGTAGTTCAATCATCAATGTTCTCAATTGAAACTATAATGAAGACAAATGCACAAGATTAATTTGTCTGTTTTGTTCTTATAATTTTATCTTATTATCAATATGTCAGTAGCTTAACAATATCGGCCTCTTACTTCCCTTTGAGAAGTTAGGGATTCAAATCTTAAAAGAGACGTGTTTGTGTTACTATCAACTTGAGAAATATATATATATATATATATATATATATATATATATATATATCTTATTTTATTTTTGTTAGTGAGTTTGAGGCTATTGTTAATGTTGTCTGTATAGGTGGTGTGACTTCCATGCCATCTTTCTTGGAAGAGTTCTTCCCATCCGTTTACCGGAAGGAGAAGCTTGAAACTGGAACAAATCAGTACTGTAAATTCGACAGCGAAACATTGACCATGTTTACATCATCACTGTATTTTGCTGCTCTTATCGCCTCCTCCATTGCCTCCGTCGTCACCCGGGAAATGGGACGAAGGTGGTCGATGCTCTTTGGTGGATTTCTCTTCTGTGCTGGTGCTATTGTCAATGGCTTCGCTAAAAATGTCGCAATGCTTATTGTTGGAAGGATGCTCCTTGGTATGGGTATTGGATTTGCCAATCAGGTATATAAATATAAATGTGTGTGTGTGTGTTCTACTCTATTATTATTCTGTCAGTATTTTGAGTAGATTAGAGATGTAATACTCACTTAGGACTTGGGAGGTATAAAATGTTGATGTATGTATGTATTCCTCTTTGTGTTATTGCGACACAGATGAATCATTTATTTATATACTTCTTATTACAGTATGATCCAAGTAATAAAATTAGTTGGATTGTATTGACCCTATATTTTAAGTCCAAATTCTGTACTAATATACAGTTTTAATGCATTTTTTTTTTTTTTTTTTAATCTTCTATAATTTCAGTAAATTATTGGAGTTCCATTAGTTGGTTTACATCATGTGTCCATTTTCAAAATCTTATACGAAAATTGAAGTACGAACTTAAAATAAACACATTAAAGGACAACATACACAAATACAAGCTACACAGGGCATAATGTTGGATTGAATCAAATTCATTCATTTCATATAGCCCAACATTAGCTACTGCATATACTGTTTGCTGTATTAATTGTTAAGTTGAAGAAATGATTAATATTAACTTTATTTTTTCTGTTTATGATTAGTCTGTCCCAGTTTATCTATCCGAGATGGCTCCATATCGATACCGTGGTGCTCTCAACATGGGATTTCAGTTGTCAATTACAGTCGGTATCGTTGTTGCCAATGTGTTGAATTACTTCTTTGCACAGATAAAGGGTGGTTGGGGATGGCGTTTGAGCTTGGGGGGTGCTGTGGTTCCTGCCTTAATATTGATTGTGGGTTCAATTTTTCTTCCGGACACACCCAACTCTTTGATTGAGCGTGGAAAAGCTGATGAAGCCAAATCTAGGCTTCAGAAAATCCGTGGCATTGAAAATGTTGATGAAGAGTACAATGATTTAGTCGCGGCGAGTGAAGAGTCTAAAAAAATAAAGCACCCATGGGCTAATCTACTGCAGAGAAAGTATAGACCTCAGTTAGTATTTGCCATCCTCATCCCATCGTTGCAGCAACTCACTGGCAACAATATCATCGTGTTTTACGCGCCTGTCTTGTTCAAAACCATTGGTTTTGGAGATAGTGCTTCACTCATGTCTGCTGTGATCACTGGCGTAGTGAATTTTCTAGCCACCTTTGTTTCAATCGCCACCGCAGATAGGTATGGAAGAAGAGTGTTGTTCCTTGAGGGTGGAATTCAGATGCTCATTTGTCAGGTACATGATCTCTTAATTTATCCGTTTTTATTACTCATTTTGTGCAAAATAATGTAAAATATTAACTAGAGATTATATCGGACGATAATGATCTTTTTTTTTTTTTATAATAAAACCCTAATGATCCCTTTTTTATAAAACTGTAAAGACCCTTTTTTGTTTAAAACCGTTTTGGAATGTATATTAACTCATTATCCGGGGACTAGATGATAACATGACCCCCTTCTTTTTCAAAAAAAACCCTAATGACCCTTTTTTTTTTAAGAAAGAAAAAAAAAAATCATTTTGGATTGTACATTAATTCAGTATGTGGATACCATACTCGATGATAATGACCATTTTTATCAATGTACATTAATTCAGGATGTGGAGGCCATACTCCCTAAAAAAAAAAAAAAAAAATCCATTTTGGATTGTACATTAATTCATTATGTGAAGACCATACTCGATTATAATGACCCTTTTTATCAATGTACATTAATTTAGGATGTCAAGACCATACTCAATGATAATAATTCTTTTTATCAAATGCACAATAACTCAGCTGGTACAAACCCTCCTTCAGGTGTTCGCGCCCCCTCCATATATGTACTTAACAGTTTGGATTGTACTTTGTTTTTGCACAGATTGTTATTACAGTTGCAATTGCTCTCAAGTTTGGAACAGATGGTAATCCAGGTGTGTTGCCAAACTGGTATGCTGTTCTATTGGTGTTGTTTATCTGTATCTTTGTAGCGGCTTTCGCGTGGTCATGGGGACCTCTTGGCTGGTTGGTGCCTAGTGAAATCTTCCCCCTGGAAATCCGGTCTGCTGGACAGAGTATTGTTGTATCCGTGAACATGCTTTTCACATTTTTCATAGCTCAAATCTTCTTAATAATGCTATGCCACTTGAAATTTGGTCTGTTCATCTTCTTTTCTTTCTGGCTGGTGGTGATGACCGTTTTCATCTACTTCTTCTTACCGGAGACGAAGGGCATACCAATTGAAGAGATGTCGGGAGTGTGGAGCAAACACTGGTACTGGAAAAGCTTCGTTCCTCCTAGACCTAAAGAGTTATCTGAGATTACAAAGGATGGGAGTTTTAGAGATTGAAAGACATGGCTCTGATGATCATTCTGTCTCCTTTATGTGTATAGAAGGCATTCTACTTGATATTATCCTTCCTAGCTTAACTCCTTCAATGCTTAATAATTTGATTGATCTTGTTGATGTTCTTCAATTTTGGTGATTTTAGGTTTGTGTTTTTTGTACTCAAGAATTATATAACTTGGGTTCCCATCGATGGATACTTAATTTGAAATTCAGTAATGACAGTTTGCTCTGGTGTTTTTTTTTTTTTTCCGTCACTGTTTGTTCTGCTGTTTTCTTTTTTGAGTTATGTCCATTGTTCCCAAATGTCTAAAGTTCAATTTTATATAGAGTTTAATTTACTATAAAAATGCTAATTTCATGTATTAATTATATTTTTTATTGTCATTTATTTAAAATTTTGCATATGTACGTAATAGTTGTTTTGTCCTTTGTGCCCAATCCATCTTTTGTATGCCAGGCTTACTCTTTCGTGGCCCTGGTCGATACTTGGACACCTGTGTATATAATACATATCCTGTACAATTGCTTACAAGGGAATAAGTCTGATTCCTCTGCCACGTCTAATTGTCAAGGCTCTTCTCCGGCTCATAAGTGCCGTAAACGTTGACAATCAATCTCTGGTGGATCTCATGCTAATAGACTTGCGGGGGATAAAAAGTTTAAAGGTGCAGGGGGAAATGCAGTGAGTAAGATGGCTGCTCTGAGTCCGCCAAGTAGTTTAGTGGGTGCGAATTCCGCTCGTCTGGTGGAGGTGCAAGTGATTGAATCATTTACCTCATACTCATCCCAATCTTTTGCTATTAAAATTGCGAATGTTGGTTGGCGTTGAGCACTCTAATGACGGTGGTCATGTCTTAACTTAGTGTTAGGTTTATATGGAGTTATCTGGTTTTGACTTTAATGTGATTCTATTAGGTTCATGATGTGTACTTGTTCTATATCTTGGCTGATCTTGTAATGAAATGTTGGCTTCTTGTTTGTCAGGTTAAAAAAAAAATGCTTCTTCGGCATTAAATAAATAAATATATATATATATATATATATATAATTTTCCTTTTTCGAAAAGTTGTGTATAAGAATGTACATACCCGAGAAGATTCTCGAATCACTTTCCTTGATGTGGTAGATGGATGGTTGAGCGTGTGAAAATTACTAGCACTCCAATGATATGCTTTTCCAATGGACGAAGTCATTTTAGGTAGAGAGGGTTGAGTGTGGAATTCATTTTGATGTTGTACATATTTGCAGGACACTCCCATGACTATTGACTGTTGGAAGAAAATTGTGAACCTAAATGTGAAGGTGTACGTCAAAGTGAAAGGGACCAATATGTTCGGAACCACTTAACATCAAGTGATGGTCACCGAGTCACTAGTTGATCCATAGACATAGTGATCAATGATTTGGTTGATCAATGTAAGCCACTAATCAGTTAAAAATATATATATTATTAATTATACATATATATTTATATATATATTATGATAAGGGTATAACACGAATGCTAATAATGTTAAAAAATTCTTATTAACTTTATTTTTAAAAAAATAAAATCAAATGAGTACAAAATTGCAATGCCAATATCACATCAGAATATCTTAACTGACTTTTGATCGTTATTCTAAAAAAAATAGAAAAAAAAAAAAAAAAATTGATTCCATTTGTTGATGCGTAAATCTTCACGACTCAGAACGACGGCGTTTACCTGCAAAACAAAGGGACGTCACTTCGAATGGTACCGGTGGGGTGCCAGCCAAGGACCCTCCGACGATCAAGTTAGTACTTGTAATCGTACCACATAATAATTATGTATCTTTTGTCTAGGAGTTTTTTCTCATACCTTCTTTAACGGTTTGGTACCCTATTTATGGCTGTCGAATGGAATCCAATTGGTTCCGCCGATGTCGATAGTTGATCTTATCTTCCGCTTGTGCGAGATCATAGGAGATTTGTTGCCAGATTTGTCGGGGATATGAATAATCCTTTTGACCTCCTCCAATTATGATAGGATTATTCTTACCCTATTGAACCACGATAATGAAATATAATCAATCTTATCGAGGGTAGGGTAGGTTTATATTTTTCCCTATCAGTTGCCCCCCATTCCCAAGCTTGCACGTCTAGCTTTGGGAATGTAAAACTTTTTTTTTTTTTTTTCAACCCCTGTGAATAATACCCGCGGGTACCATTCATGCGAATAGTAACTCAGGATTTAATAAAATTTTTTTTTTTTCCAACCCCTGTGAACAGTACCCGCGGGTACTATTTATGTGAATAGTAACTCGGGAAATTTTTTTTTTTTTTTTTTTCAACCCTTGTGAACAGTATTCACAGGGTACTATTCCCGCGGGTTCTATTCATGTGAATAGTAACTCGGGAAATTTTTTTTTTTATACCCTGGGTACTATTCCTTTGGATACTATTTTTGGTATTCTTAGGTATTCGGCCCCCGGGTACTATTTTTAGTACCCTTGGGTATTCTTCTCTTGGGTACTATTTCTAGAACCCTTGGGTACTTCGCCTCTAGGTACTCTGCCCCTGGGTACTATTTTTAGTACCCTCGGGTATTCTGCCCTTGGGTACTCTTTCCCTTGGTAAGGGAATAAATTGTACGAGCTTCACTCAGGTCGTTACTCCTTTAATAAGGAAATTAAATTTTACGAGCTTCACCCAGCTCGTCCCTTTTAATAAGGAATTTTTATTGACTATCCCTTTATAGTACAGGGATGTTAATTACAGGATTTATTCAGCCTGGGTCCTTGTAGTAGAGGACATTTATTTACTATCCCTTATAGTACGGGGATATTTGATTACGTGATTCATTCAGCCTAGGTCTTTGTAGTACAGGATACTTATTTACTATCCCTTATAGTACGGGGATATTGATTACGGGATTCATTCTGCCCGGGTCCTTGTAATACAGGACACTTATTTACTATCCCTTATAGTACGGGAATATTTGATTACGGGAATCATTCAACCCATCCCTTTAGCAAGGGAATAAACTTTACGAGCTTTACTCAGCTCGTCCCTTTAGTAAGGAAATTAATTACCACATAAGTATAACACGTGAGGGGGAGGATCGTTTTTTGACCTGACCTTTGTAGGTTAAGTTCTGATCTCTGATGACCATACTTTTGTCAGTTAGGCCCTAGTCTTGGTCTCTGATGACCAAACTTGGGGTAACCGGGCACTGATCTTGGATGACCGAGCCTTTGTAGACTCTGGGCAATCAATTCTTAGTCTTGGTTGACTAGGCCTTGGTTTTGGATAACCAAGCCTTGATTTATAATAACCAAGGGTTGTACCCTTCCCATCGTGTAGAGACTAGAAACTCGACTAGCTCGATGTACCAAGGTACGATCAATCTTCTAAACCTTGTCATCATATATAGATCGGCGATTGATATCGTATGATCCACTATTTTGCCCCCCATGTTAGGATCTTGGGTGATGACCCATTCTATAGACGTTTATGCAACGGATGGGGTGTCTGGTGCTGCAACAATTTACAGTTGTCTAAAAATATTGGATTGGGTTAGAAGTAATTACTAAAAATTAACCTGCAATGGATTATCAATCCAAAATTCTGCATAATCTGAAGTCGATAGGCCATTCTTGTAAAGGAAGAGAGGTGACAACTGTCGTCTGGTAGGTGGAGGCTTAGTATCCAGCGACTGGCTTGATGCCTGGTGGATAGAGGCGTGGTACCCAACGGCTGACAGATGACGGTCTGGTGGTCAGTACCTCGTTGGGTCCAATGATCGCCCTTAACTTAGGAACCTGCTTGGGAATACAGATCTCATTGGACATGGGATCTTGAGGGACATTGGACCTCCTTGGACCTGAAGGTCTCGATACATTCTTGGGTGTAGAAGGCCACCCTGATTTTATGAACGGACGGAGTAGTGAAACTCCGTTGCTAGAGATATCTTCAGTAGTAGAAGCTTTACTAGTAGGTAGAGACACCCTTGTTGGTGGTGATCTTCTTGATGGGTGGAGACCTACCCATTTATGTAGGTACAGAAAGATCAGACCTTAGTCTTCAACGATCTGGCCTTGATAATTGGCTGCTGCCCGATATGAGATGGAGTCTGGTCTTAGACGACCAAACCTCAATAGTGAAGGGACCAAGCATCGCTAGATGGAAAATACCATATTGGACTGCCTGGGTCGACGTGCCAAATTTTGAAAGGTGGCATCACGTAACTCACTGTTTTGCCCCCAGTATGATAGACGAGTAATCAAGATGTAGAGTCTCGTCCTTATATAAGAACATGTAAACCCGTTGTCAACTGATGACTTTGGGAAGGTTTCCATGATCAGAAACTTTCGTTTTGCCGTCCGAGCCAAGTCGCGTCGGGATTATTATTTCTTCAGAGAACTAATCTTTCCCATAGACGGCGCCAGCTGTTGATGCGTAAATCCTCACGACTCGGAACGACGGCGTTTACCTGCAAAACAAAGGGACGTCACTTCGAATGGCACCGGTGGGGTGCCAGCCAAGGACCCTCCGACGATCAAGTTAGTACTTGTAATCGTATCACAAAATAATTATGTATCTTTTGTTTAGGAGTTTTTTCTCATACATTCTTTAACGGTTTGGTGCCCTATTTATGACTGTCGATTGGAATCCAATTGGTTCCGCCGATGTCGATGGTTGATCTTATCTTCCGCTTGTGCGAGATCATGGGAGATTTGTTGTCAGATTTGTCGGGGATATGAATAATCCTTTTGACCTCCTCCAATTATGATAGGATTATTCTTAAATATAATCAATCTTATCGAGGGTAGGGTAGATTTATATTTTTCCCTATCACCATTAATTCCAGTGCTGAATGGACAAGTCAAATAGTAGTTTGGACTAAAATATCTTCCAATACATTTTTTTTTTTCATGAAATATGATTTGACTCATTCAATTCCCTCCAAATTAATCCCCATTCCAATCATGAAAAATGAGCTTTTAATCCCCTTTCCCTGGAAAATTCCATTGTCAAATCGATTTGAATGTGTCAAAATGCCAATTGCTAGACAGGTTTGTTTACCACCAACAGAAACATTTTAGGATACATTTAGAGACTTTTCTTTTCCGCGGTTCGAATTTTTGAGTGAGACCAATTGTACTGAAAAACCGATTTCTAAATATTTAATTTAGACTCAAATTTGACTTAATTTAAATTTAGAAATTTCAAGTACTGTACATATATTTTGATTTGTAGAAGAATAACCAATTGTGGTAATCTAAAATAGTATAGCAGTCCCACGGATGGTGTGCGATGTGATTTGGGAGTCAATGGTTGAACCTTATGAGTGGCTATAACAGGATTGGATAGAATTATCTCATCTTTTATTGTTGTCCATTTGATTCCAATTTTCAAAGAGTCAAGTAAAGTGACATGTTGCTTGCTTGTCTAACCATGCTTAAAATATTCTGCTAAGATTTTTCTTTACTCGTTTGTATATGACTAAGCGCTTGTCTCTGTATATAACGCACCTTTTGAGTCATTAAGGGTCCCCCCTACTTGTAAGCCAAACTATTCAGGAAGGGTTCAGTACTATTGACTAATTACAAGTGTCACGGTGCTAACGATTTTATTTTTATTTTGACAAGAAATAGATTCCCACGCTCAATTATTTTGACGAGGACTTCCACGACTTTCTACTTTTGAAGGGGATAAAATATTAATAAACTACATACAGTCTTTGATGTTTACATATATATATATATATAATATTTTTCGCATTAATGAGAATTTTATAGACATCCCTAATTTTACAGTAGTATTATGGGTTATCATAAAACACATATGAAAGTTATACATTATTGCAACTTTATAATCATAATTGCATATTTATGTGAAAATATTTATGATGTATTGAAAAAAAAATGGCCGGCTGGTGTACTAAAAGAAAAAAAAAATTATATAATTAAAACACCGAAAATCATTAATTTATTAACAATATTTAGGGTTGAGAATTTAGTAAAGGAACAAGATTTCCTTGAGAGTAGTTTATTGCAAGTTCAAAGTTTCAAACCTTATCAGGAAAAAAATATATAAATAATAATAACAATAATAAAACCAATAGTTCTTAATTGTTTTTTTTTTATTTTCTTTTATACACCCATGTGACACCTATCCCTCATCAGAAAAGTCTAGTGACAGAGAGGGGGAGAGAGAGAACCAGCTAGTTATAGCTAGGAACCAAACAAGCTAAAACCATAAAATACTTTAATTTGATTTTCTTAATTTCACAAAAGTTTAAGTTATATAAAATTAATGTTAATAGCATGAGAACTTTTAACTAGTCAAGTTCTGATAGGCACGTGGGTTGCTAGGAAAGTATGTATGTGCGTTCCCCTTAACACATACAACAACCGCCTATAACTGTTTGAATCATGGTCGTTAGTCCCTCTATCTCTCTCTCTCTCTCTCTCTCTCTCTATATATATATATATATATATCAGTCTTTCTCTCTAAAGTTGAATTTTTGTTATGTCTTAGCGATTTTCTCTCCAAGAGATTAAGACGAATATGAAGCTGAAGGTGAAGACGTTGGTGCAGACAAAGGGCTTGACATGCCTTTGCACCGTCCAATCCCTTGCTTGAACCCTTGGACTAATTAAGCCACTATTTGGACTGTACTAGTCGTGAAACCCCACAAATTTTATAGTCATTAACCTCACCCCATTCTTAATAATACTTAGGAGTAATAAATTAAAAATAATTCTTTACACCAACTGCTCAAATAGCCTCCGCGAGTGACCACGATATTTTTTAACAAATCACTTACATAGTCTCCGTGAACGGTTAGATTAGCCTGAATCGCATGAAATGACACAATTCTTAAATTAACGTAAGAAAATTTCATAATATCTTATACCTACTCAATCAATACTAGCAACATTATGGTGCGAGTTGAATCAACTATCGTGTGGTTAATATAGTGAATGCATAAAATTATTAAAGTTAAGAAAAAAAAAAATAGCAATTAGGGACTGATGTGACAGTAAGAGGATGGCCATCTTATTCATTTCTAACAAAAGTTTTTTTTATTGGATTCTATTTATATGAGCCGTTCAATAACTCGATGGGACATAGTTACACTACTTAATTGTGTTTTTTTTTTTTTTTTTTTTGAGTGTTTTTGAAAAGAGAGACAAATTTATAAATGAGATTCATTTCAAGTACATAGATCTGTGAAACACATTAAAATCATGTCATATGTAACTCCAAATGACAGGACTCTTTTTAAGTCCAAGTGGTCGGTTTTACAAAATGATTATTAGATGAGTACGTTAGAAATTTTAAAAGTGATGAGATGATAAAATCTAGTTTTGTTTGGATAAGAATAAGGTAAGTAAAGGCACAAAATGGGATTAGACATTAATGTTATTCCTTTCCTTTTTAGTTACTTTATGAAGATAATGTTTGATATTCAACGTGGATCACGCTATATTAGTACAAAGGATCAAAGATTTATCAACTTCCTAAGTTTAATTTCTTAATGATTAAAACTTAGAAGTATAAGAAGAGTGACAAATTATGATTAGCCATATAAGAGATCTATTAAGATCATCTTATGCTTGAGTATCACAAGTCAATTTGGTGTTTAACGGACCAAGGATTAAGCCTTTTAGAGTCTCAGTGCCTCATTATCATATGGGTCCACTATAATATTATATAACCGCCCAATGCCCTTTTAATTTGTCAAACTTTCAAGACGTCACTTCTTACCCCATATCCACGTTGCTCACAACTCACAACACCAACTACGGTCTTGTCTGATAAACCTAATTTTTTTAGTAAAATAAAAAATAAAATAAAATAAAATTATAGCTGTTAAAATTTAAGTATAGGTAATTTTAAGCCCAGTTTAAAAATAAATAAATAAAAATTATTATTATTATTATTATAAGTAATTTAGTATTAACCTACTCAAAAAAAAAAAAAAAAAATTATTAGCCCAGCCCCATTAGTAATTTTTGGATCCACCTTTGCTGACACGTAAATAAATATGTGATTTTTATTTTAGTATTAACCTACTCAAAAAAAAAAAAAATTTATTAGCCCAGCCCCATTAGTAATTTTTGGATCCACCTTTGCTGACACGTAAATAAATATGTGATTTTTATTCAATCTTTTGCTAGTGTACCAAATAATGATTAGCCAGGACTATGAAATAATGCCTTATAGTGCTTCTTCATCAACAGGGACATTTGAGCTTTAGGTGAGACAACAAAAATTATAATCAAGCTCATCATGAAATTGCACTTATAGCTCGAGTTTAAATTCGGTAACGCTTGCATTCCCTCTTAAATTTGATATGTTGTATATCCTATGATCTTACCACAAATTTGAACTCCCAACCAGCGGGTTGATACAGATGTGAAAGTGGAGGGCGTAAATCTTCTACAGTGAGGTTGCCCTATCATTCTCTAAAGTAAGCTTTAAGTGATCACCATTTGGCCACATCCTTCTTCATTTAACAGCCATTGAGATTGCGTTTGGATGCGACAATTGCAGAAAGTAGCTTACTCCCTCACCATCACTTTCATCCTCAAAACAAGGTATTCACATAGTGTTAATTAAATAATGTCATACATAAATTTAACTCAATTCAATATATTATTTATGTTGTTACTAATATTAAATGTATGCAACAATTACACATAAATAATTCAAACCAACGTTAAAGTCACTTGGAGTAACTTTAGACAATTATTTATGTTTTATTTGAAGTTAAAAGTTAAATTTTATCATTAAAAATAAAATAAAAAAAATAAAAAAAAACATAGTCACAAGTTAATTTTAAAGATGATTTTGAAGGAAATTATGAGGTATTTGACTATCAACAATCTTCACTTTTGTGTAATTGCTTTTTAATATTTGGAAGAAAAAAAAAAAAAAAAAAGATGTGGCTCTTTTCATTATTTTTATAAACATCAAGTATTTTATTTGTTATCTAAAGTTAGTCTAAGTGACTTTAACCTTGGTTTAAATTCTTTAAATTAATTAAGGTGTTTTTAAAATGCTCTATTTTTTTGTGGTAAAATTTAATTTTAAATAACAACATAATAATACGTTGAATTGAATTACATTGAAATGTGGTATTAGTTAGTGGGCATCGTGTGAATTTCTTGTTTTGATGGTGAAAATAGTGAGAGAGCAAATAACAACTAATTCCAAACTATGCCAAGTTTTATCGATTACACATTGGTGCGAAAGTAACATGAACTCTATAAAAGAACTCATGATTCACTCTTAGAGAATAACCAAATGTATTACTCCGTATTTTTTATACATGAAAAAAAAAAAAAAAAAAAAAAAAAATCAATGACTCTATCGAGTATTTTGTATGTTGTCTGAAGTTAGTCGAAATGACTTTAACCTTATGATGGAACTCTTTAAATTAACATTTGACAATAATTTTTATGGTGCTCTATTTTTTTTGTGATAAATTTAATTTGAAATAACAATATAAAAATATGTTGAATTGTGTTACATTTATGCGTGATATTATTTGTTCGACACTATATGAATATCCTGTTTTGAGAGTGAAGGTGATAGTGAAAGAATAAATTACTTTTTCTAATTGCCGCATCCAAACACGGTCTTAATAACTTTTATACAAATAAAGACGTTACCAAATATAAGCCAGTAAACGTGCACTGTAGGAACAACAGGACAAGTCACTTCAGATGATTTGCTCCCGCCAAAGCGAGTCCCACTATCTCTGTCGGCTTGTTCAGAGTTCGGCCCCCTATATCTCAGAATAAAAATGTGTGTCTTAGAGTTTTAAGTGCGTGTGTGATTATCTGCTACAGGCCAAAACACTGATCCGTGGTCGGTCAGAAAAGGACGCTTAAAAAAGAATTTCATTTAAACTTTTGAAACTTAACATTAACCATATACCAGTCAACCAAATACCTCCTCTTACTAGTTTTTTCACTTTCCAGAAGGGCCGACTTCATTCCCATATATATATATATATATATATATAGACCCCCATATCTATGTGTCACAACATCACCACTTCCAGAAACCCAAAACCTCAAAACTTCTAAATCCCCTCCCCTCCCCTCTCTTCTCTCTCTATAGACCCCATAACTATGTGTCAATTATCTTCCTCTCCTCTCTCTACCAAACCACATGAACCCAACATTTTCTCTCCTCTGATTCCCCAAATCCCGGAATCCAAACAAGAAGAAGAAACCCAAAACCCCAATAGAACCCATCTCTCACTATCCATATCTGAAGCCAAACGCATAGCCAACATAGCCCTTCCCATGGTCCTAACAGGTCTTTTACTCTACTCTCGCTCCATGATCTCCATGCTCTTCTTAGGCCACCTCGGCGAGCTCTCTCTCGCCGGTGGTGCCCTCGCGCTTGGCTTCGCCAACATCACCGGCTACTCAATTCTCTCCGGCCTCGCCATGGGAATGGAACCCATTTGTGGCCAAGCTTTCGGAGCTCAAAGACACAAGCTTCTCGGCCTCACCCTCCAAAGAACAGTCCTTTTGCTTCTCTTGACATCAATCCCCATAGCTTTTCTATGGTTCAACATCAAGAAAATTTTGGTAATTTGTGGCCAACAACATGACATAGCCAATGAAGCTCAATCCTACATTCTTTACTCTCTCCCGGACCTCTTTGCTCAATCTATTCTCCACCCTCTACGCATTTATCTCCGAACACAATCCATCACGCTCCCTTTAACATATTGTGCAACCTTTTCCATTCTTCTCCACATTCCCATCAATTACTTTCTTGTTTCAGTCCTCAATCTCGGAATCAAAGGCGTGGCCATAAGTGGTGTTTGGACAAACTTTAATCTCGTAGGATCGTTGATCGTCTACGTTATGATCTCCGGTGTGTATAAGAAGACTTGGGGAGGAGTGAGCTCAGAGTGCTTGAAAGGGTGGTCATCTCTCATCAACTTAGCTGTCCCGAGCTGCATTTCAGTATGTCTCGAATGGTGGTGGTACGAAATCATGATTTTGTTATGCGGGTTGTTGCTGAATCCTCGAGCAACCGTGGCTTCAATGGGCATTTTGATCCAAACCACAGCTTTAATCTACATTTTCCCATCCTCTCTGAGCTTCGCAGTGTCCACAAGAGTTGGAAATGAGCTAGGTGCTAACCGGCCCGAGAGGGCTAAACTGGCAGCCATCATTGGCCTCTCTTCTAGCTTCGTGTTAGGGTTTTCAGCACTGTTTTTTGCTACCACGGTTAGACACATTTGGGCTAGTATGTTCACCAATGACGCGGAGATTATCGCATTGACTTCAATGGTCTTGCCCATAATTGGGCTCTGTGAGCTCGGAAACTGCCCTCAAACAACAGGTTGTGGCGTTTTGAGAGGCACTGCGAGGCCTAAACTCGGCGCCAACATCAATTTAGGGTGTTTCTACCTCGTGGGCATGCCGGTGGCGGTGTGGTTGAGCTTCTATGTGGGGTTCGATTTCAGAGGACTCTGGCTAGGCCTTTTGGCGGCGCAGGGCTCGTGTGTTGTTACCATGTTGTTCGTTTTAACTCGAACGGATTGGGAGAGTCAAGCTCGGAGAGCTGAAGTGCTCACCGGAACTATCACTGTCAATGGTGACCATGACACTAAAGAAGAACAAAGATTTTTAGATGACAAAAGTACTACTACAAAGCTTGATGCTCAGACACTTGTTTAATTTAATTAATATATCTTCATTGAATTTTTTTTTTTTTTTTTTCCTGTATGTAAATATGAGATTGAAATGTAGGGGATAGAGATTTTAGAGCTATCTGTTTCTGTTTTAATTTGTTCATTGTTTTGATTCACATCACATGTAAATTAAAAATGTATACTCGTACTATTTTTTGGTTTATAACAATTTAGTTTCTATGCATTTGTACACGCGCGCTTAATATGCGCTTGGTTTTGGCTGCTAACTTTAAGAGACGTATCGCCTGTATATTGACTAGACCAGTCAACCTTTCGTACTGCCGGCTGCGTGAACGAGTAAACTACCCCCATCTTTCAAACTCCGACCCATCTGGTTCGGGTTAGACTAAAACCAGGATTTCAGACAAATTCAAAATTTCAAACCCAATCCAAGTGTAAATTGGATTTATATGTGGAATTACTAATATAAAGAGCCATTATTAGTTCAAATGAATTTTTTTCTTTCTTTCTTTCTTGTATTACTAGTAAAATTATCAGTTTGGCTCTTTGAAATGGTAACTGGTATGTTATAATTTTGAGACAAAGGTTT
The DNA here is from genome assembly GCF_030987335.1 of Cornus florida. Classification (NCBI taxonomy): domain Eukaryota; kingdom Viridiplantae; phylum Streptophyta; class Magnoliopsida; order Cornales; family Cornaceae; genus Cornus; species Cornus florida. The sequence continues at coordinate 91,807,001 of NW_026775581.1, forward strand.
TGGATTTACTATAATTTAATTGTGGAAGTTAAGATTTTCTTAACACACTCAAAAGTATGAATATCAACATGAGGGATATAAAACAGATACACGGTAATATAAAAAAATTTACTGCAAATTTAAATAGTAGTACATTAATATGTCAAAAATAATAATATAATAAATTATTATTATTATATATATATATAACAATATTTTTTAGTCATGTTATTTATAAATTTAAATTTCAGAACACTTTTTAGCTGTGTCTGAAAAGGGTCCGAACGGTGTTCGCATGTCTGATATCGCCACAACACTCTCAAGTGAAGTGTCGGGATATTCTGGCTCTACCTAAAAGTAAATGACAAAATATCCAACTAACGGAACGGGTTTAGACGAATATGGGTCAATCCAATAAAACACGGATCTAACCATTTATTGATGAATGGGTTAAACATGTGGAGAGTCCAAGAGGAGCCGGGTTTATTTGGAGTGGATGTTGGGAGGACGTGTGTGTGGAGAGGAGGCCCATATCCAAATCCCCCCAAACACTGCAGCGTCCTGAATGAACCTAAAAATAGTTAGAAATGGGGGGGAAGGGAGTGTCCATGGTCCATACCTGATTTTGGCATTGACACGGTTATGGAAAGGTCATCAGCAAACCAACATTGTTGATGCCTTTTGTCACTTAAATGAAGGTTGTAGCTCAACTTGCAAACCCTGCCCAATCTATGTCCCAACTTGCATTGTCTCCATCACCTTCCATTTTTATGCTAGCACATTAAAACTCTTCTGATATCACTTGTTAAGTCCCAAATTCTTATACCAAATATTTTACTAGGGGAAACACAAATGTAAGTAAATATAATAACAAATGACAAGTAATCACATAATTAACACAACTTGCGTTCACATGTAAGACGATGGAAGATCAAATAGTCAATCATTACTATTTTGCAGAGAAATATAAACTTTTTTATTTAAATTTCTAAAAATAATTTTCAAGAATTCTCAACTCAAAATTCAATTTTAATAGAACTAAAAGAGAACAGCTCTAAATTAAGTCCTTTTTTTTTTTTTTTTTTTTTTTTTGGCTATGACAAATTTCATGAAGCTTACAAACAGACATATTTTCAGAATATTTTTTGTATTTGCATCTTTGAGAACAGCAAATTATTGTCTATAAAAAGGTTTTGCAACCACCACAAAGTTAATTAATCCCCAAGATTGGCATATTAGTGCACTACTTGGTGAATAATTATCCAAAACATAATTAAAATGAAGATTCGCACATCATGTGACTTCCAATCCTTTGGCATTAAACTGTTGATTATAAGCATTTGGTGCTTAGCGGCAAATATAAATTCCCTCAAAACCCTTTTTATTAAGAAGTAAAATGTTCATTTAATTTTGGTCAACCCTTTTAAGTTAAGTTGTACCAAACATAGAAAACAAATTGTGCTTTTGTAGTTGGTAAATACTATTATTATCTTTCCCTTTTTTTTTTTTTTTTTTTTTTTTTTTTTTTTTTGATTGACCTTATTTCTTTTTCGCTTTCATGGATATATCACAGTTGACCTTTTTTCTTTTGGTCATGGTATTATTCGAGTCTAGGATGGACTTGACCTGTCGTATTCTATCATATTAAATGCAGATATGTGTATGTATATATAATTATAAATATATAAATATACATACATAAAGACACATGAGTATCAATTATAAGAAAAATACGCACATCATTTTAATTGTGGCACGAGCCCAATCGAGGGAGATTCCAATATTATCTCATTAATCATTTTCCCGACAAACCAATACTTGATCATATATTATTTGAAGAATAAATTGACTTTGATTAGTTTGATTTTATAAATTCTTATAATTTGGGGTCCCATCCAAATCTCATTACCTTGATTAATAAGTTTGAAAAAAAACACGATTTGCCCATAGTTAGTGTGAGATTACTAAAATAATAATTAGTTTGAATTAGTAATTTTTTTGAGCTTGGCTAGATTTCTATAGTCCTAAATCAACATAAATAACCACAATTCAAAACATGTTTGAAGAATATGTAATATTCATGAAATATCACGAGATCAGAGTTTAGATCATTTTATTAAATGAGTTAAACTTTTTGAACTCAGCTCGATTTTTTTACAGTCTTAAATGAATATTGATAACCAAAATTTAAAATGTGCATGTTTGAAGAATATGTACATGCCTCCGTACTGAAACAATTTTATAAAGAGGTACATAACTGTGTAACACATAATCAAACAAATACGTGTGATGAAAAATAAATGTGTAATTCATGTCTCGTCCGTGACTCTATTCTCAATTATAATTGGAAAAAACTTATTAGTTGATAGATTTCAGAAATAAAATATCTCTTTGCGGTTGGTTCAAGTCCGCAAATCTACAAATGTAGCACGACTCTTTATAAATAAATAAAAAAGTAGAGGGTGAGAAGCTCGCCGTACCAAATAAATGGACAAAAGTTAATAAAATTATCAAAGACTAAAAGAAAATAACAAAAAAGAGATGGAGAGAAAGATGACTAAAATGCAAGGACTAATGCAATATACAAAATAGTCAAACAGAAAACATATAAATATATGTATAGGATCAGATACACCCAGCTTGGCCTGCTTGCCGCATGGGCGGCTGAGTGGTTGGTGCAGCAAGGACACCACCGCCGGCTAGTGGTCGTGCCCCGCCGGCTCACCGACCCTCCAATTTGTCCCTTCTGATCAAGTATATATATATAGAAGTTTAATTTTTATATGCTTATGATATTCTTAAAATTTTCAACTCATGCCATCATGATAAAGAAATTAAATTAAATCTGATCAATATGATTTGTATGGCAAAGTATGTCACAAATTAAATATTAGGATGGTACCGTTATATGTACAGTTGTTTGGAGACATCAATACTAACTATGAGCAAAAAGGGTCAGTTTAGTAAGGTTTGGTTGGTTGAGGCTGAAATTTTTTGTCCCAATTTAAATTTATTTATATTCAAACAAAGTCATCTGTGGTGGCATTAATAATGCACCTACTCAAATTTGAAAAATAATCCCATGTTAGTCGAAGAAAAAAAAAAGGAACAAATTTTGTACTATAATACTGATTGGATGGGGGGTTGGACTCGGATATATATATACATGCTACCACATTTTAATAAACAGATTCAATATTTCTTTCAATTTAACATCAATTTGTCAGAGCCATCTGACATGTGATTTAAGTATTGACATGCCATTTGAAAAAGAAGCGTTCGAGTTTGATTCAATGAACTTAATTTCATCAAATAAAAAGATTAAATAAAAAAAAGTAGCATCGATTCAATCATGCAGATACATTGCGGAAATGATCCCTTACTCACTTATCTAACATCCCATCTGAAAAAAGAGTTCGAGTTTGATTCAGTGAACTTTCATCAAATAGAAAGGTAAAAGAAAATAATTAAGAAAAAAAGGACATCAATACAACCATGCAGATACATTACACTATTCACACCAAACATCATATCGGTTGAATATGATTGTTATTTGTTTTTGGTAATTATTTTTTTAATACTTGAATCATATTTAATGATCACGATGCTTATTTACAAAAAAAAAAAAAAAAAAAAAACTACGGGCAAAAGACAATTGCTCCATTACATTATATCCTTAATTTATGATGATTAAAGATAATCTCTAATCGCTATCTCTATCTCTATGATGAAGTGGTGGTGGATCAGATTTTGTGTTACTAAACTAGTGACCTGACAAGCCCATATCATGCATTTTAAGTTCCATTAATTAAATATACCTTAGTTTACTTTTTTCTATACATGGGGTGAAACAAAAAAAGACAAACACACACACACACACGCCCCATGCTATTGTCTTGACTGTGAAAAAGATGGCATTTTTGGAGTTGATTTGCAATTAACTAGTGTGAAAGCTACACGCCATATACCACATGAAACATACACTATAGACTTTATTTTCGTCGGCTATAGACAACAAAATAATGCTTATCGACTTTATATAAAAAAATATGAATGTAATTTTCAATGGATGTTTCGTGCATATATATATATATATATAACATGAATGTAATTTTCAATGGATGTTTGATATATATCTATGATTTTAGGGGAAGTAACTCATTGGCATTCCTGCACCGCCCCCATTGGACCTCCTTATTTGCACCGCCCCATTGGTAACACATTGATGTCTTTTTTTTGGGAAGTTTATCACATTGAATGCTGAGATTACTGAATTTTTATAAAAAAAATTCAAATCAACTGATTATTGTTTGTAAGAATGTTAAAGGATTAGTAGGAAGAGAGTAATCCTATCACTTAGGCTGTAGAAGCATTCATAATTAATGATTTCAATTAATAACATATGTTATGCAATTAATACGAGAATTAGTTACTTCGTAAATGAACTATATTTGCCTCCCAACGCATGAGCCATGAGGTGAGTGAATCTCCTTCAGACAACATTGAACTATATAATTAGATTTGGTCTCAACAAAATCCACCTAAAATTAAATTATCTTCTTAGAAGAAGATATCAGGACAAGTCAGCGGTAAAGAGGAGTTCTCACGGCTTAAAGAGGCAAATATAATTCTTCTGTTGAACATGAAATTTCCCCACACGAACCATGATGACAGTTGAATATAATTCAAGCTTTAAAAAAAATAATTATCAAAAAAAGATAACAATCATATTTAACAATCGTTATGTTTTATGTGATCATGCTTGCTGTTGATAAATTTAATGTTCACCAATGAACAAGAAATCTTTACCGCATAAGCGCTTATATTAACAGGGACGGAGCCAGGATTCAAATCAAAAAAATCCAACTAACAATTGAATTATTATTTTTTTTATTATTAATTTTTTTTTTTTCAAATCGAAAGGCAAACAAAAAAAATCATTTAATGCCAATGTTGATTTGTTGAACTGAAAAGGACAGTTAAAATACTCGCCAAATATAAGAACCAAATATAGATTTTGGAACCATAGATTTTGAAATTCAAACCCAATTTATTAACACACACAACACAAAAAATCTGCATACAACTGATATACATACAATATATTACAAATTGTAATTTTTTTATATATATTTACAATCAAAGTAAGATAAAAATTAAAAGAAATGTGAATCATGTGAAATTCTTTTAAAAAAAAACTAGGGTTTTTGATTCTTAATTGTATAAATAAAATAAAATAAAAATTACGGGTAAATCAGTGCAAAAGGTTAATTCTTTCAATCTCTCCTTCTAAGTTCGGACTAATTATGTCTATGGTGATTCAATCGACGACATAATCAGTGCAAAATATTAATTATTATTATTATTATTGTCTTAAAGCTGATGCAATTATAGTATAAAATAGTTAGTACAGTCGTGCATATCAAATGGTTGAATATTTTGATAGGTAAAATAACTGAATCACCCTCAATATATTATTAATTTTTTTTTTTTTTTTTTTTTTTTTTTTTGAGGGGAGAATATTTGAACTTTCAAAAAAAAATACGCCTAATAGAAATAATTTTTGTTTTTTCATGGAGGGCGTGCACACTGTCCCTCCGCTCTTGACTTATATAGGAGTATGTGTATATATAGAGAGAGAGAGAGAGAGAGAGAGAGAGGTGCAGGAGATGATTTTTATTTTATTTTTCTTCGAAAGGTTAAAACTGTATTAGTATAAACATAATTACAATGAGCCCAATAAGTGAGGCCCACACACCTTGCTGGGCAAGAACAAAGACACAATAGGGCATGAGAGTAAGCCCAAAGTGAACTAAACATCAAAAGTAGGCCCAACAATGGCCACATTCAACAGAAACAAATTTGGATATCCGTTGCTAACAACTGAATGGCCATTTGCAATTGCTATACATGTCAGTCCGGTGAACTAGGGTTACGTTTGGTACTTGACCAAACGTTTGTTAATCGGCGTTCGACGAGGGCGGGCTCCATTCCTGAAAGAAACCATCAAATGTTTCCCTTATATATTAGGATGTTCTCTACTTCTTGCCTGTACACAATAATCTAGGAACCCTAGACTCCTTCCTAGTGGAAGGAAACACTAAGAGCAACAGAAGGTAAAATCCAGAATAGACCACAACGAAGAACATGTAGTAGTTTTTAGCCTCATCTTCCAATATATAATCCCAGTTTTCTTGTTCTCATACCTACTAGCATTTTCCCAAATTCGCCATAAAGTCGGAACTTAAGGTTCGTGCAGTTGGCAGCTTACTGCATGCGTACTCTGAGTCATCAATGCACCCTATCTTGATCATATTCAATGTTCCGCAAAAACATCAATTTAGGATAAAAATGCCAGCAAAAAAAAAAAAAAGTGTAGGTTATCTTTTAAGTGTTTCAAAATGTTACAGTTAATTCTAATTTTGTAACTCAATGTACACATTTAAATGTGGACAGGCTCAACAATCGTAAGATCAGAGCAGATGTTACAACTCATCAAAAAACGGTGATTCCGCAGAAAGTAGTGTTCGACAATTTGCTAATCTCATTCCATGTACTCTGAAGAGAAGCAGAAAATGTGGTTTCTACCTTCACTGTTCTTTCCGAGCTTTAGACCTTCCAGACCTTGGCGGTTTGATTACACTGCCGAGGAGGATGATTATTATGGGAACAATGGTCCCAATGTAATATACGCTCCCGTATGCGGCAAGTGTTTCATGCAGGCTTAATACCTGTCACAGACAGGCAGAGATGTGTCAAACTTTGTTTAAGATTTAACTTCCAAAAAGAATTTCACTTCTTCGGGTGAAAAAAAATACGAAGACTAACCAGGAAACCAACACAGGAGTAGTTCAACACCAAAAGTGTGTATGCAAGGTTCATAAACACTAATGCCTTCTTGATCAGAGCCATATTTGGCGGAATAGCTTGCTGCCATCTATAAATGACTGTTCATAAACAGAAAGAGATTATATTTAATGCAATCAAAGAAATGCTTAGCCATCTGTAAAAAGAACCACGAGGAAAAGGGAGGTCTGATTGTTACCTTTTGAACCGGCAATCATCAACGCTGACTGCACAAAGAATATGATATATCCAGGATATAATCCCTGTAATATGTATGATGAGACCATTTAAACAAGAAGTTAGCTCAGTAAAGAAGTAGATTTTGAAGACAGAAAATACTCTTAACACCCAGATGTACGTCTCAGATGAAATATTAATTAATGAAACATAGAAGCAGAATATGCGCACAGGGTGACCCCAAGGTAATAAGCATATCTAAGACAATAATTAATATTCAGATGAGAGGAGGGACAAATCCAAGGAGTATCTGCAAAAGGAGAAACTTCAATGGGTGATAATCAAAAAACTAGATCCAACTGAGATAGCTTAATTTATATGGTGGGATAGCATCATCAGTGTATACCCATATTGCTGGAATATCGCATCACCATTTGATGAAGTTTTGGGAACACTGACACCAAATGAAGGAACCGATAGAGACTCAAAATTACAAGGCTTTGTTTAAGAAAGATTGAAAACATTTGCAGAAACAATAAATCTTATTACTACCAACAGCAAGACAATAGGTATGATTGCATTGGATTTCACCCAGGTTCAAGTATACATCATCTTCCAAGACCTTCTTATAACAATCACGAGCACAGTATACCAGCAGAATTCCATCACAAATCAGATGAACTCACAGAAACAATATCAAAGCATGCATGTTTAGTCACATGATTCACAGTTTCTATGCTACTTTGCTGGTAGAAAAAAAATAAAGTTAAAACATAAATTGCCATACCATCCAACTAAAGAAGTAGAAGGACAGATTTATGTGCATTAAATGCATTTATTTTACCATGTCAAGATAAAAGTCAAAAGCATCTGTTAGAAAATATGCCTGATAATCCTATTACGGTTAATCCTCACAAATATTTAAGAACTGACAAGCAGTGAAACGTTACAAGCCTCCAATAACTTAAAGTTTAATAGCAAAGGAATGCAGTAACAAATACATGATTAAGGTTTTGATTCATCAATAGATAAGCAAAGTTCTCGACTGCATAAAGCTTAAAGTAATACTCACGTGCCAAACGGCACTGACAGTCTGGGTAGCCAGCAACTGAAAGAAACCAGGTTTCTTTCCCTTTTGAATGAGCCTCTCATAAACGTCTGGAGAAAAATTAAAACATTAGATAACAACTAAAATTTATCACTTTTAAAATTTAGAAGAAAACCAAAATATTAGATAATGGATGGAATTTATCACATTAAATAAACATATCATGCTCCGGGATTCTTTTGTACAGAATGACAATTTCTAGCCCAACTAAATTAGCATCTATGTTTGCAATATATGCGGTTTCTGCCTCATAGACTTGAAGGAACAAGCCAGCCTAAACCCTTTTACAACATTCATAGCCTGTCATCTTGACAAGTATATAGTGTGAACATTTAATCCAACCACTCACATATTCAGAGTGAAAATTTCTACCATCTAATGTTTGCAACATATGGGCACTAACAGCCCAAGGCAGCCCAAACAACATTTACAACATTCATGGCCTGTCATCTTAACAGGTCTGGAATGTGAGCATTTAACACAACCACTGACACGCTCAGAGTTGCACACAGCTTGAGTGGCTTTCCTCAATAATGTCTTGGCATGCTATGTTCAAACCAATCCAGTAATAACTTCACCTGACCACCTGTCCCATCCCCACACATTCTCCTACAGCATGATACAATGAAGAAATATTTATTGTCCAATCAAACTTGAATCAGTTAACTTCAGTACCCTAACAACTTATGACAAATGCTTTATCATGTCAATATATATTTTTGACTCCTCATTAAGTAAATAGCTTTCATTATTTATTACTCGAAACATAAATCCATATTGAATTTGCCAGTACTGATGTTCAACCTTATACACTTCCCATCCACTCTCTAATTTCATAGTATCAACTCAATTCAACTCAGCTAAGTCTTCTCCTAACCATTCAATGTCAACTACATGATTCATGAATTTCATTCTGCTCTATCCAAGGCCATAGCCTCAGTTAAACCACTTGCAACTCCCTAAATCCTATCCATAGGTATTTTTTCACCACTCATAACACATTCCTTAGTTGTTATGATATCAAACAATATTAGTACCCAGTGCCTTCAACCCATTAACACTTCCGAGACTCAATAGAATGTCATCTAGTCCTAAAACCCCTCACATTTTCATCTTTCTGAATGAATTTTTAAGCTTGCACACTTATTCTGTGAAAAAAATATATTTTTCCAATCTTCCTAAAGTTATTATATTGTAAAACTTAAACATCCAATATTATTTTCATTCCACAACTTCTCTTAAGTAACTTTTCTACTTTTCTAATTTCATCATGGCACTTCATACTCGTTACTCACTCTTGATGCACTTAATATAATTAAATATTTTCTCTTTCTCTCATTTAACTTGGCAAATTTTTATATAATTTTCCGTATCAGTTGAACCTTCTTGCCAATCTTTTTAATACTCTTTGTTTTTACTCTATGGTTCAGATACCTTCATCCTACGACCAAGTTCTCCTAGATATTGACTTTTTATGCTCCAAAACACCTTTTATGATATTTTCTAATACATTTGTTATTCCTATTAAACATTATAGTAGTTCCATTTTCTGAATTTCATGTTACTTCTTTTAGCATCCCATTTTTTAATAACTCTGCCTTTTATCCCCTCTTTAAAATTCCACCAAATAGTTTTGAGTTTTGATCTCTTTTCTCTTTCTGGATTATCTTTTAACAAGTATATATCAAACCGTCAACCATAGTATGATGTTAATTTTCTCTTTCCGTAATCCTATTCCTCCAGTTTTGGCATTCTAATCGATCTATCCTTCAGGTTAGAGAAAAATCAATCCGACTCTTAGTTAACCTATTATTTCAGATTGTTAAATATTCATCTCTCTTTTTAAAATATCCATTCACCATCATAGCCACCAGTTAGTCTAGAAAAGCCTCCCCAACATCATTCCTACCGCCAAATCCATGTCCATCATAAACTTGTACCATTTACAGTTTTTAAAGCATAGCCATTAAAGTCTCCTCCTATATATAATCCCACCGTCAAAAATTGAAGTAATTTTTATTGATTCAAAAGGTATCCTTTAATGTGCTCGTCCAGTCTTTTATCTTAAATACAGTTAAAAAAATCTTTTAATCTTTATAAACCATCTACTTATCAAAAAAAAAAAAATTCTTTATAAACCATCTACTTTATTCATGTCTTTTTTCTTTTTCTTTTTTTTCAATGTAATAGGATTATGTATTTTCATTTTTCCTAAATTCTTCTCCTATGCACTTATCTTCTCATAGACATGCTATATTAGCCTTCCTCCTAATCATCGCGTCTACAAACTCCATCATGTGACCTACAATATTCATACATCCCAGGTCGTTAATCTAAACCTACTTTATTGCACTAACTTCTTTATTGTGATCATACAAAATAACTTGAAATATTTTCCCACTAATGCCGCATTTGGTGACCAATGAGGTTCCCCTAGTCCATTTTTAGGAACACCCGAAAGTTGATGCAAGTTCAACACATCAGTAAAATACCTAGCTACCTAACACAGTCCTCTTCCTTTATCCAGTGGGACGCGGCCTACATAAGGATAAGATACTATGCACAACACAGATGGAGTTATATAACCATTATGGATAGGTAAGAATTTTATCAAGATGTGAACAATACAAGTGCGTGTATAATGAATGTTCTCAGGTTAGGCTGGCAATTAATTCCAAAAACACCCTAAAATTGAATACCAGCAAATCTTAAATCAGAGGTGTACAAATTTCACGAAGACAAATAAAAATGTACTAATTTATGTTGTTTTACTCCAGCCAGGTCTTTCGTGTGTATCTAGATTGTACTAAAACTCAAGTGAAATCCATGTCAGGCCATACTTTGGACTTTGTCACTGTCCAGATGGAAAATCAAAGCTTTCTGGTTATTGGTTAAATGCTAACAAATACGAATGTTTCTATTAAGATAGCAAAAGCAAAACCTATAGGGGAAGGGGATAAAAATTGTAACACGTCAAAGCAATGAAAACTCACAATGGCGTAGCCAGGTGCTGACTTGTATGTTCCACACAAGTGGTAATTGAACCGCACTCTTGGCCAGCTCGACACCCAAAACATCAACATTTTTCGCACGGTCCCATTTCGGTTTTGGTGGAGATGAATCCGTCCAACCACTGAAACCCAGGCCAGAAATAATGATAGAAGCCTCTGAGATTGACCAGATGAAGTAATACTTCCAACGTGCCGTAAAGCCAGACATGTACTGGTAACTCAACCGTTTCCAGAAACCCCATTCTTGGTATATAGGATCAGTAAACTGGGACAGTGGATAATGGGGTACCAGGTACAAGTACAAGCCCATACAAAAAGCAGCTTGGACAAGAGCTTTGACTGTTGCCCCATAAGGTGATGGTGACTGTTCCTTCTCAGAATGCATCCAAATCTGAGAGATGGTAATCAAAGCTCAGACCTAGTTAATTTCTTTTTCTTTTTCTTAGTTGGTACTCACGCACACATGCCTCCATTGAGGCTCGAACCCCTGACCTCCTTTTGAGAAGTAGGGGCTTGGTACCGCTAGGCCACTGGCCTGTTGGCGAGACCTAGTTAATTTCACTAAGATGAAAATACAGAACATAAAAAAAAAAAGAGCACACAAACAACACAGTAGGCTTACCCCCTTCCTTTCTGTCCACTCAAGATAATCCTTCATTTCATAAACTGGCCCGGCAAAGTGGCTTCCACAGCAGAGACAATAACCAATATACTCAATTAATGAGGGCAACTTAACCAATCGGTTTTTCTTTTGTGCCTCACTCAAACCTTCCTCTTTCAATAATCCATCATTGTAATTTATTGCACATGAGATGACTTTCAGTGTTAACACCATTAAAGCACCTATGCAATGATTAAAGATGACAGCTGAATCAGGATTGTAACAAAGGTGCACATTGATGTGGAAAAGTTCTTAAATGTGTACATTGATACAAAAAAGTTATTAAGGTAGCTAAGGAAAACTCAAAATCAAAAGTAGGGAATGCACGCATATATTAGATAGATAGATGATCACAAGTTTATACCTGATTCAAAAATTAAGAGTAACTGACTTCATTGACAATAAACTCATAAAATGTAGCATTAGTTAGCTTTTAACTTGAGAGAAAAAATAAAATAAAATAAACAACACTACTGTTAAGGATGGGCAAGGTTGACAATGTTGATCTAGGCATATTGCAACATGAAGTCCAGATGTTCTACTTTCACTTTTGATATGCGCCTTTCAAATATGAACCCCCTCTATGGCTATAAAATTTCAACATACATGGTAAACAAAGATAAACTTACTAAATTACCTTCAGCATAAAATAATTTTTTGTGTAACTAGGACACTGAAACAGATGTCAACATCCAATAAAAATTTGATGTGTCCAACACACTATTTTTAAAATGAAGTGAGTTGCAGCGTGGGCATAAGCATCCAAAAGAATATTCAACACAGCAAGAAAACTAATATAGAGACTTTCTTGTTATTTTCATCAGCAACGTTAAGGATTCTATCTACAATAAATAAATATTTATGAATGACCTGTTTTAAGGCTTTATTGTCTATCAATTACCGTCCTTCTTGTTGAAGGATTTAAATATTAAAGTTACACCATTGCTAACAGCTTAAGCTTTTAGAGAAGATGGTGGTTAACATGGTATCAGAGCCAAAGGTCTTAAGTTCAAACCTCACCGTCACCCTAATTACAAATTGAAAATCATGTGTTGGGCCAAAAAGAAGGCCACACGTGAGGGGGGCATGTTGAAGGATTTCAATATTAAAGTTAAACCCTCTCTAAGAGCTTAAGCTTTTAGAGTAGATGGTGGTTAACACTTCACTTTCTTTTTTTCCTAGGTGGTTAACACTTCTCTTTTAAAGTCAATTAAAATACTTCATGGAGTAGGAATTGTCTTCCATGGCTCGCAAACAGTCTAATAAGCATATTATTTTCTCAACTGCATAATAGGATAAATAAGTAAAATTTTAACCATTTTCCCATTTGTCTAAAGATGATAATAGGGGAGTAGCCCCATAATATTAACTTAAAGATATTGTGGTTCAAGAAAAAAGTTTTTCCAAAGAAATTCTGATCAACTACATGAATGCATAACGCCATTAGAGACTTCCACAAATTTACGTTACACATGCATTGATTTTGTTAGTATGCAGAAAATCACTTTAATATACTTGTCAAAAACAAAAAAGAAAAAGAAAATCACTCTAATACTTAGTCTTATTCCTAATAAATTATTGGGAGGCAGAACTGGAAGGCAATAATATAAACTTATGGGCCTTATAATGTACAGAAAGGATTATTAAATATTTATCGAAAGGTACATAATTAGAAATATTAAAGATCGAGTCATGGCTGATAGCCAAAACACTACATCTTTGGAGGGGCCACTCCATCAAAAACCTTTTAGAGGAGCCTAGGGTCAAAGGGAATTTCCAAAACCTTGTATGTCTGCCTATGCATGCTCCAACTGTTTGCCTGTACTTCCAGTAGCTCCACTATTTTGCGATCTGACCAACACCAACTCCAATTACAATAAATTGCAGCCATACCCATCATCAAAGATGTTTTCTTGTTGTCACTCTTTAAGTGTTGCATATCAAGTACACACACATGACAAAATGAACTTAGAGCACCTAAAAAATTCTCCATAATTGAGAGGAACAAAAAATCACTTAGAAAAGTCCAAAGACCAAAGAACATGTGATTGGCGCTTTCTTGTTTATGCCACCCAAAACATTGAATTCATTAACGCATAATAGCTCCAACTATCACCTACCAAATTATCTATTTACAATGAAGGCACACGGTCTAATTCATTTACCTCAAGAAAGATGAAAGCCAAGGTGTACGGAAAGTTTAGGATAATGCTTACCAGTAGCATCAATACCTCCTTCCTTCCATGCATCGCCACTCATGTAGTATACATGGCTACACATATGAACAAATAGTGAGAATTTTAAATACCTTAGATTTTAATTGCAGGATTTTAATAAGTTCAAATGAAGATTCTTGTGGATTCTCTAGCATCCAACAAACAAGGAAATTAAAGGAAGTAACATTGGTGATTGGTGATTGGTGATTGGTGACAATTGTTCGTTGAAAAAAACAGTACATGTAATAGCAGAAGACTCAAGAGGAATGTTGCTCAACTAATAAGATGAACCAATGAGTAAACTAATTAACAATATTGCCCGTTGTTCATTAACAAGAGTACAGCTAAATAGCAGAAGACTGATCGCAAATGTTGTTCAACTAATTGAATGATTTGTTAGAAAATTTCCTGCAGAGTGTCGAAAGCCCTACATCTCAAATTACAAAGGCTTAACTAATACATGCAGGGTGACCAAGTGAGTGTGAGCACTGAACTCAAAGTGGGTATAAGCCACTGAAAAGAGAGAGAAAAAAAAAAAAGGGAAGAAGAAGTTGGTCAAGTGTTGAATTGGAAAGGTTTGCTCCAGAATTCCATATCGCAAGATTTTCCATTAACAGATTTATTTCCACTAAATGTAAAATTCTTAAATATTTATTGTTGCTACCACAAAGATACACCCACTGGCCTAGTCATCTGCCTATAGCAAGAGATGAGATTATCCGGTTTAAGTGCAGGAAGACGAAGAAACAGAGCATAAAATTGCATCAAGTATTTCATTTGTCAGTTAAAAATTATATAAGCAGAAGAATAAAGATAAAGAACACATAGACACGGGTACGATACGACACGGATACGGAAAAACAGGACACGGACACGGCATGGATACGGCAATAAAATAATAATATTTTATTATATTTATAAAAAATATTTAGTTTTACTTAATTTTTTTATATATATTAATAAATACAACTCATTTAAATTAGGCCAATCATATTTTTTTAAAAAAACATAAAGTAAACAGCACATATTCTATTAAAAAAAAAAACAAATGTAGAGAGAGTATTATTTATAAAATAAAATAAAATTATATATATATATATATATAAGAAATAAAACTCTTACCTAACCCCACTCTTTCGCTCCCCAATCACATTTTTCAATAACCCACTCACCCACGCATCTCTGCTCCTACCTTATCTTCATATCTCAAGTCTATCACTTTGTTCAACCCACTCACCCATGTCTCTGCTGTACCTTACCTCTATCTTTACAATTTCAGATCTCAGATTTATAAACACAATATTACGCCATCGTCTTCCCCCATGGTTTCCGATCATTCACTTACGTCTCTTTATCTTCACAATTTTTACATCTATAGATACATCCTAGTTTGGCTCCCTTCACAACTTCTTCCACTCTGGCTCTCTTCATCATCTTCCTTCACTACTTCAGGCAAAAGAGGCCGGTGAAATAGCTCAGTCCCGAGATGAGAAGGCCGTGTCTGTTCAGATCAGTGCATGTCCGATCAGTGTCCGATCTGTGTCCGTTCGGTGTCCGACTGCATCAAATATATTAAAAAATGCAGGACACGATTAGAGCGTGTCGGGCACGTGTCCAAGCCTAGGATACGCGTGTCCGTGTTGGACATGTGTCTGACACCGGTACTTCGACCCTTAGAGCCGTGTCGGTGCTTCATAGGATGAAACCCATTAGCCTAGAAGATGAGATGAAGCTGGTCAAAAGTGAATCTATGTAACAACAGAGTCTCCAAACTTAGAAATATTTTGCCATGACTGGTGCATTTAATATGTATGCTTGTCAAACTAAGTTCAAAATACCAGTATTGTCATTTAAGAATTAAGATTGCTGTGTCAAACAGCTTGTTTGGTATCAGCACCAACAACAACATCAATTTTCTTCTAATAAAGTTGTAATGCGAACCAAAACAAAGAATCCCCGACATCAGAAAGATCGAAGAATCTAAGTCCAACATAATTGACAAAACACATGTACTTCATCAAGAACACTGTGAATTACTTAACTTACACTCTTGAGAGAAATTCTTGTAAGAACATGTGAAAGGTTTCTCTTTCTCTAAATCCAGTTCTTCCACATCTTGGATTTTAGGAGAAGGAATTCAGAGGAAAATTCAGCTCCAATGCTTGCTTTAATCGTTTAGAGAGGACAAAGAAATAACTTATAATATTAACTATAGATTCTTAGTTATTAAGAACTGAAATTTTTTGCAGCTCATGAACATAAGGTTTTGATTTTGGTGGATTACTTACTTATTACAGAATTATAAAACATAAGGAAACAAGTCTCATCAAATATATTCTGACTGTATGTATTTCTTTTTTCATTCAAAAGGAGCTAGATTTTCCGGTCATGAGTCATAGTTACCTCCTAGAATTACAATTAGAGCCTTCCTTAAAGTAAAATTTATGTAACATAACAAGCAAAGCATATGTCCTCGCTAAGAAAAGGAACTTCTCAAAAGTAGACACTTCCCACTGCATAACTTGTCACTTAGAAGCATCAATTTATGCATATCCCTAACTCAATTGACAGGACGAAATACTTATAACAGTAATAACACCCATAAAAAATTACATGATTGCACTTTTTCCCTGAAGAAAGTCACATCTTTAAAATCTACACACAAATGCACTAACCTTGAGTCCTTGACAATAAAAAATTTATTATGTCCCGATTATTGTTTCATTTTGTTGGTAGGGAGGGTAGAAAGTAACCGTTTGTTTCCTGAGAAAACTGAGGACGTGTAACAAATAAAATAAAAATAAATTACTGTTTGTATCCTGATAAAACTGAGGACATATAAAAAATATA
The DNA here is from genome assembly GCF_030987335.1 of Cornus florida. Lineage (NCBI taxonomy): Eukaryota > Viridiplantae > Streptophyta > Magnoliopsida > Cornales > Cornaceae > Cornus > Cornus florida. The sequence continues at coordinate 91,823,849 of NW_026775581.1, forward strand.
AATATATAACTTAACTGTTTGTTTCCTGAGAAAACTGAGGACAGAAAAATCTTAATAATAAAAAAATGAAATAATAATAACTGTTTGTTTCCTGAGAAAACAGAGAGGACGGTAAGAAAAAAGAATACATTTTGAATCTCTTTAAAAATTAGACACTAGGGTCAATTAAGAGCAATAATTTTTATAATGATTGAGTGAAGCTTATTGTTTTCTGGGTCACATTCAATGAGACCGTTAAAGATCCAAAAAGTTTTAATTTCTTCTCTTTAGCTTACATTTCTTAGCAGCAACCAAAGAAAAAATATTTATTTGTGTGTGACAACAACTTTATAATTTATAAACAATACACAAAAAAAGGAAAAACCTTTCGGATTCAGAACAACTACAGATCACAAATCGGTATAATCAATCAGAGACGTACCATCCAATGAGGTAACCGAATCCCCAGAAGAAAGTGAGGAGGCCGCATCGGCGGCGGTAGAGGACCATGGAAGCGTACCCCAGCAACATGGGGACCAAGAAATGGAGGTTGGAGGAGAAGCCGAAAGAGAGATAGGAGAGTAAAGCGCCGGTGATGGCAGCGTAGAGGTGTTTGGCGGTTGGTCCGCCGGGAATGAAGCGCCAGAGGAAGCTGACCGGCAAGGTGGCCGCGAAACAGAGCAGAAATCGGAGGACCGGGACGGACACCCCGATCGCCGAAGACATAGCTGCCATGTCCAACTCCATTGTCGCGGGTCTGAGTCTGACTCAAGCCTCTGTTACAACTACTTCTGAGTCCCGAGTCCTGACCCTACTCTGGGAATTGCACCCGTAAGTCTCATATACTCGTATGTGTCTGTGTATATCTATAATTAATTGCAAAAAAAACTCCTACAACTATGATAGGGTTGCAAATAAACCCCTGGAGAAAGCTAAAATTTGCAACCCAACATTTTTTATGTCAAATTACAGTTTAGATTTTTGATGGAGCTAAATCGTTTTTTTTTTTTTTACTTCTGTTTTTCAGTAAACTAATTAGCTCACTTTACTATGTGAAATTTGAACTTTTGAATTCCCATACTCGTATATTCTTTCTGAGTTAATTGCTTAAAAAAAAACCCTCTAAACTATAAATTTTTTTGCATCAATATATGAGGTAAAATGCAATTTTTTATAATTTTTGTGAATTTAATTTTAAAATCAATTTATGCTGCATTTGGGAGTATCAAAGATACTTTGAATTTAAAATTAAAATAAATTTAATTAAAAATTTGAATTCAAATTGTGGATTCTATGTTCTCAAACATATCATTAGTAATTCCAAATCTAAAGCGTGAGACCAAAGATATATGTATTTGACGATAGATCATGAATGTTTTAAAAGGTCTCACGCCACCATTTGTAGGAGAGAAAAAAAAAATGTTTATTAGAGGTAAATATAGAATTCCTTATAGTTGGGAGGACTTTTATACAATTACTGGATAAGTTGAGTGTCAATATGCGTGCGTGTGTGGTTGTGGTGTGACACGTGGAAGGGCTTGGGCGATTGGTGTCTGATCTGAATGGTGAGAAACACGCGCATTGACTACGCGTGGGGGATGCTGTTTGAAGATGTAGTGGTACTGGTAGTTGATCTTAATGTACCTAGAAATTAACGGCAGATGACGATGAATGAATGAGCATTGAAAATATTGTATGCTCTGTCGATTGCCGTCACTGATAGGTTTGTGTCCTTATCAATAAATACGAGTCGGTAACAACGTAATATTGTCCAAATAATACAATACAATATGAGAATTAAATATATGAATAATGAAAAAGAAGAATAGATAAAATTATACCTTTATTTCAGTAAGCTAAAATAATAATCACCATTCCACAAATGAGAGTTAAACTTGAATAATTTTGCATTATGCCGTTGATTATTTTTGACACTTTAATACACAAAATTTGACAAGTCTGAACATATTATTGCAAAAGTAACATAGTTATGATATGATTATAGTGTGGGAATAAAAAACTAATATTCAAAATGGTTTTATAACATGAACCAAACTGCCAACCAATTTTCATCATAAAAGCATTTAAATTTCCTTTTGTCTTTGCATTAAGTTTTCCAGCATTTGGTTGCCCCTTTAAGATGGAGTTGGTAACCTATCAAAAATTTACTTATCAAAAAACAAAAGAAAGATGGAGTTGGTAACCAGTTGGCCAACTTCAAAAAAAAATAATAATAATAAAATAAATGCTATGCTTTGCCCAATCTCTAACTAATTGAATAAGTTTGATTGTGAAATTGAAACTGAGTCAAAATTTATAGTTTTGGAAGTTAAAAAATATACTAATCCCCGCAAAAGAAGAAGGAATGGAGAAATGAATGGAAGAGGGATGGGGAGGAATGGATGAGATCAAGGGCGGAAATAAGGGTAGGTTCTGCTGGGCTTGAGTCCACCAAAAAATTTATGGGCCCATGGATGATGGGCTACCAAAAAAAAAAAATTTAATTAGGGCAAATCATTTCAGCCCATCTCTATTGTCGTTCTCAACTATAAACTTGCCCCCCCTCTCTCTCTCCATCTCTATTGTCGTTCCCCCCCCCCCCCCCCCCCCCCGTCTCTCCATCTCTATTGTCGTTCTCAACTATAAACTTGCCCTCTCTCTCTCTCTCTCTGCAACTTCAAACTAGAAAACCTACAAGAATAAGAAGTTCAAAACCAATATATTTTTTATGTTCTTTTTTATATAATTTTTTTATTTTTTTACAATATAAAGTAACAAAATTTGCATTGCCTTTTGAGGTAATCACCGAAATCTACATTTTATTTCAGCAAAACAAATATATATATTTTTTATTTCTATAACTTTTATTTCTCTGTTTTTTTTTTTTTTTTTGGTTGTCAATTATGTCTACAAGAAAATTTGAATCTGGGCATGAAAAAATAAATAAAAATAATCTTAATTGGATTAGAAATCTGTATAGATTGAATTTGAAACAATTTTTATCAACATGCCAGGCTTTTTGAGGATGGAAATCTTTTCAGAACTAAAAAAAAAAAATTCTTAACAAGAACTTTGACAAGCAAAAGTACTTAATATAGGGTAAAGCTCCAAAGTTACTTCTTGAAAATTAAAATACTTACAAAAAGCATGCTTTTGAGTGAATTCCATAGGGTTGGAAGGGACTTGCCATGAACTACCTCACACTCTGCCTCCACTAGTAGATTAATTGTTCAGAAATAAATTGGTAATTTTTTTTATTAATTACCCAAATAGGATTTTCTATGCCTAATCAGTCAATTGTCTAAAGAAACATTGTTAATTAATTAAAATTGAATAAAACAACAGTTGATTTTGGTTGATATATTTTGATTTAGTCCACCCGTTGAGAAATCCTGAATCTGCCCTTGGATGAGACATGGAGGGGAAGTTGTCTCTTTTATTTTTGTTTGGTTGGATAAAACAAATAGTAAAAATGATAAATATGGTGATACTTTTTTTTTTTTTTTGTTTGGTTGAAGGCAGAGGAAAAGAGTTTTATATTGTTTTTACTAATATATCTTAATTATATAATATTTTAAAAATTATACATTCATTCCAAATATAACAACAATGTAAAAAATGAAAATTAAAAATTTATTGGTTATTATCCTGCTCTCTCATCTTTCTCCCAATTTTGGGGTGGATAAAAAATTACAAAGGAACGAGGAATGAAGTATCCCTCCTTACTTTCTCTATCTCTTTCATTCCTTTCAACAAAAATAAAAAATAAAAAAAAAAACCTTTTATCTCTCTCTTATCCATCCATCATAAATCCTTCCCTCAAACTAAACATAACAAATAATGAGTACTTAATTATTAAAATTTTATCGGGTTGGAGATAATTATATATTCAATACTCAAAAAGTTATTTTTAAATATCGTACTCAAATCATGTCACAAAAGAAATTAATACTGCATTTGATACCTCGAAAAAAAAAATAATAAAAATAAAAATAAAAATTTGAACTAAGTTTCCTTCCATTTCAAGCTCAACGCACAGCACGGGCTACGCGGAGCCCCATCACAAGACCCGCACTGCGTTCGGGTGTCCCGGTTCACCGGTCCCCCTCCTGATCCACTTCCCATTTTACCACAGTGCCAGGCATTGTTCTATTTGAATTTTACCACTTAAATTGAAACAATTTGTGGCAGAAGTGTAAGCGATAATGGCGGACGGTGGTCAGGGTGGTGTTCCACAGCCGCTGCGCAAGTTAGCAACGGGGGCCGCTATACTCCTTGGCGGAGTGTTCACTGTCTCTTCTCTCTCCTCCGCCACCATTGGAACGCTTCGAGGTTTCGCCGAGGCTAAACGGGTTAGCTAGCTTCTCAAACCTTCTCTCTCATCATATACATACAATATATATATATATATATAGTTGTTGCTCCTCTAATTATGCTGAGATTGAATTTTGTGCAGAAAAAATTTGCATTGCCATGTGGGATTTGTAAGGGAAAAGGGTTTTATATGTGCAAACTATGCAAAGGAAAATCTACCATACAGTGGTCACCATTATATGATCCTATCGTTATCAATCCATGTCTTTGCCCTACTTGTGATGGAAATAGGTCTGTGATTTCTCACAATTTAAGTTGTGATTCTAATACGTATAGTTTAATGATTATGTGATTTTTAATTATAGGGTACAACGCTGTCTCAATTGTTTGGGGAAGGGCTATGATTAGCAAGTGAGAGCTGCAAAATAATTTTGGATTTGATTTAACATTTTGGTTAGTTGCCATTGTTTGTGAATGTGTTTATTATCTTTAAATCAATTATTAGTATTTACAGATAAAAATAATAAAACCCCACTTTTATTGCTGATATAGTATTGACTAATTGTGTAGCCTCTGTTTAACATTATTGACGTCTAGGTGTTCGATAAATGTCGCCTGAAAGCTGAAGGCCAACTCTAGCTGTCAAAAACTACATTTTTTTCTCCCTTGAAAGGTGAAACAGACGACGAAGTTGCGGGACCGAAAACTAGAAGTGTACAAGTTGGAGTCACTGAATATTGAACTTGAGAAAACACATGTAATAAATATAGCAACAAGCTTGCAATAAAATCCCCTGCTACCTCTCTCAACTTTGCGGAATACATGATATATGTATTATATAACATAGTTTGTGGTTGTGTTAGAGAGTACGGGTTCTTTTTAGCAAAACCTTCAACAAGTTAAAAGTTCCTTATATGGAAAGTCATATTGAGAAATCCGAATCCATGTTATCAACCTGCTACCTCTCAATGGTAGATTTTCTTTATCGTCGAATCCCTAATTAAGAACTCTCTTCTTATCGTGTCAACCAAAAAAAGAAAAGTAGAAAAAAAACCATATACATTTCAACAAAACAAGTGCCTTGTTACCTGAATAATTACCTGAATAATTAGATTGTTCCTCGTGTTCGTCTTGTACTTTCTCCCTTCCCTCAAACCACTAATCCTTGTACATTGCAACAATACTTATGTTCGGTAACATTTTGTCATGAAAAAAATAAAAACATAAAATAAAAAATAAAAACATTGGTATTGACCTTAGCACTCTATCCCTACATTAGGGGTCGTGTTAAAAAAAAAATTAAATTAAATTAAATTAAATTTTATTACTAACATTTAAGTTTATACAATCATGTTCAACAAATTTATCCCTCTGTATGAAAAATTCACCAGATAATCGTGATTAATACAACAAAGCATAAAATGGAGGTCATTGATACAAATCAACATAAAAAAAAAAAAAAAAAAAAAAATGTATAATTGACCATATTGTCACATTGAATGATAGAATAGTATCGATTGTGGAGATGCCTGTCAATAATATTAACATTTAGATAAGCATGCCATGGATCATGAAATCACACAAAAAGGAATAAAGTAATTTACTTGCCTTGGATTAGTAGTGTTGATACTGGTGTTATTGTTGAAATTGTTCAGTCACACTTCACATGACATATATATATATATATATATATATATATATATATATATTATGCATTAACCCCCATATCTTATTCTTCGAGAGCTCGAATGAGTCCTACTGCTCATGGCCCTTTTTCTGCTTTGGGCCTCTACTTTTTCCTCAACCTAGTGATCTTATCCTCAACTGCTTCTTCCATATATGGATCCATTTGATAAATTCATGAAAGGCACCCCATACATGAAGTTCATGTCCATCATTTAGAAGAAACAGTTGACCGATAAGATCAGTAGGTTGAGCATATGATAAATTTAGAGATAGAGAGAGAGAGAGATATATATGGAATTGAATTCCCAGAGAGACGACTATGGAAGGTTCTAGTCTTATAAAGTGAGAATAGCAAGTATACATAACAGCTTATACAAGAAGGTGGTTCGTCAACTAGGTTTAGGTTTTGTAAAAGAATAATTGAAGTAGCCACCAATAAATTTAATAACGTGACCTTCTGAGTTCCTCCATTGCACAATGCACCTCGTACGCTTTATTTTTGTTGCAGTCTTTTCATCTTTCTTTTTCTTTTTTTGAAAAGAGGAAAATGTTGATAAATTTTTACCAATGGATAGTTTACAAATTCTTGAATTGAATTTGTCCATTCCAACCTATAATTGAGTATCCAATTCGTTTTGGTATACAATCTTGTATAAAATTTCACAGTTGTTTTATTGTTTTCTTCTTAATAACTTTCTTTCAATAACCTTCTCTATTTTTATAATTTTTATTCAAATATTTAATCCTCTTATTTTTCTGATACTATTTTTTTCTTTTTTTGGTTGTTGTCAAACCACAAACCCTACAATAACTGCTCCAATCTGCACCAACTCAATAAATTGACAAAATAATCATAAATAAATTGACAAAATAATAATAATAAAAAATAAATTAAACAAAGATTAAAAAAATCGAAAATAAAGATTAGAGAAGAGACGACAAAGACCGGATTCAGCCATCATTAAAAAAATAACAAATTTTCACAATATTCTAAAGATGAGTCGGTTATTTTTAAAATTTTTTTTTTTTTTAAGGGTAAGGGAACGTCATTTTTTTTCTTTTTTTAACGTCTACATGTCTTTTTGCACATACTCCTAAATTTTTCTTAATCTAATACTAGCTATAAAAGGAGAGATCGTAAATATATCTAAGAGAATACTCTCTTAATAGCATTAGTCTAAAATAAATAAATTACCATTCTCTTCAGCATCCAAATTAATTTTAAAAAATCACATTAAAAAAAAAAAAAAAAAAAAAAAAAAAAAAAAAAAAGTCCAAACATAAACTCAAAGCATAAAACATAAAGCATGAAAAAAAAAAAAAAAAATACCATTTCCATTATTATTATCATCATCAAATGAGTTTAATGTTCACGGAGTTTTAATAGTTATTTAATATTTTTTATGCTAATAAGATCAAAGACATTGTTGAACTCTGTTATTTCTTCATTTGTGAAATCTTTCATCATTGTTACTTACAAAGATTAGTATCAAATCCTAATGAGATAGAAGAGAAAGTTAGGGCTCGTTAAGAATTGCTGTTAAAATTATGAAAGCACTTTCAGTAGTAGATTTGTTATAAAATTGCTGTCAATCAAAAGCATGTTATGCATTTGGTGGTGTATTTTATAAAGGGCTTTTTATATTTAAAGTATTTTTAAATTTGTTTGGTAACAATGTTGGTTAAAACACTTTTACTATCAAATTTAATAATAATATCTCTATCCTTCGTATATTTTGTTTCGGTTCTATATAATATGAATTCTTGCTTACCAAATAAAAAAAATAAAACATCAACCCTCATATTTATGAAATTCAAATTGTATAAGATTTAAGATCAAAGTTTAGTTTTTCTAATAATAGCTTGATTTTTTCATGAATATACTAATTGTAGCTTCATGTGAGTTTAGTTTTAAATAAAGTTAACTTAAGAGTGAAATCCAAAATTTTTCCAATGTAACTCTAATAAAAAATAATAATTACTTGATTTAAGAAGTTGATCTAGAAAAACATGCTGATAAATGGACAAGAAATAATATAAATATATATTTTGTAGAAACTAATGTATAGGTTTCTTAAAAGGAAAGGTATTAAATTTCTAATATATAGGTTTTTTTAAAGGGAAGAGTACAACAATACTAACAAGTTACACTTTTCAGATAACACAAATATTTGTATATTTTTTTAACACTAGGGACAAAATTGTATTTATAAAAAGTAAAGAGGGATTAAATTGTCTAAAATAATATAATTATTATAAAAAAAAATCTATGTCACAATTTTAACCGTACTTATTACTTTTTTTCACCAATATTGCCTCCATTATCAAAATTAACCCAGCTTTAAAATTTTAAATGGGTAATTTTAGATTTTCAAAAACCAACAATGTATATGAGTTGAAATCTTAAAAAAGAGCACAAATTCAGTTTGTTTTATGATAAAATATTTTTCGTCTGTTTTTGATATTTGATTGCGCAAAATATTTTAATAAAAATAATTTGTTTATTAATACTCAACAAGTTGTTTTATACGCCACCAAGATTGCCACGGCCCAAAGCAACCAAAATTTGAGAGCCTCAAACCTAATAAAAAAAAGAGTTATGGCAAGTCTCAAATTTTAGAAGGCCTCAAATTTTGAGGGACTTTTAGGGGATGACCAAAAAAAAAATTAGGGCAAGTTTTTCAGACGACACAATCTGCCTCGACACTCCGCAGGACGCAGCCTCCGCTATCGCTTCAGGCTCAGGTGACACCGTGACAAGGTATGTTCATCCTCTTTCTATTCTCTCTCCTTTTGCATGAATCGATCTTTTTGTTTTCTTCTCCCTAAGTCCACTCCAGTCTCACAACAACAGCTACCATACCCCTTTTCTTCATAATTTTTTTGCATTTTCACATTCAATCCTACGAAAATTAAGGATCCCTTCTAGTGGGTTGAGGACCTGAGTAATAATTAACTTTTTCGATCTCTAAATTATGCTCATACTTAACAGTGCGAAATTAAGGGTTTTTTTTAATTATTTTTTTATTTTTTATATGAAGATACATGCCACCATTATTGATGTTATTTGAAGTTCGCTCAGCTAGAATTTCAGTTAATAATACTGTCAAAGGCTCAAAGAACTTGCCATCAGAATGTACAAACACATGGAAATCAAGAGCAGGCTTTAACAAAACAAAAGTTAATGGTTTTTTCTATTAATTTGCACAGGTCTTCTGTAGCAATGATCAGTCAATCACTGCTACTAAAGTTGATTCCTCATCCTGAAATCAAGAAAGGGCTAATTGGCTCCCAAAACACACACACAAAGCTCCATTGAAAACTCCAGCCAGGAGATCATTCGACCAAACTGCTTGATTTTAGATTTTTTAAATATTATATTTATTGTATGATCGGCAATGCTTAGTTATTATTGTTTCGGTTTGATTCTCCATCCGTTTTATGTTAATTGTGATCTTCTTTCACATGCTAGCAGGACACTCTTCTTAGGATCTCGTGAGGTTATTTGCCTTGAGCATTTACTTTGATATAAAGTTGAATTTTGATTTTTGTGACTAGTTGTGTTGAATATTTCCTTTTAATTTTTTGATGTAAACTGGATCGTACTCTTTTTAAAGCACCAAGACCGGGTTTTCTTTTGTGTGTATATTTTATGTTCTTATCATCTCATATTAATGAAAATTCCGCATTCTTATAAATTTTTTGTGCCTGTGAAAATTTCGCACTCTTTAATTGATAGATTTATTGTTATTAGTTACTTTATGCACACTGCATAAGCGCACAATTATTTATTGGTGGTGATAGATTTATAGTTATTAGTTAGTTGCCTTATGCAAACTGCCCAGGTGCACAATTATTTATTGGTGGTGATAAAAATTTATAGTTATTAGTTAGTTGTCTTAAGCACACCGCACAGGCGCACAATTATTTATTACTTAGTTGTCTTATGCACACTGTACAGGCGCACAATTATTTGTTGGTGGTGATAAATTTATAGTTATTAGTTAGTTGTCTTATGCATAATGAACAAGCGTACAATTATATTAGCTATAGAATCTAAAAACATTGTGTGAAAATTCCGCACTTTTATAATTTTTTTTGCGCATGTGAAACTTAAGGGCCTCACATTTGAAAGTTCGCCTAGGGCCTCTCAAAATATTTGAAATCTCAGGACCGGCCTTGTTTGGGACCCCTCTATTTCTGTCCATCTCTCTCCATAGACGACCACTAACACTGACAGACGACCTAGCCCAAGCCCAAGCCCTAAATTTAGCTTCTTCTCTGTGTCTTCCAGAGGGACGAGAGATTTGTCGGTGGTGTTCAAACGGAGGTCAGACGACATTGATTACGATTGTTCCTATCAGAAGGAGGCTACACTGGTTGATTTGTTAGCGGTAACTTATTTCATTGATTCTTCAAAATTCCATCTTTCTTCTGCTCTCTATCAATATAATGAGGATTGCTGAAACTGATTGTTTTTCACCCAAAACAATATTAAGTAAGGAATGATAGGGGGTAGAGTTAGATAAATGAAAAGCATAGGAGAAGGTGCTTTTAATTGGGGAAGAAATTAATAGGATGAAAGCTTCCCTCTGCACCACAAATCTCTCTTCACATGTAGCTTTCAATTGTCAAAGACATTACTGGAAGTGGGGAGGCTTTTTTAATTGTTTTTGTTGATTGTGCTCGACTCAACGCTAGAGTTTTGTTGATGATTTTTGGTCATAATATATATATATATATATATATAGAGAGAGAGAGAGAGAGTCTGTAAGGGCATCTTGAGTCAGTACAAGTAATAGTGTTCTTTGTTAGAGTGGTGTTTTTTCTTTTTCTTTTTGTTTTAATAGATGTGGCTATTAAATGGTGGAAACAAAGGATCTCAATAGATGGTTCTTTTATAACGCCAGGGACTAGTCAGCAAAATTTGTATTCAGTTGCAATCCTAATATATGTTTCAGTTAATCTGTATTTCACAATTTTATTTTTTATTTTTATTTTTTATTTTTTATTTTTTTTTGTTTTTAGGGTGGGTGTAACTTTCAAAATCTTGAATGAAGAAATCCGACAATTCACTTGCTACTTCAAGTAAAATTATGTTCAACGACAACAAAGAACATGAATCATCTTCAGAAGATGTGGGTAACTTGAACAATTAGATTCTATGACACTTGTGTGTATATACAGTTCATATATAAAGTTTGTGATTGTTATGGATAGGAAGAGGAGATAGAGCGCGAGCTTGCGGATGTTACATTTGAAGAACTGCTAAAGGCACGATCTAATGGGTCACATTTGATGTACAAAAAACCCAATTCGGAGAAGAAGGCTGGCCGAGCCAATAAGAACAGGTACTAAAAATTGGTGTAGTTTGTTTTATATACATATATATGGATTGTATATGTTGAAATTATATTTTGATATTACATGTTAAAAGCTGATTATGGAATGTGTGAAGGCCAATGGAGGTGAGTAGCAAAAAGCCCATGAGTAGATTCAGAGAGGTCATTCAAGCTCCTAAAAAGGTGAGTTTTTTTTACTGTACTTCTGTGTGAGAGTTACATTTTATAGAAGATTTTTGCTTAAATACTGTTGGGTTTGATATATTTTTCTACTACTTTATGCTCCATTTTATTTACTGGGAAGTGGTAGGGAAATGACAAAGTTAATATCCTAAAATAGCAGTTTGTTTTCTTGGGCATTAGGTATACAATACCAGTAGCTATGTAGACTCAAGTTGTTTTTGTCTTATTTCACCCCCATTTGACGTATCTGGTGACAAATTTTCACCATTTAGCCAGCAACATTGGGTGTAGATGCTTATTACCAGTATTTTTTTCATAGAGTTAATAGTTTAAAAATTAACTAGACACGGTTCAAAATATCATATTGGTGCTGGCAACATGCAATTGTATGCTGCATATAAGGCTTCTAAAATTTATAAATAATTAAATTTTAGTGAATCCATAAAATTAATGAAATAAACCATTTAACACATATAACACAATGTAAAAGGTTAATATAGTACCTACCACAGTACTCTATGATCATATTATATAATGGTTGTCATTGTGTAATAAAAGTGGTTTTTGATGTTTCTTGGCATATTTGATAGAAAAGATGTAAACTTGTGGCCAAGAACAGCATATCTGCTTTTGTTTTGTGAAGAAAGTAATTGATAAAGTAATGCCCACAACTCGCAAGTTTCTCATAGTTTGCAAGACAACTCATGTTCAAGGTGGTTCGACAGAGTTAAGATGACTCGTGAATATCAATTGTACTTTTTCAGTAGCATGTTGTGGTCTCAGATTGGTCCCGTTCAAGGCTAATCTGGCTTTATTGAGCCAACTCAGACCTGGCTGGTTCTTTGATCATTGCATGTAGACATGGTGAAATGTATGTCACTTTGTGTTTTTCTCACTCACTGACGCTATTAGTTTCTTGCATATTTGTGGAATTTATATTTAAAATGCTAGATTTTGTTTATATTAATATTTTGTTCCATTCAGGTGGTACGTGACCCTCGTTTTGAATCATTATGCGGTGAACTCGATGTAGAAGGGTGAGTCTCTCTCTCCCATCAATGCTTTCGCCCATGTGCAGTGTGTGATCATATCTAGTAATTTTCTTTTATTAATTAAAGTTTGACAGTTTCCTCTGTTTCAATTCACTGTTGCATTTTTTAATCTGCCAATAATGGTAGTTGCAGATCTCATGTCCTTTTGAACTTCTCACTAAAGTCTTTGTAAATAAGTGTGTAAATGGGAGCAAGCAAGAAGAGTATAGGAACTTTGGTGAACTTGAAAATAAAATAATTTCTACATTATGTATTGTGTCGTGCACTTTTTTAATTATAAGTTTTTGAGGCATAGGAGTAATAAGTCAGTCTCTTACACAATTTCAACAAGGATGCTGACAAGATCGCACTTTGGCTATTCTGTCTTTTTTACCTTAAGGGTTGACTTAATAGTAACTTTTTCATAATTTTTCCTTCGTCGACTTTATGGCCGTTGCATTTATTTTTGTTCGCTATTTTAGTGGAAAGGACATCCGTGGCAACACCAAATTCAGAATGTAGTTTAGCCATGCTTGAGGTTGCATAAGTGAGATTAGTTCAAAAGTTTCTTAAGACATGTTATCAGCTTTATCCAGTCACCGTATTTAGACCCCAGCAGCCTATATGGTTCATTTTTACTGGAACCTTTTACAAAGAAAAGGGGCTTAGAACAGATTTCACTCCAAGTGCGTGAATGAGGTTACTAGGTTGGGAAGCTTTGATTCCAATACTCCAACCAAGATGCTGAACAGGATCATGGAAAATTTATCCACTCTCTCAATTGGCTGGGCCAATGCATCGAGACTGATTGACGCATTTGGTTGATGTAAAATTAACATATTGGCTTACACGTGCCTTAGTTTTTTATCTGCTTTTAATAAGCATTCTATATATTTTGCCCTACTTGAGTGGGTCTTGGAAATGCTACTTCTTTTAGAGGCTTTGAAAAATTGATGCATATCAGTAAGTACAATTCTATTTTTGGGGAGCAATTGTTTTTGAAGCAAACTCAACACTTTCTTCTTTTCTGGTTTTGGGCCGCTAAAAATCTTGACATTTTCTATAAATTAATTAGGGTGTTAACTCTGTAAATGTGTAAGAATGCATGAGATAATCCCAAACTAGTAAACTGGTGTTTTTTACCAAATACCACCAGCTATCTGGCTTGAGCGATATCTCTGCCACCCATAAAGGGAGGTGCAGGGTTCAATTCCTAGTTGTTATCTCAACGTGTCTTTGTAACAACACAAAGTTTTTTATTTTTATTTTTGTTGGAGTTATTAGATTAAAAAAATATAAAAAAATTTAAGAGTTGAAGTGAACAACGAAAATAGAAATGCAGGAAACAGTGGGAACTGGGGGAACCATTGGATGGGTGTATCTTGTGAAGAGAAAGCAACATTTGGAATAGGATGAGGAATATGAAATAGGACACGGTTGGGTGGGAAAGCGGAAGTGATTTGAGCTTCCATTGTAATGATTGCTGGCTGAGAGCCGTTGGCTTGTTCTGCAACCTCCTGTTTGTGCTTCTTAATATTGTATACCAAGAGTAGTGTTAAATCACAAAGGAGAACTAACTTTCCACTCATTGGTATTATAAATATTTGATTGGAAAATGAACTAGGACATAGTCTTTTGGCAATCTGTTTCCTAATAGCAAGAGTTTTTTTAAACAAACTTTGACATTAGTTTCCATGAAGTCACTCCCCTCCGGGTCTTAGAAAGCAATTTTCTTTGTGTGATGTATTGATATGTATTATGGATCTTGTAGATTCAAGAAGAGATACAACTTTCTATACGAGAACAATCTTCCTGCTGAAAGAGAGGTATGTTCCAAGAATAATAAAATATAGTAGTTTTTTTTCTTCTTAATTTTACTGTTGTTATTATTATTTTGCAATTTCTTTGTTAATAATTGTCTCTTTGCTTTGCTAGGAACTCAGGAAATTGATGAAGAAATCAAATGACCCAGAAGTCATTAATGATCTAGAGAATCATTTAGCTTGGATTGTAAGTGCTCACATTATTGAAAGGCAACTGCTATGCTTAACTGACCATTTTAAGTTTCTTTCTAGCGATTTTCGCCATCTAGAAATATTCGTTGTATTTGCCTCTGTTTCACTTTTAAATTCCTCTTTGTTACATGCAAGAATAAACAACTGAAGTCTGGGTCAACAAAGCGTACTGATAGTGAGATTCTGGCTGAGCACAAGAAGAAAGAGAGAGAAGCAACAAAAAATGGGAAACAACCTTTTTATCTGAAGAAATGTACTCTCTCTCTCTCTCTCTCACACACACACACACAGACACTCAATTATCTATCTAATTCTGCCGGTGTGTGGGTGCACGCTCATGTGCATGTCTGCGATAACATTTGGCTTATCCTAATCTAAAGTATCTCCAATAAACAAGAAAACAATTGTTATTCTTTCCATCTCACCGCAAATGACCCTGTCTTGGTTTTGTGATATGGTGAACCATAGACGTGTGCAATTGGATTTAGTTTTCTGAGCTCGGACGAGTTGACATCTTCTCTTTAAACTGCAAAGCAAATGCTAGAAGTCAAAAGTAATAGAATACCATACAAAGATATTGTATCATTAGGAAAGCGAAAAGATGGAAATGCATGTTGGTGATGACAATGCTAATGTTATTGAAACTCCTTTTATCTTTACGAAGACACTATAATATCGAGTCTTGAATTGCCACTAGGTTTTTTTTTTACCTCAACCCTAGTTATGGGTTCCCAAGAGCAATAAAGAGTAGTATTAAGGTCAGTGAGGGGTTTTTATATGAAAATAATATGACAAGGTTCGTATACAATTAAATTGGTTATGGTGGTTTTATTTTTTATGCAGCTGAAATCCATAAGCAGAGGCTTATTGAGAAATACGAGGATCTCAAGGTATGTATATATTAAACCTCGTTTTAACATGTTGGTAATTATTTTTATAACTAAATTTGAGTTATGGAGTAATGAATTTGCTTATGTAATATATCAGTCATCTGGCAAGCTTGAGTCCTTTATTGAGAAACGAAGAAGGAAGAATGCGGCAAAGGACCACCGTTACATGCCATATCGTCGTTCCAGCAACAATGAACAAGACCAATAACTTAAACTGGTTTCTTGTTACTTGGCAGATGTATTTCCATTAATTTCAGATCAGTTATCGGGCTAACAACATGCCGACTTTCAGAGTCTCTCTCTTAATTAGTTTTGTAATAACTTGACGGGTTAATTTTTTTTTATTAGTTTTGTAATAATTTAATTGCTTCGTTTACAGTAGCTGCATATGAAGATCATTATTATTGAGCGTTCACACATTCAGATTCAAGCTTATGTGTATATGCAGCATAAATTCATTCTATCGTTTTTTACTAAATTGTATACCAAAAGGTAAAAGTGAGTGAGTAATTGTTTCGTTAAAAATGTTTCATTGTTATCAAAATAAATCTGTTTGATCCCAAGGTTGAAAAAGGTTGAGTGGTTGAGCATGCTAGGCCAATATTTTGAGTGTGCATGTGTTTGTTTGAAATTCGAGAAAAATAAAATAAATAAAATAAAGAGAATAAAATAAAAATAAAAGTAGATATGCCTATATCAAGCCTCGTTGAAGTTTGAACACAAGTGTTTGCAATGGTCAGGCCGGCAGCTTTAACCACGGTGCACGCGTTTTTCTCTCTTTGCAAATAAGAAAAGATGATGAATCTAGTTGTTTTTCCATAAGAATGATGAATTATTGACCAAGACTCATATAATCTAAACACATTCTTTGAGCCTCCATGCCTTCAAATTTTACACAATTCTTTGAATTGTCTCTCTTCCTTTCACTCCTCTCACTTCACAAAGTTTTGTTTCTGCCAATAAACAGAAAATGGACAAGAATATGAAATAAAATTAAAAGCAGCCTGGAATCGTCTTGTCCAGAGGAAAATCACTGCAATTACAGAACCCTAATCAAGCAATTATGATACAAATACAAACACATTGCCTTGTCTGCAGAGAAATGAGGCTTCCCCTAAAACTAACTAATAAATAATGATTCATATGTTCTGGAAATGTCCTACCTCTTCACAACATAAAATTCCCCGTGTAGAAAGGTTAACAGCAAATCAAAAACACTTTAACCTCTCTCTAAAACTCACGGGGGCAAATTAATACAGAATCTACACAAAGACCACCTTTGGTGTGGGTACAATCTATTTGGGTCATAGAAAATTTTACTTTTGTTGATGTTATGGAATCCTCAACAACAAAATCCCCCACATGATAGTTAATCCATTGTCCAGGTTCATCCAAGAAACACTGAGAACTGGCATGCTGGCCATCTGAAGTTGAGAGATGGAATCGAACGGGTTTTATATCCCAACCATGAACATGCTCGGAGTTACAGACACGGCGACCAAACCTCTTAGAGGCACGTCCTAATTGCAGCCTGAATAATAGGCTATAGGTCCCTGCTGGGAATGGGAACTCCACCTCTCCGTCAACTTCAAGCCACCAGATTTGCCGGAGGTAAGCAACTGTGCAGAATCTACATGCAAGAGAAGAACAGATCAATTCAGTTTATCACACTACATTTCAAGAAATAAAGTATCTTGTTACAGTAATACCATGCCAACTAAAGAACCAAACAAGATGGTGCAAATCAATCGATGTTGAAATACTTGAACAACACTTCCAATGCATTCTTATAGGAAACAACCAAAGACTTCTTCCGTTTTCCTATTTGTAATAAGATAAAAACATCTAAAGGAACCTTTAGAGGAAACACATCACCGATTATGGTTATATCTAAATTCAGGAAAAGGACTTTTAAACTAACATATTCTAGCTTTTGCAGACTCAATGAAAGATGCCTTGAATCAAGATGATTGATTCTAGGAGGGGCATAATGTTTCACCTAAATTAAGAAAACTAATAAACAATTCATCATCCTCCAATATTTTCCTACCTTTTGAGGCAGCATCCACTATACACCCATGTGGGTACTGCCCCTGAATAGTGTCAAAGAAAGGATTTGATGTGGAAATAAAGGAGTTGCTGGTCTACCATACATTCAACTCTGCATAATTCATTGGGTTATGAATTAAATCACAGCATAAACCGAAAACTCCAAAAAGAAAAATGAGAATTTAGTCAGCCTAATTTAGCTTCAACCATCCAATTTTAAGCACTTTTTACCTGCCAACAATTTCATGGATTTTGCCATGGTCCATAAATTCAATTGAAAGCAAATGTTTGTAATCCTCAAATCAAGCTAATTTTCCATGTAGTTAGTCACCAAATAGGATCTAACACATGGTGGGTCCCGGTGGTTTTTCTTTATGCTAACATGACTAGTCTTACGAAAAACTCAACAAAGACTGCAAGTTGACCGTATGTATTAACAGGGAATTATACTAACTTAGTCATTAAATACACCCTTAATTCATCTAATTCAATTTTCCCAAATAATCTCTACCTGATGGCAATTTCCTTGTACTTTCAAGGGTCTCTCACTGTCTCTATCTCACATAACAATTTTTGAAAGAGAAAGGATGGTTTGCTTTAATTAATGGCAGAGCTCAGTTTCTTAAGCCTGCACCTAGTAGCCTGGTATTGTGCCTGGAAACAGAATGTAATCCCGACATATAGATTCAAATACATTTGATATGCATAGCGAGCTAGTAATCAAGGTATGGCTTCTAAATCCCAACGCAATTAAAAAAAATAAATAAATAAAAAATAAAAAAATCTAAAACAGAAGGATTTTCTCAAAACCAAATTTGACAAAAAAACAGGGAAACTAATCAAAATTACCCTTAACCTAATAGGTAATTTCATGAGAAAATTTAATAGATTGTTATACATGAAAAATAGTAAGTTATTCACAGAAGTGTTAACACAGTTGGCAGTATTTGAACTTTGGATAATCCTCAATTCACTTGCTTGATGAGATAAACACAATTACTGAATCACTAATCAGATACAAATAACAAAATGAAAAGCAAAGAACCTTCTTTTGGAGGATTTTAAAAAGGGAATGCCCAGAACAGTTCGATTTGATCAGCCAATCTAAAATCACAACTCTATGTTTTCAAGTAATCCAACACGGAAAACAAGACAACAATATTTCCAAATACTCACCTAGATTCTGCGGTTTCCAACCGATTCCAGTATCTCCGATCGTCGATGCCCGTTATCCCCAACCCTTTTGAAGAAATTGACAAACAAACCTTTCCAGTATTTTTATCCAGCCAAACTTTCTGCACAAAACCCAAATCATCAACAAAGCTGAATAATCCAAATCACAAGACCTTGCCGGTATCAACACAAAATAGGAACTAATTTTCAAGAAATATTTTTCAGAAGCTATATTTAAAAACAAATCTTTCCTGCACAATCTTATACAGCCAAACATTCTGCACCAAAACCCAACCCAAAATAACAACATTCCTACCAAAAAAACCTGAACAATTTAAATCACAAGGCCTTGCCCATTTCACACAAAACAGAATCTATATATCCAAAACTGTTTCTCAAACACATTTTTAAAAGTAAATTGCTAAACGTGTTTTTCCAGATAGTTTTCATTCTTTTCGTTTTCTATACATTTTTTCTACAGAAACAAACAGACCTTTGTATATTTTCTATAGAAAGAAACATATTATATGAGAGAAAGCCAAACCTTTGTGCCTCCATCAAATAAATTGGGCTGACAGAGCCTCGCGTAAATATCTTTCTTGCACAATTCCGATGGAAATTCATCAAACACTCTCTCAATAACAGAACCATAATTTGAAGGCAACTTGGGTTTCCACACAAAATCTGCTGAAGAAGCGCCCCGAAACGCTCGATTAAGCACTGCAAGTCTACAAATCTCCTGTGGTTCCAAATACACCAGGACGGAGGCCACACAAGCCTCCGGCAAATCGCCTAGACTCGGCTCCGGCGACAGAGGCGTACATATATTGGGGTTTGTCAGAAGGAAGGAAAAACCAGAACCCATGAACGGATCGATTCGATTGAACGAAAAAAGCCCCTAAAATCCAGAGCCCATGGACGGATAGATTCTATTGAACCAAAAAAAAAAAAACCCTAAAATCCAGAGCCCATGGACGGATAGATTCTATTGAACCAAAAAAAAAAAAACCCTAAAATCCAGAATTTGATGGGTTCAGACCTCAGAGGGAAAAAGGAGATGGGTGTGGTATGTAATAAGATTCCCACTTTCTCAGAAATCCAGAGAGAGAAAGGGAAGGAGGAAACGAGATGATGGTGGTGATTAATGACCCCCTCCAGCTGGTTTTTGTACACGGACGTGCGCGCGCGCGCGCGTGAGAGAGAGAGAGAGAGAGAGAGGAGTTGTTGAATTTGCGTGGAAATCAGGGATTATAGAGATTTAAATACGGAAAATTAGTTTTATATAAGATTTTGTTACAGTAGATCTAGTTTGTTGGATTCATGATATAAATGTTTGGGACATATGGATAATTGTTGGATTTTAGGGGTGTGCTGAAATGACTGCTATGCCCTTGTGCTTCATGTTTAAGAAGGAAGATGTTTTTCCTTTATAAATTCCTCTAGGTCCGTTTGGTTTTCCGGAATTTGATGGTGGAAAGTGAAAGGAAAAGAGAGTGAAGTAAAGGAAAAGAAAATTTAGTTTGTATTATGCATTTGGTTAGCATGAATTTTTTTTAAAGAAAATTGTGAAAAAATATTGTTTCATGAGTTTGAATGGCAGGAAAGTGAAAAGATAATAATTTTATATACCAAAACTACCCTTACTAATTTAATATAAATAATATAAATAGCATAAAAAAGTATATAAGATTGGGTTATATATATATATATATATATGTCCAAATACAAATTTGGTAATTGAATAGTTTTTTAATTTTTTTTTATTTTAAGGTTGCAATATATATTAGGACTCTACTACTGCATTATATTAGTTCACTTCTTTTGTGAGTGGAAAAGAGTCCTAATTTTAAGAATCATAATCTAATAACAGAATTCTAATATATCTATGAAGAAAGAGACGAATGAATAAACAATTAATAAAGGCATAATAGGGAATCAAAATATAATTATACAACTTTCACGGGAAACTAGAATTTTCCGGTGTTTTTTGGAGGAAACATTTTTAGGAAAGAATATTACTTTCCTGAAAATTTTCCTTTTCAGGCTAACCAAACAGTTAATTTTTTTTAAAATTTTCAGTTTCTTTTCCTTTCTTGCTATTTCACGCTAACCAAACTAACCCTAAAAGTATTCAAAACTGCAATCGATATATCTTCATGTGTACCTTAGCAATAAAAACTCTCGTTTAGCTTGTTATTATGGAAATAATTTTTTGTTTTTAAAAAAATTAAAAATAAAAAATTGTATAAAAAAAATTTCTTTGATTCAATTTTTTGAAAACTCAATTATAAAAATATTTATTTTTAGAGAATTATAAAATATTGTTATCTAAAAACAATTTTTTATTTTCTGAATTTTTAAAAATTATTTTCAGAATAACAAATAAAGCTTGTCTCTCTTTAAATATATTATTATTAAGTTTAGCGTCCATCTTTGTGCTCGTGTTTGAATATTCCTTTTACTAGTTTATGTATATAAATGTGTGTGTGGATAGTTTGGTTTGGAGTAATTGCCTCATTGCCTGGTGATTTATGAAAGCAGTTTGGTGTTAAAAAAAAAAGTGTTAAAAAATATATATATGAAAGCAGTTACTTTGGAATTAAAATCTGTGTTGCCACTTTTTTCACCCATAATATGTCAAATCTCAGAGGGCATATGTATCAAATGATAGCACAATTTATGCATGTCATAGAAAAAAAAAAACACTCTCTCCAATTTAAATAGGGTCAAGTGGTAAAAAACACCCCTCAACTATGTATATAGTGCATATCATACTCTTTTGGTGTAAAAAATATTCCTCAAGTTTCAATTTAGTGCAATCAAGTCCCTCTAACATATTTAAAATCAAACTTAACTAAAGTACCCTTGGTCAACAATTTTATAAAATATATAAAAATACAAAATTTTGTAAAAAGATCAAAAAGGACAATAAACAATGATTTTTTTTTTTTTTTTTTCTTTTCGAATACGTCCGCATAGACTTTGTAGAAGCCCTTGGCGGTGTCGGAGTAACCGAAAAAGACAGAGTTGGAGAAGAAAGAGAAGAGGTCGGGGACAATGGAGGAACCGGATGTGGTGGGATCGGAGAAGAGGATCTGGGAACGGTGTGAATCATACTAAGCACGTTCGTGAGGATTGGAGAGGACCTCGTAGGCGTTGACGAGCTCCTAGAAGGAGGCAAAAGCGTCGGCTTCGGAGACGTTGGACTGGATGAGCTTCCTATAGGCCGACCGGATCTAGTCGACGGTACAGTTATAGCCGAGCCGTAGGACCTCTCGTAGAGACATTGATTCTGGTACTCTATCTAAAATTCATTCTCTGAATCCGGATATCTCTTACTAGAATCTAAGTTTGGCTAAAGAATTGGTTGAAGAGTTTAGGAATCGGAACAAAAAAAGGCGGAGGCTGGTTGATCGAGGTTACAGCTCGCCTTTAAGTGCAGTTATGAATTTCGCTCTTACGGTAGCTTTCTTAGTGTTCGGGGTGTCGGAGTTGGGATACGAGAGCTTAGCATCGCTTTTTCTGTCCAACCAGGCCAGGTGTTGAGGTAGTGGTGGTTGAAGAAGAAGAAGACGGTGGTGGGATGAGTTGGTGGTGATGGAAGAAAGTCTGTGGTGAACCAAATCGCAGAGAGCAGAGGATGGGTATTTTCGAAAAATTAAAAGGGCAAAATGGGTATTACAGTAATAATTTAGGTCAGATTTCTGATGAAGGGGTAATTTTGCACAATTTTAAAAGATTAGGGGTATTTATTGCACACTTTTTTAAATAAGGGGTAACAGTACTACTTAAAGTATACTTGAGGGGTGTTTTATGCATTTCTCCCATTTAAATATAGCTTATCAGGTCACTCTCTGTCTTTATAGCTGTGGCGACCTTGTGGGCGGGTGTGTGTGAGCGTGTGCAGGGGGCACCAGTCGGCTACCACACTGGGCGAGCTACAGGTGCACAATCCCACATCGTCTGGGTGTGGATGGGGCAAGTGTTATATGTAGATTCAACACCCTTTTATGACACAACGCGTTTTAAAGTCGTGATGGCCGTGAACCCATCAGAACTCTGTAGTTAAGCGTGCTTAACTTGGAGTAGTACCAGGATGGGTGACCCCCTGGGAAGTCTCTGGTCTGGGTGAGCCAAAAGCGGACAATATTGTGTCTGACCAGGGTGAAGGTCGTTACAAATGGTATCAGAGTCTGACCCAACCGGAAGTGTGGCCAACGAGGACGTTGGGCCCCAAAAGGGGGGTTATTGTGGCGACCTTGTGGGCGGGTGTGTGTGAGCGTGTGCAGGGGGTACCAGTACGCTACCACACTGGGCGAGCTACAGGTGCACAATCCCACATCGTCTGGGTGTGGATGGGGCAAGTGCTATATGTAGATTCAACACCCTTCTATGACACAACGCGTTTTAAAGCCGTGATGGCCGTGAACCCATCAGAACTCTGTAGTTAAGCGTGTTTAACTTGGAGTAGTACCAGGATGGGTGACCCCCTGGGAAGTCTCTGGTCTGGGTGAGCCAAAATCGGACAATATTGTGTCTGGCCAGGGTGAGGGTCGTTACAATAACTTATCATCGACAGGCTCTTTTTGTCATTTGGCGTAGGCTCTTTTTGTCATTTGGCGTAGACAACAACCTAACCTTACCAATTAGAAATGCATTAGTATAATTCATCCATCCAGCCCAATGTCAAAATGTTTCTGATTACTATAAGAAAAATTCTAAAGCTTGTCCGAGTAGGAAGCAATGATTCGTACGGATGAAAAATATTTGACACAATACATTAACACGGTATGAATTAAAAGATTTGAGTTTGGATTAATCTGTGTAATCGTGTTGATACGTATTAACCTATTAATCAAACGTGTCGTGTTCATGTTTGACCCTACTAATACGATTATGACACGATTAACCTGATTACTTAAATGTGTCGGATAAATGTGTCGTGTGAGAAATGACATATTTAGCTAAACGTGTAGAATAAATGTGTCGTGTTTGTGTCAAAAATGACTTAAACGTCTTTTTTTATGTCATTTCGTGTCGTGTTATATTTTGACTAATTTATTAAACGGATTACGCATGTCATGTCGTGTTACACATATGTCGTGTTCGTGTCAAGAGGTCTTGATACGATTAATAATCGTGTTGTATTCGTGTCGACTCTAATCCGTTAACACGAATTGCCTTCGGACACAGAATATGAGTACAATACAACAAATTTTTTAAAAATAAAATACAAAAACAACATAAATATGTAAAAAAGTAATAATATATAATAATAATAATAATAATATGTTTTACTCATTTTATTCATACTTTTTTTTTTCTAAGGTCATTTTATTTTATCCATACTATCATAAATGAAATCACAAATTTAAAGCTTAGAATTAGTTATTTATTATTTTGTTTTTTTTTATTTATTATTTTATATATTTTTTTAATTGATCAATAATATATTTTAAATTGAATTTCATTCTTTTTAAAAAAATAATTACAAAACTCCAAAGTGTGGTGAAAGTGCAAAATGTGTCATTACCATGTCCAAGAAAAATATTTAAATTTCAAGACATTTTTAACGATGTTCTACGCGCATCCAAGTGTCTCACACTGCTTTTTCACTTTTAAGTGAAATGTCGGTGCTTTCTAAATAGTTGATAACCAACTTATAGACAACCAAATAGTAACCGTGAAGTGTGAACTGTTACAGTGAATTCTTAGATATTAAACTCTCAACAATTATGGCACGGTTTCTCTACTACTAACATAAAATTAGATCTCTAACATGAATGAAACAAAATCAAAAGAATTTAATAAAATCAATGGTACATTACAATAATTTGGTCAGCCATAAACATTTGGACTCATATTTTGCCATTCTCTAAAACCGGATTGAATGTATACAAACGCCTTAAATTCTGTTTTTATCAAGATCTATTGACCTATTTATAATGGCAATGTTCTGCAATCATCTCGCACCAAACAATGACTCCACTAATTGAAGATTTATAATCATTGTACTTTCAAATATAGTTTTATTAAAGTAATTTATTTAATATTAGGGCAAAATGAGAAAAAAAAAAAAAAAAACCTTCAACTATTGAAAACCCACAAATACCCCTATCAAAAAGTTCCAATCAAGGATACTCCGTCAACCAACCGTTAATGACAAATATAACACACTAGCAGAATTTTCAAATGGGTTTGGAATAACCCGATTCTATACATGTTTGATTGTTTACAATAGGTTGTATATGGTATCCAAAAAAAAATGCTCCAAGGATAGTTTGGAAAAAAAATAAAGGGCAAATTAGTAATTTAGCAAAATAATTCATTTTTCTATTCTTATTTTACAGAATTTCGATAAAGATGAATAGAGTTTTCTACTTAAATAATGGTGCACGAGGATTTTCTGAATAAATAAAATAGTTGACAGAGTTTTATGCATTTTGTGGTTAATTAAAATATGAGTCATGGATGACATATCTAATAATTTTTTTGTGTCGTAAATCATAAATATAATTTAAAATAAATTTCTTTTAATTTTAAATTCTAGCAGCACATTCAATATTCCATAACACAACATCAGGGTAATATAATAGAACCCGTTATTAATTTGACAATATATATACACAAACATAAAGTTATAAGAATAACTATTTCCTACATGAGAAACAAACTTGAAGTCCTTTGCCGAAAGGCCACATAGGGAACATATTCTTAGCATAGCTTTAGATTAATCTCCCTGTAGCAATACAAGGCCTTTTTTCTGCCTCTTCACTTTTATAAAACAAACTACAAAGCAAAAACGTTAAGATCATCAATTAATTAAATCATACACATTTCTTGTAATACGTTAGTATAATAAGATACTAGGTTGAATGTCTTGTTCAAATAAACCGAGTGGTTTGGGGGTCTTCTTGTTGAATTCTGACCAACGGAATGTGAAATCAAGCCAAGACCAAAAGTGATATTTAAATAATGACATTAATTAATTAATTAATAAATAAAGATTTGGGAATAAACAAATTAAGCACAAGTTCAGACTGTTCAACGTGTGTGTGAGTCAGCTGAACATGTTAATCACATTCTGTGGTTGGGCTGGAATGGCACTCGTGTCACATATTCATCATTTGTATGCCTTTCTTAGTGGACAAGTTCATGATGTGGGGTCAGTTTTATAATTAGTTCATTAATTATGTGCTAATAAAGTTGCACTTTATATTATATTAAGATTAATTATTTGACAAGAGAAATGATACATTTACCAACCTAATCCTCCGATTTATCCTCCGAATCCTAGGTGGCCAGGCCACGTCAGACAAAAAAATCGCAGCTCTTTCTCTTTCCAGGATACCCTCTCAAGCTCTCATCTCAAGCCAGGCGGGATGCTTCGCCGGCGACACAAAAAAATCACAGCTCTTTTTCTTTCCACGATTTCCCTCTCAAGGATGGTTCGGCGGCCGACGAGACAGATCCGGCTTTGGCAACTGCGGCTTGTGTACGCCGAGGTGGAGATGGTCTGGCTGTGACGGTCTCGAACTTGGAAGAACCAAGTCGAAGAGTGCGTGAGATCGGTGAGAGCTCTTTGCCGGAAAAACCAGTTTGGGGCTGATCGTCGGTGAGTGGGTCAGTTTCTGGGGGTAAGCCGCCACGCTCGAGGAGGGGTGTCTCGGCTGTGGAGCGGCGAGCTTACGGCGGCTCAGATGGACAGCTTGGATGGTGGTGAGGATGGGCTCGCGGTGGGCAACGGGTTGGTTCAGCCCGGCGGTGGCGATGGCAGTGAGCAGACGGTGGAGGAACTCGATCGGGCCATCATCAGTCTCCATCGACTTCTTCTAAAGGGAGCTCCGATCTAGCGACGGCTTGGCCCCTGAAGTTGACGACAAAGGAAAATGAGATCACTTGGACCAACGTTGTGGTCTTGGGGTTTAAAGTTTCGGATCAGGCAAAACTAGGTCGGATTTGTTGTGCGGTGTCGTCGTCTGGAACGGTTATTTGATGCGGCGAAGTTTTCGGCGGTGGGCAACTCAGAGATGAGGTTCTTGGTTGATGATGATTGGAATTTGATCTCTTTCTCATGCTCTATCTCCCTGTACCGGTGGAGAAAGCCAACGATGGTAGAAATAGAGGGGGAATGGTGGAGAGGGAATGAGAGAGAGAGAGAGAAAGAGCGAGCAGAGTTTTTTCGTTGCTGACTTGGCCTAGCCACCTAGGATTCAGAGAATAACTTGGAGAATTAAGTCGGCAAATGTATCATTTCTCATTTGATAAATGTGTTGCATGATCATTGTAAACAATTAATTTGTATGCTACACATGTTAACAAGAGGGTTTTAGTTAATTATTTACCCAAAAAAAGAGAGGGTAATCAAATTCTATTTGAATATGATATAATGTTTAGTTTAAGAAAAGTTCAGTCAACACAGATTGATCTAGTGAGATAATCATTAATATTTATTACGGTATAATTCCAATTTTTTCATACAAAATATATTTTAAAAAGTCTGACACTATCATCGTTAAAAAAATAAAAATACAAACATAATATTTTTCTTGTGACATTAGTAGTGACTAGTGACACTGTGTTAGATAATTTTATATGGTATATCATTCTTATTTTGTTGATGTTAATTGTTATGTTTTCAATAATATTAGAATATTGCTTTTCTAAGTAAATTGAGATATTATTTTTTAAAGGATTTTGATGTACTGATAATATTCATAACTATGACATGCAGTGACGAACTCAGAAACTTGTATAGGGCAATTTTGAACTACAATAATGTATGGTGGGCAGTGGCGTAGCCACAGAGGGACTCCAAAATTTGACAATGCACGTATATATACCATATATATATATAACCAAAAGTCTCTAAAAATTGACAGTGCACGTATATATACTATATATATATATATATATATATAACCAAAAACTAATTCACGTTTATCTGTCAATTATTACTTTTCCAGAAAATATGATATTTTTTTCACTTTCCTAAAATATTATATTCTTTTTCACTTTCTAAAAAAAAAAAAAATTCATCAAGATATTCTATTATACTTTTGACTTTACCACAAACAAATAGATTATTTCTATTACATCATCAGTCTACAAACATTTTCCACAATCCAAACAAAGCAAGCAGAGTTACCAAACAGAGACTCAATGCAGCGGCAGACAGGTAATATGATTTTTTTTTTTATCATCTAAATTTTACAATTATTATTTGATATTATAATTTTAGTTAGGAAAATTATTAGTTATTACTATCAAAATTATTTTAGGACTTGTTGTTCTTTCAAAATTTAGTTTATGTAATTGTGTTATTAATTATTATTCTGCAAATAAAACTTAGAATTATTATTATTATTTTTTTATTTGCAGCCCAAATCAATGAAATCACAAATTCAACTCTATCAAATTTTTTGATGGATTGAATTATCTGCTTCTAACTTATAAGGTTAGATTTGGTTATCATGGTTTTTTATTTTTATTTTTTCTACACATGTGATATATTAGGACAATTAGGTAACTGTGTTATTTTCTTTTTCATATCTCATTCTTGATTCATTGAATATGATTTTTTTTTTTTAGTATATTTAATTCAATGAATTAAATTTTGAAATAACAATGAATAATGTGAAAAATCATTGTGAATGTACTAAATAGAAATATTTTAAATTTTACATATATTGTTTTGGTGAAAATTATATATATATATATATATATATATATATATATATAATTGTTATTAAATATTGCCCCCACTAAAGGAAATTTCTAACTACGCCACTGATGGTGGGCTATTATTATAAATTGAGTGGAGACATATTTAAAATTTTTACCAAAAAATAGAAACATTTTAAAGTTTTTTACAAAATTTATAGATAATTTTGTAAATAAAAAACTTTTCAGTGGGGACGGCTACCCCTATTGGGCCCTTCATGAGTTCGTCGTGCCTAATGACATAACACATATAATGTAGGCGGCCGCTCAATTAATTAAAGTGTATCATACCATTTAAATTGGTTGAGAGCAAGGTACATCTTGATTGATTAGGCATACCAATGACATGATATATACTAAAAATTGAGACCAACCAATATAATTTTTAGTGAGAGTGCCAAATTGAGTTGTTTTTAGGATTCCATTACTACACCAATTATTTACAATATTATTTTTTATTTTACTTAGAGTACGAGACTTAAACTCTTAACCTTATAATTTAGAAGACGAAAAAATATTATTCAATCATTATTTTAATACACTATTAATGTACGTATAAAATTCATACGATACACATGTTTATTTCTTGTATTGCACTCGCCTAGCACTTAATTCAGTTGTAACGCATTCACTAACCACCTTTCTTATATTTCTGTAACCTAACATCTACCTTGTATTGCACTCATTCTTTAGGACTAGTTTGGTAGAATGGAAATGAAATGAAGAGAAAAGAATAGTAGTGGAAGGAAATAAAAAAATGTGTTTGGTAGGAAATGTTAGATAGAAAGGAAAGGAAAATGAAGGATTTGGAGGGGTAAAATAAGACATAAATAGCAACTTTTGTTATCCTCACAAAGATGGGAGGAAATGGAAGAAAAGGAAAGAAAATGCTAATATTTTTAATAACACTTTGTTAATATTAAATTTACCTTTATTTTTATAAAAGAAAGACTATGAAAAAGGATGTAAGACTATGAAAAAGAGGGCATGGATGTAAATTCATTACAATTGTTTCTTTTTCTTTCTTTCCTTAAACATGGTCACTACCATTTTCTTTCTTTTCCTTTAATAATCAACCAAACAACGACAACCAATTAACCCCATCATTTCCTTTCTTTTTTTTTTTCTTTTCCCTCCTAAATACTGTTATATGCTTTTGTACAACTTATTATAATATATTAAAATACAAAGAATTTTCTCTCTCTCTCTCTCTCTCTCTCTCAAGTTTCAACTTTATCACATACATTCAAATTGATGAATGTGTAGAAAAAAAACTAATGCTCAACACAGAGCCGATTGACAAAGCCCAAAGAAGGGTCCATATTACTTGTTGCCTTGCAGGGTAGGTGAAGTGATCCTGTCCCTTTTGTGTCATACATGTTTGAGGGTTTCACAGATTACTGTCAAATTTGTAATTATGAGTCCACAGTCCACAGAGAATACAAGAAGTTTGCTTTTGGAAACTCCGAGGAATTTGTGGGCCTTGGAGATTACTACCATCAAATTTGTAATTACGGAGTCCACAATGAAATACAAGTTGCTTTTGGAACCTAGGGATTTGTTTGTTTACCAGGAAAACTGGTCACGTATTAGGATCCACATGCTCATTGATAATTGGAGTCTTGCATAATCCCATGCTATGGGCTACTACTAAGATAAGTATTTTTGTCAAATTAATGATTCTTAATTTCTTGGTTTGGTGAAGATTTGACAACTCCATTGCATGTGAAAAATATGGGATGACACTCCAATTATAGTGTAAGCAAAATCTTTCTGGTTGGTTTGTAATTTAAAAAATATTTTTTTTATTTTTAAAGAATTAAAAGCAAAAAACTGTACAAAAATTCAACTTGGTTCAATTTTTTAAAAATTTAGTTATAAAAATACATATTTTCAGATAATAGTCTTTTATATTTGATGAGGATAAAATAATTTGTAGTTAACCAACCAAGATAACCGCGGAGTCCGTTTTTCAAATCCTAGAATGCAGGAGGTAAATATGACGACGGCGATTGTCATTCAATTGATGAATGAAGATTACAATCCATTTCATTCAAATCGACATTTGTGTAACCAACCTGATCTTGAGGAAGGCAATAAATACATCGTGTGACAATTAATGAAGTATGAAAAAAAACTCATGAACATTTACTAGAGAATGACTTTTCTGTTATACGATTCTAAGCACTGACTTGATCGTCAGGGTTTTTGGTCAGCACCCCACCAGTGTCATCCGATGTGACATAATCTTCATTGTTTTGCAGGTAAACATTGTCGTTCTGGATTACGAGGATTTTTGCATCAACAATAGTTATATGAAAATAGTTTTCTATTCTTTTAATTATTGAGAACTGTTTTCAGAATTACAAACCAATCATGTCTTATATTTTTATTTCTTTCAATTTCTTATTCTTTTAATACACATATTTAATTTTTACTTTGCCACTGTAACAAATTTCATTTTTGTGATCTGATTGATCATGGAAAGCATTGCATAACAGTTGTTAATAGTTTTAAGTTAACATATTGTTGTTTTTCTTGCACAAATCAGTCAATGTCTTTTACATTGAGAAAAGAATTTACAAAATAGACAATATCGACATTGACAAATTGTATCGAGCTTGTACAATACTTAACATTCCTCTTGAAAGAGATATGACAACATCACCCTCCACTTTTTTTTCATTCAAAGTGAATGGAATTTTGTGAAATGTTAATCCTAACGAAAATTTGACATCCATCCATTAGGAATTCCTAAAATTTATCTTTGGGATAACTAGAAAACACCTTTTACCATAGATGCTTACAGTGTATATTACCCCACATTCACAAAACACCCCCAAAGTATTAATTTTGTGTAAAGAAGTCTCACTTGACATATTATGCCCAAATTACATCTACTGAAACATTTTATATATTATATTTAAAAATCGTCATTTTGTGAAATAATGAAAAACACAAAAAGTGAAAAAGGTTAAGTGTAAAAAACATCCATCTACGCCCCTCAAGTGCACAAAACACTCCCAAATGAGAAATATAGTGTTTATTTTATATAGTAATAATGTATATATTATATAGTACTATATTTTTATTATATAGTGCATGTATATATTATTTTTGAAAGATACAGAGAGAAAATAAAAAAGCTAGAGAAGAAATATATATATATATATATATATATAGAGTGAAAAATCTCAAAAGAGTTAAATATAGTTGATGCGCCCTTAACACCACTCTATTATTAATATATATAATACACGACCCCTTAGTTATTTTCGAAAGGCTAAAAGTGCAAAATGGATATTAAAACATTATTTTATGTCATGCAAAAATTAATTTGAGGGGTATTTTTGTACATTTTTAAAAGATTAAAGAAAATAATAGCACACTTTCTAAAATAAAGATGTAAAAATAATATGCGAAATATACTTTTAGGTTATTTTCCCCAATTAACCCTTTATCTTTCCCCATACTTTAAAAATCAAGCACGTTGCCGTCTATCCAATTTTCAAAAGGATGCGACCATGATTAAGACCACAATCAAATAAATATTTATGAAAAATAATAAGACAAAGGGATTTCAAATAGAACTCCATAAATTCGAAGTTACAAATATCATTTTAAACCAGTTACTCAAAAATATTGAGTAATTAAATAATTAACCCAACAATGAACTAAAAGCGAATTAAAGCTTCTGTAGGGTGTGCATAGCAAGTTGTTCTTTCATTGCCAAATTATCAGAATGTATTAATGAAGACAAAACAATATGTCATATTACATGACATGAAATTTCAATCAAATATTGATAGACGAATTGAAAACTACACAAGATAAACAACATACACATACAACAACAAAAAATCTCCTAAAATATCCTGTTATTCCTGCTTTTATTGGTGTGAAAAATCTAAGAAAATGAGTTGAAATCAAACTTATTTTTTAAGCGTCATAAAAGAGTGGACTCAAATAATTCATGAATTGGTTGTTAGATTTGTAAACATGACCGATTTATCAAGAAATATTTGGGTTTATACTTTTTTTTCCCTTAACAATCTAGATCGCTTACTCGAGCTCTAGAACGAGCTCGAGATTAGGATTGAAATTGCTTAAACGAGCAAATAAATTAAGCTGGAGTTGGATGCTAAGTGTTTGATCCAAATTTAAATTTTTTGTATGAGATGAATTCAAAATAACTTAAAACTTAGCTCAGCTCGACTCGCTTATGATCATAGTGCAGCCCGCGGGCCAACCCAATTACTAAAAACAAAACAATATATCACATTACATGACATGAAATTTCAATCAAATATTGATAGATTAACTGTTCTTCTTGCTTTTATTAGTGTGAAAAATCTAAGAAAATGAGTTGAGCTCAAACTTATTTATATTATTTTTGAAGCGCAATAAATGAGCGGACTAGAATAATTCATGAATTGATTCGTTATTAAGAAAAAATTGAGTTTAAACTTATTTTTTTCCTTAACAATCTAGTTCTCTTACTCGAGCTCTAGAACGAGTTCGAGATTTGGATTGAAAGTGTTTAAACAAGCAAATAAATGAAGCTCGAGTTCGACAATAAGTGTTTGATTCGAGTTCAAAATCTTTGTATCATTGTATGAGATGAATTCAAAACAACTAAAAGCTTAGCTCAGCTCAGCTCGACTCGCTTACAATCATAACTCGGCCTGCAGGCCAACCCAGTTACTATCAGTTGCCTCTTTTCAGTTTTGGGCCCTATTGCAGGCCACTATCAGCTGATATATGTTAAAGATATTTACCTTTTTCCAGCTTTGGGCCCTATTGCCAAGCCACCCCCAATTGACATTTGTTAAAGAAATATGGTTCATCATATCAGTTGTCACCAACTATGAAGTACAGATTGGGTATGACACGACAAGATACCGGGTAAATCTTAAAAAAAAAAAAAAAAAAAAAAAAATACAGCATACGGGTATGACAAATTTTCTTTTAAAAAAATATATTTTTTACATACAAAAATACATTCTTTTAATCAATTTTTTATAATATTATAAATTTAAATGCAATAATAAACATATTCATAAATAAATAGACAAGTAAATACAACACAAGATTTCATTTCAGAACACATTAAACATAAAATAAACTTAAAGCCTTAAATCATTCATTACAGGAAAAAAAAAAAAAAAAAAAAAAAGCAATTAATTTGCATCAGGTTTTTTAATAAACCCTTTGAAAAGTATCATCGGCGTATTCTAACCATATTCAAAAAGTATCCTCGCGCACCCTCAATGTATCCCAACCTTATCCGAAAATTAAAATTTTATTTTACAAAATCGAATACTTCTCTAGAGTATCGGACATGTGTCCGGATGTATCCTAAATCTATCGAGATTGGATACGTATCACCGTGATGGTGCCTTCAGAAAAGTATCCCCTAAATTGTCAACAATGAAAGTTTACTTTTAAATTTCAATACACACTTGTATCAATAAAAGATGGCTCATTATAACCACTTGTTTGAATGATTCCATGTGTTAGTCGTGAAAGCACACGAGTAGTAAATTTTTATCTGTAAGTTAAATCCAAAGTTGCGAGTTTCAAAACTCAATTCATTTTGTAGAAGATCAATTAGTGTGCATTTAGTTGCATTTCCCTCCTCAATCCTCAAATGATGTATATAACTCAAAACTAAACTGAAAACCAATCCATTGGTCGTTTACTTCTTTACACTATTTCTTAGCTAGGACTAGTGTGGTTTAGAACATTATTGCTACCACTGTAACTATAAGCAAAATTTGATTTTAAGGATTCGGGATAATTTGTTGAATTTAATTTAGGTTATGAGGCCTTCTAAAATAGGCTAGCCTAGTTTAAAAGTATAATTAGTAAACGTTTTAGTACTATTAATGACTCGGAATTCTTGAATAGGTCATTAGTTATATTAAATGGTCTTTAAAAATTTAATAAAATTATGAATGCTGTGTTTGTTTAGAGGGAATGATTGAGGCAGGGATGGAAGAGAGGAGGGATCGAAAAAGCTTGCTTTATTTGGTTGAAAGGAAGGAAAAGAAGGGAGGAAGTAAGGATAGATGCTTAATTTTAATAAGTGAAATGAAATAATAAGTGATTAGCTTATAAAGGTGTACGTAATACCTATTTTAACCTCTATTTAATTATAAAATGGGTGAGTTGTTTTAACCTCCATCAATTTTAATCCTACTGAATTAAATTTGGTTCAGTTACATTGTTTTGTTTTGTTTTATTGTAAATACGTTATTTTTTATGTTACCTACTCAGAAATACTTGGTAGGTGGAAAATAAATTATTTTGGATGTTACCAACTAATGCAAATCAACTTAATTTTTGAGGGGTATATTATGTCCAAATTACACTTACTGAGACATTTTATATATTATATTTAAAAAAGGTCATTTTGTGAAATGATGAAAAAGACAAAAAAATAAAAAAAGGTTAAGCGCGAAAAACATCTATCTACACTCCTCACGTGCACGAAACACTCCAAAATGAGAAATATAGTGTTTATTGTATATATTAATAATGTATATATTATATAGTAATATATTTTTATTATTTTATTATATAGTGTACGTTGTTTTTGAATAATACAGAGAGAAAATAATAAAGCTAGAGAAGAAATATATATATATATATATAGAGAGAGAGAGAGAGAGAGAGAGTGAAAAATCTCAAAAGGGTTAAATATAGTTGATGTGTACTTAATATTCCTCTACTATTAATATATATAATACACAACCCCTTAAGTATTTTCGGAAGGTTAAAAGGGCAAAATGGATGTTAAAACATTATTTTATGTCATACAAAAATTAATTGGAGGGGTGGTTTTGCACATTTTTAAAAAATTAAAGAAAATAATAGCACAATTTTTAAAATAAAATGTAAAAATAATATGCAAAATATACTTTTAGGGTATTTTCTCCCATTAACCCTTTTAACTTTCCCCTTACTTTAAAAATCAAGCACATTGTTGTCTATCCAATTTTTCAAAAGAATGCGACCATGATTAAGACCACAATCAATTAAATATTGATGAAAAATAATAAGACAAAGGGATTTTGAAATAGAACTTCATAAATTCGAAGTTACAAATATCGTTTTAAACCAGTTACTAAAAAATATTGAGTAATTAAGTAATAAACCCAACAATGAACTAAAAGCCAATTAAGCTCCGGTAGGGTGTGCATAGCAAGTTGTTCTTTCATTGCCAAATTATCAGAATGTATTACTAAAGACAAAACAATATATCACATTACATGATAATAAATTTCAATTAGATATTGATAGACTAATTGAAAACTACACAAGAACAAAAAAAAAAAAATCTCCTAAAATCTCCTGCTCTTTTTGCTTTTATTGGTGTGAAAAATCTAAGAAAATAAACGAGTGGACTTAAATAATTCATAAATTGGTTCGTTTAGATTTGTAAACATGACCGATTTATTACGAAATATTTGGGTTTATACTTATTTTTTTTCCCATAACAATCTAGATCTCTTACTCGAGCTTCGAGATTAGGATTGAAATTGCTTAAACGAGCAAATAAATTAAGCTGGAGCTAGACGATAAGTGTTTGATCCGAGCTCAAAATCTTTGTATGAGATGAATTCAAAATAACTAAAAGCTTAGCTTAGCTCGACTCGCTTATAATCGTAGTGCAGCCTGCAGGCCAATCAGCTACCAAAGACAAAACAATATATCACATTACATGACATGAAATTTCAATCTAATATTGATAGACTAATTGAAAACTGCACAAGAAAACAATATAACATGCAACGAAAAAAAAATCTTCTAAAATATCCTGTTCTTCCTACTTTTATTGGTGTGAAAAATCTAAGAAAATGAGTTGAGCTCAAACTTATTTTTATTATTTTTTAAGCGCGATAAATGAGTTTATACTTATTTTTTTCATGAATTGGTTTGTTATTAAGAAAAAATTGAGCTTATACTTATTTTTTTCCTTAACAATCTAGATGTCTTACTCAAGCTCTAGAATGAGTTCGAGATTTGGATTGAAATTGCTTAAATAAGCTAATAAATCAAGTTGGAGCCCGACAATAAGTGTTTGATCCAAGCTCAAAATTCTCGTATGAGAGAATTCAAAACAGTTAAAAACTCAACTCACCTCGACTTGCTTACAAACAAAGTGCAGCCCGCAGGCCAACCCAGTTACTATCAGTTGCCTCTTTTCAGCTTTTGGCCCTATTGTAGGCCACCATCAGCTGATATTTGTGAAAGATATTTGTCTCTTTCCAGCTTTGGGCCCTATTGCAAGCCACTCCCAATTGATATTTGTTAAAGAAATATGGCTCATTTAAATAATAATAAAAAAATCAAATCGCACCATCTCTGCAATAAGTAAATGCCTCTTTTTTTCTTAAAGTTGTCGGAATTATTCGTAATAAGATATTAGCCGTAAACCTCAAAAAAAACAAAATATGGGTATGACAATTTTTTTTTTATAAATATTTTTTACTTAAAAAAAAATATATATTTTTAATCAATTTTTTGTAATATTATGAATTTAAATGCAGTAATTAGCATATTCGTAAATAAAGAAGTAAGTAAATAAAACACAAGATTTCATTTCACAACACATTAACTATCAAATAAACTTAAAGCCTTAAACCATTCATTATTTCATTACAGGGAAAAAAGCAGCGATTTGCATTACTTTTTTTAATAAACCCTTTGAAAAGTATCATCGGTCAATATTCTTGTGCATCCTCAACGTATCCCAGCCTTATTCGAAAATTAAAAATTTATTTTATAAAATTGAATGCTTCTCCAGAGTATCGGACATGTGTCCAGGTGTATCGGGACTAAATACGTGTCCAATACCACCACAACGCCTTGGAAAGAAAATCCCCCAAGTTGCCAACAATGAAAGCCTACTTTTAAATTTCAATACACATTTGTATCAATAAAAGACGGCTCATTATGAGCACTTGTTTGAATGGTTCCATGTGTTCATTGTGAAAGCTCACGAACAATAAATTTTTATCTGTAAGTTAAATTTAAAATTGCGAGTTTAAAACTCAATTCATTTAGTAGAAGATCAATTAGTGTGCATTTTAGTTCCATTCCCGTCCTCAAACCTCTCAAATGATGTATATAACTCACAAAATTGGGCAAGGAAGTAATGAGTGATTAGCTTATAAAGGTGTAATACCTATTTTAACCTCTATTTAATTACAAAATGATTTATTTTAACCTCCATCAATTTAAACCCTACCGAATTAAATTTGGTTCAGGTTACATTGTTGTTTTTTTTTTTTTTGAATGGTAAGGTTACATTGTTTTGTTTTGTTGTAATTGCGATATACTGGTTGCAGATTATTTTATTCTTGTCTTGGGAATGTTTCTATAAAAAAAAGAAAAAAAAAAGAAAAAAAAAAAAATTGATGGATGTTACCCAGTCAGAAATACTTGGTAGGTGGACGAAGCAAATCAACTTAATTAATGTGGATATATTGATAAAAGTATATAAAAAATTTTACGGTAAAATAAATTATTTTGGATGTTACCAACTAAGAAATACTTGGTAGGTGTACGATGCAAATCAACTTAATTAATGCGGGTATATTGGTAAAGGAAAATAATATTTAGGCCGATGGATTTGGCCAATTTGCGTTTAACTGGCCAAAAGAATGGGCTTGTGTGAAATCCATTCATCTTCCTCGGTCTCTCCTCTCTCTCTCTAACCTCTGGGTGCTTCTCCTCTTTCTCTTTTTAATTCTCATCATTTATGCGGCGATGGTTGTTCGTTTGTAGTAGCACATCTGGATCTAGTTGTGATATGGTGAAAATTTATTTGCGAAACAACAGACCACCCACAAAATAATATCTGGATCTAGTTGTGATACGGTGAAAATTTTTTTGAGAAACAATAGAGACCAACCACAAATGATGAGAATAAGGAAGAGAAAGAGAAGAAGTGCTTTGCCGACGCAAATTGCAACAATCGCTGCCAATGAGACCTCTGTTGTGGCGGTGGCGATATACTTGAAGGCGAAAGCGAGGAGGGGTCGTCGGTAGGCATCACATCAAATTCTCTGCCGCTAATGAGTTCACAAGCGGCGATTCAGAGCACTGGTGAGACGCACTTGCTGTCGGAGAAGCTGTTGGCACTAAGACTGAGGACTCGGAGCTAAGTCAAAATCTTCATATGAGATGAATTCAAAACAACTAAAAGCTCAGCTCGGCTCGACTTGTTTACAATCATATTGCAGCCCGTAGGCCAAACCAGTTACTATCAGTTGCCTCTTTTCAGCTTTGGGCTCTATTGCAGGCCACTATCATCTGATATTTGTTAAAGATATTTGCCTCTTTCCAGCTGTGGGCCCTATTGCAAGCCACACCCAATTGATATTTGTTAAAGAAATATGGTCAACAAGTATTAAGTACGGACTTACCGGGTGGTTGTAATGGTTTGTGGTTGTAGGTAGAGCTTATGGGTTTGTATGGGCTGAATTGGAGCTCATGGGTTGACCTTGAGCTTTTTTTTTGGGGCTTAGGCCCATTTGTACATTCAACAATCATATATACAAATACTTTAATATCCGAAAAAATAAAATAAAACTATGAAGTACGGACACGGATATGATAGGACAAGATACCGGGATATGGCAAATCTAAAGAAAATATATATATATATATATATATATATATATATATATATGGTTATGACAAATTTTCTTTTTTAAAAAAAATATTTACATAAAAAAAATATTTTTAAAATCAATTTCATGTAATATTATGAATTTAAATACAATAATTAACATATTCATAAATAAAGACGCAAGTAAATAAAACACAAGATTTCATTTCATAATACATTAAACATCAAATAAACTTAAAGCCTTAAACCATTCATTATAGGGAAAAAAAGCAGCTGATTTGCATCAGTTTTTATAATAAACCTTTTGAAAAGTATCATCAGCGTATCCCAGCCATATCCAAAAATTATCCTCGCACATCCTCAACGTATCCCAGACTTATCTGAAAATTAAAAATTTATTTTACAAAATTAAATACTTCTCCAGAGTATCGGACATGTGTCCAAGTTTATCTTAGGCGTATTGGGACTGGATACGTGTCCAATACAGCCACGGTGCCTTTAGAAAAGTATCTCCTAAGTTGTCAACAATGAAAGCTTACTTTTAAATTTCAATACACACCTGTATCAATAAAAGATGGTTCATTATGACCACTTGTTTGAATGATTTCATGTGTTCATCGTGAAAGTTCAGGAGTTGTAAATTTTTACCTGTAAGTTAAATTTAAAATCAAAACTCAATTCATTTCGTAGAAGATCAATTATTGCGCATTTAGTTCCATTTCCCTCCTCAATCCTCAAATGATATATAACTCACAAAATTGGGCAGATGAGTGGAAGGAAATAATGAGTAGCTTAGAACATCTCCAATGCTCTTTCATTTTGGGCTCTTAAACTCATAATTTGAGAGATGGGTAAAAAAAGCCCCTCCAATGGCCTTTCATTTGGCCTCTCAAAATTTGAAAATCTCAAATTTTCTCTCAAATGTAAGAGCTGCCAAATTTTTTTTGGCAGCTCTCTAACACCGACCCCACCACCAATGCTGATGAACCATGCGATGCCTCTGCTCGGCCAAGCTCCAATTAGAGGAGGAGTAGCTCTATCAGCCTCTGCAAGTGTGCAATTTAGCAACCCAAATCCACCATTGTTCTCTAATCGTCGTTCCATGTTCTTCCCCAGAACCAAAAGATGCCTTAATTCCCTCACCGTTGTTGCAAACGCCGACGCCGGTGGAGGCGCTCCTCCTGCCACCACCGCCAAATCTAACCCTCCTTTCAACTCTGACAACTCGGTTTCATTCGTCGGCCAAGAAAGTGTTCCCTTGGAAGGTGTTATTCAATTCGACAAACCCAATTCGTCTTCTCTTATCAACAAGTGGGGGTACTCTAATTCATTCCACCCAACTTTCAATTTCATCTCTATTGCTATATATATATATATATATATATATATATATATATATATATGGTTATGTGGTTCAAATTATGCTATTGGGTTTTGTATATTCAGTTGTGTGGCTCTTTTTACTGGTGGGGATGTGTTAGCTTTGCTTATGTTCTCTGCAATCGGAAGGTTCAGCCATGGTTTTTCTATTTTTGACACTGAAACCCTAACATTCTTACGAAACAAAGTAATGACGTAAGTGGAGGCAATAACTTTGTTTACAAGGAACGACTTCTTTTGAATCCACAAAGTAGTTTGTCTTGAATTCACAAGATAAGAGATAACTTTAGATAAATCTGATAATTGTATTAATAATTGAATGAATGATTCTGATATCTACATTACACATTTTTATAATGAAAGAAAACTATAATTCATAATGAAACAAATTGCAAACATGAATATCCTTATAACATAAGAAACCTAATCCCGAAAGGATACTAGTACTCGAAAATAAAACTAAAAATAAAATTTCTTTAAAAATTTTGAAAAAATAAAAAAAACCTAATTAAATAAAATATTAAATATAAAATATGAGTGCAATCCGAATTTGTTTAGATAATGAATAAAAATCTAGAAATATGGGGTAGGCTTTTGAAGCCCTATATGATGTTATTTTGAAAAACAAAAAAAATAAAAAAAAATAAAATTAAGTTACATCATGACTTAGCGATGAGTCTGTCTCGTTGCATCGTTTTTAATAAAAAAAACTCTTTTATCAAAAATGAACACTTCAAAATTAATCCAAAAAATCTATCAGTGCCCGAAGATGACTTGGACATGGTTCAAAAGTGAGTACTTTTCAAGCTATCGAAACTAACAGCTCTGACCAATTATGACCAATTCATGCACTAACTGGGGAATAGTCAATTCATGAAATTGACGGTTATTTGTATTGTTGCCACTTTTGATAATTTTAAAAACACTAATTTAATTGGACAACGTGTGTTAGAATTTTGGGTTAATTCCACTTACACTTTTTGACGTTTGTCCATATTTCACTAACACCCCCCCTCTACGTTTCAATATTCCACCGACCTCCCTTGAAGTTTTGATTTGTGTAGCAAATTACCCCCTGCTGTTAAGTAGCTCACGGTGTGTGCTGATGTCAGCATTAGCAAATTGTTAAAAAGTCAATTTTACCCTTCTAATGTCTAAAATGACATCTTTAACCTCAGTTCACCAATACGCAATTACAAAACTGCCCTTAATTTGTTAACTCAAGTGTACAAGAATACCCTACCTTTCACTTCAATATATATATATATATATATATATATATATATATATATATCATCTTTTTCCTTCCACACATAAATCCATTAAAATTTTAATTTTAATAAATTTAAATGGTGCAATTAAATTTAATTTCTTTTTAAATTTTTAATTAAATTATATTTTTCAGTTTGCCTAAGGGTAGAGGCTTATATAAAAGTCTTGTTAATTATCAATGAATAAAAATTTCGTCCATGAATAATGATCATTCGATATAACTGTAGTTGAATTTCTTATTCACTTTATGAATAAAAGATTATTACATTATAGATATTATCCACACATTGTGTATGCATGTATCCAACCAAATAATGATTAAATAGAGAGAGAAAATCCAAGCGTAAACTGGCCTACCTCCACTTAAGATACTTTTTGTCCCCTGAATAATTGTGCAATATGCATGCCATCATGTGGGTGATGTTATATACCATTATATATATATATATATATATATATATATACCAGAAAGTCAAGATCGAGGGTTCCGGCACCGACGATGTTGATCAACAGCGCAATGTTGGAGAGGCTGTAAAGGTTGGGTCCGGTCTCCCGTCGGAGCACGAGATGCTAATTTTTGCCGCCGATTACGATGCCATCGAGCCGTTCCAATGGTGACAAAGTTACAGAGCTAGGCCGAATTCTTCTGCAGAGCTCTGGCGTGTCTATGGCTATTTTGAATTGGGTTTCACCGAGGTGGGTTGAGGAATCTCTACTCGCCGGACTGAACTGGGTTTGGTCGAACTTAGTTCGTTCTAGCTTTGAGAACGACTGAATCGCTGAATTAGGTTTCACATAACTGAATCGCTGCTTGCCTGACTGAAAAATGAGGAATCCTTAGTTCAGTCCAAACACTGGACTTCAACTCCGTCGAATCTATGGCCGTGTACTCACCGTCGTAACGCTGGACAAGAACGAGGTAAGCCGGATCAAAGACAACGACGGCGAAGTTCACAGCTACCTCGACCGAGTTCAGTCCGGTGGTCTCGCCGGCAACGATGAAGAAGAAAGGGAAAAAAAGAAAGAAAAAAGAAATAAATAAATAAATATATATAATGTGTGTGTGTGAGGAGAGAGAGAAATTTAATTTAAACTGAGGGCTTAAAAGTCTTTTTTATTGAGTTATAAATTTTAATATATAATTCAAGGGTAAAACAGTAAAATCATATATTTTCGTTAGCAAACTAAACGGTGGTTACTGACAGGGGTGTAGGTGGAATTATGAAACGTAAAAGGAGTGTATATGAAATATAGGCAAACGTCAGGGAATGTAGGTGAAATTAACCCTAGAATTTTTTTATAGAACAATGATTACGATTATGACCGATTGTCTCGTTCCATATTATTAATTGGTACATGTTTTAAGTCAATTTATGCGACCCGCTTACTTTCGAGGTAACAAAAACTGAAAAAAAGAAGACAATTCATGTCATAACAAGAGCACATTTTTCCAACAATTGAATGTGATATTGTTGTACTTTATTGATACCTTCTAATATTTGGCAATTAAATTTGTCCTTGAAAATTCCAGTCATGCGTGCACAACACGAAATTACATTAGCCACACATTGAGCCCAAACAATAATACAGTTTGATTCTTAGTATGTTTTCGAAGAAAGTCCAGTATAGTATGAACGAATTATTGCAAAACACGTGGTATACTCCAAGTGGAAATTCATGAAGCACTTAAAGCAGTTCCAACTTTTTATAAATGCCAATAAGAAACTTGACGTCTGACCATTTTTTTTTTTTTTTTTTTTATGTTTACTATCACTGTAACGATTCGCTCCACCACATGATATGATATTGTTCGTTTTGAGTCTGAGCCCGCACGATTTTGCTCTTGGGCTTCATCCCAAAAGGGGTCATACTAATTGGAGACGACACACTTACATATAAGCACTTCATCTTTCCTACCCAGGTGATGTGGCACACTTCCGGCTGGGTCAGGCTCTGATACCATTTATAACAACCCACTCCACCACATGGTATGATATTGTCCGTTTTGGACCTGAGTCCGCATGGTTTTGTTCTTGAACTTCACCTCAAAAGGCTTTATAGCAATTGGAGATGACACATTTACATATAAGCATTTCACCTTTCCTCTACCCAGGCGATGTGGGAATTCAAATTAATAGTTAATGCATCCAAATATCATTTTAATTTAAAAACAGAACCCTAATGATCCAACTAGTGAGAGTAAATTTCTGGAAATAGCCTAACATTAGATATAATACCCTGCAAAATTTCAGAATTTATCGCTTAATAGTTTTTCCATACTCTCCCTTTTAGCGTTGAGAAATAATATTTTTTTTAAGGTTTTATTTGGTAAACTTACCCAAATAACATTTAAAATCTGGATTTTAACAAAACTAGATTCATTATACAAAAATATAATATTCTGGTATCTAACACAATTTTTTTGAAATATTTAAAATATTTTTCCTTAATTTTCTAATGTAAAACTATAAATAATAATAATAATAGTTAAATATATTATTTCAATGCAATACAACAACACACTATTCCTCACTCACTGTTGCCAAGAGTAGTTGAATCATAGAATCCAAAAACAAATGAGTCTTCTACCCAAAATAGTTCTATGCAATAAAATTTAACACCTAAAATGGGTCTTCCACCAGTTTGAAGTTATTCTTTCCAGAACCTCAGCCAACAACCTCTAAATTGTGTTCCAAACCATGCACGAACCAAGTATAAATCCACTTTGTTAAATACGGGTCATACCCACATTCATGGGTTATTTATTGCTTAATTTATTAACATACACATGTGAATTAATTCACGAAACTAGTCTAAACA
The DNA here is from genome assembly GCF_030987335.1 of Cornus florida. NCBI lineage: Eukaryota > Viridiplantae > Streptophyta > Magnoliopsida > Cornales > Cornaceae > Cornus > Cornus florida. Next base: position 91,868,348 of record NW_026775581.1, read on the forward strand.
CCATGATTTTTAATCCCAAAGTAATGCTTTCCAAGACCCAGTTCTAGTACTAATCCACTGCCATGTAACAACATACACACATGAATACCTCTTTGAGTGAAACTCTACAGGAATCTCATTCCTATAAATATATATCTACCACATGAAGATTACATTACTTCAAACAGTCCACACATAAACGCATGCACACACATCTATATATAATTACAGTAGATCAGATTTGTCCTTAATCAAAACTTAAAGTTAAGATTATATGAAATTTTATATACACAAATACAAATATACTTAAAGGTTCATGTATCTTTATTGTAACCAAAGTAACTCTACAAATTCCATACATGCATAGTCATTCTTAAACACGTAAATATGAGTACATTAATATATAAATCGTTATTATTACTATAAATTATAACAATGAAATAATCTAAATTTCATATTCAACCAATAACATTATTCGTAAGAAAGGTAAAGACTCTTAAGGTTACTTAATTAAATATAACTATTTATGCAACCAATTTATAATGTATTCTTAATCATCATCACAGTGACTTGCAACAACATATTAAAATATGTTAAAATATACATCTTTTTAAGAAGTTGCGAATATATATAGAACTACAATGCAAGATTAACTTGCCTGGGTAATTAATTCTTCCTTTCTACGCGAATTCCCACTTATCGTTTCTTCCCTCGGCTACTGCAGAAAGACACAACGCCAGATCACTCTTTCTGGATCTACGTCCTATCACGTTGTATCGTGCTAATATTATATATTTTTTTTAAAAAATAATAATATTATTCTTGTAGAACTGATATGACGTGAAATATAAAGATAACTATAACTGTATTTGAGATAGTTTATGATTCCTATTTAAATTTTAAATTTAAAAACTCTAATATCTCTACTATATTTTTAAATTCAAACATAGATAACCATTAAATTAAATTAAATAAATAAATATATGTATATATATATATATATTTTTTTACACGGGTCTTACATTCTACCCTCCTAAAAGAAATTTCGCCCTCGAAATTTGCATACCTTATTCGAATAGATGTGGGTAATTTCCCTTCATTTCTGACTTTAGCTCCCAAGTATCATCTCTCTCGTCCTGATGATTCTACTGCACCTTCACCAGAGGTATCTGTGCCCGCCTCAACTGTTTCACCATACTGTCAACAATGCGCATAGGCGTCTCAACATAGGTCGTATTAGGGTGAATCTGGACCTCTGTGCAGTCAATGACCTAAGTCTCATCCCTCAAGCACCTCCTCAACATAGAGACATGGAAAACATCGTGAACAGCTGATAGTCTAGGTGGTAGAGCCAATCTATACGCCACCTCTCCAATCCTCTCTGTAATCTCAAAAGGTCTGATGAATCGAGGAGCTAACTTCCCTTTCTTTCTACCAAATCTCATAACCCCTTTCATTGGTGATACTTTCAAGAACACCAAATCACCCACACTAAACTCCAAAGCACGACGGCGTCGATCTGTATAACTCTTTTATCGACTTTGAGCTGTGCGAAGTCGATCTCGAATGATGGTAACCTTTTCCGTAGTCTCTTGCACTAACTCTGGCCCCAAAAAACTACCATCACCAACCTCAGCCCAACATATAGGTGAACGACAAGGTCTACCATAAAGTGCCTCATACGGTGCCATACCGATACTAGCCTGATAGCTGTTATTATAAGCGAATTCAACCAGTGGAATGTGATCCTCCTAACTGCCCTGAAAATCTAGCGCACAAGCAAGAAGCATATCCTCCAATACCTGAATGACCCTCTCGGACTGGCCATCGGTTTGAGGATGAAAAGCAGTACTCAAACTCAAAGGAGTACCAAAAGCTGCATGGAAACTACTCCAAAATTGAGATAAAAATCGAGGATTATGATCTGAAACAATAGACACCGGCACTCCATGGAGCTTAACTATGTTTTTGATGTAGATCTTACATAATTCCTTTACAGTATTAGTAGCTCAAATGGGTAGAAAATGAGCTGATTTAGTCAATCGGTCCACTATCACCCACACTGTATCATGGTTATGTATCGATCTCAGTAACCCCACAACAAAATCCATCGTCACATGCTCCCATTTCCACTCAGGCACATGCAAAGGCTGTAATAGTCCTGCTGGTCTCTGGTGCTTAGCCTTTACTCGTTGACAAGTGAGATATCTAGATACAAACTCTGCCACATCACGTTTCATGCCTTCCCACCAGAACCGCCTCTTAAGATTATAATACATCTTAGTGCCACCTGGGTGCATTGTATACCTAGAGTGGTGTGACTCCTCTAAAATCTCTCTCTTGAGATCTGCTAAGTCTGGAATACATAGCCTACCTCGAAATCTCATACCACCATCAGCTCCATGCGTCCAGTCGACATTACATTCATCATTAACAGCCTCAACTGCTTTGGTCTGTAACTTGTCATCCTGAGTTTGTGCATAAATAATCCGGCTGATCAAAGTAGGTTGTACAATCAATCTACAAAGAAGAGCCCCTGTACTCTAAGAACTCGGCATAATAGAAAACTCTGCCAATGCCTCTAACATCATCCACTCCTGAATCATCATAAAGGCAACTAATCCTCTCGATTTCTGACTCAAGGCATCTGCTACCACATTCGCCTATTAAGAGATAAATTCTAAAATTTTGCAGGGTATTATATCTAATGTTAAGCTATGTCCAGAAATTTTGTACTCTCACTAGTTGGATCATTAGGGTTCTGTTTTTAAATTAAAATGATATTTGGGTGCATTTAACTATTAATTTGAATTATTAATTAATGATATCTTTCATAATTCATCATAATTAATAATTAATGGATGAATTTGGATTAGTCGGAGGGGTAGTCAGGGACTGACCCTACGATGACTTTTGGGTATGGTCAGGGACCTGCCTATTGGGAGTGCACTACCCTTTTATTATGGCTATGGGTCTAATGAGCCCTTATTGTGTGGACGTGATCACGGATCATCTAGGGAGTAGACGTACAATCCAGCCACACGTGTGTTTTTGGTAGTCAGGGACTATACGATTCACACCACTTTATTGGACGGGAACCAGGGGCTCATGTGAGATATGCAGATTTATTAAAAATAAATGATGACTATTTATTTGAGTTTATATTTAACTGGGTTATGCACATTTGAAAAGTGAACTTATCTGAGTTGCTTATATATATGGGAATAGAGGTAAGGTTAGCTTGCTGAACGATGATCGTGTTTAGCATTTCTTGCTGGGCTTGTGAGCTCACCCCATTATCACATTTCAGGTGCTCGTAGAGTAGGAACGTGATGGGATCACATGATGGTGACGGATTTTGGCTAGCTTTTCGTATTCTTTGGTTTTGTTCATATTCCTATTGTAATAAGAATGATGATATATTTTTTAGATTTAGTTCATTTTGTCCAGTTATCATGGATTATTTTGACAAGGTTGATTGTTTTTATGGTTGTATCGATTTAATAAATTAGAGGGTGATTTACATCTACTTCTTTATTTAATTATCTTTTTGTAAAGTTGTCGTTGTGTAAAGAAAGTCATGCCAGATTTTAATACGAGATAAGAGTTCTTGTATTTCAGTTTTTGGGGCATGACAGTTTGGTATCAGAGCCTGACCCAGTTGAAAGTGTGCCGACGGGGACGTCGGGCCTCCAAGGGGGGTGAATTGTGATGACCTTGTGGGTGGGTGTGCCGTGGGCGGATGCGAGAAACACTGTCGGGCTACCACACGGGCGAGCTACGGGTGCACAGTCCCACATCGCCTGAGTAGAGGAAAGGTGAAATGCTTATATGTAAGTGTGTCATCTCCAATTGGTATGAGGCCTTTTGGGGTGAAGCCCAAGAGCAAAACAGTGGAGGCTCAGGCCCAAAGCGGACAATATCATACCATGTGGTGGAGTGGGTTGTTACAAATGGTATCAGAGCCTGACCCAGCCGGAAGTGTGTCGACGGGGACGTCGGGCCTCCAAGGGGGGTGGATTGTGATGACCTTGTGGGCGGGTGTGCCGTGGGCGGGTGGGAGAGACACTGTCAGGCTACCACACTGGCGAGCTACGGGTGCACAGTCCCACATCGCCTGGGTAGAGGAAAGGTGAAGTGCTTATATGTAAGTGTGTCATCTCCAATTAGTATGAGGCCTTTTGGGGTGAAGCCCAAGAGCAAAACCGTGCGGGCTCAGGCCCAAAGCGGACAATATCATACCATGTGGTGGAGCGGGTCGTTACAATCACAACTCATGTTGTTTTAAATTATTTCATTTCTAAGTATTTTAATTTATTAGATAATGTGGCATATCACAAATCGTTTAAAATTTATTTTTTATTTTTATTTTTTGATAAATATCTAAAAGGGTGGGAGAAACTAATCAACTATAGATGGAGAAATAAATTTTTTTTAGTTTGAAGGAAAAATAGAGTTTTTATATACTTTTATCAATATACCCTCATTAATTAAGTTGATTTGCATTGCCCACTTACCAAGTATTTCTTAGTTGATAACATCCATGTGATAATCTGAATTTTTAAAATTTTAATTTAATTTATTTCATAATTTTTAGTTGTTAAAATTGAGTATTTAATTTTAACTGAAGACTTACAGTTTATTATTATTATTATTATTTGGTTACATATTATATATTTGTTTTTTTTGTTGCATATGAAGAAAAGGAAAACTGGTGCCGAAAATTTGGAAGAAGGAAAGAAAAGAATTGTGGTTTTTGTGGGTCCCACCTAATTGATATTTAAGGAGATTGGATTTGGTTTTTATGTTCATATTTTATATATACCTATTGTATGTCATCTATGGAGTAGGTAACCAAATGGATTTTTGATTTGGTTTGTTGTTTTTGTACATATATATATATATAGTATCCATAGCATCAGATTGTGATAAGAATGATGAGATAAAAAGGAAGTGGAAAGAATGGTGCTAGCCGAAATAATGAGAAAGAAAGATATTGATTTGGTTTTGTATACCTTGGCATATATATATATATATATATATATATTGTTTTGTCTGCTGAAGAGAGAAGTAATGGAGCTGCAGCCGAGATTAGAAAAGAAGAAAGGAAAAGTTGGTGTGATGAGCGGGACCCACTTGAATTTTTTTTTACCAAAATTTTCTTTGCTTTTGATTTCCTTCACATGGGCTGAATTAGTGAGCTTGTTAAGTTATGTCATATTGAGATATAAATTTAAAGAAAAGTGAATATAAGGTAATACTATGGTGGGACTCACTAGTTGATATTTGGAGTAAAGTTTTTGATTTTGTCTTATGGAGGCATGATGGGTGAGCAGTTGTGAGTAATATCAAACATGGAAGCCTATATCATGTTGCCATCTTAGGGCCTGTTTGGAAGCCCATATCTGATATTGTTTTGATGCTTTGGTTTTGTAATTTGGGCTAATATCATATTTGAAGTGGGCTGATGTAGTATTGAATAGTGTCAAAACATTATCAGATTTGGACAAAAAACTATATCAACAATTTGGTGATATTGGCTGATTTTACATTGTAGCGGCGATATCAACTTGTATCAAACCGGCATCAAGTGATATGAAACATTGTAGCATTGATATCAGGTATATAAACAAAATTTTCTCATTTTAGGGCATTTGTGCCTCTCGTTTCTTTCTCTTCTCCCGTGTGTATGTGAGAGGCGATTTGGGGTGATTCACTTCAACCTTTCATATACAAATGTTGTGTGAATATATTCTTCGAGATTTTATAGATCTAACATTAGTTGTGGCTCTTGTACCTCTCTGTTGTCTAATTTCTCTTTGTTTTCGCGCATCTCTCTGACGCGATATTGGGGTTTCGACTTCAACCCTTCAGTTCAGTCGTTGTGCGACCTGTTCCTTGAGAGATTTTAACTGTAAAATCAGTTGTGGCTCTCGTACCTCTCTGTTGTCTCATTTCTCTCTGTTTTCCCGCATCTGTATGATGCGATTTTGGGGTTTCAACTTCAACCCTTCAGTTCAGTTGTTGTGCGAGGTAGTTCAACTATTTTGTGCAAACCATATTTGAAGTCGCTGTAGGTAGCGCCACTACCAAACCCTAACCCTAATTAGAACTCTATTTATTTGCACAGATTATCGATTCTTAGATCTATGTGGGATTTTTTTAATTATGTTGTTGGTATTTCATTTACAGAAGTGTATGTTTTGTAGATTCTTAGAAAAATGAGTTTAATTAATTTAATTAATTTTTGCTTTCAGAGATGTGAATATCAGAAATCAGGAAAAAAAAAAAAAAAAAATTGATGTACGATTAACAGTTTATAAAAAAAATTTCAATATATACACATTGTTCGAACCTTGAAATCATATTTTTCAGAGTTCTCTTTGCTTATACTGTGAAAATAATAATGTTTTATGTGTTATAAGAAGACTGTTGAATATTTTTGTTACGGGTCTAAATGGACTCTAATTATTCTAATTTTTGGTATTCACTAGTTTTTACTGATTAAGTAATCACATTTTTCAAAGTTCTTTTTGCTGACACTATGAATTCAAGGTTGTTTGAACCTTTTTTTACATATATACACACACTGTCGAACCTTAATTTAAAGAGTTTGAACCTTTAATTTTACAAATATACACATTGTCTGAACTGTAATTCAAAGAGTTTGAACATTTAATTTTACATATATACATATTGTCTGAACCTTTACATATATGCACAGGAGAATTAACTATGCTGAATATGCTAGAAATTGCTTTTGCAAGTGGAAAGTCTCTTAGTTGTATCATTGATGGGCATCATTAATTACCCTTTGATTGACAAACACTGTGTGTAGTAAAATTATATAAACAATTTACTAAACTGTTAAATTTACTTAATAATAATTAGATGGACATGAACAATGAGAATATTGAGCAATACCCATCAAGAGACATTCATTCTCTTGATGGTGAGAATGGTGAGGACATTGTAGTTATTGAATAAGCCGATGCCGTTGTTTGGTGTAATGCCCATCAAGAGAAATTCATGCTCTTAATGAAGAAAGAGGTTGGAAAAGTAAATCGTACAGGCACAACTTTTAATCTAATTGGGTGGACATATATTGTGGACGCAATGTTAGTGGAAATTGGAAAGAAGTACACGAAGGACCAATGTAAACAAAAATTCAACACAATCAGAGCCCTGTACAAAGATTGCAAACAAATATCATCTAAGACTGGTGTAGGGAATAACAATAAAACTGGGATGATTGAGTTGAAAGCTGAAAGATAGGTTCGATTGTGCAAGGTTAGTATTTCAATACGTGTCTATTTACCATACATACAGTTAGTAATTAGTGATTTAGTATTAAAAAGGTTTGATGAACAATAATTGTAAGCTAATAACGTGTAGGTTCTCAAGTATGGCAAAAAAACAAAAAAACAGGGGTGTAAGAATTATGAGTAGATGGTAAGGATTTTTGGGGATACACATGCTACAGGTCAGCATGTTCATCCTTCTACAAAAGCACCCAAACCTTACCAAGTGCTATCAATGTCTCAAGTGGCAACATATGAAGCTGTAATTCATAACATTGAGGGCAATACGGACATGACTGATGTAGAAGGACCTAATGTAGAAGGACCTATTGACCTCAGTCTTACTCCCAAACCTGTAGCTAAGAAACCTAAGAAAGAAAGTTTTTCCTCCACAATGTCTCAAGTGATGGCATGTTTGACTGATATTGGAAACGCGAAAGTTGATAAAATTGCGAAAGCCATAGCAGAATCATCTTCTAGTTGTCAACCATCTCGTGTTAAAGAAATGTCTGAAGTGACATCTCCCAGTAAAAAAGAAAAAAAAAATGAATCCCCAGCTTGAGGAGTGCCTTACGACCGTCAACACATTAGTGGGGATTGATGATACCCATTATGATAAGATCATAAGGATGTTTGGTGAGGACAAGGTGTAGCGGTACATATTTCTTTAAATTCCTGATGAGAAGAAGGTTGGGTGGGTGATGAATTAGCCACTGTGATATGTTCGCTATCTTACTTTTATGTGCTTTTGGATTACTGTTTTATAACTCCTTTTACATTACTGTTGGATGACTGTATTTAATTTTCCTTATCTACTGCTTTTACATTACTGTTGGAAGACTGTATTTAATTCTTCTATCTAATGCTTTTAAATTAATGCTGGATGACTATTTATGTTCTATATTTATTACTTTTACATTATTGTTGGATAATTATATGATTTGGTATGTCTTTTATCAGTTTTGTATTATTAATGAATAACTGTATTATTTGCTATATATTTTTCCATTTTCCTTATATCATGAAGTTGTTTAATTTTTATTACAATAACTGCTTCTGTTTATTCTTAAATAGGATAGTAGATATGGATATAAGGACAATATTAACCATGTATGATGATGATAAGGAGGCGGAAATTCTTGTATTGATCGCAGCCGTATATGAGTACTATCATAAACATTTTGATAGGCAATGTTGTAGGGATTCCATGTTACAAGGGGAAGATTATGTATTCGAGATTTTAAATGGACATGAAAATAGGTGTTATGAAAATTTTGGGATGTACCCCAATACCTTTAGGGCTTTGTGTCGTGAGTTGAAATTGTTAGGATTGAATGATTCAACATTTGTAATAGTAGAAGAACAAGTTGCAATTTTCCTACTTACCGTGTCTCACAATGAAAGGAATCGTGTCGTTGCTGAAAGATTCCAACACTCTACATCCACAATTTCATATCACTTTCATGCTGTCTTAAAGTTAATTTGTGAGTTAAGGACTAAGATTATTGTTCCCCCGGATTTGAATAAAATTCCTAAACAGATAAAGAATAATCCAAAATTTTACCCATACTTTAAGAATTGTGTAGGGGCCATAGATGGTATTCATATCCATGCTATAGTGCCAGTCGACCAACAAATACCCTTTCGTGGTAGAAAGTGTAATACGACCTAAAATGTCATGGCTGTATGTTCTTTTGATATGAAATTCACATACATTCTAGCAGGGTGGGAAGGGTCTGCTAATGATTCAAAGATTTTAAATGAGTGCATTCAGAATGAAGATTTGAATTTTCCATCACCACCCGAAGGTAAGAAAATTATATTTAACATTAAAAATATGTTAATTTTAATACTTAACATGATGAGTAAGTTTTATTTAGTGGACTCTGAGTACGCCAATCAACCGAGGTTTTTGGCCTCTTTCCGGGGTCAACGTTAGCACATGCAGGAATATCATAGACATACTAGAGGACCACGTGATAGAGAAGAGGTATACAATGTGCACTTATGTATAGGCTTGTAGGCACACTTATGTATAGGCTTGAAGGTGAGCGACCACAATGTGCATGTGGTAGAGGTCCTATGCATCTGTATAGGGCTCGAACTCCAAAAAATGATGGTCGACAATTCTATAGGTGTCCAGCTTGGGAGGCATGGCTTTAATCTTTTAGGTGTTATTTCTGTTACTCTTTCCTAATTGTATAATTTATATTTCTTGTAGTCACATATGAATTCATTTATGTGGGTGGATGAGTTGCACCAAGGTGCACAAGTTAAAGAACAGGTTCAATCTGATTTAAACAGAGTCATTACAATGATTCAAAATAAACAATGTAAGCAGAAGTACATTTTTTTCCTAGGTTGTGGATGTCTTACTATCACAATCATGTTTATTGTGATTGTCTTCTTTTTGCTCATTATCGTTGTTATTGAAAGATGAAGTTAGATAAACTTCCATCTTTTGTAATATATGACATGTAATAGGTATTTAGTTAATTTCCTGTGTTTCATTTGGTATGTAATATATACTTAATTTTCTGTATTTGGATGACCTTGCTGCTGAGAATTATAAATGCTATATTTTCAACTGCGTATTAAACGCTATAAATGTGTTTGGTTTTGCATGAGGCCATTTACACTCCAAATTTGCAACTTAGTCTGAAAAAAGGTTAGATATATCTTACTTACTACTTTTAAGTACTTCATTCCTACCATGTGTTATTTTATTTTTCTCTAATGTTATTTATGTGTTTGGTTTTGTATGAGGTCATTTACACCCCAAATTTGCAACTTAGCCTAAAAAAAAGTTAGATATATCTTGTTTACTACTTCTAATTACTTCATTCCTACCATGTGTTATTTTGTTTTTTTCTAATGTTGTTCATGTGTTTGGTTTTACATGAGGTCATTTACACTCCAAATTTGCAACTTAGCCTGAAAAAAGGTTAGATATATTATGTGGTTGTTGGAGTAGTTTAGAAGGAGAACGGACAATTTTACTTGGATTTGTGGATTAATTTTGTGGGCGGTATCCCTTGTTGAATTAATTGAATGAAGATGATTTGAAATGTTGAAATTGATCTTTGATTGTTGAATGATAAATATATATGTGTTTATTGTATTTTAAAATTTTGAAAATGTCCATTTTTAAGGGGAATCATGCCGGATTTTCAAATAATAATAATAATAATAATAATGAATTTAAACTTTGATTCCAAAAAGCCATGTGGTTGATTTTTGAAACTTGAAATGGATTTTTGAAATATATAACAGTAGAAAAACTGTGAAATATATAATAATTTTTTGAACCTATGATTAGTGATAATTTTCTATTGATTTTCGTGGTAAAGTTGAATATAGTTCTCTTTGTTGTTTCAAGGCTTACCAGAATGCAGCCTTTCCTTGGGAAAACCTAACTCTGCTTTATATTTTGCTACTATAGGTAATGTCTTGCTTTAGATTCAAATTCATTTTTTTCTTTTTTCTTAATGCTTCCTTATATCCTTTTTTGGTGAATCATAAACTATTGTCAACCCAGTATTACACTGAAAATGGTTTTCTAGCCAAGTAATTTTTTGCTCTAAGTTTCATGAGACCATGTAATCTATATATGCTTTTGGAAGAACTGGGACTAGATTGAAGGACATGGCAGTAGGTTGTGGGCAGTGGCACCAGTGGGATTTATAGGAAGCATTCTCTAGTTGCTGTAATCCAGGAAGCTAGTGATCTCTAAGTTAATCAAATGGAGACCTATGCAAGTATAAAGAAATGTGTGTGCATTTTATGGAATGAATTTTAGTGATCTCCAGTTGTGTGTACATTTTATATAAGTATAATGAAGTGTGTGTATACACACATACTATTTTTAAGGAATGTCTAGCTCTCTATATGTGCAAGTATATATGTGAATGGTGCAACAACAATTTATTAAGTTTATGATGTAAAAAAAAAAAACTTGTGGTTTGGTGTGTTGTTTATGATTGATTAAAATCCTACAAAATATTTTCAAGTACTTGTTTGGATGGTAATAATTTTTCTACCAGGTTGTTTGATGGCATGCCTCTCTTTTTATTTTTTTCGGGGTGATTTATTGTTCAGTCTTGTAAGAGATGGATCTTCCTTGATTGCTTGCTTTTAATCTTTCTTCCTATTTATCAATTCTGGTTATGGTTGGAGATTGTATGAAATATTCAGAAGTTGGTTAACAAAATAAATACTCAAGCAAAGGGGAAATGGTCTTACGAGTTAACAATAAAAATATTAGCACTTTGAAGGATCTCCAGCAGAAAATTTCATATTAATCTCAGTGAAGTAAAACCATTCATAAGCTTCAATGTCCACCAAACCTCAACTCTGGCCAATTTAAGAAGATCAACGTTTTGGCTTTACTTCTTGTTAGTTTCAACTACAAAGATCTCTCTCTCTCTCATTCATAATGAATTTATATATATATATATATATATATATATATATATGAAACAAAACAAAGTTAAATGGAGTGCAAGCCAAAAGAAAAAGATAAATGGAGTGCAAAGATCTCCTCTCATTGAAAGATTATTACAAAGTTAGATTTGTAGTTTGGTTGCACTAATCATGTTTATGCCTCATAAACATCCCACATGATCTTATTTATATATGTAAATTTATTCATAATTTTTTTCCCAACTCTTTAATGCAGAATATTTTTTTTTATTTTATTTTAACAAATTATCTCAAATCATAAAGAAAAATGGACTATTACATATAAACTTATAATTGTATTCATATATATAATTATTTTTTTTAAAAATAAACAGTCTTTACCAAACAGGTATCCTATTATTGATTCAGAATTTTTGACAACAAAACTAACTTCCCAAACGTTTTTTGTTTTCGGATTCCTTAAAACGCATGACATTACCAAACACGTTTTCATGTTTTTAATATACAATTATCAAAAACAAAACAATCGTTACCAAACATGGTTCCGATTTCTACTAAAAACATATCAATACCAAAATGGTTATTTTTATATCATACCAAACCATAACATATAGCGTTATCGCGATCCAAATGGGCCTTTAGTCATCCTAATACTGGTCAATGGCAAGGAGCCGACTGACAAGCCATTTTGTAGCATTCTAGTGAGTTGAACTTGTGATAATCTGGATTTTTTAGATTTTAATTTATAATTTTATTATTATTATTATTATTATTATTTTAGTCTTGAGTTCGTTTCAGTGGAGGTGTAATTGTAGTTTTTTTTATATAGTTTATATGTGTGTGTGTGTGTGTGTGTGTGTGTGTGTGTGTGAGGAAAGACAAGTTCAGCCGAAGTGGGTAAGGAATTGGAAATGTAATGATGTATTGTGGGTCCCACTTTGACTTGTTTTATGGTGTGATTTGATAATATTAATTGTTAGATTATTAATGGAAAGTTGGAGAAGGTAATGGAAAGTTGGAAGGTAGTAGAAGGTGGAAGAAAAAGTAAGAAATGATGGTGGGACCCAGTTGATATTTTTGGCCAACTTTTCTTTTTGCTTTGGTTTCCATCATGTGGCCTTACTTTGTGGTGTGGGTTTGTTGGCTAATTTTTTTTAGGTCGATGAAATGCCTATATATTTGATTTTAAGTGTCTTGTAAGTGATACAAAGAGACAAAGTGAGCCGAGAGAAAAATTACAGTGGTGATGACAGAGAGTTTGAGGAAAGACAATGAGAGACGAGAGTTGTAGAGATGAGCCGAGATTTCAAAGAGGAGACCGGGAGCTTGAGGCCTTGATGATCCAGTGAGGAAATATTTCTTTTTTAGTGTAGGGTTCTCTATACCTTGAATGACATGGGGTGATTTTGCTTCAATGGTTTTTATTAAATGCTTTAATTAAATGCATATGTATTTTGTTTATATTCTCACATGAATATGTATATTTTGTGAAGCTGTTTTGTTAAACCTCCATGAAATTCTTATTATGGTTTTTCCTACTAGGACTTTTTGTCTCACCACCCTCCAGTTTCAGGTACCGAAGATGAACGGAGATTGCTAGATACAGGCTTAGGCTGAAGAGCTGGCGTTGTAGGATTTATTTTATTTATTTGGAGAATTTTTATGTATATTTGAGGAAATTGACTTTGTATAAAAGAGGGCATTTTTTTTTTGTGATCCTGGGTGTATTTTGATGTATTTGGATTTGTATAAATTGAGGATTTTATTAGAAAATTCGGGTCATGACAGAACTATTGAGAACCTTGTTTCTGCCGGCTGAACCTTACCATCGGTCGACCGAAACTCCGCCATCAGTCGGCCAACACCCCATCTCAGTCGGCTGATAGTTCATTTTAGAGAAGTCCCGAGAAGTTGCATTTTGAGCCATCATTTCGGCCGGCTAATCATCACCATTAACCGACTGAACCCCATTCATCAGCCGACCGATATGCTACTTTGGAAAAGTCCCGAGAGCATGTATTTTAGGAAATCGTTTCAGCCGACTGACTCTGTGGATCAGCCAGCTGATTTTGCACTTTCAGCCGGCTGACGAAGGGCCATCAACCGGTTGACCTTGCCATTGACCAGTACTTTTGACTACTCCTTCTAAGCTATGCTTTAGAAAGACTTTGGACCCTTGAATGATCAGTTTATTTTAAGTGAGCATAGAAAAGGATGGGATTGCCCTTAATTGACCATGGATTCAGGTAAGGACCCGGTTAAATGGTTTGGGCCCACGGGTTTTGGTCGTTACGCTGCAAATGAGCTGAGCCCAGCTGAGTCGAGCTTTACCATATTCAGGCTCGGCTCGCCAGTTCCAGGAGTGTGCTCGGGCTTGGCTCAAGATCGGGTGAGCCTGGTCAAACCTGGCCCAAGCTTGGCTCGCTAGAATTTCTGCGAGCTCGGGCTCAGCTCGGCTCGAGCTCGCCTTAAAAAAAAAAAAATTTGGAGAAAATCTTCAGATCTGTAACAACTACTCCATATTTTTAACGAATCAAATATGGATCTATGAATCCATCACTTAATTTCTTTCACTAACCGTCATTCTATGCATCTTCCACTGATCCCATCAACACTAAAATGAGATTAAGACCTCGTAAGAGAAAAAAAAAAAAAAAAAAAAAAACCAAGAAAGAGATTTTAGGAAAGAAACCCAAGAAAGAGATTTGAGAGATAGAGACACGTGGATACCGTCACTGATGAAATAAAAGGAAGATGTGTTGAATTGAAAGGGACTAGAGGACCGACCAGTAAGAGAGGAAGAAAGACGCTTTGTTGCAACTGAAAGTTGTACTGCGAGATCTGTTGCGGCTGCATGTGGTTAAGAATTTTATCTCAAATGTAATCAATGGCTACTGATACATACATAATATATATGTGATGATAGGGTAAATAGGTTAAGTAGAGTTGGGCTTAAGTTGAAAGAATTTGGGCTTAAAAGAAGAATCAAGTTGGGCGTATGGTTTGGGCTGAATTTATATTATATGGGCTAAAAAAATTGTATAGAAGATTTTTGAAAAATAATTAAATAAATCTTTTACTAAACGAGCCTGATCACGAGCCGAGCTTGGCATTACTCAAGCTCGGCTCGTTTACTAAATGAGCCTAAAAAATGTGTTCAAGCTTGACTCGTTTACTAAACGAACGAGCCCGAATCGAACTTTTAACGAGCCGAACCCGAGCTGTTCAACAACTCGGTTCATTTGCAGCCCTACTTGTACTAGTATTCAGTAGTTCAACTTTGGCTCAAAACTTTGTCCAATTCATGTACTAACTAGGAATAGTCAATTCATTAAATTGACAATTAGCTTTTAACAATTCATGTACTAACCAGGAATATTCCCATCTTTGCTTTTTGGACTTTAAAATTTTTTCATATGAACAAAAATTATACAGTACCCCTCTAAATTTTGTAGTTTTTAAAATTATATTTTTATTTTTTATTTTTACTTTTTAATTTTCTTAAAAGAAAAAGTTAAAGTTTCCTTCTTCAATTGAAGCTCTTAACTTTTTCTTTTTAAAATTCTCTCAATTTTTGCTCTTTTTTTCTTTTATTTTTCTTTCCTTTTTCTTTCTTTTTTCTATTTATACCTCTACTTGGCACAAAGAAATTAAAGCATGCTATATATTACCTTGAATTATGAAAGGGAGCTTGGCACAACATGATGCAGGATGAAAGGGGACTTGGCACAACAAGATCCAGTGATGAATACAAAAAGGATCAGTAGGGAAGCTCTCCATTGAAGGCAAAACATCAAAAGCAGGCTCTTGCATTGCCAATCCAACCTAGTTCACCCACTATTCAATTGCGCATAATTCACATTAATATTATTAATTTGTTTAGAATTTTTTTTTTTTGAACGGTAAAAAAATAAAAATAAAAAATTTTGTTTGGAATGTTAAAACCATGAAAATGGTTACTTCACTTGTATATATATTTTTTTTAAAGTACTTTTTTTTTTCTTCTAACATGTTATATATATATATATATATATATATATATATATTTATATATATTTTCATTCTTAGATCTAATATTAGTATTCATTGATTTAGTAAAAATATATAATTACAAGATAGTGAAATGTGACAAGATATGTGATCTGAGGAAGCCTTTAAGAGAAACATACTAGAGGCAAGAGACTTAAAAATTAAGTAAAACTAAGACATAATATATGGAAAGTACGTTTAATAGAGTAACAATCAATGAAAATATAAATATTACAATTCAAGGCTAAAAAATTATTCAAAATAGTTGTTTTTGTTACCTCTGATGAATAGTACCAATATATATGATAGGGAAAAATATAAACCTACCCTACCTTTGATAAGATTGATTAGATTTCATTATCAAGGATAATGAAATCAAATCTGACGTGGTTCAACAAGTAAGAATAATCCTACTATAACTAGAGGAGGTCAAAAGGATTAGATCATATCCCGACAAATTTGGTAATAAATCTCCTATGATTTCGCACAAGCGGAAGATAAGGTCAACCATCGATATCAGCGGAACGATTTTGATTCCAATCGACAGCCATAAATAGGGCATCAAGCCATTAAAGAAGGTACGACGTAAAAACTATTATTAATCCCTGCCTTTTTTTTAGACCTCCGTGACTAATTTGATCGTCAGAGAGCTCTTGGCAGGCACCACACCGGTGCCGTCAAGGTTCATCGATCTTCTCCTCTCTTCCTTGCAGGAAAACGGTATCGTATCGGACTGCGCAAATTTCAGCCTCAATAGTTGGCGCCGTCTGTGGGAATCACGATTCCCTTGAATTAATTAATTACTCGTTGGGTATATACGTTTGCAGTCCGATATGGTTACCGAAGGAACACCGTTGCAGGGATCTGGTCAAAGGGTAGAGTCGGGTGAAAACCTGGACGTCCCAAACGACCAGGCACGGCTTGCAGCGTTGGAACTACAGGTTCAAACTCTGAGTCAGGGTATGAACCAGTTGATCCAGCAAAATGCAACGCTCTTGCAACACCTTGTTCCACCGGCTCAACAAAACTTTCCAGGACAAGATCTCTCATGTCCAAATGGAGGTAATGAAAATCTTGAAGAGAGGGATAATCATTCCCCCCAAAATAAGACTGAAGTGGAACAAAGCCAGGTGGGAACCCGACATAGAGAGGTGGTTCACCTATCTCTCCTACGGAGTTCCCGACCTCCTGAAAGCATAGCTTTCTGTCTTAAGGAAAAGACAAAGAAAGTTACCCATCTCGACTTGCAGATCAAGGATCTCAAGGAGAAAATGGAAGACGTAATGCAGGCTACGAAAGGGAAAGGTCTTGCCGCCGTAGATGATCTGGTACAAAGGACCAATTTGCCTTTCAGCCCCGCCGTTATGAAATGTCCACTACCTAGCAAGTTCAGGATGCCCTTGTTTGAAAGCTTCAATGGGACCAAAGATCCCTTCGATCACCTGGAAACTTTTCAAGCTTTTATGCATTTACACGTTGTGCCAGATGAAATCATGTGCCGAGCTTTTCTCACTACACTTAAGGGATCAGCGAGAGTTTGGTTCAACAAGTTGAAGCCAGGAACCATCAACACTTTTGAAGAATTGAGTAAGCAGTTTGTGAGCCACTTCATTGCAGGTCAGAGGCATAGGAGGCCAGCTACCTACCTGTTTACCGTGGAGCAACAAAAGGAAGAGTCAATTCGGGAATACATCACCCGATTCAATGCAGAGATGTTGCAGGTAGAAGAGGTAGACGACAAGGTAGCTTTGACCGCTTTCATAGGAGGACTCCAAACCTCCAGATTCTTGTTCTCCTTATCAAAAGAACCTCCCACCAGCATGATAGAGTTGCTAGTCAGAGCGTAAAAACACATCAACGCTGAAGACACCATGAGTGCACGGAAGGAAGGAGAGGACAAGAAGAGGCCAGCCCCTCTCGCGTAGGATGAAAATAATACCAAATATAAGAAATCGTTCTTCAGCCAGAGTGACAGCACATATCATGAGAATGACTCAGATGAGTATACCGACTAGAAATTGTCTCGCGGCTGGAATTAGCCTTATCAAGTCATTCACAATAAAGACTGGGGGCATTTTAGTTAATCATTTTAAATGGAGGGTAGCTCCATCACGTGCTATTTTGTTTTTAATAATGATGGTCTTTAATAAAATTCCTTTTAGTTTATACGTGCAGTATCCCCGTACTATAAGGGATAGTAAATGAGTGTCCTGTATTACAAGGACCCGGGCTGAATGAATCCCGTAATCTGTATCCCCGTACTATAAGGGATAGTAAATGAGTGTCCTGTATTACAAGGACTCGGGTTGAATGAATCCTGTAATCCGTATCCCCGTACTAGAAGGAGATAGTAAATGAGTGTTCTGTATTACAAGGACCCGGGCTGAATGAATCCCGTAATCCGTATCCCCGTACTATAAGGGAATAGTAAATGAGTGTCCTGTATTATAAGGACCCGGGTTGAATAAATCCCGTCATCCATATCCCTGGACTATAGGGGATAAGTATCTTGTATTATCAGGACCCGGGTTGAATGAATCCCGTAATCTATATCCTTGGACTATAGGGGATAAGTATCTTGTATTATCAGGACTCGGGTTGAATGAATCCCGTAATCTATATCCCTGTAATATAAGGATAATAAATGAATGTCCTGTACTACAAGGACCTGGGTTGGATGAATCCCATAATTAATATCCCCTTACAATAAGGGATAGTAAATAAAAATCCTTTATTAAAGAGGTGAGCTGAGTAAAACTCGTAAAGTTCAATTCCCTTACTAAAGGGACGAAACTCGTATAATTTATTCCCTTATAAAAGGAAGAGTACTGTTCCCTCGGGTGAAAAAAAAAAAATCCCGAGTTACTATTCATATGAATAGTGCCCGCGGGAATAGTACCCGCGGGTACTGCTCACAGGGGTTGAAAAAAAAAAAAAAATTATTATTATTATTACTATTCATGAACAGTACCCGCGGGTACTGTTCATGCACAGTACCCGAGGGTACTGTTCCCTCGGGTGCCAAAAAAAAAAAAAAAAAAAAAACTATTCAGGAACAGTACCCCGAGCGTACTATTCCCTCGGGTGCAAAAAAAAAACACCCTGAGTTACTATTCACATGAATAGTGTCCGCGGGAATAGTACCCGCGGGTACTGTTCACAGGGGTATTAAAAAAAAAAAAAAAATTCCCTAAGTTACTATTTATGTGAATAGTACCCGCGGGTACTGTTCACCGGGGTTGGAAAAAAAAAAAAAAAAAAAAAAGAAAGAAAAAGAAAAAGTATTATTATTATTTATTACATTCCCAAAGCTAGACGTGCAAGCTTGGGAATGGGGGGCAACTGATAGGGAAAAATATAAACCTATCCTACCCTCGATAAGATTGATTAGATTTCATTATCAAGGATAATGAAATCAAATCTGACGTGGTTCAACAAGTAAGAATAATCTTACTATAACTAGAGGAGGTCAAAAGGATTAAATCATATCCCGACAAATCTGGTAATAAATCTCTTATGATTTCGCACAAGCGGAAGATAAGGTCAACCATCGATATCAGCGGAACGATTTTGATTCTAATCGACAGCCATAAATAGGGCATCAAGCCATTAAAGAAGGTACGACGTAAAAACTATTATTAATCCCTGCCTTCTTTTTAGACCTCCGTGACTAATTTGATCGTCGAAGAGCTCTTGGCAGGTACCACACCGGTGCCGTCAAGGTTCATCGATCTTCTCTTCTCTTCCTTGCAGGAAAACTGTATCGTATCGGACTGCGCGAATTTCAGCCTCAACAATATATATATATATATATATATATATATATATATATATATATATATATATAAAGTGATAGGTGGTGATGTAATAAGATTGGAGCAAGGTAGACAAAATGGAGACAAGTTAGTTGTTTGTCATATGATAATTGAATACCAAATAAATTGATAGGAAAAATCTATAGAATTATTAGGTCAGTATATCATAAGAAGTTGAGTGTTGGGCGTTGAAAAAGATAAGAGAAACGCATTCATGTATAATGGAAATGAGAATGTTTAGATTAGATGATAGGAGTAATTAGAAAAGACAGGATTAAAAATGATCGTGTGAGGAGAATTTTAGATGCAACGCTTATAAATGATAAAATAAAAAAAAAAAAAATAGTTTTAAATTGTATGATAATATTCACCGTAGATCCCATAATGCGCCTATTAAATGAGAAATAGTTATTTGTTTAGAAGGGAAGTAACAAAAGGACCGACCAAAACCTACTTAACCGGAATGAAAGAATAAAAAAAATACTAGATTTAAAAGGAGACACCTATTCATATAGACAAGAATGTCACATCACCAGCGACTTTCTAACATGTTCAATAATTAATGTTTTGGAAGTAATCTAATTTAAACGCAACTTATTACTGACGTGCTAGGAATTTACATTTCCAAATTCATGTTCACCACCACCTACCATCTCCATATGTTGGTCAATTTTTTTTTTTTTTTTTTTTTTTTCTGCCAGACTGTCGTGAGCTACCTTTCTTCTTTGTCTACATGCCCTAATCACGAGACTATGTTTTCGTCATAACTTAATATTTATATAACAGAACTTTAGTAACTTAATTATCTTTTAACATAGAAATTGATTTCTATTTATAAAACAGGATGTTTTACGGTTGGATTTTAAAAAATGACCCATTAAACTGAAGATGCAAGAAACAAACTCTCACAATTTAGAAAGATTAGTTTTTACACTTCAAAATATCTTAATCACCTTTTCCTCTCTTTTCACTATATTTATAAACCTTTACAATTGTTCTAGAAACTTCCAATTAGTTCTTCATGCTCGGCCGATCCTTTGGGCTCGTCCTGGATATAAGCCCATTTTCTTTACTCTGAGATTGGGCTTGAGGATTGCTTTTAGTAGATAATGGGCTTGATTAGTAGTTATCCGACTGGGTCAAGTGTTCTTCCCGGATCCAACTTTTAGTAATCCGGGTTATGCTCGGCCCAGGTCATTTTTGGTATCCTCATCTACCCCCATAATCTTTCCCTAATTGATTAGGGTGAGATTATCGAAGAGACCTAATTATGACAAGACCGCTCGAGGCAGTGACATGGGGAAGCGAATGGTTGGTTCAGAGACCCACGTTTTGAAATTTGAAGCACCATCATTGCCATGATTCTTTGGATATTGAGCCGCTTACTCTTTAAAACCCCAAACTCATATCTTTTGTCCCTACTCTATCTTTCTCATCTTCACCTTCAAGCATCATCTTTTTTAATCGCTTCTGCCAATAACCAGTCTTCTCCGGTGAGTTTTTCCTTTGCGACTTTTCATCTTTCACTTCGCTGCGGTGTACTCTGCAGAGCTTCTTTCTAAGGTTAGTTTCAATATCTTGTTACTTTTCGAGGATTTTGCTCTTTCCTATTTTTCCTAATAAAAAGAAAACCCAAAATTGAGAATTTCCTCCACCATTACTATGGCTCCTGACTTAGAGGTTCTTCGTTCGAAGAACGACATCCCTAACGATGTCTTCATTAGGATCTATCCTGAGGATTTGGATGAGAAATCCGGTGAGGGTCTTCTTCCTAGAGAGGTCCTCTTCTCTATTCTTCACCTATATGTAATTAGATTTTCCTTACACCCGTTCTTCTGTTATGTTTTTAACAAATTAGGGTTTTCCCCTCTTCAAGTTAACCCCAATTTTCTTAGGGTAATATCGGTTCTCTTTCTCTTAATTCGTGATAGAAATTTAGATCTAGACTTCATAGATCTTCTTCTCTGCTATCAAGTCACCAAAATTAGAACCATTGACATGTACGTCCACTTCTTTTCCCTTAAAAAATGGTCTATATGCATCGATAAACTTGCCTTTGAAAAGGGTTGGAGAAGTAATTTGATTGGGGTCAGTGGGGCCTGGCGAACACCATTCGCTTGGACTTTCGCTAGACCAACCACTTTTGGAGAATGCTTTGTCCCCTTATATAAAAAGCATAAGAAGCATATGAATGATTGCCCTTGTGAAATTTGCCTTCCTCGTTTCTGCATTTTCCTTTGCCATTGCCTTCACATTCCTCATGATAAATTGGTTTTCAGCGTTTGCTAGGCTAAACTTGATTATCTGAACAAGAAGGTGCTAAACGACATTCCTTCTGTTTCTGATCTGCTTACTCCGGACAACCTTTCAGAGATATCTATCCTAGAAGGTACCATGGAACACATTCAGATTCCTTCTTTCAGCAGAAGGAGAGCCTTTTGTGCAACTGCTCCTACGGCTACCCCAACTGCTTCTGTGGCCATCCCAACCGTTCCAGTAATGGTTCAAAACCCTAGCCAACCTACTCCTGAACCTCTTGCATCCACTTCAGCCGAGGTTTCACCCACTTTGCTGACCGAGACTCCTTCTGAAACTCCAAACGAAGTTTCTCCACCTACTGCTCCGAACATTAAGGGATCTACCCCTGACCGCGAACAGTTGCTTCGGAGAAAAGCCTGGGCAAAAGACGTAAACCTGAGGGTGGTTCTAACCAGGATGACCTTCATTTGACTTAAAGGTCTAGGACTTGCAGGGTCACCACCACTCTCCCTTTACCTTAGGTATCCATTCCAGAAGGTGAGTCAACCAGAACTTCCGTCTCCTCCCCAGCAGTGGTTCCATGGTGCCCTATACTTAAACGTGAGGATGGATCAATTGTGGCTCCTACAGACACTGTGATCAAGGATGCTACCACTGCATTTGCTTTTTACAAGGGCATTTGGACTCCACAAGATCTAAACGTCTACAAAGAAATGTTTTTCAATGAAATGTTCGACCACTTTCCTGCAGCTATTGTTGAGGTAGCTCTTTTATACCTTCTAGACCAACTTTCACTCATTTTTCTTATTCAGATCATCTTATACTTGTACTGATTGCATCAGAACTCTTATGTCTATGTGCAGACTCTGTTAGGGGTGATCACCTTTCAGAGGAATCTAGAACTGGCAAACAAGAGAGTTAAAGCCCTTTTTCTTGGACTTGATAGATCTGTTAAGGGCATGAAAGCAATGGAAGCAAAAAATGTTGAACTATTGGCCAAGCAAGCAGAATCAGAGAAAAAAACAGATGCTCTGAAGGCTGAAAGAGACGTTCTGAAGAACGAGTGAGATTCCCTTCATGACGAGGTAGACGTCTTGAAGATAGAGAGAAATGTTATGCAGACAGAGAGAGATACTCTGAAGGTTGAAAAGGGGAACATCCAATGCATTCTAGTTTCTGAACGGCTGACCCATTCTGTTTCTGAAGAGAAATTCTCAAATAAGCGTACCGCTCTACTAAATGTTATAGGCAGAGTTGATGGTGGCATGAAGGCTCTTCATGTTCATTTTTTTTCAGATTGGGGCTCTTAGATACGCCGAAGGGTATACAGATGGTTTTATTGACCGTTCTCCTCCCAAAGGCCAAAAAAGCTCCTATGCAGATCCGGATGATGTTGACGCCTTCCTAGAGATTGACCAGCCGAGCACTTACAAAGATCCAATTTTTCTGATCCTGTCCAAAATATGTTCATAGAGTGCAATGAGATTGTAACCTCTGGGATTATTACCTGTTCACCCTCTGAGTATCTTTCCCATCACTACTATTGTTCCTCCCGCCACTATAACCAATGATAGAGCTTTGCCAACAGAAGAGGTCATTCATCTTGACTCCCTATCCAGAGGCGAGGAAACGATCAATGATGGGGATGGAGACAATGAACCGGCCGGCGATGATAAGGCATCCAATATCATTAGAACGGGCAATAGATCGGGCACAGGAGAAGATATGATAGATTAGAGTTTAGCTGGCTTTTGTACTTATTTCATTTCATTCTAATATCACTTTTTGTATATCATGAACTCTTTTCTAGTGATGAATGAAATGATAATTTTGTTTTGCCAAATATCCATACTTTAACCTGTGCTTAACTGAAATGATGATTTAATTTTTCCACTTGACTTTTATTTTGGCAAGTTTTTGGCGTTCGGCTTATAGTACCATTTGCCATTTACTTGGCTAAGTGTTTGGCACTCGGCTAGAATGCCACTTGCCACTTGACTTTTTATTTTAGCAAGTTTTTAGCGTTCGGCTAATAGTGTCATTTGCCACTTACTTGGCTAAATGCTTGGCGCTCAGCTAGAATGCCACTTGCTACTTGACTTTTATTTTGGCAAGTTTTTGGCGTTCGGCTAATAGTACCATTTGCCACTTACTTGTCTAAGTGCTTGGCGCTCGGCTAGAATGCCACTTGCCTCGTCTAGGTGCTTTTTACTTAACCAATTTTGAAACAAAATGAACTTTTTTTTATAAATCTTGGTGGATCGACACATTCATATAAGCACGGCTCTAAATGAAAGAAACAGAATTTAATCTCTACTGGTAATACCTTTTTAGAAACGTGGCATTTCATGGCTTATTGACCAATCTTCCAGCCATGGTCTCTAGATTGTATGCTCCCTTTCCCAGGGCCTTCGCAATTCTGTATGGACCTTCCCAAGGTGACATTATCTTTTTGACGATTCTTACCTTCTTTTTTAGAACTAGGTCACCAGGTGCAAAATCCCTATGCTTCACCTTTTTGTTATGATTATTCATGAGTGTTTGTTGATAAGAAGTGAGTCTTTCTGTTGCTGGATCTTTTTTTTTTTTTTTTTCAACAGATCAAGGTTAAATTTCAACATACTGTCGTTCCGTTCTTGATCCCACGCAAAACTCTAAACAGTCAAAACTAGATGCTCAACCGATATTACTGCCTCGATGCCGTACACCATAGCGAATGGACTTTCACTGGTTGATTGTCTTGGGGTTGTTTTATAAGCCCACAAGACGTTCGGAAGCTCATCCAACCATTTACCTTTCTTATCTTCAATCTTCTTCTTGATACAAGTAAAGATTGTTCTGTTTGTGATTTTCGCTTGACCGTTCCCTTACGGATGGCTAACCACTGCCAACTTTTGATTAATTCCATATTCCTCTAGCAGGCTCCTTACTTGCTTACTGTTCAGATTGGTTCCATTGTCCATAATAATCGATCTTAGCACACTAGGATATGGTTCAGCCTCTACCTATTTAGTAAAATAATCTGTTGCAAGCAGAATGTATTTGTTTTATGATCTGGGCTTTGGCAGAGGGCCAGCCACATCCATCCCCATTGCGTGAAAGGCTATGGTTTGGCCATTACGTGCAAATCTTCAGGTGGTTAGTAGATCAGTGGTCTGACCCTTTGGCACTTATCGCATCTTTTAGAGAATTCTTCTGCATCTCGCGACATGTTTGGCCAAAAATATCCTTACGTCATTGCTTTGTGCGCCAGAGATCTCCCTCTTGAGGGATTGCCACACACACCTTCATGAATAGTCGCAGGATCTGCCCAGCCTTTGAAGGGGTAACACATTTGAAATATGGACCCGAGAAAAATCTTTTATACAATTAATTATGGATAATGGCATACTTTGCAGCATTTGATCTGATCTTCCTTGCCTCGTCTTTTTGTTCGTGCAACGTACCATCTCGTATGAAAATTATGATTGGATCGATCCAGCTCAGCTCATACTGTATGACAATTACTTGCCGAGGATTCGAGCCAAGTGGTTCTTCAAAGATGGAGGGTTGAGATAATACATCAACTGGAATCACCCTTACCAGTGTATCTTTGGAACTTGACGAACTACAGGCTAACCGATCAGCATCCTTATTATACTCTCTTGGCAACTAGATGAACTTAATTTGATCAAAGCTTTTTGCTTTACGCATAACGGCAGAACGGTATGCCTCTATTGTCTCATCTTTGGTACCATATTCCCCACAGTCACCTGCCAAATGATCAGCTGCGAATTGCTAAAAGCAATTAGACTCTTGACCTTCAGTTCTTTGGCCAGTCTCAGTCCTGCCAGTAATGCTTCATACTCTGCTTCATTATTAGTTGCTCTGAACTCAAGTCTGATCGCTTGGCTCAATGTGGTGCCTTTTGGAGTCTACAGTTTGATCCCTATGCCTGTTCCCATTTGATTTGAAAAACCATCAACGAAAAACTGCCATGATGAACTTCCGAGGTCATCTTCCATGTCTTCTACATCACATTTAAACAAGAAATTAGCCACCGTTTGTCCTTTTATGGCCGTTGGGGGTTCATACATTATATCAAACGAGCTCAGCTCAATGGCCCACTTTGTCATTCTTTCTGACAGATTTGGCTTATACAGGATTACCCTTATAGGAAAGGTGGTAAGAACGACGATAAGATGGGATTCAAAATAGTGCCTAAGTTTCCTCTTTGCATTCACTAATGATAAGATCATTCGCTCGGCCTTTGAATACCTTCTTTCCAGTTCGGCCATTGTTTTGCTAACATAGAACATTGGGAATTATTTTCCCACTTCACATCGTACTAGTACAGCACTTGTTGCAATGCTGGAAATGCTAAGATACATGAAAAGCTTTCACCTAGTTTTGGGGCAAATAAAACTAGAGGGTTCCGCATATACTGTTTCAAATTGGTCAATCCCTGTCGTTATACATCCCCCCGGGCTTACCTTCCATAGCCTCTTATTATATCGAAGAACTGTTTGTAGCAATCTGATAGCTTAGAAATGAATCGACTTAGTGCTGCTATTCCTCCGGTGAGTGTTTATACCTCCTTATCTGTTCTTGGTTCTACATTTTTTTTTCAGAGCTTTTGCTTAGGCTGGGCTAACTTCAATCCCTCTGTTATTGACCACATGCCCTAGGAACTGCCCAAAACCTACATCGAATGAGCACTTGGTTGGGTTAAGTTTCATTCCGTACTTATTCAACATCCCGAACACATCTTGCAAGCGTTGCAAATGATGGTTTTCATCAATATAGGCTTCCACATTTTTGCCCATTTGACTTTTGAAAATCCTGCTAACCAACCTTTGGTAAGTGGCCCCAGTGTTCTTCAGTTTGAACGGCATGACCTTGTAACAATAGATCCCTCACTCGGTGACAAAAGAAGTTTTTTCGTCATCATTCGGATCCATAGGGATTTGATTGTAACCTGAGTAAGTATCCAAAAAGGTCAGCCGTTTATACCCAGTAGTGGCATCCACCATTTGATTAATCTTTGGTAACGGAAAACTATCCTTCAGACAAGTTTTGTTTAGGTCCATGAAGTCTATACAGACTCTCCACTTCCTATTCTTTTTCTGCACTACAACCACATTTGAGAGCCAAGATGGGTATTGAACTTCCCTGATGAACCCTGCCTCCAGTAACCTATCAATTTCATCAGCTATGAATTGATTGCGCTCTAGGGCGAACCTCCTTTGCTTCCATCTAATAGGCTTGACACTCGGATCTATATTGAGGGAATGATAAGACATAGAGGGATCATGTGTCGGCCCTAGTTTTTCAAGCCAGTGCGTTCTGTGATGAACCGTTGTTTGACCCGATAAGGATCCGAAATGCGAAAGCGAAAACATAAACAAGGTCTCTAGATATACAACATCCCTAGGATGCCAAGGTGACCATCCATGAGGCCATAGAACTCAACGAGAACCACGCGGAAGAAAAAGATAAAAAAAGACCAAATAAGCCCTCAAGGGAAAAATGGTCATTTTACATAGAAACAACGTCTCTAGAAATGTACATCATTCCTAAGACACAAGCGTGACTTTCCATGAAGTAACGGAAACAAAAGGAAAACAAACAGAAGTAACTTAAAAAGAAAAACGGAAAAGTTTGACCCCAAGGGCAAAATAATAATTTCTAGCAAGATTTGGGTGCTACCGAGTGCACCATTGGAAAGACAACAAAAAATTAATTAAGTTAGACTCAAGAATCACTTGATTCGGAGTCCGGATGGAAGAGAAAAGTTAAAACAAAATTTTGACGTTGCCAAGGCCATGAATAGTGTTTTGACAACAATGAATAGTAATTTTACAGCAGTGAATAGTGACCTGGGCAAAATGCTGAAATTCATGTGCAGTTTTGAGGTACTAAACGACGTTTTTTGAAAAAACACAAAGAAGAAACCCCCCTCAAAATAATTTTTCCAAACTGACCATATCGAAAGAAAAATTTATTTTTGATGTGAAATTTCCAAAATGCTCTTATTACAGACTTTTTCAAAAAATGCAAATGCGCACAGAAAATCAGATTTGACATGGGGTTTTTGAGACCGAGACGGCATTTTCTGGAAAAATGTTGTGAAGAAACCCCCCCCCCCCCTAAAATCACATTTTCTATATGACCATGTCAAGGCCGGAATATTTAGGTAATAAAAAAAAAAAAGGGTAAACAACTTTGCACCAAGTACTTATTTGACCCTAAATGGTGTTTTGTGCTAAAACGATCATACACGCAAACGTAAATAGTGATTTTAAGCGTGCGGGAATGCTCTGCAACTTCCAAAAATACTTGATGCAAAATACGACCTATCCAAACCTCAAAATGCAAAAAAATGCTTTAAATGGAAAACTGGAGACCAGCAAGCATCCATTTCATATAAATGTGATATTTTGTGCAAGGTGAGCATTCATGCAAACGTAATATACATATTTACACGCGTTCCAATGGACTACGGCCTCAATGGTCACTAAATACAAAATATTAACTATTAAACCTTAAATTTCACCTAAAATGGCTTTTAAAAGAGAAGCTTGAAATTAAAAATTATCAAATGGTTTCAAAGGACCGTTTGGCCTTTGTCCACACTTCATGCATAAATGAAGAGACCCTATAGAAGTGCTAAAGCCCACTTCCCATCACCCATGCAAATGTAACGAAGTTAAAGCATTTTTTCAATTTTTCAACAAAATAGGCTTGAAAATAAAAGTACTTAGAATGCAAAAAAAATGTCCACAACCTGTGACATCATCTCATACATGTCAAATACATCATAAAAGGTGTACTTATGTACACATTTCATATTTAGAATCAAATATACAAGTTTTGACATATAAAGCTACAAATAGCATTTCATGCTAACATTTGCATTAATTATAAACTTCAAGGCTACAAATCATCCCAAGTATAATGTGAATCTCGAATCCTGATTCCTGTACCTGAAAAATTTCTTTATTATGTGGGTGAGTAACATGAAGCTACTCGTAGGAGATGAGCATGCACAGACCTAGCGCTTTTCAAACTTATTAAGTTGATACAAATCCATTCATACGGTCATGCCACCTAGTGTCTAAGTTAAAGGTGAGACCCATGGAGCATCCTAAGCTACTTTAGAGCATTTTTAGCATAAACCACATCATTCATGCAATTTAACAACATAGGAACATATAGTGCAACGCAACAAGACATAGGTATTCAAAGTTATCAACTTGGAACCTAAAATGCGTAAAACAACCGAAACGGTTCATGCCACCTAACCTCTATGTTTCAAATTAGTCTAAGGAATCATCCTAGGCTATATTGAACAATTAAAACACAAATTACAATTTCAATGCAATTTTAACTAACAATTGAACTTCTAATACAATGCATCAAAACATAGATTATCAAAGTTAACAATTTGAAATCTAAAATACGGAAACAACAAGTTATGACAATTTACTGCTATTAACTTGTATTGAAAAACAAGGCATGCAAGTATACTAAGCACATATATATTACATGTGATACCCCTCGGATCCGAGACATGAGTTGATCAGGCCCAGGCCCAAACCGAGGGAATATCAAACAATTAATATTTTAAAACGAACACGGAATGCAAAATGAAATAAGAAATAAATAAAAGCTGAATGAATTCTAAAAATAAAATCCTTTAAACTTTAATGCGTAGAAAAAAAAAAAACCAGAAATCAAAAACCTCCAATAGATTAAACAACTCGGGAATCCATCTCTAGTGGACCCCTAATAAAAATCCAAACTGAAATGAAACTACCAAAAGAACATCTAAAGTAAACCATGGAGAGAAGTCCTACGTCGTCGGAAGAGTGAGTAGTAATCTCTGCTCAGTACGATCAGGTCTAAGTCTGGAACTGATGAGTACCTGAAAAATAGAAGTGGGTTAGGCCCACGAACAGGTTCTATCCTAATATAATCCAAGCAGAGACTCGATACACATATACATCCTAACCAACTCAACAATAACTATATAGTCCGTAAATATATATATATATATATATATATATATATATATATATATATTCACACTAAAGAACTCTCACTGGACTACAGGCTGGTCTCAACTTGAATAGAGGCAACATGCAAAACGCACACAAGGTGGGCATATGTACCAAAGCAATAGGGTACACCTCCAACCGTCGTAGCCAGCTATGCATCCCAATGCATATACATACCCTAACCGTCGATCCTAAGACTCAATCTCATATTGAGGTACCATAACAATATATTTAAAGTCTATCTAGAATCCATAGTAGTGCCACTCAACTGTGCGTTGCCTTGACACTACAAATCAATAGGATTTATTTTTAGTTAAATCCATTCATTAATTTTTAGAGTAGGTAGGACTTAGCGATTTTTGAGCTAATCCCCCTAGTATGTCACCGTCTCATACTGGTGCATACAATCTGTCAATCCAACAAATGATAATATAGAACAAGCATGTAAATATCATCCAAATCCATAAATCCAACAATTGAGAATAAAAGCATTAAATTTTATCATCAATTATTCCATAAGTAAGCATATTAAATTAACATTTTTTAACATGCTGATTTTACACTACCCAACCAATAATCCTGCAATTGACAGTACAATAGTATATGCAGATATTAACTTATCTCCAGAATCCATATAATTGAGAGAACATGATTAAAAGTCTATATCAATTAACTCCACAGCAAGCATAATAAACCTTGGCCAACTATCACACTTATATTTCTAGTCCAACACTTGATTCGATAACTGCCGAAGTCTAAACATCAATAATCCCTTAACAAGCATAGTAAAAATATATAGATTTTAACAATGCTTATTTTATACCACTAGTATATGATTAGAATTTGGTAATCATTTACAGAAAATTGCTAGAACAACCTAAGCAATTTAAATCATTCGCATTCCGTTAACAGTTTGCAACTTTGTTAAGAATTGTGTACTGTTCAACCTACAAACCCTAGTGGTTTATTATCCATTCCCACACCCTTTGGAGCCTTAATATGATCACATAACTCATTTAATCTCTCATGTACAGTCCCTAAACACTCCAGAAAGTTCAAAAACTGAACCCAGAAGCAAAAATACACCGAGCTAGCATCAAAAGAGGTTGGAGCCGCCTCCCCCACATGGGGAGCCGCCTCCCCCTTGTGTGGAGCCTGCTCCACCCTATGTGGAGCTGTCTCCACAGCCCTTGGAGCCGGCTCCACCCTTGTGGGGAGCCGCCTCCACCTCCAGTTTGCCCAGTTCTCTCTTATTCCTTCACCAGTTTGATCTCCGGCGGTTTCCATCACTTCCGTCCTCCATTGTCAAGGTTTCTACTGATTTAAAATTAGGTTCTAGTATTCCAGAGAGTCTTACAACCATTCCTTAATAATTAACTTCAATTAGAACAAGAAGAATGCAAGAAACATAAACTCAAGAAACTAACAGTTCATACAAACATACTGCTTAGAACAATTCAGACATGCGAACCAGTTTAATCTTAACATTTATTTACTCCTTGAATTGTATTAGAGATGCGAAGAACACAAGTCCAAGGGATAGAGTTAGGAATAGAACTTGCCTTACACCGACATCGTCCTAAAGTCTTCGGCCAACTCTCTGTTTCTTCCCTTTGTTGCTTCCCAGATTTCTCCAAACTGTTCTCTGTCTTACTATGTCGTAATATGATTCTAAAACCCTAGGCAGACACCTTAGGTGAATATTTATAGGCCACACTAATCTTGGGCTCAATTAAACCCTAATCTGATTTACTCGGCCCATAGAACAACCTAGGTTAAAACTATGTCGGCTATGAACTGTGTATACTATATGTGCAACCAACCCTACAGTCACGTTAAAAAAACTAATTAAATTTAATTAACTAAATTCCAGTAACTAAAATCTTAACTAAATTCAATGCACACAATAATTAAATAACTAACTACAATTAAATCAATTACATTAAAACAATTAAATAATTAAATTCAATTAAATCAAAAACAATGAAAACAATTAAATCACTAACCCCCATTAAATCAATTAAATTAACACATAAGCACTTCAGCAACTAAAAATGCAATTTAAACAATAAAGTAAATACTAGGACTATTCTTCTGAAATTAGGGGTATTACACTACACCTAATTGAAATATCAAACACCACATCACAAGCTAATTCAATCCATATTAAAAACTTGGAATTGAATGCGAAATCAAGTAATGGTGGAATGACAAGAACATACAGTCTCAATGACCAAGCAAGCTGATCTTGGGTTACTAGCCCGCAAGGTACTACCTAGTGCGCACTAAACCCAGAATCAAACCATATTTTGGTGTTTTAGGGTTATTAGCCTTCAGGGAACCACCCAATGCGCACTATATGTTGTAGAGGAAGCTCTCATCCCCTGTACTAGAGCCATGCCCTAGCCGTAACATATTACAATGTCCTTGTAAGCTTTCCTAAAATCATCAAGTTGTGCATCAAGGTATAATACATATACACAATTTATTAGCTAAGTATCATGCACAAACAGGTCAAGTAAAACACACAATATTCATCCTATGTCTTTAAGCTACAATGGCATACGACATGTCAAATATATAATGTGTATATAAGTAAGTTAAACTATAATTTCTACTTATGGAATACTATAATATAATCATACAACAAGTTCCAAATTTACAAGTTAAGCATGAAAACAACTTCAATATCTAACTACTTCAATGGAAGCATATAATAGAATTTAATTAAATTAAATAACTAAATTCTCAAGATTACATAGTAACCCAAATATTCTAAAACTAATACAAATCAAAGGTCATAGCAAAACCTAGTTTAATGACACTTTACAAGTTATTTCTACCTAACTCACAACTAGGTAAATTAAACTTCATACAAGAAAATAATTAAATAAACTTCTCCACACTCATTCAAATATTCTCATTTTCATATATGTTAATGAACATATTAAGGCCTAATTTAATATCACATTGTAAGTTCATTCCAAACTAGATACAACCATGTGAATTAATTTCTATACAAAGAAAATAATTAAATAAAAATCTCAAAACCTATTCAATTATTCTCAATTTAATGTATATGATAGAACATGTTAAGCTCATCAACAATATCAAGTTAAAAATCCACTTAAGTGAGTAGAACACTTAAAATAAAATTAATTAACCTAATTAATTAATTTTCTCTAGATTTTAAAACAACTCCTAATATTCTCAAATACACATATGTTAAAGAAGATACCAAGGCCTAATTTAGTATCACATTACAAGTTGATTCCATACTATTTATAACCATGTGAATTCAATTTTCATACAAGTGAAAGATTAAATAAAAATTGCAATACTTATTCAAATCCTCCCAATTTAATGTATGTTAATGAACATATCAAGGCTTAATTTAATAGTATGCCACAATCCAAGCTATATACTACCATGAGAATTAAATCTTATACAAAGAAAATAATTAAATTAAATTATAGATAAAATACCTAGGCATGCATATAAGTTGTATAAGCTTATAAAACAATCAATACAATAATTATATAAACCTAAGACATCCCCTACCTCATTGTGAGATGAAATCTTAAATCCCCATCGAAAGAAAACTACTTTGAATCCGACAATACTTCTAGGTTATGTCAGGGACTACAAGGGAAACAACTTTAACCCTTGACGCACCATGAAAATCCAAACCCGAACTCAAAACCCGAACACAAAAATGGTCGAAATCGGCTTCTTATAAAGGGATAAGGAGCGCCTCGCCAAGGCCTACGATAAACACTGAGATACTACAGCATTTTACAAAGGGAAAGAAGGTTAATTTGAGAGAAGAAGGGTGGCCGCTCCCTTGGGCTACCATGGCTGTTCTGCAGCAGTGTGGGAAGAAAAGGATGAAATGTTTTTAATTTTATAACCCCCTATTTATAGTAAAACCCTAAAAGTACCCCAAAAGGGCCTCACCGGATCTGAAAAAGTGAAATTTGAGCAGACGCGCTCAACCGGTAAAACAGCGTGAATGAAAAAGAACCAAAATGAAAAAAAAAAAAGAACAACGGAAGAAACGGTGCTGAAAATTGAGTTCCGTGCAGAAAGATATGCCCCGAACAAGTTCGGTAGCAACCGGAGTTGAAAATCCTAAAACTGGGAAAAACGACCGTGAGGAAATTCTAAGAATACACGACTCAAGGAAAAGTGAAAATGATTCCCGTACGAGGATGCAGACTCAAAATGAGGCATTTTACAATAAATTTCGTTAATTGCACAATGACCCCTACAAAAAAGATATCTCCAAAAGATATTTTCTTAAAAACCCCCTAATCAAAATATCTCCAAAAGATATTTATGAAAAACACCCTGTCATGCCCCAAAAATTCCAATAAAATCCTCGATTTATACAAATCCAAATACATCAAAATACATCCACGATCACAAAAAAAATGCCCTCTTTTATACAAAGTCAATTTCCTCAAATATACACAAAAAAATTCTCTAAATAAAAATAAATAAATCCTGCAACGCCGACTCTTCCACCTAAGCCCGAATCTAGTAATCTCCGTTCATCTTCGGTTCCTAAAACTAGAGGGTGGTGAGACAAAAAGTCCCAGGAGGAAAAACCATAACAAGAATTTCATGGAGGTTTAATAAAATAGCTTCACAAAATATATATGGCAATGTAAGTATATAAGCAAAATACATATGCATTTAATTAAAACATTTAATCAAAACCATTGAAGCAAAGCCACTCTTTGCCATTCAAGGTAGGGGTGTCAATTTTTACAGCCCCGTCGGGGCTTTGGCCCGTCCTGCCCCATTAATAACGGATATGGGAACACCTTTTATACTGTTAGGGCGGGCATGGATACAAATTCTGTACTCGTTGCGGGTCATAGGACGGGTAAGGGTTCAGTATACATATCCGTCGTGGCCCCGCCCCGCCCGCCCTGCTAAACATATAACTATATTTAATATATATATATCTATATATATATATATAATATTAATAACTTATTTGAGATGTAAACTTCGTATTAAATTTACTTTTGTTTTGGTTATGGTGGAAGTTGGAGCTTAGAACTTCTTATGATTCGGTTGTATTAAACACTTATTTTTGTTAATTATGTTATCTGAATTATGCTATGTGCATGTCATTTTTATATTTTTGTTAGGATTCATAATTTCATTTATGTTGTGCCATTCCCAGGCTTTCCACATTTAAATAGTAGCAGCTTAAGTCCCAAAAAGTGGGAGAAAAAAATTTGTTAGCGGGGCAGGCATGGGGCATAATATTTTCCAACGGTGTGGCACTGGACATGAAAATCCAACCTGTTACAGGTCACGGGGCGGGTATGGACTTGACAAAAATTAAATGGGGCGGGGCAGGATTTAGGGAAACCTGCTCCAAACCCGCCTCGTTGCCAACCCTAATTCAAGGTATAGAGAACCATACACTGAAAAAGAATTTCCTCACTGAATCATCAAGACCTCAAGCCTTCGGTCCGGCCTCCTCTGTAACTCTCGGCCTCTCACTGCCTCACACACTCTCTCTCTATGTTTCAACTTTGCTCTCTTTATTTTCCCTTAAATTCTCTTATGTGCTTCCTCACTAAACAAATATCAATATAAATAGGCAAAACCACCGACACAGTTCACACAACTACTCTCCATCGACTCCATACACACATCAATACTACTCACCACACACTCAAAAGATGTCAGACAACATTATTTCATCTGAACCAAACAAATTACTGGGTCCCGCCAACATCTTTTCTTTCCTTACTTACTTACTTAGCAAACTACATCAGCCACAAAACATTATACACACGACTTGGTCAAAAAGCAAAAAACAAAAACCAAAGTTAATCATGACATCACTAAACCAAATCAAATCCCCTTTCCATTTGTCAATAGCCCACCTTTTTCCTATTTCCCTTCACCACCCATCTCCTTCTTATCCACAACACAAAATAAATAAATAAATAAATAAATAAATAAATATATATATATATATATAGGAAAATTGGAAATGGTGATATAGGATTTGTTTTTGACGGGTCCCATATAAGGGATTTGGTTTAGTTGGCTATATATATATATATATATATATATATATATATATATATATATAGCCAACTAAACCAAATCCCTTATATGGGACCCGTCAAAAACAAATCCTATATCACCATTTCCAATTTTCCTTTCTCTCCCTTCCCACTATACTCGGTTAGACCACCTACTTCTTTCCATTTCCTACCTCCATCATAAATACAATGCATATATAAATATATATATATATATATATATATATATATATATATATATATATATAGCCAACTAAACCAAATCCCTTATATGGGACCCGTCAAAAACAAATCCTATATCACCATTTCCAATTTTCCTTTCTCTCCCTTCCCACTATACTCGGTTAGACCACCTACTTCTTTCCATTTCCTACCTCCATCATAAATACAATGCATATATAAATATATACAACAAAACTAAATCAAAAATTCAAAACCTATTAACTTTAATAAATAAATAATTAATTTAAACAATCCAAAAATAATAAAATAATTAAATTAAAATCTAAAAAATTCGGGTTATCACAATCTCCACCACTTAAACAGAATTTCGTCCTCGAAATTCAGATCCAACAACCCGTATACCCGAAAACACCAATAACCACAAAACCAAAATCCAAATCCTTACCCCAGGCGATGTGAGATACCGTGATATGTAGGACATTGTGGTAGTTGCCAGTGCTAGTCACCAGCCCATACACTCCGTAACCGTTGTGGTAGCTAGTCGATGCGTCACTCGCCCACTAAAAAAAACAAACAATAACAAACCTGGGTGTTGACCTTAAGGATTCCATCCAAGGACAATCTAGAGGTTTTGATGATAACAAACCATTAATGGTGTTTAAGGACTAATGGTCACATTGAGTATTGTAGATGATTCACATTCAAAGAAGAACTTCAATGAAGATCATAAAGACCATTCCAAGAATTCCATTACTCAAGATCACATCTATGGATAACAAAGGAGACAAAG
This sequence comes from Cornus florida, assembly GCF_030987335.1. Taxonomy (NCBI): domain Eukaryota; kingdom Viridiplantae; phylum Streptophyta; class Magnoliopsida; order Cornales; family Cornaceae; genus Cornus; species Cornus florida. The sequence continues at coordinate 91,905,242 of NW_026775581.1, forward strand.
AAGACATGAAGTTGTAAGGAATCAAATGCAAAGTTCATCCAAAGATAGCTTGGACATCAATGATCAAGAAAGTAAGTTAAAGAAAAGGAAGAAAACAAGAATACCTCAAAGCCTAAAAGATCATGAACAAAGCCTGAAGAAAGGGGTAGATAGCTTGGTGAGTGTTAGCTTAAATTATAAAGTTATTTTTAAGTAACTTCATTTGAAAGCTCATCTCTATAAGACCATGCATATCATATCATCATTCATATGCTCCTATATATATTAGCAATAGACTATGCACTTCATTTATATATAATTACACATGAAGGCTTTGTTAAAGAGTGAGTTAGTTCAAGCTTGCATAAGCTTTGAAAGAACTCATCATTTATGCTAGAAATGTTAAGACCATGCACATCAATCATATAGTTCATTTTGGTCAACAATTAAGGCATGAGAAGCCTTCATTACCATGAGTTGGTAACGGACATTAGGATCCCAGAATGTGCATCATGAAAAACTGTGTTTTTAGCTAAGTGTGAAAAATAGACTTTTGAAATAATGATTATTTCAAAATAATTTTTCCCGATAATAACTCTTTATATTTCAACTAGCCTAGACTGATTTTATCAGAATTTTAGACGAAGTCTACATTGGTCTACATGCGGATTCATTTTTACCAAAACTATCAAAAATCCAAATTTGTACTAAAACTGAATTTCTACATTTTGATTTAGTTGGATTTCAATTTTCTAATATTTTTTATTGAATCTAAATGGGGGGTACTTCCTTATTTACATTGTAAACTTAAAGTAAATGGACATATAAATTAAATGTAAAGACATTTACTTAAATGTTTTCAATAGAAATAAGGTATGTGCAGATATCTTGTGGAGTAATTGTTTCATCTGTTAACTTAGAATAATTCCTGAAGCTGTAGTTACATTTCGGCCTACCGAAGTAAAACACCAACCCAGTTCGGTCTACCGAACTAAGAAAATGAAAATCTACTCTAGGAGTTTCAGACGACCGAAACTCAGAAGTCAAATGTGTTGGCTTGTCCGATTCTCATAGAATGGTTTGGTACAATGGAGGAAGGAGTTTCGGTCGACCGAAACTGAAGAAAGAATTCTTCGGTCTACCGAAACAAATATGATGGCCAACCTTGAACCATTTCGAACGACCGAAACACAATGATGTTTCATTTCGGTCGACCAAACCAACGCGAATTCAAATTTAAACAGCTATTTCACCTAGAACTTTGTGCCCAATAGCTTTATTGTATATCAGATGCACCAGAAACTCTATAAATAGAGTTGGGGTTTTTCTGGTTTCGAGTTGAGGCTCTTAAAAGGAACTTCTACAGAGCTTTTGCTCTAGTTCCTCCCTCTCCTTGTGGAGCTTTTGCTCTAGTAGTCCACACAAGGAATCATAATTGAAATAATTTGCATATCATTCATGTGATTCATCTTGCAAACTTAGAGTTGAGCTTCTATTTGATTACTTCATTTGTAACTCTAAGTATGAGAGCTGTAATTTATATATTTGTCTATGTGAGAGACATTCTTTGTAAGCTTCATTATATATCCATTCTTGGGAGAAGAAGACCAAGAGGTGTTCTTGGCAAGGGAAAGCTTGTTTAAGCTATTATAAGGGTTCTCTGTCAGAACCCATAAAAGAAAGAAGGAATCATAATTGAAATAATTTGCATATCATTCATGTGATTCATCTTGCAAACTTAGAGTTGAGCTTCTATTTGATTACTTCATTTGTAACTCTAAGTATGAGAGCTGTAATTTATATATTTGTCTATGTGAGAGACATTCTTTGTAAGCTTCATTATATATCCATTCTTGGGAGAAGAAGACCAAGAGGTGCTCTTGGCAAGGGAAAGCTTGTTTAAGCTATTATAAGGGTTCTCTGTCAGAACCCATAAAAGAAAGAAGGAATCATAATTGAAATAATTTGCATATCATTCATGTGATTCATCTTGCAAACTTAGAGTTGAGCTTCTATTTGATTACTTCATTTGTAACTCTAAGTATGAGAGCTGTAATTTATATATTTGTCTATGTGAGAGACATTCTTTGTAAGCTTCATTATACATCTATTCTTGGGAGAAGAAGACCAAGAGGTGCTCTTGGCAAGGGAAAGCTTGTTTAAGCTATTATAAGGGTTCTCTGTCAGAACCCATAAAAGAAAGAAGGTGTCTCTCTAATGAGAGGATTTGGTAGAGCTCTCCACCCACAAGAATGAGCAATGGTTCCTTCTTAGCCGTCAAAAGAAGGAGAAACGAGATGGTTTTATTATAAGGTCGGTTCTTCACTCGCAAGCAAGAACATGTAAATGTTTGCTCTCCACCCGTAAGGAGGAGTCATAGTGGAATCCTTGAGAGGTTTTTCAAGGCATGGACGTAGGCCGAGATTGTGCCGAACTATGTACATCGTGTGTCCCTTGGTTTGCATTTTTTCTACTCTCTAATCTCTACTCTCTTTACATTTGATTGCATATTTATTTACTCAATCTTCATATATCAAATGTTTAGTTTATTTTGAGTAAAATAGTTATATAAATCAATTAACTAGTATGTGAAGCATAATTGATTGTGTGAGGAGGATTAGAAGAATGCTTGGATTAAGTTTAATGAGTGATTGATTTTAGCTTAGACTATATGTTTTATATTTGATTCATATATAGCTAAAATGATGTTGTATACCAAGTGTTTGACAAAATACATATTCAACACATCATTCACCTTTAGAGTTTATATGCACACCAAGTGTTTGATAAATTTGTTTTAAACTCTATGATAATGTTTTCATAACATTTGCACCTTGAATATTAATCACTTTGTGCAAATTCTAATTCTAAATGATTAGTTGAATTGAATGTATTGAAGCTTAAAGGAATTCATTTATTTGAATCAATGATGATCACACTTAGTTGTATCACTAATTAGCATGATTCAATGTACAAAATGAATTAGTCATTTGCTAAAAGTAATCTACTCATGTGTAGCAAGCTCGTTGTTTAACATTCCAAATATTAAGTGGTATCTGCACTACAACTCACTAGAAAAGCATTCAATCACAATGAATCATATTTGGCTCTAAAGTATAAAGACAAATAAAATGAGCTTAGAGAAGCTAAATCGAAAAAGTTCCATAGTTTGCCAATGACCCTATTCACCCCCCCTTTAGGGTCATTATTTGGGCAACAATTGGTATCAGAGCCTCATCTTTAATTTTGGCCTTAACCGGCTTAGAGTTGATCCATGGAAAACTCTTTAAGAACTAGTCTTACTAAGGGTTTTATGACCTTTGACCTCCATGGTGCGTTGGAACCAATTATGATAATTAAAAAGGCTAAATAAAAATTTATCAACAAGCCTTAGATCATTATTTATGGAGAGTCTTTGTAAATGATTTTATTGTATCCAAACGACCATAAATGATACACATTTCCCAAAAGATGACTCTAGATCATGATGTGTTATATTCATGTATTATGGGATTCTTGTTTACTTAGTACAAGTTTTCATTAATTATGCAATTTTGTGTTTAATGCATCATTTATTGATTGAAAATAGTTTTTCTCATGCACTACAATCTTGTTAGTGCTCTTGGATTGCTACACTTAGAATTAGTTCAAATTTGCTTTGAAAAGTGTAGGTCTCTAGAGAAACATTACTTTTTAATGTGCTATCATTCCTTGAAATGTAAATCTGATTATGAACAGAAATGTATCTTCCTTATAATTGTTGAATCCTTTAAGGATTTCAAATTTGGGAACCTTATTTGTCCTTGCCCATTCAGGAAGAATTTTGCTCATTTTGTCAATTCTAGATTCTATCATGGATAATGCACATGGTACTTTTGTTATGATCCATAAATGAAATTGTGTTTCTTATTTATTTCATTTTAGTTCATTGAGTTGTATGTAACCGTAAGCATATCTATTCTTTGACTTGAAAAATGTTTTTGCATGCTAAGATCACTTAACATTCAATTTAAATTGAAGCATGTTGATTGTATGGAGTAACTCACTTGTACATTTTATTGAATTTAATTCCAAAAGGAACCTTATCAATATATGCTAACCTATATGGACCCATAAGGAATTAGGTACCAAAGAATGGTACTTGAGTGTGCGTTGTAGGTATAGAAATGATTTTCACTCAACGACAAGTGAATTCTCAAGTTAGTGCCTAAAGCACAAAAGGGATATCATGCCAAGAATTCTTCTCACTCACAAAATGGAAAGGATACATCACATTGAGAAACGACTCCCAAGATAATAGAGTTAATACCATGGGTAAATAATTCATTTCTCATCAACGTGTTTTATATGAAGAATTCAATCATGAAATTCTAAGCATGATGCTCTTGATATGCTACTTGTTATTGATATATGCAAAAATGTCTATGTTATAGATTTTGAAATTGTGCATGAAAGTAGTTTTTTTCAGTATATGAGTTATGCATATGCTAACATGAAATGATTCTCTATCTTTCAAATGATCTTTAGATTAAAAATTAACCAATCTTTGTCAAAGATTTGTTTTTTGGAAGATATGTCATCAAAGGAAAGCATACATTATCTCATGTAGACCATCAATGCTAATTCATTTGAACCTTATCAAATCTATTAAAGTAGCAATGTTTAAAAAGTCAAATATATGATTTTATGATCTTAAATGTTTTATCCATACTCTATTGTGTCACCTCCATGCATATAAAAAAAAAAAAAAAAAAAAAATGAAGTTGTTCAACTTGAAAAGGTTTAGATGGACTTGAGAAATGATAAATCATATAGGTCCTATTTTGAATACCTAAATGAACAAATCTCATTGGAAGAGCCATCTCATGAAAAATAAGAATGCAAATTTCTAATGCGTTCCCAAGAGTTAAATAATGTTCACTATCATTCATTTGATCATTTAATGGTGAATATTTCTTTGTGCTAATTAAAGGAACTAATTATTTCTTAAAATTTGATATACTTTTAACCATGTTCCTTTACCATGTAATCACATCATGATAGGTGTCTTGAGTATCATTTGCAACTAAGCTAGACTACTCCCAAAGGTTACACCAAAAAGAAGAAATTGAATACATATCTTTGTGCAAATATGACTTTCAATTGAAGCAATAAAAATGCTACATGGTTTTGCATGAAATAATTTTTAATTGACTTCATTTTTGAAGTCTATGAAGAAAAATCACCCGGAATTTAAATGTATAAGATTTTGAACTATATGTTTAAAATTATCTTTGGTCTTACGTGATTAAAATAAGCTCCTAGAGCTTTCTTTGAAAGGCTTAGTGATTTTCTCAAGATTTATGGTTTTTGACCAAATTGATATATATGTGTTTTCAAAGCCATTTATGAAATTATGTTGATTGAACTTATATACTATCATTGAATCAACATTTATGATTTGTGCAAAGAAGCTTATCTCTAGCATGCAAAATAAATTGAAATTAGTATGATGAGTAAACATGATTTCTTCTAGAGTTTAAACTCCTCAAGTGTCATGAAACTTAAATTTCATATATCTATTTGACTCTTTAGTCTTAGGAATATGACATTCAAAGAATACTTTGTTCTAGCTTAGATGACTAATGTGATATCACAAGTGCTATACTGTTTTGATATATCCACTTTTAGCACTTTAGAACTTCATGTAATGTTCTCTTAAAGAATGTGTCTAGAAGAGATAGTTAGCTTATCCACATGGAAATTCATGTAGCAAATCTCACATCACATCTCTTAAAGAAGAAATTTTGGTATCAAGACATTAATCTATACAGTTGCTTTTTGTAATCTAGAATTTCACGAGATACCTTGACATTACATTTTGAGAAACATGAATATGAGAAATATTGAGCTCATCCACATATACAATCATGTAGCTAATTATTTATGATCATACTTATCCAAGAAAATATGCTTTTGCATAACTGAAAATTCATTGCATATAACTAGAATAGTAACACTACTTGCATATGCCTTATGCTTTACATGCCACATGTGATTTTTATCATTCAACCATATGCTTGTAAAAGAGGATCTTTTGATATAAAAGACTTAATTTATATATCATTACTTTTAATGAGGTCTATTCATTAAATGATATATGATGGAAATGAAAGCATAATCATAGGGAGAGATTATTGATAATCTTTTATGAATGGTTATTACATGACTTGTTATGTTCAATTGAATTATTTTGGAAATTGTCAAGTATGTTACAAAATGACTTTTTGGTCTTAGTACATACACTCATAAGCTTTCATAATTTTGATGAATTTTTTTCCCTCATTCTTGAATATATCAAATAAGAAAAATATATTAGGATTGAAGTACACTTAAATTCCTAGATTTGCCTCTACAAAGGTTTTTGCCTTTTGGCTTACTCTAATTCATGCTTCATTTCTATTTTTGTTATGCTTTACTATGTATACTTCTATATACTTTTGCCTATTTGAGTTTATGTTTCATCTTTCGTTTATGTCTTATGTATACTTTTGTATATGCCATGAACCTTTTATGATCTATTGAACTCATGCTATCAATGAAATTGGTATCTTATGATATAATTGCTTATAGTTTGTACTCCAAAGCATATTATAGTTATTACCACTATATTGCCAATTCTTGATGCCATCACTTCACTATACTTAATGATAAATGCTAAATGAAGTTGTTTAGGCCTCTCACCTTTTTGAGATGACAAAGGGGGACAAATATGTGTGATATGATTCAAATTCTTGATGATATATATATATATATATATATATATATATATATCATTATCTCATTGTGCTTACATGTCAAATGAATGATATATATCTTTTAATGGAAGCATGTTGACGGGGGGAGATTTATAGATATCTCTTAGGGCTTAAAATGATTTTGTATGCATATAAATGTCTATAATTCATAAAGAATGTACAAACATACTATTTTATAACATTATGCTTATTGAATGCACTTTGATAGGGGGAACATTTTTCAAATGCTACTCCACTTGCTTATGAACACATCAATGTTTTGTCATCATCAAAAAAGGGAGAGATTGTTGACCTTAAGGATTTCATTCAAGGACAATCTAGAAGTTTTGATGATAACAAACCATTAATGGTGTTTAAGGACTAATGTTCACATTGAGTGTTGTAGATGATTCACATTCAAAGAAGAACCTCAATGAAGATCATAAAGACCATTCCAAGAATTCCAATACTTAAGATCACATCTATGGATAATAAGGGAGACAAAGAAGACATGAAGTTGTAAGGAACCAAATGCAAAGTCCATCCAAAGATAGCTTGGACATCAATGATCAAGAAAGCAACTTAAAGAAAGGAAGAAAACAAGAAAACCTCAAAGCCTAAAAGATCATGAACAAAGCCTAAAAAAAGGGGTAGATAGCTTGGTGAGTGCTAACTTAAATTGTAAAGTTATTTTTGAAGTAACTTCATTTGAAAGCTCATCTCTATAGGACCATGCATATCATATCATCATTCATATGCTCCTATATATATTAGCAATAGACTATGCACTTCATTCATATATAATTACACATAAAGTCTTTGCTAAAGAGTGAGTTAGTTCAATCTTGCATAAGCTTTAAAAGAACTAATCACTTGTGCTAGAAATGTTAAGACCATGCACATCAATCATATAGTTCATATTGGTCAACAATTAAGGCATGAGAAACTTTCATTACCATGAGTTGGTAACGGACATTAGGACCCCAGAATGCACGTCATGGAAAATTATGTTTTTGGCTAAGTGTGAAAAATGGATTTTTGAAATAATGATTATTTCAAAATAATTTTTCCTGATAATAACTCTCTATACTTCAACTAGCCTAAACTGATTTTATCAGATTTTTTGACGAAGTCTACATTGGTCTACATGTGGATTCATTTTTACTAAAACTATCGGAAATCAAAATTCGTACTAAAACTGAATTACTACATTTTGATTTAGTTGGATTTCAATTTTCTAGTATTTTTATTGAATCCAAATGGGGGGTACCTCCTTATTTACATTGTAAACTTAAAGTAAATGGACATATAAATTAAGGTATGTGCAGATGTTATGTGGAGTAACTGTTTCATCTGTTAACTTAGAACAATTCATGAAGCTGTAGTTGCATTTCGGCCTACCGAAATAAAAGACCAACTTAGTTCGGTCTACCGAACCAAGAAAATAAAAATCTACTCTAGGAGTTTCAGACGACCGAAACTCAGAAGTCAAATGCATTGGCTCATCCGATTCTCACAGAGTGGTTTGGAACAATGGAGGAAGGAGTTTCGGTCTGTGATACCCTCGGATTCCCGAATGTGGGTTGGCTAGGCCCACGCTCGAATACCCGAGGATATCAAAAACAAAATCGGCAATAAACGAACACAGAGTACAAAAGAATAAAGAAGAATAAATAAAATGCTGACAAGAAACTAAAATGATAATCTAACAATAAACCTCAGAATATATTTCCATTAATTAATAAACTCTTCTGATACAACTGATCCTCCAAAATACAACTCGAGAATCCATACTGTATGGACCCCTAGAAAATCCAAACTAAATAAATGACAGCAATAACTGTCTAAATCAGGAAACTGAATCATAAAGGAACTCCTATGTAGCATCGGAAGAATGAAGTAGACTGATCCCCGCTCAGCACGAACAACCTCTACTTCTGAGGAACACCTAAAAAATTATGGTGGGTTAGGCTCACAAACAAGTTCTACTCTACTACAGTCCAAGCAGAGATCCGATACACGTATACGTCCTAGTCAATCCAACAGTAACTAGTAGTCCATATATATATATATACACACTAAAGGAACCTCATGATCGGTTGAGTCGATTACAATTATAAATCAACCTTCGCAATAGCACGAATCATTGTAAAATAGGGCTATTGGTCGGGTAAGTCGAACCACTGGGACTGCGCTAATCTATGGTAACCTAAGTGTCTAGAGTCTTTTTAGAATGATAGAGGTGTTCATAGAGGATTTGTTTGTTGTCACTTAAGCTATGAAATTAAAGTGCATCAAATAAAAGCTTGTAAGAATTTAAAGGAGATGGAATACAAGTAAAGAGGACTAGGGAAGTGAATCCGCCTCCATCCCTATACACATGCTAGGTTAGAGCTAAATTGGGGGAAAACAATATATATATATGGTCATAATACATAGCACACTTGGTTGCTGTAATATCCTCAAGAAACTCATTAAGTCTGAAGCAAGCATAATCCATCAAAGGTTAACATGTTTAGACTACCTAACTAAGGTGTAGCTTAACCACATTTACTTGAATGAAAAACTATCAAGCCCTAGACAAAATGATGAAGCACATGAAGGCAAGAAATAAGCATAAATCATCAAAGGTTTCACCTAAGCAATGATCTATCAAAGTCCTCCAACTCCATGCCATTAAAACAATTCCATGATCTCACTACCATTGTCACCATGAGAGTGCAAGCAACATGATTAAAAGAATAAACCATCAAAGATAGATAATTGACTCAACATTAATCATTTACATACATGAAGATCCATTACACAAGGTAAGATGCTCTAGACCATGAGAAGACCAAAGATTATACATTGCAATCCCCAAAATAGAACTATACTAAGACATGCTTACAAGGGAGGGACTTCTTCACCTCCCTAGAAGGAGGTTTAGTTACCCATGGGAGCCTTAGAAGAAAGAAGAAGCTTGGCTGGAACCTCCATTTTTGAGCTCCCTTTCCTTGGCTTCAAGAACTCTATCTTCTCCTCCTCTTTCTCTCTCCAAAAATCTTGCAAAAATAAGATATGATATTGTTTGTGTGGTTCCCCTCCTTTGTAGACATCCTCTCCCACCAAACAAGGCTCAACTCTCCACCAAAAGACATCTCCAACCAACCCATAAAGATAGAAATAAAAAATGAGGGAAACAAGGTGTAAGTGGGCTGAAGTGATGGTTCCCGGAAAGTATTCTGCCCATAGTTCGAGCGCTCGAACTAAGCACTTCGAGCACTCGAAGTCAACTTACTCAACTTTGAGATACTTTGGTAAAATGGCCATAACTTTGTGCTCTGAACTCCAAATGACGAACCGTTTGAAGATTTGGAAAGCTAATTCAAAGCTCTAAGTACGCTATGTTTTAATGGAAGTCCAGTTCTCAAGTTTAGTGGGTCTAAAATGAAGAGCAAAGTCGAACTTTACTACTGCTAGGCTGTTCTGCGCACCTTTGGTAAAAATGACATAACTCTTTACTCCGAACTCCAAATGAGGCAAACTTTATGTCTATGGAAAGCTGACTCATAGCCCTTCATATTTTATGTTTTACTAAAGACCAAATTCACATATACAAAGGGTGATAATTGGAGGCCAAAGTCTGATGGAAAATGAACCGGCGCCCGCGCTGTTACAACCTTGCACCAATTTGCTACTTGCAACCTGAAATGATTTGGGTCGGCCCGAAGATGCAGCAATTCTTCCTAGAACTTTTTGTATAGTGCGTCATGAGTCCCATGGATCATTAATCTTGGCCAAAATGAAGGTCCCTGGCAACGGCGTGCTTTAATTCTTTAAGAACTCGTCAAAGCATCTCTTTTAACTATCTTTGGGAAACCAACTTGAAAATAAACAAAAGCTTGCAAATGAAGCTAATCTATATAAAATAATCAAATAATGGACTTAACTAATGTAAATAAGGGCGCTTGAATATGCAATATTCGGCGCTTATCACCTCACTAGACTATAGGGTTGTTTCAACCTGAATAGTAGGCAACATGCAAAACGCACATATAGTGGGCATGAGTACCTAGATCTACCAGGGTACACAACTACACTAACCACTGATTCTGAGACTCATATCATGGCACCATACTTATATATATAAAATCTAGTAACCATCTTATTCAGTATAAATTAATCCTCCATAAGTCATTCTACTTGTTCAGCTGACCTGACTTGAATATAAGTAGGACTTAACATTTTAGTTAATCCATTCCCTTATATAACAAATTAATCCTCCATAAGTCATTCAACTTGTTCAGCTGACCTGATTTGAATATAAGTAGGACTTAATATTTTAGTTAATCCATTCCCTTATATAAAATAGGTAGGACTTAACTGATAAGTTAATCTGTCCCTAGAATGCCACCGTCCCATACCAGTGCATTAAACCACACAATTCAACAATTGATGTAACGATTAAGGAAATACATCAAACAATCCAGAAATAACTATGATAATATGATATCAAGTTATCGCAAAATAGGAATGACTTCTTATTTATTTAAGCTTCCTATATCATATGTCATACATAAACTGAATCTTATACATATGATGATATTTTATTATACTGTCAAATAAGCATTATCCATATCCAATTCATCCTACACATTTAATCTCAATTGTTAAAACATATTAAAAGATTAAATCCATTCGTTTGTTTAAAACATTCAAATAGCAAGCATCATTATGATTGAGTCCATTTAAATTTATTTAAACCGAAACCTAGTTCCTATTTAATGTTCAAGAATCCTAGGCATGTTTCTACGTTCCATCATTCCACAGATATGAAAAATACATAATTTAAATATATAAAAATTCACACCGGAAATCAAATCAAAATTATGCATTTATCAATTCATAACACAAGAACAGATATGAACCAATTTCATAAAATTTATGTTCTAATCCAATTAAACATGCATAATTATTTAATTTTATGTGTTTAATAAATCCTGAAATTTCCTAGGCATGTACAGAAACACGAATCAAAGGGAAAGAGATAAAAGAAGAACTTGCCTTAAACTTTTGGATCAAAAGTTAAACTTCTTCTTCCTTGATCTTCTCTCAACAGGGTTTTTCTCCTCCTTCCTTCCTTTTCCTCATTCCCTCTCTCTAGAATATATCACGTGAATATTTCTAATCCCTTTTTACAACATATAGCTATATATTTATAGGCTAAATAAAATAACCCTAACCCTTTTCCCAATCCAAGTCAACTTAAAAAAAATAAAAATAAAAATATTAAAAAGGTAAGTAAAATATGTTACGTATATAATTTATGTATATCTTTATTAAATAAATAAATTATACAAATCTCATTATTTATTAATGGATTATCCAATAATACTTAAGTTACCATAATATTATAAAGAAACTTAAAACATAACACGTATCAAATCTATATATATTTTTATTATTTAAATATAAAACATATACATCAGATTGAATATTACTACCCAAGTTACCATAAAAGTAATTAATAAATTACTTTCCCTTTTATATATGTATATAATATATATCTATATATATATATGGACAACTATCCATGGGTAATAATCTATACACATCCAACCTCCTATCCAAGTAATCCACGTGACCCAATTGGTTGGCCCATGACTACTAACCATAACCATAAAAGAAAAATAAAATAAAATAATAAAAGAAAAAAAATCATTTAATTTACAATTAATTAAAACACCATTTAAGCACATAATCTAATTAAACAATTAACACATGGACAAATACAAAAAATACATAGACACATAATCAAATAATCAAGTAATACCTAATTCAATGACACATAATCAAATAATCAAGTAATACCTAATTCAATTAAACACATAAGCAATTAGTCAAATAATCAATTAAATAATTAAAAATATAATTAAAACAAATAAATAAATACCGAGACTATCCTTTTAAAATTAGGAGTATTACATTCTTCCCCCCTAACAAAAGGAATTCCGTCCTCGGAATTCGCCCTTACTTTTTTCCATTATGCTTGGAAACTGTGAGCGAAAAACATCCTCCTATTCTGAAGTAGACGCAACCTCACTATAAGGGCTCCACTTAACTCCAATATACCAAGTGGTATACAGGGTTCCTATATTTTAAGAAACACAGTAATCATACGATGCGTAGGTTGTATCAACATAATCCTCCCATGTCGACAAAGGAATGATCTATATACCTCCAAGTACCATAGAATATACGCACAAACTCCTATGCACCCAACGTTAATAATTTGGTAACGCTAATTCAAAGGCGACTGCCTCAATTGCGAAACACAATCCTCTAAAAGTCAATGTAATAAGTAAAATTGACATTTTCTCCAAAAATCGCCTTTCTTCCTACATGGAAAACAGAACGAGCAAACTACTCCCTAATAGAAAAACTCTAGCATATGAGTTCAACTATTTATAACATCCCACTGTCGCCTCATAACCACACACAGTTAAATACAAAGGGAAGTATCTCTTTCTGACATATTTTTAAATGAAGTCGAGGTCTGATTGTACAACCCTTACTTCTATTTCCAACTAACAAATGAGAGGTATGCATTGTGAAAGATACAAAACCTCCAAAGTTGTCACACTAACCTCCTTGTGCCAACAATATCATAGACAAAATTCCAACAAGTGAAGTAAACACTTCCAATTATCCATGAAAATCTAGGATATACGCCTCAAACATAACCTTTATAGTCTAATTTAATCTCTTGATTAATTCCTCCGTCTATAGATATGAAGTAGAGCTACCGCTCCAAAATCTTCATAAAACTTATTCGAAATAGCACTTTGTATCCACTAATATGGACATCCACATGCTATAATACCACTATCACTGAACTATAGAACTACTATGAAGTTCTAAAATAAGTATCACTCAAATTTATGTCCTCAAGCGATCTTTCTCAATCCACCACTCGGATTTCATATGAAAAATTGAAATTCCAAATCAATGTCGATCCTTCCCACCGACCGTCACTCCTGTTTAGTTCAACTTCCATATTTGTTATAGGAAGTGGCTAAAGATTCTTATGATATCCGATGATCAACTTTCCACCTTTGTAGCAAGTTTTACACTTAGGGCAATTATATACACGTCCCTATCCGTACCTGTTCACCAAAACTGACATTTAATGTCGTGATGTACCTTCTAACCATTTGGGTGTACCAAGAAAAATTATAAATTTCCATCTCAGTCGCCCGACTGTCATATCACTATTTACAGAAACTACTAACTCTCCTCTAGTACCTTAAACTCCTTCTCTAGGGTCAGTTCCAATATTTAAAATTGACCTCCTGAACTACCTTGGTAATAATAAGTGTTATTATTACACCTGTTATACATTCAACTGATAACTCATCAACGAACCGAAAGATTTAAATATCTTATCAGTTGTTAAGAGCATCTACTTCCATAATTGCTTCCACCAGACGGAACATGATATAAAGTGTGAATCACCAATTCTATTTATCTAAACTGTCTTGTGATCCATTCTATTCGCATGAACTAAAGTCCTACTAGTTCGAAATAGACAAGAACTAGGCTGACCTAACTTATCAGTCAACCAATATCCCATACAGAATCATGACCCTTGTGCGAAGTCAGCAATCCCTCAACTAAATTCGTGAAAAATGCTCTTTCATTTCCACTTCAATATAGGGAATAACTATAAATGATCTAGTGATCTCTGATGGTCCATCTCGACTATCTAATAAAAATTACAATGGGAGACAAAATCACTATGTCCCCCCTCCTGCCTGTCCTCCAAACGTCTGCTTCATACCGTGAAGCATCATGTTTCCACTAGGATAAATAAAGAACTAAGAGTTGTGAAACTCAATCCTTGCATCCTCTATCCAATTTGTCTGCAGAAAGTACCGTTAATCCGGTACCACCAGCTTTCGTCTGTACTCATTGTTTAAATTGGAACATCTTCAAAAGCAAATGCTGTAACTAAATCTATCCACCACTGATCTGTGATAAACTTACCGATATTGAAAGTCAATCGGTAATTCCATTTATCAATAGTCAACTATGACTTTAACTCAATAAAAGTCAACAAAGTACGACCTTTGCATACATACCATGCACCTCATCTTTATATAGGTGTTTGGTCTCACCATCTTGTCTTTGACATACACTGTTTCTTTAAGACAAGTTAATGACAATCCGACTTCTTTGTCTAACTTCAAAAGAATATGAAATCTTTCCATCCTCTACATAAGTTATCAATTTCCTAGCAATAGCTAATTGTTGCAAATTGTGACTAAAAAAATAATTCCGTATTATTTATGGAAATGAAGAGACTTAGTTTCCTCCTCCATGTGCAACATCGGCAAATTCCTCCTAATGATACACCCTCTTGAATAAATTCTTGATTAAGAATTTACTGATGAATATTTATTCAGTCTCCTATCCTCACTCGGTGTCATTCCAATAAGTACTTAATCCATTACTAAATCCTCCTCCGACTTGATAACAACTTCTGAAATTTTCAAGAAGATGTTCAGCAAATCCAGCACCTCTGATAAATCATCATGGCGTTACAGTGATCTTTATTTACCACTACCTCACGCATACCGAAACATTAACAACCACCAATATCATGACGTTGTAGTATGATACGAATCTATACCTAACGTAAAGTATATCAAACTAATCGTTCTAAATTGTTTGACTCGTAGTGATGGTTTAATTATCCCATCCCAAAATACACCATAATGACACATGTCCAGGTCCAATAGATTGGCTAGATTTATGTGTATCTACCAAATCCTACGACCGTACGCTCATAAATCTAGCGTAAATAGCGCTATTACTCCATGTTATTAAAACAATAGTTGGCTGATCACACACTTGTATCCCCAACTAAATCACATACCAAATCCTGAGTAATTAACAAAATAAATAAATAAATAAATAAAACATGTATGATAAACACAATAAAACAAAATATACTCCTACTTAGGACATCGTTCTTTCTAGAAAAGAAAGTTTCCTTTGAAATCAACTTTACTAGATTATTTCAAAATTTCCTTTTATAATTTCGTAACTAATCATCCAACCACGAAACATATCCTTTAAAACATAACTTAAAAACACAAATGTTTGCCTAAGTAAATACCAAGGGCTTAACCCTCATCCTTCTTATATGCGGAATGTAAACTGTCTAACTTGGCTTTATAAAGCGAATTAGAACGTCACAACATAATACCAATGCCCTCTTATATGTGATTTAAAAATTATTTATTTTATTTTGATAAGAACACATCCGATCCCCAAACTCCTGAACAATACTTCTTATATACCTCTTCTAGAGATGATAAGAAAGCTTAATTATTTGTAGATTAATCAACCCCAATTCTACTAATAACATTCGCTATACTACTAGCAATTCAGATCACCTCGCGTGATCATCCATCTTCAAGATTTAGTACCCTCTCTATTGGATACACATAAATCTCCTCCATTAGGATCCTCTTCGGCTCCTACTCCTCGCCTTTCTCCTTTTTAAGATCAAATGAAGTCGTGTTGGCCCCGATATGCGGTGACCTATTACGTACATCTAAATCCTTCCTTGGCTTATACTTTTAAAGTAACGCCAAATGAACCTAAACCATCGATCCCTAACTCTGCCTTCTGGCAATGAAATCGATAACGTACTCCTTTACTCTTTTGAGTCTTTATCGCTTTCACCTTGAACCCATCCTTTTCCTAATGCCAACCATTCTATGACTACAAAATATAATTGACATCATCTCCTCCTAGCAAACCGTAAATAAAGTACAACGAATCCTAATACGGGCTCTAAATTTTAAGAAACGCAGTGCAGAAGTCACATAACGAAAGATATAGAGTGCTCTGATACCAACTGTGATACCCTCGGATTCCCGAATGCGGGTTGGCTAGGCCCACGCCTGAATACCCGAGGATATAAAAAAACAAAATCGGCAATAAACGAACACATAGTACAAAAGAATAAAGAAGAATAAATAAAATGCTGACAAGAAACTAAAATGATAATCTAACAATAAACCTCAGAATATATTTTCATTAATTAATAAACTCTTCTGATACAACTGATCCCCAAAATACAACTTGGGAATCCATACTGTATAGACCCTTAGAAAACCAAACTAAACAAATGACAGCAATAACTGTCTAAATCAGGAAACTGAATCATAAAGGAACTCCTATGTAGCATCGGAAGAATGAAGTAGACTGATCCCCGCTCAGCACGAACAACCTCTACTTCTGACGAACACCTAAAAAATAATAGTGGGTCAGGCCCACAAACAAGTTCTACTTTACTACAGTCCAAGCAGAGATCCGATACACGTATACGTCCTAGTCAATCCAACAGTAACTAGTATTCCGTATATATATATATATACACACTAAAGGAACCTCACTAGACTATAGGGTTGTTTCAACCTGAATAGTAGGCAATATGCAAAACGCACATATAGTGGGCATAAGTACCTAGACCTACCAGGGTACACAACTATACTATATCTAGTTACACATCCCTGGCGATATACGCACCCTAACCACTGATCCTGAGACTCAAGCTCATATCATGGCACCATACTTATATATATAAAATCTAGTAACCATCCTATTTAATATAAATTAATCCTCCATAAGTCATTCAACTTGTTCAGCTGACCTGACTTGAATATAAGTAGGACTTAACATTTTAGTTAATCCATTCCCTTATATAATAAATTAATCCTCCATAAGTCATTCAACTTGTTCAGCTGACCTGACTTGAATATAAGTAGGACTTAACATTTTAGTTAATCCATTCCATTATATAAAATAGGTAGGACTTAACTGATAAGTTAATCCATCCCTAGAATGCCACCGTCCCATACCGGTGCATTAAACCACATAATCCAACAATTGATGTAGCGATTAAGGAAATACATCAAACAATCCAGAAATAACTATGATAATATGATATCAAATTATCACAAAATAGGAATGACTTATTATTTATTTAAGCTTCCTATATCATATGTCATACATAAACTGAATCTTATACATATAATGATATTTTATTATACCGTCAAATAAGCATTATCCATATCCAATTCATCCTACACATTTAATCTCAATTGTTAAAACATATTAAAAGATTAAATCCATTCGTTTATTTAAACACATTCAAATAGCAAGCATCATTATGATTGAGTCCATTTAAATTTATTTAAACCCAAACCTAGTTCCTATTTAATGTTCAAGAATCCTAGGCATGTTTCTACGTTCCATCATTTCACAGATATGAAAAATACATAATTTAAATATATAAAAATTCACACCGGAAATTAAATCAAAATTATGCATTTATCAATTCATAACACAAGAACAGATATGAACCAATTTCATAAAACCTATGTTCTAATCCAATTAAACATGCATAATTATTTAATTTTATGTGTTTAATAAATCCTGAAATTTCCTAGGCATGTACAGAAACACGAATCAAAGGGAAAGAGATAGAAGAAGAACTTGTCTTAAACTTTCGGATCAAAAGTTAACTTCTTCCTCCTTGATCTTCTTTCTACAGGGTTTTTCTCCTCCTTCCTTCCTTTTCCTCATTCCCTCTCTCTAGAATATATCACGTGAATATTTCTAACCCCCTTTAACAACCTATAGCTATATATTTATAGGCTAAACAAAATAACCCTAACCCTTTTCCCAATCCAAGTCAACTTAAAAAAAATAAAAAATAAAATATTAAAAAGGTAAGTAAAATATGTTACGTATATAATTTATGTATATCTTTATTAAATAAATAAATTATACAAATCCCATTATTTATTAATGGATTATCCAATAATACTTAAGTTACCATAATATTATAAAGTAACTTAAAACATAACACGTATCAAATCTATATATATTTTTATTATTTAAATATAAAACATATACATCAGATTGAATATTAGTACCCAAGTTACCATAAAAGTAATTAATAAATTACTTTTCCTTTTATATATATTAAAAAGGTAAGTAAAATATGTTACGTATATAATTTATGTATATCTTTATTAAATAAATAAATTATACACATTCCCTTTTATATATGTATATAATATATATCTATATATATATATGCACAACTATCCATGGGTAATAATCCATACACATCCAACCTCCTATCCAAGTAATCCATGGGACCCAATTGGTTGGCCCATGACTACTAACCATAACTATAAAAGAAAAATAAAATAAAATAATAAAAGAAAAAAATCATTTAATTTACAATTAATCAAAACACCATTTAAGCACATAATCTAATTAAACAATTAACACGTAGACAAATACAAATAATACATAGACACATAATCAAATAATCAAGTAATACCTAATTCAATTAAACACATAAGCAATTAGTCAAATAATCAATTAAATAATTAAAAATACAATTAAAATTAAATAATTAAAAATATAATTAAAATAAATAAATAAATACCGAGACTATCTTTTTAAAATTAGGGGTATTAAATGGTCGACTAAAACTGAAGAAAGAATTCTTCGGTCTACCGAAACAAGTATGATGGCCAACCTTGAACCATTTCAGACGACCGAAACACAATGATGTTTCATTTCGGTCGACCGAACCAGTGCGAATTCAAATTTAAACGGCTATTTCACCTAGAACTTTGTGCCCAACAGCTCTATTGTATATCAGATGCACCAGAAACTCTATAAATAGAGTTGGGGTTTTTTGGTTTCGAGTTGAGGCTCTTAAAAGGAACTTCTACAGAGTTTTTGCTCTAGTTTCTCCCTCTCCTTGTGGAGCTTTTGCTCTAGTAGTCCACACAAGGAATCACCATTGAAATACATTGCATATCATTCATGTGATTCATCTTGCAAATTTAGAGCTGAACTTCTATTTGATTACTTCATTTGTAACTCTAAGTATGAGAGCTGTAATTTATATATTTATCTATGTGAGAGACATTCATTGTAACCTTCATCATATATCCATACTTGAGAAAAGAAGACCAAGAGGTGCTCTTGGCAAGGGAAAGCTTGTTTAAGCTATTGTAAGGGTTCTCTTTCTCAACCCATAAAAGAAAGAAGGTGTTTCTCTAATGAGAGGATTTGGTAGAGCTCTCCACCCACAAAAATGAGCAATGGTTCCGTCTTAGCTGTCAAAAGAAGGAGAAGCGAGATGGCTTCATTACAAGGTCGGTTCTTGATAAGCGCTGAATACTGTATATTTAAGCGCCCTAAATTGCATTAGTTAAGTCCGTTGTTTGTTTAATTAAGTAGATTATCTTCATTTGTGTGTATGTATATATTTTCAGGTCCATTTGCCAAAAAAGGAGCAAAATCAAGGCTTTGTGGAGTTTTGGCCATCAAAAGGCACAAGGCTGAATTTCTGGCAACAGTGGATCTTGAACTTTGCTCGCCATTTTGACCTTCCTAACTCAAGAACTGGACTTCCCTCATAACATGAAAGATTTAGAGCTCTGAATCAGCTTTCCAAATCTTCAAACGGTTTGTCATTCGGAGCTTGGAGCAGAGAGTTATGGCCTTGTTACCAGAGGCGCGCAGAACTGCCTGGCAGCAATGAAAATCTGCCTTGATCTTCATTTTCGACCAACTACCCTTGAGAATTGGATCTCCACCAAAACATAAAATATTTAGAGCTCTGAATTAGCTTTCTAAATCTTCAAACGGTTCATCATTCGGAGTTCGGAGTGCAAAGTTATGGCTGTTTAACCAAAGTAGGTCTGGGAGGAGCAAGTGAAGCATGGGCATTTTTACACTAAATTCGAGTGCTCGAGGCCTTGCTTAGAGTGCTCGAATTTTGGGCAGAATGCCCTTCGGAAATGGCTCATTTCAGCCCACTTGCACCTTGGTTTCTTCACTTTGCTTTCCTCTTTAATGAAGTGGTTGGAGATGTTGGTTGGTGACCTTTTGGTGGTAGATAAGGCAAGGAAGGCCACACATATCATTATCCCATATTCTACAAGATTAGAGGGGAGAGAAGAGAGCAAGGGAAGGAGAGTTCTTGGAGCAAGAAAGGGGAGCTCGAAAATGGAGATGAGGATCAAGCTTCTTCTTCAATCTAGGGCCACCATGGGTAACTAAACCCTCTTCTAGGGAGGTGATGAAGCCTCCCCTTTTGCTTATGTTCTAGATTAGGATCTATTTTGGGGATTAAGATGTATCATTTTTGGTCTTTTCATAATCTAGAGCATATTACTTCTTGTAATGAATTCTAATGTTTATAAATGATTGTTGTAAGTGATTGATCTTGTCTTAGATGGTTTCTTGTAGTAATCATAATGCTTGCTTCTTTATGGTGACAATGGAGATAGGATTATGAATAATTTTCAAGGCATGTTGATAGAGAAAATGGATAGTCCATTGCTTAGGAACTTCCTTTGATGGGTTATGCTAGTTTCTTACCTCATGTGCTTTATCATTTGATTACAAACTTGATAGTTCTTGCTTGAGTGAGTATGTTGAAGGCTACACTTTAGTTTAGGTAGCTCAAATGTATTAATTTTTGAGGGACTATTCTTGTTTAATGATTTAATGAACTTCTCTAAGGGTATATGGTAATCTAGTGTTGCTATATATTCTGTGACCATTTTATACATTGTACTTCCCCAATTTAGCCTTAATCTAGCATGTACTTAGGGTGTAGTGTGGATTCATCTCCCTAGTCTTTTCTACTTGTATCTCACTCCTTTAATTTCCTTGTAATTTATTGTTTTATGCACTTCAATTACTAGCTTAGTGACAAACACACAAACCCTTTATAAACCCCTCATCACTCTATAAGGATTCTAGACGCTTAGGTTGCCTTAAACTAGCGCAGTCCCAGTGGTTCGACTTACCCGACCAATAGCCCTATTTTACAATGATTCGTGCTATTGCGAAGGTTGATGTATAGTTGATCAACCGATCAATTTTTGGCGCCGTTGCCGGGGACTGCAAACGGTTTAGCGACCAAAGTTCTAGGGTTAATTTTAGTTTGATTGTTAATATTGTGTCTTGTGAATATTCCTTGTGTGTTTTGATCATCTTCGTGTTGTAAGATTCTAGGGACTCGAAGCTCGCCGTGGGATTGCTAGCAAATTGTAAGTCTAGAAGACCTCAGGTAAGTCTCGTGACTTCTAGTTTCGAATTGTGGATATCGTGCATGTGTTAAGCTTAGAAGTAGATAAATTGCAAGCCCTTGTCGAGGCTATTTCAATTGTGTATTTTCAATTCCAAGCATCGGTCCTTGTCGTGGCCATTTTAATTTTCTGTCTTGATAATTGAGGAGAAAGGGAACATCGTATGTGGAGTTGTGGATAATGAATTGCTTTGTTGATTATATGCTGTGCTGTTGATGTTCGGTCGTAGGTCACTCTCTCTACCCACAATCGATTCGCCCATTGATATCAATTCTCTTGAAAGAACTCTTAGAAGAAACCTTAGGGAATTCACTCTTACAAGGGATCTTGAAACTGAATTTAATACAATGGGAGATAATATAGGAAATCCGGGGAATGAAAGGGCTGAAATTCCTAATATCGAGCCAATGACTCTTAGAGATCATTTCATCCCTACCACCTATGCTTCTCCTTCTTGCATAGTAATGCCAAACATCGATGCAGCTCAATATGAGATCAAATCTAGTACCATCCAAATGCTTCCATCTTTTCATGGTTTTGATAATGAAGATCCATATAAGCATCTCGATGAGTTCCTTGAAATCTGTTCGACCATCCGGTTGAGAGGATTTTCTGAAAATGCACTCCACTTACATCTTTTCCCATTCTCCCTAAAGGATAGGGCAAAATATTGGTTAAACTCCCTCGCTCCCAACTCTATTGCTTCTTGGGCTCAATTGCAACAAGAATTTCTTAAGAAGTATTATCCGGTGAGTAAAACCAACCAAATGAGGCGTTCCATTCTAAGCTTTTCTCAAGTTGATGGAGAACAACTCCACGAGACTTGGGAAAGGTTACAAGATCTTCTTCGGAAGTGTCCTCATCATTTGATCCCAAAATGGCAATTAGTGCAAGCTTTCTATGCCGGTTTGACCGACACCCATAGATTTATGGTTAACTCTTCTTGTGGTGGGATGTTCGTGTCCAAGAATGCGGATGAGGCTTGGACCTTACTAGAGAATTTGAGTGAAAATTCACTTCAACACAATTCTTGTAGGGCTCCGACCTCAACCACTCCAAAGAACACCAATCCTTGTCAACAAAAATCAATAAGGGAGGAATCATCTCAAGTGGATGCCATAGCTCATAAATTCTACCAATTGATGGCACCACATCTTCCTCCTTCATTGTCTCAAAATTCGGCAAGTTCGGTTTGTGCCTCATGTAATAGTCCATTTCATCTCTCGGAAGATTGCCCCACACCGGAGCAATTTCCTAATCCCAACCAAGAGCAAGCTAATGCCATGTTCTCACGGCCCGGGAACAATCCATATTCCAACACCTACAATCCGGGTTGGCGAGACCATCCGAATTTTTCGTGGAGGCAACAAGCCCCACAAAATTCCCAACTTCAAAATCAAGGGCCTCAAAATCAGCCTTCTTCTCAATATCAAGGTAGGCCTTTCCAAGCCTCTTCAAGCTACCAACCTCCATACAATCCAAATGTCTCCACTCAACCTCCTGTGAATCCAATTGATGAGATAGTGGCTGCAAACAAGCAAATGATGGAATCATTAAACAAGCAAATCATAGATTCCAACAAGCATCTCTTGACATCCTTGCAACCTACTCTCCAAATGGTTCACTCCCATACTCAATCCATAGCTAGGCTCGAAAATCAAATGGGACAAATAGCTAACCAAGTGAACCAACTTCTTCAAAAAGACAAGGGTAAGCTTCCCGCTCAACCATTTGAAAATCCTAGAGGAATGCATGTGATTGATGAAACCCCTCCTCCGAGTGGGCCGACTCATGAACAAGTTCAAGCTATCACCACCCTTCGGAGTGGTAGAGTGGTTGACAACAAGGTTGATGGAGACACAAGTGAGAAAAACCCTCCGTTGAAAAATCCAAATTCAAGCTCTTCAAGTCCAAATCCAAGTTCTTCTTGTCCAAATACCATTCACGGAAGCCCCACGCATGTCACCCCAAATGTGGAAACTACTTATGAGCCAAAAGCTCCGTTCCCTCAACGTCTTCAAGAGTCGACACATTTTGGGAATAAGACTTGCAAAATTCAAGACATGTGGGAGGTCTTTAGGCAAGTAAAGATCAATCTTCCTCTCTTGGATGCTATCAAGCAAATTCCTCCCTATGCAAAATTCCTTAAGGATTTGTGCACTCAAAAGCGCACTTCCAGAAGTCATTTGCCAAAGAAAGTGAGGTTAACCGAAAATGTTAGTGCGATCATTCAGCACAGCATTCCTCCGAAGTATAAGGACCCGGGTGCCCCCACAATCTCTTGTGTCATTGGTGACAACAAAATCGAGAGGGCCCTCCTTGACTTAGGAGCTAGTGTGAATTTGATTCCATATTCGGTTTACCTACAACTTGGTTTGGGAAATCTAAAGCCAACTCCGATAGTGTTGCAATTTGCTGATCGATCTATTAAGCAACCACGGGGAATTATTGAAGATGTGATCATAAAAGTGGATAAATTCTACTTCCCGGTAGACTTCATGGTTCTTAATACGGAACCAGTCCATGATCCAAGAAAACACATTCCCATAATTCTCGGACGTCCTTTTCTAGCTACAGCTAATGCTTCCATTAACTGTAGATCCGGATTGATGGATATCTCTTTTGGGAATATGAATGTTAAGCTCAATATCTTCAATGCTGTGCAACTTCCTTCAGATGACAATGAGTGTTTTGAAATCACTATTGCTGATGAACACATTCAAAATCCAATCCCACCTCCTTCAACGGAGGATCCCCTACATGCTTGCTTGGTCCCTTTTGATTTTGAGGATTTTGGTGTGGACAAATCCATTCAGGAAGTCAACTCCTTGCTTGATATTCCATCACCATTTTCCTCTCCTTTATGGGAAGCACCAAATCCATCTCTATCATGGGATTGTCCATCTCCTTCCATTTCTTCACCGGAGTTACCTCAACATTTTGAGGGTGAACCACCGGACAAAGGTAAGGAGAATGTTGACAAGTTGCTGAAAATTCTTCCAATCATTCCAGCCCAATCTAGAATCATTGTCCATGATACTCAACCTGTGAACAAACCATTTGAGTACAATGAGGTATATGACTTGGAGATTGCAAATATGGAAGGTCATGATCCTACCATTGTTAGTCAAAACAATGACATTCAACAAGCCTCCATAATCTCGAACAAGCAACACCTTTGCTTAAATCTGAAAATAAAAGAAGTGAGATTAAAAGCGATGCTCAAATCCTCTAAGGCCAAACTTGTTTCTCTTCGGAAGGATCAATATCCCTCACCATTCATTGATCCAAGTTTGAGACCATATGAAGGAGACAAGTTGCATACGGAGCGTTAATGATCCATCTCTCCAATGGATCCTGATCCTGGTTCGTCTAGCTATCGACATTAAATTTAGCAAAGCAAGGGAAGAAATTCTTTCGATGTTCCAAGCTTCCCTACCTTCTCAAATTGCTCGTGCCTTGAAATTTTCTGGGAAATGGTTTAGAAAAGCCAAAAATTTGATTTTTCTGAAATAATCTTCAGTTGCGTTCCGCAATTTTAGACTGGCCTCTTAGACCTTCTCAGCTCTAATTTTCATTCCCGGAAATTTCCATCGCTTTCGAGCAAGTTCATAGGATCTTTGGCATGCAACTCATGTGCACAACCTCTCATTTTCAACGCATTGTTGGATCATGGTTCCCCAAAATTTTCCATGCATTGGAGATGAACTGCAAAGTTTGAAAATTTTTCATCTAGGCATTAGAAATGTTGAGCAATTCGACAATTTTTCCAAAAATTTTCCATCCATGCATTGGATTGGAATTCTCTTGCAAGGCTTCAAAAATTTTCCCTACATTAAAATTCATTGCATGCATTCTTTCATTGCATGCATTCATTGCATGCATTCTTTCATCTCCAAGCCACTGACTTTCCATGCATGGACTCCATTTTGAACAGCTTCCATTTCCATGTTGCTCACATTACACATTCCATTGCAATGAATTCATTTTCAAGCCTACTGATCCAATTTCGAGCAATCTACCATCCAAGTTCGAGTGCTCGTTGATGCCCTCCAATTTCAGCCCTTCATTTGCAGCCACTGCTTCATTTTCGAGCCCTCTCAAGTTCCATTGGAGTGCTCGCTGCCACATCCCAGCAAACCCGAACTCTCTGGCTTCATTTCAAGCAATCTAAACTCCAATTTGGAGTGCTCGACCTTGCTTGAATTTTAAACCCCAAAGCTGCTGAGGCTACTGGTCCCAATTCGAGCACTCTACTTCCATGCTTAGAGTGCTCGACCACTTCTCTCAACCAAGAAACCCAACTCCAACAACCAACATCCCAGCAATCACCTTCTCTCAACCCATCTTCCCCATCTCGGCTACCCACAAACCGACCACCTCTATGCAACACACCTTAAACCTCAACTCTCTCTCACCACCCAAACTCCACCTTCTCTCTCTCAATCTCCAATTCCACTCACTCATCTCCATGCAGTCGGCAACTCGAGCCCAACACACCATCACCACCTTACCCTTCCCACGCCACAACCCACCCACAATCCATGCAAGCCACCCTGCATGCCCCTCTCGGCAACATTATCCAATCAACCCAACTCACTCAATCCCGAGCCCAGCAAACAACCTCACAAAAAAAAAAAAAAAAAACAAAAAAAAAAAACTTCAAACCATTCCACCTCACACCATGCACACCAACCTTCCTCTCTCTCTCTTCCCAAACCAAACCATGCATCACCATCCCTCATCTCTCACTCTCTGCAGAATTTTCGAGCACTCAAAGCCAAGCTTCGAGTGCTCGCTGCTGCTCAACTTCTTACCACCATGCCCCATCCGAGCACTCCACCCCCCCTCAACCTCTCACCATGCATGCCCTTAAGCACACCACCCAACCCTCGCCTTCACCCAACTCCACACCTCAACCTACAACCAACCTACTCTCGGCTTCCTCACAAAACACCATCCCCAACCCACCCACACTCCATGCAAACCATCTCTCTCTCGGCATGCATTCCACTCCCACCAACCAACCCCCATTTCCTGCAACCTACCCAAACCATCCCTCTCAAACCAACTCCTCTCCCATCTCCAACCAAACAACCCACTTCATACAACCCAACCTCACTCTCTCATCCCACCCTCTCGGCACCTCAACCTCCCATCATGCACGCCAACCTTACCCACCATGCAACCACCTTACCCAAACTAACCAACCTTGGCTTCAACACCATCACCCCTCGGCATCTACCCTCACCAACCTCACATTGTCACTCACCACAAACTCATGCATATCTAAAAAAAAAAAAAAAAAAAAAAAAAAAAAACAAAAAAAAAAAGTTAACTTTTAAAATATAAATATATATATATATATATATATATATACATATATATTTATATATATATAGATATAGTACTAATAATAATAATACTAAATAAATAAATTAATCACTTTTTTTTTTTTGGCCTTATTTTGTTTTTCATCTTGCACTAAACTTCAGGTTAGAGTTTTTATTTCTGTTTTGGTTTTTCTTACGAGACCTATGCTTTTCCATGTATATTTTCGTTGTGTTTTGATAGGTCTTCATGTCCAAGTTTGGGGGACGCCGTTGCGCACTCACATGGCTGCACATCTACGTCGTCGTCACTCCACTTGGTATTATTGTTCTTTTCCCCCCTTTTTGCTCTTATTTTGGTATGCTTGTCTTCACACATTGAGGACAATGTGACATTCAAGTTTGGGGGTGCATTTATGCATTTTTGGTTTCATAATTTTTGCTAAGCAATGATAGTATAACTTGACACTTGTCGGAGACGAAGCATATGTTTAATACCTTGTGTATAGAAGCAATTGACATTTGTGAAAATAAAGAAAAATTTGAGTTGAAATGATCATGTAGATTCAAATTAGTCTGTATAAATGTCTCAATTAAATTCTCGCTGGATTTGACACTCTTTTAAGCTTCACAATGCACAGATGCACATTGGAAACTTAACTGTGAGGCATGCAACTTGATCGACCTTGACCTTGGCCTAGTTAATTTGATTTGATGAACCTGATAGATGGATACCTTTGGCATGTATCTATTAAAAAAAAAAAAATGAGAAAGAAAGAAAAAAATGACCAGTTGACGTTCGTAGCCTTTCCAACTCGAGCTATTAAGCCCTATGGAGTGTCTCTACACTTAGCACCCTAAAGCCGTTTGGTTTGGGAGTTGTTGGCCTAACGCTTGCTACAAGGGTTGGTTAGAAAGCTTAAGGGACTTAAACATTGCACGGTCATTCAAAAAAATAAACTAGCAATAAACATGGTTCGTTAGAGTTCGTAGCCTTTCCAACTTGAGCTATTAAGCCCTATGGAGTGTCTCTACACTTAGCACCCTAAAGCCATCTGGTTTGGGAGTTGTTGGCCTAACGCTTGCTACATAGGTTGGTTAGAAAGCTTAAGGGACTTCAGCATTGCACAACCATTCTATTTTTCGCTTATGAGTTACAATAAATTGTCAACAAGCAACAAAAGTTGTCTTGTAAATAAAATCATGCCTTAGGGACCTCATTTAAAGGGGAATTCAATGATTTGAAAACTTGTGCTTTGGAATTGGAAAAGAAAGTAAAAGCCGCATGTTGAGAATCCAATTCACTTTCACTGAAGCTAGAGTTGATTTCCATTCAAGAGATGATAATTGAGTTATTTATATAGACTTTGATGTTGATGCATGTATGTGGAAATGTATTTAGCCAATTTTTGTATCAATGCTTTATATATGCAAGGTAGTTTTCCCAATGACCCCATCTCTAGTTTTTGTCTGTTTCAAGTTGTATTTGAGCTATGTATCTATCTCATTTTACCATGGATGATATTTTTGTAGTAGCATGCCCATGGTTGTCTTTTCATTAAGTTTTTCATTGTAGTTTTGCTAAGGGACTAGCAAAATGTAAGTTTGGGGGTGTGATAAGCGCTGAATACTGTATATTTAAGCGCCCTAAATTGCATTAGTTAAGTCCGTTGTTTGTTTAATTAAGTAGATTATCTTTATTTGTGTGTATGTATATATTTTCAGGTCCATTTGCCAAAAAAGGAGCAAAATCAAGGCTTTGTGGAGTTTTGGCCATCAAAAGGCACAAGGCTGAATTTCTGGCAACAGTGGATCCTGAACTTTGCTCACCATTTTGACCTTCCTAACTCAAGAACTGGACTTCCCTCATAACATGAAAGATTTAGAGCTCTGAATCAGCTTTCCAAATCTTCAAACGGTTTGTCATTCGGAGCTTGGAGCAGAGAGTTATGGCCTTGTTACCAGAGGCGCGCAGAACTGCCTGGCAGCAATGAAAATCTGCCTTGATCTTCATTTTCGACCAACTACCCTTGAGAATTGGATCTCCACCAAAACATAAAATATTTAGAGCTCTGAATTAGCTTTCTAAATCTTCAAACGGTTCATCATTCGGAGTTCGGAGTGCAAAGTTATGGCTGTTTAACCAAAGTAGGTCTGGGAGGAGCAAGTGAAGCATGGGCATTTTTACACTAAATTCGAGTGCTCGAGGCCTTGCTTAGAGTGCTCGAATTTTGGGCAGAATGCCCTTCGGAAATGGCTCATTTCAGCCCACTTGCACCTTGGTTTCTTCACTTTGCTTTCCTCTTTAATGAAGTGGTTGGAGATGTTGGTTGGTGACCTTTTGGTGGTAGATAAGGCAAGGAAGGCCACACATATCATTATCCCATATTCTACAAGATTAGAGGGGAGAGAAGAGAGCAAGGGAAGGAGAGTTCTTGGAGCAAGAAAGGGGAGCTCGAAAATGGAGATGAGGATCAAGCTTCTTCTTCAATCTAGGGCCACCATGGGTAACTAAACCCTCTTCTAGGGAGGTGATGAAGCCTCCCCTTTTGCTTATGTTCTAGATTAGGATCTATTTTGGGGATTAAGATGTATCATTTTTGGTCTTTTCATAATCTAGAGCATATTACTTCTTGTAATGAATTCTAATGTTTATAAATGATTGTTGTAAGTGATTGATCTTGTCTTAGATGGTTTCTTGTAGTAATCATAATGCTTGCTTCTTTATGGTGACAATGGAGATAGGATTATGAATAATTTTCAAGGCATGTTGATAGAGAAAATGGATAGTCCATTGCTTAGGAACTTCCTTTGATGGGTTATGCTAGTTTCTTACCTCATGTGCTTTATCATTTGATTACAAACTTGATAGTTCTTGCTTGAGTGAGTATGTTGAAGGCTACACTTTAGTTTAGGTAGCTCAAATGTATTAATTTTTGAGGGACTATTCTTGTTTAATGATTTAATGAACTTCTCTAAGGGTATATGGTAATCTAGTGTTGCTATATATTCTGTGACCATTTTATACATTGTACTTCCCCAATTTAGCCTTAATCTAGCATGTACTTAGGGTGTAGTGTGGATTCATCTCCCTAGTCTTTTCTACTTGTATCTCACTCCTTTAATTTCCTTGTAATTTATTGTTTTATGCACTTCAATTACTAGCTTAGTGACAAACACACAAACCCTTTATAAACCCCTCATCACTCTATAAGGATTCTAGACGCTTAGGTTGCCTTAAACTAGCGCAGTCCCAGTGGTTCGACTTACCCGACCAATAGCCCTATTTTATAATGATTCGTGCTATTGCGAAGGTTGATGTATAGTTGATCAACCGATCAGTTCTTCACCCGCAAGCAAGAACATGTAAAGGTTTGTTCTCCACCCATAAGGAGGAGCCATAGTGGAATCCTTGAGACGTTTTCTCAAGGCATGGACGTAGGCCGAGATTGTGCCGAACCATGTACATCGTGTGTCCCTTGGTTTGCATTTTCTCTACTCTCTAATCTCTACTTTCTTTACATTTGATTGCATATTTATTTACTCAATCTTCATATATCTAATGTTTAGTTTATTTTGAGTAGAATAGTTATATAAATCAATTAACTAGTATGTGAAGCTTAATTGATTATGTGAGGAGGATTGGATGAATACTTGGATTAAGTTTAATGAGTGATTGATTTTAGCTTAGACTATATGTTCTATATTTGATTTATATGTAGCTAAAATGATGTTGCATACCAAGTGTTTGACAAAATACATATTCAACACATCATTCACCTTTAGAGTTTATATGCACCCCAAGTGTTTGATAAATTTGTTTTAAACTTTATGATACTGTTTTCATAGCATTTACACCTTGAATATTAATCACTTCAATATTGTGCAAATGTTAATTCTAAATGTATTGAAGCTTAAAAGAATTCATTTATTTGAATCAATGATGATCACACTTAGTTGCATCACTAATTAGCATGATTCAATGTAAAAAATTAATTGGTCATTTGATAAAAGAAATCTACTCATGTGTAGCAAGCTCATTGTTTTACATTCCAAATATTAAGTGGTATCTCCACTACAACTCACTAGAAAAGCATTCAATCACAATGAATCATATTTGGCTCTAAAGTATAAAGACAAATAAAATGAGCTCAGAGAAGCTAAATCGAAAAAGTTCTATAGTTTGCCAATGACCTTATTCACCCCCCTTCTAGGGTCATTATTTGGGCAACGCTGGGCTACCTGCCCAACAACACTAACCAACCATCCCAATAGCTGCCGGTGAACGTAATCCGCCCACATATACCCGGCTACGAGTGGTAGCTGACCAGTACTACACACTCGGCCACTCACACCCGTCTATATCATCACTACACTCACACTTCCGGCATGGACGTAGGCCAAGATTGTGCCGAACCATGTACATCGTGTGTCCCTTGGTTTGCATTTTCTCTACTCTCTACTCTCTACTCTCTTTACATTTGATTGTATATTTATTTACTCAATCTTCATATATCAAATGTTTAGTTTATTTTGAGTAGAATAGTTATATAAATCAATTAACTAGTATGTGAAACTTAATTGATTGTGTGAGGAGGATTGGATGAATGCTTGGATTAAGTTTAATGAGTGATTGATTTTAGCTTAGACTATATGTTCTATATTTGATTTATATATAGCTAAAATGATGTTGCATACCAAGTGTTTGACAAAATACATATTCAACACATCATTCACCTTTTGAGTTTATATGCACACCAAGTGTTTGATAAATTTGTTTTAAGCTTTATGATAATGTTTTCATAGCATTTGCACTTTGAATATTAATCACTTCGATATTGTGCAAATGCTAATTCTAAATGATTAGTTGAATTGAATGTATTGAAGCTTAAAGGAATTCATTTATTTGAATCAATGATGATCACACTTAGTTGCATCACTAATTAGCATGATTCAATGTACAAAATTAATTGGTCATTTGCTAAAAGAAATCTACTCATGTGTAGCAAGCTCATTGTTGTACATTCCAAATATTAAGTGGTATCTACACTACAACTCACTAGAAAAGCATTCAATCACAATGAATCATATTTGGCTCTAAAGTATAAAGATAAATAAAATGAACTTAGAGAAGCTAAATCGAAAAAGTTCCATAGTTTGCCAATGACCCTATTCACCCTACCTTTAGGGTCATTATTTGGGCAATGCTGGGCTACCTGCCCAACAACACTAACCAACCATACCAGTAGCTGCCGGTGAACGCCATCCGCCCACACATACCCGACTACGAGTGGTAGCTGACCAGTACTACACACTCGCCCACTCATACCCGTCTACATCATCACTACACTCACACTTCCGGCTGGGTACATGCTCTGATACCATTTTGTCACGCCCCAAAAATTTTAATAAAATCCTCGATTTATACAAATCTAAATACATCAAAATACACCCACGATCACAAAAAAATGCCCTCTTTTATACAAAGTCAATTTCTCCAAATATACACAAAAAAATTCTCCAAATAAAAATAAATAAATCCTGCAACCCCGACTCTTCCACCTAAGCCCGAATCTAGCAATCCCCGTTCATCTTCGGTACCTGAAACTGGAGGGTGGTGAGACAAAAAGTCCCAGTAAGAAAAACCATAACAAGAAATTCATGGAGGTTTAATAAAACAGCTTCACAAAATATACATAGTCATGTGAGTATATAAGCAAAATACATATGCATTTAATTAAAATATTTATTCAAAACCATTGAAGCAAAGCCACTCCAAGACATTCAAGGTATAGAGAACCCTACACTAAAAAGAATTTCCTCACTGAATCATCAAGACCTCAAGCCTCCGGTCTAGCCTCCTCTGCAACTCTCGGCCTCTCACTGTCTTTCTCTCTCTCTCTCTCTATGTTTCAACTTTGCTCTCTATATTTTCCTTCAAATTCTCTTATGTGCTTCCTCACCAAACAAATCCCAATATAAATAGGCAAAACCACTGACACAATTCACACAACTGCTCTCCACCAACTCCATACACACGTCAATACTACTCACCACACACTCAAAAAATGTCAGGCAATATCATTTCATCTGAACCAAACAAATTACTGGGTCCCGCTAGCATATTTTCTTTCCTTACGTCCTTACTTAGCAAACTACATCAGCCACAAAACATTATACACATGACTTGGTCAAAAAGCAAAAAGCAAAAACTAAAGTTAATCATGACATCACCAAACCAAACTAAATCCCCTTTCCATTTGTCAGTAGCCCACCTTTTTCTTTTTCCTTTCACCACCCATCTCCTTCTTATCCATAACACAAAATAAATAAATAAATATATATATATACAACCAACTAAACCAAACCCCTTATATGGGACCCGTCAAAAACAAAACCCATATCACCATTTCCAATTTTCCTTTCTCTCCCTTCCCACTATAATCGGCTAGACCACCTGATCCTTTCTATTTCCTACCTCCATCATAAATACAATACATATATAAATATAAATAGATAAATAAATATATATATATAACAAAACTACATCAAAAATTCAAAACTTATTAACTTTAATAAAGAAATAATTAATTTAAACAATCCAAAAATAATAAAATAATTAAATTAAAATCTTAAAAATTTGGGTTATCACACACCCCAAGAAACATCAATGTTTCTGAAGAATCCTTTCATCCACGCCCTTACGGGAGAAAGAAACAATTGGCGAGTTTTTCTCCCAAACTAAAGTTACGCGTTTCAAGAAAATCAACTGGAATGAAAACTTGGGAAGTCAAAACTCAACTCCAAACACAGAAAGTGAGGTTGTGCCAACAAAGTGACAAATGGGAAAAAGACGAAAAATGAATATTGTCTAAAAAATGAAAATGTGGAAATGACTCGGTCCTTAAAGAAAGTTGTCAATCCAAATGAAAAGTCTCAGAAATCATTTTCGAGCACTCGAGACAACACTAAGTGATAAGTAACCGAACTCAGAAAAGAAAATTCAACAAAAAAAATTTATCCGTAAAATTTCAAAAAAAGGAAAGAAAGGAAAATGACAAGGTTATTACAACCTACCCTCCTTAAGGAAATTTCGTCCCCGAAATTAGGAACATCACCGGAAGAACCGAACAAGGACCGAACACAAGGTCACACCAAGGAAGGGATCATGAAACACTAAAGGACAACTCCAGAAGCCTTAAGATCCAACTGAAGGAACGCGAAACCACAAACCGAAAGACAACTCCTCAAATAAATCGGCATGTCAACTCAACGTCAACCACCGAGAGAATCCCAAGACAACGAAATGTCGAAACACGACAAAAGACTAAGAATGACATGGCAGTATGAGCAGCGACCAAAATTGGCTCACAACGCACTCAAATATGTGGTAACAATGACGGTGTCTAGTGCCTGCCCACACTTACTAATCAGTATGGTAGCATTGTGATACTCCTAGATTTCTGGATGCGGGTTGGCCAGGCCCACGCTCAATTACCCGAGGATATCAAACTAATTAGCAATAAACGAACACAGAATACAATTAAGATAAACAGGAATAAATAAAATTACTGAAAAGAAACGAAGAAGATAATCCAAAACTGAAACCTCAGAATAAAATTTTATAAATAAGAAAATTATTCTGATACATCAAAATTCTCTATTTTTAATACAACTCGGGAATCCATCTGGTGCACCCCTAATAAAAACCAACACTAGAAAACGAACAACTGAAAAGAAGTCCAATGCTAAACCATGAAGAAACCTCTTACGTTGTCAGTAGAATGAGTAGCCGTTTCTGCTTAGTACGAACAAGCTCTAAGACCTGGACTCGTCCGTTACCTGAAAAATAATAATGGGTCAGACCCACGAACAAGTTCTATCATAACTACAATCCAAACAGAGACCCAATACGCAGATACATCTTAGATGTCTCAACTATAACTATATAGTCCATAAATAGATATATATCCACACTACAGGACATTCACTGGACTATGATGAGGGTCTCAACCTGAATAGAAGGCAACATGCAAAACGCACTTGAGTGGGCATGACTACCTAAGCCTAACAGGGTATACCTCAACCAACATAGCCAGCTACGCATCCTACTGCATATACGCTCCCTAACTGACGATTCTGAGACTCAAGCTCATATCGCGGTACCATACATATATATTTAGAGTCCGATCTTATCCAACCATAAGAAATCCAGTTAGTCGTTCAGTTTATTCAGCCGCACAGACTAACATAATTTATATGTATAAAAATCCCATCCGAATACAATATTGAGCCGGTCAACTATCCATCGCCAAAACACAACATATAATTAGGATTTAAGTGTTTTGATTAAATCCCTATTCTTCCTAATACAGAAATATAACAACCATCTAGTATGTCGTTCAACTATTTTAGTTGACAGGACATGAAAGCATGTAGAATTTAACTGTTTTAGTTAATCCATTCCGTATGTATGAATGGGTAGGAGTTAGCATTTTGATCTAACCCTTACCTCCATATGCCACCGTCCCATACCAGTGCATACCATGCAAATGATCCGTAAATGATGCAACACCTCATACAGTACACCAAATACAATCCACATAAACCTTACAGCTGATAGAACAGAACTTTAAACAGTTTATCAACCCATAATCCAACTAACATCCCTGTAAATTGCTAGAACCTTATTTAACAGTTTAGCAAAGAGAATCCAAAGCATTTTATCCATGTAATTGCAGAATAGAGTTAAAATATCTCAGCAATTAAAATTTCAAAACCGTAATCCATATAATTGCAGATTAAAATATAATACCTCAACAGTTATAATCCAAAGTAAGCATAAAACAAGTCTGATATTTAAATGACTCTATTATGCATCTAGAACATGATTTAAAAATCATTCTACAGTCCATTAAAATTTTAAAATAAAACTGACCAATTTAATACTGCTTATTTGTTAACAGCCTGCAAAATTAGTTAAACTTTCCTACGGTTAAATCCATGAGCACAAAGACATTAATTTATTTAATGTGGCTCTAATATAGCATAATATCATGTTTAGAGTCCATGCTACAATTCATTAAATTTTTAAAACAAGATTTAGCAATTTAGTTCTTCCTATCCGTTAGCAGCGTACAAAGTTGCTTATTTTTATACTGCTTATTCCATTTGCCTTATGGACCAAATTATAGAATTAAAGGGATTAAAATCCATTGAAATTAATTTTAGAATGCTCATTCCAGTCCCTGAAACCATTTAGAATCCCAAACAGTGTCCAAACGCACCCAAACAGAGCCTAACCAAGAGAGCCTGCTCTCAAAACCACAGAGCAGGCTTTTTGCACCTTATAGCCTGCTCTTAGAAACATATAGCCTGCTCTTAAGGAGTGGGAGCCTGCTCTTGGCTTCCCAGAGCCGGCTCTCTCTCTTTGAGAGCCTTCTCTGTCTAGTTTTGCTCCGTTTCGCCTATCAGCTTCATCTCCGGCCATTCCCAACCTTCTGTTCATCTTTAATACTGAACCTAAGAGTCCTTTTTATACCCAATATCATCCCCATGACTTGGATTTAACATGCTTTTAAACCAAATTGAGAACCAAAGATGCAAGAACTGTAACTGTGTAATTCAACGCATATAGATAATTGATTTAGCATATAACAAGCATGTAAAATTTAATTAATGATCACTTAAAACCCTAGAGACTATCTAAGGATGCACAGAACATAGGCCAAAGGGAGAAAGATAGAATATAACTTGCCTCTTAAGGTTTCGGTTTGAAACCTTTAACCGCCTTCATCCTAGGTTTTCTAGCGACCTTTGTTGCTGTTAAACCTCCTCTGCTGCTCTTGGTTTTACCCACGAGCCAACCCCTGCTCCTCCTCCTCCTTGGTTCAACCCTAGCTGAAGGCAAAATCCTAGACTTCTTTCCTTTATCTCTCTCTGTATTTCTCTCTGTAACTCTCTATTTTCTTTTTCACTACGGGAATAGGGGTCCTGCATTCTAAAACCCTAAGTCAACATATCATTTAGTATTTATAGGCTTCAATTAAAAACCAAAACCTAATTCTAAGTCCAACTACAAGTCGGCTACAACGTGAAACCTAAACCCTAAATAATTTTACAGTTATAACAGAACAATTAAAAACACCTATTATTAAACAGTTACACGATAGTAAAGCAATTAATTTAAAGAATTCAAATAACACAAATAATTTAATTAATTCAAATAATACAAATAATTTAATAATTCAGATCATTAAATACAAATCAATTCGCACAACACGTAATTTAATTACACATAAAACAGGAAACCATCTAAACATATAGCCGCGCAAACACCTAAAAATAATAAAATAAATAACGAAAACAACAAAATAAATAATAAAATTCCAATTACATCCCTTTTAAAACTAGGGGTATTACATTCTTCCCCCCTAACAAACAGAATTCCATCCTCGGAATTCACAAAACACTGAATTATTTGCTTTTAAAATTTATTTCCGGTCTCGTGTGGACTTAGCTCTATCAGTATGAATATATTGAGTCATAACTTGGCAACGACCCCATGCCTCCCTAAGTATAGTTATTTATACTTTGGCAAATTAACCATGCCCCTTTTTTGTATATTGTGTTAAACCTTGGCAAATCAACCATGCCGATAATTCAACCATGTCTGTGGCAAATAAACCATGTCATCTTAAGTATATTTAGTTATACTTAACAAATCAACCACGCTGATAATTCAACCATGTCTTTGGCAAATAAACCATGCCATCTTAAGTTTATTTAGTTAGACTTTGGCAAATCAACCATACCTTAATTTAACCATATACTGATTTTAAACTTAACAAAGAACTAAATCACCCAAAGTCCAAGCATGCATATCAAACGCATAATATTAATTTAAAAACCAACCAATCCAGATAGACAAATTAAATATGTCTTACATCATTTGGTTCATGTGACCAGACAGTCGTGTCCTGATGCACCTTATAATCGTCTAAGTGCATTGAAAAGAAGTGCCGATATTATATCGTATTCATTTTGACAACACTAACATAAACTATTAAACCTCCATCAATACCTTAAGCTCTAGTTGAGTAAAGTAACACCTCCACGAAGATCAACCCCAACATTTGCAGTTGATTTTCTTAATTTCTGTGATAACAGCCTGTGTCATTATTATACAGGCTAAAACTTCAACTGCGAACTCAACAATGAATCGAAAGATATGAATATCCGATTGGTTGGTGAGAGCGTCCACTTCCCTATTCCCTTCCACCGGACAGAACTTAATACACAGTGTGAATCACCACTTTGATACATCTAAGTCACTTATAATCCACTCTATTCATATGAACTGATGTCCCACCAGTTCAAAATAAACCAACATTGAGCCGATTTAATAAAGAAACTAACCAACATCCCAACCAAAATCCTGACCCTTTTGAAAAAATCAGCCACCCCTCAACTAAATCCGTGAAAATGATCTATCATTTCCACCTGAGTATAGAAAATTGTCTATATGGATCTAGTGATCTCTAACGGTTCCTCTTTAATACATTTTAGAATTAAAGACCAAATCATGTTGTTCCTCCTCCTGCCTGTCCTCCAACACGTCTGCTCTATACCAGAGAGCAGCCCGTTTCCACCAGGATGAATAAAGAACCAAGAGTTGTGAACCTCAGTCCTTACATCCTCCTTCCCATTTGTCTACCGAAAGTACCAACTGGTCTGGGACCACTAACTTCCGTCTGTACCCATTATTTAAATTAGAGCATTTACAAAAGCTAACCCTGCAACCGTAGCTATGCATCACCAGTTAGTGATAAACTTACCGATAATAAAATCAATCGGTAATTCCATTCATGGAAAGTCAACTCACTATGACTTTTTCACACCCACCGTGCACCACTTCCTTATATAGACGTTCGGTCTCTCCTCCCTGCCCTTGACACATCCTACTTCTCTAATATAAGTAAATGTCAATTTGACTCCTTGTCTCCCTTCACATGAATATGAAACTTTTCCCCTCCTCTATATAGTCATCAACGTCGGAGCAATAGCTAATTGTTGCGAAAGATAACCCTTAAAAAAAAAAAAAATCGCATTTTATACGGTGTAGAAACTTTGGTTCCTCTCCCAAGTGCATACCAGCAACTCATCTAAATGACATCCTCGTAAAATCATGTCTTGATTACGAATAGACTGATAAAAATTTAATCAGCCCACTATCCTCTCTCGGCGTCATTCTAACAAGTACCTACCAGCACAAAATCCTCCGTCCGAACCATAGTGGCATTGCAGTGATCTTTACCTACCACAACTTCATGAATCCCCAAAACATTAACAACCACCATTCTTATAGCGTTGTAATAACGAATCCCTACCAAGCATAGAGCACATCAAACTAATCATTTTAAATTATTTGACTCGTATTGATAGTTTAACTATCCTGTTCTAAATAGCATACAATATTGATGCATACCCAGGTCCAATAGAGTGGCTAGAATTACCCACTTGTTGGCTTAGGATTGGTTCACTTGTTGGCTTGGATGGTTGACAAGTATAAGTTTAAGATTAAGCCTAGGAAGGAGCCATTGATTTGTGACAAAGGTAGGCTCACAATTTAGTCTTGCAATTATTTTTGGACCACTTTAGAATTATGTTGTTAAGGAGGGTTTTTGTGCAATTGACCAAGACTTGTGTGTGTTGACCTTGGTGTAAGACCATATAGTGAGTGGAGGATTTCTATTTCCTCCACTCACATTCTTTCACACTTAATTTATATCTCATCCCTCTCTTGTAAAGAAATCCCTAGTCTCCATAGATGGAGTTTGAAGCCTTAAGCTTTGACCTTGATTTTGTGGGCCTTCCATTGATTTCCAAGTTTGACCTAGGGAATACTTTTTGTTCCCCTCATCTTCCTCTTTATAACCCTAGAAGGGTTTACCATTTTGTACTTGCTAGCTTTGGATTCAAGAGGAACAATCCTCTTGTGAGGTAGAGGGTGTTATAATTTATTTTCTAAGTGGCTTTATTTACTTTTGTATGAATATATAAGTTGTAAACATATTTTTGTGTTAATTTGAGAAATTAATGATGTATCATAGTTTACTTATAACTCATTTTAGACTTAGTATATGGCATGGTCATGACTTGATCTTTGTTATATAATTATTTGGAACCATTTAAATGAGTTTTCAAATCTAAAGATTAAATGGATTTAATTTGATTTAAATTCTAGTTAATTGTGTTTTGCTTGTATTCCATTTTAGACTTGAGATATGGTATGACCATGACTTGTTGCTTGTTATATATTAAATTAGGATCATTTGAATAACTTTTGAAAGTTAGAGATTTAATTAATTTAAATTAATTAAATTCTACATGATGATGTCTTACTTATTTTGCTCTTTTGATTTGATATATGTCATGAGCATGCTATATTATTGAATATATAATAATACGAGGTTATTCGAAATTGATTTAAAATTTAGAGAATTTAATTATTTTGTTTAATTAAATTATATCTAATGGCTCCATGGA
Source organism: Cornus florida (assembly GCF_030987335.1). Classification (NCBI taxonomy): domain Eukaryota; kingdom Viridiplantae; phylum Streptophyta; class Magnoliopsida; order Cornales; family Cornaceae; genus Cornus; species Cornus florida. The sequence goes on from NW_026775581.1 coordinate 91,946,063, forward strand.
TCTAAGCGTGTTTTAGAAGTTGTTTCTATATTCAAATCATGGACTTAGACTTGTTGTATATTCACTTGGTTATGTTTGGAGCATAGGATAACATTGTTGTTATATTTATATTCATGAGAACATGTTTTCTTTATGGATTATATTGTTGTCTTGTGTAGCGAGTTACACATTTTGTATTCGACATCTTTTCATGTCATAGTAGTCGTGGACTTACAACATGTATTGTATGTGTTTCCATGGGGTAGTAACCCTAAAGTAACCATGGTGTCGGCCTGATCCGGCGTGATGTCCAAGTATCCACCTTATTTGATTTCGCATTTCATTTCAAGTTGATAACTATATGATGTTGTAACTTGTTGTTCCTTATTTGATTTCCCATTTTAAGTTACAAGATGTTAACTTTGAGAATTTGTGCTTGATGTGTTGTGTTAGAAGTTCCAATGTTGGTTAACTTGCATCGATATGATGAATTGTGTTTTAAATGTTCAAATGTAGTTTAGGAATGAACCTATATATTCATTTGGAAAATAGACGTTAATGACCCACTTTGTTGTTTTCGTATTTTAGATTTCAAGTGGATGGCTTTGAGAATCTTTACCTTGTTGCTTCGTATATCATACTTCTATGTTGTTTAAATTGCATGAGGGATGTGGATTATGTTAGAAATGATCTAAGGTAGCTGAGGATGCTCCCTGAGTCTCACATTCGACATAGACGTTAGGTGGCATGATCCTTTTGAATTGTTTCAAGTTAATGTAAAAATCTTTAAAGAAATCGAGTCTATGCATGCTTATTTTCTACAAGTAAACTTGTTTACTCACCCCGAAGTTACTGGGGGTTTTGTTCAGGTACGAAGACTTGGTTCGTGATGCTCACTATTCCGTGGATGACTAGTAGTTTATAAGTTTCTATTTCATGCAAATGTTAGCATGAAATGCCTCATTGTAGCTTTTTATGTCAAATTTGTATATTTGATTTCATGTATGTAATGTGTACATAAGTACACCTTTTGTATTATATTTGACATGTATAAGATGAGGCCGGAGACCAATGACGTGTATTTTGTATTCAATGTAAATTTTGATTTCATGAAATATTATGAAAATATTGAAAAATCACAAGTTATTGTTTCACCATGGGTGCATCGGGTATGGGAATTCCATTTTCATTCTTTCATAGGATCTTATTAATCATGTATGAAGTGTGTCCAAGGGCCAAACGATCATTTGAAGTCATTTTTTGATCTTGGTTTTTAAAGTTTCCATTTTAAGTTCATTTTCGCCTTTTTGGCCGTTAGGGGGTCGGATTTGGACTCGGCCATTTCTGGGAGCCACAGACCATTCCCGCGTGCTCAAAATCACAATTTAGGTTTGTGTGCATGATTGTTTTCATGAAAAACCCTTTCGTTTGTGTTTTGAGCCTCCTATGGACTCATTTCACCTTTTTGTTGAAAAACTCAATTTAAGGGCATTTTAGGGATTTCCTTTGGGAAATAAATTCCGTTCTTGACTCCAACACATAAAAAATGTGATTTTAGGGGGAGTTTCTTCACGACATTTTTTCAAAAAATGTCATATCGGCCTCGAAAATCATGCTCCAATCTAATTTTTCTGCTTTTTCTGTAATTTTACTGTTTAAGTTCAACTCTGGTCAAGTTGAACCAGTTCAAGAAGGTTAAATAGGTTCAAGATGTCATTTTGGTCCAGCATGGGCGTACTTCCCATGTTGAACCGGTTCAAGTCATGCAGAACTGTTTTGCAGGTTTAGCTTTGGTCTTCCAACTTTGAACTGATGTAACTTCTTTGTTTTAACTCCGAATTGGTCCGTTCTTGAGTCTAAATTGACCGCGTCGAAGTAAGCTTTCCAATGGTATAAATTTCAGATTTAGATTCTTCTCCTAGCTCAAGATATACTTGTTTTAGTGTGGGGGTATCAGTTTCGATTCGAATCGGGATAGGGTTCATTTGGGATTTCTTTTCATTTGGCCTTGGGACTTCATGTGAAGTTACCAAAGGATGTTTTTTTTTTTTTTTTTTTTTAAATTTATCTCATTTTGATAAGCGCCGAATATTGTATATTCAAGCGCCCTAAATTACATTAACAAAGTCCAGTTATTAATTATTTTATGTAGATTAACTCCATTTGCATGTTTTTATGCATTTTCAGGTTAAAGTGCAAAAAGGAAGCAAAAATGATGCCTTGTGGAATTTTGAGCAAAAAGGATGCCATTTCTGAATTTCTGGCAGCAGTGATCCTGACTTTTTTCACCATTTTCGACCTAGCAAACTCAAGAACTAGACTTCCATCATAACATGAAAGATTTAGATCTCTGAATCAGCTTTCCAAATATTCAAGTGGTTCATCATTCGGAGTTCGGAGCAGAGAGTTATGATCTTCGTAACAGAGGTGCGCAGAACTGCCTGGCAGCACTAAAGTACTGCCTTTCTCCCCATTTTCGACCAACCAGACTTGAGAATTGGGTCTTCATCAAAACATGAAGTTTTTAAAACACTGAATCATCTCTCCAAATCTTCAAACAGATCATCATTCGGAGTTCGGGACACAAAGTTATAGCAGTTTTCCCAAAATAGGTCAGCGCTGAGCAAGAGGAACATGTTGCACATTGCACTAAGTTAGAGTGCTCGAGATCACTTTTCGAGTGCTCGAAAATCAGGCAGATTGCACTCGGAAATGGCTCAATTTCAGCCACTTGCACATTGGTTTCCTTAATGCCATCTTCCTTCTTTATGAAGTGGTTGGAGGTGTTCCTTGGAGGAGAGAGAGGGTGTGTTGGAGAATAAAAAGCTACCCAAGGGCCACACATTATTAATCTTTGATTTTTGCAAGATAGAGGAGGGAGAAGAGAGCAAGAAAGGAAGGGTTCTTGAAGCTAACAAAGGGGAGCTCGAAAATTGGAGATGGAGTTCAAGCTTCTTCTTCATTCTAAGGCTCCAATGGGTAACTAACTCCTCTTCTAGGGAGGTGATGAAACCCCTCCCTTGTAAGCATGTGTTAGTATAGTTTATTTTTGGGGATTACAATGTATTTTTGATAGTCTTTCCATGGTCAAGAGCCTCATTTTTGTTGTAATGAATGTTGAATGTTTATAAATGATTATTGTGAGTTATTCATCTTGTCTTGGATGGTTACTTTTCGTAATCATATTGCTTGCACTTCCATGGTGACAATGGAAGTTAGATCATGGAATGGTTTCAATGGCATGGAGTTGGAGAACCTAGATAGTTCATGGCTTAGGGTTTCCGTTTGATGGTCTATACTTGATTCTTTGCTTTATGTGCATTCACCATTTAAATTAGGGCTTGATAATCCTTGACTTAGTAAGCATGTTCTAAGCTACATGTTAGTTTAGGTAGTTGATCATGTGAACCTTTGATGGTTTATTCTTGCCTTCCTATTTAAATGACTTTCTTGAGGATATTATAGCAACCTAGTATTGTTATGTATCATGACTATCATATATGTTGTTTTTCCCTTAAATTATTCTTAACCTAGCATGTGTATAGGGATGGAGGTGGATTCATTTCCCTAGCCTTCTTTACTTGTACTTCACTCCCTTGAATTCTTGCAATTTATTGTTTTATGCACTTTTAATTTCCTAGCTTAAGTGACATCCAACAAACCTCTATAAACCCCTTATCATTCTAAGAACAATTCTAGACACTTAGGTTGCCATAGACTAGCGCAGTCCTAGTGGTTCGACTTACCCGACCAATAGCCTTATTTTACAATGATTCGTGCTATTGCGAAGGTTGATGTATAGTTGATCAACCGATCACATTTGACTTGTTGGAAGTCAAATTCCTTCCTTTTAGGGTAAAATGACCATTTTACCCTTGATCCTTCTTTCGGTAGGGTTTTGATACCCTTATCTTCATTTTACTTCCTTTGAGCCTCGAAACTCCTTAAAAGTTCATTCTTGTGTTTTAGGGATGATGTACATCTCTAAGGGCTTGGTTTTGTTTTGCTTCCGCATTTTGGATCCGCTTCGGGCCATCACAGGACACACTGGGTTGAAAAATCCAGGGTCGTCACATTAATTGCATCCAAAAGTGGAAGATTAACCTTCACTTACCTAAACACATCTATGATTTCATTTGTTTTGGCCTTTTGTTTGTCAATGGAAATGGATCCTTTTAAGGCATCTGGAAATTGAGCTTTTGGCTCAAAATCTTTTTCAAAAGTTTTCTTTGAAGTTTCTTCAACACAAGAATTTTTGAATTCATTTTTCAAATCAATTTTGAACTCACTTTTCAAATCACTTTCTAACACTTCCTCATTTGAATGATCATGCATATGCAATGAAGGAGGAATAGGATGTAAAACGGGACGGGTGTCAACTCTTGGTTGCATCGGTTCACTCTCTTCATTGGACATACCCAGTTGGTTGTCCACAATCTTCTTACTTCTCAAGGTTGTCACTGCATTAACATGCTCAATTGTGTGACCTTCCGATGAAGAATGAGTCTCCACAATGCATTGTTGCTTTGGTGGGGCATTCAAAGGCATTTTCCCTTTCTCTCTGGCATTTAGAGTACTAGCTATTTGCCATACTTGGGTTTTTAGCTTAGCAATGGATTGAGAATGAGAGTGAAGCAATTGAGTGTTTGCCTCTAGAGTGCCCAAAGCAGTTAAAACTTTTTCCTCAAAAGTGGGACTTTAAGAATTTCCTTGAGAATATGATTGATTTTTTTTTTTTTTTTTTTTTTTTCCTGAATGGGATTTTTTATAATATTTCAAAAAGTACAATTACAGTAGGAGTAAAAAAACTCCAATACAAAGAAGGTAATGGACAAACCCATATACCACCAAATTAACTTATCCTTAGATAATCAAAACCATAAATCAAAAAATAAACCAAAAAAAAAAAAAACCTAAAACAAATAAACAACACATAGATAACCATTGTGCCCTATTCCACATGCTGCTTCTAACCATGAAACCCAAAAGACAACCCACCATTTATCAGCAGAAACAACCAAGTGCAAGAAGACATCAGGCATCACAACACAAATTGTGACGACCCTGGATTTTTCAACCCAGTGTGTCTTGTGATGACCCAAAACAAATCCAAAATGCTGAAGCAAAAGATAGAACAATGGTCTCTAGAGATACAACACTCCTTTAAGACACCAATGTGACCCTCAACAAATTAATAAGGATAGACTCAAGAATCACTTGATTCGGAGTCCGGACGGCAAAGATATCAAGTTCTGAAGTCGAAGGAAAGGAAACCCTATCTCGGTTCGAACCAAAAACAGACACTACCTTACTAAAACTTGAATAACTTGAGCCACAAGAAGTATCTAATGCTCTAATTAGTACCATTGTAAATTTTATTTTGACGCGATCAATTTAGACTCAAGAACGGACCAATTCGGAGTTAAAACGAAGAAGTTATGATGATTTGAAGTCGGAGGTGCAGTCTAAATCAAGACACACACACACACCTGTGAACAGTACTTCGAGCGCTCGAACAAGGACTTCGAGCGCTTGAAAATTGCCCTAAGGAATCTGCCCAAAGTTCGAGCGCTCGAACTCCCCATTTAGAGCGCTTGAACTCCTGTAGGCTGTTCCTGAAATGCTGACTTGAAATGCAATTTTGAGGACTTTCTAGGCCTTTTTGAGAAAAACACAAAGAAGAAACTACCCTCAAAATCATGTTTTCTGGCCAACCATGCCAAAAGAAAACTCTATTTTTCAAGTGAAAACCCCAAAATGTCCTTATGCTCAGTTTAGGCTCAAAACGGCAAAAAATGTAAGTTTGCACCAAACATACTTTTAACCCCAAATGCACTTCTAGGATGAAACGAATATGCACGCAAACGTAAAAAGTGATTTTGAGCCCGCGGAAATGGTCCGCGGCTCCCGGAAAGGACCGATGCAAAATCCGACCCCCTGACGGCCAAAAAGGCGAAAATGAATTTGAAATGGAAATTTTGAAAACCAAAATTAGCAAATGGTTGGAAATTACCGTTTGGCCCTTGGCTGCACTTCATGCATGATTAATGAGATCCTACGGAAGAATCAAAATGGAACTCCCACACCCGATGCAAACATAGTGAGACAAAACTTAACATTTTTTCAATATTCTCATGATATTTCATGAAGTCAAAACTACATAGAATACAAATACATGTCATTGGCCTCCGGCCTCATCTTATACATGTCAAATACATTGTAAGGAGTGCACTCATGTACACATTACATGTTTAAATTCAAATATACATATTTTGACATATAAGGCTACAAATGGCTTTTCAAGCCAACCTTTACAAGAAATGAAAATCTTCAAGTCCACCAATCATCCAAGCATGACGAGAATCGCAACCTTAATTCTTGTACCTGAAATATGCCCCAGTATCGTAGGGGTGAGTAACATAAAGCTACTCGTAGGAAATGAGCATGCATCGACCTACGTTTTACAAGTTTGCATGATTTAATTATTGTGGTTCATTCCATCTAACGTCTATGTCAAAGGTGAGACTCAAGGAGCATCATAGCTACCTAGGATCATTTCTAGCATCAATCACCTCATTCATGCAAATTTAGCAACATAGGGTCATGTTTACACAAAGCAACAACATAGGAGCATGCTTACACAAAGCAACAACATATAGATTCTCAAGGTAATCAACTTGAAGTCTAAAATGCAACATCAACTAAATATAATAATTTAGCATAATTAGAATATCTAATACCATACATCAAGACATAGGTTCTCTAGGTTATCAACTAGAAATCTAAAAGTGTGAAATTAACTAAATATATCAATTTAGTATGGATGTACTTAACAACATCAAAATGATTCATTAAAATCATAGACATGGATGTACTTAACAACATCAAAATCGTCAATAACTAAAACCATAAGTTACAATATAAACATGATTGTTAACTTGGAATTGAATGCGAAAACAAATAATGGAAGACTTAGACATCTAAGCTCGGAATTCTGCCGAGACCTCAATGGTTATTCCGGGCACTAACCCGCAGGGAAGACCACCCTAAGTGCGCACTATCTCAATGACTTAGAGGACTCACGTCCTCGTACTAGAGCCAAACCCTAGCCATCTCAACTCAACAATGTTCCAAGATTCCAAAATTAAACCAAATAAATTCACAACTTATACATAACTTATATAATGCATGAAAACACATTCCATGCACAAGTAGGTTGAAACCACACAATCCATGCCTTAGAGTTTCAATTCTAAAATGACATACATAATGTCAATTACAAAGTGTGCAATTCACTACACATGGCATCAATATATTCTATAAAGAAAACATGTTCCCATGAATATAAATATAACAACAAAGTTGTCCAATGCTCAAAACACAATCAAGTGAATACATAACAAGTTCAAGTCCATGATTTGAATATAGAAACAACTTCTAAATTACCAATAGATCCATGGAGCCATTAGATAGAATTTAATTAAACAAGGTGATTAAATTCTCTAGATTTCAAATAACCTCAAATTAATATATGTTAAGCAACATATCATGGTTTTTACATATATCAAATCAAAAGTGCAAGATAAGCAAGGTATCATCAAATAGAATTTAATTAATTTAAATCAATTAAATCTCTAGATTTCAAAAGTTGTCCAAATGATCTCAAATTAATTTATATCAAGCACTAAGTCATGGTCATACCATATATCAAGTCTAAGATGGATTACAAGCAAAACACAATTTACTAGAATTTAAACCAAATTAAATCCATTTAATCTCTAGATTTGAAAACTCATCTAAATCAACCCAAATTAATATATATCAAAGATCAACTCATGGCCATGCCATTTACCAAGTCTAAAATGAGTTATAAGCAAACTACCATTAATCATAATTTCTCAAATTAATACACTACATGCATACAAGTTGTACAAGCATCAAAAACATGCAAGACAACAAACATATAACCCTATAACATTCCCTACCTCACTAGAGAAGTGTCTCTGTAGAATCCAAGGCAAAATCAACACAAAATGGCAAACCCTTCTAGGGTTATGAAGAGGAAGATGAGGGGAACAAAATGTATTCCCAAGTTCAAGCTTGGAAATGAATGGAAGGCTCTCAAAAATCAAGGTCAAAGCTTAAGGCTTTAGGCTCCATCCATGGAGGCTAAGTTTTCTTTACAAGAGAGGGAGGAAATAAAAAATGATGAGGATGAAATCTGAGTGGAGGGGATAGAGATCCTCCACTCATTATGTGCTCTTACACTACCTCACACACACACACTAATCCAAGATCAAATTGTGAGCCTACACTTGTCACAAATCCAAGGCTCCATCCTAGGCTAAATCTCAAGCCTACACTTGTTAACCATCCAAGCCAACAAGTGCACCAATCCTAGGCTAACAAGTGGTTAAATCTCTACCCTCCACATGTCCTCATCCAAGGCCTCAAAGTGTTTCCACACACATATCAACAAGTGGACCAATGAGAGTGTGACACTTGTCACACTTTTCAAAAATTACAAAAAGGTCATTTTTGAAAATATCTTCCAAAGTAAATTGTAAAATGGTCCCTAAGACGAAAAATAATTACTTACAGTAATTACATAAAAATCCCTAAAGTTTAGAAAAATTACAAAAAAGTCATGCATCTATACCCTTTACAAGAAAAGTAAGCACTTAGCATGCTTTTCTACAAAAGTGAAAATACACATAGTATGGAATTTAAATATCGTGTATGCATGCAAAATTGGAATCAAATCTGTACCCTAAAAGTGAGGTTATGCTAACAAAGTGACAACTAAGAAAAAGATGAAAGTGAATAGTATCACAAAAGTGAAAATATGAAAATGACTCGGTCCTCAAAGAAAATCGTCAATCCAAGGAAAAGAGTCTTGGAAACTATCCCCGAGCACTCAAGATGACACTAAGTGATGAGAAACCGAACTCAGAAAGGAAGAGATCAACGGGAAAAAAATATCCGTGAAAATCCGAGAAAAGGAAAGGAATGAAAATGACCGGGTCATTACACAAATCAAACCACAACAACAGTCTGCTGTCAAACTACACAACCACTAACTGGAACAGGAATCAATTCTGTCAGCAGTCTGCTTTCAAAATTGCAAACTATCTTTAAACCCTCAAATGTGCTTGTCCACAACTAAGCAAAATCCTTGGAAATCAAAATCAATGCCTGGAAATTACTAGCTAGAAACCTCCACTTCAGATATTAATCTCCAAAAATTATCATAAAATCAACCAGACTAAGATTTAGATATGCAATTACATCCCAAATAATAGCCTGCACCACCTGATTAGATTGATCTTGAATCCCACTATGAAGCACATTGTTTCGCACAGACCAAATCTTCCAAATTGTCACTGCAAATAAACCGCATAGAATATTTGATTTGATAGATTTTATCACAGTATATTGAATGAACCAATCCACCACCTGATTCAAAGATACAAATTCTGGACACTATAAATGAACCAGCTCAAAAATTTCTCTCCAAATTCTTGAAGCAAAATCACAAGAGGCAAATAAATGATCATTAGTATCAGCTCCTGCAAAGCAGTTATGGCAGACAGATACTAACTGTAATCCTCTTTTCTGTAAGTTCACAAATGACAAGTTTTTATTATGAAGAATAATAACATCACACAAAGTAACTCTGGGCCTGCATTTCTTCCAAATTAAACCTGCCCATTTCTCTATTTGAGCTGAAGATCTGTAACTATTCCATGCTACTTTCAGGTTCAACTGCCCATCTTTCTACTTAATTTGATCTGGTCCCTCATGAATAACCACCTGCTGAATGACATTTTGAATGAAATCAAGATTTTCAGTAATACTCCAAGCCCCATAATCAATAATAGAAGCCAAGACAGTTTGTCTATCAACCCCTCTGAACCTGGCAGCTCCAAATAATTGAATGAGAGATTGTTCATTGCACCAGGGGTCTGTAAGAATCTTAAAACAATTACCATCACCTACCTGGAACAAGACCTTATCAAGTATCAAATCCCTCACCTCCAAAACATGTTTCCAAACAGCAGAATCTGTGGCTTTTGGAACTACCAACCAGAACACAGTTTTATTTAGATAGGATGCTTGCAGCCATTGTATCCATTGTTTATCCTTTTTCTGAATGAAGTCCCAGCACATATGCAATTTTGCTGCACAATCAATATCAATAATTCTCCTAACATTAAAACCACTCTCCACAGCAGGTAGTTTTATTTAGATATGATTGATTTGGAAAATGAGAATTAGAGAATTGGTTTCCATGTGATTGATATGATGATCTAAATCCTTGGGATCATTGGCTTTGCATTGGAGGTGGAATATATTTCCCTTGAAAACCACCTCGGGGAGGGTTTGAGCCTTCCCCTTGGCTTTTCCATGAGAAATTTGGGTGATTCCTCCAACTAGAAATGTAATGGTTGTCATAAGGATTGCTCCCTAGATTAACAAATGCTGCATTGACTTGTTCATGATGCTCATTTTGGACATATCCATGGGGACAATTGGAAGTAGAATATAAGACACTAGAACATGTCATGTATGATTCATTAGATGGATGATAAACATGATTAAGGGAGGAAGACACTTGGTTTGTCGAGTTTTGGTTGATCAAAAATTGATCAAACCTTTGAGATAAGGATTTCATCTCGGCGGCTATTTCATTAGAGTTGTCGACTTTATATAAGCCAACATTCTTCCTTTCATTTGAATTTCTACCAATCTTGGAAGATAATGATCTATGCATTGAATTCTCGCTCATGCTTTCATAAAACGCCACACATCATCCTCATGCCTATCAATATAAGAGCCACCCATAGAAGCATCAACCATTCCTTTGAAATTATCCGACAAACATTCAAAGAAACATTGAACTAATTGCCATTTAGGTATGTCGTGGTGTGGACACTTCCTAAGTAAGTCATGCAGGCGCTCCCATGCTTCATGAGCTGTTTCCCCATCGCCTTGTGAAAATGCTAGAATTAAGGTTCTCATGGCATTGGTCTTAGAAACCAGATAGTACTTCTTCAAGAACTCTTGTTGCATTTCTACCCAAGAAGTTATCTAAAAAGGCCTAAGATTGTTGAACCAATATTTTGCCTTGTCTTTAAGAGTAAATGGAAAAAGTTTAAGACTTAAAGCCTCTTCTGGCATGTCCGTGTATTTCACGGTGGAACACACTTCAAGAAACTCATCCAAATGCTTGTAAGGTTCTTCACTTGGAAGTCCACGATAGTTAGGAAGCATTTGAATGATTTGTGATTTAATCTCATTGTGATATGCTCCAAATGGTGGCAATTGAATGCATGTGGGTGCATTATATTCATTCGGCACATAATGATCACGCAAAGCAAGAGGGGGATTTACAATTGGTGGTGCTATATGAGCACCTTGATTGCCTTGGATTATGGGAGGTTGTGAAGCATACATTGGTCTAGGCATTACCATTGAGACTTGGCCTTGTTGTTGTGGTGGGTGAATGAATGGCCTCGACTTGCCTAATGGATCTTGGATGTTGTCATGATACACATTGGGGTGGAGGATACCTTGTTGGTTTATGTGACCAAGGTCCTCCAAATGGTCCTCATTATGGTCTTCCATTGATGAAATGGAATGACTAGAACTACCTCTTCCCCTAGGATTTCAAATAACGGATTCAAGATAAAAATTTAGTGGGACAAGAGTAGGATTTAATGATCTCCGACCATGCATGCACAAACAAAACACAAACAAGCAACGAATAGTAAGCAATCACTTCACCTTCACAATAAATCAATCAACAAACTTTCGCCACATACAATGATCCCATACTTCCATGCTTTCAACAATTATGCAAGAAAAGTAAATTGCCTCCACGCGGGCTCACGATTTATCTAGAAATGAAAAACAAGCCTTCACGTGGGCCGACGATTTAACTAGAGATCGAGTTTAGGAAGAGCTCACAAAGGGTCCTTAAGCACTTCAAATTATTTTTCAAACTTTAGCTTTGCAAATTTTTAGATTCTTAGCTTTTTCCTTTCTTTTGCTTAGCTCCTTGCTTAGAATGCTTCCTTGCTCACTTTCTTTGGCCTAATGTACCTAGTCAAATAAGAACCAACACAATAAGTAATCAAAAATAAAAATAAAGTAAAGACACGATCAAAAGAGTACTAATTCCTAATTGTTTCCACAATACGATGTTGCCTAAAATTAATCCCCGGCAACGGTGCCAAAAACTTGGTGGTTGCTGTAACGACCCGGTCATTTGCCTTCCTTTCTTTTTTCTTGAAATTTTACGGATAATTTTTTTTTTCATTTAATTTTCTTTTCTGAGCTCTGTTTTGTGTCGCTTAGTGTCATCTCGAATGCTCGGAATTGGTTTCTGAGACTTTTTCATGTGAATTGACAACTTCCTTTAAGGACCGAGTCATTTCTGCATTTTCACTTTCGGACACTATGCGTTATTTCGTCCTTTTCCCTATTCTATCTTATCTCCGTTTGTCAGTTTTTGGCACAACCTCACTTCTTATACTCGGAATTGGTTTTTGACTTCACGTACCTTCATCTTGAGTGGTTTTCTCGAAATACGTATCTTTACTTTTGCAAGAAAGTACTCTGGTTGCTCCTGGTGCCCACAAGGGCATGGATGCACAATTCTTTAGAATCTTTTTCATTTCTTGGGGTGTTTTTCATAAATATCTTTTGAAGATATTTTATTTCTGGGGTATCTAAGAAAATATCTTTTGGAAGATATTTTCATTCAGGGGCAGTTTCGCAGTTAACCCTTTTTGTAGGGGCTATTGTGCAATTAACAAAAGTTATTGCAAAATGTCTCGTCTAGAGCCTGAATCCTCGTACCGGATTCATTTTCACATTTTGTCAAGTCGTGGACTCTTAGAATTCCGTTCTGGTCGTTTTTCTCCAGTTTCTGAGTTTCTAGACCCGGTTGCCGCCGAACTTGTTCGGGGCATAACTTTCTGCTCGAAACTCAGTTTTTGACGCCGTTTCTTCCGTTATTCATATTTTATCATTTTGAATCTTTTTTGTTCATGGAGTTTTTTCGTTTGAGCGTGTCTGCTCAAAATTCACTTTTTTAGACCCGGCGGGGCCCTTTCGGGGCACTTATTGTGATTTTCTATAAATAGGGGGTTTGAAAAATTAAAACATAATTTTCCTCTTCTTCCCCACACATTCTGTACCAAATCCCACAGCCTTCCATGGCTGCCATCTTCTCTCTCCTCTTTTGGTTCATTTTTCTTTGATATAAAGTTTTCGACCTTAACGTTTAATGTTTGTCTTGACGCCGCACATCTTATGCCCTTATTAAAATCCATTTTCGACGATTTTTTGAGTTCGGGTTTGGAGTCAAGTTGGGATTTTCATGGGGCTTCTTATGGATTCTTGTTCACAGTGTTGTCCCCGACAAAACCTCTCGGTATCATCGGATTCGGAGCACTTTCGTTTCGGTGGGGATTTGAGATTTTCATCTCAAATTGAGGTAGGGGATGTTCTAGGTTTAAATTCTTGTTATATAGTATGCTTGTGATGCTTATACTACTTGTTTGCATGATTAAATATAAAATCTAGAGATTTTATTATTTATTTTTCTTGTACGGGATCTAATTTTCTCGGTTGCTCGTGACTTGGTTTAAACATGTAGCATGATATTATATTGCCCCATGATATGCTCATTGTCGTGTATTAAAATTAGAGCATTTAAATAAGTACTAAAGCTTTTATTTAATATTTATCTTAGGTGAAAGATTAATTCACATGGCCTTAACTAGCTTTGAATCAATATGTGTTAGCATATTATATTAGGCCCTAACATGCTCTTCAACATAGATTAAATTGAGAGAAATTGGAATTGTTTTGAAATCTAGTAATATTTAATTAATTTGATTAATTAATTTATTCCGGGTGTACTATTCACCCCATTGGAATTCCGACTTGATATTCTTGGTATGCATGCTATATGGTTTCACATATATTAAATTTAGAATATTTTGTTAGGTTTTGAAATCTATTATTTATTATTTTTCTAGTATTAAAGTTTAATGCTCATGGCCATTCATTGCATGGAATTCACTTGTGTCGTGTTTTTAAATCATGTCTTGGTATGTTGTATAACATATTTAAAATTGAGATCGTTTGGAAGACTTTCAAAAACTAGAGATTTTAATTAATGAAATTAATTAAAATCCATTCAATGGTTCTATGGACTTAACTCACATGGTGGTGTCTAGTATATTGAACTTGTAATTTGACATTAAATTCATCCATGACATGATCCTTGACTTGCCTTGTAACCTTGATAATTTAATCCCTTAAGTAGATTAAATTCCCTTGTATGTTTCCATCGAGTTAATCATGCCTTGTTATTGAATTCTTATTAAGCTTGTGAATTTGACTTGCATTTCAAGAACTTGTACCTTTTATCAAGTATCGTGATCCCTTGTATCTTGGTTTCATTAATGTATTTAATGAACTTGCTCATTTGTCTTGGAATGGTTTACTTACACATGTGTTGCTTTGTGAGTACTTGAATCATGTATCTTCTACTTGTGGTATATCTACTTCAATGGAATCCTTATGCTATGTACCTTGGTTATAATGTATATAGATGCATACTATGATTTCTTGACATTTCACATGCCATCATAGTTGAGTACTTAGGGCATAACTTGTATGTTCCAAAATCTTGGTTGTGTATGAAACGTGGTTAATGCATTTCTTATATTTGATACAATCTTGACTTGCACAACTTGTTGATTTTGGGACTTGGGATATCAATCAAGAATTGTCATGGCTAGGACTTGGTTCTAGTACGGGGGAATGTCCTCCTACAATTATAGTGTGCACTAGGGGAAAGGTACCCATGGGTTAGTAGCCCTAAAGTAATCTCAAGAGTACGGTTTTAATCCGGGCGATATCAGAGTTTCCACATTGGTTGATCTCACTCTTTAAATTTCAAGTTGCTATTCCTTGAAGATTTAAACTTGTCGTGTTATGTGAAATGCTCCAATCTTGTTTCATTGCATAGATATTATGCCCCATTCGTGATTTCAAGTATACTCCTTGTCATGTTAATTGCATCGATAATGTAATTCTTGTTAACATATGTCCGAGCATACTTATTGTCATGTTATATGGAATGTTCCATCCTTGTATACTTGCATAGATATTATGCCTTGTTCTTGATTCCGTGTATAATTCTCATCGTGTTAATTGGTTTAATTCCAATCATGTAAATTGCATTGATAATGTGATCCTTATATTCCATTGTTTTCGCGTCGTGTTGTATAGATTGTCCCTAACCTTGTTCAATTGCATAGATAATATGATTCATGGAAGATGGTAAACTTGTCATGTTGATCTGTATTCAAGTATCTTTCTTATCGTGTTCTTTGGATTATCCCAAACTTGACTTGTTTCATATGTGTATATGTATCATGATTCTTGTTGCTTATACTTCATGATAGCTTAGGATGCGCCCTAAGTCTCACTTTGACATAGACGTTAGGTGGCATGAGCCCCTTTGACATGTTTCACCTTAAGGTGATAAAATTGTAAAATGCTAGGTCAATGCATGCTCATCTCCTACGAGTAGCTTTATGTTTCTCACCTCTACGTTACTGGGGCATATTTCAGGTAAGAAGACTTGGTTCGTGATGCTTAGCATTCCTTAGATGTCGTGTAGCTTTAAGTTTTCATTTCATGCAAATGTTAGCATGAAATGTCATTTTGTAGACTTATATGTAAAACTTGTATTCTTTGATTCCATGTATGTAATGTGTACTTAAGTGCACTCCTTTCAATGTATTTAACATGTATGAGATGAGGCCGGAGGCCATTCACATGTATATTGAATTTTTTGTACTTTCTAACTTCTTGAAATATAAGGAAAATATTGAAAAACGCCAAGTCATTGTCTCACCACGGTTGCATCGGGTGTGGGAATTCCGTTTTCATTCTTTCATAGGGTCTTATAAATCATGTTTGAAGTGTGGCCAAGGGCCAAACGGTCATTTGACCCCGTTTTGTATTTTAGATTTCGTGTTTTCATTCCAAGTTCCATTTTTGCCTTTTTGCCCGTTGGAGGGGTCGGATTTTGCATTAGTGGTATTTTTAAGTCATGGACCGTTGTAGCACGACCTAATAGGTAATTTACGTTTGCGTGCATGGTTGTTTCTGGGTAAAACCTCGTCCTTGGTGATTTGAGCCTCTTGTGAAATTCGCATTTTTTTTGCATAATCTGACATAGGGGCACTATGGACCTTTCACATTAGTATTATTTTCTTCTTTTGACATGGCCGCTTAGAAAAAATGATTTTAGGGGGGGTTTCTTTTTCGTGTTTTTCCAGAAAATGTCGTCTTGGTGCCGGAAATCGATTGCAAAGTTCAGCTTTCTGTTTTTTTTTTAGCAGCTTTTTGTACCTCCATGACCAGATTTCATGGAGGGGCATTTCGGGCATTCTACATTACATTTTTTTTGAATTCTCTCGAGAGTCACGTAGAAATCTCAATTTTGAGGGGGGTTTCTTCTTTATGATTTTTCAGAAAAATTCATCTTCTAGCCCGTTTTTGCTCTCTGTTGTGGGCAGATTGTGAAAAAAACTCATGTAGCTGCTTTTTGGGTCCATCTTGACCTATGCTGTTCAAGGGGCATTTTAGGGACTTTACATCGTGGTTTTTTTTGGTTTCTTTCGCAATGTCGGGTAGAAAATGTGATTTTAATAGGGGTTTCTTCTTCGTGTTTTTCCAGAAAAACTCGTTTAAGGGTCCGTTCATAGCCTCAGTTCTGGAAAAAAAAAAAATCAAATGTGGCTTGCTTTTACAACACTATTCATGCCTAGATTTTTGACCCATAAAGTGAGTCTATTTTTTTGAAACTTTGAGGCTTCATATCTTCATCATCCGGACTCCAAATCAAGTGATTTTTGAGTCTAAGTTTATTAACTTTTGCTTGTCTATCCAACGATATGCACGGTTGCATCCAATTCTATCTTGAAAGACCATTTTACCCCTTATCAAATACCCATGCCGCACTATTTTTAAACCCAAAAGTTGGTTTTTTTGAAACTTTGGCGTTTCATATCTTTTTCGTCCGGACTTCAAATCAAGTGATTCTTGAGTTTAGATTCATTAATTTTTCCTGGTCTATCTAATGGTATGCTCGGTTGCATTTTGTTTGGTCTGAAAGGACCATTTCAACCCATGTAAAGTACCCTTACCGCATTGATTTCAAAAACCCAAAAGTTTGATTTTATGAAACTATAGAGTTTCATATCTTCTCCAACCGGACCCCGAATCATGTGATTCTTGAGTCCACCTTCATTAGTTTTTCATTTTCTTTCCAGCGGTGAGCTCGGTGGCACCCGAATCCATAGTTTCAAAAATGACCATTTTGCCCCTGGGGGCTTAATTGTTATTTTTCTGATCTTTTGCTTCCGCGTCAGTTCTCATTGAGTTGCACGACCTCATGTAAGGTCACTTTGACTTCTTAGAGTCTTGTTTCTTGCTTCTGCATCTGGATCCGTTATCGGGTCAATCTTCAGTTCATCACAGTACACGTTGGCCTAAAAACTAGGGTCGTTATAGTTGCCATCGCGTTGCACCAAAAGTTTGCAAAGAGATGAATTAAGAGTTTGAGTGTGCAATGTGGCCAAGTATTAAATTTATAAAAACCACTACTACTTCTAACTAAAAATATAGCTAGGGTGAGTAGGGATCGTCCCAAGCGATTGGTGGGTCGTGTTACTATGGAAACAAGATTAGGGTTAGTAGGTTGAGTGATCAAAATGTGGTTGGTTTAGTTGATTAAACTACAATTAAGACTAAACAAGCTTAATATAAAACAAGTAGTTAAAGGATAGAGAAAACAAGAGAGAGAGGTCTTGGGACTTAGATGTCACCACTAAGCATCAACTTTCTATACACTCAATTCATAATTAATGAGGGGGAAAACATATGTTGCAACAATAGTGAGTATGTGTGGTTGTTTCAACAAGTATGGATAACCAATTAAGTATATATTGTCTAAACAACACAATGAATAGCACAATATATCAAACTAAGTTATTAATCCTTCCTTTAAGCTCATAATCCAAACACATCACATGATTAAAGAAATATACTACTTGTATTCATAAGTATGGAACATCAAACAACAAGCATGGATTGTCCTCCCATTTAACAACTAAGGTAACTACACTAAGGGAAAGACACAATCCATCAAGAAATGAGAATGAACCATCAAATAAACCACAACAACATTCTATTAAGCATTATGTCTAGATAATCTCTAGATTTATAGCATCAACACACATAGACATGCATCAACAACACAAGAGCTAGAGATAAATACATGAACATCTATTCTAGCATACATAGATATATGGATAGAATGAAATGATCAATTGGAAGAATTAAACCACAATTATCATTGAATAAACAAGATCTATGTACATAAAAATGTCAAAACATGTATTACAACATAAATCCCCTCAAAAATACATAAATCAAGGTAAAGAAGGCATGCTTCGGGCTAACTCTAGCCCCAAGAGGATGTCTAGCCACTCATGGATGATGTCCTCCAACCCTCAAGGGCTATCTCCATGGTAGAAATGCTCTTTTTCTTGAGGTAGATGGAAGACTTCCCAAGAATGTGTCTTTAGCCTCCTCTTTTCTTTTCTTCCTCTCTAAGAATATGATATCAAATGTTGTATCTAAAAAATTTATATGTAAAAGTGGTTCATAATCCTTATATAGGTAGCTCAAATGTCACACCCAATGGTCTAAGCTCGTACACAAGGGCTCTTCTAATGATTGCACCATGAGACAACTTTTAATGAGCTGAAAATTGATTTAATTCGCACTTGAGAGGGTTCGATCGATCAAACCTATGCTGAGATTGATCGAACTTGGCTGAGATCTATCAAACTTTGGCTGGATCAATCCTCCCATGGCAGTGCCTTTTTAGATAAAGACAAATCTGAGATATTTTTGAGATATTTTGGGAAAAAGACAAAAGTGGTAGGTGGGGTGGTATAATAGGATAAGATGGAATCTTTTCGATCAATCTGATAAATGTTGGATCGATCGAACATTATGGGATCTTTGGATAAAGACAAAAGAGCTTAGATGCACTTTGGAGTACAGAGATCGATCTATGTCAGATCGATCGAAGAAATTCTGTGATAGATCGAACTTTGCTGAACTTCCACCATTTGCTTCATTTTGCTTCCACTTTGCTCCTTTCTTTCATTCATCTTAAGATTGCTTCAATTATGCTCTTATTTGGCTGAATTACCTTATTTTGGGGATAAGTGCCTGAAAACGGAAATAACATGAAATCAATCTAAAGCGAAAAAATGAAATAGATAAAGGTCCTAGAATACCTAAGCTTAACGGGTTTAAATGCGCACTTTTCAGCGCTCATCAACAATTTTTAGTTTCAAGGTTCTCTTTTAAAAGCCATTTTAGGCAAAATTTGAGGTTTAATAGGTGATATTTTGTATTTAGCGACTATTGAGGCCGTAGGTCATTAGAACGCGTGTAAATATGTATATTACATTTGCATGAATGCACACCTTACACAAAATATCACATTTGTATGAAATGGATTCGTGTTGGTCTCAAATTTTCCATTTAAAGCATTTTATTTGCATTTTGAGGTTCGGATAGGTCGTATTTTGTTTTGACTTTTTTCTTCCCTCTAGACTCTGAATCAATTGATTCTTGAGTCTAACTTGATTAATTTTTCGTTGTTTTTTCAACCGTGTGTTCGGTGGCACCCAAATCTTGCTAAAAATTACTATTTTGCCCTTGGGGCTAAACTTTTCCGTTTTTCTTTTTAAGTTACTTCCGCTTGTTTTCCTTTTGTTTCCGTGACTTCATGGAAAGTCACGCTTGTGTCTTAGGGATGATATACATTTCTAGAGACGTTGTTTCCATGTAAAAAGATCATTTTGCCCTTGAGGGCTTATTTGGTCTTTTCTGATCTTTTTCTTCCGCGTGGTTCTCATTGAGTTCCGTGGCCTCATGGAAAGTCACCTTGGAATCCTAGGGATGTTATATATCCTTAGAGACCTTATTTATGTTTTCGCTTCCGCATTTCGGATCCGTTATTGGGTCAAACTATAGTTCATCACAAGACGCACCGGCTTGAAAAACCAAGGCCGTCACAGGTGGTATCAGAGCATGTACCCAGTCGGAAGTATGAATGTAGTGATGATGCATTTGATGGGTGTGAGTGAGCGAGTGTTTAGTTCTAGCAAGCTACTACTCGTAGCCGAGTGTGTGTGCTCGGATGCCGTTCACTGGCAGCTACTTGGATAAAAATATTTGTGATTGGACATATTTCCCGGGTTCACTATTTGTTTTATTTTTGTGGGTAGGTGAAGGCATTGACTTTTGTAATACCCCTAATTTTAAAAGGATAGTCTAGGTATTATTTTTAATGTTTTAATTGCATTTTATTTATTTACTTGATTATTTGACTATTTGATTGTGTGTTTAATTGAGTTTGTTAATTAAATAACTTTGTATTAACAATATGATGTATATATTTTATATATTTGTGTAATAAGGATATACATAGATTATATACGTAATATATTTTTAGTTACCTTTTTAATATTTTAATTTTATTATTTTCTTTTATTAAGTTGACTAGAATTGGGAAAAGGACTAGGTTATTTTATTTAGCCTATAAATATAAGTTAGTAAAAAGGGGCTAGAGATTAAATCACGTAGTATATTTTGGAGGAAAAAGGAAGAGAGTTTAGAGAGAGAAAGAAGGAAGAAAAAGAAGGAAAAGAAGAAGAAGGAGGCTAAGGTTTTTATCAAAATCCTTAAGGCAAGTTCTTTTCTTCTCTTCCATTTTGATTCATATTCTGTATAGACCTAGATTAATTCCAGGATATTTAATTTAATTAATTGAGCCTATTTGTATGATAAACTCTGAAATTATAGTATTTATAATTTGTGTAATGGGTTTTGTATATTGTGTGTCTATATATATTGTTTAATCTGTTTTAATAATTTTTAAATTGTTAAATTAGATTATGGAGGATTTTAAAAACATGACTTAAGTACATATGTTAAGTATAAAATTTAATTAATTTAAAAGTTTAAATTAATTAAATATGGTTGGATTAAATTATTTTAATCAATTATTTTGTTTTAAATAAATTTGATCAGGTTATGGAGGAGTACAATTATTTGAGATGCATTTTGATTTTTATGAGATAAATTAAATGCATACTACTTAGAATTGTTATTTGTTGTTCAATTAAATGCAAAGGAATATCTGTATGATTTATATCATGCTATGTATGGATTTATTTGATGTGATATCATAATTGTAGCGTCATTTATGGATTGTATGCATTATATGCATCTGTATGGGATGCTGGCATATTATGGACGGATTAACTAAAAAAGTTAAGTCCTACCTATTCATATATAACGAAATGGATTAACTAAAATGTTAAATCCTATATATTTTCATGTCAAGTCAACTGAATCAGTTAGATGACATACCAGATTTTATTTTATATTTGGATAAGACCGATTATATATATAGAAATATATATATATAGAGTTATATGCCATGATATGAGCTTGAATTTCAGAATCATGGTTAAGGTGCGTATATTGCTAGAGATGTTTAGTTAGATATAGTGTAGTTGTGTATCCTGGTAGGTCTAGGTACTTATGCTCACCATATGTGCGTTTTGCATGTTGCCTACTATTCAGGTTGAGACTACCCTATAGTCTAGTGAGGTTCCTTTAGTGTGTATTTATATATATACGAACTATGTAGCTATTGTTGAATTGACTAGGATGTATATGAGTTTTGAGTCTCTGTTTGGGATGTAGTAGATTAGAACTTGTTTGTGAGCCTGACCCACTATTATTTTTCAAGTGTTCGTCAGTTCCAAACTTAAGGATTGTTCATATTTAGCAGAGACGATCTATTGGCTCCTTCATCTTAAAGTATAATTTTCTTATTATTGTTTTAGTCAGATATTATTTTATTTCAGTTGGATTTTGGATTAGGGGTCCACATGATGGATTTCCAAGTTGTAATTTTAATTAATTACTGGTATCAGAGGATTTTGTTATTGGAGGTTTATTATTGGATTAATTAATAAGGATTTATTATTTAGTATTCCTTCAGCTTTATTCATTATTCTTATTTCATTTTGTATTCTGTGTTCATTTAAATACTTTAATTGTTTGATATTCCCTCGGGTTTGGGCTTGGGCCTAATCAACCCATATCTCGGAGTCGAGGGGTATCACAACTTTCTACCACAACGATTAGGGAGTGTGTGGGCGGGTAACTAGCATTGTCAGCTACCACAACGTTTTTCATGTCACGGTATCTCACATCGCTGAGGTAAGGATTTTGGATTTTGTTTTGCCACTTTTGTTGTTTTTGGGTATACGAAGACTATTGGATCTGAATTTTGGGACGAAATTCTTTTTAAGTGGTGGAGAATGTGACAATCCGGATTTTTAAGTTTTTAATTTATATTTATTTTTATCGTTTTTAATTGTTGAGATTAATTGTTAATGATGTTGGGTCTTGATTTGTTGGATTTACAAATCTTAATTTTGTTGTATGTGGGTGGATTGCCTATATATTTGGTGTGTTTGTGCACTACTGAGTATTCAGTAAAGAGATTAGAGTTGTACACACAAAGAAAAAAAACTTAGAGATATAGAGAGAATGCAGAGATTTTATGAGCACAGAGAAATGCACAGAGCCGAGAGCATGGAGATGGACAGACTTGGATAATCCAATGTTGATTATTTATTTTGAAGTATAGGATTCTTCATACCTTGAATGGCTTGGATGATTTTGTTTCAAATATTTTATTGACTATTATTTTGTTAGAATTGCATATATATATTTTGTTTAAAAGTATATGTATATTTTTGTGAAGCTAATTTTTCATAAAACTCTTTGAAATCCTTGTTATGGTTTTTCCTACTGGGACTTCCCCCGTCTCACCCCTTTCCAGTTTCAAGTACCGAGGATTGCTAGTTGTGTGCTTAGATGGAAAAGTCGGTGTTGAGGAATTATTTTATTTAATCAGAGATGTTGTATTATTTATTTGAGAAAATTTATTGTTGTATCAATATCTTTTGAGATCTTGGGTGTATAATGAAGCATTTTGATTTGAATAAATTGAGGAATTTTATTTAGAAAATTCGGGGTTGTTACAGATCAATTCCTGGCATATCTGAATGGCTCCATGTAAACACGTCTGCGTTCTGAGACAAGAAATCAACTAGCTGCCATTTCTCCCCCTCTTCAAGCCCTGATACTCTTGTGGTTCTGTCCAGCCTCAGAGGATTAATCTGCACATCCATGAGGGTTCTTCAGTAAGGACCGAAGGATCTTCCTCCTCCCCAATCTCTTTGGGTGGAGGCCCTGTAATTGTTATCTCGAACTTTCTGTTCAGACGGGCGCTTTTCCCTTCCCGCTAGCTTTCAGAGTTACAGAGTAGCACTCTTTGGCTGCTACTTGGTCCCTATGAATATCAATAACCTTGTTCCCATCTAGACTTAAGCATCTCATTACCCGGTGCAAAGTCAAAGGAACACCTTGGACTCTATGAATCCACCATCTTCCCATCAAAAGATTGTAAGATGGGTGAATCTCAACAACTACAAAGCTTTCCATCAATTCTCTCTCGGCAGCACGTACTAGTAACTCGACCATACCAATAGGCTCCACCCACTTCCCATCGAATCCCAACAATGGATTTCCTGTAGGTTTGAGCTTTTCTGGTTTAATCTCGAGCCAGTCAAATGTTACTCTTATCATGACATTCGCGCTGCTCCTCGGATCAATTAACATTCTTCGTACCAAGCATTCTGCTACCAACAGGCTAATGACTAGTGGATCTTGATGAGGGATTTGGACTCGCAACAAATCCGTTCTGTCAAACTTTATCTGAACTGAACTGTTTTGCTGGTGCAGAGCGTTTACACTGCCTATCCTTTTCTTCATTTGTGCTTGACGGAGATGCGTTTAAAACAATTCTTCTGACTCTTCGGTTGGCTCAGGACGGCCATGAATTGCATTTATTATCCGAACAGGCTGAGCTTCATGG